>NW_023601754.1:23338525-24538525 GCF_014898055.3 Talpa occidentalis | reverse complement strand
TGAATTTAAAGTTTTTAAAACTTAGCTGGAAAGAGAGACATTGACTTATTGTTCAATTTTAGCATTCGTTACTAAATGCTTTACAAAGAGTTTGTCTACTAATTTGCAACATTCTTTGCCTAGCATCCTTGTAAATGCAATGCTTTTCATCAGAAAGGCATCTTCCTGGTCAGAACAACTCAGACTGAATTTCCATTCTCAAAACCATCACAGTCACTAGCCAGAGGAAAATATAGGCCTCTTGGCTAGAAACCTGTGAGCCACTAGTTTGTCCATGAATGAACTTTGGTGGTTTAGCCAGCTTCTGATGTGTGCAAAATGGAATGTTCACCTTAACACATATTCTGGGAGAAGACTGCAGACCTTTCCTCAAATCTCAAAGTTTGAGAATTGCTGTCAAGTGAGTTGCTTCAAAGCGTCGCAGTTGTAAAGTATCTGAGGACCATCCAAATCAACTCAAAATATGGCCTCCATTTGTAAACTCACTTAATCCTAACTTGAGAAAAGGATTTATAGCATCAGTGTCCTTCAGCAAATGTCTTGATACCTACAGACTAAAAGTACAATAACAAAGCATGCTATCATCCCACACTAGCTGTATTCTGGATGACCTGTTCCTCATGCAAGTTAGGTTGTAGAAAGAGATAATGAGGAAAATGTTATCATCTAAACCCAGCCCTGCACCACTGGACTTGTGCCCGCAGAGTTACCCGACTCACCATCAGGAAGGACTTCAATCAAGGCAAAGCCCCCTCCTCGAGGATCTCACCATAAGGTCACATTGACAGATATTCCATCGCCCGTACACCAGGGCTGCCATAGTCCCAGGATAACATCATGATTCATCCAGTTCCACATGCCTCTAGAATAGGCATTTATCTGAGCTTGGCCAGGTGGCGTGGGAATGATGACTAGAGAAAGGGCTCCATTGTTCAATAATAATTTACGCCAGCTTGGGGAAATGTTTTCTATCTGGTAAAATAATGTTCTGCATGAATGGAGGCACACATGTATTGGAAGATGAAAGAGGAAAAAGAATAAGAAAACAGAAAATGAATATAAATTTAATCCAGTGTAAATGTACAGTGACACTAAATTTCCCTGAGTCATAAGGAACATTCTGCACATACAGAGAGACCAGTCTTCCTTTGTCTTAGGTTTACATGGAGGCAGATACTGTGATGACTATTTGGGGGCCATCAACTGAAGTGGAAGAAATTAAAGGGACAGGGAGGGAAGCTGATGTGTGGGGAGTGAAAGAGCAGGCCAGGCCAACTTATGGGAAACTGCACTTGACCTATGGGATTCTCTCTGTAGATGCTGCGGGACACATCTCAGAGACCTTCTGCCCAGGGCATGAGGAAGCCAGAGTGTTTATCCTCTATACCCCATCTGTCACTGGTAGGAGGCTGCTCCACACGACAGTAGTTTCTGGCCCTTGTCTGCCATTTGTGAAGGATTAAGTATGCTTCTGCTGCCAGAAAATACAAGTCAACTGGTATTTGTGATAAGAAAGCTTTGGTTTACACAGAAACATTAATTGCCAATGGGATGGAGACAGGGTTCTGACAGACCCTGCGATAGTCTTCTCGAAGCTATTTAGGTTATCATTGGACAGGTAGTAGAGAAGCCCCTCTTGCCTACGGAATACTGGAAATTGTTATGCTTTTCCATCTTTTAGTTCTTCAATCAAGCAATTGCACCTCTCCTTTGAGACCTTCACTGTACCTGTCTCTGTGTTTTGTCCTGTGGAGGAAGAAAAGGAATTCAAGATCCCTGACTTCCAGCAGCTCACAGTGCAATTGGAAAGGCAATCTCCAGAAACCTGAAAGAATCAATACTGCAGACATCAAGCTGCGGAGCTAACTATGAGCACTGCAGTCTCTTCCAAATCAACGGGACTTGTGACTATCTCGGTGGCTGGTCACTGTGAAAGAACATTTCTTCAGCCACTAGGCCCTTCCCCACTTATGCAGGAGCTAAAAATGCAGTGGATCACCAGACTTTCTCTGGAGTGAGACAGCCATCAAGTCCATTAGCTGATCATAGCCATCAATCACAGGTAGATTGGTATGTTTCTTGCAAGAAATGTGTCTTAGAGTGGGCTCCCCCAGGACTAGACCCTGAAACAAGGATTTGAAGGGAAATGGTTTGGTTGGTATATGGTCTTTGAAAGCAGTGAGAGGGAAGTGGAGAAATGATCAAGAGAGGGAGGAGAGTGATATAGAATGAGTTAATGAACCTGTGAACAGCTAGGGCTTGCTGTGCTAGGGAATTCTGGGACATAATGAAGAAAGCATTGGGAATCCTTAGACCTGTGAGGTGGTGGAGAATCACGCACCATTAACAAAACAGGAAGTGCAGGGGGTTGTGGGTGAAGATGTGGTCATGAGAGACCGCACACAGTTTCTGTTACAGAAAGCAGACAATTTAAAATTAGAAAGGTATTTGTTGCTTACACATCCATCTTGGGTCAATAAATGCATTTTGGGGGTCACTGCTGAATTTAGAACAGTCTCTCCACCTTTGAGAATGCTCCCAGTGGCCATGCCTCTGCTGTTTAACACTACCTCCCTGGTTTTAGCGATCAGTCCTAGCTGGTACCTGCCTCAAGCTGGGCCACTCAAATTTGCTCACTAGTGAATCTGAAACATTAAACAAATACAAGGGCTTACAGTCACTGCACGTGGGACACGTAGAAAGTCCAAACACTTGACTGAGCAACCAGTGTCTTGTGCCCCTCTCCACTTTCCTAACTCCTACTTGTTCAAAGTCTTTTCCCCATTCTGTATTCTAATAAATTCTTTGATTGTCACTTTGTCAAGAGAGTCAAATTCCCACTCCCTCCCTCCCCCGCCTCCTGGCTGTTATCAAGACAATGTTAAGATACATTCATGTGGGCTCAATTTCAAAATATCCCAATCACCAGATTTTATTTTTTAGTGTAATTCAATGGCACTTACACACTGAGTCTCCCTTTAGTCCCACACAACAGCATGCACTTATGCAGAGTGAGCTCCACACAAAGGGGAAATCCTGGCAAAGTGGCAGTCAACACTGCAAAAAGTGAATCTGTATATTCCCAAGGAGCACATAAGCTAAAGCACACAATTCACATGTTCAGTTAGATTTTAATGGGAAAAAGAAGTTAATTCCAAGCTCTCTGGCATAATGGAAATCTATTTTTCTTTTGAAAAAAAATGAGAGTTTAAACTGTGAGTTAAGTAATCCTTTGGACAGCAGGCACCCATACCTCAGTATATTAAATGGTTTTCAATCATCCACTTTCTTCATTATAGAAAAGTAAATTTGCTTAGCCACTAAATACCAAATGTTCACTTAGAAAACATTAAGGAATGTGATCAAGAGATTTTCTTTCTTGTGAAATAATTGCTTTAACGCCGCATAAACACATAGTGAATATTTCCAGGGGAATGCAGGAACAAGACTTGGCAATTGGCAGATTTATATGCTGTTCAAAATTACTCTTGCCTTTTTACACCAGCCTCAGAAATCACTTAGTCTGCCTCTTGTGCATGAACTGTTGTCCTACTAGGGGGAAAGCCTGCTGTGGGATTCAGGTCCAGATTTCTGTTGAGAGCATCCAGTTGGACATCCAGGTGCATTTGGTAGTCAGACATGAGAGCAAGGAGCCCAGATAGGTGGACCAGAGGGTTCTAGTTCAGAAGTCAGAGGTTTACTGTTTTTGTGCTCAGTCACTATCTTTCTTTGTGACTTTGGGTAAGACTTCCCCTGACTGTGCCTCAGTTTCTTCATTATAAAAGAATTGATCAATTTTTTTTTCTAATTCCATTCTATATCTTAGTGTATCTCTGTGTCAATGGCAGTTGGATACTTTGGAACTCTGGGTTCTAACCTTAATGGCTAGAACCTTAATGGCCTTAACCTCTCTCTATTTTACAGCAATAATAGTAGTAACAGTTGACAATGCATAGTGCTTATCATGGGCCAGGACTACTCTTAATGTTTTACATGTATGCTTCATTAAATCCACACCATTGCTCTGTGAGATAGATACTATGATTATCCCCTGGTTAGAAAAAGGGAAACAGAGGCACAGAGATGTCACATGGCAAATAAATGAAAAAAAGTGACAATGTAAATCCAGAATATTTGACACCAGATCAAACCACTATGCTATAGAGTCTCTCTTTTAACAATTTACATCTGGAAAAATCATAATTCCCTTTCCTTTTAGATTTCTGTTCTCTTGATGGAATGGTTTAATGTATGGAGAGATAGCACCTAATTTCAAATCTTTATTAGTTTGTGTCTACACATGTATGTGTACATGTGTCCTAATATTAGGCACCACAGGAGATAAAGAGAAGGTATTGACTGTGTCCCCAGCAAGCTTGCAGCCTAATTCAAAGTTTGCCCCCCCCAGTCTTGATAACAGTCCTGCAACAAACATCCACAACTACCATGAACATCTAACTTGCATCCTATTACCTTATCTTGTTTTTCATACTGTTAAATGATCCTTTGCCAAATCATGAATCCATAGGGCCCAAGAGTGGAAGAAAAAGGATGTGGTCATATTCTAGATAATCTCACAAAAGCCTGGAATTGACCCAGCATGGTGTTCTGAAGGAGTCCCAACTCAATATGACTCCCACAGGCTCTCACCCAGTGGCCCTCTGTGGTTACCTTTGATGGCCATTTTCCATATTTGGCAGAAGACAACGCATTGTACCTTCCACTATGCTGAAGCCATGCTTCTTGCACTAGACTATATTTTTTTAAGTATTTTTTTTTAATAGAGGCATGTTTTATTTATTTATTTGTTTGTTTTGTTTATACATGCACTGGGTACAGTCAGAAGCGCGGGAGGGTGAGAGAATTCACCAGAGCCAGAGTGGGGAGCAGAGCAGGCAGAAGGACCGAAGTACACTGCTGAGGGGAGCAGCGGGCAGCAGGAGAGGTCTGCGCGCCCTGTGGGACCCTCCTCCGGTGGCCGGGGAGCAGCCAGGGATCAAACCGGCGCCGCAGAGGCTGCGGGCAGCTTCGCAACCCAGCGCTCAACCGCTGCGCCACCGGGGAGGCCCACACTAGACTATTTTTAACTCAAGGACAAAGTTAGCATCTTTATCCTTCCTGATTTTGACAAACACCCAGGGTAGACCCTTACAGATAGTAAAACTTACTGAATGAGGGGAGATATACTAGGACGATTTGGTTGCAAAAATCAAAGTCAACTTGAAACTAACCAAGAAATGGTTCAACTCACTTTGAGGTTGAGAAGTCAGTGAAACTCTCTTCTCAGATGTTGTCTATTTCTTGCCTCTGCTGCCTTCTTGTGGCTCTGTTCTCGGGATGGTGCTAGTCACAGGGTAACATCCAGCAGCTCCAGGCTTTCATTTTACCAGCTAAATAAATTCAGATGAAAGAGAAAATGCTCTTCAGTGGTTTCCACCAATTTGTCTGTCTGCCTCTGTCACTTGTCTGTAGATGAATCAGTCACAGTGTCTGGCAAAAGGTCACTAATGACTAGGCATGAACTTAGGTTTCCTCCAAGGCACAGTCTCAGGGACCTCCAGCAAGGGGATGCTATTCACCAAAGAGCAATCAAGAAATGTTCATAAAAAGGGAGAATGGATGAAGTCTGGCAAAATGCCAGCAATCTTCTGTTGAAGATAGAGAAGAGAGAAATTGAAGTTGGGGCCAGGCAAATTTTATTCTCAAAAAATGGCTTCAAAGGGTTTTATACAAGGTAGAAAGAAGAATTTAGGCTCTTAAATGTCTGGACCAAGATTTGCTAGTACCTACCAAGCATATAAACAACACTCAGCCCCAGCTGTTGACACTGGATAAGAGAAAGAATGAATTAAGTATTAAGTGTTTTCCGGCTTCTGGATCTTTTAACATGACTACCATTTCAGAGAGGAAAGTATCAGTTCTCAGAATTTGTGAGAACATAAAGAATGAAAGCAAGTCCTAAACTCACACAACTAGTCAGTGTAGAACTGGGATTTGAACCTACAGCATCTCTAGAGAGTCACCTCTGAGACGTCTACACAGGGGAATGGTGGCAGCTCCAGGGAGCCTAACAGCTCACCCACATGTCCTCTGCAAAACTGCTGCCAGTCACAGTTGCATTTATCTCTCACACAGTTGCATACTGGTGTTAGCACAACCTTTTGTGCGAAGGTTTCCTTTGGTGTCAGCAAACAGAAATGCTTATTTGTCCCCCAATGTCCCATATTGTGGCAAAACAGTCTTATTCTCCATTAGCAGGCCAGGGAAATGTCGTCAGGGATTTCTTTTAAAAACAAACAGTGTAGTAATCAAGAATTTTAGAAAAAACAAAAACACTGGCCCCCTCCTCGCTGCATCTCCCCACTGCTCCGGTAATTTCTGTTATTCACAAAAGGAAGACTCAGCAGCGAGCGGTGCGGGTGGATGACTCCTGAGCCAGCAACTGCTGCTCGCTCCGGTACTGACTGCTCCATTGGCTCACCCCTCTCTCTGTCATGGGGACCCCCAACACCATCCGGGGCCATGTCCCCAGCTCCTGGCTCAGGTCAGGAGCCTTGATACATAGAACTCTGCTGAGGGGATGGCTCAAAAGTGCAGACAAGACATCTGGAGGGCACACCGTATCTCCTCACCCCCAGGATAGCTAAACTGCTTGCCCAGCTCTGCTTGGTCACTCACTACAAGCCAGAGACCCTACCAGGCAATGGACACACACAGGTGGGGAGCAAAACACTCGAGGCTCTGTGCAGAGAAACCACTTAGCAGGAGAGAAGCAGATACTCGAAATAACCGCCATGGTGACCGGACAATGACAAACTGATGAGTGTCAGGCAGTAAGAGGAGCAGGGTCCACAGAAGGGTGCTGTGGGTGCCCGGGCAGCGTGGAGCAAAGGGGTGTGAAGGTATGTGAGGTCATCAAGGACACTTCCAGGAAGGGCAGAGGGCCCACATAGTAAAGCGACTTCCTGAACTCAAATGCTGGCTTAGCCATTTAATCTCTGCTTGATCCTGGGTGATTTTCCTTATCTATAAAATGGGAACTGTTACAATAATAGTTCCTATTTTCCAGTTTATTAGGTTAAGTGCTTGGAAGGGGGGCTGGCAGGAGAATGTTGCAGAAATGTTTGCTGTTACAGAACTCGCTCGCATAAGCAGAAACCGGAAGGATGAATTGAAATTAGCAAAAAAGCCAAGACTGAGGAAGCAGTTTCCAGACTGAGAAAAGACATCTGAGCACTGAGACTGGACAGAATGTGGCAGGTTGAGGTGCCAACAGCAGGCCTGTGAGCCTGGAGGAAGCCATGGGTTGGGGAAGCTGGCATGAGAGACACGAAGAGGAAGGAGGCGGTAGAGAGAAGGACACTCAAGTTCATTGCAGCACAAAGCTGAGCCTCTGAATGGTCAGAAGCAGGGTAGGGGCATGGTCAGAGGCATGGCTTAGGGAGCTGTAGCTGCCTGGGACAAAAAGAAGAGAAGCTGTAAAGGGCGCCATGAAGTGGCTGTGGCTTTAGCTCCTGGTTTGCAGTTGCACCTGCTGCTCACTGGGGCTGGGAAAGGTTAGTTTCTGGTTCCTGGAAGAGGATCTGCCTAATGTGAGAAACTAAACGGTCAGCCCTGGCTCTGTAAATATCCCTCAGCTGGGAAGCAATTATTGATCCCATCTGTAGTGTGCCGACGGTAAGTCAGCCTCCAGAAGGCAGAGCATACATGCGTATGGTCCTCTGGGTGGCCCTCTTTGAAATTTGTGGAACCTCAGTGGGAAAGGTCATCCTCTGTTCTACCTCCTGAGTCCACTCTCCCGAGACATTCTGAGTCCACTTCCTGCAGAGCTGGGACTAATGGAATATGAGGCTGGCATCTTATGTTGGGATTGAGAATCTAGTCGAGAAGAACAATTTCCTTCACATCCCTTATGATTTCCCTTTCTAGTGGGTGCAGGATCCAAAGGAAAAAAAAAAGGAAACACTGAAATGCTGTGGAGGTAAAGGAAAGCTTGGATGCATTTATTTATTTATTTATTTTGAAAGATTTATTTATTTATTTATACAGGCACTGGGTACAGTCAGAAGCGCGGGAGGGTGAGAGAATTCACCAGATCCAGAGCGGGGAGCAGAACAGGCAGACTGACAAAGTACACTGCTGAGGGGAGCAGCGGGCAGCAGGAGAGTTTTGCGCGCCATGTGGGACCCTCGCCTGTGGCCGGGATCGAACCGGTGCTGCAAAAGCTGCAGGCAGCTTCACAACCCAATGCTCAACTGCTACACCACTGGGGAGGCCCAAGCTTGGATGCATTTAAATTTACTTATTTAACATAAACATAGCAGAGCTGTGAGCCACAGAGATGTTATAAATACAGAATATAGATGTTTCAACAAATGTGTGACCCCAGGACACATGTGATTTTTAATATATTCAAGGTGCAATTGTTCCCTGTCATTCTGGTATTTTAATCTTGGTTCTATTCCATTTGTCTTTACAATGTCAAGCGGAGAATGCCAAACACTAAGATATTTAAATTAGATCTGCCTGACCTGAGATACACATTTTATATAAAGTTGCTGTGAACCCGGTAATCCAATTTCTAAGACGTAACATGTTTGATGATTAAAAGTGTGGGGAGGAGACTCTTGAGAGTCTCCAGCCCTGCTGTGTTACTGTCACATCCCAATGCATTTATTTCATTTGAGCACCTGTCTCAGTCTATGACCTTTTCTGGAAACTGATATAGATTAACTCATAAGCCTGAAAGTTAAAGTTCAAATTGTGTTTGACTGTTTATCACTTTTCATCTCACCTGTTAGAAACCAGCCCCCATTAATCTCCTGAATATGGGGCTCTGGAAACCTGGTACAACCAAAGTCAAATATCACCCTGACACACAATGACATGGAGTCAAGATGAAGGGCACTCCTTGGAACTGAAATTTTCTTTTTGTATCATTTTTATTGAGGAAATGTTGGTAAACACACTATATGTTTCAAGGTTTAGGTCCACACCTCTCCAGATGTGTGTAACTACACCAGCAAGGCACCCATAGTCCTCCACCAGAGTTCATTGGGCCCTTCCATATTTTGCTCCACCCTTCTACACTCC
This sequence comes from Talpa occidentalis, assembly GCF_014898055.3. NCBI lineage: Eukaryota > Metazoa > Chordata > Mammalia > Eulipotyphla > Talpidae > Talpa > Talpa occidentalis. The sequence goes on along the minus strand of NW_023601754.1, from coordinate 24,529,432 downwards.
ATCTTATAACCTCAATTGTATAGTCATATTTCTAGGGTTTCTTTTAGTTTGGGTTTGTCAGTTCCTTTATTTTGTTTCTCCTTGTTCCACATAAGAATGATATCCTCATATTTGTCTTTCTCCTTCTAACTTATTTCATTTAGTGTAATTCTCTCTATTAACCTCCCATGTTGTTGCAAATGGCAAGTTTTCATATCTGAAGCTGATAGGGAACTCTCTGCTCCTGTCCTCTGACATGGGGTGATGGGAACAGTCCAAGATTTACACATTTATTACTTCATTTGCCGTTTGTGTCACATAAAGGTCAACACTAAGATAAGTAGAAAGATATTTATATGAAATACTTCATTAAGAAAAGCTCATCATCTTGTTCCATGGCCACTGAGAGTGATCATAATAAATGAATTATAATGGGAGGGTTTGAAGTATTTATCTAAAAATTTGCATTTGACCACATTTTGGTCATTTTTTTGTGGTCTACTAAAATACCCATGAAATACCCATGACAACAGGGTGAAATAACAAAGCTTGCAAACAAAGCTTGAAGCAACATCTCTTCATTAATCTCAAGTCTCACCTATGTCCATTCTTGTGCCAAATTCCCATCTGTAATGAGAAAAAATGGACATGTCTATGAGGTTTAGGAACTCTTCATCCCTTCCCTTTGTTAAACAGTCTACACATTTCCATTTGGTATGATAAAGAGTTTTTAAACATGCAGAGCTATTCGTCAGTGGAATTCATTGTATAGTATACAGTGAGCTCTCTCACATGAGAAATGTGCAAACTGAGACTATTTAAATACATTTTTGGAAATATGCAGTATCTTCCATTCGAGGTCTCTTTCAAAGCAGAGATTCTGTAATTATTTGATTTTTCTAAGTAGCACTCAACAACAAATCATTCTTGGAAAAAGACAAAGTCCAAGACTGAAAATCCATGGTATTATAAATCTATGGTAGTCCCAGGCAAGGAAACAGATGTGAAGAGGATAACCACAGAGCCTCAGGCTTCAAGAGGATGGCAGATTTTCTTTTCTTGCTTATAAACAAGTTGTGGGCACCAGCCTCCTTGACTTCTAGGGCTCTTTGCCTTCTACAACTCTCTGCACTGTCCGTATCTCAGGTATCACCAGGAATACATCCAGGTTTGGTTCAAGTAGGGCCCTGGACCTGAATCTAAGACTCAACAGTTGATATGATATATGTGGGGATGGGTGGTAAGGAAGGCACCTGCCCAAACTTCTGTCAGCAGGAAGTGGCATCATCCATTCAAAATTACCAAACACTAACTCATAATGTGGCCAAGTGTCTGACCCAATCAGCAAAACTAACTCTGTTTGCCCAACTCTGTTCCCTCATAGAGCAAGCTGGCCTTTGGCTGGAACCCAGATTCCTCAAGACCTTCTGTGAGCAAAATTTACTTTGACAACCCTGCTAACTCCAGGCACAGTGTCTTTCTTTCACGTCCATTTCTTTATGTGTTGACTTTCAAGACTCTGACACTGTCAATAGGACAATTTTGCAAAATATGCAGATGAGATGGTCTCACTTGTAGAGTCCAAGAAAGGGCAGATGGACATCAATATTAGACATAATCAAGGAACTTAGACAAAGGCAAGAATGAAGTTGGAATTTAATATGATTTTAAACATCTTGCTAGCTGAGAAAATTTCAACTCTATCAATTACCAGTATTTGTGCCCAAACTTACAAGTGGATAGAATGCAAAGTTAAAGAAATATGTCTTATTTGTGTCCAGAGACCCACAGACCTTTGCCATGGAACTGTTCTTGGTTCAACTAGCAGAAAAAGTAAGTCAAGGCAGTCAATGCCGTACATCAGGTATCATAGACTAGGAAGGATGGTTAAATTAGTAATTACTTAATATTTAGTGAGTGCTTACTCTAATTGAACCACTCTTCAAAGCATTTATAAACATTATTTCATTTAATCTTCCCATCATTTGTGATACCCTACCTCATTCCCTTCACATGTATTTATGATTCCCTAGCTCATGTTTATAAAGATAAAATGTTTTGTGTGTGAAACATCCAACTAGGGTGCTTGAGTTTTTGCAGATTCTAAATGAATTGATAATTATAATAAGTGATTTAAATAGGCTAGTTATTTTGCACATGCTGCTTTGATGATGCCTTTGCCAAGGCTGTGATTTGACCATGTTTTCACTTTGTAATAGCAGATATCCATCAACAGAGAAGGAGGACCTCAGGTCCACAGCTGCCTTAGGCATCAATGGAAACCCCTAGAACTCCAGCCAGCATACATAATTTTAATACCATGCTAAAGTGCACGAATAACTTTGAAATACTGCCCCTACAATTAAGACAGACTTGACTTTGAATCAGGATTCTTCCATTTATTCTTGTGTGATTTCAACCAAGTTACTTCACCTCCCTGGGTTTCATTTTCCTTACTGACAAACAAAACTGTTCCAACCACGTTTTTATGTAAGAATGCTGTGTAACAAACATCCCCTGACTCTCAATGGCTTACAACAACAATCATTTACAGTTCACTGTGGCTTGGCTGACTTTGGCTGGTTTAGCTCTAGAGAGAGCTGATCTTGGCTATGTCCCATCTTTTTCTCATTCTGGGATTAATTCCTTGCTGGGGTATACTCTATTCATGGTTTGTTTCTTGGAGCGGAAGAGAATGATCAGAAACACCACACATAAAAAGCATAAAACAAAACACAGACAAAACAGATGTTTCTGTAAGAGGCATATTCAAAAAAATCTGCTAGCAAACTATGGTGGCATCTTTCAAATAAACAGTGACTGGCTGTAGAGGAAAATCAAGACTCCCTGCCATTCTATAATGACCCACCCAGCTTTTCCACTAGGAATTTCCTAATCCTTGGCGAGGCACAATAACTCTTCACCTGGAGCAAAGGACAGCCTGTCTTTCTAAGCCTCCCAGTGAGAGCCACTATCGTTACTAATGCTCCTGTATTTGTTAGGAAGATCTTTTATTTAGGTGGGCCTGTTGTCGAGAGACAGCACGTCTGTGCATCATGGATAGCCAGCTCTCCCTAAGAGGCAAATGCAAATATTATGCATTTTGTTGGCTGGATAGAATAGAGAAGGAGCCAGTAATGACAATTAAAAGCTAAGTTGATCATAAAACATGAATGGAAATTTTTCTTTCATCTCCAAATAAACTCACAAATTATTTGTGAGAGAAAAATAAAAAAAGAACCGCCACAGACATTTAAAGTCTCTGGAATATATCTGTTCATATTATATCATAAAAGCAAGTCATATGGGCAAGGCCAGAGCAAGAGGGCAGAGATGAATGTGATGCTTTCAACCAGCTAAGGCCGAGAAGGGGAGGGAAAGAAAAATTGTGAACAAATATTATCCACTAACCCAGAGAAAATGGTGCTTTCCTCACAAGACTGTGAAAATCACATAAGAAAAGTGCTTAGTTTAGAGCCTGTCTCATGGCAAATATACAATAAATGGGAACTAATAACATTATTTTGGAATTCTTGCCCCCACAACAGAGAAAGGAGGGAAAGACACTAACCACAATAACCTACCGGAGAACTTCATGCCTATTTGACACTCCTGTGTCGTAGGAAGCAGCAGAAGCAGTCTTTGCTGCACACGATGGGACCAATGGCGGACTGTGCCTGGAAGCACTTTGGCAATTTGCAATAGGTTCATCCTTTGACATGATTGTTTTTTAGATGCTTCCAAAGCTTATTTCTAGAAAATAATCAGAAGTAATAATAACACAAAATAACAACAATGACAGATCTAGAAATAGAGTACTTAAATCCACTCAAAAAGTATCATAGAGGTAATTTTTAAGTAATCTTTTTCTATGAATATCTAATGACACAGGAAAACACACCTAATATAATGCTAAATAAATAAAGCAGAATACATAAACATACAATAATCCCAGTTTGATGAAACATTTGGGACTTTATTACTGAAAAATGATTAGATGGAAGTTTAAAAAATGTTAATGCAGATGCTGGACAGATGATGTAGTTTGAATTTTTTTAAAAAACCTTCCCTTCTATATTTCCCAATTTCACATAGGAAAAATGTTTTTAAGCTGTCAGACTGATCCTTGGGATGTTGCAAGTGTGGAGGTTCCCAAATGAACCCCACTAAGACTCTGTCTCCTAGAACAGAGAGTTCCCTGGAAGCATTAATGCTGCCTCAGCTCACTGCCATTTATCTCTCCATCCTCTAATTATAAACAATCAATGTGAATGGCATCCACGTCCACTGTTGAATCAACAGTTCTATCAGAAAGACACCATTGGCCTATTAGCAATACTGATGGTCTTATTAAAGAGGATGAGATTTCATTTCATTTGATTATTTTCTAGACCTTGAAAATTACATTTGGGCAGGAATCTGGCTAACCTTGTTACCAAGGTCTTCGGGAAGTAGAGTGCAGACATCTGGTGATGGAGAACTATGGGTCCCCTTTTGAGTGCCCATTTATTATGCTAAGTGATTCTTTGGGGGCTTGTATGACTTAGAAGAATGATCGGGCTCATTACATGGGAAGAACAGTCAGCATGGAATAGCCTTAAAAACCAGGCTCAGGAATTCCCTCTGGTCAGTAAGCCAGGCACATTTCCTAGGTGCTAACGACTTCTGAGCTCCTTCTAGCAGGACCCCAACACTTACTCTCCAGGAACCACTGGGCAAGTACTCTTTGCCTTCAAGATGCACCTGACTGGCAGGTGCTGCCAGGTAAACAGGATCAGGGGCTGGATGAGGAGCAGTTTCCCCTAACCTCTCTCTCAGAGCTAGTTTTCTTGCAGTCAAAATTGGGCAATTTGTCCCAGTGCCAGACCCATCTGCACACACAGGACAGTTTGCCTTTACAACTCCCAAATTGATCTCAACAAATCTGCTCAAGTCCCTCTTTCTGGACAGAGACCTCGTATGCCAGGTTTCTGCCTAGAGCATATTTTTATTTCCAAGTTATAAACCTTGAAAAATTGGTTTCATAATGGAAAGGCTGACAGAGTCTCAGACATCGAGACTCAAGCAGTCACCAACCAACCAGCCCTATGCTGCCAAGAATATTTATTATCATTTCCTAAATAGCCACTATTTAATACCTGTCATCATTTTTTTTTATTACAAATATCAGTCTGTGTGGTCTTGTTTGCAAACTCTCTACATTTGTCCTGATGGCTTCTTCCAGGGAAGCAGGTGCTTAGACAGAGTGAGCCATGAAGCAGGGAATTCTGCACTGAGCTCCCTCGGGGGAGGCAGAGAGGCACAATCACTGAACTAAAGTCCAAGTTGGATGCAGAATGTGGAGCCATGTGCTCTGCTTTTGGGCAATCCTTACAAGAACCTGGCAGAGCATAGCTGACCTTTCCAACGTGGTCATCTGTTGAGAGCAAGTCGAAAGAATTGAACCCTGAAACATCTCCACAAACTGCAACTTTTCTGCCTGGTGTTATTTCACTGTTGATGTGGATAAAATTGCAGTCTAGTTCCTAAAACGTGGTTGGAGATGTCTTCCTCCCACAAGAAGCATCTATAGGGACTGCCTAGAACAATCTCTGAAAATTCATTGTTTAAAATGTGTTAACTCAAATCCTTTCCAAGTCTTCTCTGCCAAAATTCCACACAGATCACTTTGTCTCTGTTTCAATGCTCTGACATCATTAACCCACCGCTTCTCTACCCTGCCTGATCCCCAACGAATGGGTTTCTCTGAAGTCTAGAAAGCCTGCCAGATCCTGAAAACTGCTACAGTCCTTTCTGGGCAGCTTTCGCACCCTTCTATCTCTCACCCCCAACCACAAAATATCTGCATTCCACATCCTTCTCCATCCTGTGCAGGAGCCTACCCTCTGTGGCTTCCCTTCTCTTTGCACCAAGTAAACATCTCATCAAGCATCAGGTTAGGCAGACACAGAGAGCCCCTGCCACCTGAATGCACAACCAGATGCCAGACACACGGGCATGCACCCAGTCTTCCCTGACTGACTACCCTAGAAAACACCATAGAGCATATTATATAACCTAGGCAGTTATTTAGAAATGACCTTTGTGTGTTTTTCTGGAAAAACTCATTTGGCGCATAATAGATTTGTTAGCAGAGCTGCTTGCCTTGCAGGTGGATTGTGTTCAGTCCTCTTAGATACAGCTGTATGATCAGGGCCCAGAAGCATATGTTGCCTGCCCTTGTCCATCCCCAGAGGCTCCGTTGGAACACAAGAGAGAACCGCCACACACTTCAGTGCCCCCCTAGTCAGTATGACAAAAGAGGTTTTAGTAATCAGATCAGCGCATAAGTGAAAACCACTGAAGACATCCACGGGCTCCGGACAAAAGCATTTCCCAGCACTGTGCTGGTCCTGTCAGAGCCCACCTGATTGGAGGCCCTGAGTTCTGTGCCCAGGAGCTGAGGATACTCCCTGCCTCAAAGCAGATGTGGCCCTCCAGGCTTCTTGAGCAACAGGAAACTGGCCTTCTGTGCTCTTTCCAGCCATGGATGCAGATAACTCAACAGAGCTGCAAAGAAAATTGTGAGCCTGCACCTTCAGCTTGTTTGTGTAAGATTTCATGGTCCTGCAGGGAGACCTGGCCTCTCTGTGAGCTCCTTATATCCTCTTTCAAAGCAGACCTTCCTTGCAGGTGGTCACAGCTGGTGAACAGCTGCACACCTGTCTACTCCCAGAGATAACTCCCAGTCAAATTATGAAGTTGATCATATTTGCCTCTGACCACCCAGAGTTCCTCTTCCCTCCTCAGTCTCTAACCTCTGTGCTAGCTCCAGAAAGAAGCTGATGCCAATTAGGACTCAATGTACAGGTCCAGTAGGGCCTTGGGTGCTATTCTGAGGTGATGGTACTTCTGCAAATCCACCACATGAAGACCCACTGCCTGCCTGCACCCAACTGCAGTAGGCCTACAATAGAGCCCCTTCAATCCTCTCCTGCTTTCTCCAGGGCAGCCTAACCAGCTGGATCCAAAATAGGCAGTGATTCATCAAGCAGCAGGCAAGGGAGACATGTGGCCTGCATGTGCTGTGATTGTGCACCTAGCAGGCCACCAAGGGGAGACTCAGGTCCAATCAATTCATAGCCAAGCCCCATTAGAACAACACGGTTTATTTTCAAGTGGTATAATTTCTGTACAAAATAAAGTCAGTGACTTTTTGGTTCCTCACCTTCACAGTTGAACCAATTGTTTTTTGTTAATTCCCTAGAGGCTATATTGCATTCTAGTGACCTTTCCTTTAAGGTACTTCGTGCAAATGGGTCTCAAAGTCCCTTTAAAGCAACCTTCCAGCACCCCAGCAACAAAAGTACCAAATAGAAGAGCACTAAAATCAGAGCCAGGTGCCCATATCCAGTCTGGTAGCCTCAACAACCTGGAGCCTGTAAAATGGGGTTGTTCATTATTATTTCCTCTGTAAAATGCAGATTCTTTGATGAACTAGTATTATAGAGACACATTTAAATTCAAGTGAGTGAATTTTGAAGGTAAACAGGAGTACAGAATTCTCCTTATCCCACATCTACTCCTACATGTTACATTACTTATTCAAGCATTGGATAATATAATCAGACACCTAGATTTAGATTTTCTTTTGTTTCTTTGAGTATTCAGAATTAAATATTCTAATATTCAAATGTCTGCAGGACCCAAGGGAAAATTTAAATGAGCGTGGCTACTGGGATCAGATAATAGCGAATGGTAAGGTGTAAGTAGAATTGGAGCCACCTGCCCAGAGTTAAGGTGTTAAAATTAATTTCTTTTTCATGCCATTAAAGTGGATTAAACTATGTGGCAGCGACGGTGGCGGGGACTACTCTGCAACTATTCTTACCTACATGATGACATGAGGCAACGTTGCTGTTGTCTGCATTTTGCTTACCTAGCTTTATTTTTTTTTTATAATAAATTTTATTTTTATATTCCCCATACAATTTCAACCCCCCCATTTTGACCCCAATCCCTCCCCTCCCTCCACCCACCCCCCCAAAAGTGTCTCTGGTTCATAGATTTTTGTTGATTTTGATTTTCACTTTCTTATAGTTATTCATTTTCTTGGTCCCTTATTTAAGTTTTCTAGATTCCTGCTATGAGTGAGACCATCCGGTATTTTTCTTCTTCTTTCTGGCTTATTTCGCTGAGCATGATCCCTTCCAGCACCATCCATGTTGCTGCAAATGGCATGTGTTTATCTTTTTTGAATGCTGAGTAATATTCCATGGTATATATGTACCACATCTTCTTGATCCAGTCATCTATTTTTGGGCATTTGGGTTGTTTCCAAAGCTTAGCTATTGTAAACAGTGCTGCTATAAACATAGGGGTGCAGGTGTTCTTTGGAATTGATGTTTCTGTGTCCTTTGGGTAAATACCTAGGAGTGGAATTGCTGGATCCTATGGAAGCTCTATGTTTAGTAGGTCCAGAAATCTCCACACAGCTCTCCATAGTGGTTGGACCAGTTTGCACTCCCACCAACAGTGCACAAGAGTTCCTTTTTCTCCACACCCTCGCCAACATTTGTTGTTGCTAGTTTTTTTAATATGTGCCATTCTCACTGGTTGCTTACCTAGCTTTAAAGTTTCTTTGTTTGTTTGTTTGTTTTTAAAGATTTATTTATTTATTTATATAAGCACTGGGTACAGTCAGAAGTGCAGGAGGGCACACCAGAGCCAGAGCAGGGAGCAGAACAGGCAGACTGACAAAATACACTGCTGAGGGGAGCAGCGGGCGGCAGGAGAGGTCTGCGAGCCATGTGGGACTCTCAGTGATCGAACTGATGCTGCAGAGGCTGCGGGCAGCTTCCCAACCCAGCGCTCAACCGCTGCGCCACCAGGGGAGGCCCTAAAGTTTGTTTTTGTTGGTAGCCCTCTAAAGGCCATACTACCCATTGGTACTTCAAGATTCTCTAGCTGAGATCTTTGAGGGTGACATGTTGGCCTTCAGCACAGTAAGTGTGAGGCTACCGAAAAATATCCAGAGATGCTATTTAGCCCAGTTGTCAGAAAGAACTCTTAAATCCAGAATAAAAGAACAACAAAAGCTTCCCTTCTGAATGAGCTTTGTGACCAAGGGCTTCCTGCGATGTTCAGATATCTGGGTCAAATGTTCTCCTTGGAAGAAAGCCAAAGAACCCCAGTTCTCTCCCATTTGGTATCTTTTTAAGGAAAACGTTTTCCAAGTTCTCTTGAACACACTTTTCACTTTCTTCTGGCTTACCCGGGAGCCCCTGGAGGACACGCAAGCGGCAGCCGCAGGTCTAGATTAAGGTTCTCCACACCGCACAGTGTCTACCACTGCACGCAGGGAGGTGGCCTCGCCCTCGCGTGTCTCCATTTCTCCACAAGCAGTAGCAAAGATCACCCTTCTGTTATTGATTTTAAGTTCACCTTCCCTTGAGATCAATTACAAATTTGGCATGTTATCAAGTCTTGTAGTTTTTTCCAACAATGCCATATACTCTGTTTCGCCCTCTGAATATGCCCAACCTCCTCCTGGCCTGCGTGGTCCCAGAGGCACGGGCAGAAGTCCCGACAAGCACCTGGCAGAGGAGAAAGGCTCCCACCCTGGCATGACCAGGAGTACAGGCTCCTTATTGTCTCTGCTTCTCTGCAGGCTATACCCTTCTCTCTTCTCCAGGACTGACGCCTGCCCTAAATTGCACAGTACGTAAGGGTCATGTTCTTCACCATTAACTCCACCCAGCATATCCATATTCTGATTGGACCAGATGGCTTAGGTGCTAGCAGACCAGCCTCGATGCTGAGGGAGGGGTAAGCAGGTGGTAGGAGATCCGGATTAGAGTTGTGCCTCTGAAGAGTGGGATCTTATCATTGGGAATCCCCTTTGAAGCATATGTTTGGGAGGAGCATCTTTTCAGAGGTGCCCAAAGGTGAATGTCTACTACGCTGACTTCCAGCCATGCCCGCTTGTCCCTGTCCTACAAGGGGGAGACATATGAGTCTCAAAATGGACCAGTCCTCTTTACTCAGAAGGCAGAAGCATTGCCCACTGTGCTACCCCCAGGTCAAGCGTGGCACGTGTACAGCAAGGTCACGATGCTCACACTCACCTGTAGGACAGGAGCAGTCAGTGCTGGAGGGCTCTGGGCACACAGCATGTCCTACCACATCCCTTGAGGAGGAAGGGCTACAAGGAAGACTCTTCCATTAGCTTTTGAAGGAATAAAGAGTAGCCTGGAAGCAGACCAGCTGGCCCTCAGCTGTCCCAAAGAGGGAGCAGAGAAACATTAGAAGACAGAATAAGTGAATGTTCTGGCTAACTGGGCCAGAGAAGGGGATGCTTTGGGAAGGTGAGGGTAGACCAGGTTGTAACTTCATACCATTGTGTGCACACGTGTCTGTGTCTGGGTCCGTGAGCGTGCACATACCTGCACACACAGGAGCAAGCAAACAGGCATCACCATGGCTGGGTAACTAGATCCCCAATTGCACAGAAACTGCCTTCACCCCAAGGAACACAACCTATCCATTCCATCTTTTTTCATTGCATTTCCTTGCCTTCCAGTAAGTAGCAGGCACCTGGTTAACATTATGCAAGGGTGGCTGTCAGTGAGAGATGCTTAGCCTGCCAGAAGGGCTACCTCCTGGGAAAGAGAAAACAAAACGCGGGCCTTAAAAATAGAGCTGTCCGCTGATGGAATTCTCTGCTGCTACTGTGACCAAATATTTAGTCACAGGGGAAATAGCTGATCAGACACACCGCCAGCAAGGTCATGAGGCGCTCAGCAAACAAGCTCCCAGGCAGGCCTCCAGCTCTGGGTCCCCTCGTCCCCAGCCCCCTGCAGGCCTGTAAGAGAGGGCGGCAGGCAGCTCTTGTGCCCATCTGTAACCACAAAGCAGGCGTCTGCTTTTATTATGCTGGACACCAGCCTGGCCCTGAAGTCTGCTGCTTGCACAGACAACATTCATTCATTCAGACACAAATGAGATCAATTCTTATCCGACTCACAGGTCAATAGGATTTTGGGAAGCCGCAGAGTCCTAGAGATTACATTATTTTAAAGACTGCAGAGTTAAATACAACGGAGTCCAAAATAGGGGTATTATTGGGCTGTCACGCAGCTGCCCCTCCCTGCGCCACGCCACTGTGCCCGCCTGCTCTGTGCTCCGGGCTTCACTTCCCAGCTGTCCACTTCCCAGACCCCGCAGGGCTCGCGCGTGAACTGCAGGGTCCAGGCCTCGTGTCCTTAGTGACTGCTCCTCCTCTTCATCCCAGGGCCTGGCCCACGCCTGGGGCGCCAACAATCCCAAAGAAGGAAGACCTTGAAGGAAGGAAACCATACATTCCTAAGGTGGGGGAGGGTTGGTGGGGAGCAGTCTTCTCCCACCTGCCACTTACACCTAGAAAAGAAAAAGCATCGCATCGGACCCCAGCTACATGTCTGAGCCCAGCTTGCATCCTTCAGGAGGACAGTGCTGCTGCTTCCTGGGGTCCTGGCGTGCTGGCTTACCTGAGACCTCAGGTAGCTGGATTGTCTCCTTCAGAAGCCCCCTGCCTTAGTTCTGTACTGGTCTGAGCCTCCCTTGGGGGCAGGTATGGGACCTCCCTCCACACAAGCAACACTGGGGTGATTTGTGAAAATTTAGGGTGTCAATGATGGATCCCAGGCCCAAATTCTATTTCAAACAGAAGACTCAATTTTCACATTGCAATTCACAGTTTACAGGGGAGGCGGTCCCCATGGGGAGGGGAGATCAGAAAGTAGTTGAGGAAGTAGCTACTTTGAAGCAAAGCAACTGACATTTCAGAGTAATTAATAATTGTGTTTCCTCAAAGACAAGCTGGGGGGTGGGGGAGCTAAGAGGCTGAAATTGTTGCTTTCATTGTCTTCCTTTACATGGGCATCAGACTGGAACCCTCTGGGCTACTTCTCAACTCAGCATGTCCTGCTGATCTATTAAGTTGAACATTAATCATTAGCAGAGCTCATCTTTCTTCCTTGAATTTAATTTCATTAGTTACACTTTCTTTCCCTGTTAGAATACTCTCTGATGCATCTGCTTAGGAGGAAAATGAGCATCAGCCAGCCCCCACCCCGCCAGGACTGAAACTTTCCTTAAAACCACAGAGCCAGCTGTATGGCTAGTTCAGGTTAGTTGGATCTTGATGCCAGAATGAGTCATTCCAATGGGCTCTCAGAAACTCTTTTTTTTTTTTTTAACAACAATGACCAGGACACCCAATTTCTGGTCTCTGCAAACACAAAGAAAATATCTGCAAAATCCACAGGCAATGAGCCTCCAGGACAGCCTCATAGTCATGTTGTTCAAACCTCCTCCTGACAGTTCACACTCACCACCCACTTGATTTCAAAAATTCACCAAGATCTTCCCAGTTTGGGGCCTCCAGTGGTGTAAAGGATTAAGCACTGCACTATGAAGCAATCTGCAGCCTCTGCAGCACGAGTTTAATCCCTGGCCAGGGAGCTACCCACATGGCCCAGCAAACCTCTCCTGTCTCACCTGCTGCTCCCCTCAGCAGTGTATTTCAGTCCGTCTGCCTGTTCTTCTCCCCACTCTGTCTCTGGTGAATCCTCTGACCCCCCACATCTCTGCTCTGGCCTGTACCCCAGCTCTTGTGGGCTATGCATGTATGTGTGTGTGTGTGTGAATATATATGTGTGTGTGTATACGTATGTGTGTGTGTGTGTATGTGTGTATACACACAGATATATATCTTCCTGGTTTGTTAACTGACTTCCCTACCTCTACTACCCTGCCCTTCTGCCCTTTCCCCAGAGACTGCAGCTCCTGAGGGCAAGAACTGTATTTTATTTTTCTTGGAATCAGTGTCACCTGCCCACAGGCAAGCTATCTGAGTTGCTTGGTGAATGAATGAAAGAGAAAAATTGGATGAATTTGAAAGCAGTACGGAATGGATACTAAAGGGTAAATAAGACACCTGCCTCAAGCTCACTTTAGAACAGGACAGAACAGGGCCACCAGGTGATTGGTCAGACATGTGTGTCTGATAGAAGGAAACTTTGGGAGCAAGACCTTTCTTCATCCTTCCACCTGCCCGTCCATGAGTGATCCCACAGTCAGGATCTCCATGGTCTGGGACAGATGTTCCAAGATGTCTTCGGTGAGAGTTCTGACCTCCCTGCCTCCCTTCTTCCCACCCTTTAAGAAACACTTGAACTCTTATAGTCGACACCCTGGAGTTGGTGCCAGATATACAATTTTTTAAAATATTTATTTATTTATACAAGAACGGGGGTACAGGCCAGAGACAGAGCAGGGAGCAGAACAGGCAGATGGACCGAAAACACTGCTGAGGGGAGCAGCAGGCGAGACAAGAGAGGTCTGCCTCACCATGTGGATATCCCCCTGTCTGACCCGTGATCAAATAAGTGCTGCAGAGGCTGCAAACAGCCTCACAGCGCAGCGCTCAACCCATTGCACCACGGGGGAGGCCCCAGATACACAATTTAATAGATCAACCAACAAACCGGAAGACTCTTTCCCTGGGGAGACACCCCATCCAGTGGAGAGACCAGGGCAAGCACACAGCTCTCCAGACCACACTCTTTTCAGAACCTGAAAAGGGAAACACAGAAGGAAAACTGAGGTTGGGATCTCATTCACACCTGGTTTGAGGAGAGAGGTTGTGACTCCCCACAGTTTGTGATAGAGGGAAGGCGCATATTGCACTGGCAAAAATGAAATTGTGTCCTGACCCCTCCAGTTCAGTCCTTCCCAGATTTAATACTCACGTCGTCCAAACATCCAGCAGGTGGAGCTGCAGGATAACTTATTGCTCAACACACATGCCCCTACATCCAGGATATGTCTGATGAAAGGACACTTAAAACTTCTGATAGGGTGAGAAACACCTTCAGAGAAGAGGCTGGGGCTGTCAAATATTTAATCCTAAATAATAATTAAGGGTGCCTGGACTAGAAGTCGAGAGACTGAAATTCTATTTCCAATTCAGCTCCTACATTTGTTTCTTTCAGCAAAACTCTTAATCCTCTGGGGCCTGTGTCTTTACACATGAAGGAGGGGGCTGAGTCCTTTCTTTTTTTAATGAATTATTTTATTTTATATAATTCTTACATCATTTTTCATTTTTTCATAATGTATGCATTTTCATTTCAGTTATATTCCCCATACAATTCCCACCCCCTTTTTCTGACCCTAATCCCTCTTCTCCTCTGCCTCCCCCCAACTGCAGTGAGTCTCTGGTCTAGCGTTGCTTGTTGATTTGGATTTTTACTTGATAGCAATTAGTCTTTTTCCTGGTCCCTTATTTAGGTTTTCTAAATTCCTGCTATGAGTGAGACCAGCCGGTATTTTTCTTTTTCTTTCTGGCTTATTTCTCCGAGTCCATTCTTAAGCTCTTTCCTGATGCAGGGCCCTGCCCTTGATGCCAGAGGGACTCCGTGCTCTGCATTTCCAGGTACAATTCAGGTTCCAGGTTTGAGGTATGTGTCCAAGGAGAGACTGGTGACTGGGACTCACAGTTTCACCTGTGGTTAGAGAAGGGCTGGGGCTTCCCTGATGTCCTGAGCACTTGTCCTCTCTCCCTACTCACCGCCTGACCTCCTCTCATTCCATCCCCCGCACCCCAATCAAGACAGTGGAATATGAGGGCTCTCCTTGGCGGTGCACCGCCTGGAATTTCACATCCAGGGTTTGCCAGGGCCCCAGTGGGCAAATGGCCCCTAGAAGGACTTCTAGCCCCCCATGAAAAGTGAGCAGAAAAGTGAGCCCCCACCCAGTCTGTGGGTCACAGCCTTCCTCGGGCAGAAGCAGGCTCAGTTCATGCTTTTTTGCCAGGGCAGCTACTGACAGTCCACTCCCAGGTGAGCTGCCTGCTTCCTCTGCCCACCGCTGCCTGACAGTTGAGCCTACTGTGGAATCATCATTCTAAGAAGAGTTACTGGCATGAAGATGCTATTTTCTATGACAAGTTCTCCCCTTTAAGTGCCCCCCAACTTTACTGGCCACCACTATTTGGCCACCTGACTGACAGATGTCTTTTGGATGACAGGGTGGTTACATTTTCTTAAAGATTTATTTATTTATGCATACAAGACTAGGGTACAGGCCAGAGATGCAGGGGGTGAGAGGATTCACTGGAGACAGAGTGAGGAACAGAACAGGCAGACTGGCTGAAATACACTGCTAAGGGGAGCAGCGGGCGAGACAGGAGAGGTCTGCCATACCATGTGGGTTGCTCCCTGACCGGCCAGGGATGGAACTCGTGCTGCAGACGGTGTGGATTGCTTCATAGTGTGGTGCTTAACCCCTTACGCCACAAGGGAGGCCCCCAGGGTAGTTACATTCTAAAGCGAGAATTAATTCCTGTTGGGAGCATGCAGAGCCAGTTTCAAACGGATGGGTTATAAACGTGTTTTGTCCCCACGGTGGGGCTGTCAGCAGACAGCAGGGTGGTTTGAACATCTGAACTAAAAGGCTTTCAGTTTTGTTGAGGAACCCTTAGCCGGTCTCAGGGTGCAGACATCCTGGGTGTTTCCTGTCTTCTGAGCTCTCATAGGTGCTGAGCTGGCAGGGCACTCAGGCACTCAGGGCAGAAAAGGCCCGCAAGGCAAACTGTGCAATGGAGAGATGGGCTCATGGCAGGTGCAGCGAATGCTGAAGACATAGAGTAGTGGAGTTTTGCTTTGTTGATCTTCCTCAGGTCTTTCAACATTTCTTGACAGTCCAATGTGAACCCAACACCTTGTAGGAACCTGGCATTGGTAAGACAAATGTAGTCCAAGCTCCTTTTCTGTGTGCATTATCTTTTTATTGAGGTGGTGTTAGTTTACAGCACTGTGTATGTTTTAGGGTACAGGTATCCCCTCCTCAGATGTGTGTTAGAACACTATAGCCCCCACACTGAGTCCTCCCCTGTGGCCCATCTGAGCTTCCCCTCTCTTTGCTTTCCACCCTACTTGCCCCCCTCAAGTAACCTTCTCTGGCAGATGTAGTCTCTAGGGTTTGTTTCTGTCTGTCCCTTTGTTTTATGTCTCCACATATGAGTGAAACTATCAGGTATCTGTCTTTCTCCTGACTTATTTTGCTAAGCATTATCCCCTCCAGTTCCATCTGTTAGAGGAGCCCCTGCACTCATGGGTGCAGCACAGCTTGCCCGGCTCCACTGGGGGGCACCCTCCGCAAGCAGATGCAGTGGAACTCCCCTGGCTCTGCTGTGCCCCACCGCGGCCACCGACTTCAGTGCCAGGGAGGTGGATGCGCCAATAGGGTGTCAGTTTTGAAACTGGCTGGTTTTATAAATGGACAAACCTGGCTTGAGCACCAGTGCCTATCAAGTCTTGGGAATGGTGCTAGTTTTGAAAAAGAACCAATCAGGCTTGAAAGAAAGGGCCCCAAGGGGAACATGAGCAGGCAGCAGACTGCACATGCAGAGCTGGAGACCTTCATTCACTGAGAATGAGTCTACTTCAGATTCATTCATCAAGGCCTTCACATCTGATCTCTGCTTCTTGCTGCTCCCTCCTGAGTGCTGGTGCATGATGCTCTGGCACCACGGCTCATGCCTCCAGCTCTGCTTCCACAGCACTTGCTGATAGGTGCCGCTGGCCTATGCCCAGTGCCTCTGAAAGAGCTGTGCACTGGTATCTGATCTCCTGGCAGCCCCTCTAAAAGAGCTGTGTGCTGCTCACCTTGCCCAGCCCCTCTCAGAGCTGTAACACTGGTGCTGATCCTCCCCATCACTGCCTGCTGACTGGCACTGGCCAACACTGCTCACCTGTGCCCAGACTCCACTAAGAGATGACTGGCGTCTCTAAGAGCTGTCTATGCTTTTTATCCTCCAGCACCACTGTCTCTCTGGTTCTCCTGCTTCCAGCATATCTGGCACTTTCTCCTGGTGCTGCTGTATCCAGCGCTGCCCAGCCTGGCTTTTGCATTGCTACTGCTGGATGCCACCTCAGCAGTGCTACCCGTGACTACCTCTCACTGCCACTGGGACTTGGATCCTGGTCCACCCCTTTTCAATGTGCCACCAGCTCCAGGTTCTCATCAAAGAGACAACATCCTCTTGCATGAGCATCTTTTGATTTGGACTACTGGACACTGCAGACACTCCCTGCAGTGGGGTGGGACAGCTGGCCATTTGTGGCCTTAGAAATGCTTTCATTTTTTCCCATTTTCCCCCTTGTAAATAAATCCTCTTGTTGCATTATGAGCCTGACTCATGTCTTGCAATTGTATGCACACAGGTGATACAACCACAAACACTGGCGCCCCCATATTTGCATAACTTCACATTCATGTCTCAAATGGCAAGAGATCGTCGTGTTTTATAGCTGAGCTCATCTGTCATCGGGCACTTAGGTTGTTTCCATAAACTGACTACTGTAAATAGTGCCGCATAGTGTTGTATATATATATATATACACCTTCAAATTAGTGCTTTTATACTCTTTGGGTATACTCTTTGCTTTTATACTCTTTGGGAGTGCAAATGCTGAATCATTCCACAGATCTATTTTTAATATTTTAAGAAACCTCCAAACTGTTTTCCATAGAGACTAGACCGGGCTTCACCCCAACAACAGTGTAAGGTTTCTTTTTTTCCACATCTTCACTAACACTTGTTTCTGGTCTTTCTAATACAGCCCTTTCTCACACACACTTGTAAGACAGTATCTAATTGTGGCTTTGATTTACATTTCCCTGATATTAAGTGATGGTGAGCATTTTGGTCATGTGCCTGCTGGCCCTCTGTATGTCTTTGTAGAAGTATCTATTGAGCTCTTCTGTCTATTTTTTCATTGGGCCTTGTTGTTGAGTTGTATGAGTTATTTGTAGATCTTGAATAATATCTCCTTATCAGGTGTCTGACGTAGCAGTGTGCTTTTCCATTCAGTAGGTTTGTGGCACCACAGATACCCCTCCTGCCTGGGGTTCGTACCTGGGAGTGGGCGGCCTTCATGTTGTCAGTGCATGTCAGGAGGTCAGTGCCAGTTTCGAGGGGTCTTGCTGAGGGAGTTGTTCTTTTCACTAGAGCCCTGGCCTGCTGGGAGTACCCAGCTCCTCCCTGGTTCTCCTCACTGAAGGGCGTGCCCTTCTACAATTTTCATCTCTCTCTCCCCAAGGCTGCGGACTGAGTGGCAGTGCTATAGTTGGATGGCAGTTTTCTGCCCGTGACTACAGCATTTTTTCACATGTTTATTGTTCATCTACTTCCCTCGGTAAAATGTGTATTCTTTTTATTTTATTTTGTATTTTTTACATCATTTTTCATTTTTGCACAATGTATGCATTTTCATCTTAGTTATAGTCCCCATAAAATTCCCCCCCTCTTGTTTTGATCTTACTCCCTTCTTCCCCTCCCCCAACCTAATGTGTCTCTGGTTTATAGTTGCTTGTTGATTTTGATTTTTACTTTTTTATAGTTTTTTTTTTCCTGGCCCCTTATTAAAATGTCTATTCTAAGAGCTTTTGCTTAGAGGACCTTAAATGTTTAATCTTGTATATATTTTTGTTGCTGAGTTGTAGAAGTTGTTTACATATTTTGGATATTAACCCCTCTTCTGATTTATGGTTTGCAAATATCTTTGCCCATTCAGTAGGCTACATTTTCATTTTAATTATGGCTTCTTCTACTGTGCAGAAGCCTTTTAGTTCAATGTAGATTCATTTGTTTGTATTCTCTTTTGTTTATGTTCTGTTTTGTTTCTCTAGCTGTTGGAAATGAATTCACAAAGAAATCACTAAGATTGATGTCAAAGGTTTTTTTTTTTTTTTTTTTTTTTTTTTTTTTTTGTGGGACCCTCACCAGGGACTGGGGAATAAACCAGCGCTGCAGAGGCTGCAGACAGCCCAGCGCTCAACTGCTGCGCCACCAGGGTAGGCCTGGTGTCAAAGATTTTTTTTTTACCTATGTGTTCTTCAATGTATTTTATGGCTTCAGATCTTATATTAAAGTCTTTAATCCATTTTGAATTGATTTTAGTGACTCGGTGTAAGATAATGGTCTGTAATATGTAACAGTATTATGATATTTCCATAGTAATATGATATAAAATACTGATCTAGTTTCATTTTTTTCTTAATGTGACTGTTCAGTATTCCCATACTATTTATTGAAGAGACTTTTCTTTCTCCATTGTATGCCCATGGTTCTTCTGTCATAAGTTTATTGTCCCAAAGATGTGTGGTTTTATTTTTGAGTTCTTAATTCTATTCTATTAATCTGTGTGCTCATTTTGTTTCAATAGCATACTGTTTTGATTACCGTAACTTTGTAGTATTTTGAAGTCAGAGAGCTTCATTTTCAATTTTTTCTTTAGAATGTTTTAGCTAGTTGAGGTCTTTTGTAGTGCCAGACAAATTTGTGGATTTCATTTTTTGTTGTATTTCTGTGAAGAATGCCATTGGGGACACTCTGAATCTGTATATTGCTTTAAATAGAATGGCCCTTTTGACTATATTGATTCTTTTGATTCATGAATATTTTTCCATTGCTTTGTATCCTTTTCAATTTTTTGTAAAAGTGTCTTAAAGTTTTCAATGTACAGGTCCTTCATTACCTTGATTAAATTTATTCATATATTTTATGTTTTTGTTTCCCTCATTCCTTAGTTCCTTGCTTGCATACAGAACTGCAACAGATATTTTTATATTTGTTTTGCAGCCTACAATTTTACTATATTCCTTTATTTCAAATCACTTCTTGGTGGAGTCTTTAGTGTTTTCTATGTAGAGTTTCATGTCATCTTCATGTAGTGACAATTTTATGTCTTTCTTTCCAAACTGTATATGATACTTTTTTTTTCATTTTCTTGCCTACTTTTTCCATTCATGATTTCCAATATTTTGTTAAAAAATAGTTGTGAGAGTGAACATCTTTGTCCTGTTCCTAATCTTAAAGGTTTTTCCCTATTGAGTGTGATGTTGCCTACAGATTTATCCCATATGGCGTCTATTATCTTTAGGTATAAAATTACCTAGGTATGAAGATCTTTAGGTATAAAGATATTCCTCCTATGCCCATCTTATTGAGAGCTTTTATCATATATCAATGCTGAATTATATTAATTTTTCTGTAACTATTGATATGATTACATTTTGTTTAATTGGTGAATCACACTATATATTTATCTTTCTTATTTATTTTTCATATATATTTTTGTCAACATTATTGAATTTTTTTTGCGAATTATTTGTTCATAGTAATCATTTGTATCCTGTGCAATCTGTAGTGATGTCTCCTCTTCCATTTCTGGTTTGGTTTTAGTGTCTTCTCTCTCTCTCTCTCTCTCTCTCTCTTTTGTTTTTGTTAGCCTAGATAGAGGCCTATCTAGTTTATCATCTCAATGAGCCAATGCTGAGTTTCATTGATTTTTTTGAGTCTTTTTGGTCTCTACTTTATTTCTGTTCTTATTTTTACTATTTTCCTCCTTCCACTAATTTTGGGTTTTATTTTATTTTTATTTTTAGATGTGGTATTAGGTTTTAAAAGTTTCTTCCATTTTGACATGGGTCTGCACAGTAATCTTGCCCCTTAGAATCACTTTTAATATAATTGTATGATGTAAATTGGATTCTGGTAATTTGTATCATCATTCTCTTTCATCTAACTTTTTAAATGTCTGCTTTGATTTCCTCTTTTATCCAGTTGCTATTTCAATTTATTCAGTTGCAATATGCTCCTTAATACTATATTTCTTAATATCCATGTATTCATAGTTTCTCCTATTTTATATAATTCATTCCTAGTTTTATTGCATTGTGATTAGACAAGTTACCAGATGTAATCTTGATCTTTGGGGTTGTATTGATTATTGATGTCTATCTCACAAGATGGACTATTGTTGAAAATGTTCCACATGCACTTGAAAAAATGTGTATACCACAGTTTGGGGGTGAAGTGTTCTCTAGATGTTTACTTGGCCTACCTCCTCATTGTATGTCATTCTTTCCTTGTTTATGTTGTGTCTTATTGATCTGTTCATTACTGTCGGGTATTAAGGTCCCCTATTTATCAATATCTCTTTTTAGCTCTGTTATTCTTATTCATCTCAGTGCTACATCATTTGGTGCATATATATTTATGAGTGTTATTTCTTCTTGTTGTCATAGCCTTTTTTATCACAGCAATGTGTCCTTTTTTTCTTATTACCTTTCTTAATGGACCATCTATTTTGTCAGATGTAAGTATAAATATTGTTTATTTTTTAATTAATTAATTTATTTATACAAGCACTGGGTACAGTCAGAAGCACAGAACGGTGAGAGAATTCACCAGAGCCAGAGTGGGAGACAGAACAAGCAGACCGACGAAATACACTGCTGAGGGGACCCTCGCCAGCGGCCGGGGATAGAACCTGTGCTGCAGAGGCTACAGGCAGCTTCACAGCCCAGCTCTCAACTGCTGTGCCACCAGGGGAGAACCTATTATTGATTTTTTAATGCCATTTACTTGCATAACTTTCTGCAGTCCTTATTTCTAAGTCTATGTTTGTCTTTTTTTGGTAAGGTGAATTTGTTATAAACAGCAAAACATTGGACTTTATCTTGAAGTCCATTCAGCCATGATACATTTTTTGACTTTTAAGTTCATGTCATTTATGTTTAAGGTGATTATTGCTCTGTTTTTGGTTTTGGATTTAGTTTTAGTTTGTCTTGTCTTTTTTATTTTTTGTGGTCTTCCTATTATGTTTTGTTTATGTTCCATTTCCACTGCCTTATGTGTTACTTGTCTTATTTTTTGTTTGAGGATCCTACTGAGGTTAGTATATGATGGGTTATCTGTGTAACCTGTTGGTCTTTCTTTCCTTTGGCAGGTTCTCGTGGATCACATTGTTATTTTCCTCTATTTCCTCCATGTTAAGTAATTTAGATTTCTTTTGCCTCCAAATTCAATGTTCTGTTGCTTTATAATAATCCATTTAGATTTCTTTCATGTGAGGCTTGGTATTGATAAATTCTTTCAGTTTTTGGTTTTCAGTGATGCTACTTCCTCTTACTTTTCTCTTGATTATTAATTTTGCTGTGTAAATGATTCTGGGCTAGAAGTTTTTAAGTATTTAAAATATCTTTTTCTATTCTCTTTGTGCTTGTAATGTTTCTCCTTAACAGTCTGCTGAAAGTCACAGTGGTGTTCCCTTGTAGGTTACCATTTCTTCTCTTGATATTTTTAACATTCTGTCCTTCTTGATTCTTGACAGCTTTATTATTATGTGTCTTGATGTATTATGTGTCTTGGTTTGGTACTATTTTGTATGGAACTCTTTGGGCATCTTGGATCACAATGTCTGGCTCATTTCCCAGATTGAAGTGGTTTTCAGTGATTATTTCTTTAAATAGGTTTTCTGTATTTATTTTTTCTTTTTCTTCTTCTTCTTCTGGGATCTCTGTGGTACAGATATTATTTCTCTTCATATTGTCCCATAGCTCTTATATTATGTTCATTTTTTAATCTTTTTTTCTCTATCTGATCTACTCTTGTGTTCTCCAATATTATGTTTTCATGATCATTAATTCTCTCCATTGCTTTTGCATCTCTGCTATTGAGGTTTTCAGTTGTATTTTTAAAATAAGCTATCATGTTTCTTAACTCCATTATTTCTGATTGTAGTGCTTCACATTTTCATTATCTTTATTCTGTTGTTCTGTACCCTTTTTTTTTTTTAATTCCATCAGCATTTCCTGGAATGTTATCCTGAATTTTTCTTGTGCCATGCTCCATAATTCCACTGCTCTGAGTCTCCCTTCCAGGTTCTGTTGTTCCAGTATTCTTCTATAGTTTCATTTACTATATTGTGTGGGTTTTAGTAGGGATATGTTTTCAAGTATTGATTTTTTACCTGTTGGAGTACTTGGGGGACTTGGCTAGAATTAGTAGTTATTTAAGAGTAGCAAGGTAACAGGCATCAAAAATTCACCTCCCATAGATTCAGGAATTTTAATTTCCTTGTGAAACATTTCTTTTTGGGAAATGACAGGTGTTTTGTATATCTCAACCTGGAGTGGATATGGTAGGCGTTTTAAATAGCAAGTATAGGCTTCAGTTGTAACCGCTCCTATAGGTAAGTTCAGGTGTTTGGAACCATTTCAAGTTATAGTTTTTCTGTGTTATGAGACTCAAAGTCAAGCTAATAGATAGATCTTGCTCTGTGCCCCCATGTCTGCTGCTCTCCAGCAATGCACCCTCTTTCCTGGATGCCTTGTCATGGTTTTGACTTGTCATGGTTCCGCCTTGTCATGGTTCCACACATGGCTTTGGCTAATATGAGATGGGTCCTCCAGGAGGCAGAATGAACACAAGTTCTGGTAGGAGGGGTGCAGGATTAGTTTTTATTAATTTCTTTTTTTTTTTTTTAGATTTTTTTCATAGTTTTTTTTTTTAAATAGAGGCATGTTTTATTTATTTATTTGTTTGTTTGTTTGCTTTGTTTATACATGCACTGGGTACAGTCAGAAGTGCGGGAGGGTGAGAGAATTCACCAGAGCCAGAGCGGGGAGCAGAGCAGGCAGAAGGACCAAAGTACACTGCTGAGGGGAGCAGCGGGCAGCAGGAGAGGTCTGCGCGCCATGTGGAACCCTCCTCCGGTGGCCGGGGAGCAGCCGGGGATCGAACCGGCGCTGCAGAGGCCTCAGGCAGCTTCGCAACCCAGCGCTCAACCGCTGTGCCACCGGGGAGGCCCAGTTTTTATTAATTTCTACTTTTTCCTTGACTTTCCTGTGCTCATTTCACTCTGATTTTCACTGCAAGGTTTCCTGCAGGATCTCTGGTATGCTGTTCCATAGAGTTAGGGTGTTAGGCACAGTCTTCTCATTATAAACATATTGTGATGTTTCTGGGGGCCCCTACTCCTACTCAAGTGGGCAAGAGAGAAAAGTCACCTTCACAGGCTCAATCCTATAGGTAGGAACTTGCTGCATGAAGGTAAAGTCAGATAAAAAAAGATTTAACAATGGGTATCTAGTCTTTGCATCTCTGTAGTCCATTCACCATTCATTAGAAAGGAAAAATTTAAATCCTACCTTGTCTTCCACTATCATCAGCTAGAGGTGATGATAGTGATATCTTTGATATCTTTAGGTCAAGAAAATTTATAAATAGAATCCCCTCTTATCAAGAATAATTACATTATAAAAGTCAATGATTCACTGTTCCTACCTACATAAACTAAATTTAAACTTATGTTTATTGAAATGGCTCTTACAGAGTAAAAACTGTCGGACTATTTCCAGAGTTCAAATACTTACTTTGATTTCTAATAAACTCTTTGTCTAACTATCATTGAAACTTCAATTTTAGTTAAAACCCTATTCTCTTTAGAGATCTCTTCCCAAGCATGCCTTGTTAATCTTGTGATACATTTCCTTCCCTGGTGAAGAATGTCTCTCTCCCCATCCATCTGGGTGCTGTATTTTTATCCTTTGTTTTGGAAGTTCTATTTGTCTGGGCTTCAAGTCTGGTTATACACAGATTAGCCCATACTTATGGGAAGATTTGTTGTGAATGTGGGAGAATTAATCACAAGTATATCCTATTTTGCCATCTCGAGCCCCATCGCCCAGATTTAATGGGATCACCAAGGTCAAGGACTCTTTCTTTTGCAAATAGTGAGTAAAAATTAAATTCACACTGATATGGGAAAAAGTAAACCAAAAAAATGCCAAAGTTTTTGTTAGTACATAAAGCTGACAATTCACACAGTGTGATTACACACACTGACAGATTCAGGTTTTCAAAATGTGCTGGTAATTTGTCTCCATTGTTCCTCTTTGCTTCCCTGAAATTTAGCTTTGTGCTGCAAGATTTCTCCTATTACACCAATTTAGCCTCCCCCACCTAGTAAAAAATAAAATTATATTTCCCAATATTTGAAGCCAAACTTCATAGACTAACTCTCCTTGGACCCATTTATGTTATATGCCCTCCTGTGAGTCAATCATTGAGTCCATGAAATAGAACAAGACTGGCAGATCTGACTGTTAGGCTTTTTGTGGGGATGTGGGTTCAATTCCATACAAACTACATCAACTGAGACTGAAGAAGGCAGGATTTATAAAACTAAAATAAGGATGTCATGAACAGGTAAAAGGTAAGTGGATTCTAGACCTATACCAACAACAGTTACTCTGGACATATAAACAGTGTGTTAGAGTACAATCTATCACAGAAAACTCAGTGGGGGGGAGGATGAGCACCAGGAAAGAAGATATGAAAAGTTCGGAGGCAAACAGGCCAAGAGATACTTGAGTGAAAATGTGAAAGATGAGTATAGCTTTCAGAAGCCTTATGGAGTCAATGCAGACATGTGACAATGTGGGTAAAAACCTAAATATACATACACAAAAGTACACAAATGTGGGAGTGTCAACAAAGTGGCTGCAGGTTCTTGGCCTCTAGAATTATCACACATTTTGTTTCCATTTAATTTCCATTTAATTATCTATGATAAAGCTCAGATATTTTGGATCTGGGTAGGGCTTGAAAATTTGCATTTTTAACAAGTTCCATGGTGACACTGATGCTGCAGGGAGAGGACCCCACTTTTAGACTGCTGCTCTAGAGTCTGGGAAGGCTCGATAGAAGGGAGTTAGAAGGGTTGTTGACTCAGTGAATGTGCAGTCTTTATATTTAGGGAATCTTATTTGTGGCTTGAACTCAAATGTAAATGCATTGCTAAATATTGGGGGCCAACTACACTGTAAGACCCAGTACCCTATTCTTCATTTGAGGAAGCAAACTCTCTATTTGAGACTTAAGATCCAGACACCTGGAAAATGCCTTCAGCTAGTCTCATATCTATATGATAGGGCACCCAGTTACTCCAATTACTTATAAATTTATAAGGTCATTGGGTTTATGCCAGTGATCCCAGCATGTCCTCTGAGAAGCAACCAATAATCTATCTCTGTCTCCTAGAGTTGAAATGGGCTGTATCACAATCAAAGACTTCTGTGACATATGCACAGAAGGGTTCGTGCACAGAAGGGTTCAACTGCTGTTCTTCCCAAACCCTAAGGAAGCCCTTTTTTCGAGAATGTGCACGGCTTATCACGATCTTTTCTCTCTTCTATCTCAGTCCATTTACACCCTGCACTAATCTCTGCACTTCCTCTCTCCTTCCTGCACTCTGAATCTGAATCAGCTGGATCATATCACATAATCAATGCATAATTCTGGGAGTTCAGGGGGCTATCTCCACCTTCCTGCTACCTGACATCATTATGATGCCCTGGTTAGGGGGAGCCAGGCTTGCTAAGGCTATCTAACCATGGAAAGTAATTACCTTTCCCAAAGGCAGGGTCTCTGGTTTGTTAGCTAAGTTGCATTGCAGGAAACAACATACTCAAGCTGTCTAAAGCAGGAAAAGATACAATACTGGGAATAGGATGCTTTAAAAAATCCCTAGAAGGCATACTGGGGTGGGATCTATAAGACTGAGAACCAGAAGATCACTGTAGAAGTTAATTGCCAAAAGAATTGCTGCTACTTTTGTCACAATCAGGCAGGACGTAAATCAGCATGTCTCAGTCCAAAGTACTAATTCCAGATCCCACCACCTTGGCAGTGATAGAGAGATGAAGACTCACCAGTATACTTGATATGAACACACGAACATCATGGATGCCTCCTCTCTTTGCCCATTGAATTTAGATGCAATTCAATTCTAGATCACATGCAGAGTATTAGCTATGAAGAATCTTGCAATGGGGCTTAGCTTCCCTCCGCCACTACTTTATTAAAGGAACACCCACTAGAAAGAGATTGGCCTAGAGGTTTAGTGAGCCAATTATAGTTCCAGCTGAGATTATGTGTCTCAGGGTTCTTGGTGTTGAAAGTGATAGAAACCTCACCACAAACTGACCAGGAATAGAAATATTTTATTGCCTCATATAACTGAAAAAAAACCAAGTATGTTATCTTCAGGTATGGTAATCTAGGGACTCAAAAAAATAAAAGTCACTGGAACATGTTCTATCTCTGGGCTCTGCTTTGCTCTCTGATGCTTTATTCTTAAGCTCCACCTGGTGGTTAAACAAGTTACTCTCTCACATCCTCCCAGGATATAATCTTATGGGGAAGAAACTGTTACTTTCAACAGCTCCTGCACTTCTCCAGGGCACCATTTTCCCTGGACCAGCTTGGGTCCTATGATGTGTCATTAATCACCATCTCTAGGGAATTTGAAAAACTGTCCCTGAAACCAGAGGGTTCTGGAGCCTAACCAGGGCACACACACTGACTGCAGGGGTTCCCAGGAGAGTGTTTCTGTGTGTGTGTGTGTGTGTGTGTGTGTGTGTGTGTGTGTGTGTGTGTGTATGTCCTGGAAGAAAGAACAATGCAATATAACAGGAAAGATGAGTTATTTACCTTCTCTGGAATCTTGGACAAGCTCTCTGATCCCCTCTAGCCTTATATGAGCGGATTTGACTTCGTGATTGGGTCCTGACTTGCCTGGGCCCTGTGCATTGCATTCACTGTTTCTTAAGAAACTCTAAGTTACAAATAATTTCTCTTTACTCCTGTGTCAGGAGACTGTTGTGGCACAACCTCTTTTGTATTTCCAACTTATTTCCATGCTGCTCCCAGCCCTCATTTCTCAATTCTCTGATGCATTTGTTTTGTTTTGCTTTGCTTTGCTTTCATTTTAATTACATCTTCCAGGGCAGCATCACCAGAAGGTCTCATCAGTGAGTGGATTAGGATCGATAAGAAAGTTAAATGATGACACAGATGACTGACCTCTATAGAGTTCCAGGAGATATAATCCCACTCCCTGCAGGAAAACAACTTGAGCTCTATTTGTGGCTATTTATTTCTGAAATACATTATTACAGTCACCAGTAATTAATTGCCTGTTACATACCAAGTGGTCTTTATGCACATACACATTATTTTCCATCTTTCCAACATTCTTAAAGGCTGTTTGTACATTCTTACTTCCTTATAAAGTGTAAGACTTGGGGGTCTCCCTTGGTGGCGCAGGCAGTTGAGTACCGCACTGCGAAGCTGTCCCCAGCCTTTGCAGCACCGGTTCGATCCCGGCTGGTGGGCGAGGGTCCCACATGGCCAGCAGACCTCTCCTGTCTCGCCTGTTGCTCCCCTCAGCAGTGTGTTTCATCAGTCTTCCTGTTCTGTTCCCCACTCTGTCTCTGGTGAATCCTCTCACTCCCCCCCCCCCACTTCTGGCCTGTACCCGGTTCTTATATAAATAAATAAATAAAAACCTTTGAAAAATAAATAAAGAGTAAGATTTGGGATCAGACAGTCTGACAATTGGCCTCTGAGAACTGACCACGTGTCAATGACTGTCAGACACTGAGGGACTTGGGCTCTGTCTCCCCAGAAATAAATCCTGAAGAGATTTATGTAACAAAGACAGTAACAGTCAAGGCACCATGCAGTGACTCTCCCAAATGCATAATAGCTAACTCTTTAGCAGGTGAGTTTAAGTGACCACTAGGAGGAAGAACAACTTCCATCAAGGTTCAGAGGCTTTCCTTGCAAATAACTTCACATGCACAAACATGGTTCATGAAAATGCTCGTTCTTTCTTCAATGGGATGGGTACATTAGGAGAACAAAAATGTGGGCATTCAGTTCACCACAGAAGTCTGTTCCGGAGAGCCCCATCCACAATCCCAGTGGCCATCTATTCTTCTCTTAAATGACGTTGCACAATTCCTTCCTACTACAGAGCTCTGGGTCAGCAACTTTTTCACATTATATTTAGAAAAAGTAATAAAACAGTTCTCCCTGCAGGCTTCGCCAACTGGATGGTGTTATTTCAAATTAAAAAACAAAGGCAGAAAACAAAACAAGAAAGGAGACCAAATTACCCACTTGTGGAAGGGAAAGCACACAAATCATTCATATGGTCCCTTCTAGGCTGCTCACTGACTGCCACGATCCAGGCCGAGTTTTGGACTCATCACCATTCCTGGCAGCTCCCTGAAGTCACTAGGGTGTGGGGTGTGAGGCCTGGCTCCAGCTCTGGCCATCTATTTCAAGATTTACAGAATGATAAAAACTTTGAGATCCTGATCTGACACTTAAAACTTCTCTGACTGGACAAATTTACCTCTTTTTGCCTCTCTTACTTGGAAAGTGAGAAAGATAATCATTCCTCTCTGGTTGTGTGAAGATGTACACTTTTGCATGTGAGGTGTCTGTGTGGTGCCTGACATGTGATAGAGCTTAGGCAATGGTAGTGATGATGATTTCTGTTGGTCACTCTGTAGTTAATCGATTTTTCTAGACCTATCACTGTTTAATAAAAACAAGTCTTTGGCCGCAGAAAGGAACAAGGAGAGCAGCAATCAATGTGAATGTCTCTCTTGTCAATGTCAGATATAAGGACTGAATTTCCTGGTTGAAACAGGCTGCTGAAGATACATCATTAGGGAAAAGTCAAGCTTTCATCTCACATGTCACCCGTGCTGCCTGAGGTCCTCTATGAAGACCTATTAAAGAGGCTGAAGCGGGGGAAAGGGAGATTTATTTCTGTGAAAAGTTGTCCTTTGGATCCTGAGGAATAAACACCCCAGAATTCCCTGGAAGTCCTGTGAGAGGCATCTTTAGGGCATCCTTCTTCATGTGCTCCGGGCACTATTTCTTAACATGGAAGCAAAAGGTTTACAGAACCTAGGAAAATGTGGTTATTTTAATTCCTTAAATCTAAGTGTGCACAAGGGTATTAATACATTTTTTATAACATAACCTTTGCAGAAATGATCATCATAGTTAATCCCAAGTAAATTTATTCCAGAAATTTTCTTCTCCCCAGAGTAGTACCTAAATATGCAAGACTTATCCTAAGGGCAACCTCTGTCCACACTGACATCTGCAGAGCTGTCTGATTTTCTTTGGGTCTTCAGTCATATCAGCCCATGCTACTGATAACAAGGCCGCAGTCTCATCCTTCAAGTCCCCATCTTGAGCTGTGAGAAAATTCAGTGTTTGTTCACTCATGAACCATGAGGCACTACTGTGTCTTCATCAGTTGTGAGGGGAACAGAGAGGGTTGTAGGGAATAAGCTGTGTACACAGTTCTAACCTAAGAAGAATTATGGTACCTGCCCCATCCTGGGATATGAGGGCCATACATGCTGACACCTTCTTAGGACCAATGTCTGTATTGTCCTAGGCCGGAGGGACAACAGTGCCTGCCAGTCCCAACGTGGGAGACTACATTGCATGCATACTCTGTGCTGTTAGGGACTATGCTTCTGCTCAGTCTGGATGCTGAGGGAACTGCTACATCAACCTCAATGTTCCAGGTTACCATTTTCTGGGTTTTGGGAAAACTCCATATCAAGGATATGTTTTCACTTAGCAGTTAGCATAGGTCCTAGGTCAGATTCTTCAACCTTTCTGGAATTTCCATTTCTTTCCTTGGAGGGTCAGGCACACAAATTCCCATCTCAGAGACTTGTAAAATGTCCAAGTCTCTTATTTCCTCTTGGCTCCCTTCAACTATCCCAATTCAGCCCAGGCTATTCTGTATTAAGGGCAGCCAATGCAAAATGTAATCTAAATGAGATGGGGAAGAGGAGGAACAAATTAAGAGAGTATGTGAGGGAGTCAGCACTGACCCACCCAGAGATTCCAGGGTTTCCTTTTCCACCCATCTGCTGCCTTTGGAAAAGGGTTCTATTCTTGAATTCCTGAGGAGGATGAATCATAGAAGAGGACTCCTCCCTGAAAGGGACCATATCCCTGGGAAGGGCGACACGAGGTGGGGAGGGCCACATCCCAGGGGAGAGCTAAGAAGATACAGTCACACGATCTGTCAGTCACAGAGGAGACATTGTCATTTAGGCACCAATCACAGAGGGGAGCCAATCCTGGGTGGAAACCAGTCCCAAAATAGAACCACAGTGGGGGGAAAGGGTTGAAATCAGGTGGCAGAGAAGAACCAATCACTAGGGGATGGAGGGAGGAGCAATTGCCTTCCATTGTTTGGGTTTTATTCATTTATTTTTAAAGATTTATTTATTTAAGCATACAAGAACTGGGGTACAGGCCAGAGGTGTTGGGGATGCGAGGATTCACCAGAGACAGAATGGGGAGCAGAACAGGCAGACTGATTGAAACACACTGCTTAGGGGAGCAGCGGGCGAGACAGGAAAGGTCTGCTGCACCATGTGGGTAGCTCCCTGGCCAGGAATCCAACCTGTGCTGCAGTGGCTGTGGATATCTTCATAGGTTGCATCTTAACCACTTGTGTCACCAGGGAGGCCCATGTTTGAGTTTTATCTCAAATGTTAGCAACCCATTGAGGCCTCCTCAACCTACATGACCTCCTTGTCCTGACTTGGGCACATACATTCGATCAGACATTAACAATAAAAATTGTTACTGAGTGTTTACATGTGCCAGGAATATTCTAGTTTCCTGAGATGTGCAATCAAGGAATTTGCAACCTGGGGCAATGAACAAACAAACAAATAAGGGTATAAAGAACAATGAAGGGTGGGTGCTCTTTATAGATACGCTTGTCAGGAAAGGCCTCTGTGACAAGGTGATATTTGAGGCAAGATCTGAAGTAATGCGGGAACAAGGGAGTGTTTCATGCAGAGAGCCGCCAAACAGTGGAAAATTATTCTTCAGTGGTGGTGGCAGTGGAGTGAAGTACTTTGGAAACAATTGATCAAGGTTACTCATTAAATATGCTGATCATATTTCACACACCCAATAGCTGTTTTAATCTAGTACGGTTTCTGGTCTGAAGTGGTTAAGTGTTTCCTTTAGTTGGTTTATCCTTATGGCTCAGAAGGACTTTGGTAAATAGCACACTTGTCTCTATTTTTTAGTTTGTCTGAAAAAAAAAAAGTATGGGAAAATTAAATACTATTGTAATAGGTCCTGAATGCCACAGGCTATTTAAATCTTGGTCGCATCATATTAATTTCATCTTATTCTAAAACTGATCCTGTTATCTAGGAGAATACCAAAATATTACCTCCAATTTAACTGGAAATGGTAACTCTCTCATCAGACCATATTTTTGGCAACACTATTATTTGAGGTTCTTATTTATTTCTCCATTTGCTTATTTTGTTGACTTAACATTGTTTAAAATACTATTAAATGTCAGGATTATAGCTTCATCCTTTGGTGTGTGTGTATATATTATTACACTGTACCCATCACCAAAGTCTTATTTTGCTTGTTTTGTTTATTTTCTGTGGCTTCCACTAAAAAGCCAGCAAGCTTGTCTTCTCTGTCCATGTTGGTATCTCAAGAGTCTTGCAAAGATTTTGGAGCACTACAGGATCCTCACACTGAATGTGTGTGTGTGTGTGTGTGCATATGCATGTCTGTGTATGGCATGTGTCTGTGAAGGTTTATGGGTGTTTTCTCTGTGCCATATCATTATGGGTTATTTACTTGTCTGCATTTTTTCTAATGGTGCTACAATGAGCATTTCTTACATAATAACTCAAAAAATATCAATGGTAATGAAGACTTCCATTCTAGAGGGGAACCATACAATCTCTGTGTATACCAGCGCAAGAAGCACCTAAAACCAGGAACGACCTCCCTGCCCTCATTAGAGACCCAGAGAGGGAGAGCCGTGTCTCCAAGGACACAGCTAACTAGAGGCAGCGCTAAGATACAAGTCAGGGCTCCTGGATCCCACTCCTGTGTTCTCCTTCACCACAGAACTGACAGGATTCTTCATTCCTGTCATGAAGCTTTAGATATGAAGAACGGAGAGTCTGATGTTTGTCTTGCAGCAGCAGAGAGAAAGGCAGAACCCTAGACTCATCCAGAACTGGAATCCAGGGCTCACGGTGAAGGTCTTAGCCCCTTATATTGTACTTGTTTCCGTATTTAGAGAGCAATTCCAGCAGATGTCATCAAGTGCGTGCCCTCTCTCCACAGTGCTCGCCCTTCTCTATGCTGTGGTCTGATTTCCAAGAACCAGGTCCCGCATTCTCTGGCCTGAAGACTTTCTCTGGCTGCCAGGAGCACAGTAGGTTCAAATTGTGGGCAATCAAGGAAGAGCAGCCCCCAAATGACTGAAGGGTGGATTGGTGGATGAATACCTCAACTCCTCCATCCTCAGGTGCAATCACTCTGAGCGTGCCTCCTGCTGTCTCCCAGGGACCTTGCAGGGAATCAGTTACAGCTGCCCATGCTGACCATGGCTGCATCACACACCTCATGCAGGCGGCCTTCTCTACCCTGTCTAATTTCCTCCAAACAAACGACCTCCATTCAAATCCTTATTTAAGTCCTCCTTTGGGGGAAATCTAAACAAAAAACATCTTAGAACCCCAAGGAAGTTGGAAGCCCCTAAACTTATCTTTCTCTGATGTTCACTTGTGAGCAGTATTCAAATAATGAGGAAAATTTGAATTAATTTAGGACTTTATTGATCATCTGGCATGTCAGTCACTTCCTCAAATGCAGAAAGAGGCAAAAAGGACTGACACATGGTTGCTGGTCCCAGGAAAAAACAGTAAAGTTGGTGTAGGGTACGGAAAAATGTCAGGCTTTTCTGCCCTCCCGCCATCAGGATAGATGATGGATCCTTGCGGTCCTGAATGCATGCCTGATAGCGGGCACCTGGAGTAGGGTGTGGGCAGAGGGCATAGATAGATGGGATTCACCTGGGCTAAGACTGGGCTTTTAAGGGCGGCATCACGGGGACGCCAGGAGAAGCCAAAAGAGGAGCCGAAGAGAAGCCAAGAGAGAAGCAAAGAAGTAGAAACAGAGAGAATGCCAGAGAGCCCAGAGAGAGTGTGGATTTGCTGGGGCCTGCCAGCCTCCCGACCCCCCAGCACCCCTGCCTGCTGTGTGCCTGGTAATCCCAATAAAAGCCTGCAAAACCACTGAGGACTCTGACTCCTCCTTTACCCGGTCTGCATGGGATCCTAGAAAACCTGCTCAGTGGCCATTACTGCCCTTTACAGTTGGGAATGCGTGACTAATGCACCAGTGGGAGAAACTACTGCCCAACACAGGAAATATTGCAAGGGATTAATTATATTAATATATATATATATATATATATTTGCCACTACTTTGAGCTTTTATTCAGCATTGACTCGGGCATCAGTAGCTCAGCAATGAATGATAAGACCCAGATCTTGCAGGGGTCCCAGAGGATGTCAGAAGTATGAGAGTGTCAGTCAGAGGGCTTGGGGAAAAGCAAATTCAAATCCAGCCGGGGGAACCTCCAGGTGGGTAAGATGGATTTCTGGTGTTTGGTTTGGGGATGGGGAGTAGTAGTTTGTTTTTTTTCCTCTATGCTATTTCTTTGTCACATGATTTACGATAATCTTTACTCTGTCTCTGCAAAGGCCTCTGTGGTCCTCTGAAAGTAGCCCAGGCTGATTATGAAGCGCCACGGAAAACTCACACATACATATATTCAATTTTAAATTATTAAAAATGAGGATTAATGAGATAATATGTATGAAATACAAAGTTACATAACCCGTATAAATTCAAGGGATAATTATTACTGTCACGTCTAATGCATCCATTCATGTGTCCCTAATAGCTCTATTCTTCAGCATTCTGCAGAGCTTTTCTTTTAAGTTGAACACTCTTCTTAGCCTTTTGCTAAGAACAAGTGTATATTGCACACGCTTCTTCCCCCAACCCAGTATAAACTAGGAGACTTACTTTACAGCCTTGTTTTCATAGGAGATATGGAGGAAAATGGCCTCTTTCCTATGCACCTGACCAGGCCCCAGCTTGATATATTTGCTCAAAGCTCATGCACTGAGTGACTTTTGTGGCTCCTGCGACCACGCAGCCTTGGATCCAGCCCATCTAGAAAGCCATCCCCAGGCTGCTTGCTTCCCTGCCCTGCAGTGTGCCTCCAGAATGACTTCCAGAATAGCCACTTGAAACAGAAAACCCATGAAGAGAACTGGTTCCCCCCGAGAAACGCTGATACCTGCTGCACAGCAAGAGAATTTGTA
Source organism: Talpa occidentalis (assembly GCF_014898055.3). Taxonomy (NCBI): domain Eukaryota; kingdom Metazoa; phylum Chordata; class Mammalia; order Eulipotyphla; family Talpidae; genus Talpa; species Talpa occidentalis. Next base: position 24,494,509 of record NW_023601754.1, on the reverse strand, counting down.
AAAGCTTTATTAAATGTCCTCGCAGCTTCAGTGCCCCACAATTGGAATAGCAGCTTCATTTGCCAGGTTCCTAGCTCCTAAAGATTCCTGGCTCCCCCATTTTTTTAACATTATGTTAGAGTGACTTTCAGGGACTAATATTCTGCTCAAGTGAGGAATTCTTATATAAAGTATCTTACTGGAAATTTGGTATGTTGAGATTTCTAAATTTGAAATCTTTGTATTATTGTGCACCTGCATTGTTAATCAACACTTTTTTATTGGGCATCCATTATGCCCTTGAGGGAGAAAGTTATTTGTTTTGCAGTCAGTTAGGGAGGCCCAGGTTGGAATGTCCTACTCTGGACTTTCTGATAAGCAGCAAGTTCCAGGAACAGGGAGAAAGAGGGTCCTAAAGACCCAAAGAGAACCTCCCCAGGTGGCACCAGCCAATCAACAAAAGGCAACAACGTAGAGTCACCCCTCTTCCTTAACCCACATAAGCCTCACTCCACAAGCTACAAAGCTATACAGCAGCAACCCATTTGGTCCCTCCCCCAGAAAGGAGAGCTTTTACTTTCATTACTTTGCCAATAAAACTCTAGTGCCAAATTTTCAGTCTCAGCATCGATTCCTTCCATGCTTGGTACAAGCACTGAGGAGGGCTGCCCCGGCTCACTCACCCTGGCTTACCCTCTGTTTCTGTTACACGCGAAGATACACGAAGTAGGTGTTCACCTCGAGGAGTGTAGAATCTGACAGGGAAACGGTGGGACATAACTGCCTTTCTTTCCCTCTTAGCAGGGAGTCTGGCTTGTTCTCTGCTTGCTAAACAGCTGCCTCCCTTCTGAGCAGCCTGAGGGTGAGGGCTGTGCCTTCTTTTTCCAGCCCCTGTGTCCAGCATGGTGCCAGGCACAGAGCCCACACTCAGCAGATACCAAGTACTCACGGGGGCAGGGCAATGTGGACGCCTTTTCCTGGGGCAGCACCCCCAACACTGGGCTGTTGGTTTCAGGTGAGTCCTGCCCCGCAGCTGGGGATGGGAGGCCGTGATCACGCAGATGTCCCCACACCCAGTACCACCTGTTAGGTAAGCAGCAGGGTCATGGCCATTTCTAGAATGTTCTGAGGGAGGAAACCCATCTTTGTGTATACTTCCTTTCAAAATTAGCTGTATTCAAGTCACCATTGTACATAAGCCATAAGAAACTGGGCAGGAATGTTTATCATTCAGAGCTATTTTTCAGACTCAAGGACACATCCAAACGGCATTGTGAGCGCTGGCAGTAGGCTGGTAAAGGCACCATCTCTGCCAGGCACGTGCAGCGCCTGGCCAAGGTAGCAGTAGGCTTGGGGTTGCTCACAGTCCTGAGACTGTATTCACACTCTGTGCACTGAGCTCAGGGTAGATCTTAAGTGTCCCATGCATTCCTCACCCAGCGTGAAAGAAAGTTGTTGTACATTTTCATTTTACAGAACCCCTACCTTGCAGACAGGTAGCAAAGCTGGTGATCATTAAGTGTTTCCTATGAATGTGGTGTGCTCAGTCCTGTACTCACTTTATTCCGAGCTAGCCAGAGATGAGGTGAGAGTACCACCTAGGGTGCACAGAAGACAGGGTCTGGTTGGTCTCCCAGTCTTGTGCTCTTAATGCCTTGCAGCTCCAGGTCAAACAGCTGAGGCACACTGAAGCTAAGGAACATCCCAGAGCCCTGCCTGCTGCCTGCTGCCCGCTGCCTGGCTGCAACAGCACAGAGACCAAGCCAGGGGGCACCGCTGCACTGCAGCCCCAGGAAGCCTGAATGCACCCAGGGAATCTGCTCTCCTTTCAGGAGATTCTCCAGCCTCCCCCCAGTTAGCCAAGTCTGGTCTTCAGACTGATTTTCCTGGCAGGGAATGGGGTATCCAAAGGTGTCAGGACTCCTTATTGTGGGTCACACCGGCCCGGGCGCTCTAGACCTGCACGGCTGTGGCTTGTGAGTCACACAGCATCACTTTAGACCCCAGAGCCTCATTTTGCTGAATAACTTTAGACATTTCCAGTCTAGAAAATGAGAATAGAAATGGTGCCAGGTGGGGTTGTTAGGATTACACAAGTTAATACATATGGGAGTTTACAAGAGGGTCTGGCACTTTATCATTGGTTTGTGTTTGCTACTATTACTTGGTTGATGGATGTATTTGACCCATGTGATGTTAGAATCAATCTTCAATATTTACAAATCTAAGGAGTTCATGTAATAATATGGATTTATTTTTTTAATAGAAAATCAGGTGGTCTTATATGTTCAAGTGACCAGCAGTTGCCAGGGTCTCCCCACCCCAGACAGACAGGGCCTCTGCTTGTCCAGGTCACTCATCCGACCTTGCTTAGGTTTTTGAGCCTGCCCCTTCTCATTTAGTGTGTGTTTGCTGCATACCTGGCAGAGTAACTGGCAAGATACAGTTCTTATCTCAGAGGTGAAGCAACAAGGAAAAAAGTCCTGTTAAGATATAAGTCTGCAGTGTGTGACCCAAGATGAAGGCTCAGGGGGGAAACTGGAATACCCCTAGCAGAGGCTGAGACAGAGGCCCTTTGTCTGGTGCATCTTCAGATGGTGGAAGCCATAGGTCTCAGCCCAAAACCCTAGCCAAGAAAATGTTGGCACTGGAAAGGAGTGGTCCAGGGAGTGGTCAACTCTCTGCTATGCCCTCACCTGCTGATTCATTGATCTGGGAATTATCAAGAGTCCTTGGGCATACTTTCCAGTCCTCCCAAGGACAAATCATGCAGGGCATAGAGAGGAGGCCCAGCATGGCCTCCTAGCACAGGGCCTCATTGCTGAGTTGAATGAAATATAAGTTCCTTCTCTTGGTCACAAGATCCTGACAGCCTGGCTTCCTCCCCACCTTCCTGACTTTCTTTCTGACAAGTTTCCACTTTTCCCACCAGACATTTGCCATATTTGCCTCCCTGTTTCCGTCATTTTCTCAGCTCAATTGATTTTCCTTTTCCCTGACTCATACTTAACCCTCACACCCCAGTGGCCAACTTCTCAGTTAAATGTGCCCTCCTGGAGCTGTCCCTGAACTCCTATCCCCCCTTCTACCACATCACTGCGTCATTTCCTTTGTGGCTGTTATCACCACAAGAAATTATTTCATTTATTGATGTTCTTCCTCAGCAGACCGCCACTTCCCAGAGACCCTGGTCTCTGGTTCACTTCTTATTACCCTGTGCTCAGATGAATGTAGAATTTCAAACACATAGTAGGTATTCAAATAAGTGAGTAACATGTTTAGAAGAATAACCTGCACATTGAGGCCATGCACTGTGTATTGAATGAATGAAAAAATTGAAAGGAGATTCATTTGAGAGATATCAACTGCCCAGCCAGTTAATGTGAAATAACTGTCACAAGAAAAATGCAAATACAGATGGGAGTGAATATGACTGGGAATCATCTGTTTTATCCAAAAAAAGAGATTCTCAGGAGCAAATGGGATGTGATAAGATCACGGGAATTCAACAGAGAGAAGGCAACAAAGCAAATCTCATGAATGAGTGTTGCTCAAAGCCGTACGTCTGCCCAAAGAGGCCTGGGTAAAACCTCTTGAAATAAGATCTTCTGAGTTCCACAACTCTAAAGAATGTTCCTCTGTCTCATGGCAATGAAAACAAAGTAAAAAGTAAGACTTGAAGCAACTCTGCATATTTCTCTGCCATTTTCAAACACATTCAATATAATTTTATGCCATTTGCTATTACATCGCGTTGCTCAATTGATTTATATTCCACTTTAGGAAGGTCTGCATTCTATTTTCTATGCAGGTGAGCCCTTTCTATTTGATTAATGGTTGACCACATGTGGCATTTGTGGCCAGTCCTGGAAATTCAGGCAAGCCATTCTTGCAGAGGAATAGATTCCCCTGACAGTGCTGTTTCTATGAGACAATCAGATGCTGCCTTAATGGCATTCCATCTCACTTACTTCTTCTCCAGGAGTGCTACAATGAGAAAACAGTCCTTTAACATTCCACACACACACATATACACATGCACACAAGTGCACAAGAGAACTGATGGAAAAATCTTGGTGCAAAATATCGCTGCCATTCAAACTAATTTAGTAAAGGTGTCTCCCCACATCTTTTCCCCTGTTTTAGGTCATTTGTTGAATTGGAAAAATGTATGCAAGGAATTTACCAAGAAAGTATACTGTGGAGAAGAACCCCATAGGAAGTAGGGGAAAGAGGACCCAGAAAAGAAGAATCCTAGGAAGACTCCAGAATATAAGTAACCCCTGGGAAAATGTGGCTGCTGAATCTGCTCTTGAAGGTAGAGTGGCTGTACCTGAGGCAGGGTTCAGGCTGCTGGAGGAGAGGCAGCAAAGCACCTCATTTTGTTCTCTTTTCCTTTCTTTTTTGGGTTTTAAACTTCCAGGGACAGAGAGGTTAATGCCAGTTGTGTTGGCTTCGTTTCTATCGTGTTTTAATGTTCCCCAAGAAGACTGTTATTGGCAGGAGTCTCCTCTTATTTGTACAGAATCTAAGACTCAGAAAAGCAAAATAAGGCACTTAACTAAGGTTGTGGGACTGGTGGGCGGTAATGTGGGATCTGTGGTCAGCTGCCAGACAACAGTCCTGTGGAGTCTCTGAACTCAACTAAGCAGAGCAGCTTGGCTGACTCAGATTTTGCCAGTGAGGAGGCCATCCAGCCACTCAGACTTATGTGACATTACATGCAGAATATGCATAATGCAATGCACATTTGATTATGACTTTTTTAATGATGTCATACGCTTACATCCGGCCCCTGGGGCATTTCTTGCCCTGGCGCAAGAAGCAGATCCTATGATCTGACAGCTTCACTTTAATATATCTAATAAAATTAAACAGTATCATATAAAATTAAAACCATAATTAAAAATTGATTAACATGTACTGTCTGCAACCCTCAGTGTCTACTGTAGTAACTTAAACACAAGTTATATAGTTCTATTGATTGGAAAAAAGGATAAAAGTACAAAATAAAACCAGCAAGCTAGCTGTTCACCGATGAAAGCAACAAGACTGTCAAGTTGTAAATGCTACAACAAAGCATCAGATCTGATGTTTTAAAAGTGCATTTTGTCAAAGGAGAAGTGGGGCCAAGAGATATGGACCTGAACAATAAACAAACATGCCTCAGGAGTCCTTCATAGAAGAACAAACGTTTGCACTAGACAAGGGACGTTAGTGGGTTTCCAACCCTTGGGGAAGCTGCAATTGCATTAAAAAGCCCAATTGTAAATATCAAACAAAAATTGCATTTTTTTTTTTTCTTTCAGTGAAGTGGGGGAAAATCATTCTTCAGAGATCACCTGGTCATCTCCTTCCACGTGTGTTTTGCTGACAGGAACAACATGTTTTTCTTCCAGACAAATGAAAAGGACATCAAACATTTCCAGAGAGCTCCTAATTTGTGTTCTGCTTGTATATTTCCTATAGGGTTGGTCTTTATTGTTTTGATTACTTTTTTCTGTGATCATATATAAGACTTTTTTTTTCTCTTTGTCATCATCTCTTCAACTAAGATGGGAATCAAAGGAAACATTTTGTAAAAAAAAAAGGAAACATTTTGTGTCTGCTTTTCCCTCCAAGTAATTCTTAAATTGGGTTTATGCAAATAAGGAACTGGGGCATTCTGGATGATGCTAGACCTTGGATTTCCTTAGGACAGCTGAGCTCAGACAGATGGGAAACTCTCAAACAATAATGGAAGCAAAGTTAAAACTTAGTCCAGTCTTAGTCACTGGATTCCTCAGCCAACTATAACTACAATTCGCTGACTGCTGCTGCTATAGATGCCAGCCGTGGTGCTAAGCAGTTCATGCAAATGCTCTGGTGTGACTGGACTGAAATCACCCCATGAAAAGTAGATGAAGCCAAGATTTGGAGTGTGGATGGTTTTCCCAGTGGTCATAATGTCAGTAAGGCCAGATACAACTCTGGGTTGCCTGATTCTGACTCTGGAATGTTTCCCATTCCTCACTTTCTGCTGTTTCCACGTAGGGTCTGAAAAACTGAAGTCCTGGTAAGAAAAGGAATCAGGAATGTTCATTAGGCTACACCAGCACAGTTGGGAAGAGACCAACCTCAAAATCATACATTGATGCTGTCTTACTGGAGAAAAAAAACACTGCTTTTTTTTTTTTTTTTTTTTTTTGTATTGCCTTCAAGGTTTCAAAGTACTTTTATAGCATCCATTCATTTGCAACTTTGAGTTTAATAGTAGAGGAAAATAGGCTCCGAGCATGACCAAGACTCTTCTACAAAGAAGTTGCAGGTCCAAGGCTTGAACTGTGGACTTCTGTCAAATACAGAGGCTTGTAACTAGTGTTTTCCAAGATCACAAAGACATGGAAAAGCCATAACTATAGGTCCCAAACCCAAATTATTACTGGAAGTGAAATTCTACAAAACTAGGGCATGTGATGTTGTGATTTGTGGGTCCTCATCCATGTGCTCACACTTGCAAGACATGACTCAGGGTACAAAATAGGGTTTATCAACAAAGGGGACGCTGGGGAAAAGGAAAGTGTTTCAAAGACAACAAAATGTCAGCTCTCCTACTGCAGACAGTGTCCACAGTGCTCAGCAGCCCAACCCAGAAGTTGCTAGTGCAGGATGGCAGTTACTTCAATGAGAGTCTGGAGATGTTGGCACACTGATAAGGGGTTACCAGGACCCAACTCATAGTGGTATCTGGAGATAGTCACAGGTGGCTCTGCTGAGGCAGCTCTGCAGCAGTCCAGCAGAAATCCAAAGGTCGGGCTGGACTGTGCCAGAAGCAACAGCACCAGGAAGTGGTGCTGGATGTGCTGGGATAGGCAGGGGTGGGCAGTCAGGCAATGGCACTGTAGGTTCAGAAGCAGTGGAAAGGACAGCAAGGCTGGTCAGCGCCAGTCAACAGGCAGGATCTAGTACCAGGCACAGACCAGTAGTGGACTGCTTGCAGAGATGCCCCATAGGCCAATGGCAGACAGCTCTTTCTGAGGTGGCACTAGAGGATCAGACATCAGCGTGCAGCTCTTTCAGAGGTGCCAGGAATAGGCAGCAGCACTGGTGCACAGACAATGAGGAAGCAGAGCCAAAGGCAGAAGTAGCAGTCGGACAGCAGATCTAAGAGAATATCAGATATGAAGATCTCCCAATGAATGAAGGTGTCTATGAATGAAGGTTTGGATGAATGAGTGCAACAAGAGTCTCCTGAACAATGAATGAAGCTGGCTACTGCCACAGCTTACATTCCCTTTAGGGTGCCTGCCTTTCAAACTTGACGGATCCTTTTTCAAAACTGCCACTGTGCCCAAGACTTGATTGGCACGGTGGGGCCTCAGACCTTTCTGGTCCTTCTATAAATCCTCAATGGCACGGTCCAAGCTTGAATCTGATTTGGTCTGTTTAGAAAACCCTCTGGTTTTAAGTCCCAAAAGGCACCAGTCAGTTTCAAACCCGATCAATGCATCTTCAAAAACACCACAGTTTTTCAAAATTCAAACCTGGCTTGCTTCGGGGTTGGCCATGAAACCCATCTCATGTTGAGTGTCATGGTGGGTGCCCCAAGTGTCTGTCAAGCCCCACACACCTGGCTGCTAAGGAGGGCCAGCAGGGACAGGCATCTTGCTGCACCCAGCTGCTGAAGCAGGCCCCACACTGGAGGTATGAGCTCCACAGTATCTCCACACAGGAGCTCCAGGTGTGGTGGGGTGGGGAACCCATGGATCCTTAAATATCTCACTAAGAATGCAATGAGGGGACCTCCCTGGTGGCGCAGGGGTTAAGACGCAACCTATGAAGCTAACCGCAGCCACTGCAGCACGAGTTAGAACCCCGGCCAAGGAGCTACACACATGGTGCAGCAGACCTTTCCTGTCACGCCTGCTGCTCCCCTCAGCAGTGTATTTCAGTCAGTCCACTTGTTCTGTTTCCCACTCTGTCTCTGGTGAATCCTCTCACCTCCCACAACTTTGGCCTGTACCCCAATTCTTGTATATATAAATAAATAAATTAAAAAAAAAAAAAAGAATGCAATGAGGACTCAAAACACCAAGTAGAGAAAAGAGCACCAGGGTTTATTGTAAACAATAGAACAAGAGAAAAGCACTCCAGGGGGTCCCCTTCTGAAAGCAGGCCAGGTGCAGCTTCTCTTTTATTAGCAAGCAGGGGTGGTGAGGCAAGCCTTCAGCCTGTGGGTGGAGAAGATGAAGCTTGTTCTGGAGGTTCTCTAGTGGTGCAAGCACAGTTGTACAACATGCTGTGTCCTTGCATGGTCAGAGAATGGAAGCCAAGTCACACCCAGATAGGGGTGTGAATTCTCAGCTACTGTAGGATGCTTTTGATCATTCTGGGCATGCCTCAGAATCTGACTGACTAGTTTGGCCTCAGGCTCCTGTAGCTTCTTTCTTCCATCTGCAAGGGGACATAATAAGCTATATAGACAACTCAGAAATGCATAAGTTGCAAAAAAAATAGTTATTGGTAAAAACAGTGGGTCAAAGAAATTTATGATAGGGGCTACTCCTGTCTCATGATGTGTGTGCTTATGGCAAACCCATGTCTAGGTGGAGAATTTGTCTCTCTCACAAGGAATTTCTGATCTAGTTAGTGGGGAACCCATCTGTACACTTACCCATTCTTACATATATATTCTTAATATGTGCCAGACATGGTGTAAATCTTCCCTGGAAAGGCAGCAGTGAGGACAATTACACAGTTCCTGACCTACACAACTGCCTACTGGTAGAGTGAGATATATAAATCTGCCCAAGTGCAATAAGTATCACAATTAAATCATCCTGGGGGTGTCTGTTAAATTTTACAAAAATGAGTAAAGAAAAAAATGAAAGAAAAACTTTCTAGCTTGAGAGAGTTCCAATGATATTACTATTATTTCTGGGCCTCCCTGGTGGCCTATGGGTTAAGTCTCAGTGCTCGCTGCTGCAGGCTGAGTTTGATCCCTGGCCAGGGAGCTGACCCACATATGGCACAGTAGACGTCTCTTGTTTTGCCTGCTGCTCCCCTTAACAGTGTCTTTCATTAGATCTACCTGTTCTGCACCCCATTCTGTCCCTGGTGAATCCTCTCACCACCACCACCCCCACTGCCGGCCTATATGGCTGCTTTCTATGCAAAAATAAATCAAATCTTTTTTTAAAAAAGAATTGACTACTTCTTAGTAGCTTCCAAATAGTGTTCTATAGCAGGATATTGCAGGATGGACAACCACAAAATACTGTTCTTTGTGGCTAACATAATCCTTCAAACACAAAGGTTAAAAATGGATATTGCCTTTACTGGAGACAAATTAAAAGCACCAAGCCTCAGTTATTTGCATGTGTGAATAGAGTGATCTTATTCATGAGACTGGGAAATGTACAGGCCACAACCTGATCAACTTATCACCCCTGATACCAACTGATAACTGCCACCCATTTATCAAACCCTTTTCAACATTATCCCAGAGAAGAGAGAATTCACCAGTGTCCATGTGGATATGATGAGCTATCACTGACTTATCCTCCTTGACCTATATTATTCATGTTTGTTAGAACCTGGAGGAAAGAACAAAAGTTTTGAGCCCTAAAATAATCAGATTCAATTATATGCTTCACAGTTTACTGTTTAACCTTTGACCAATTACTTAAAACTCTCAGTTTAATTTCCTCAATAATAAAATGGGAATATGACATTTAAGGGGGATTCTATCATATAAACCCTTCTGATAGCATGACCTATAAAATAGATGCTTCTTCAGCATCGTTGGAAAGTTGTTAGAAATGCAAGATCCTAGCTCTACACCAAACTGCTCTATCAAAATCTGCATCTCACCTATATACTATGTGATTCATTTTTATTTTGCATTGTAGAAACATTGACATAAAACCTGTTGTACTGGCTTCTATTACTGCTGTAAAAAATTGTCAAAAAATTACTGCTTAAATAATAACAAAATTATTATTGTACAATTATGAAGGTAAACAGGATAAAAAAATTAGTTTCATTGGTCTAAAGCCAAGGTGTAAGCAGGGCTAGTTTCTTCTAGAAATTCTTGGGGAGAATCCTTTTCCTTGCCTCTGCCAGCTTCTAGAGGCCACCTGCATTGCATTACTCATGGTACCTTCCTCCACCTCCAAAAATAAGCAGATGACATAACGTACCAAAGTCTGTGAAGCACCACAGAAGTCTAGAAGTCCTGATAAATCTGTCTACAAAGGGTCTGATGCTGTCTGCTCAGTGAATCAAGCTGGCTGCTGCTCTGCCTTATATACTCTTCAGGATCCATGCCTTTCAAGCCTGATTGGACTGTTTTCAATCCTGTTTGATTGATGCTTGTCAAGCACCAATCAGATTGATCCATTTACAACCCTCAATGGTCTCAAAAACTTTGAATGGCACCTCAAAGGTTTGATAAATAAAACCTGATTGGTCCACATAGGATTCCAGCTGAAACCCACCCCTGTGTCCAGACCCCACTTGTGGTGGTAGGGCTCAGAGGAGCCACTGCCTGAGACAGCTTCAGTGAGAATGGAAGCTCCCTGCATACTTCGTTCTTCATCAGGGCTCTGAGTAGAAGTTCAGGGAGCTCCACAGCAGAGCTGGAACATGGGTCCAAGCTGGGGGAGCACAGGAAGGTGCTGCTCAGAAGCCACCAGGCTGGCCCAGCATGAGCTGTGGGCTTCTGTCCAGCCGCTTGCAGCTCATGCTAGGCCAGCACAAGCCTAAGTGCTGGAGCTTTGGAGCTTTCACTGGGGCACGGTGAGAAACTGCCATACTACTCTGCTGTCTGAGCTATCCAGGCTGCTGCAGCACAGCCCTGGCCAACTGCACCAGAGCTTTGACACCCTGTTCCTCAAACTTGCCTGGGGCCTGCGTCAGCCATCAAGCCCAGCTCACTAAGGCAGGCATCAGCAAAGCCAGTCATGACCTGCAGCTTTCAGGTGCTGTTACAGGTCCAGTCAGACCTGAAACACATTTTTTAGTTATAATAATCAACAAATTCCTTTGGCTTAAGCCAGCCAGCTTGGTTAGTTGTAATTAGCATAAAACTATTCCAGATACAATTGAGTTATATTCTCATTCTTCACATTATCTGGAATTCTTAATATCCTAATCAATTCCTTCATGATACAACTCAAACTCCATCCTTCCTAGGGATACTTCCTCACCACTTTAACCTTCAGTGTTCTTTCTTTCTTTTTTTTTTTTTTTAAGATTTATTTATTGGGCCTCCCTGGTGGCGCAGCGGTTGAGCGCTGGGTTGCGAAGCTGCCCGCAGCCTCTGCGGCGCCAGTTCGATCCCCGGCTGCTTCCCGGCCACCTGAGGAGGGTCCCGCATGGCGCGCAGACCTCTCCTGCCGCCCGCTGCTCCCCTCAGTAGCGTACTTCGGTCCTTCTGCCTGCTCTGCTCCCCGCTCTGGCTCTGGTGAATTCTCTCACCCTCCCGCACTTCTGACTGTACCCAGTGCATGTATAAACAAAAAACAAACAAACAAAGAAAGAAAGAAAGAAAGAAAACATGCCTCTATAAAAAAAAAAAAAAAAAAAAAAGATTTATTTATTTATTTATTTATACAAAAACCAGGGTATAGGACAGATGCGCGGGAGGGTGAGAGGATTCAGCAGAGCCAGAGCGGGGAACAGAACAGGCAGAACAACGAAATACACTGCTTAGGGGAGCAGCGGGCGCGACAGGAGAGGTCTGCTATGCCATGCGGGACCCTCGCAGGCCAGCCGGGATCGAACTGGTGCTGCAGAGGCTGTGAACAGCTTCACAGGCCTAGTGCTGAGCTCAACTGCCTGCGCCACCAGGGGAGGGCTAGTGTTCTTTATTTCTACTGAACTCTGTGTACACGTTTCTATTAGGTAAGACCCCAGCAGGAAACAACACACCCCAGATGGTTGACATTCAGATAATTTCATAAAGGGGCAATTTATAGTGCTGTGGATAAGAGAACTAACTGGAGATATTGAGGCACACAGAGACTAGCAACAAGCTATTTCATTCCTAGGGGAAAAGGTTTAAGGGGGGAAGAGGCATTACTAGTGCCCAATAATGCGATTGAAGGAAAGGGTCAGCCACTGCGAGAAACAAGGATCTAAACCAGGGATGAGGTAGGGGGGAGATGCTTTGACATCTTCCATCTTCTACCTTTGCTTCTCTTGACAGTGCCTCCCATTGTTAAAGTCAAACAGGTTTCCAAAGGAAAGGCACTCTAGGCAGTGAGGGGCCTCTCAGCTTCTCAGCACAGAACAAGTCAGAAAAGAAAGGAAACTGATTGGCAGACGATACCCAGCAATGTGACGAAGCCTTGATTTGGAGTTTAGTGGCGGACTTGGTTTGTTCTTCATGGGAGTATGTACTATGGAGGAAGTATTAAGCCGTTGACTTAGGCCCAAGGTTGAACCCATGGTAGGAAGAGAGGCATCCCTTCTGTTTGTCCAGCAAGTATGTGGAAAGAATTGGGCAAAGAACACTCCAAAATTATGACTGACATTTACAACAGTTTTAAGTAGATTTGTGCAAAACAATTGTTTTGTCAGAAGAAAAAGGGACTCCATGGGCAACAACTTTGAATAATTTATTTCTGTTAGTCTGGAATGTAATTTCTGAAATCAATTGAGGCAGGCAAGGGCAAGAAGGAGAATGAGATGCTAGGGCCACAGAAACAGAGCACATGCTATTTCCTGAAGTGGCATGAAAAATTAGCCCCATTTCAGTGTGATTTCCAGGTAAAGTCACACATTTCTTCATCTTGCAGTTGGCACCTTCCAATTCAATAAAGTTGCTTTTTTATAGGTGGCAGTTCCCTCTTTCATCTTCTTGGCAGCCTGTATATACCATTCCTCTTCCCCAGCTATTTCCTCTCCTCCTCTTGGCCAATAACTTCCCCAGGTTGTCATTTCTGAGAAAGTCCCACCTTTGGAACTCCCTTTGGGCAAAGCCATTCTGAGTAGCCTGGGCTAGAGAGAAAAGGTTGGAGAGGCAGGGAGCAGCAATCCCCAGCCTCATTTCATAGGCGCTCTGCAACCCCATCAGGCGATATTCATCGAAAGTGACAAGTAGAAATTAGCCCCTATTGATTTTATTTCCATAACATCTGAAAAACAATCTTACCAAAGATGTCTTTCAAACATTTCTCTGGCAGAAAATGTAGCATTCTGTCTCAGAGAAAATATGCTTCTGAATATGTATCCACAACAATTTCTAAGAAAAACAGAATCAGAATCAATATTTCCACGGTTTATGCCATTCCCTGCCTTTATGAAGATATGCAACTTAATTTGCAAGCATTTTGTCCTACAAGGGAAATTGCCTTCAATGCTGACTGGATCAGAACCACTCATTTCAGACTCATTATACATTATACAATATCCCAAATGTCAAATCCCACCCACCAAACCAGCAGAGCAGCAGCACTTTCAATAATAAATTACATCTATTTACTTCAATATGGTGGAAAAAGAATTTGAAACATTAGGAATTCTTTTGCACCTGAAAGTAATTGAGTCCAGGATTGTGGCTAGCTTCACTCAACTAGGCTGAAGACTTTAAAGGGATTTTAGAGGGGGAAAGATAAGGTTCTTACTAGAGGTTTAAAAATTAAAAATATAAAACACACACACACACAGCGGGATATAAATGTTTTTATAGTGTGAGAAACTAGTTGCACCGCTTTTATATTAGAACAATTAAACATGCTTTGCAAAGAGTGTTTGAAGTCAAATAAAAGAGAGGAATAAAGTGCCTTTGTAGTTGAAAGTCATTAAGCAGTTAGGGAAAGTAGAGGTCTCCTTATACAAAAGGACTTTTTTCAATTCAATTAACTTAATTGGAAAAATATACAATGAAAAATCTGACATGAGACTGATATGTTAGAGTCTTGGAAATGCTCCATCTGCTCCAAGTGGGGTGGAGGAAGAAAAAAAAGCAGTCACACAGGCTCAGAGCACTCTAAAACAGGGGTGCAGGGGGAGAAGGAAGGGGGCAGTAATGGACAGGACTGTAGATTTCTCCTCCCAAGATATCCATAAAGAAAACAAATGTGTTATTGGAGTCAGTTGCTGGGTTGCCTGACCTTAAAGAGAGTAAGAAGTTGGACAAAGAAGAAGCTCTTTATAGGGTGCAAAGAAAGACTTTTAAATAAGAACTATATTACTGATTACTTACTGCATTAGTCATGGTATGCCAGACTATGCGAGATGAACAAATATCCCCAAATCTCAGTGGGTTAATGTAATAGAAATTTATTTCTTGCTAATTTCCTGTGTGTAAACAACAATTGGCAGGGATCTATGTTAATGTAGTCACGCAGGACTTTGTTCAGCCCAGGGTCCACTTCAGCCTCGCTGATCACCAGCACACCAGGGGGATTGTGGGCAAATCGAGCTCTTGGTCTAACACTGTTGCCTGGAAGTAACATAAATCACTTCCACTCACATTTTACAGTAGCCAAAGCAGGTCACGTGCCACACCAAATTTTAAAGAGGAATGGGAGAAGAGCTGTCCTACTATGTGTACTAAGGAGAGGCAAACAGGAAATCTCATTCAATAGATAATTCAGCCAAGCAGGCATCAAAAACTTTTCTTGCACCCCAACCCCACCCTGGTATGGCACTAAATGCCAAGACAGGAAAAACAACCATAATAATAGTCTTTTGTCTTCAAATAAAAGCTGCAAAAGGAAATTAAACAGGAATGTGTAAACTATAAAATAAGAGTTTTATGCCACTATATGTGAGGGTTTTTTGTTGTTAAGAGGTAGTAGGATTTTCTAAATTCCTGCCATGAGTGAGATCATCCGGTATTTTTCTTTTTCTTTCTGGCTTATTTCGCTGAGCATGATCCCTTCCAGCTCCATCCATGTTGCTGCAAATTGCATGAGTTTATCTTTTTGATTGCTGAGTAATATTCCATTGTCTATATGTACCACATCTTGATCCAGTCATCTATTTTTGGGCATTTGGGTTGTTTCCATAGCTTAGCTATTGTAAATAGTGCTGCTATAAACATAGGGGTGCAGGTGCCCTTTTGAATTAATGTTTCTGTGTCCTTAGGGTAAATTCCTAGGCGTGGAATTGCTGGATCATATGGAAGGAAAAAGACTAATTATAATAAAGTAAAAATCAAAATCAATAAGCAAATATAAACCAGAGACACACTATGGGGTGGGGGGGAGGGGGGAGTAGGCTCAAAACAAGGCAGGGTGGGAATTGTATGGGGACTATAACCAAGATGAAAATGCAAACATGGTGCAAAAATGAAAAATTATGTAAAAATATATAAAATTTAAAAAATAATAATAAATTAAAATTTAAAAAAAGAGTAGTAGGAGGCACCCTGCTTGTGGCGTAAGACATTAAGCATCAGCACTATGGAGCAATCTGCAGCTACTGCAGCACGAGTTCGATTCCCGGCTGGAGAGGTGACCCATATGGCCCAGCAGACCTCTCCCGTATTCCCCGTTGCTCCCCTCAGCAGTGTACTTCATTAGTCCACCTGTTCTGCTGCCCACTCTGTCTCTGTGAATCTTCTCACCCCCGCACCTTTGGCCTACACCCCAGCTCTTATATGCATTAAAAAATAAATCTTATTTTTTTTTTTTTAAAGAGGTAGTAGGAGGCTTTGTGAAGAGACCAACGCCAAACTTTGTCCAAAAGAGTCTACAGATGCCACTAGTTTGTGTTCAAATTAAAACATGACTTGGAGACAGGCATCTGCTTCTGATAACTGAAGGACAACTTATCTTAGGTCAGATCTTGCTTCCTAAAAAAATACACTTTCCATTCAGTGGTTGAATGTTTAATATTCAAGATTAATCAATTGGAATGACTGATCCTTTGCATCAGGACCAGGGCCTGGAAGGGACAAATGGGAAACCCATAAAAGTGCAGCAGAGCCAGTTATTTTATCTGGAGAGCCTGGTGGAAAAGAAAATGTATGGGTCCTTTATACAAAATTGAGGTGAAAAATATGGTAAATGTGAATAATGGTAAATTTTAGGCTCTTTTCCCACAATAAAAATTATTAAAAATTATAGTTAAAGGTACTAAAATATAAAAATTTATTCTTTAAAAAAACATATCTATAAAAGAGTGGAATAATAATGATACTGAACAATATTAATTTAAAAATCACAAAAAGAATAGCTGTGTTATAATTTTATATACTAAAATAAATATTAATTTATCATTGTAATATTTTGATTGATGTGATATTTTGATTTTTCTGTCCCACTTTTTGCAACTACTTGTATTATTAGGTCATCAATAATTTTACATTTAGCAACTTCATTTACAGTGAATATAATTGGAAGCAATGTCAGCCACTCTTGGCAAATGCAAGATCACAAATAAGTTTTGAAAATTTTAATTTTGAAAAGGACTTGGTTTTTGCTAATTCAATTCTTGCTAGAGCTATTGAGAATATTTTATAGGCTGCAACAATATTAGGATATACTTCTGACAAATTAGTACCTATAGAAACTGATAACTCTGCAGAACAATTAAAAAATGTTTAATTATTGCTACTAATCTGGTTTGTGTAACTCTGAAATTAATTATAATGTAAATCCATGCAATGTCATTTTAATGTCTCCTCTGAAATTCCCTGAAATTTATGGAGATCATCCAAGAAACCAAAAGTGACTTCATGATTTGTATATAATTCAAAATCCCTGTTTATGTATTCTCTCACTGTCTTTAATTAGAAGAAAAATATTTGAGACCTTATCTCCTTAATAAGGAGATTCTTTTTTTTTATTTTTATATTCCCCTTACAATTACCACCCCCTTATTTTGACCCCAAGCCCTCCTTTCCCCACACCCCACCACCCATAGAGTGTCTCTGGTTCATAGTTGTTTGTTGATTTTGATGTATTCTTTCTTATAGTTACTCTTTTTCCTGGTCCCTTATTTAAGTTTTCTAGATTCCTGCTATGAGTGAGACCATCTGGCATTTTTCTTTTTCTTTCTTATTTTGCTGAGCATGATCCCTTCCAGCACCATCCATGTTGCTGCAAATTTGCTTGTGTTTATCTTTTTTGAGTGCTGAGTAATATTCCATGGTGTATATGTACCGTATATTCTTGAACCAGTCATCTGTTTTTGGGCATTTGGGTTGTTTCCAAACCTTAGCTATTGTAAACAGTGCTGCTATACATAGGGGTGCAGGTGCTCTTTGGAATTGATGTTTCTGTGTCCTTTGGGTAAATACCTAGGAGTGGAATTGCTGGATCATATGGAAGCTCTATGTTTAGTAGGTCCAGAAATCTCCACACAGCTCTCCATAGTGGTTGGACCAGTTTACACTCCCACCAACAGTGCAGAAGAGTTCCTTTTTCTCCACACCCTCACCAACATTTGTTGCTGCTAGTTGTTTTAATATGTGCCATTCTCACTGGTGTAAGATGGTATCTCGTAGTTTTGATTTGCATTTCCCTGATTACAAGTGATGTTGGACATTTTTTCATATGCCCGTTGGCCATTTGCATTTCCTCTTCAGAGAAGTTTCATTTTAGCTCTTCTGCCCATTTTTTGACTAGATTATTTTCTTTGTTTTTGTTGAGTCTCATCAGCTCTCTGTAGATTTTTGTGATCAGTCCTTTATCATTAGTGTTGTGTGCAAAAATGTTCTCCCGGTAGGTGGGGTTTCTCTTTGTTTTTGTTATTGTCTCTTTTGCTGTGCAGAAGCTCTTTAATTTGATGTAGTCCCAGCTGTTTATCTTTGCCTTCACTATCACTGCTTTGGGTGATGTGTCTGTAAAGATGTCTTTGATGTGCATGTCATGTAGTGTTTCGCCTATATTTCCTTCTATGTATTTTATGGTTTCAGGTATTATGTCTAGTTCTTTAATCCATTTTGAGTTGGCTTTTGTGCATAGTGTTAGGTAGTAGTCAAGCTTCATTCTTTGGCAAGTAGTGACCCAGTTTTCCCAGCACCATTTATTGAACAAACTTTCTTTGCTCCAATGCATATTCTTTGCTCCTTTGTCAAAGATTAGTTGACCATAAATCTGTGGGTTTATTTCTGGATTTTCTATTTGATTCCATTGGTTTGTTTGTCTGTTCTTGTTTCAATGCCATGCAGTTTTGATGATTATGGCTTAGTAGTATAGTTTGAAATCTGCGAGTATGATGCCTCCATTCCCTTCTTTTTTTTTTTTCAGGAAAGCTTTGGTTATTCGGGGGTTTTGGTGATTCCAAATGAATTTTATCAATATTTGTTCTATTTCTTTGAAGAATGACATTGAAATTTTTATTGGAATAGCACTGAATCTGTATATTGCTTTTGGTAGGATGGTCATTTTAATAATGTTTATTCTTCCAATCCATGAGCAGGGGATGTCTTTTCATTTCTTTGTGTCTTCTTCTATTTAACAGTGTTTTATAGTTTTCTTTGTATAGGTCCTATACCTTTTTTGTTAGATTTACTCCCAAGTATTTGATTTTTTTTTTTGATAATAAAAGGGATGTTTTTTTTTTTATTTCTTCTTCTTCAGATTTATTGTTTGTGTATAGGAAAGCTACTGATTTTTGTGTGTTGATTTTGTATCCTGCCACTTTACTGAGCTGACTGATGAGTTGAATTGGTTTTTCTGTGGAGTTTTTGGGGTTCTCTATGTATATTATCATATCATCCGCAAATAGTGATAGTTTGACTTCTTTTCCTATTTGGATTCCTTGGATGTCTTTCTCTTGTCTTATTGCTCTGGCTAGGACTTCCAGTATTATATTGTCCCCTTGATCATAATGTAAGAGTGGACATCCTTGCCTTGTTCCAGATCTTAATGGGAATGCTTTCAGCTTTTCACCATTGAGAATGATTCTGGCTGCTGGCTTGTCATATATGGCCTTTATGATGTGGAGGTATGTTCCTTGTATCCCAAGAATTTCAAGGGCTTTTATCATGAATGGGTGTTGCACTTTGTCAAAAGCTTTCTCGGCATCTATTGATATTATCATATGTTTTTTATATTTCTTCTTGTTGATGTGTTGGATAACGTTGATTGATTTTCAGATGTTGAACCATCCTTGTGTCCCTGGAATGAATCCAACTTGGTCGTGGTGAATTATTTTATGGATACATTGTTGGATTCTGATAGCTAAAATTTTATTGAGGATTTTTGCATCAGTGTTCATTAGGGAGATTGGCCTGTAGTTTTCCTTTTTTGTGTTGTCCTTGTTCGGTTTTGGTATTAGTGTAATGTTGGCTTCATAGAAAGTGTTTGGTATTATCCCTTCCTTCTCAATTTTTTGGAAGAGTTTGTGAAGGATAGGCACTAATTCATCTCTGAATGTTTGGTAGAATTCATTTGTAAATCCATCAGGTCCTGGGCTTTTGTTTTTGGGGAGGTTTTTGATTACCATTTCAATCTCACTGCTTGTAATTGGTCTGTTTAGGTGTTCTATTTCTTCTTTAGTTAGCTTTGGGTGATTGTAGAGTAGTGGGAATTTGTCCATCTCCTCTAGATTGTTGAACTTGTTTCCATATAACTGTTCATAGTAGTTTCTGATTATTCATTTGATTTCTGCTGTGTCCATTGTGATTTCTCCTCTTTCATTTCTGATCCTGTTTATTTGTGCTTTCTCCCTTTTTTCCTTTGTGAGCCTGGCTAGGGGTTTGTCTATTTTATTAATTTTTTCAAAGAACCAGCTCTTGGTTTCATTGATCTTTTGGATTGTTTTTTTTTAGTTTCGATTTCATTTATTTCTGCTTTGGTTTTTATTATTTCTTTTCTTCTACTAGTTTTGGGTTTTTTTTTTGTTGTTGTTCTTTTTCTAGATCTTTGAGCTTCGAGATTAGCTTATTTCTTTGAGTTCTTTCTTGTTTCTTGATGTGAGCCTCTATTGCTATATAGTTTCCTCTTATTACTGCTTTTACTGTATCCCATACATTTAGGAAATTGGTGTCCTCCTTGTCATACAGGATTCAAAGAATTTTTTAACTTCTTCTTTGATCTCCTCATTAGTCCAGTGGTCTTCTTCCAGTAGTGTGGTTTTCAATCTGCATGAGGTAGGAAAGTTCCTTGCCTTCTTTTTTATGGTTTATTTCTAGTTTGATGCCTTCGTGGTCAGAAAAGATGGTTGGTATGATTTCAATCTTGGTGTATCTGTTGATGTTTGTCTTGGGTCCCAGTATGTGATCAATCCTGGAGAATGATCCGTGTGTGCTTGAGAAAAATGTGTACTCCGTTTTTTTGGGGTTTAGTGTTCTATAGATGTCTGTTAAGCCCAAGCACTCTAGATCCTTATTTAGAGCTTTAGTGTCTTTATTTATTTTTTGTCTCATTGATCTATCCATTGTTGATAGTGGTGTCTTGAAGCCTCCCACTATGTACGTGTTTTCTCTGATGTCTGTTTTCAAAGATGATAATAGTTGTCTGATATACTTTGGTGCTCCTTCATTTGGTGAATATATGTTAATGAGTGTTATTTCTTCTTGAAGTATTGTCCCCTTGATCATAATGTAGTGACCGTTGGGGTCTCTTTTTACGTTTTTGAGTTTGAAATCTGTTTTATCTGATATAAGTAAAGCTGTTCCTGCTTTCTTTTTTGGTCCATTTGCTTGTAGGATTGTTTTCCATCCTTTAACTTTGAGTCTATTTTTATCTTTTGTAGCTAAATGTGTTTCCTGGAGACAGCAAAAGGTTGGGTTTTGTTTCTTAATCCAGCCTGCGACTCTGTGTCTTTTTATTGAAGAGTTTAGTCCATTTACATTTAGAGTTAATATTGATATGTTAGCATCTGTATTTTCCATTGTGTTTGTCTTTCCTTTGATTTTATTTATTATTTTAATAACTTTTTTTTTTGGCCTTCTTTTGTTGTTATTCATCACTCTGAGGTTCTGGCTTTAGGACTCCTTGTAGTATTTTTTGGAGTGGGGGTTTAGTCATAATGAAATTCCAGAGTTTCTGTTTGTCTGGGAAGGTCCTTATTCTTTCTTCATAGAGGAAGGAGAGCTTTGTGTGATAGAGTATTCTTGGTTGGCATCTGTTTTCTTGGAGTCTATTGACTATATCCCTTCACTCTCTCCTTGCCTATAGTGTTTCTTTGGAGAAGTCTGATGTCAGCCTGATTGGTTTTCCTTTGAATGTTATCTGTTTCTTCCCTCTTGTCAGCTTCATTATTTTTTCCTTGTCTTGGATTCTTGGGAGCTTTACTATTATGTGTCTTGCTGTGTTTTTCCTTTCGTCATGGAAATTTGGTGTTCTTCTTGCTTCTTATATATCAATTTTCAGCTCCTTCTTCACGTTTGGGAAGTTCTCTTCAATTATTTCCTTGAATATTTTCTCTGTTCCTACATCTCTCTCCTCTTCTTCTGGGATTCCTATAACTCATTAAGGAGATTCTTTACATGAAAATTATTTTATGTTAAAGTGAGTATCTCTAGATTTAAGTTTCAGTTTTAAGTTGTGGATATCTTCTTTGCAATATTTTGGCAGTTTTCAAAAGTTCAAAACTTTAGAATTTCACTAGAATTCTTTGAAGAATTCTAAAAATCTCTGATATACTATATTAGACTGTCCAAGCCCACACTTCTATATTGTAATAAATTGTTGATGAGATTTACTTTCTGAGCACTAAAGTTCCTGTCCTGTTGCTCAGATTGAAAGAGATCCTGGAGGTAGAAACCACTGGGCAAGACCAGCTTTGTTGTTGTTACTGTTTCCCCTTCCCCCAGTGAGTACAAATGGAGGGCAGGGCAGAGGAGGCTGCAAAAAGCAGTTGGCTCACAGCAGCCAGCACTCAAAGCTCTAAAAGCGACAGTGGTGTCCAGATGGCTACCAGTGGGCACCCCTTCTACACTATGGGCAAGGAGAGAGTGGAGGGACATAGTCAACAATAAGCCAGATCTGTGTGCTGAGGCCCTAATGCTCCAGCAGCAGCAGTGGGAGTTTCCCCACAGCCACCCAGAAGTGCTGTCTCTGGGCAGCATCCAGACCACCCTGCAGCAGGATGCGACAGCACCACTACCATGAGGAGGGCTTGATGGCTGGCCCCTATGCTAGCGGGTTTGAATGCCAGAGACTTCCCCCACTTTGGCTTCAGTGCCAGGCCCCAGCAATGTGTTGCTTCCAGGCAGTGCAACCTGCAGCAGACGGCAGTCAGTGGCAGGAATCATACCGCCTGCCATCAATGGCTGCACGGGGACTCACCTCGCCGGCAGAGACCAGCAGTGATGGTGAGTGGCAATTGTTCCCCTTCCATGCTAGCCCAGAACATGAAGTTCCACTGGGGCTGCCAGTGGCAAGATTGCCCTGTGCAGTAGCAAGCTCCAGCAAAGGAGGCAACAGCGAATCCTGCAGCCCTGGATCAGGGATGCAGGGAAGAGCACGGGGCCCACTGGGCCAGCTCCAGTGCTATGTCTCCCTGGAACCCCAGGCAGTAGAGAGGCCCATTCTGCTGCAGACCTCCCCCACCTTTTATGTTGTTACACCAGGTCCTGCTGAAGGGGTACCAGATGCAGAATGCCTTTGGCCTCACTGAGGCTGGCTCTGGCTATGACTCTTCAGAGCGACCAGCCCATGAGCCTGCCCTGAGGTCTAGTTTGGGTCTATGCAAGCTCCATGTTTTCCCTTTTTTATTTGGTACCTGGAGCACAGAATAAATCAATCAGGTACAAGCTAAATAAACCAGTCAGTTTCAAGCCCAGCTCATTAGTTAATTATTCAGATCAAAAAATAATAATGAACTGATTGGTACTAAATGGTCCTATCAGTCACTTAGGATTAAAAATAATCCAATCAGCCTTCTAGGTTGGGGAACCCTGAAAGAGACTATAGGGCAGGGTAGGAGCAGACTTAGAAATTCTGTTCTTGGTCTGAAGAAAGAAGAAAGGATCACAGGCCCAGAGTGAGGGGTCGAGAGGGGCCACGCTACTCCTGCGCCAGTGGCAACAGGATAACAAAGCCATAGTTTGGGCTGGGAGGGAGGGAGATGCCCCTGCCCTCCTATGCCTCCCTGCCACACCCCTGCCCGAGTTCAGGGCCTTCTAGAGCCAGCCCCACCTTGGGCAGGAAGATTGCCCCTATTGAGGGTCCCTCCCCCAAGTTGTCTGTGCACCCCCATCATGCAGGGTGGTTGTGAGTGGAACACAATAGACTAGTTCAGGAGCTCAAAGTGAGCCACCCAATAGTAGACTGTGGGGGTACGTGGGGTCTGTGGAGTAAATGGCCCAGCCCCTCAGCCGGTAGCCCGCTCCGAGCCTTAATAAAGCACTGGTTGATGTCAAAAAAAAAAAAAAAGAAGAAAGGATCAGCTGCTGACCTCCAAAGAAAGAAGAGAATGTAAAGATTTTTGCCAAGAGCTGGCTGCTGTTCCTGCCTCTGACATCACCTGAAAGGAGCAACATAGGCCTTGGCCTGGTGTCTCAACAAGCTGTTATGCTATTGGTTCATTCCAATAGCTCACAAAGAACTGTTAACACTGTTGTGTCTGACATCACCTTATGGGAACCAGTATTCATTGGCATAACAGTGCTGTTTAGCACTGTTGACAAGTGACCAGCACTGTGTCTGGGTGACCTTTGAGAGTTGTCCACCACTTCTGACTGTCAGGCACCACCTCCCGGTACTGTTGCCTTCACTGCTGTGCAGTCCAGCATCTGTCCTGACCTTCAGGCTGTTGCTATGGGCTGCGACGGTATCATCTCAGCTGCTACCGTGGGTTGGATCCTGGCTCACTGCTTGGTGGTGTGCCATGAGCTCCAGGCCCTCATTATGCTATGTTGTCATCTTGAATGAATGGCCTTTGGTTTGGGACTTCTGGACACTGTGGATACTATCTTAGGTGAGATAGTTAGGCACTTGTAGCCTTAGAAACTCTTTGTTTTTGCTGTTTATTAAATAAACCCCTTTGTCTCCTGAGCCTGAGTGGCTTTGCAATTGAGTACACAGGTAAGAACCCATCGAGAGTGACCGGTCTTCTACCTTGGCATTATTCTTTGACCCTCTATAGCACTGCTACATAGCAGTGTTTCAGGACTATATGTTCAACATGTGTAGCTACAGCAGGGATGGGCTCCAGGGATGCAGGGGTGGATGGGAAAATTGCAGCCCCAGCACTTGAGCTTTATATAGGACCCCTGCTCTCACCAGGGGAAGCTGATGCTGCTACCACCTGCATTTCTGTTATTGCTGCCACCATTGTCACCACCAATTTATTTGTTGTTATTGTTGACCCACAAGCACAAAACTAAGAAAATACTGCATGTTCACATGAGAACTGGATTCTGGGCAAAGCTAACAGGTCCACAAGAGAATGGGAGAGACTGGATTTGGTGGCCAGGTCCCCAGTCATATGGCAGGAGCAGAAGATATTCCTTGGGAGTAGGGAGGGACTGGGTCCAGCTGAAGGGGAAAGGCTGGCTGGCCCCTCCTGGCAGGTGACCAGCTTTTGGAGTCATTGTCCAGGGGCTGTGGCCTGCTCTGATAGCTCCTGGGAGAGTCCAGAGGGCTGAAGGCTGCAATGAGATGTTGGGTCCTGGGTCCTGGGCTTGAATGCCCCTTGGGGAACACACAGTGCCCCAGACTCTCCCAGGCATGTGCACGAGATGTTTGTCATGAGATGTTCCTATGTGGTGCTAACAGTGGCAGTGCTGATCTCTGGGCACTCTGGTGTAGGCCTGGTAGTTTGACAGAGGCTCTTGGCAGTGACCTGGCTCTGGGTTCCCTCCAATGCATAACAGCGGCCCTGTTTGGAGCTGGAGCACAGGACAGAATCCTAATGTGCTTGGAAGAGCAGGACTGGCTGCATGGGGAGAGACAGTACTCCAGAGCCAGGCTCAGAGGGCAGCTGTGGGCAGCAGGAGTGATATTCTGGCACCATGCAGGAAGGACAGGAGCAAGGGAATAGTGCTAGGACAGGAGGCGCTAGGAAGGAAGACTGTGGTGGTCCAGGCAGCTACAACTCCCAAGTGCTCTTGGGAGGCCCAAGGGTCTCTTTAGCAGCCCCTACCTGAAAGTCCTCCATCCATCGAAGGTCTGCTTCATCTTGGCCAGGAAGCCCCAGCCATCATTGAGGAGGGGCCTCTTCTTCCTGATATAGGGGATCACCCACTGCAGTTCCAGCCTGATGAGGTGGGTAATGAGGAATGTCAGCTTCACGGCATCACTGGAGAACAGTCTCATCCACTAGCATGTACACACTAGAGCATGTTACTTGTATGCAATGGCAGCTGGTCGGTGTCCCAATCAAACATCTCTGGGAGAGGGAATTGGGTTCCCCCACAGATGTGTCTGGGGCCAGTTCAGCCAGGTTAGGAGGGCCCTAATCAGCAGCACTGTGCTGCACTGGCTTAGCTGGACTCCACAGGCTGTGCTCCACCACCAGTTTAGACCTGGGTCCTGGGCTTGAATGCCCCTTGGGGAACACACAGTGCCCCAGACTCTCCCAGGCATGTGCACGAGGCAGCCAGGCCAACTATTGTGTTTACCAGTTGCCCAGGGTGCCTGCCTACATGTGCCTGCTGCTACCGTCATAGTCACCAGAGGGCTCTGTTGTGCCTGTGGATTTCACATATAAAACATAAGTTCAAAAACTAGAGATCAAACAGGATAGTGAGTGGAAAGGAACTACTGTGGGCACTGTGCCCCGCAACCAGGAACTGTGGAGAACCATGTGGAAATCGCCATGGAGGTGAGCAAATGGCACCAGGTAATCACAAATTCAGCACCATCAGAGAAAGATAAGGACTCCAGGAAGAGACCTGCAAATAGCCAAAGGCCAGCCAGTAAGCTGGTGCAAAAAAGCAAGCATACGCTGAAATTGTAGTTGCCCAGGTTGGACATTTTGGAGAAGCTTACTTTTCCTGAAAATAGAGAATTTTTTTAAAGCATTTTTTCATTTATTTATACAAGAACTGGGGTACAGTCAGAGGTGCGGGAGGGTGAGAAATTCACCAGAGACAGAGCGGGGAGCAGAACAGGCAGATGGACCGAAATACACTGCTGAGGGGAGCAGCGGGAGAGACAGGAGAGGTCTGCTGCGCCAGTGGGATTCTCACCGGTAGGGGTAGGCCGGGATCGAACCCGCACTGCAGAGGCTGCAGACAGCTTCATAGCATGACACTCAACCTGTTGCGCCACTGGGGAGACCTGAAAAAATAGAGAATTTTTAAGCCCTTGAGGAAGCACACTCCCACAGTATTGCAGAGTGCTCTTGGAAACAGAGTCCTAACATTCAAAGGCAAAAAGTTGCTGTTCCCTGGGATCTACTGGGATAGAGAAGAAGCATCCATCAAGCTCAGCACAGAGAATCAGCCCAAATCCCCAGCTATGGCAGTTCTCAAGGTTTAAGGATTTGCCACAGTTGGGTGTTTGCCTTGGACAATTTCATGAATGGCCCTCAACTCCTATACAAAAAGATACTATTTTGTGTGAGGCTTCTTTACCAGTAATTTTGGTATGTTGAAGGGAGGGTGCAACTGAGTCAAACAAGGCCAGATTGAAGAAAGTTTTTGGATACTGGTTGAATTCCCCTCAAAGCCACATCTTTCAGAGGATATTGCTTTTTTATTGGGTCCCTGCTCCCATACTCCAATGCTAAATGTAGACTCTCTATTTTTCACGTTCTGAAATTCCATTAGCCCAATCCACTTTATTTAGCCATCATAAATCTCTGGCACCAGTACTCACCTTTATTCACCAGTAGTCCCGAGAGAGTGTTATCTGATATTGCAAGGCGTAGTCTCAGGGTACCCATAGGTGCAATCTCTGATTCTGGGGTGAAAAAATAATCTGTCCCTTAAGTTTGCTAAGGATAGCACTACCGAGTAGTGGTGATGGGCATTATTCCATGTTCAGGATACTATGTTGGAGATTTGTGCCACCAAACTGGCACTCCAAAGATTACAGGAAGGCTTTTTGTTTGGGCTTTCCCATAATCTCAGTGAGTAGTAGAGTTTCCTTGCTGACCTGAGCTAACCTAGAATTTAAAACCAAATAGATCACTCCACTGTCCACCAAAAAGTCAATCAAATAATCTCCCACATTAAGAGTTACTTGGGGGGGCCTCCCCAGTGGTGCTGCGGTTGAGCGCTGCGTTGTGAAGCTGCCCACAGCCTCTGCAGCGCCAGTTTGATCCCGGCCGTTGGCAAGGGTCCCACATGGCACGCAGACCTCTCCAGCCGCCCGCTGCTCCCCTCAGCAGTGTATTTCGTCAGTGTGCCTGTTCTGTTCCCCGCTCTGGCTCTGGTGAATTCTCTCACCTTCCTGTGCTTCTGACTGTACCCAGTGCTTGTATAAATTAAAAAAAAAAGATACCCTTAAAAAATAAATAAAAATAAAATAAAATAAGTTACTTGGGGTTCCAAGTGGGTTGTTATAATTGCTTTTTCAGATCCAGTAGAACCCCTGGGCCTCACTATTCATCTGGACCATCATTCTAGACAACCATTTGCCTTCTTTCTTCCTTCTTTAATCCTTAATTCCTTTGACTTTGCCCATATTCTGTCCTACAATGTTTTTCCAAATCCCCATTCTGTGCTGGCATCTGCTTCCTTTCCTTTCTTTCTACTTTCCCCCCCTTCTCTTCTTTGCTTCCAACCAGGGACGCCTGTTCTTCCAATGTACTTCTGCCTCACATTAAGTGAGCCTTAAAGGTTCACTTACTCTGCTCTCTCTCCACAGCTCTTCTCTCTTCCTTTTAAACTCTGCTTACAAACCCCATTACAGGCCTAGGTTTCCTTTCATATCTTGCACTATAAACCCTAAAAGCTATATCCACTTATTGGGAAGGCCTAATTTCTACAGCACTCTCTACCTTAGTTGATTTCTTCTTTATCTCTCGAGTGGTCTGTCTAATGATTGAATCTAAGCATTTTCTGGAGCATATGGATTCATGTCTGTATAGGTATAAGTGCTTAATCATTTCACGGAACTCAGATGGATCTTCATTGGACTTTTGCTGAAGCTCCAGTATCTTTATGCATTTTTTTGCTTAAGAATTCCTACCTTAGCCCTACTAATTAGCACTTATTGTAGTACTCTAACCTTTCCATACCCCCACCGCTGGAGTTCCAGTTAGGTTCTATCATAAGGACAGTTTCTTCTGGTTAAGGGGTTTCTAGAATCTCCTAGTGGAAATGACGAGCCTCTTAAATAGCCATCCCTAAAACCATTCTCTATTCATTGGACATTAATAATGTATTTGACATAGATTGTTTTTCTGCCCAAGTAGGCTGATAGGGGGTAAAAATAGATGCAAATAAATTGTCCATCCTTTTATGGTCTTATCAGCATGGAGAGACAGAATTTCTCCAATTCAGAAAGTGGAAAGGGGCTGAATGGCCAATAACATCCAGCAGGCTGGCTGTGTTCATTCAATTCTTCCATTGGGAATTGATAAAGAGGAGAATGTTCTGCCCCCAGAGAAGCCCCTTTGGCCAATTTGGTGTCCTGTATGGTATGAGAAGCCATTCCAGTCTTATCCTAATGAAGCCAGTGGAGACTCCACAGTCTCTCCAGAGAGGCATTGGCTGCACAGAAGGAATTCTCTGCTGGTAGGTTTAAGGTTTCCAGTAAGTGCCAGTCCTCCTCTTCCTGTGTTTCCCCATTTCAACTATCAAAGGAGGTGAGGGGAGGTGGTTCCCCTTTTCTTTGTACCATCCAATGGACCTCTGTCTTTTGCAAATCTAATTTATGGAGAACAACCAGAATCTCTTCTTGCTGGTTCATCATGTGAACACACCCAAGAAGCCCCCGAGAAGCAAAAATTCTAAATTGGATGTGGTAATGGTGTATAAAGATGCACCTGGAGGGCCAAGGAAAGCTTGAAGGAGGGGCTCTTGCTTGACCTTGAGGTTAGACTTCTAAAGGCCCCAGGGTTACATGTTCCCCTCAGCGTGAAAGGACATGGAGGCCAATGCTTGTGTGGGGCTAGAAGAGGGGGCTACAGTTGTTTTGAAGATGATTGTGTTTTGGACAATGCCTGTGAAACCATGTAAACCTGTGGCATGTCATGGTTCATGGGTCTTACCCCTGCACTTACAATTGCAAGACAAAACTTAGACTCAGAGTGTAACAGAAACAGTGGTTATTTACCAGGTGTGGGAGAGATAAAGAAAGAAGAAAGAAGAGTTTATAAAGCACAAATGGCCTTCTCTCTTACCCCAGTCATGTCCAGTAGTCCAAACCAAAAGCTGCTTGTGTAAGATGGTGTTGTCCCTTCAATGAGAACCTGAAGCTGGGGGCAACCAATAAGTAGTAGACAAGGACAAAACTCACGGTAGCAGTTGGAGGTAGTCACAGGGGGTGCTACTGAGGTAGCACCACAGAAGCCAGCAGCACCTATCCAGAGGCAGGACCAGACAGGACCAGAGGGAACAGCAGCAGGAGGTGGTACTGCTTATGGTGGAGAGAGGAGAAGCAGGCAGGTGGTGGTGCTGGAAGATCAGAAGAAGCAGCCAGTTCTTAGAGGTGGTCGGACAGCTCTTTGAAGTGGCCAGTCACAAGGCAGCAGTGGGCAGCTCTTACAGGTGCTGGCACAGGCATGTGGTGCCAGTCAGCAGACAATGTCAAGGATCAAGCAGCAGTGAAGAGCTCTGGGTGGCAGTGCCTGCTGTGCTGGAGGCAGGAGC
Source organism: Talpa occidentalis (assembly GCF_014898055.3). Taxonomy (NCBI): domain Eukaryota; kingdom Metazoa; phylum Chordata; class Mammalia; order Eulipotyphla; family Talpidae; genus Talpa; species Talpa occidentalis. Next base: position 24,464,931 of record NW_023601754.1, on the reverse strand, counting down.
AACAGTCCATGATCAGAAGTGATAAAGCAAATGCCGAAGCTGGAACTGAAGGGCTCAGAGATCTGAAGGCAGGACTAGAAGGCCTTCCCAGGAGAGTGTCTCAGCGAGTCAGTCTCAGGTGAGTGTCCCAAGCTGTCTGCTACCCTGGCTTTTACGGCTTTCAGGGGCCATGATTTCAAACCTGACTGGTGTGCTTTCAAAACTGGTGCTGGTTTCAAAACAGAAACCCCACTTCTGAGTGAGATCCAGCCTGCATGGCAGTCAGCCAGCTCACATCGGCTATGGCAGTGGTTGAGGGGTGCCAAGCGTGCTCCACTGAACCAGAACCAGGAACCACGGGGCTCCTGTCACATCTGGAGTAGGGTCGGGAGGCACACATCCTCCTGCTGAATAAGTCCTACTAGATTGGCTACATTTTCCTTGAGATCTAGTTTTTCATGATTTTGTATGCATTTAATCTGAATTCAGAATTCTTTTATTATATGAAATTATAGCAAAGACAGAAAGAAAATAGATCAAAATGCAGTAACCTTTCAGTTAATTACCATAAGCTTCAGAATGCCCAGCGCACAGCACAGGAGGAGAAGACTTGTGCTGAAAGAAAGACGGACAAGCCCAGCTCTGGTGTTGACCTTTGGGCTCTTGGATTGTCGAGGCAGTCATTGAATGTGCACCCCACCCCTCCACACCCCTACGTGGGGCTGCTGCTTCATGGCACAACCAGGTTTAATGACAGGTTCTGGTGCCTCAGTGGCCAGATTTAAGGGCCAGACTCAGTATATAGCCAGCAGGCCAGTCCTGAGCTCCAGCAACATTGGCCTGGGTTGTGCCACAGTGACTCCCAGACTGGCCTGGCAGACAAAAACAGCAGTGGTGGCCCCCAAGCCTCCTGGCTCTCAATTTGCAGCCACTGGAAGGAGCTTCCCTATACCACACTCCAGCCTCAAGCTCAGAGAGCCACCTGTAGGCTGCTCCAGGCCAGCCTGGCAGGCTCTTAGGTGATTCTTGCCAACTCGCCCTACTCACCTAGATAAAAAGAGAGGCCTGCTGCTCTTCATCCCTTGAGCAAGCCCCAGGCTCTGGCAGCACTGGCCTGGGCCTGGACAACAGGCCAGCCCCGCGGGCTCTGACAGTGGTGGTGGATCCTGGTTTAGGGCCACCCAGAGAAGCACTTGACCCTACTGAAGCCAGATAGTCACTGGCTCTCTGAGCCCACCAGTGAGCCTGCCCTCCATCAGCGCAGGCTGTTGTATTGGACAGCTGACCAAAGTTTCACTTCTGAAGAGGCTATAAGCTGGGTAGCAACTAGTTTGATTCATTCATCAGACTCTTCACGGACAGATTCATCGGGACTCCTGGGTACCCTCCACAGGACCTCCACAGATTCCGAGGGCTCTGCAGAACTTCACAAAGACCTGAGATCACCGCGATTTCCACAGACCTTTGCTCCACACTGCAGCCTGTCTATGGCACCAGCCTCTGGCCCTGCCACTATCCTCACCTGTAGAGAGCACCGTCAGCCTGTGCCCAGTGTCCCTAAAAGAGCTTTGTTGTTGGATTATGCCAAATGCTCTCAAAGAGCTGTAACACCAGTGTCTGCTTCTCTAGCACCATCAACTACTGACCTGCTGACCAGCACAGATGACCTGTGACTGGCACTGCTGACCTGATTCTGGCTTCCTCTGAGATTTGTCCACAGCTTCTGATCCTCTGGCACTGCCGCCTGGTGCTGCTGCCTCTGACACTGTCTGTTCCGGCATCCAGTGCTGGCCAGCCTGGTGTTGGGACTGCTGCTGTTGGCTGCTGCAGTGTCACCTCAGCAGCCCCATTGTGATCACTTTCAGCTGCCATCATGAGCTGTATCCTGGTCCACCGTTTGCCAGTGTGAAACCAGTTCCAGGATCTTGTTGAATGGACAGCGCCATCTTGCATGAGAAGCTTCAGCTTCGGACTACGGGGACACTGTGGACCCTCTCTGGGGTAGGGCAGTAAGCTGGCTGTGGCCTTTTCTCCCCTTTTCCCGCATCTTCCCCTTTATTAATAAACCTCATTGCTGCACCCCGAGCCTGAGTGGTGACTTAGGATTGTGCGCACATGGGTGAGAACACACAAAAGTGACCTGTCCCCCACCTAGCCATTGTTTTAACTGATCTGGGCTGCATGCCAGGGCAGGACTGTAGACAGACTGGACCTCTTTCCTCATGAAACTCGGCCTCCCTCTCGTGGGTGGGAGTGTAAGAGGGAGCCAGTGAGACCTGGTAAGAGAAGCCATGTTGGGAACATGTGTGGGATAGAAAATGTCTTAGAGTCAGTGAGCTTTGAGCTGAAACGACAGTGAAATTTGAGTCTTTCATGTATAATATCTTGAAATGTGTGCAGTAATTTACAAGTAGAAATGGAAGTTTTCAGCAGTTTTCATCTACAACTTATGGACAAAGAAAATACTTCTTAGAGAAAGGAAGCAATTTTCCTAACTCACGTGGCTGGTACAAGGCAGGGGTGACCCCAGGGTGTGCTCTCCCCTCGCCCACTCTCAGTACTTCTCAAGTAGCTGAAATTATCACTGGACCTAAAACTCTGCTTTGGAGAGGTGGGCATGCTGGGGACATGTGCCTCCTCTATTCAGGATTTGAAGACACAGCCTTTTACATTTTGGAGTCCAGCTGTTTTTGGATATAGAAGGTGGGAATCAGAGGAAATTATTCACTCTCTGAAGAAATGTCACTACTTGTTTGATTTTTATGAGACATTCAAATTCCACCTCCTCTGCCTTCTCTCCCCATCTGTTCTAGAGCTGTTTGAGTTACATCCTCATTTTGGTGCTTAAATATTTGGACCTGATGGGATGTGCTGACTGACTCTGGGGAGTGGAATGGAACCCAGAGGGAAATTATTGGGAGTGCTTCACATTTTTAAGAGTGCTTCAATCTTTCAAATTGGACTTCAAAATTAGGAGATGGCTGATCTCTTCAGCAAGGGAATCACTTCCATAATCTTAAATCATGTTCTCCATTGGGAGCTGGGCATCTATCGCTTCCAAATGAAGCTACTTATTAAAGCAGTTGGAACGACAATGATCACGTTAATTGTGGGGAAATCTGGAGGTTAGAGGCCACGGCATTTTCCTGAAGCCCCACGGTACCGGTGGAAGGGAGCGACACAGTCATTCATTCATTCAATCATGTACTCACCCAACAGAAATGTACTGAGCGACTACTACATGGGACAGGGATGGACAGTGGAAAACACCCTCGAGTACCTGCCTGTCCCCTGGAGCAGTCACACTTGGCAAGGCTCTTTCCTAAATGTGACTGTTTTGACAGGAAAATTGAGCATTGGGTTAACTGGGGAGGATAAAGCCCTTCTTTCCAGACTTCATTCCTTTTCTGTCTCCCCTACAGGCCCCCCATTTTTGTTGGGTCGATGCTTAGAGCTTGGTTCCACTATGGTGTATCTATTACAAGAGCCCTGCAGGGCAGTGCTGAAGGACCGACAGGATATGGTAGGAAGGGATCTGGCTCCAGAAGAATGATGGGGAAAGGTGGCAAGGAGTGGGAGGAACGTGAGTAGGTGAGAGTCTGGTAAGTCTAAGTTGTCAGAAGACCCAGTGGTATTATTTCAGTATCTAAGAAATTAACTTCTTGTGAGAAGTGACTAAATGGATTCCAGTGTTACACCCCAGAGTCCTAACTGATCACTTCTATCTGTGAAGTGATGACTAAAATTGCCCATATATGATACAAGTTATACTTGAAATCTTTGTTCCTCATCTACATCTGAAATCCAGAGACTCAGCTCAATCTAAGCCTCCATTCCCTATTCTTCTCAATGTCATTGCTCTAGAGACCATGGGGAGACCCAAGTGAGGGGCGATTTATCAGGATTTCAAAGTAAGATCAGAGATAAACTTTCTCTTCAGATTTCCATCTTCAAAGTCTAGTTAATTTTCCTTTCTGGAGGATATGTAAATATGTGTAGAATGGTCTCAACACCTTGCTATGATATTCAAACAGGCTTGGGGAAATTTAAAACAATAATGCTACTCATTAAGAACCACTTAAGGAATTCTAATCAAGATAAAACCTTCTGTATAAATCAGCAATGCCAGGTTGGTTGGAAGAGTAAACAGGAGATAAATCTGAGTTTGTCAGAAGAGACCTCACACTGCTCCTGGATTTGCAGGGGCCATGACTGGCTCTCTTGTGGGGACACCCTGCACCATCCTGTGGGGATCCCCTGCCTGGAGTGGGCCCATTTTGATGGTAGAACCCAGCACAATCTATGAGAGAGAGGCTGGCATCACACTGGGTCTCATGCTCCGCAGGCTTCAGGCAGCACACAGGCCAGCCTGATGGGCGCCCACAGCAGCAGCAGCACCTGCTCCAGCAGCATCAGCCTGGGCTATGTCATGGCAGCCTGCACTCCAGCCTCTCAGACTCCTCTACTCAGGAGCCCACTGCAGATGCAAGAACACCAGCTTAACATAGCTTGGTTTCATGAGCTGGTTGGTTTTGGTTTTAAAGACCACCTGGTTTTGAAAGCAGATGAACCATGTTCAAGCTCCCACCAGTGCCATTCTAGGTCTTCAGACCATTCAGGTTTTTTAAACAGACCAATCAGATTTGAGCTTGCAACAGTGCCAACCAAGTCCTCAACATAGAATTGGTATTTAAAATGGGCCAATCAGGCTTAAAAGGCGGGCTCCCTGAAAGGGTTATAACCCAAGGTTTCAGGCAACTTGAGGCAGACTTTTCCAGACTCTCTCCTGAAAAGACCTTTGAAACTTTACAGACATCCGTGATCTCCAAGGCCTTCACAGTCTTTTGCAGACCTCTGAGACCTATGCAATTTCAAACTACTGTCTGACTGCACTCCTGTCTCTGGCTCTGATTCCACATTGCTTGGTGACCTGTGCTGTTGGCCTCTGCCTGGCATCCCTGACAGGGCTGTACACTGCTGCCTGGTTCCTCGGCACATCATCTAAAAAAAATGTCTGCCATTGGCCTGTGCCCAGCACCTCTAAGAGCTATAACACTGGTGCCTGACCCTTACCAACTGCTGACCAGTGACCAGCACTGCTAACCTGTGACTGGCACTGCTGACCTGTGTCTTGACACCTCTAAAAGCTACTCACCACTCCTGATCTGCTGGCACCACTGCCTGACCCCTGTCCCTGCTTTCACCTCCCAGTGCTGTTGCATCTGGCACCACCGCCCAGCCTGGTCTTCAGTTGCTGCTACTGGCTACTGTGATGCTGTTTCAGCAGTGCCACCTGCAACTCCTTCCAGCTGCAACATTGAGTTGGGCCCTGGTTCACCACTTATTGGTGTGCAACCAATTCCCAGCTTTCAGTGAAAGGACAACACTCTCTTGCATGAGCATACTGATTTACTTCTATGAATATGGGAAAACAATTTACTGTCTAGCCTTCATTTTGTCATTTGTTAAACAGAGCTGAAAATTAATGAACAAAAATTGTCAGCAAAATGACTTAATGTGAGGTATTATAATGAGGTATTATTTTTATCAATTAAACTCACAGATTATTTTATTTTTAAAGATAAAGCTGAGGGTTGGTCAGGATACAAGAAAATGGATATATGTATACTCCTATGGCGGGGATGAAAGTTGAAATAAATTTCTGAAGGTCAGATTGGCAATATATATCAAAAATCTTAAGCGTATACCCTTGATCTTCTAAAATTTGATACTAAAGAGCTAATCAGGGATGTGTCAAACTTTGATGAATAACCTTGCTTTTAAAGTGCTATTCATCATTATACAAAATTGAAATAACCCAACGTCCAATAGAGGGAAGTACTTAAAAAAACAAAACTACATTCATGTAATAATATAGCTTGCAACTCTAAAATAATGGCTTAACATATATTATTCACAGTTGTGTATAATTTATAACTATACCCACAACAATACATTAAGATCACACACAGAACTAAAGACATAGCTACAGCATCACATAATCTCATTTTTTGCAATGTTTGCTCATAATCATATGTGTTTGCATCTACCTTTATTAAGAAATCTAAAAGGATACAAAGCAATATTTTAATAGAGGTTTTTTAGGGGCAATGAAACCTTACATTATTTAGATTTTCTACTTAGAGCTTTCATTTTCATCAACATTTCTGTCTCATTTGGAACAGAAAAAAAGATTATTCTCAACTTGTTTTATATATGTGTCCTTGATAAACTTAAACACTGAGCCATGATCATATGTTCTTATTTTATTAATTCTGGTAGTTCTCTCCACATTCTAAGAATGGGAGGTTTCCAGTCTAGGTTTGCAATAGTATAGGACACTTTGCCCATGAACCAGAGTCCTCATGAACATCTATCCTGGAATTGTCTAGTCTGTATGATCCAGAGGCCTGGAGGCTCAAGGCTGAATGCAAACAACCTGCCCAACGATAATAAAGCAAGATACAAAGTGATCACTTTTGTCACTTGCTGTGTATTTAAATAACTCATCCTGGCCAACACTCTGTTTCTTCCCAAGTTATGGATTTTGTCATTACTATATTTGCCTGGTGTTACAGTGAGCAAAGATTGTATTTGTGATTAATGGCAGCAGATGGACAACTTACTTTACTGTTTAGTTTTTATGGTTGTGAATGTGGAAGTAAATGCAGTCAGAACACTTAGCTAAGCATTTGCTAATACCCTTTATTGACGAAGACATACAGGGAGTTTATCTGAGGTCCACAAAAACATCTTTTGCATAGAAAAGAGGCCCAGCTGAGCTGCCCAGACACCCAAGAAAGGAGTCCCAGGCACTTGATATTCATCATCTCATGTAAACCCCATGATCAGCTGGGAAGCATGTGTGATTATCTCCACGTTATAGAAATAAGAGGCAAGGAAACCTTCTCCATGGTTAACACAGCTGATTAGTGTTAGAGATGGAGATAGGGCAGCTCTTCTGAGACTAAAAGCTCTCCTTTCTGATAACCACACTACCTCTGTGTGTTGGATCTGGTCCTCCCAGAAGCAGATCCTGAATCAAGGATTGATTTATAGGAAATGTTTAAAGCAAAGAAGCACACAAGTAGGGAATTGGAGGAAGCAGGACAGAAAACGGAAATAAGTCTAACAACAATATGATCTTAAGTGAAATCCCAGCCATAAATTAATCCCAGAGGATCTCTGGAGCAGAGATGACACCTCTGAGTTAATCCTGCTTGAAGTGAAGGACTGAGCTCTCTGGTCTCACACCAGTCAATCCTGGGTGGTGAGCCACCTCGTGGTGGGGTAAAAGGGCCGTTTCCATGGGCAGGGCAACTCTTGCAACAAAAGGAGTCCCTTGAGGTAAAGCAAGCCAAGAACAGGGTGGGGCACACACCCTGAGATCTGAAGGGGTCTGAGGACACTGGCAGGATTCCAAGGGGAAAGGAAGTTACGGAGAGGAAACCCTGGGCTAAAGGTATCGAGTGGAACTTTGAGCTAGCTCTCAGTTAAGAAGGACCTCCAGATTAGTTCCTCCAAGTCCAACATTTGGCAAAAGGAGAGTGGAATATGCTTGGGAAGGGAAAAATAATTCTACTGCCCTGAATCTCACCATGACAGATAATCTCCAGACATACCAGTGTCCCTGTGGCTCTCCATGGGCCTCATCCCTTCATTTACACAAAGACCCTTCAATTTGTCCTAAAGAGTCATAAAGATTTGTTGGTCATAATCAATGACTTACTTTAATTAGGACAGAATAGTTTCTGTTGCAAGTAGAAAGCCAATAATGATTTTCAATATTAAGAATGACAAATAAATGTATACGTGCATACACACACACACACACACAGTTTTTTTTAAAGATTTATTTATTTATGCATACGAGAATTGTGGTATAGGCCAGAGATGCAGGGAGTGAGAGGATTCACCAGAGACAGAGTGGGGAACAGAACAGGCAGACAACCAAAATACACTGCTGAGGGGATCAGCGGGCAAGTCAGGAGAGGTCTGCTATGCCATGTGGGTTGCTCCCCGGCTGGCTGGGGATTGAACTCATGCTGCAGAACCTTCAGATAGCTTCATAGTGCGGTGCTTAATCCCTGCGCCAACCGGGAGGCCCCTACATACACTGCTTTTGAAAGTATTATGTGACACTAAATTACCTCAAAATAAAAACAAAATATTAAATTTTCAATTTTAAAATACATTTAGATTTACAAAAATGTTGCAAAAATAGTATAGAAAGGTCCTTCGCATTTACCCCCAACCAACATCCCTTAATATTGACATCTTATATCACCATAGCATATTTCATCTAAACCAAGAAATTTACATTGGCATATTACTACTAAATGAACTACAGAATTTATTTTATTCATCAGTTTTTCCACTAATGTCCATTTTCTGTTCCAGTGAGATTTAATCATGGATACCACTCTGCCTCTAGGAGCTGCTGTTAAGGGCTTGTGTGTAGCCCACAGCACAAGGAAGGATACAGGAACAGGGTAGATAAGGGCACAGTCTGGAAAGCACACTCCAGGAGTGCCCATTTTCCCTGTATGTAGAAAAACACACCTGCCTCCAGCTGAGACTCTGAAGGAAGCCATTGCCTCTGCTCATGGAGTAGTGATGGTTTCCAGAGGCCTTCCCCAGCCTGTGCCAGGCACACTCAGTAGTGCCCTCATTGGGAAATGACATGTAGAAGGAGGCTTCTTTCAGAACTCTCTTCATAGCAGTGGGGTCTATCACCATGCAGCCTGTCACACCTCTGGTCCTGAGCAGAGACCCCTCATCTACACACTGCCAAGTGCTCACCTCTTGGGTCTGTCCTTTCCAGACGGAAGTCTCAGCCAAGATTTCTAGGTCTGAACCCAAACTCAGTTTGGGTCCATGTTATAACTGGAAGGCAAACCCCACTCACACAGTGACCATAGTTTGTGTGTATCAGACCCAAAGTTGGAAAAATCAACAACCATAGCCAGGGCCACACGTAGAAGCAGGAAATAAGAGATATTTCCTAACAAGATATTGACATTTCAAAGGGGATGTCATCAACTATAATCAGATAAGATGGGCCCAAGAATCTCCAAAAGAGCTAGGAGTGTTTAGTGTTGAAAAGAAAATGACAGAATGACAAAGAAACTGATGCATATATATATAAAGCACTGGCTGTTCTACATAGCAGAGGTCTCATGGTGACTCAGTTGTGATAATCAGATTTCAGAACATTCAGTGCCAATTGGCAGAGATACTAAATGCATTGATTGGGTTGCACAACAGGAAAGTACAGCTGTAAAGACCTTTCAGGTAAGACTTCCCCTAGGAACTCATTTTCCCCTTTCTGTCTTGCTTCCTATGGATCCAATTTCCAGCAACAGTGTGCTAAAACCTGGGCCTTTCTTTTATTATCTCAAAGAGTCGCCAGAGACCTGACATTCTCAGGAAAGATGATGAGGTTCCTCTAGAAGGATCAGCTGACCCTCTGCCTTCCCTGGGGAACATGGGCACAGCCAACCAGTATAAGTGACCAAGTCCTTCCACTGTACTGAGAGTAGGACCAAGGCCTACGAAGCAGCTAACCAAGAATGGAGGCAGTGGAATCCCAAAGAAATTCAGGGTATACATAGGATGGCAGGTATTGCAGGTCCCGCAGAAATAGCTAAAGGTCTTTTCTAGCTGTGTACAGAGTCCCCAGGGGCCTGGAGACTTCTCCTTCCTGTGCTGATGGGAAGGGAGGATGAGGTGAACTTCAGTTTGTCCCTTCTAGCCTTATGTGCTTTCCAGTTCTTCTTCAGCCCTTCTTTGTCCTCTACAAATCAAACACCCTCACTGTCCTTCATGTCTCAGAATTTAGGGGCATGCTTTAAACATTTCTGTTTACCTCACCTCCTTTGCTACCATTTATTTGACTTACAGGGCAAATAGACATGCATCCAGAGTAATTTCTGTCCATATAGAGACTAGCTTGTTTTCTCTTTTTGAAAGCTGTTGGAGTCCCAAGGACCTCACTAAAAGCAGTTTGTACAATGATAGTCAAAAGTCGTTATTTTAATAGAAACGCTGAGGACAAGCAGCTGATTGCCAATGACACTTCTCTGTCTGCCCCCCTTTGTGTGCTTGTCCAGGTCACTATCTGACTCCTCCTATCACACCCCACAAAGTCTCTCTTCATTTCAATATTATAGAAAGTTGGCTGTACCCTGTGGTCAACGTTAAGACTCTGGAATAGAAAAATGTATGCGTGTGTGTGTGTGTGTGTGTGTGTGTGTGTGTGTGTTCTTCTACACACACAAAGGTCACCTGGAGAGGAAGATCACCCTGAGAACTTCTCATTGCCATGCAAATGTGGGACCAGTTCTCTCCCTACTTCTCAGCCTCCCCATGCTTCTTGATCTGCCCTGGACTCTCAACATCAATCAGACTATTTCCACACATGTGAAGCACCGGAGAGATTTGCAATTAACACCAACTAAAATTGGAGTTGCAAAGGCCCTCCTGTGGTGCAGTAGCCCCTTCAAGGGAGAACTTGCAGCTCAGAGAGCAGGAGTGTGTTCTGCAGGTGACTACAGCTCTGGGCCTTTCAAGTTACACCTTTTGGGGAGCTGCCTACCTCCTTAGCAGGGCAAGGGGCTAAAGACCTGACCTTTTCAGCCTGTGGCATAACAACTCTGAGGACTCTTGGGCTCCGCATCAGGCTGACTGAGAACCCTAGGGCACATACTTAGACTGATGACAGCCTCCACCTGATCCTTCTTCCTCTGCCCCTGTTGTTCATCTCTGAGCCAATGCTTGCATCCTAACCCTCCATCTCAGTATCTGCTCTGGATCACCCAGCCCAAGACACAAAGACAAAGCTCTTGCAGAGGTCTAAGGTGGCTTTACTGCCAGGACTAAGGGAAGGGATATGGAAGGTACAGGTACAGGAAGGTACAGGTGGGCCCTGACTGTGACAGAGCTCAATTTCAGAGTTCCATTGTTTCCCTGTACCCTTCCCAGTCAGCCAAGTTACAGAGTAGGCCAAACCAGTTAAATAATGCACATGGCGTCAGGGATCAGGCAGGTAGAATAAATGAGGTCAACAGGCAAGACATTAGGAAAAGGTAGGTCCTAAAAGAAACTGAACCTTTCATGCTGCACCATAAAAATTTGAAACAGAAGTGAACACACTCACCAATAAAAGATTGTTATTTTTTCTTAATGTCCGTGTTTCCAAATTGACCCTGGGTTGCTGGTTTGTGAGACATGGACTAAAACAAAAACTTTTGACCCTTTGCCTTATTTATTAGTTGTTAATAGGATACCCTTTAAGTTTATTTTGACATTTGAGTAAGTTAACCCCGATAAATAATTGAGCTTAGTGCCTGGGTATTCTTTAATTCCAGGAATTGCAGCTATTATAGTGATCATTACACTAGTTTTATTTTATTTATTTATTTTTTAAAGATGTATTTTATTTATGCATCCAAGAACTGGAGTTTAGGCCAAAGATGTGTGAGGGGGTTAGAGGATTCACCAGAGACAGTGGGGAGCAGAGCAAGCAGATTGACTGAAATACACTGCTGAGGGGAGCAGCAGGCGAGACAAGAGAGGTCTGCTGCACCATGTGGGTTAGCTACCTGGCCAGGGATCAAACTCATGCTGCTGTGGTTGCAGAGAGCTTCATTTTATTGAGACTTAACCCCTTGCACCATCAGGGGGGCTCTACACTAGTTTTATAAAAATATAATTTAAAAAGGGAAAATAAGGAAGAAATCACACCCGCCTATCACTGTTTTTCAGAGTGATGCTTTAAAATAGATACCTAGATGTGTCCTGGACCAATTTATTTCAAATTTCCCTTTTTCTCTCTCTCTTCAAAGCCATTTATATTTTAATTTACTGGTGGTAACTGATCATTGCAGAATAAATACTCTGTAATGGAAACCCTGTAAAATCAGTGCCCTAAATGAGCAGTCACAGAGTCCTTCTCAGGATAAAGTTCTACTTTCCAAGGCATTTTCAAAGTAATAGCTCTAGCTCTAAATATTTTATGATCAGTTTTAAGCAGTATTTAGGGTCCAGGTCCCTATGGATGCCAACAGGGCACATTAGAGTATGAGAAGCAATTTTTCCAGAGTAATGAGTTCTGCTGTGGCTGTAGGATGACCCAATAAGGCAGCAGGGACCAGGCATGCCTTAGTTGGTCATTGATAGTGACCAGGAGGCTACCTGGTTTCGTCTTTGTCTGTAAAGCAACTGCATAGTGACTTCAGACAATATTGATATTGCCACTCTGAACTATGATGACAGTCAATAGTAGACATTCCAGCGCTCCTGTACCTTTTCTATTAGGAATTTTTATTTTTGCAATTAAAATTTTAAAATTTTAGAATGGATAGTGCATAAAAATAGAAATAGGCCAGGACAATAAAATGCCTAGTTTGTTTTTGACTTACTCCAATATTTACTGGTTAGTTACCCACCTGGAGTTTCTCAGCCAAAAACTAAACCTCCTCCCTGACAGTGCTCCCTACCTGCTAGGGATCCCTCCCTACACACGTTAAGCACCATTATAGCACAGCCTGCGTTTCTCTTGTGACCACTCAACAACTGAAAGAAATCAGGACAAATAACTGGAGACCATTTAACTCAAGATTTGGTATATCTTTGTGATGAAACACACACAGGGCCATGGACACTGGACTGCCAGAGAGGCTGCTGTCTCTGCCCCCACTGCCTTTTCCAGATATATACCTTCCTGTAGCCTAATGACAGGTCCCAATGGCATTCTCACTGGTCTTGTCCTCAGGTCACGAGGGAGCACCCAGAGAGGAGGCCTGTTCTACACACCCTGCGTGGACACACAGCCCTATCTGAATTCAAAGTTGTAAAATGCCACTCACATTTTCTTGGATAATTTCTGTGTCATGGGCCATTTCCTCTCTTCTCTCTGCCCTCACAGCTTGAACTTCAGCTAAGATATATACTAGCTTTAAAAAGTTCAGACTTTATTGTGCGTGAACATTTTTAGAATCTAAACTTCTATCGTTTCTGCTGACTGCCCAACTCTTTTGTGAGATAATTAATGAATGTTACAGGAGAAAATGGGCTGGTGTCCATATTAAGAGTGGCCCACTCACCCTCATCCTAGGAAATTCATCTACACCAGTGGTTTCAGTGGTGCAAGATGAGGCAATATGACTTCCGGTGGCATTAAGCTCAGTACCCTCTTGCAAGTGGGGAAAGAGCCAAGTGAAGATGAATGTGGTAGACTCTGCAGTACCCCAAGTGTTCTACTCTCTCATTCAGTATTCCATTTTATTTTACCTCTTTTCATTCCTACTTGGTCTTCCATCTTCTTTCAGTAATCAGTCTGGATATTTTGGCATTCAATTTCCTTTAGTTCATTTTGTTAGTTTATTAAAAATGTGATCTGTACCCTAACATAGTCTGATGTCATGGGGGCAAGCTGCAAAGTATAAGTTATGTTCCAACTGTTTCCAGGCTAACCAGGGTTGATAGGTTAGAAACAACTCCAATATATGCAGTGTTCATTTACTTCCCATGCTGAGAAAGTATATACAAACACAGAGGAAATAGGACTGACTCCAAAAGAGGAGGTTGATAAGGTGTCATGCAATGATAGAGGCATTCTAGACAGAGGTGGCAGTATGGGCAAAGGCAAAGACAAGAGTGTGAGGTCAGTTGTGGATGAGGGATGACTCAATGGAGATAAAGTTGAAAAGCTAATGGAGGAGAAAGGAATGAATCAAATGTCATAAAGTAGCATGGTCAGCAAAATTCTCAAGTGGCACTAAGATCCTTGCCCCTAGTATGCATACCTTCTCCAGCTTATTCAATAAAATAAGAATGGGTGTGTTGTTGTGAAGGATTTTTGCATTTGTAACTAAGATCCCAGATGAGTTAAGATACAAGGATTATCTTAGGTGGGCCTGGCCTAATCAGATTAATCCTTAAAAGCATCTGGGAGATAAAGAAGGATCTGGAGATAGAGATAAGTGGAATTTGATGTGGTGGAGATTCTTTTTTGCTGAACTTGAAGATGGAGGGTACCAGGAGGCAATACATGTGGATAACCATGAGATTCTGAGTATATCCCTGCAGACATTAGAAAGGAAACAGAGGTTTCAGCACTACAACAAGAAGGATCTGATTTCTTCCACCTGAAGGAGTTTGGAAGGAAGTTCTAGAATCTCCAGAAGCAAATATGTGACAATACCTTGAGTTTACATTACGAGAGCCTGAGCAGAGAACCGAGTCACACTGTGCCTTCAGATTTCTAATATGAAAAACAAGTTAACTCTCCTTTAGTAGAAACTAATAAAGAATGTGTTCCCAGACTAAAAGTCTCCCTGAGAAAATGATCCTAAACCTGAATTGTGAAAGGTGAGTTAGAATAAAAGTAGGTGAAAGTAGGACAGGAGTGAGGGAGGCAGTTCCAGGGACCTGGACTGCAAGTGCAGAGACTATATGGTGAATGTGAACATGGCTCATTTGAGAAACTGAGCAGTGTGTCTGGGTTTCAAAGAGCAAGGTCAGACCATGAGAGATCTGGCAGGTCACTTTAAGAAAGAGGACAGGGGCCTCCCTAGTGGTGCAAGGTGTTAAAGCACCACACCATGAAGCAATCCGCAGCCTCGGCAGCATGAGTTCAATCCCACATGGCGAGGCAGACCTCTCCTATCTCGTCTGCTGCTCCCCTTAGCAGTGTATTCCAGTCAATCTGCCTGTTCTCTTCCCACCCTATCTCTGGTGAATCCTCCCACCCCCCGCATCTCTGGCCTGCACCCCAGCTCTTGTATGCATAAATAAATAAATCTTAAAAAAAAAAAGAAAAAAGAAAGAGGACAGGTTCCATTTAAATATGTAAAGATCCTTCTCTCAACAGAGTCATGGCCACCACAGGTGTGGGTGCATGTGAAAAATGTTTAAAAGACTAAATAATAGGGAATTGGTGTTGGATTATCTAAGGAAAGAGAGCAAGGTTAGTGAAAAGTAAAAGTTTTGAGATTAGTCATACAGCTGGATGGTGGTGTCATACAATTAGATCAAGTCCCAGATTTGGGTAAAGAATACACAGACACAGTGGTGAGCAGGGTCTTTGGGAAATTTAAGCAGAGATTCCAAATGGAGGACTTGAGGCATAGTCAAAAGTTTGGGAGTAAGTCTGTGATGGATACCTGAATTTAGGGATCTTTGGTTTGTAGGTGGTAATGGATTCCTTGGGAGACCATGAACTTGACCAGAGTAGTAAGCAGAGAGGGTGGGTTCAGGAAGAAACTATGTAGCAGTCTTTCTCAGACTTGATGGGAGCTACCTCATTTGCAGGGGGGTTCAGCAAAACACAGAGTACTAGACTCTCAACTCAGAACTTCTAATTCAGTAGGTCTGGATGAGGCCCAAGCATCAAGCTCCTGGTGATACTGGAGCTTCGTTTTGAATGGGCACATGCTCATGTTTAATGGGCACATAAGGAGGAGGAATTAGTAAAGAGAATAGTAAGATAGTAACCAGCAAGTACAGCGTGGGGGGGGGGGCGCGTGGGGGAAGAAGATGCTCATGCAATGATTCATGCACATTAGTTTTAGGCTCTATTTTGGGTAAAAATTTGGGATCACCAGCACCCCTTATTCTCAGGGATATTGCTTTGGTGCCCAGAGTTCCTGCTAGTCAAGCTAAAACGTAGAGTCAGGCAGGGGCCTCTCACCAGGGCAAAATTCCTATTATGAAGAACATTCCAGTATCTGCTGCAAACAGCAGGCAGACTTTATGGCCAGATTACAATACCCAGCTAGACCACCTTAACAGAAAGTTAAGTGAAAACAGGAACTAGGGATGGAGGCTTTGATCAGCAGGAACAATGAAGTCCCCCAGGCAACAGCCTCTATTCACTCCCCTCTAGACTGGGCCAGACTTTTATGCACCCCCAATACACACCCCCACCATGTACATCCCTCCACATACTTGCCCACCTTCTCTGAACCTGACCTCAATAAATGTGAGACTGCTCTTGGAAAGGGGCTGCACTTTTTGAAGTGTAAGTCAGTCTGGGTCTCTCTACTTGAACTTTGAGTTGTCTTTCCTCCATCCCAGCCCACTCCCAATGCTGCTGCCCCTAGTGGGGACATAAATGCAGTCTGATCTCTAATATTTTATCCAACTTGCTTGTTTTCCAGTTCATTGATTATGTTTGTGCTCTGTCCATTCTTACCTGAATCAATTATTGAAATTAAAACAATAAAAAGCCCACTGTTTGTGCCACTTCTGGGGGTAGCTGACCTGACCCAAGCCCTGGACACTGGAGTCTCCACATTACCTTCCCTGTGACAGCAGGTATCAGGCTAAGGAGATCCAGAGGCCAGTATGACATTGGTCTCCTGGGCTCAAGGAACTCTTGGTTATTTCAGGAGATGAAAAAATAATACCAATTAAACAAAATGAAAATTGGTTCTTACTATAAGAAAGGGAAATGCAGGGCCTCCCCTGGTGGCGCAGCGGTTGAGCACTGGGCTGCAAAGCTGCCTGCAGCCTCTGCAGCGCTGGTTCGATCCGCGGCCGCCAGTGAGGGTCCCACATGGCGCCACAGACCTCTCCTGCCGCGCCCGCCGCTGCTCCCCTCAGCAGTGTATTTCTTCAGTCTGCCTGTTCTGTTCCCCGCTCTGGCTCTGGTGAATTCTCTCACCCTCCCGCGCTTCTGACTGTACCCAGTGCTTGTATAAATAAATAAATAAATCTTTATAAAAAAGAAAGAAAGGGAAATGCAGTTCATCTCAAACCTATTTAGAAACTCACTGTGGCACAAATTCAGAACTGTACTTGTCTTCAGGAAAAAGATAAGCAAAAATAAGATCTTGTGAAGAAGATAAGCAGAGAGGTGATTGAATGTAATGGTGATTGCTGTAATAATAATACTGTATTTCCAAGTATATGAAAGTAACATAGGTGGTGCAGGATAAGGCTCATTATTTCCACATGGAAGTTAGGGAGTAGAAAAGGGGTGTAGGGAGATGATATCCAAAGAGGGTTTTATTTTATGTTGATGTCTCTGAAATTATTAAAGAGCAAAAGTAAAATAGGAAGTGTCCTTATTTCCACCATCTAGAACCATGTGACAGTAATATTTTGTCATTTTTGCATCCAGTTATTTTAAAGAAATGAAATAAGAACAAAGCTAAAGCCCTTTGACATGTAGCCTGAGTTTCTTTTCTTTCTCCTCTTCATATCACTGTCATGTAGTTATTTTATATTTTCCAGTGTACTAACAATATTCTGTAACATACAGCTGTTGTATATACAAGTATTGAATCATGTGTGAAGTTACTTGTATCTAAATTATATCCTTACTGTAATTTTCACTGTGCATTTGTTTTTCACCTAATTTTTATTTTTAGATGTCTTGTGTGTATGTGTATGTTCGTGTATGTGAGTGTGATGATTGGATCACAAAATTACATCCATTTGCAATATGCTACACTAGGGGTTGGCAAATGTTTCTTCTCCAAGGATATAGAGTGTATACTCACGGGTTCTTCTGCGACTATTCAACTCTACCATTGTAACACAAAAACAGCCCTAGAGAAACGTAAATGAACACCATGACTGTTTCAATAAAATATTACTTATAAAAATTAAGTGGTATGGGCCTCTCCGGTGGCGCAGCAGTTGAGAGCTGGGTTGTGAAGCTGCCCGCGGCCTCTGTGGCGCTGGTTCGATCCCTGGCTGCTCCCCGGCCACCGGAGGAGGGTCCCGCATGGCGCGCAGACCTCTCCTGCTGCCCGCTGCTCCCCTCAGCAATGTACTTCGGTCCTTCTGCCTGCTCTGCTCCCCGCTCTGGCTCTGGTGAATTCTCTCACCCTCCCGCGCTTCTGACTGTGCCCAGTGCATGTACAAACAAACAAACAAACAAATAAAAAATACATGCTTCTTTAAAAAAAAAAATTAAGTGGTAGCTAGATTTGGCCTACATGATGTGTGAATGCCTGTGTTACTGTGGAAGATACTGCCACACAGGAGTGGAAAGAGAAGCAAGAATATAGGTGGGTTTTGAAGACTGAGGAATCACCAAGCCAACAAGACTGTGTGTGTGTGTGTGTGTGTGTGTGTGTGTGTGTTGGAATGGGGAGATAAGGAGTGGAAGTCATTTTGTGCAGCAAGAACTGCATATGTTAGGATGCAGAAAGGTGTAACATGTTCTGGATTTCACATACTCAGGAGGGAAAAGTGGGAGGAAACAGTGAGATTGGGGCTTGAGCCTTTATCCTGCAGTTGAAAGATTTTGAAGCAAGGTCAGATGTGTGTTTTGAACATTTTAAGAGTGAAGAATGACTGCAGATTGGGAAATAGATTGGAGAGGAGAAATACTGGAGGCATGGAAATCAATTATAAGGCTATAGAAATGGCCCAGGAGAAAAAATACAAGCATCTGCCATAGGGCAAAGGGTGGTAGGGAAGGAGGGGGAAATGGATTTGATAAATATGTAAAGGGCTAAATCGGTGAGGTCTGGGTGGCAAAGTTAATGCTTTTTTTCATTTTCTGCTTAAGATCCCTAGGCAGATGGTGGTACCCCTAATCAATACAGGGACTATAGAAGGAATTACAAACATGGAGGAAAAATGATTAATACAAAATGTCGAGAAAATGCCAAGAAAGAAGGTGAATGAAAATTCCATAAGGAAATAGCAAGAATATTCTGATTTTCTGCTTCTGAGTGCTCATGACTAAAGATAAATAAGAATTCTTGTCTCCAGGAGCTGATCAAAGTGCCAGCAACCATTACTCCCTCTGAAAGAACCCATGCTCCTCCCTCAGACATCAAGGACTTCATGCAACTGAAAATGGAGTCTGAATTTTCCCCACAGCATATTCATGCAACACAGTAACTGCTTTGCTGGAGTCTCTGGTATCGTCCTGTGTTACATGTATCATCACCAACTATCTACACGACACACCTGCAAGACATTTCCACCTTCTCTACTCTGTTGCAAATGCAAGAGTCAGGGTGTGGGTCTACTATATCAACAAGTCTCTGAACCTTGGGTTGAACCCACAGGGAACTCCAGCAGAAAAGTGGTATCACAGAGACATCACCACAACAGGGGAGGTTCCGTGTTCGTTCCCTGCCCCCTTAGTGACCAGGGGAAGCTATATAACATGGAAGGCAGGTAGACTGAGGGACACACCAAAGAAAGACACTGGGGTGACACATAGAGGTACAACAGGAGACACATGGACAAGAAGGGTTCGCGGGCTTCTCAATTTTGGGCTTATACCACTTACACCAGGTACTTGGGGAATGGGGACTGAGACCTGTGGTGAGAGACACGTACAGAGCCTGACAATGGCTGCAACTGCAGGATTTGTTCTTGATTTTGTTCCTTTGTTCCCAAACTTGCCTGAGCCCTTCTGCCCCTTTCCTGTGGTTCCCTCCAGTAGGTGCCATAGCCTGTGGCAAGCTTTCAGGTCTCATTGCCCACCCTGTAGCCAGCCTTCTTTGGCTGGTCATTTACCCACGAGGAGATGGATAACTTTGGGTGTCTTACTGGGAAATATTATCTTTACTTCTCTTCCCTTGCTGTGTGCACTCTTAAAGTTCTTTTAAATATATATATATATATATATATTTATGCATATAAGAGCTGGGGTACAGGCCAGACGTGGGGGAGGGTGGTGAGAGGATTCACCAGAGACTGAGTGGGGAGCAGAACAGGCAGAATGGCTGAAATACGCTGCGGAGGGGAGCAGCAGGCGAGACAGGAGAGGTCTGCTAGGCCTTGTGGGTTGCTCCCTGGCTGGCCAGAAATCGAACTTGTGCTGCAATGGCTACGGACTGCTTCATAGGCTGCGTCCTAACACTTGTGCCATCAGGGAGACCCCTATTACAGTTCTTTTACACTAAATGTGCTTTGTGCACACAGATGGCAGGGCCCCATAGAAACTATGTCTTTTTTTCATACCTACGTATGCCCCATTCTCAGCAAGCACCTAGCTATGGTGGTGTTCAGCAATATTTGCTGAAAAAGGAATTCTTACATCATACGATGATGATTCATGTAATTCAAGTGTGAATTAAGTGGTAAATGCACAGCCAAAGAATGACCGGCGTACAGAAACCATGGTCTGGCCATTGACCACGTTATTCCTTCTTTTCGCTTTCCAAGATACTGTTCCACTTTGATAACTGGAGTAGAAGTTAAAAATAATGTGTTATAACTCCCATGGGTCTCCAGGAGCTCTCTCCCTTCTTAGATCAACTTACCCCTTCAGGCTCATCCTCTAAAAGTGACCAAGAATTCTTATAAAGGAAAGAGACACTGGTATTTGTTGGGCCTTCCTCCTCCTCCTGTTCCCATTACAACTGATCATAGTATATAAGACATGCTAGATGTCATGTGCTATCTTCAACATGTTATATGTATCACATTATTTAGTTGTCACTTAATAAGATAGTGTTCCTGTAAACCCAATTTTATTGTTGAGAAAACCGAGATCCAGAGAGCTTAAGAACTTTACAAGGGTTGTGCAGTGTGTAAAGGGTTTTACTTTACAAGGAGGGTTTTACTTTTGTAGAGTTTGCTTATATTTTATAGCTTTTTTCTTAAGGTAATATTGGTTTGCAATACTGTATATGATTCAGAAATATAAGATTCCAACTCTCAGGTGTATGTTGCCACAACCACACCCACCCCCAAAGTGCCCACAATCTCCACTGCTGTCCACTGGGTCTCATTCTTCCTCACTTTCCCCCCGCTGCCCTCTGGCAGCATCAGTTTTACAGTCATATTTTTAGGGTTTGGTTTGGTTTGGTCTTGACTGGCTTTGTGCTGTTTCCACATATTCCACATGTGAGTAAAACCATCAGCATTTATCTAACTCCTTCTGGCTTATTTCTCTTAGCTTTTTTTTTTTTTTTCCCTTTATTATTTTTTTTTAATAAATTTAAGAACAACTCTACTTCTCTCCTCCCCCCAGGGCAACTAAAACCAACTAAAAGGGGGTGTGGCCTGGGGGGCAGAGGGTGCTAGGAGTCATAGTCCTCTTCATCCTCTGCATCTGGGGCTGAGGGTCGGGGGAGGGGGGGGCAGAGGCAGAGTCGAGGTGAAAGGCATGAAGGATTTCGGGGGCGGGGGGGGGCTTGGGAAGGGGGCAGGGGCGTAGCTGGCCTGGGGCGGGGCCTGGGGTGTCTCCTCTTCTCCATCGGTGTCCTTGTCCTCAGACTCATCCTCCTGCTCCGAGTCCGTCCCAGACAGCTTCTTGTCCTTGCCCTTGCTCCCCATGCCGCCATTATTGCGGGCGCTGCCGCCGGGCTTCCGGCCCCTTCGGGAAGGCACAGTCCATCTGCAGGCCCCCTTGTCCCCGTCCATGTGGTTGTCCTCCCCGTCCCCCTGCATGTCAGGCACGGAGGCTACCAGGTCCTTCAAGAAGTCAAACTGTTGTTCCAACTCGATGCACTGCTTCAGGTGGGACGTGGTCATGGTCTTGGCGTTCCGGGACTGGGTCACCTGGCACACCTTCTTCAGAAGCGACTCCAGAAAGAGCTCCAGCGCCCGAGAGATGATGACAGGCACGGCGGCCGCCACCTTCCCGATCTCCTCGTCCGTCTGCAAGATCTTCTTGATCCGCGCCCGGCGGGAAGCGCGCCTTGTACTTCGTCTTCTTGCTCAGCATCTTGGGCCTCTCGTCGCGCCGGGCCCGGCCCCGCTGCCCCGCAGCCTCCCGGCCCGGGGCCTGCTCGCCGCGGTTCCCCGGCTCCCGGCGCCGCCCGCCCTATTTCTCTTAGCTTATTTGTGAGAACATGGATAGAACTGGAGGGGATTGTGCTGAGCCAGGAGGGCTTAAACCATGGTGTGGGGCTCCTGGTTTTCATGTTATCTGATGGGAGGTCTCTGGGAGGTGGGTTTTATATGCATCAGCAGAGACTGTAAGCTCAGTCGAATGAATTTTTATACACTCATATGTATGTTGGAAGGTCATTGGCGCAGGACTAAATTTCAGAGACCTGGTAACTCTTTATCATGGCCTCATCCTTGGTTTCTTGCCTGGTTTTTCTTAAAGAAAAGTAGGAAATTTGGGGCTTCCCTGGTGGCTCAAGGGGTTAAGATGCAACCTATGAAGCTGTCTGCAGACACTGCAGCACAAGTTCGATCCCCAGATAAAGAGCTACCCACATGGCAGACCTCTCCTGTCTCGCCCGCTGCTCCCCTCAGCAGTGTATTTCAGTCAGTCTGCTTGTTCTGCTCCCCACTCTGTCTCTGGTGAATCCTCTCACCCCCCTACACCTCTGGCCTGTACCCCAGTTCTTGCACATGTAAATAAAAAAATATTTTAAAAAAATTAGGAATATTTGACAAAATAATGATTGGAGCAGTCTGTAAATTTCCAGTGGGCCAAAAGGGATCCCAGAGTGGGTTGTCCTAGAGGCTCAGCTACAGGTCTGAGGTACCAGCAAAGAAAGCAAGAACCTGTTCATTATTTAGTTAGAAATTCAGTTCACTCAATTTTCAGCTTCTCCTATGGCTTTCACACTCTGTTACAAAATAGGGTACAGGAGGAATGGTCTGCACGAGAAACCCAGCCCAAGTTGGGTAGACCTAGGACCCTTGAGATAGGGACCACAAAGTGCTTTCCACACACAAGCCAGGCAAAGGCAGGGTTCAACCTGGAGAACAAGGGAAGCTGGAAGGATAAGGTCATGCCTGGGCAGGGCTTGCAGGACAGTAACTTTGGACCATCACTGGGAACAGATTAGAGGAGGGGGAGCTAAAGGAGGGCGGGCACAAGGTGGTCACGGAGTTTAACCTGGCTGCAGGATAGGACCCACAGATGATTGGTGTAAGAAGGCAGAAGTGTCAGCTGCAGCCAAAACACAGGTGGTCTTCAATGACCAATGAAAAGGCTGTTTTATCCAAAGAGCTAGTGTTCCCCAAAACATCGGACAAAGATCCCTGATGAGATGTGAAAGAATTTTACAGGTTTATGGACACATCATAAGTAAGTATAGAATTAAAATGTAGGTAACATTTCATATATAATTTACTTCTAGTCCTTTGTTATACCACAGAGAGTTAATATTGTCCTAACATTTGTTAATCTCCTCTTTTAACAAAGCAGGAGCAAGCCTCAGATTTACAGCCTTAAATAACAATCCAAATAATTCAATAACAAAGCTTTGAATATTTTATACTGATGTTTATGGCTATATTTTTTGTGACAAACAACATCAATTTTCTGTTTGGAATTTATTTTTTATTATTATTATTTTTAATTAATTTATTTTTAATATATATTTTAAATTATTGCTCATTTTTAAACAATGTTTGCTTCCCCCCACCCCCTCAGGCATAGTCCCCATAGAATTTCCTTCCCCAAGGCACCCGTGCACCATCACCTCAGTCCCCTGTGCTCCTCCCTCCCTCCCTCTGATCCCTCTCCCGCCCCCTCCCCTGCAGGATGTCTCTGATTTATAATTGTCCGTTTGTTTTTGTTTTGTTGTGTTTTGTACTGTTATTATTATTTCCCCCTGATGTCTTATTTGGTTTCCCTTTATTCCTCTTATAAGTGAAATCATGCGATATTTTTTCTTTTTCCTTCTGACGTATTTCACTGAGTATAATTCCTTCTAGCTCCATCCATGTTGCTGCAAATGACATGAGTTATTTTTTTTTGATTGCTCAATAGTATTCCACTGTGTATATATATAACATTTTCTTAATCCAGTCATCTATTTTTGAGGAATTTGGGTTGTTTCCAGGTTTTGCCTATTGTAAAAAGTGCTGCAATAAACATAGGGGTATACAGGTGTTCTTTTGAATCAGTGTTTTTGTGTCCTTTGGGTGGATCCCTAGGAGTGGAATTGCTGGGTCATATGATGGCTCCATTTTTAGTGGTCTGAGGAACCTCCACACAGCTTTCCATAGTAGTCGTACCAGTTTGCATTCCCACTAGCAGTGTAAGAGAGTTTTTCACCTTAAAGGAAATGAGAGGTAGGTAACAGTCAATCTGTAACAGATAAACACTGCTTTGGTGTATATTTTTCCTGCAGAGATAAACAAGATGACTCATTCAGAGCAAACTCTTTGTAATTCTTACAAAAGATTAGGTAGGCTCTTTTTCTGAGGCAACAATGTGTCTTACAATACATTAACTCTTTGACTTTTTTTAGTTTCACCTTTCTATTACGAGGTATTGTTATGAACTCCTCAAATTCAAAGTGTATAGTGTCTTTGAGGTTGTAAATTTTATGGAATGTCCTAGAATTGATCATTTTCAATTCCCACATTTGGAGGTGAGACACTCTTGGCAGTGTTTAATGCCCTCTTCTCAAAGGCAATTAACTTTTATGCATGGAACCTTTCTACATTTTGTAGCAGCCTATCATAAATCTCCATATTTGTATTATTCTTATAATATGCAGACTATGTACTTTATTCATAAATAGCTATGATTTTGCTTTGAAGTTGGATCATGTACTAGAATAAAGTAATTTATGAAAAATGTTAAAAGTAAAATTGCTAGAATAATGAATATCAGAGTGATTCATTTCTTCTCTTTATTCCATTTGTCCTTAATTGCTAAGGCACATGAGGTGTTCTCTGTGTGTTTATCTGCTTCTGTGTCTTATTCACTTGTTTTTCCCTTTGTAACTGAAACCTTCACTACAGTCATCAAATTGGAATCAGACTTAACTTCTGAGTCTGCCCTTTGTGTTCCATACAACCTCACCTATTTCCCTGCCTGATGACAAATTCTGGTTATAAAAAAATGCAGTAACAGAAATGTTTTAGTTTTAACTAGTATAGATGTATGTTGCAACTGCATGGTTAAAAAAAAAAAGGAAACTGGTCTGAGGGCAGAAGAAAAATGTTATTAAATGGCTTGTACAGCTACATGGTACCTAACATGCTCCCAAATTAACTACAATAAGGAAGGCCAGAGAGAAAATTTGACCTTACCCACAGTTTTTTCTGTAGACCAGGAACAGTTCAAAATCCATCTGTAGATTTAGGGGAAAGAGGTAAAATGAGCCTTATTCTAGAAGATTGCCATCTTTCTAAATAATGTAGTTCAAGGAAAACTTGAACTGGTTGAAATGACTTAGTAGCACTTTTAAAAATGATTAAATATTTTTATTTGTTTTATAAAACTGAAGAAAATATTAAGTTTGAAATGTCTGTGTATGCAGGTAACATAAATTCCAGTTCATCTGTACAAGTCCCAAGAAATCCACAGAGCTTAGTCTTCAGAACTGTAACTGTTCATCACTAGTGTGACGCATTTTTTTATGGAAAGATGCTCCATGACACTACACCTACCCATCCTGTCTGAAGCTAGGACTCTAGATTAGCATAGTAACTAATAACTAGCACAGCCTCAATTTTTCTTCGTATCAACTAAAAAAGGATTTTACCCTTGGTTATGCTTTCATTGCAGCACAATAGCCAGACTAACCAAGTTGTCCTCCCCAGCTTTTCCCCTATGTACTCCCTCCTGCTAACCTTGTTCACCACCTTTCTGCTAAGGGCGATGTAGTAGAAGAAAGTTATACAAAAAGAAAAATTTAGGGCCTCCCTGGTGGTGCAGCAGGTTGAGAGCAGTGCTGTGAGGCTGTCCGCAGGCTCTGCAGCATGGGTTCGATTCCCGGCCAGCCAGGGAGCTACCCACATGGCACAGCAGACCTCTCCTCTCTTGCCCTTGCTTCCCTCAGCAGTGTCTTCGGTCCTTTTGTCTGTTCTGCTCCCCGCTCTGTCTCTGGTGAATCCTTTCACCCTCCTATGCCTCTGGCCTGTACTCCAGCTCTTGTATAAATAAATAAATCTTTAAAAAAAGAGAGAAATTTAGAGTTATAAGATCTAACCTGAATTCAAATGCTGACTCATAGTAGTTATGTGGCCTTCATAAAGTCACTAAACTTTTAACTGCAATATTTAACAACCTTGGGGCCTCTCTGGTGGTGCAAGCATTAAGACACAGCCTGTGAAGCTGTCCGCAGCCCCTGTAATACAAGTTCGATCCCCAGCCCCCAGGGAGCAGCCCACATGGTGCAACACACCTCTCCTGACTTGCCCGCTGCTTCCCTCAACAGTGTGCTTCAGCCTATCTGCCTGTTCTGTTCTCCTCTGTCTCTAGTGAATCCTCTAACCTCCCGACACCTCTAGCCTGTACCCCAGCTCTTGTAAGCATAATAAATAAATCTTTAAAAAAAATATTTAACAACCTTGAAGAATTTTGTGTGGATTACAGAGTCAATACATATTATTTTAACCAGGATAGTGCCTGACATGTAGTAAATGTCCTATAATTAGGAAAGAAAGCAAATGTAGAAGGAAATTATTATCCACGTCTGGAAAAAGAATACAGTCATGACGCTGTCAAATATGTTCAGACAAACTCAATTTGCAACAGGAGGCCTGCAACTCTGATATGAGAAATGGGGCATAGTGGCTTTGCTGAGGTCACCTCAGCAAGCCAAGTTTGACTGCCAAACCCACCATAAGCCATAGAGAGATATCCCTGGCTCCTCGTTCATGGTTGCTTGAATGAACTCAGCACTGCACCAGGACCTTAAGCTCACTGAGCAAACTTTGGGCATTCCCCAAGCCAGCCTGGTAGGCTCTGATAGTGGAAGCTGTGGTAGTTACCTGGTTCAGCCTCTGCAGGAGCCTTAGAGAGACAGAGAAGTCTGTGGCATATGCAGCCTGTGGGACACCCATGGCTCTAATGGCAGAGGCCTGTGCTGCACTGTGTCAGCCCCAGGCCAGCCTGGGCAGGTCCTAACAGCAGAGGTAGCCCAGAGTGACTCAGAATCCTTTACTGCTCTACCCTGGCTCAGCTCAAAGGTCTACTGCCAATGCGAGACCACCAACCTCAGTGTAGATCAGATCTAGACACACCTACCAGAGTTTCAATTTTTAATACAGTGTTGGAGTTGTAACTGGACCAATCAGATTTGAGCTTCCAATGGACCAATTGGGTTTGAGTTCTCACTGATGCCATTCAACATTTTTTTTTTTTTTTTTTGTGAGACCCTTGCCAGCAGCCGGGGAACTGAGAGGCGCTGCAGAGGCTGCAGGCAGCCTCGCAGCCCAGCGCTCAACCGCTGCACCACCAGGGGAGGCCCGCCATTCAACATTTTTGAGATTATTCAAAATTATATATGACTGAATCTGATTGGAGCTCCATTGGCAACAATCAAACAGCTGGAATAGTAAACAAACCAATCAGGCTTGAAAGCTTGGAAATCTGAAGAAGATATAAGCCAGAGAACTAATCAGCTTGAAGCAATTCATCAGACAGCTACAGATCAGGTTCACTGGGACTATTAGAAAGATCCTTCACAGTTTCATTAGGAAGATTTGTTGGGACAGAGACATCCAGAGTCTTTGAGAACTGTGAAAACTCCAAAGACCACCTCAGAGACCTTCAGAGAGACCTAACCACTGCACCTGCCTCTGGCTCTGCCTATGACATTGCCTGCAGAGAGCACCATCAACCTGTGCCCAGTGTCTTGAAAAGAGCTGGTTCCTGTTGATTTATGCCAATAGCTCTCTAAGGGTTGTAACAATGGTTACTGCTGTTGGCTTATGCCAACAGTTCTCAAAGAGCTGTTACACTGGTGTCTGCTTCTCTGGCACTGAGATCTGCTGACTGGTATTGAATGGCCATGCTGACTAGTGCTGCTGACCAGCACTGCTAACCTGTATTCAGCCATCTCAGAACCGTTCACTGTTCTGATCCTCTGGCATCACCTCCTGGTGCTTTTGCATATGGCACTGTCTGGTTTGGCATCCAGGGCTTTCAGGTCTGTGGACTGCTGTGTTGGCTGCTGCAGTGTCACCTCATTAGCCCCACATGTGGTCACTCCAGTGGCCACTGAGTTGTATCCTCATCTATCATTTATTAGTGTGCCACCATCTCCAGGTTCTCATAAAATTGACAGCACCATCTTATACTAGAAATCTTTATTTTGGTCTACTGAATACTGCAGACATTATCTGGGGTAGGACAAGCAGCCATTGGTAGCCTTAGAAATTCTTTCCGTTTTCCCAATCTCCCCTTTGTTAAAAAACCCTGTTGTGGGCCTCCCCTGGTGGTGCAGTGGTTGAGCGCTGGGCTGAGAAGCTGCCCACAGCCTCTGCAGCGCCGGTTAGATCCCCAGCCGCCGGCGAGGGTCCCACATGGCACAACAGACCTCTCCTGCTGTTCCTGCTGCTCCCCTCAGCAGTGTATTTCATCAGTCTGCCTGTTCTGTTCCCCGCTCTGGCTCTGATGAATTCTCTCACCCTCCCGCACTTCTGACTGTACCCACTGCTTGTATAAATAAATAAATAAATAAATAAATAAATAAATAAATAAATAAATAAATAAATAAATAAATCTTTAAAAAAACAAAATAAAACCCTGTTGTATCCTGTCCTGAGTAGTTTCTTGCAATTTTGAGAGTACAGTTGAGACCCCACAGTGAATTATCCTCCTTCTGTTATGGCAATTTCTTGGAGAATCCAGGTGGCACTCAGAGAGGTGGAGAGAGGTAGATTTATTCATCACCTTGGTGGGCTCAGTGAGATAACTCTCAAAAGATTGAGCCCCAAATAGCAGGAATGGTAAGGTTTTATACAGTTTTTATGTGGAAGCTTGTTATGCTTGTTTTACAGCTGGTAGTGTGGGATATGCGGGAGTTTATCAGGAAATTTTCACATTGTCTGAATAGGGGATCATGGTAACCTCAGCCATAATGTGGGCAAGTTTTCCAGCAGCCCTTAGCAACTTCATGCTTCACTGCCTCCCAACCTTGACAGTTTTTTATATTTACTTTCTTTTTTCTTTTGCTTATTTGTAGACAATAATTTGGGATATAGCATATGGAAACGTATTTAGTTGTTTTTTTTTTTTTCATTCTAGCCCTGGCACCTAATCTAGTTTCAGCACCTAAATCATGGCTTGAGCACAACCATGCTTGAATTTGAAAATATATCATATGTAACTTTCTAAAGTTAAAGTGCTTTGGCAAAAAGATGATAAAATTGAAATATGAAAAATTTGTTGTTTTGTTATGTTTATATAAAAGTTATATGCATGCTTGCTATTAAAATGCTAAATTCTTCTCAGGTTAATCATAAGAAAAGAAATTCATCCTGTCCTTTTCTTCCAATTTCTCACTCTTAAGAGGCACTCATTTCAAAATGTAGCCATTTATTTCAGTAATTACACCCATGCTTTTAAATGTTGTTTCTATTTTCAGAATCATCCTCTGACTTCCCACTTTGAGAGGCAGGAATTAATCTCATTCACCTCTCCCACAGTATATGTTTACAAACTCCCTAGTACTCCTCTCCAAACCCAGTTATACAATATTGGTTAGTCAAATTTTGAGTAAAATTTATTTACAAATGGGTCATTTGTGATCATCATACCATTCTTATAAAAGCTGTCCACACCACTTTATGGATTTTATATTGGTCCTTCTCTTGGGTCTACATTGCTACATAGTTACCTCTTACTTCAGCTCAAATTTCAGTACAATAAACATAATGGGTGTATCATCAATTTCATTTACTTGGAACACATGGCAAAAACAGAACCACTATGCCTGTGCACAATTTTGATTCTAGGGCCTCCCTTCACCATCACCTTCAGGTTTCTTTCACCTCTTCTTAAGTCAGACACTATTGGGGGGGGGGTCTGTCTTGCTATTTCTTGATTTATTCTCATAACTGTAATCAAGTCTTCCAAAATTAACCCAGGACCAAATGGTTTCACTAGATAATCTACCTAAACTTCAAAGATGAGCTAACTGTGCTTCTAAAACTTTTATAAAATTGTTTTGAGTCCCACATTAACATGATACAAATGGCAAATCAGGAACATTACAAAAAAAATGAAAACTGCAGCCAAATATCCCTGATGAACATAAATGCAAAAATCCTCAAAAATAAAACAATGCATTAAAAGGATCATACATAATGATGAAGTGGAATTTATTCCAGGATACAAGAATGGGTCAACATATCAAAGTCAACTAATATAATACAAAAATTCTACATAAGGAAGAAAATATTATATGGTTGTATCAATAGATGCAGAGAAAATATTGGACAATATTGGGGTAGGGGAGGCAGAGGTGTGGGAAGTGAGAGGATTCACCAAAAGACAGAGTGGGGAGCAGAACAGGTAGATTCACTGAATACATTGCTGAGGGGATCAGCAGGCAAGAGTGGCTAGGTCTACTGTACCCTGTGGATAGCTCCCTGGCCAGGGATCAGACTCAGGTCACAGTGGACCTCCCTGCCATAGCACTGAGACTTAACCCCTGCACCACTAGGGAGGCCCAATAAAATTAATTTTTTTAAATATTTATTTATTTATTTATACAAGAACCAGGGTACAGGCCAGATTCACAGGAGAGTGAGAGGATTCACCAGAGCCAGAGCGGAGAACAGAACAGGCAGACTGATGAAATACACTGCTGAGGGGAGCAGCAGGTGAGACAGGAGAGGTCTGCTGTGCCATGTGGGGCCCTCACTGGCCGGCTGGGGTTGAACCCGCACTGCAGAGGCTGTGGACGGCTTCACAGTGCTGCACTCAACTGCCTGCACCACCAAGGGAGCCCCTAAAATTAATTTTTTAAATGTGTAGAAGATCTAACCAATTTTCCAAAGAAAATACATATATGGCCATTATGCACAAAAAATAAAAATGTCCATCATTGCTAATCATCAGAGAAACGTGAATCAAAATGACAATGAGGTACCACCTCACACTTAAGAGAAATAGCCCATTTCAAAATGATCAGAAACAGCAAGTGTTGGTGAGGGTGTAGAGAAAAGGCAACATTTCTTCACAATTGGTGGCAATGTAGACTAGTCCAGCTCCTATGAAAAACTGTATGGTGATTCCTCAAAATACTGAAAATAGATCTAATATATGATCCAGCAGTTCCACTTCTAGGATTTATCTGAATTAATGCAAAACATTAATTCAAAGGAATACAGTATAAAGATATTCATTGCAGCACTATGAAAACAGTCTAAATTCACCAGAACAGATGAGTGGATAAAGAAAATGTGGTAAATGTACATAATGAGATACTACTTGGCAATTAAAAAAGTGAAATGTTGCAATTCATGACAAATCCAATGGCACTGGAAGGGATTATGTTAAGCAAAATAAGTAAGGAGGAAAATAAATACCACAATTTCATTAACATATGGAATATAAAGAAACAAAGGGGCAAAAGCAAGCCAAACAAACTATAGAAAATTGGCTGTTGAACTGAGGCTACCAGAGGGGATGATAAAGAATAGGAGCAAAGAAAGAAGGGGGCTCAATTAATTAAGGAGGATACAGGTGGAGAGATATTGGTGTACCGGTAGTGGGCATGGTATTGTAACGCTTTTGAAGAAGTATGAACCTGTACAGCTAAAACATGAACAATGTGTAAAGTAACATTACCTCAATAAAATAAATACTTTCAAAAGAATTTTCCAAATGGGAATACAAAGGAAAATAGACTGGGGAAAGGACAAACATAAACTGTAGTTCAGTCACAATGAGGAACTCAGGTGATGGCAGGTGTATTTCTGAAGCTGAATGTCCCACCTTGCAGCAAGGGAACAGGCTATTTTATGCCCACCTGCAAATTGGCCAGTTATTGGATGTGAAATATCCCTAAGAAGAAGGCATGTCCTTGGATAAAATGCCTCTCATTAGCAGAAGTTAATTCACATAGAGGACCACAACTGCCAAAGCCCCCACCAGTTCAGCTGCCAAAGCCCCCACCAGTGGAGGAATGACTGCCTTGTTCCTGAGGGAGACCCCAGTGGTACATCAAAATATCCACCACAGATCATCACAGTACTTTTGAAAGCAATGATTTATATCAGAAGAAAATAAAAAATATATTCAAAATACTCAGTGAAATAAAATATTAGGCAAGACAGTAACCCAAAAGAAGTGTGGGAGAAACTAGGGGTATTTTGAAGAGTAATTAGTAGTAATGCTAGCACAGAAACATGAATCTTCATAAATATAAAATATGCCAAGAAAAAAAAAACAGCACTCCAAAAATTAGCAACTTAAAACAACAAATATTTTTTTTATTTCCCAATTTGCATGGGACAGGAATCTGGATGAGTTGACCAAGCCCTGCCTCAAGAACTCGCCTCAAGTAACGAAGTGTTGGTCAGGGAACCACTATTAATCAATAGGGATAAGGTTCATTTCCAAGCTGTTGGTAGGTTGGTAGTTCTTAGGTTCTGACTGGCTGTTAGCTGGAGACATCAGTTTCTTGACACCTGGACCTTACCACAGAGCAACTCACAACTTGACAGTGGCTTCCTTCAGAAAAAGTGTGAGAGGTCACTCAACGTGAAAAAATAGGTTCTCTTTGTAACCAAATCTCAGTATCATTTCATCGCTTTGCCATGTTCTATTTTTTAAAGAGCATTCCTAATTCTGGCCCATATTCAAGTAGAACAGATTATACAAGGGTATGACTATAAAATGGTAGGAATTTAGAGGTTTTTCACAACTTTTAAGTTAGAAGAATCAAACATTTATTCTGCTTTTTAAAATTGAATTATGTAGCTACTTAGGACACTAAATGGTCAATAAAATGAAGTATATTTAGGGATGATTAGCAAATGAAAGATTAATATTAGATATTAGAATTCGATTTCCTCACATTGCAGTACACAATGAATTAAAGAATGCATGCAATGGCTATCATGACTACTGATATCACAATAAAGTTGGACTGTATCAGCATTCCCCGATATATATAGACAATACTGTCTATGATGCAGTCTTCAAAAAGTAATCAAATAAGAGTTTAATCAAAACCCTCATCTAACTTATTTATAAGAAATACAGGAGTATGGCCTCCCAGATGGCGCAGCGGTTGAGTGCTGGGTTGTGAAGCTGCCCGCAGCCTCTGCAGCACTGATTCGATTCCCGGCTGCTCCCCGGCCACCGGAGGAGAGTCCCACATGGTGCACAGACCTCTCCTGCCACCTGCTGCTCCCCCTCAGCAGCGTACTTCGGTCCTTCTGCCTGCTCTGCTCCCCGCTCTGGCTCTGGTGAATTCTCTCACCCTCCCGCACTTCTGACTGTACCCAGTGCTTTTATAAATAAATAAATAAATCTTAAAAAAGAAATACAGGAATAGGGCCTCCCCTGGTGGCACAGAGGTTGAGCGCTGGGCTGCAAAGCTGCCCACAGCTTCTGCAGCACTGGTTCGATCCCCGGCCACCGGCAAGGGTCCCGCATGGCACTACAGACCTCTCCTGCTGCACCCGCTGCTCCCCTCAACAGTATATTTCGTCAGTCTGCCTGTTCTGTTCCCCACTCTGTCTCCAGTGAATCCTCTCACCCTCCCACACTTCTGACTGTACCCAGTGCTTATATAAATAAAATAAATAAATCTTTAAAAAAACAAAAGAAATACAGGAATAATGCCTGTATGCATTTAGCAAAATTTGCAAGTTTGTGGGTTTGTATGTATTTTTTTTTTTGAATGAATGTGAATTTTTTTTGGATGTTAGACCAAGATTTTATTTATTTTTTTAGCATTTTTATTTTATTTTATGTGTTTTTTCCATCATTTTTCATTTTTGTGCAATGTATGCATTTTCATCTTGGTTATAGTCTCCATACAATTTCCACCCTCCCTTGTTTTGATCCTACTCACTCCTCCCCATCCCGTATTATGTCTGTGGTTAATAGTTGCTTGTTGATTTTGATTTTTACTTTATTATGGCTTGATACATTTAATGAGGTATGAACCTCTAACCCTAAAACATACAGCTTGCATATAGTAACTGGTGATTTCCTTAGCAAAGGAATTTTAAGAAAAAATTAAAAGGGTATGAATATATATATATATATATGTCTCATACATATATATATATATGTCTCAAAAAAAATACATCAACAACTTGTGACATATAAATTTTATTTGAATCCTAATTCAAATACAAATACATTTATAAAGCAATCAGATCAGCATCATAGCAGCATAGATAGTTCCTCCATCTATCTCCTTAAATCTATAATCTATGGATTAGCTATAAACAGACAATAGTCTGTCATGAGCCTCATTGCCTCAGGATGTTGGAGATATCTGTTCTCAACCAGCATATCGATGGCACCAGATGCCACCATTTATAACCTCTCTGTCCCTTTTGAAATAACCTCAGCTATTTTACTGCGCCCAAGTCTCTGTGCACCAATAGCAGCAAGAATAACAAAAAAAGTAATTGAGTTAAACACTTCAAAGGAAAAATAGCTAATTAATAAATATCTGATCTAGATTTGAAGCAAATAAAAAAATTAAAAGGTTTTGGACAAGCCAAATGCACAGAGACACCAGCTGGACACCTCAAGACATAACAGAGAGAGAGACAGAGACAGAGAAATGGTTCTCCAGAAACTGAACTTTAATACAGAAAGGAGTGGATTCAAAAAGAATTCACAGTCGCAATCATGAAAGTCAAAGACATAGAAATAAAATTGAGAAAACTACTTTAATGAACTCAGACATCTATAGGACAATGTACCCCAAAAAATCTGAGTACACATTTTTCTCAAGCATGCATGGATCATTCTCCAGAACTGATCACATTCTGGGCCAGAAGACAAACATCAACATTAAGATCAAAATCATACCAACTATACTCTCTGATCAAAAATGAAGCAAACTAGAAATAAATCATGAAAAGAAAACAAGGAACCCTTCCACATCATGGAGATTGAAAATCACAAACGGGAAGACCACTGGACTAATGACAAAATCAAAGAAGAAATTAAAAGAAGTACTTTGAGTTGAACGACAATGAGGATACCAATTTCCAAAATGTATGGGATGCAGCAAAAGCAGTAAAAAGAGGAACATAAATAGCAATATAGACTGCCATTAAGAAACAAGAAAGAACTCAAAGAAACAACATAATCTCACATCTCAAAGAACTAGAAAAAGAACAACAACAAAAAAAAAAAACCTAAAGCCAGTAGAAGAAAGAAAATAATGAAAATCAAAGCAGAAATAAACAAAATAGAAATTAAAAAAACAATCCAACAGATCAATGAAACCAAAAGTTGGTTCTTCAAAAAAATAAACAAAATAGACAAATCTCTAGCCAGGCTCTGAAAGAAAAAACAGGAGTAAACACATTTAAATAGAATTATAAATAAAAGAGGAGAAATCACAACAGGCTCCATTGAAATCAAAAGAATAATCAGAGATTACTATGAACACTTATATGCAAACAAATTCAACAATCTGGAAGAGATGGACAAATTCCTAGAATGATATGATCATCCAAAGCTAGATAAAGAAGAAACAGAATACCAATTACAAACAGACCAATTACAAACAGGGAAATTGAAGCAGTAATCAAAACTCTCCCCAAAATAAAAACCCAGGACTTGATGGCTTCACAAATGAATTGTACCAAACGTTCAGCAATGAATTAGTGCCTATCCTACACAACCTCTTTCAAATAATTGAAAAAGAAAGAATACTATTAAACATGTTCTACAAAGCCAATATTACACTAATACCAAAACCAAAGGCAACACACCAAAAAAGAAAATTACAGGCCAATCTCCCTAATGAACACTGATGCAAAAATCCTCAATAAAATCCTTGCCAACAGAATCCAAGAATGCATCAACAGGATAATACACCATGATCAAGCTGGATTTATTCCAGGGGCACAAGGATGGCTCAACATACAAAAATCGATCAGTGTAATCCAACACATCAACAAAAAGAAAAAGAAAAACCATAAGATCATATCAATATATGCAGAGAAAGCATTCAACAAAGTCCAACATCCATTTATGATGAAGGCCCTTGAAATTCTCAGGATAGAAGGAACATACCCTAAGAGGATAAAAGCCATATTCAACAAACCCACAGTCAATATTATTCTCAATGGTGAAAAGCTGAAGGTTTCCTTTAAGATCAGGAACAAAACAAGGATTTCCTCTCTCACTACTGCTCTTCAATAGAATACTGGAAGTCCTAGCCAGAGCAATAAGACAAGAGAAAGACATACAAGGAATCCAAATAGGGAAGGAATAAGTAAAACTATCATTATTTGCAGACAGTATGATAATATACATAGAGAATCCTAAAAACTTCACAGAAAAACTAATCAAATTAATCAACCAGTTTAGTAAAGTAGCAGGACACAAAATTAACACCCAAAAATCAATAGACTTCCTATACACAAACAATCAATGTGAAGAAGAAGAAATCAAGAAAACCATTCCTTTTATAATTGAAACAAAAAGAATCAAATATTTGGGTATAAAACTAACAAATGTGGTAAAGGACCTATATAAATATAATTGTAAAACATTGTTAAAAGAAATAGAAGACACAAAGAAATGGAAAGATCGCTCCTGCTCATGGATTGGAAGACTTGACATTGTTAAAATGGCCATCCTACCAAAAGCAATTTACAGATTCACTGCCATTTCAATAAAAATCTCAATGACATTCTTTAAAGAAAGAGAACAAATACTGATGAAATTCATATGAACCACAAAACAAAAACATGAATAGTCAAAGCGCTACTGATGAAAACAAAGGAGAATGGAGGTATCACAGTCCAAACTTCAAACTATACTACAAAGCCATAATAATTAAAATAGTATGGTATTGGAACAAAAACAGACACACAGACTAATGGAACTGAATAGAAAGCCCAGAAATAAAGCCACACATATATGGACACCTAATCTAGCAACAACAAATGTTGGCAAGGATGTGGTGAAAAAGGAACTCTCCTATATTGCTTGTGGGTGTGCAAACTGGTATAACCACTATGGAAATCTGTCTGGAGGTTCCTCAGTCTATTAAAAATGGAGCTACCCTATGACCCAGCAATTTCATTCCTAGGGATCTACCCAAAGGACACAAAAACATTGATTCAAAAGAATACCTGGGGCCTCCCTGGTGGTGCAGGCAGTTAAGCACTGCACTGTGAAGCTGTCCACAGCCTCTGTAGCATGGCTTCAATCCCAGCCAGCCAGCAAGAATCCCACATGGTGTGGCAGACCTCTCCTGTCTGGCCTGCTGCTCCCCTCAGCAGTGTATTTTGTCAGTCTGCCTGTTCTGTTCCCTGCTCTGTCTCTGGTGGATCCTCTCACCCCCCACATCTCTGGCCTGTACCCTGGTTCTTGCATAAAAATAAATCAATCTTTAAAAAAAAAGAATACTTGTACCCCTATGCTTATTGCAGTACTATTTATAAAAGTACTGGAAATAAATAAATAAATAAATAAATAAATAAATAAATAAATAAATAAATAAAATCTGGAAATCACTCAAATGCCCAAAAATAGATGACTGGATCAAGAAGATGTAGTATATATACACAATGGAATATTACTCAGAAATCAAAAAAGATAAACTCATGCCATTTTCAGCAAAATGGCTAGAGCTAGAAGGAATTTGCTCATTGAAATAAGTCAGAAGGAAAAAGATAAATATTTGATGGCTTCATTTATAGAAGGAATATAAGAGACCCAAATATGACATCAGGGGAAAAAATAACAACAAAACAAAATGAAAACAGACAATTATAAACCAGAGACATTCTGTAGGGGAGGAAGAGGGAAAGGCACAGAGGGAGGGAGGGAGGAGCACAGGGAACTATGGTAATAGTGATGGTGCACAGGTGAATTGGTGAAGGAAATTCTATGGGGACTACACCTGGGGTGGGGGAAGCAAACACTGTTTAAAAATGAACACTGATATAAAAAATACATAAAAAAAATAAAAAGAGGGCCTCCCGGTGGCGCTGCGGTTGGGCGCTGGGTTGCGGAGCTGTCCGCGGCCTCTGCAGCGCCAGTTTGATCCCGGCTGCTCCCCGGCCACCAGAGGAGGGTCCCACATGGCGCGCAGACCTCTCCTGCCGCCCGCTGCTCCCCTCAGCAGTGTACTTCGGTCCTTCTGCCTGTTCTGCTCCCCGCTCTGGCTCTGGTGAATTCTCTCACCCTCCCGCGCTTCTGACTGTACCCAGTGCTTGTATAAATAAATAAAGATAAATCTTTAAAAAAAAAATAAAAAAAAATAAAAAAGAATGTTTGAACTTCCAGTGAGAAGTTCAAAATAAATAAAAAGAACTAAATGCCTATGAATAAAACCTAAAAAAGAGAGATTAAAGTCCTGTGCAATGAAAGCCATAAGGCATTATTAAAAGAAATGAAAGAAAACACACAGTACTGCAAAGATAGCCCTTGTTCATGAATTGGAAGAATTAATATTACCAAAGTAGTCATCCAAAGCAACATACAGATTCAATGTCATCTTTATCAAAAGTTCAATGGGGTTCTTCAAAGGAATAGAGGAAAACTTACTGAAATTTATATGGAACCACAAAAGACCCAAATAGACAAATCTATCCTGACCTAAATAATAATAAGAGAAGTATCATACTCTCTTATTTTTAATAATTCTAAAAAGCCAGTAATGATAGCTATATTAATGGTAACAGTAAAGCATTAGCATGGAATATACACACAGACCATGAAAAAGAATTGAGAAGCCAGAAATAAACTATACTTATTGTACAGTTAATTTATGACATAGCAGCCTAAAGAACACAAAAAACACTAACTCAAAGGGACATAGGCATACTTTATTCATTATGTCACTATTTACAATGGCCAGGTTATGGCAATAACCCAAATTTCCAACAACAGAAGAATGGGTAAAGAAAATGTATGATGTATACACAAAGGAATAACTATTCCTTCCTGAAAAGACAGAAATCTTCCCATTTCAAACAACATGAATGCAAATGGAGGGTGTTATGCTATGTGAAAGAAGTCAGAAGAAAAGGTACCAATACCAGGTTATTTCATCATGTATGGGACATAAAAAAAGGAAGAGACAAACTAAATAAAAATAAATTCTAGAGGGTCTCCCCGGTGGCGTGGCGGTTGAGCGCTGGGTTCCAAAGCTGCCTGCAGCCTCTACAGCGCGGGTTCGATCCCCGGCTGCTCCCTGGCCACCGGAGGAGGGTCCCACATGGCGTGCAGACCTCCCCTGCCGCCCGCTGCTCCCCTCAGCAGTGTACTTCAGTCCCTCTGCCTGCTCTGCTCCCCGCTCTGGCTCTGGTGGGTTCTCTCACCCTCCCGCGCTTCTGACTGTACCCAGTGCTTGTATAAATAAATAAATAAATAAATAAATAAATAAATAAATAAATAAATAAATAAATAAATAAATAAATCTTTAAAAAGAATAAAATAAATAAATTCTAGAAATATGACTGCAAAATTGAGGATACTGGAAGGTGAGTGGGAGAAGACAATTAGAAGGAAGAGGAACTAAAGTGTTGATAAAAATGTGATGGGAATGTCTATTGGTGCTTTCATTCTAAAAAACAGTATGAGGAATCCTCCAAAAACTCAGGAATAGAAATATTGTATGATCCAGCTTTTTCACTTCAGAGTATTCAGATACTACAGACACTAATTTGAAAAGATATATGCACCCAATCTTTATGTTTATCACAGCACTATTTATAATAGCTTGAGTATGGAAACAAATTAAGTGCCCATCAACAGACAAATGGATAAAGAAAATGTAGGTTACACACAATGGAATATCATCCAGCTATAAAAAGGGTAAATTTTTTGTCATTTCCAATGACATGGATGGACCTTTGAGATGATTATATTAAGTGAAATAAGTCAGGAGAAAGACAAATGCCATATAATTTCACTCTTATGTGAAATAGAAATAAGACAAATGAATATACATAAAAACCAAACACAATCTCTTTGACTTAGTAGTTACTGAAAAGGAAGGGAAAAGGGCAGTGGATAAATCAAGTAAAAATGGCCTTTTGTATAGTGAAGGATGGAAACTAGATATTTAGTGGTGACTAGAATATAGTATATACAGATGATGATTTATAACGCTGTAACCTGAAACCTATATTATATAACATACCAACATCATTTTACCAAGAAATATGAAGAATTAGAATACTGATATATTCACAATCAATTCTTTTAAATGTAAAATGATATATTGTTTGTGGATTTTTATAAAGCTCCTATATTATAGAGATTCTTTTTAAAAGATGTTATGCTTAAAATAATACGTTATTTTGGATTTGTTCTAAAGTAGTTTAAGTTATGAGTCAGTTGGATGTATACATGAAACAAGTTTGGCCATGCATCGATAATTGTTAATTCAATGATTGGATTGGATTATCAGTATAATGAATTTCCATCATTAGAGCATGGAAATTTATTGTAGTATTCATACTACTTTTAAGAATTTTAATAAAAATTAAAACAGAGGGCCTCCCTGGTGGCACAGGCGGTTGAGCACCACACTGTGAAGCTGTCCACAATCTCTGCAGCACGAGTTCAATCCCAGCTGGCCAGCGAAAATCCCACATGGTGCAGCAGACCTCTCCTGTCTCACCTGCTGCTTCCCTCAGCAGTGTATTTCGTCAGTCTGCCTGTTCTGTTCCCCACTCTGTCTCTGGTGAATCCTCTCACTCTGGCCTGTACCCCGGTTCTTGTATAAATAAATAAATCTTTAAAAAAACAGAAAAGAAATTAATTAATCAACAAGTGAACAAACAAAACCATTCTACTCTTGAATATATATATGTCATATAGCCAATTGGATATAATTTTGTGATCTTTGGTCCACATGCATAAAATGGTTTGGAGAAAAGTGAGTTAAGTTATACTGTTCAACTCATTAAATATTTAGTGTGTGCAAATCCTTGTTAATATTGGATTAACCCTTATATACTTCCAAAAGATTTTAAACTCTAAATAGCTATTATTGCTAATAACAAGTTTTATTTCAAATATCTGTTCAACTGAGTTCAAGTGCTCCTTTGGGTAACAAAATTATGCGGTTCCAACTCAGCGCATGTTTGCAAAATTTCCTAAGAAGGCAATTTGAAAGGAGTAAGAAAGGCAAATAAGGCAAAATAGTCTGAAGTAAAGTTAAAATAAGAGAGAAACTCTTTAAACATAAATATATTGATTATGCTATTTTTGTCTCCCACATCACCTCCACACTGCTTTTTGCCCAAGGACACTGATCATGTAGGTGGCTTATTCCATTGGCAAGCACTGTCAGGAACTCTGAGGAAGAAACAAGATATTATTTAGAGTAAGAGCTATTCTCATGAGTGCCTTTCTGTAAGGTCACTGCAGACTGACTTCAACCTTCCATCAAAGTTCACAGTTCCTATAAAGACTGTGATGTTGACTCTAAAGTGACACTTACCTAAGGCAGAAGGAACATTCAGAGAAGGGGTGTCAATATGACATTAAGTGAGAATGCAATCTCACATTAACTCTCTAAACCATCTTGATGGCCAGACAGTAGCAAATCCTACTGTGACCTTCCTTACAGTCTCAGCTTTTGCTTTTTTCATATTAAAAGAGCTCATTAAAAAAGATAACTGGGGGCCTCCCCTGTTGGCGCAGCGGTTAAGCGCTGGGCTGTGAAGCTGCCTGCAGCCTCTGCAGTGGCGGTTCGATCCCTGGCGAGGGTCCCACATGGCGCGACAGACCTCTCCTGCTGCTGCCACTGCTCCCCTCAGCAGTGTATTTCGTCAGTCTGCCTGTTCTGTTCCCTGCTCTGGCTCTGGTGAATTCTCTCACCTTCCCACACTGTTGACTGTACTCAGTGCTTGTAAATAAATAAATAAATAAATAAATCTTAAAAAAAAAAGATAACTGGGAGAACAGAGGGACATATGTTTCAAAGTTTAAATGTCATTGAAACAAAGGGCTTTGTAAAATCTAAGAAAAGCCATAACAACAAGAAGAAACTACTAAATGCAAGGCTCTCAATGATTATCCAGGTAGTCAAAAAAAGACCATTTACTTAGATTTTTAGGAAAGTCACAAAGGTATGAACCTGAAAG
Organism: Talpa occidentalis; assembly: GCF_014898055.3. Taxonomy (NCBI): domain Eukaryota; kingdom Metazoa; phylum Chordata; class Mammalia; order Eulipotyphla; family Talpidae; genus Talpa; species Talpa occidentalis. The sequence continues at coordinate 24,423,048 of NW_023601754.1, read as the reverse complement.
ATAATTCATGAACTTGCAAACATATTTTTAGTTCAGCCTTTCCTGTTCTTGGAGGTATTTCATACCAACTACAACAGAGAACAAATATTAATTGGTATGAAATGTCCATTAATCACTACAGCTCTCCACTAACAGCTGGGTGGACACAGGACAGGGCAATGCTCTGCTCAAGGACACCCTATAAATAGCATCATTTTTGAGCATGATTGAACACAAAAATCTAATAAAACAAGGACCATGACCTTTATTGGCACATCCTCATACTAGTACTATTTTACCATACTGCATGATTAGGGCCAGAGTTGGTAAAACTGCATAAATTTTTTCAAAATATACCAAGGATCAGGCTTACTGAGCTTCCCGACATACTTTTAAAAATGTAAATAACTTATAAATCAGGTCTATACAAATTATTTTATCAGAAAACTATATGGTATTAGTTGTTCATAATGTTGTTGTTCACTGATTCTACCTAGGGAATTTCCAGCTGGAATGGAGTAGGAGCATCTTTCCTAATTTCTTTGATTTTAGAATACATTATTCAATCCCATAACTTTGAGAAATAGTATACCTATAGTGTATGTATACTTGATTGGGCTGGAAAATATTTTTATCTTAAAAATATCTCCCCTTGGAAGAATGGAGGTATTACATACCCAGACTTCAAACTATACTACAAAGCCACAATAACAAAAACAGTATGGTACTGGAACAAAAACAGACACCAGACCAATAGAATTTATAGTTCAGAAATTAAAACATACATATATGGTCAACTAATCTATGAAAAATGAGCAAATAATATACACTGGAACAAGGAGAGCCTCTTCAATAAATGGTGCTGGGAATATTGGACTGCCACATGCCAAAGAATGAAACTAGACTACTCCCTCACACCAAACACACAATCCAACTCAAAATGGATAAAAGACTTCAATGCAAGACCTGAAATCATAAAACATATAGAAGAAAACATAGAAAACACTTCAGATACATCTTTGAGGATGCATCTCCAGAAGCAAGGAAAATGAAAGAAAAGATAAGCAGTTGGGACTACATCAAACTAAAAAGCTTCTTTACAGCAGAGACAGTAACCAAAACAAAGAGCTATCCCACTGAATGGAGAAAAAATATTTGCACATCACACAACTGATAAGGGACTGATGCCAAAGATCTACAAAGAACTTACACAACTCAACAACAACAAACAACTCAATAAAAAAATGGGCAGAAGAGCAAAAAAAAGACACTTCTCTAAAAAAGAAATGCAAAAGAAAGGCATATGAAAAACTGTTCAACATCACTTATTATTAGAGAAATGCAAATCAAAACCACTATCAGGTGCCACCTCACACTGGTGAGAATAACCTATATTAAAACAATTGGCGGGCCTCCCCGGTGGCACAGCGGTTGAGCGCTGGGTTGCGAAGCTGCCCTCAGCCTCTGCAGCACCGGTTCGATCCCTGGCTGCTCCCTGGCCACCGGAGGAGGGTCCCACATAGCATGCAGACCCCTTTTGCCACCCGCTGCTCCCCTCAGCAGTGTACCTCGGTCCTTCTGTCTGCTCTGCTCCCCGCTCTGGCTCTGGTGAATTCTCTCACCCTCCCACGCTTCTGACTGTACCCAGTGCTTGTATAAATAAATAAAAAAATAAATCTTTAAATAAATAAATAAATAAAACAATTGGCAACAACAAATGCTGGTGAGGATGTAGAGGAAAAAGAGCCCTCTTACACTGCTGATGGGAACACAAAATGGTCCAGACATTATGGAAAGCTGTGTGGAAGATCCTTAAAGCACTAAAAATGGACCTACCATATGATCCAGCAATTCCACTCCTAGGAATCTACCCCAAGGACACAATAACATTAATTCAAAGGGAAACCTGTACTCCTATGTTTATTGCAGCACTACTTACAATAGTTAAGATGTGGAAACAACCTACATACCCCCAAACAGATGAACTGATCAAGAAGGTATGATATTTAAATACAATGGACTATTACTCAGCAATCAAAAAAGATAAACTCATGACATTTGCAGCAACATGGATGGAGCTGAAAGGGATTATGCTCAGTGAAATAAGTCCGAGGAAAAAAAAAGAAATATCAAATGGTTTTGATTATAGGTGAAATATAGGGAAACCAAACAAAGGGTCAAGAAAAAAACAAAACCAGCAAGCTGACCACAGATCTGAGGCACATAGCAGGGAACAAAGAAGGGGAGGTGTCAATATGATAGAGGGAAAAATACAACGGACAATGAGAAGTAAGGTGGTGGGAGGAGGCAGAGACTACACCTGAGGGGAGAAATCATATATCACACAAAAACAAACAATAATGGAAGAAAACAAATAAAAATCTCCACTTAAGATAACTTAAGATAACTTTTTTGATGCTAGTTTATTATCTGCTTGCTAGATGTATAAAAAATCCAAACTAAATGTAAAATCTATACTTATATAATCTATCTATTACTAATCATCAGACCACACAGATGATTTGCAACACCCTTGTCTTCTGGATAATGCAGATATATCAATATATCCTTTTTTGGACATTCCCTTTTGTGAAGTGTCAAATATTTATTCCTATCAACTATACATTGTAAATTCATTAATACTACTTTACTTTTTATCTGTTATTTTCAAACTGTTGCAACAGTAACTTAACTGCCTTTCACGTCTATTTCTCTGCAATACATTCTTTCTAGCCAGGTTAAAGAAACCTGATAAATATCTGCAAATGTCACTACCCAGTGAACAATTTGCCAGCATAAAAGATCTTTTTCCACATGCTATTGCAATTAAAATTATTTACTATTTACAAGCCAATTCAGAAATTTCTGGTTCTGTACTATAGTTTCCCTGAATTGTCTTTTCTGGCTGTAATTTTACAAATTACATTAGACAGTGGCATACCATTAAAGTTCAAATGTTCTATGTATGTTTCAGCTAAATGAGTATACAATATTTCTATATTCTGGTAGGCCCAATAAAAAGAGGTGAATAGGTTATTTATGGTTACCAAGTGCCTTGACTTAAGGCTGTCTAGTCAATAATTTCAATACAATTGTTAGGTTTTTTTAGTTGTTGTTGTTTTATTTAAATAAATCTTTATTATTTTTAAACAATTTATTTATTTATTTATACAAGCACTGGGTACAGTCAGAAGCCTGGGAGGGTGAGAGAATTCACCAGAGCCAGAGCAGGGAGCAGAGCAGGCAGAAGGACCGAAGTACACTGCTGAGGGGAGCAGCGGGCGGCAGGAGAGGTCTGAGCACCATGTGGGACCCTCCTCCAGTGGCCGGGGAGCAGCCGGGGATCGAACCGGCGCTGCAGAGGCTGCAGGCAGCTTCGCAACCCAGCACTCTTCCGCTACTCCACCGGAGAGGCCCTGTTAGTTTGTTTTTGAGGTAGTATGATAATAGGAAGCAGGTAGACTTTGAGTGTAGATTCTACACATTGTACTTTTTTTATTTGCTGACTATGAGACACTGGATACTCTCTTAACCTTTCCAAGTTTCCATTTATTCATAGTAGTTTGGGGTTAATAATACCACAGTTGCTATAATAACTTCACATATTGTTTCCATCAAAGTACATATATTAAACCTGAAATTCAATAGTGTTCATTTAATGCTAACTCCTTTCTTCACTCTTTTATAAATTAGCCAGACAGAAAAGAGTATTCTCCCTCTTAAGAATTTTTAAATTTGCTAGCACAAATTTATACATACTAAGTAAGGTTATCAATGATATCACCAAGATTTGTACTGTCAGAAACTCAGGTAAAAAACATAAGGTCTTGCTCCCTACCCAAGAGATGTGGGCTTTTAAAGCAATTGTAAAAAGGAGATTAATTTTGAAGAAAACCTGATTACGTTATTTAAGTTTTGGTACAAAGTATTAAGATTCTTGCATGAGAAAAATCACAGCTTGAATTTTACTTATTTTAACATTTAGACATCTAAGAGGAGTAAAGACCAGCTAAAGTAAGCTATAACTATTAATAAAGAAATGAATAATTAATTCAGAATTGGGATTACATAATTGTAACTAGGGCAAAGGGACTGCAGTGCCAAGTTCCTTCAGAAGTTTGATTTGTCCCACTTACAGAAACTTTCTAATAATGACCAAATTTAGAGGCTCACAGCCACAGTGTAAACTAATTTAACCCATTAATGTGAGAGGATTAATGTGAATGAGACTCATCCAGACTGTCTTCAAAGGAAACAAGCATAGTCTCCCTCTCAAATTTACTACTTAGTAGCGTGGCTCTCATGAACAAATGTGATAGCACCAAGACATAGGTGCTGGGTCCCAACCTCACAGAGCTCTTGGGAGAGCATAATTATGAATTTTGAATGCACTTGGGGGATGACTCCCAAGCTGCAAACTTTCAAATCCACTTTAATGTAGCTCCTAAAAGAGTATATTCACAATTCAAAACCTCTACAAAATTAGCACAACCAACCTTTACAAGTAGAGCTATTCATGACTATGTCCAAGATCAGGAGACTACAGCACCCTAGGGTGAACTACAATGCTGCTCCATGTACTAACCCTCTTCTTTGTGTTCGTTCACTAAGCTCTATAAGGCTCTGGGTCTGATCAGCACAGACTTGTCAAATCTATAATTCTCCAGCCTGCTGGTACCCTCCTCACCCAACTATGCTATTTTTATCTTAAATCTTAGGAACTTTGCCTCCCTACCTTATTTTGAACAAGCTGTTTTGTTTTGAACCCAGAAGGTTCCAACCTGAGTGTGTTACTCTATTCTCTGTTTTAATTTGCCTACTGGGAGAGGCAAAACTTGAAAACTTATTTACTTGAGGTAGAACAGCCAATAGGACTCAGGTAAGAATTCATCTAGAACAGTTCAGGTGAAGGGCAAGTGTGGGCACTACTAGTCAAGACAAGAATTAATTTCTATGAGAGTCACAGATATAAGGAGGGAAGATGGAGACTAGGCTTTTTTTTTTTCTGCAAACCCCAAGAGCTAACAGGAAATATTAGAGCAGAGGGTTCTTTAGTGGGGAGAGGCATAAAAGTTTGCTCAGGCTCATCTCCCCTATGTGCTCTATGGAACAAAAGCTTATGTCTACAGAGAGAGGAGTAACTGAAATTGTGACACTAGAGCCCTGGTAAGATCCATGGCATTTTGGGGAAGGGAACAGAAAACTGCTCTATCCCTGGTAAAGGGGCAGGTATACATACTAGAAATACTGCTGAAGGAGGGATGCGATGCTTAAGAAGTTCAATCCTCATAGTCCAGAGACCAAGCACCTGCCTAAGAACATCAGAGAAAATTTTACTCTCAATTCCCACCAGCAGACTAACAAGCAATAAGGAATAATGCTGAGAGAGTTGCCATTCAGATATCGCTGAAAAGGGAAGACTTTTTCCAGCAAGTCTCCCACATTTGCCATAATAAAAGGATAGAGATCATTAAAGCCTATAGCAGCCTAAGATAGATAACCAGAGTCACGCCAAACATCACATCCAACGCAAGTTGTGTTCAATTTATAGACGAGTAACTGGAGTACATTCAGCAACTAGGGTTTGGATAATAAATGAGCCACTTCACCATCTAGTGAGCAGGAAGAAACATCACTCTCACCCTTATCATAACAGCAACAAAAAGCTGCACAAACATCAAATAACTGACTTTTAACCCATCAGGAAGTTGTTGTGGCAAAGCCAATGACTATCGAAAGTCTGAGGCAAGATTGCCACCTGCTGGAAGAAAGGAGATGTGAGCACAAGCTTAAAAAAAAAAAAAAAGTTATGAATTGGCAAGTGCTAAATGTGGGCTGGGGGCACAAAATAGAGCCCTTGGGAACTGAGGAAAAAGAGTGAGCACTTACCCTCTTTTCATATTTTTTCACCTCAAATCATCATGGGTGTTTACCAAAAAAGTCAGTAAAAACCTTAAAGTTGTCATTGTAATGCAAACCTGGGATAGAGGAGCAAAAAACTTTTCAAGAGTGCCTGAGAAATTGGACAGATCTTTCCTTACTATCTCTCCTATGGAGCAAAACCTAAATCAGTGTATGAAACCGCGGAGAGTGAATGTAAACTCTTGCCCAAAAGGAACTGGTGAAAAAAAATATTGGGGTGAAGGAAATAGGGCAGAGGTGACGGGGACTTGATCCTGGTAGGTAAACAGTACATGCTGGGTGCAGAACTACATGGGTAGTGATTAGAGAACAGGGAACAGCACATCTTTGACAGCCGGTGTAGGTAGCGCAAGCTTACCTAGCTGTGGTCTAATCAGAACAACAGAATGACTCACCCCCTACAAAGCTATATCTTAAGGTTCTTTCCTGAGGGCACTCACTGGTATTGATGATGAAGGAATCTGAAGAGTGTGAAAACATATTATTTTCTTAGCTTGCTGCAGTGTCATATGTCCCACTGACTACACTAAACTTTCCCCAATAAATAGGTTCTTTCAGCTGAGCTCAGCCAGAGACCAACTACATCTATATAGGTAAGCAAGTACTCATGATTCTCCTCAGTCTGCATGTATGGATTTAAGACTACTTATTTTCTCTGGCAGCTCAATTTTCTGATGGACTCAAAACCAGTAAATTTGGTATCTAACCAGATAGAAAGTAGACTTAGGACAAAAAAAAAATATTGTTCTGATAAAGAAATCGGTTGTCCAAAAAAATCTTAAAAATTCTAAATATTTATGCATGGAATAATTGAACTTCATAACCTATGGAAGAGGGGCAGGACAAGTTGTTGGCATAGTAGATAATGAGCTCACCTTCTCCACACACTTACAGCTAAACTGCAACAGAACAAATCAAATAACCCTTGAAGGAAAAACATGAATATAGCAAACAAGAGGAGTAACATCTGGAGGAGAGGGACCCCAGCAAGCAGTGGTACAGGCAAAGCATGTAGCCCACCTGAACAGGCAAAATGAGCCCTGGCAGTTTGGTGGATCCTACAAGCAGTAAGAGTGGAACTGTCAAGGCACATACGTGATAACCCCCACTGACATCATCAAGCCCAGGGCAGACCTGGAAATAAACCCACCACAGCAGGCCTCCACCTGCATTGGTACAGACCTCAGCAAGCTGTAAGGCGGGTCCTGGAAATAGCCGCACTGGAAGTAGCCCTTGGAATAACTAAGAAAGCCCAAGGATGAGATCTGGAAGCAGATTTACTAAGTATGCCTCTACAGACCTTAGTGCAGACTTCAGCGAGCCTCAAGACTGGACCTAGAAACATATATACTACAATAGGCCTTTGAAATCTCCAGGGAAGGTCCTGGAAGCAGCTCCACCAGCAGTAGTCCTCAGATGACCTCAGTGAGCTATGAAAAGTGATCTGGAAACAGACTGTCACAGCAAGTCTCTGAAGATGTTCTCAAAGTCCTTGAGGAGTTCCACACCAGGTACTGGAAGCAGCCCCACTGACAATAGACTTTAACAGGCCTCAGTGAGCACTGGGAAGTGATCTTGAAGCAGAAGCACCACTGTAGGCCTCCACAAACCCCTACAGAGACCTTAATGAGCTCCAGGGTGAGCCCTGGAAATAGCTCCACCAGCAGTGGCCTTGGCAGATATCAGAAAAATCTGGAGTGGAATATGAAAACAGATACACCAAGGTAGGCCCACAAAGGCCTCAGCAGGGTCTAAAAGGGTCCTGGAAGTAGGTCCACCACAGTAGGACTTTGTAGATTTCAGTGAGCCCTGTAAAAGATCCCAGAAGCAGCCCTACTTGTGGTAACCCCCACCCTACAGATGTCAGTGAGTTCCAGTAGTGAACATCAGTAGTGAACAAGTATTCTTCACCATAGAAGGCACACTTAGACCTCCGTGAGTCCCTGGGTGGAACTAAGAATCAGACCCACTCCAGTAGACTCCCAAAGATCCCATGAAGTCCCTAGGAGGGTCCTGGAAACAATCCAGACCTGGTAGATCAGGCCCTACCACTTGGAGCAGATGTGATATGCTCTTGCAGAGCCAAATGCAGGGCCTGATCTTATGGACTGCAGCTCTTGGAGCTGCAGTGAACTCAAGGGACACTGTTCAGACAGAAAGTCTCTTGTATAGGAGTGGGATTGATTACCAGTAGACACCAACTTAGACTTCAACAGAATTAACAATATGGAGATTCATGCTACATTAACAGGAGGTGGGTGTAGAGAGGAACCCATGGGTTGTTGTTTGGAATAGGAAACACTAAAGGCCAGATAGTCAGCTCAGCCAGAGGTTCTGGGTAGAAAGGAGTGGTGGGTGTGGAGACATAATCACTTGAAATATGGGAAAATCTTATGGCAGATCTGGGTTATTCACACACTCTGGGCCCCCAGAAAAGAGAACAGCAAAGCAGGCATTCTGATCTTCACTTTCCTCCTTATATCCTCATATTGGCACTTACTTTGTTAGGCACACTAAAAGCACAAGGACTGCCAAGTCTCAATCCCAGACCACAGAAAGTGGAGATGTCAGAAGTGCCACTAACACATGCCAGTTCCTTTCCAACCCTTACTTCTTCCCCACCCTGGGTACTCAGTAAGTACAGAAAAAGATCTGAGTACATACAGAAGCCAGTGAAGAACAAAATTAATTAAATAATTAATTAACACATGAATGAATGAATAAAATGCTAAATATTTTTAATAATAAAATAGGGAGACCTCAAGCAGCAAAGTGGGCAGACAAAAATTACAACACAGGTAAATACAAGACCTCATAGAGTATGACATCAGAAAGTGAAAACAATTCTCCAGAACCCATGCTCAGAATTATGGACAATTATATCTCTTTATCAGTAAAGAGTTCAGAAATGCCATAATAAATTCAAATAAACTGAAGAAAAACTTAGGAAGGCAAGTCAAAACAATACAACAAATCTCAGAAAAGATAAAGAGACACAGCAAATTCAGAAAAACAAATTAATGAGCTCAAAAAGAAAATCAATCAACAGAAGGTAGAAACTGAAGACTTAAATAAGAAAATAACAGATAATCAGGAGATAGAGAGCTCAATATAAGATAACAAAAACTAGATAAAACTATAGAAGTAGAATCAATCAAATAGAAGATTGCATCAATGATCTCAATAATAGTAATGCAGTAAAGACTCAGGCTGAAGAAGAGAAATAAGAAGTGAAGAGGCTATTGAGAATATTGAGAAATATGCAACACCATTAAGAAAGTTAATATACAAAATATCAGTATTCCTGAAAGGCGGTGGGGGGCACATAGAGCTTAATCAATTAAAAAAAAAAATAGAGGAAAACTTCCACCTAGGGAAGAAATTAAATACACCAATTCATCAAGTTACAATAACACCTGGTACTTAAATAAAATGAGACCTAGACCAAGTAGTAGAGAAACTAGCAAGAGTTTAAGACAAAGAAAAAATATTAGAAGCAGCAACAGGGGAAACCATGTAAGTTATATGGGGTACTCCCATCAGGCTTACATCAGAGTTCTCAAGAGAAACTATACAGACAAGAAGACAATGGAATGATGCATTCAAAATACTCAAAGGTCAAAATTGCAAGCCAATAATACTATATCTTGCAAAATTATTTTGCAGATACAAAGAAATAATGGTCTTTCGAGAAAACAAAAGCTGAAGAAGTTTGCAATCACTAGACCTTCCCTAAGACAAATGGTGAATGGAGGAGTCCTATCTAAACAAAGGTGAAGAAAATCCACAAATAATTAAATATGGAAATAGAACCCCAGACAGAGGAAGAGAGGAGAGCATGGGAACTTTGCTACTCTCCCCTCCCCACAAAGTCAGCACATTCCAACCAACAGAAAGAAATAAAAAACAAGAACAAACTAGAGATCAAGGAGGGGAGTGAGTAGAAAGGTACTACTGCAGGCACCTAGCCCCACCAGAAACTGTGGGGAGCCCTGTGGGAATCACCGTGGAGATGAGTGAACAGCGCCTGGTAATCCCAAACTCGGCACCATTAGAGGAAGATAAGGACTCCATGGAGAGACCTGCAAATAGCCAAAGGCCAGCCAGTAAGCTTGTGCAGAAAAGCACACGTACTCTGGAAAAGCATACATGGATCGCGGCTACCCAGGGTTCCTGCACCTGTGACCTAGGATTGTGGGGAGACATGCAGGAGCCATCACTGAGGTGAATGACCCTCACTGGGTAATCAAAAACTAGGCGCCCAAGCATGGGAGCAGGGTTCAAAAGGCCCGGTATCTGTGGGCAATGAACTGGACTACCACCTGTGTCCCAGGTCTGAGGGCTTCGGAACTGAAAACTGGGGCATGAAATTTGGGGCATGGGAAACACACAATGCTAGGGCACAGGGCAGACACAGCACCCCACGTCATTGAGGCACTCCATGCCACCCCCCCCCCACCTGTTCCCCAGAGACTTACAGGGAAAAAGCTCAGTTCTGGAAGGATACTAGGAAAGATCTCTGTTGCCACCTAGTGATCAGAACAAAACCACCAATTAGCTGATAGTTGGAAGGTTGGGACTCCAAGACTCCCTGCTAGAACTGAGTAAATACAGAGGGAGGGAACTGTAAGGGGCAGTGCCCAGCAACACAGCCGCAGAATCAACACCCTGGTGGAGTTTTAGCCTAACAGTGCTGGGCTAGGTCTGGCAAATTTTCCGATACCCCTGAATGGGTACCCCAAAGAGATGTCCACCAACACCAGTAGCACAATGTCCCAAAGCATAGAACTAATTAAAAAGCAAAAAGCAGGGAGAAGGAAAAATACAAATAACCAGGAAAGCTCACAGGGGGAAGACACACCACAAAAAGAATATCAGTCACCAAAACTAAAAAAAATGACATGGAAGATCTTCTCTGCCTGTCAGGTAGAGATTTAATAATCATCATGATTAAAAAGCATAAACAAAAAGGAAAAGGAAAACAAAAAAGGAAAAAAATGATATGAGACAAATAATAAATGAACTGAAGAATGAATGAGACCTTAAGAAAGGAAATAAAAGAGATGCAGGAGATTGAAAGATTATTGAAGAAGATAAAGAAATCTAGGGAAAGCAATGAAAACAGAATCAATGAAATGGAAGAACAGATCAGTACTCTTGAAGATACAGAAATAAAAAGAACTAGAAGAAGACATTAAGAAATGGAAAGACATCCCCTGCTCATGGATTGGAAGAATCAACAATGTTAAAATGTCCAACATACCAAAAGCAATTTACAGATTCAATGTAATTCCAATAAAAATGTCAATGATATTCTTCAACGAAATAGAACAAATACTGATGAAATTCATATGGAACCACAAAAAACCATGAATAGCCAAAGCTCTACTGATGAAAACAAAAGAGAATGGAGGTATCACACTTCCAAACTTCAAACTATACTACAAAGCCATAATAGTTAAAACAGTATGGCATTGGAACAAAAACAGACACACAGACCAATTGAACCAAACAGAAAGCACAGAAATAAAACCACACATATATGGACGACTAATATTTGACAAAGGAGCAAAGATTATGCAATGGAACAAGGACAGTTTGTTCAATAAATGGTACTGGGAAAACTGGACCACCACATGCAAAAGAATGAAACTAGACCACTACCTCTCACCATACACAAAAATCAACTCAAAATGTATAAAAGATCTGGTCATAAGAACTGAAACCATAAAATATATAGAAGAAAATATAGGTAAAACACTATAAGACATACATCTAAGTAACATCTTTAAAGACTCATCCCCCAAAGCAAAGAAAGTCAAAGAAAAGATAAACACCTGGGATTACATCAAACTGAAAGCTTTTGTACAGCAAAAGAGAGATTAACCAAAACAAAGACACATCCCACTTACTGGGAAAAAATCTTAGCACTCCATACAACTGATAAGGAGCTGATCACAAAGATATACAAAGAACTCAAGTGAATCAACAAAAGCAAAGTAAACAATCCAGTCAAAAATGGACAGAAACACTTAAAAGACATTTCTCCAAAGAGGAAATGCAAATGGCAACAGGCATATGAAAAAATATTCAACATCCCTTATAATTAGGGCAATGCCAATCATAATCACAATGAGAGACCACCTTACACCCATAAGAATGGCACATATCAAAAAAAAAAAAAAACCAGCAACAACAAATGTTGGTGAGAATGTGGTGAAAAAGGAACTCTCCTACATTGCTGGTGGGAGTGCAAACTCGTCCAACCACTATGGAAAGCTGTCTGGAGGTTTCTCAGTCTACTGAAAATGGAGCTACCATAAGACCCAACAATACCACTCGTAGGGATCTCCCCAAAGGACACAAAACACTGATTGAAAAGAATACTTGTACCCCTATGTTTATTGAAGCACTAGTTATAATAGATAGGACTTGGAATCAACCCAAATGTCCCAAAATAGATGACTGGATCAAGAAGATGTGGTATATATACACAATGGAATACTATTCAGCAATCAAAAAAGACAAACTCATGCCAGTCACAGAAACATGGATGGAGCTAGAAGGAATTATGCTCAGTGAAATAAGTCAGAAGGAAAAAGAAAAATATCAGAAGGTTTCACTTACAGGAGGAATATAGGAGAACAAAATAAGACCTCAGGGTGGGTGGGGGAATAATAACAATACAAAACACAGCACAACAAAACAAAAACAAACAGACAATTATAAATCAGCAAATTTATCCTGCAGGGGAGGAGGAGGGAAAAGGATCAGAGGGAGGGAGGGAGGAGCACAGGGGACTGTGGTGATGGTGCACAGGTGCATTGGTGAAGGAAAATATATGGGGACTACACCAGAGCGGGTGGGGGGGAAAGAAAACATTTTTAAAAAATAAACAATGATGTAAAAATATATTTAAAAATAAATAAAAGAGTGAAAAAAAGAAATAGAACCCCAAAAGTAAAGATAAAAATGGCAATTGCAAATACCCATGTATCAATAATCACTCTAAATGTAAGTGACCTGAACTCATCAATCAAAAGCACAGAATGGGTTGTTCAGCTGATTCTGAAAGCAAATCCACCTTTCTGTTGTCTCTAGTAGAGTCATCTGAGCTCCAAGATAAACATAGGTTTAAAACAAATAACTGGAAAACAAGCAAATGACTACCATCTAAGAAAGCAGAGGGACAGCCACATTTGTATTTGACAAAATTAAGTTGCAGTCCTAGCTAGAGCAATTAAGTAAGAAAAAGAAAAAGAAAAATTGGAAAAGAAGTAAAACTCACTATTTTCAGAAGACATGAAAATTTTTATAGAAAATCCTAGACTCCTCTTAAAAAATTACTAGTAACAATAAATCAGTTTAGTATACAGCAGACTGAACAAAAAAAAAAATCTATGGGAAAAAATAAACCCTGAAAGAACTTACAGAGGAATAGGACATCAATAATTATAGTTCTGAACTTCAATACTACTCACTCATCAATTAATAGGCAGAAATATCATATATAAAAGATAAAAATAACCAACTGAACTGACATTTACTGCACACTTCCCAACAATGACAGAATATACATTTTTTATTTGATAAGGAATATTCACCAAGATAGAACATATTCTCAAGCATGAAAGAAATCTTAACAAGTATAAGGTATTACAAATCATACCATGTATATTCTTGCAACATAATGGAATTGAACTAGAAATCAATAACAGATATCTGAAAATATCCCAAAATATTTGGCAATTAAACACATTTATCTGCACATCGAAATAATGCCCAATCATGAAAAAGGAATGGAGTACTCATCCATACAGTGATGTAGATATATGAATAAAGTTTGAAAACATTATGCTAATTTTAAAAATGCAGACACAAATGGTTTCTTTTTTCTGAAATATAGGCAAATCTACAGAGACAAAAATTATATTAATAATTTTCAGGGACTCCAGGGAGAATGAAGAGTGGCTGCTAAGAAACACAAGATTTCTTTTCAGAGTGGCAGATGACAGTTAACAATACTTTATGAATATACTATAAACCACAGAATTGTACACAAAAATAAAAAAGTAAAGAATGATGTAAAAATATGTAAAATAAAATAATAAAAAATGAGCATAAAAAAATAAAAATAAAAAAGTACTCTAAAAATATGATATAATTCATTGCAATTAAGTTCACACCTACATGCTTTGCTATGCCATTTCTTCAAAGATATATTCATCCTCACATCACATTACTTGAACATAATGAACATACACGCTCAATAAAGTGTCTACTGATATTGGTTGAGAGGTAGTCTCATAAGTTAAATTTACAGCAGCCCAAATCTGCAGACATAGTGTTGATTATGATCACTGTGGAAGTCCAATAAATCATACCTATTTTTCCTTGCCAAACTTGTGAACAAACTGAAAAACAAAAGAAAGCATGGCAACAAAAGTATTACCTTGAATACTGTTAAAGACTAGGTTGGAAGAAACAGCTCAGTGGGAAATCCAATTAGCCTGACAACTGGATCCCAGAACTTGATAATATTACGTCTCCAGGCAGAATGTTGCTAAACAAAGATGTCATAGAGCAACAAAGCTATGTGCTTACTTCAAACTGGTAATTCTCAAGAAAAATAAAGATAAGACTGAGCTGAAGATTGCCAGTTTACTCTCCTCACATTTTTAATAAGGTAAATCTCATACATACCTTAAGAAAAAGAAAGTGTAAGTAAAATAGTAGAGCGTTAGAGAGAAGAGAAATAGAAACATTGGGAACTTTTCCTAAGTGTTCCCTTATTAATAAAATGAAGGATATCATACAATACAGCAATAAAATAGTGGGGATGCTAGAGAAAGTGTTAAAATACTTGTTTAGATCTTTGTGAAACCTCCTTTTTTTTGCCAGCTTGGATCAGTGTCCCTTAAATAAAAATCAATTGAGGTATCAGCTCATATCTGCAAGAATTGTTCATATAAAAAAGACCACAATCAGGTTTGTTGAGGATATGGAGAAAATGGGGCCTTTATACACACTGGGTGGGAATATAGACTGGGCCAGTCACTCTGGAAAACAGTATGAAGGTTTCTTAAAATGATAAAAATAGATATACCATATGATCAATAGATATCATATGCATCTACCTGAGGAACACAGAAACACTAATTTGAATGGCTATAAACACACTTGTATTCATTGAAGAACTATTTATAATAGCCAAGTTATGGAAATAACCTAAATGTCCAATGACAGATGGATGAATATTGTATTTTTACACAATGGACTATTACTAAGCTATAAAAAATATGAAAGCTTGCCATTTGTAGTGACATGGATGAAACTAGGGAGGTTAGATTAAGTGAAATAAAACATAATGAGAAAGACAAATAACAGATATTTTCACCCATGTAGGGAATATAAAGAAATAAACAAACAAAAGAAACAGACAAAACTAAACCAGAACAAAGCCTAGAAATCTGATGTAAGAGTTGGTCTTGTGGAGGAACTGAGATGATCCACAGAAGTTGGGATCCCAGTAAAGATAATAGCAGAAAGTCATTTTGATTTGCACAACCCTTTACCACCCATGGGGCCTGTCTTGTGAGGCATACTAAGAGCACAAGGACTGCACAGTCTCTCAACTAAAACCCCAGAGAGGAGATTTTTCTAATATGCCAAAAATATAAGTTAACCCAATCCCACTTCATTCACACCAGCATCTGGATACCTCCAACCCCCCTCTCCCTATAATATATACAAGTCAACAAATACCAAAATAAATAAAATAAAACACCATGGTACCACCTTCAGGAAAAGTAAAATAGGCTAGCCCCATAAGTTATTATTAAAAGATATTAAAAATAATGATAAAATAGGGAGACCTCAAATACCAAATTGGGCAGACAACATATATGTGAATAGAAATATGAGACCTCAAGAGTGGTCTCACCTTGCAAGGTGAGAAAAACTATCTGGATCCTATATAAAAGAAGATATATATGAATGTATGTGTATATACATACATATGTATACATATACATATATAGCTTCTTACCAAATAGAGAGTTCATAACTACTATAATAAAGAAATTCAGAGAGAGAGCAAAAAATTGGAAGTGAAAGTCAAATACAAAAGAACATAGAAAGACAAGTTAAAATATACGAGAGAACTAAGAAAAGCCAATCAAAGAGAACGAACTTCAGAAAAACAAATTAATGAGCTCAGAAATAAAATCGATGAACAGAAGACAGAAATTAAAGCTTTCATAATAAAATAATAGCAATTCAGAAGGGAAAGAGCTCAATAAATGAAATTAAGAACTCTAGAAAATCCATGGAAGTAGAACATAAAACAGAGGATGAAATCACTGATCACAAAGATAGTGATGAACTAATGACTCAGAGGAAAGGAGAGAAATGAGGTCTAAAAAAAAAAGAAGAGCCAATTCAGGAACTATATCACACCATTAAGAAGGCCAACATGAAAATAATGGTTATTCCAGAAGGGGGAGAAAAAGAGGGAAAAAAGAGAACCTATTTGAGAAAATAATGTAGGAAGACTTCCCACACCTGAGGGAATACTTAAATATACAAATTCACTAAGTTAGAAGAACATCTGGTTACCAAATTGCAATGAAATCTACACAGAGACACATGGTGAAACTAGCAAGAGTTCAAGATAAAGAAAGAAAGAATATTGAAACCATGAAGAAAAAAGCAATTGACTAATAAAGTTACCCTCATCCGTCTTACATCAGATTTATCAAGAAATTCTACAGTCAAGAGAAAATTGTATGATACTTGCAAAATTCTCAAAGATAAAACTTCCAGTCAAAATCATTATACACAGAAAGATTCTTTAACATGTAAGAAAGAAATGCAGTCCTTCACAGACAAAAGCTGAGGGAATTTGTGATAACTAAGCCTCCTTTACAAATATTGTTGAAAGGAGATATTCCTATCAAAATCAATGCAACAAAGATACACAACAAATTAAGTATGGAAATACATAGATAAAACTGAAGACAACATATCAGTAGCAAATCCTTATATTGAAAAAAAAATCACTTCAAATGTAAATAGACAAAAAGGTACAGAGAGACTTCTGGAAACATTAAACTAAACCCAAACTTATGCTACCTCCGGGATATTTATCTGAGTTCCAAAATTAACACAGGTTCAAAATAAAATGTTGAAAAACAATTTTACAAGCAAATGAACTCATAGGAAGCCATAATTATATCATACTTACATAAGATCATAAGATACTTATATAATATCATATTTAAGCCATATTTAAATAAGATCTATTTCCAGTTTAAAAAGGTAATGAGAGACAGGGATGAATGTTTTATAATGATTAAGAGACCAATACATTAAAAAGACATAACAATCACCAATATATATGCACCAAATTGAGGAGCATAAAAATATAAAACACAACCATTAACAAATATTTTTAAAAAACAGACACTGGTTGTAACCTATTAGCAATAGGGAATGACAAAGACACTTCATATAAAGAGACTTCAATGGCAGGGTCTGGTCCTCACTGATGGTGGCTCTTGGAACTCAGCAAGCAGGGACTTGTTGTCAAGTCCCTTTGACAACAGAAACCATTGTAGACTCCAACAAGGTTGATACTGAAATGAGATCAAGAACTCTAGAAAAGTTTACATCAATACATAGGTCAACCAGACATAAAATAAACAAAGAAACAACAAGCTTAAATAAGGAATTAGAATAAGATAAAACTACTAGACATACATAGGGCATCACACTCACAAAGTTCACAAGGAATCTTCTCTATGATAGATCACATATTGAATAAGGAAAATGGTGTCTTAAATTCATATATTCAACATGATAAAGGGCATATATGACAAAGCAATAGGCAACATCATACTCAATGGTGAGAAACAGAAGGTTTACCCTCTTTCAGATACATGACAAGTAGTATATTAACTCTCAACACTACTGTTCAACATACTGTTGGTAGTACTAGCTTGAGTAATTAGGCAAGAGAAAAATATAAAAGGAATAAAAATTGGAAAAGACTAAGTAAAACTATCTGGAGATGGCATGATAATATCTACAATAAACAAATGAGACCACAATAAACAATAAACAAATGGGACCACATCAAACTAAAAATCTTTTGCACAATGAAAAATTATCATTAAAATGAAAAGACATCCACTTAATTGGACTAATACCTATGATCTACAAAGAACTTATATAACTCAATAAGAAAAACCTGACTTTTTAAAACAGCCATGTTTAAAAACCTGACTTTTCCAAAGAAGACATACAGAGGGTCAAAAAATACATGAAAAGGGCCTTCCCTGGTGGCGCAGCAGTTGAGCGCTGGGTTGCGAAGCCGCCCGCAGCCTCTGCAGTACCAGTTCGATCCCCGGCCACCGGGGAGGGTCCCACATGGTGCACAGGCCTCTCCTGCCATGCCCGCTGCTCCCCTCAGCAGTGTCCTCCATCTGTCTGCCTGTTCTGCTCCCTGCTCTGGCTCTGGTGAATTCTCTCACCCTCCCATGCTTCTGACTGTACCCAGTGCATGTATAAATAAATAAATGTTTTTTAAAAAAATGCATGAAAAATGTCCAATATCATATTACCAGGCAATGAAATTCAAAACCACAAGGAGATAGCACCTCACTCCCATGAGAATGGACCATATGAAAAATAAGAAGAAGCATGGTGAGTGTGTGGAGAAAAAGGAAACTCAATGCACCTTGGTGGAAATGTAGACTGGTCCAACCCCTGTGGGAAATAATATTCTTAAAATATATTGAAAACAGATCTACCTTCTGATCCAGCAATTCCACGCCCAGATGTCTACCCACATAATGCAAAAACATTAATTCAAATGGAAATATGCACTCCTATGTTCATTGCAGCACTATTTATAATAGCCATGTAATGGAAATTATGTTAAGTGCCCAATGACAAATGAATGCATTAAGAAGATGTGGTACATATACATAATGGATTACTACTCAGCTATTTACAATAATAAAATTTTGCCATTCACAACAACCTGTTTGGAACTGAAGGGGCCTGTGTTAAGCAAAATAAGTATTAAGGAGAAATACAAATACTGGATGATTTCACTTCTTCACAAAGGAACTGGCAAAACTAAACCAAAACATATCCTAGAAATATGACTGCAGAATTGAAGCTACTCATTGGGAAATCTTGGGGTGAGAAGAAAGAGGGGAATAGTCCCAGTGGTAAAGGGATAAAGTTGCTTTGGTGGTGGGTGTAGTTTAGTGATATAAATCTACAGAGCTGAGCCTTTTCATCGCAATCTTAATACATTATTGTAAATCAATGTTATTTCAATAAAGAAGAGATCAAAATAAGTAAATGTAAAGACATTAATATTTTTTATTTATCCTTAAGCATTTTTGCTAAGTTGTATCATTCAAGAAATTTTTCCATTTAAGTTTATTAATTGCTCTATTGATTTGTCATTTTTATTTTATTCATCTTTTCAGTAACAAATGTTTTGTTTTATTGATATTCCATTATTATTTGTTTTCAATTTAATTGATTTCCAATTTTATCTTTATTCTTTATTTTATCGTATGTAATTTTTGGTTCAGCTTGGTCTAATCTTTTATCTTCTTGTAGAAGAAATTTAGATAGTTTTAGATATTCCCCTTAAAAACCACATAATTCATTTAGTCCTATTTTTCTGGATCATAAAATGTTATTAAGTTGCATTTTTCATTAATATTCAATTCAAAATTTCTTCCAATTTTTCTTGAATTTCCTGTTTGATCCATTGGTTACTTAGAATTGTGTTGTTTAATTTTCAATGTCTTGAGTATTTTTTTCAGATACCATTTTATTGCAACTTCTAATTTAATTTAATTGAATTAAGAGAGAATACTTTGGATAATTCTAAGATGTCAAAGTGTATTGAGACTTACTTCATAGATCAAGATATGATCTAACTTTAAAATGTTTTGTGTATACTTGAGAATATGCATTTAGCCATTGTTATCTATGGCATTCTGTAAATGGCATTTATATCAAATTGATAGAACTGCTCAAATACTTTTTTCTGTTTTTAATAATTTTCTGTCTAGTTGTTCTATCAACTACTAAGAAAGAAGTTTAATAGTGGATTTGCCTATTCTTTCTCACATTCCTGTCATTTTCCCCTCTATAAATGTTAAAACTCTGTTATTTGACACTTTTACCTCAAAACTTCCAAAAAATTAAACACTGAGACATGGTTAGAGGTACGAGAGATTTATTCCTAGAAATTCTATAAAATATAAGTGTAGGAAAAACCTTCACATCATGAAGCAGTTCTGATAATTATCATGGAGAAAAAAGAAGGATTGGGTAAGAAAAGTCTTGAATCAAGTCTGAGGAGTACCAAGCAGGCTCAACCAAGCTGATGAAAAAGACCTTACTTAAACAGTTCCCATTGTATTCACCTTATCTTAAATCCTTTACCATGCTCAATCATTATTGAAGCAGCTTAGAAAACGTAGTCTCACTACAAGCAAAGAGGTGAGTCCAACAGGCACCAGCTAAGACCTAGAGTTAATATTATGGGGCATCATTGTGTTCTTCCCTCTTGTGTGCTACTACCAGTATCTCTGTCATGTCTGACTCTGTTCCTATTGATTTGTTTTTCACTTTTGTCAATAGCAGCACTATCTACATATGAACTTTCTTTGGTTTTTGTATACTTCTATTAATTTTTACTGGAGACTAATCTAATATTATATACAATATAATAACAATGTTATATTGTGAATAACACATTGTCAAATGCCTGAATTTTTTTATCCTCTATTTAAGAGTATTATTTGTTTTAGATATTAATTGTATCTATACATGGATTATTTCATGGTTTTGTTAGGGAAGATCTAGAATGGCTTTATCTTAGGACTGGTTTGACATTATTACAAATGTATAAGACTTTGGTATTTAATTATGTTGTTCCTTAATTGCCTATGTGTGACAGGCTTATCAATCTTGCCTAATTGTAGGCTTCACAGTGGTCCCTTTCAATGTTTAAAATAAGTTCTACAAACATCCCAAGGAAGTCAACAAAAACATACAAGTAGGAAGATTGTGTTCAACTCACGGGACTAGCTGTATAGTCTAGTGTAGGAAAAGGAGTCTGGTTTCTCCTTGACACTTGAGTGAATCATCCCCACCTTGGAACAACAGCAGCATCAGAAGCAGGATGAATACTACTAAGACCTTCAAGGTCTTGATGAGAATGTCTCCGTATTAGAGGCACCATCTGTTAACTGAAAAGTGAGTCCAGTTATCACAAAGTGAATTGAATTCTCATCTGTCACATTCTGAATTAGAACACAATAAAGTAGCTGTTCATTACCTCTTAATTATGCATATCACCATACATAACCTACTGTATCATCTAGCATTAAAATATGTTGATTGAGGGCCTCCCTGGTGGCGCAGCAGTTGAGTGCTGGATTGCGAAGCTGCCCACAGCCTCTGCAGCGCTGGTTCAATCCCCGGCCGCCGGGCAAGGGTCCCACATGGCACTCAGACCTCTCCTGCCGCCCGCTGCGCCCCTCAGCAGTGTACTTCGTCAGTCTATCTATTCTGCTCCCCGCTCTGGCTCTGGTGAATTCTCTCACCCTCCCGCGCTTCTGACCGTACCCAGTGCTTGTATAAATAAATAAATCTTTAAAAAACAAAAAACAAAAAAACAAAAACAAGGGAAACTAAAGCAAAAATAAATAAATGTAATTGCCTCAAACTAAAAAGCTTTCATACAATGTAAGAAGCCAGCACAAAAAAAAAAAGATGACCTACTGGTTAGGGGAGGATGTTTGCATGTCATAGAAAATAAAGAAACAAAGCAAAAACAAACTTTTAGATGCAGATTGGGGTTTACCAGAGAGGAAAGGGAGTTACCAGAGAGTGGGTAAATGGTTAAAATGGGTCCCAAATGCCCAAAAATAGATGACTGGATCAAGAAGACGTGGTACATATACACAATGGAATATTACTCAGCAATCAAAAAAGATAAACACATGCAGTTTGCAGCAACATGGATGGAGCTAGAAGGGATTATGCCCAGTAATATAAGTCAGAAAGAAAAAGAAAAATATTGGATGGTCTCACTCATAGCAGGAATTTAGAAAACCTAAATAAGGGACCAGGAAAAATACTAATTAATACAAAGCAAAAATCAAAATCAACAAGCAACTATAAACCAGAGACATACTATGGGGGCAGGGGATGGGAGGGCGGGGAGAGGAAGGATTAGGGTCACAATAAGGGGGGGGGTGCAATTGTATGGGGAATATAACCAAAATGAAAATGCATACATTGTGCAAAAATGAAAAATGATGTAAGAATTATATAAAACATTAATTTAAAAAAAAAGTGGCTCAACTGTATAGTAATGGATAGAAACTAGCCTTTTATAATGATCACAATATAGATTATATAGAGCTCAAATTATAATGCATTATTTATTATGCTATGCATTATTATATTATGCATGATAAGTACATTGGAAACTAGTATTATGCTATAAACAAATGACATCTCAATAAAAATGTTATATAAGAGAAAAATATATATGGATGACTGTTTCAGATAGTGGTTCTGAGAGGGGAAAATAAGTGTGTTCACAACACTATGTTTTCAAGAAAACTGTAAGAATTAAATGACTCTCATAGAAGTGTTTCAATTTGTAATAAAAAACACCACATTCACTGGGGAAATCAAAGTGTATGTGTATGCCATTTAAATACAACAATTAGTTATTTTTTTTAACTGCAGAGCACATAAGTTTACTTCTATTTTGATTTCTTAAACAATATTTCACATTAAGTAGTCATTGTTTCCCTTTACTTGAAGACTTTTTTTTTTTTGCCAGAATTCTGCATTAACTTTGTTCTTGACCTAAACCTATTTTTTAAATGAAATAAGCTCATAAACTGGCTTCAGAGAAACAAGGGCTATATCTGGTTACTAAATGGCATCGCAAAAGGCAAGCTCAGCAAATTCCACCACTCACATAGTTTCTTCCCAAAATAGGGGCATGAGAAGGCAACCCTTGGTGTCATTCTCCATCCGATAATGAACCACACACCAATCAGATGAAATTATTCCATTATGACTGGTTGGAGGAGATCTTATTAGTTGTAAATATAATGCTATATTCTTTCATGATTAATCACTATATGTATGTCCCATTGATGGGGGCTAGGGGAAGGGACGAGAGGGCACCAAACAGAGCTTAGGATCTGCACACACACACACACACATTGTTTGACCTATGACCTGTTCGATCTGAGTTAACTTCCCAGCCCAGAAAGCACCTGAAAGAGTAATGAACCCCATTTCTGTCAGAGACTGATCCATCCCAGTAACAGTGAAGTGCTCTAAATCCAGATGCCAGTGGAGCAGGAGCTGCTGGGGAGATAGGGGCACCAGAAAATTTCCAGTCTTGTTAACTGCCTGGAGTAAAAGCCTGCTCACTTATAATTAACTCTCCTTGTTTAATTCATTATAAAACAGCCAGTTAGCGGTGAGTTGTTAGCCGGTTTCTTTGTAACATGATGCCCAGTAGTTGTCAAATTTTGCTGGCAAATCTCAAAATGAAGTGCAAATTAAACATTCAATTCCTGTCTTTGCATTTTTGTCTTCTGGTATGTGGAAGGCAAAGAATCCAGAATTTCCTGGCCGTACCATTGAAGAATATATCTAGGACAGAATGTTTTGTTGACTTTTCTGAATTTGTGGTTTGGGCATTTCAATTTAAAACCAATTCAGTTTAAAATCTTGATATGTGCTAAGATAAAAAAGACAACAGAATACGCCTTAAATATTAAACTTTGAAAGAAGTCCTGAAAAGCCAAGGCTGTGGTGGTACTGGAGTGGCCCAATCAGCTAAGCTTTGCACCCCTGGATCCTCAGGGTGATTTGGGCAGCCTCCCAGACTGGGTGTAAATGGTGTTGCTTTTTCTACCAGGATGAGGGACTGAATTCTGCTCCCTGACATCTAAACACTGACCAAACTGGACGGGATGACACAGCACAGTGCAGTGGTCTGTACTCTCCTCTGATCAGTGGAGCTTTTGAGAAGGTGTTAGAGCAGAACAAACATTTGGGGAGCCATTAAAAGGGAATGACACAGGTGGGCTCACTCTGTTGTGGGGACTGCTGCAAAAGGCAGCCACTCCCTGGCTGACTGGGTGGTGGGCCTTTACCCCCACCATGGGGGAGCCCTGACCTCAGCAGCAGGACTGGGTAATGGTGGGACTTAGTAAGACTTTGCCCTGGGGTGCTGCAGGCCCCTACCCCAGACACACTTTGCCAGTTTCTGTATCATCAGCTCGAGCTCATGGTAACTGGACATTCTCTGCCTAGATCTACCCTCCTAATTCTCCCTCTACCTCTACACTGTTAGTGAAAATAATAGTTTGTTTTTTTTTTTTAATGCAACAAAGGCTCTTTTGGTTGCATTAATAGTAGTGAGTCATTTGACCCAGAACCAGTGACAGGGGTTCTGACTCAGTGACAGTTTTTGTAGACCCTTTGCCCAATAGCAGCGGGGTTGTTTCCTTTAGAGTTGATGCTTAGTCCAATCCCAGGAGCTGCTCTCTGTGGGGTGAGATATGTTTCTAAAATGGTGAAGCCTATGAGCTCTGTTCCAAATTTAACATGGATAAGTACAACCACACATAGGCCAGACTTTAAAGCCTGAGAAAAGCAACTTCACTAGGGCTCAGTGTTCTTATCTTTTAAAATGGGGTAATAACACCTTATTGGTGAGGAAATATATAATAAGGAATCAGCACAGAGTCTTTCACAGAGCTTCTTCTCAATAAGTGAAATCAGTGACTTTTATGACTTCATAAATCCCAGGAGTCTCCACAGTACTCTAGAAGTTGGACTACTTATTCCAGGGAGAAAATGGGGTTTTGTCCATTGGCAGGCAATTTATCGCCTGGTATATCTAAATAGAGGTCACACATTAAGATATTTTTTTCCACCTGATGGCACAAAACTTGACCTATTCAAGTTGTTCTGTGTATTTTAGTCTGTCCCAATAGGTTGTGGGCTCAAGAGTAGAGACTGTCTGATTCTTCTCTATCTGAGTACAGGATAGACCATTTAAATAGGGATGCAAGGCCTGGGAGAATGGATAGCTCACCCTTAGCTAAATGAATTTTGTCTTGCATTCACTCCTCCAGAATTATTCATAGTGGCATTGGTCTGCTTCAGCACTGACTCCAAACCACTCTAATATCCATCACCACCACATATATTGCCAGGTTGATCAAATATCATAATTCTTGTCTAGACTATTACAGTAATCCCTACTTACCCCGAGCTCCCTCTCACCATCACTACCCCAAGAAAGGACAGCCTGAAGCAACAGCTTGCATGCTTAAATACACATTGAATCATAAAGATACGTAAGTACATGTACGATCATAGGGAACAAGAGTTTAGCACTAGGAAGAACATTTCTTAATGAGGGTTAGCCAATGTGGGCCCCCTATGTGGACCAATGCTGCTCAATTCTGTGAGGACCATCTGAGGAACAATGAGAATATACCTCAAGTCCTTCCAACCAAAAGACAGAGCATTTATCTACCGCTTTTGGTTTCGCAATGGTCAAGGCTACCCTATGGGACTGTTAACTTCCTCATACTTCTAGGTCACATATGTAGACATTCCAAGTAGTTCTTATAGTTCATCATATTTAAGAAGCACTGAAGGAAAGAGGAAAAGGTATACATGGGGCAGGCACTGCAAAGCACTAGCCATTTATACCTGGAAGCGATTGGTTGCTGCAGCAATAGCTGGAATAAAAAGTAGATTGAAAAATAGACTGAGATACCTACCATAGTATCCACTATCCCTCATGCCCAGAATAAAGTTCAAACTGGCCAATCTGCCACACATGTTTCTTGCTTCTCGAGGCCCCATTTGTCTCACTATTATATGAGCTTCTATCACTCTTACCCACAATCCAGCCACAGGAGATTTCCCCAAAGATATCTCTGTGCTTTGGTTAAAATTGGCCTTATTGTTTAAGTGTTCTCTTCTCTACCTGGAAATGTTATAGCCACGCTTTGATTGACTTCAAATTGTACCTCAACTGTGATCCCTTTCCTGACATCAGTATATGTGGTCACACATTTTGGACTCCATTAGCATTCTTGATGTTGCTAAAAACCAAATGGAGGTAGGAATTTCTTTTTTCATATTTTTATCACCAATTTAATAGAACTGAGGCAAGTAATACATGTCTCTGATTCTTTGACTTCAGTTGGGTGCAATTCCCTCTCTACCTGCATGTAGCTTCAGGCTTCACAAGTCTAGGGGTCCAGTCCTATAAAAATGCCATCACTTCAGATGTCAGTCACAAGTGTTATGTCACCTAAACTTCTAATAAAATGTAGCTATAAATGCCGGGGTCAGGCTGCCTGTTGGCCAGAAGCCAATTAGCAGAGACAGAAATTGAATCTATAAATTGCACTTTCTTGTAAGAAAGCCAGCAATCTGAGGGCCTCCCCTGGTGGTGCAGGCAGTTGAGCATAGTACTGTGAAGCTGTCCTGCAGCCTCTGCAGTGCTAGTACGATCCTGGCCGGCGAGGGCCCCACATGGTTTGGCAGACCTCTCCTGTCATGCCCGCTGTTCCCTTCAGCAGTGTTTCGTCAGTCTGCCTGTTCTGTTCCCTGCTCTCTCTGGTGAATTCTCTCACCCTCCCCCGCATCTGGCCTGTACCCCGGTTCTTGTATAAATAAATAAATAAATAAATAAATCTTTTTAAAAAATAAAAAATTAAAAAAAAAAGAAAGCCAGCAATCTAAGAGAACTGTAGGTATTTTACCCAAAAAAAAAAAAAAAAAAAAAAAAAAAAAAACATCGGACATCTCATCTTGAGCTGGCCTTTTCCTAATGAGTTAAACAAAGACAGTTAATCACAAACAAAGAGCCCATAACAATAGCTCATCAACTTGCTATCATAGTCTTCCTCATGTTTAGGCCCCAGATTCATTGTCATCTCTGTGGTCATCTGACCTAGATACATACTACTTTCCTGGGTCTGGGAAAACATCCTGTTTTCCTTATGGCATCAATGTCTGGCACTTTCTGATGATATCAATGTCCAACATTTCCTCAGGTGTCACTAGGGCAGAACTCATATTTCAAAGCAAGAGTTTCAGTTCAAAGAAAACAGATTATTAATCATATGGTGTTTGTGTGTAGCTTATGCTATGTGTGTATGTGCAGATTCCTATACTAGGTATGGTGCCCCTCCCTTAGCCGCCCCCATCAATATTTCTGACTATATACTTGTGCCTTCCAATAACCCTGTCTCCAGTTTCAACAATTTGCTAGAATAACTCATGAACTCAGGCAGATACTCTACCTACATTTACTGTTTCATATATATACTATATATATGAATATGAAATAGTATATATATATGAAATAGCATATATATGAAACTATATATATATGAAACTATATAGATATATATACACACACACTATATGTATATAGTATATACAAGACAGGAATGGCAAAGTGGAAGATATGCATAGGATAAAGGGTAAGGGTGGAGGTAGAATTATCATGATGTTCCTAGAAGCACCAGCCTCCTAGCACTTAGATGTGTTCAACAACCTGGAAGCTTTTCAAACGTCATGCTTCAAGGATTCCATTACATGGTATGACTAATTACATAATTGGCTGCTTGTGATTGAATTCATCCTCTCCACAAAGATCAGGGGATTTTCTGAAAGTTCCAACTATCTAATATAGTCTCGGTGTTCCTGGGTACAAGTCCCCACTCTTAAACTATCTAGGTACTGTCCACATCATCTCATTAGCATAAAATTAGGCCTGACTGAAAGAGGCTTCCTATGATTAAGGAAAGATGCTATGGCTCCTATCAGGAAATTTAATGTTTTTGGAGCTCTATGGTGGCAACCAGCAACTATGACCAAATATATACTTACTATTATACTACAAATATATATTGAGCAGTTTAACAAAAGGAGGAGGAAAGAAATGGGGAAAGTAGGAAAAGGAGAAAAGTAAGGTAGGAAGGGGTTGCGGGGAGGCATGGGGTGAAAGGGAAGGCATTACTTGTGCCACTAATGTTGCTTCTGTCGGCTGGGCTCTTTTAGATCTGCCAGACCAAAAATGTTTGGCCAACACATTCAGAAGCTCCCTCCAAATTTGCCTTTTCATCAATTGAGTGAGTAGTGTGAATCCCAAAACAGACCTGACTGATTGTTCCAGCCCACAGGTCCACCATGAAGATCCTAGACCTGGCGTTGGCAGAGTAAAGAGGGATTCATGGTTGAATGGGCTAGAACCCAAGTAGCTACAGCAGTTTGCATTTGGATAAACATTGATTATTTCAGTCCTATCTTGCAACTGATATGCAAATGAACCCCAGATATGGATGTGCCTGGTGGAGTTAGGGGGAATGCAGCATCAGCAGGCTCTTAGTCTAGATAAGAAAACAGTGCAGGCTTCAGGGGTGGACTGCTTCCTCTTTGGCTATGGACTCACCCCTACATAGTTGTTATGAAACAAAATGTTATATATCTTTAGGTGTAATAAGTTCTGACTTCTTAGTTCATTAAAGTCAAAATCACCTTTACTCCACCATCTTTTCTAGAGTGGGAGCAATTTCTGTTTGCACTTTTGTATATGGTAGCAATTAAACCTCACCTAGAAGCCAAAATGAATAGTGTGGAACCAAGCTTAGCCGAGGTTTCGCCATTTTGTATATCTGCCACCTTGATATGTTAGTCCTTGTACAGCCGCATTCCAGAGATAGTTTCAACAGTCACAACTTTCACTCCACTTGGTGATGAAAAAGCAGACCACCCCAGCTGCCAATGAGGGCAGTCCTATCCATAAATGGGACAGCATCTCTAACCGTCCAATCAGTTTGAAACTGTAACCGCGCACGCCAAAATGCCTTTGTAGTAACCAATGAGTAATTGCCAGTTTGTTTCAAAATTCGTGCCTGCTTGTGACCCTATTTAAGACCACTGCTTCCTCTGTTCAGGGCTCTCGAACTCTGCCGTTGCATCGGGGCACATTGTGAGCCCGGACACGAGTCCGTAATAAACTCCTTTGTGTTCTTGCATCGGCTGTCTGTGTCCTTGGGGGCTGCACTGGTCGACGTTGGGCACAACAAATAGCACTGCAGAAATGTATTGTTGTTGAGCCCAGGCAAGACCCCAACACCATCA
Organism: Talpa occidentalis; assembly: GCF_014898055.3. Taxonomy (NCBI): domain Eukaryota; kingdom Metazoa; phylum Chordata; class Mammalia; order Eulipotyphla; family Talpidae; genus Talpa; species Talpa occidentalis. The sequence goes on along the minus strand of NW_023601754.1, from coordinate 24,393,888 downwards.
CTCTCCCTGGGTATTGCAATAATCCAGGAGGGGGAGGGAATTCCAGACACACACAACTGTCAAGTTATACTCAAACTATTTTTATTCCAAAACACCTCTGATACTTACACAATTTGGACCATGAGCAGCAGCACAGGCAAGATAGAATGGGAGATACGTATAATTGGTAACATTATCTAACCTTTTTTCTTCCATTTCTGGAAGGGAGCCAGAATACATAGGGATGAAAATAGTGTTGCTATAGGGAGTTACTCAAACCTGTTTTAATTTACACAAGAAATAAGTCATATACAACCTCTAGTATTTTATCACTAACATTTTTTTCCCCCTCACACTATTCACAGTAGCACTTCCTTATCAAGACAGACAATTGCGAACTGCTGGTATAGAAACATAAACCAGCAGTGTCCAGGGTCTTCTTGATCTATTGTTCAAAAACAAAATTCATCTGAGTAAATTTGAAGATCAATTGACTTTATTAAGTGAGTCATGAATCAGGCATCATGTCATCTAGTAAGAAGAAAGGAGCTCTAGCTGTTCAAATGGAAGGCTTTTCTAGGCAGAAAGGGAGTAAGATAAGAAAAGAGTGGATTATTCAGTCAAGGTCACCTTCCTTGGTGAGACAGAAGGAGTCTATCAGGGAGATTACCTGACTTGGGAATTCCAGACTGGTTAAGACTGGTTCCTGGGAGAGGCTGAAGCTGCAATCAGGTTAGGAATTAAGTCTCAGTTTGCTTGCTAGAAGCTTAACATAAGCGATTTTATTGGGAATCTGTTGTCTCTTTTTTAACATTACACAATCCAGAGAACATAGTTTCTCCACCATGCCTTCAGGAAAGGCCAACTTCTTCCTCACATTTCTGTAAATGTGCTGAGAGTTTCCAATTTATGGTCACCGAAGTCTCCAATTTCATTGGTCTGTGTGTTAAAGCTACTCCTCTAGCAACACCTAAACCCATGCTGGAAACACTGGACGATGTGGTATTTGGCACTTATGAAGAGCTATGTTAATAACTTTTTCATCATCATCATTTTCACTGAAAGTTTGAAAAGACAAGTCAAATGCAATACAAAATAAACTTTTAAACTCATTAATAAATATTCTTGACTTTAAATGCCCAGCAATGTCACTCAGCAATCCTTGGCCCCTTTCTTCCCTTTTCTCCCTTTTCTACTCTCCTCTTTGCCAGTCTTTGCTCATTTTGATGTATGTCAGTTTGTTTTCTATTTTGAAGGATTGATTCTTAGCAGCCAATTTTCCCTACCTTCTCCCCTTAAAAATTTATTAAGGTATTTGGCTCAACAAAGGCAATGATCATTCAGCTTTTGTGATAATCTTTTTTATGCTACTCCAAAAAAACCCAAGAGATGTTAGTTCTATACAATTTCCAACTGCTACACACAAACTCTCTCTGATTGTTAAGAAAACAAACTCTTATTATCTGGTTGTAGTTTACTATCGGCAGTCACACTAGCTACACGAAAAGGGAGGCAGGCACAATCACCATGTCAATCTTGATTTTCCTGCCTCTCTTGTCTATATATATTTTGTCCATGAGGTAACACCCATTCTGTTCTCCAGAAGAATAAGAAACTGACTATCCTGATAATGTTTACTATCCTTTAACTTAAGAAACTGACTATCCTTTAACTTTCCTGTAATGTCTGGAGGTTCTGGTCACTCAGTGAGTCCATCAAGAGACAAAACCATGCTCTATCCCAAATCCCTTTATCGCTCCTGTAGACACAGCTGACAACAGCAGAATCTCCTGGTGTTTGTATTTATACAACTTCAGTTTTGATCTGCTTTTCAGGTAACTGAAAATTTCCATCCCTGTAATATAATTTGCCATGACTTTGCTCTGCAAATAAAACCAAGTCTTAGGGGCCTCCGTGGTGGTGCAAGGGATCAAGTCTCAGCACTATGAAGCTACCCAAAGTCACTGCAGCATGAGTTCGATCCCCAGTCAGTGAAGTGACCCACATGGCACAACAGTCATCTCCTGTCTCGTCAAGTACTCCCCTTAGCAGTGTATTTCAGGCAACCTGCCTGTTCTGTTCCCCACTCTCTCTGATGAATATTCTCATTTCCCAGTTCTTGTATGTATAAATAAATAAATCTTTAAAAAATAAAACAAGCCTTAGTTCTTAGTTATTTGTTAATAAGGACAGGACTTGAAAAACAGGTGAGAAATATGAAGTTTGAATCAAGACTTATGATCAAAACTAGTACAGACAAATCAGAATTTAGGAAAAGAATAAAAAGGGTATTTATAATCCACAAGACACTGGAGAGCAAAGCAATGGAGAACACTTTGCATGATCGTAGCTGCTTAATTTACCTTCAACCTCCATATTCATTTTGCAAGTTTCATCCAATATACACACATTTTCACAGATCTTTCCTTCTTTTCTGTTTTTCTTCATTCTGTTTTGGTGCTACTGTGGACATGTTTTATGTGTAAATTCATATCCTTCTGTTTTAATGGGCTCTAGATTGTGACCTGGATGCCTTGCTTTGCTCTTAGAGGGTATCTTGTTGATACTAAGGCATGAGATATGTGTCCCTTCTTGCCTGCACATGAGGTATCTGGAATTATGGGGCACTTACTTCCCCAGTGTGCCAACCCACGACTAAGGGAGAAGGGATGCAGCAGACAAATCCTTTTCCAACTTTGCTACCAAATGACAGTCCTAGGGGCCATTGTTTCTACGCCCTCCTAGAAGATAATACTGTAACAGTGTGCTTGATGCAGATGGTGGCAGCTCAATGACACATCCACATCTGGGCTTTCCTCTTTTTACTGCCTCACTGTCCTTTGCCTCACTCTTGGCCCGGCACAGTGCTCACTCTGGTGTAGAAACATGTGAAACTTGGCCTCAAGTCTGCTTTCTGAGAAATCCAGGCTAAGGCAAGGGTGTACCACCTCACATCTAAACTGTTACAGTAATTCCCCAATCCGTTTTACATAACTCCTGGGCCTCCCTGGTGGTGCAGGGGTTAAAGACAGCGCTATCAGGTTATCACCAACCACTGCAGCATGAGTTTGATTCCCAGCTGGCCAGGGAGCTAATCACATGGCACAGCAGACCTCTCCTGTCTCTCGCCTGCTTCTCCCCTCAGCAGTGTATTTCATTCAGTCTGCCTGTTCTGTTCCCCACTCTGTCTCTGGTGAATCCTCTCACCTCCAGCACCTCTGGCTTACAGTTTTTGTATGCATAAATAAATAAATCTTAAAAAAAAAAGTTTTACTAACTCTATTCTTCACTGTTTTCCTATGGTAATTTTTTATCCTTCCCATATACCTCCTTAGTTATTCAAGTCTACTCATCTTTCTGCATTTCAAGTTCCAATGAAATGTTAGTGGATACCTTCCTAGTATTTCTCCATCTCTCATACTCTATCTCTACCCAATGCCTATCCTCAGTAGTAGTGACCATGTTTTTATATGAACAGTTCCCCCAGTTTCCAATTACTTGGTGCTAGAGGTAATGCAAATAAGAGTTCTTACCGGAAATATTTTTTTTAAGATTTATTTACTTATTTATACAAGCACTGGGTACAGTCAGAAATGAGGGAGGGTGAGAGAATTCACCAGAGCCAGAGTGGGGAACAGAACAGGCAGACTGACAAAATACACTGCTGAGGGGAGCAGCGGGCAGCAGGAGAGGTCTGCGCGCCATGTGGGACCCTCGCCCTGCAGCCAGGGATGGAACCAGCGCTGCCGAGGCTGCGGGCAACTTCGCAACCCAGCGCTCAACTGCTGAGCCACCGGGGAGGCCCATTACCTGAAATATTTTATGAGGGAATTTAATGAGGCTTAATCCTTTTTTATGCTAAAAGTTATAATATTTGAACCTCATTAGCTTATCTTGGCTATAATTTTTGCTATATGAAGAAAGAGGATCTGCAATAATATGAGTGATAACAGCACATAGAGAGGAGTAGAGGAAAGATAGAGAGAATCCTGGTATCATCTGAGTCCCTGGTTCCAGAGACCCAGCTATCACTTTGCATCTTCTATATGTCAACTGTTCAATCCCTTCTAATAATTTCACTTGCTAGGACATTGGCATAGGAGGTTTGGTGGAGGGTGAATAAGACATGTGCATACATAGAGGAGTAAAACTCTATCCCAAAAGTTATATAAACTGACAAATTTAATTAAAAAATATATATCTAAAATAGAATATCTGGGCCTCCCTAGTGGCCTAGGGGTTAAGTCTCAGCACTATCACTGCTGTGGCCTGAGTTGAATCCCCGGCCAGGGAGCTGACTCACATGGCACAGCAGACCTTTCCTGTCTCGCCTGCTGCTCCCCTCAGCAGTGTATTTCAGTAGATCTACCTTTTCTGCTCCCCACTCTGTCTCTGGTAAGTCCTCTCACCTCCAGAACCTCTGGTCTATACCCCAGTTCTTCTATGCATAAATAAATAAATCATAAAATAGTAAGTTAAAAAAAATAATTTCCCTTTTTTGCCTATGCAAGTTCAAATTCAAGATTTGTGTGTTCATTCAGAAAATACTTAAACTGTCAGGCAATGTTCTGGATATTAGGGTGTTACAGAGAATAAACCAGGCTGTTACTACTTTTATGTAATTTACAATTTTATGAAAGGAAACAGACATATGGGAGGGAACTAATTAGCAAATAGGTTAAAGAATAAAATAACTTATAGCAGTTATAAGCATTAGGGAAAAAATTAAATGGGGATGAAGAAAGGGCTGAATTTTTTAGCCTAGTCTAGAGTGATCACTTTGAATAAGGGATGGATCACACAAGAAATCAGTCTACAAAATTAAAAACAAATGCAAAAGCTATAAAGACGGAATAGAGTTGGTACATTTAGAATCAGAATGGAAGACTGTACGGCTGAGTACAGGGAGGATATTCGGGTACATGCCAAAGCCTTTATTGTGCCCCTTGGAGGACACAGTAAGCAGCCTGAGTGTTATTCCAGGCACAGTCCTAAGCTAATGAGCCCTCCCAATACCATCTTCTACCTCAGTCTCTTCCATCCATCCATCCGTGCTTTCACCCACTCACACCCCCATCCATCAACTCATCCATCAATCCATCCATCCATCCATCCATCCATCCATCCATCCATCCATCCATCCATCCATCCATTCATCCATCTGTCCATTCATCCATCCTTCCACTCACTCACACCCCCATCCATCAACTCATCCATCCATCCATCCATCCATTCATTAAACCGTCCATCCACCCATCCATCCATTAAACCATCCATCCACCCATCCTTTCACCCACTCACACCCCCATCCATCAGCCCATCCATCCATCCATCCATCCATCCATCCACTTGTGCATCCACTTATCCAGCAAATGTTTATTGAGCTCCCACAGGTGCCTGATACTCTATGTGGCATTATCACACTTAAGGAATCTATCCTCAGAGAACTGACACTTCTACAACAAAATGAGAGTGAAGGGGAGTCAGTGTCTCTCCAGGTGATGACATATTTTTTAACAAGTTAGCACAAAGATATTTCACATGGCGAGATTTGCCTCCCCACCTCACTACCCAAGACTGGAGGACTCCTGATCTCTTATGATCATCTTTCCCCTTTTACTATCATGTCAGAATTTCATTTCAAAAATTCCTGCAGCAACATAATGGCTCCAAAAATGATTGTAACAAGCAGAAATATTCATGCCCAGTGGCACTTGCTTCATTCTCCATTTTTATTCATTTAAAAATGAATGAACATTATGGAAATATGCAGTAGACAGGCAGATGGAAGAACAGTTAGGAAGGACTCAGGCTAGATTTCCAGACTGTCTCTCCTTACTGGCAAAGGGGTTCCAGCATATACAGCCCAGACTACGAAAGTTAGAAATAATGAAGCTAATGTGTCCCTTTTTTGGCAAATCACATGCTAGAATAATTTGTTTCCATTTGCACTATTTTCAGTCATCTGCTGTGTGCATAGCAGGCATTATCTTACTTGATACCAAGAACAACCCAATCAGCACTCTTTTATGCCCATTTCACAGATTAGAATACTTAGACTCCTTCCCAGCCTCCTTAGGTTCTGGCTCAGCTTATGTTATTGAGAAGTAGATCTCCTTGCTAACTGTGCTTTTGCCATAATGGCCTGCTCTCTGTTCCATAAACAGTCAAAGCTTATTCTTATTTCAGGGCCTTTGTACTTGCTTTCCCTTCTGCCTAGATTTAGTCACAGGACAACTTCTTCTCCTCATTCAGGTTTCAGCTCAAGTACTCCTCTCAAAAAGGAAGTCTCCAGACACCCTGGGTAAAGCAATCCCACATGCTTCCAGCCAATCTTTCTTCCAGTTTCCTGTTTTATTTTACCCATATTCTATACTGTTACTTAATTGTTCTTGTTTATTAATTTGTCTTTTAAATTGGTGAGTGTTGCAGCTGGTAGAATACAAGCTCTATTAGAGCTGATGCCAGATCTATCTGCTCACCAGTGCATCCCTAGCATCTTCCATTGTGCCAATCACCACAGGTACACAATCCTTACATGTTAAATAAAAGAATGATTGAGAAAATATTTGCCTGGAGTCACACAAGCTTATAGTACATGAAGTCTTAAAGCTACATGGAACACATATTTGTGACAAAAGTTTTCCATGACACCAATTTTTTGTTAAAGATTTATTTATTTTTATACAAGAGCTGGGGTACAGGCCAGAGGCACGGGAGGGTAAGAGGAGTCACCAGAGAGAGAGCGGGGAACAGAATAGGCAGACTGACTGAAATACACTGCTGAGGGGAGCAACAGTGATTCAGGGGAGGTCTACTCGCCATGTGGGTTGCTCCGAGGCTGGCGGGGATCGAACCAGCACTGCAGAAGCTGTGGACAGCTTCACAGCACAGCGCTCAACCCACTGTGCCACCGGGGGGGGGGGGGGCATGACACTAATTTTTAAGCTATGATTCTTTATCTCAAAACCCTGTCCATCCATCCATCCATTCATCTGATTTATCCAGCAAATGTTTGAGGTTGCACAGGTGCCTGATACTCTATGTGGCATCATCTCACATAAGGAATCTATCCTCAGAGAGCTGACAGTCCAGTGGGCTAAAGCGATCTGTGCACTTGTTTATGATTTAACCTAATATCAGGTAGTGATAATTGCTAGGTGGGTAGAAAGAAAGGAATTGACTTTTGGATACTGAGGTCATGGAAAGTCTGTCTAGAAATAAAACCAAGACCTTGTGAATATTGGGAGGAGAGAATTCCAAGAATATGGAACAGAAAGTGCTTTCTTCTGAGACAAGAAACTTCCTGATGTTTCAAAAAATGAAAAGAACAATATGGATGGAGCTGAATAGGAAGCAAAGGGGTAAAAATCTCACATAGCAGAGGCAGGAGTGATACCAGGGTGGGCAAAGTGAGTTGTGTGAGGGCATGACATTTTTTTCTAAGAATGATAAACTTAGGGTTGTATCTGAGCTGGGACAGATGTGATCTGATTTATATTTTAGAAAGATCAATCTGGCTTCAATATGAAGGAGAGCATGAAGGAAAAGAACAAGTTGGGGATCTCACTTCACACCTCTCTGACAGGCTGACATGGTCAGATCAGACAGAAATCCTTGAACTGCCTGGACAGAGCGTCCTGAGGGCACAAGGCCATCGTGATGACCTGCTGTCTCAGAATGAGAAGCAAGTAGCAGAAGAGAAGTTTATGTAAGAGTAAGTACAGAGTTGGGATACACTTTTTTTTTTTATGTGTATACATTTGTAAGGCTTTTGGTGATGCTGACTAAGAGATATGCCAAATTCTAAATTTAGGAGGGTGAGGTTTCACAGCACTTGTTCAGACAAATTGAAGACATATACTTAGAATCTTCTCCATCATAATTCAGTAGTTTTCAAATTTGTTGCTTTAGTGAACACTCTAAAACAGATTCTCTTTTCAAGTAAAGTCATCAGCGTTCCTACCTCAGGTGCATGCTGCTGCTTTATCAATGTTTTTCTTTACTGCTCCTTTTTTGCCTTCCTAATTGACTGAAACTGTAGCCTACCATGCAAAAATCTTTTGGGTGTGTTTGTGTATTCTTTTGATTATTTTTCCTTCCTACATTTACTTAATCTCTGCCCCCAGAAAATCCAAAGCTCTCCGGGCCTAAGTATAAAGTATGAACTGACTTGAAACCTATAACTCTAATACATAAACAATAGAAAAGATTGAATGATATATCTTGCTTAATAAAACAGGATTCTGCCCCATCCCTTATTAAGAATGATTTTTGGTAAATTTTCGGGAAAAGATTGGTCTTCCTGGCCTCCCAGGTGGCGTAGGGGTGAAGTCTCAGGGCTACCACCACAACCACCTGACTTCAATCCTGGCCAGGGGCTAACCGACACATGGCGCAGCAGACCTCTCCTGTCTCTTATGCTACACCCCTTAGCAGTGTGTGTATTTCAGTAAATCTGCCTGTGCTGCTCCCAGCTTTGTTATGTGGCATAAGGAAACCAGGACACTGAGGCTAACAAAAAACAGGTTTATTGTACTAGTACTTGACTCAGCTGATCTACAGTCAAAGGTTGAGAGCCCCTTTAAGGACATCATGGGCTTATGTACATTTTCAGCTTGTCCTGGGCAGGTTAACACTATAACTGTTTAAGGTTAGACATGACATGAGTTACAGTCCAAGAAAAGTAGCAAGTTGCTTATCAGGGCCTTGGCTGCCCAGGTGCCTTGCTTCAACTCTCTCTGGTGAATCCTCTCACCCCCCACACCTTTGTCTATACCCCTATTCTTCTATGCAATAAATAAATAAATCTTTTAAAAAAAAAAAGTGGGTTTCTTACTCATTCTTGAATATGATACATTTTACAACTCTCTTGTCACCTGTTTCTCAGTCTCACTCTTTTTATTTACAGAATTAAGTTGCCTGAACATAATTTGGGCATAATTATGTTGCCCAACAAGTTCATATGTTGAAGTTCTATGCCCCTCCCCCTGCCATTTAACTCTTTGAAGGAAAGGTCTTTAGGAATTAAAGTTAAATTAGGTCATTGTAGGAAAATGAGTTAAAATCATGATATTTTTCTCCTTTCACATAACAGACAGCCAGACCTTGAAATACTGTGTTTTCTACCATTGGGATATCTAACAAGTGACAGATGGGCCTTGCATTTGCAACAGTGCATCGTTTGTGTGGCTGTGGGTACTTACCAGTGTAAAGGGGTCTAGGCAGGGGAATTGCTATTCTACCTCTCTCAGTGTTGGAGTCTCTCTATTCTGTCTGCCTGCCTGTGTATAAGGTCCCATTTCAGCATTAAAGGACTTCAAAATCCACCCAAGGCTCCAAATTCTCTTTTCATCTGTGGGAACTGACAATGAACCTACCCAGACTGGGATAGCTGCATGACACAGAGCAAATCTTCAATGGGGGTGTAATTTCCTTTTTCTGGAAACAAATGTCTGACTTTCATTCAGGCCAAGCCAATGCCAGATTTCAAGGCTTTTTAAAACAGAACAATGGTGCTATTTGGGGGTGTTGTTGCAGGCCATAAATGTGCCCTTTGTGATGTGGCAGGGTTAGAACCCCAAGACTGTCAATCTTATTAATAAGCACACACTGCCAGTGTACTACAGGGCTGGTGAGAAGATGCGAATACGATGCCCTCCTGAATTGCTATCCCAGTAAAATGCAGAAGTTTTATTTGGAGCATAAAATACCTTTTGAGATTTTATTTATTTTCAATGATGCTCCTGACATCCTCCTCTTATTGGTGATCTTCACCCCAATATCAAAATGGAATTTCTCCCTCTAAACTTCACCTCTTTGAAGATGTTATAGGACAGGGAGAAGGATACTCCCCAAACCCGCCCACTCTGAATTGGTTCTGCCATCCACCACATTAAGACAAGACATACTCTAGTGTGTAAGACTGTCATTGGAAGGGAACTTTAATACAATTAGTGTGCAATACCAAAAAGGGGAATGGGAAAGAATAGTTTCCAAATCAAGCACCTGAAGTTACCCATCCCATCATAAGTAAATGCCCAACCACACATGGTTGGCCCAAAGCAGGGCCCCTCAGGTGCAAAAGTCTGCCACAAGTATAGAGCACCTTCTGGTGGGTAACCACAGAAAAGGGTCAGAAACAACCAGTCAAGTCTGGAAAGAAAAGAGCAAAATCAAAATCAAGATCAATACTACCATTGCCAGCCTCCCCATGAGTCTCTCACCCATGTCTGTTTCAAGGGTCTCCTTCCATGTCCCCCAAGTCCCTGGCACAAGTCCAAGGCATAGAAGCCATCACAGCTGCTTCTTTACATGTCTTTGTTCCATGTGCCTCCTCCAGTTTCCTACCATCTCTCTGCTTCTCCTACTACTCCTCCATCTTTTCCCCCAGTCCTTTTTTGACAGTGTTCTGTAGATAAAGTTAGATTCTCATGTATATAATTTTCCTTCTCACTAAAGAACTTCTATTAACATTCTTTGCAAGGATAGTTGCCTTACAGGCAACAAATTCTGTCATTTACATTTATCTGAGGTTTTTATTTCTCCTTCATTTTTGAAGGATAATTTCATAGGATATATAATTGTAAGTTGATGGGTTTTGTTTTTCTTTAAACTCATTTAATATTTTACTCTACTCTCTTCTTGCTTACAAAGAAGTGAGACAGAAGTTTTATCTTTGTTCTTTTTATAGGTACAATGAGATTATTCTATCTGACTGCTTTTAGGATTTTTTCTTTACCTTTTATTTTTTGTACTTTGAAAATGATATGCCTGGGTATAGTTTTTGTCATTAATGGATTTTTTTTTTATTTATCTGAATTGGTATTCTCTGAGCTTCCTGTCTCTAGCTTGGTGACTGACATTAATTTGAGGAAATATCAGTCACCACTGCTACAAAGTTTTCTTCTTTTTCTTTTCCTTCTGGCAATCCCATTATGGGTATGTTACACCTTTTGTAGTCATTCCACAGTCCTTAAATATTCTGTTCTATTCTTTTTTTTTCAGTCTTTGTCCTCTTTATTTTTCAGTTTTGTCCATTTCTATTGAGATCCTCAAAGTCAGAAATTATTTCCTCAGCCATATCTACTCATAATGCCATCAAAGTCATTTAAATTTCTGTTACAATGCTGTTTTTCCTTTCTAGCATTCCTTCTTGGTTAGGATTTCCATTTCTCTGCTTATATTGCTGTTCTGTTCTTACATTTTACTCATTAGAATAGTGAACAAATTAATCACAGTTGTTTTAAATTTCTAGTCTGATGATTTTAACATCCCTGCTTTGTCTGGTTCTTCTTGCTCTGTCTTTCAAGTTTTTGTGGGTTACTGATTTGTTTTGTTTTGTTTTGTTTTGTTTCATTCTTTTCTTTTGCTTGATGGCATGCCTTACAGTTTTCATGACATCCAAACATTATAAATGGGGTAAAAGGAGTTTCTATAAATAGACTTTTCATATAATATTGCTTAGGTGGAGGTGGTAGGAGGAAGTCATTCTATACCAGTAATTAGGTCTGTCTTTCAGTAAGTCTTTGCCTATGGATTGTGGATTTCGCAAATGTTTTTAATTTTTCTCCCCCAAATAGGTGGGAGATTATTGCCAGAGTGGACTAGAGTTAGAAGTTTTCTTTTTCCCACTAGGAAGTCTGAAACTGACTGGAGTTGAATATTCCCCTTTTCCCAGTTCATTTGGCTGTGATGATACCTCAAAAAGTTATAATATAACTATAATATAGTATCAGGGGTGTGGCAGAGATCACTGTAGTGTCTCACCTGTGCACTTACAATTGCAAGACAACAGTCAGGCCCAAGGTGCAATAACAACTGGGTTTATTAACACAAGAGATGTTGGGAAAAAGGAGAATTTCTAAGGCCACAATGGCCAGCAGCAGGAGTCTAAAGTTTGGACTGGATAACACTGAACAGTGCTGAACAACACCAGTAGGTGGAGCCAGAGGACCAGAAGTGGTGAACAGCTCTCAGAGGTGGCTGGATACAAGTCAGCCGTGCTGGTCAGCACTGGTCAGCAGGTGATGGTGCTGTAGACACCACTGTTACAATGCTTAATGATGCCATTCTACCAATGGCAAATATCTCTTAGAGATGTTGGGCATAAGCCAAGAGTAAACAGCTCTTTTAGAGACCCGGAGTACAAGCTGAATACCCTGGTGCTCTTGGAAGGCGATGTTAGAGGCAGGACTGGAAGCTGGTGCAGTGATAAGGTCTCTGCAAAGGCCTTTGCAAAGGACTTTCCCAGAGTACCAATGAATCTGATCTGAAGTCATCTAATGAATTGGCTCAAGCTGGCTATTGTTCTGGCTTATATCCTCTTCAGGGTCCTTGCCTTTCAAGCCTGATGGGTACATTTACAGTCCAGCTATTTGATTGATGCCATTTACAACCCTCAAGCTCATAAATCTTGAGTAGTACTGGTGAGAGCTTGAAACTGATTACTACCTTGAGAGCTTGAACCTAATTGGTCTGTTTATAATTCTTGCACCATATTTAAAAGTGAAACACTTGCCACATATCCAGACCTGACCTGTGCTGAAGTCAGGCAGGTTCACACTGGCAGTGGGTTCAGGGGTCCCTGGACTGGAGCCAGCTTTACTAGGGCCGCATGCTTGGTCTAGCGGCCCTGAACCAGGAGACACAAGGCTCAGGTATCATCACTGATGTCGGAGCCTGCCTGGCTAGTATTGGCGCTGTTGCATTGCAGTCCAGGCTGATTTTGATGGAATCAGGGCTGACACACAGGTTGCACATACCACAGACCTTTCTCTCCACAGTCCCTATCAGAGCCAGCCCTCAGACCTGGCTGGCACTGGGGTCAGCCATTAAATCTGGTCACTGAAGCTCCAGGGTCTTAATAAAGCAGGTTATGGCCAATAGCTCATGCCTAAGCCAGAGGGTTCCTGTTTCAGTTATACTCTGCTTAATTAGTTTCTCCCGATTAAAGGCCTTGTTAAAAACAAAGTGCTGGGGCCTCTCTGGTGGCCTAGGAGTTAAGTCACTATCATCACTGCAGCCTGAATTCAATCCCCTGCAATGGCGCTAACCCACATATAGCACAGCAGACCTCTCCTGTCTCTCCCGTTGCTCCCCTTAGCAGTGTATTTCCATAGATCCACCTGTTCTGCTCTCCACTCTGTCTCTGGTGAATCCCCTCAACACCCTCCCCGCCAACACACACACACAAACACCTCTGGCCTATCCCAGTTCTTCTATGTATAAATAAATCTTTTTTTTTTAAAAAAAAAAAAAAAAAAAGAATGCTCTGACATAGTTCAGACTGGTTCCCTTTCCTGTCCCCGTGATGGAAACATGCGATTTTTTCTGTGATATTTATGGTGAGAACCTGCTCTGGCTCCTGAGCATAAATCTCACTCTATGTGACTGGATCCCTTTGAAGTTTTTAACTTTCACATTGACCAACATTGGCCTCCAGTAATTCATCAATTACAGTTCTGGTTTCCCTACCGGGCAACAGTTTCTGCTACGGCTTTCCCTCATGGGTTTCTTCTCCAGAAATCATTTCTCTCTGTTTGCCTGTGGATGTCTCCAGTATTTGGGGACAGCGCTGGATTGCTGGACTTCCATGGCTCTCTTGACACTAAGGATGGAGGGAATACTATCCCACAGTAAAACTGCTGCAGGGTACTGGACAGCTTTTCCAGAAAAGGAGGAAACACAGCATTAATAAAAGTATACTGACCCTTTTTAATTACCTGCCCAGGTAAAACTAGAGAACTGAGAGGAAGAGGTGGGATAGAGACTTTATTTTTCACTCTGTATTCTAAAATTTTACTGCTCAAGATATTTTTTTAACTTTCATCTTATTTGGGACATAAGTATTGATAGTTAAGTCTCTTCCCAATATATTTGAAGTACGTATGTTGAATATTATACTATGCTCATAGATCACCTATTCATCATAGCTACTTAATTATTTTTTAACATAAACAACCAGCATGACTTCTAAACCAAGAGCTTTCATTGTGTGCCACCCTCAGTGATGTGCAGCCCATCTTTCAGAAAGTGGTGAATAGATCTTGTAGAAAATGACTTAAAGTATATTATATTCATAGCCTATTAAACTCCTTTACTTCCTGTGAGAAGGAAGATTCCTTATGTGGGGTCTGAGAACATGGACCCATATAGTACATGAGAAAACATGAGATATATGGAAGGAAAATTCAGGAATACATAAGACCTTTTGGAAAAGACTAAGCTCCTTACTGCACTTACCCAATTGGCAATGCCAAGCTAGGAAACTCTTATAGCAGACACTGGGCCAACACAATTAAAGAATGTATGACTCAAAGCCAAATTGGTTAAAATGTTAATGTTTCAAATTTCCTAGCTATGACCAAGGCATCACAACTGGTATATGTGTAAAACAAATAGATAGTAGTGTTTATCGGTAGGTTACCATTAGAAGGTAAAACTGGAGAACTATGAGGAAGAAGTAGGATAGATACTTTATTTTTCACTCTGTATTCCAAAATTTTGCCGCTCAAAGTTAATGTCTTTTTTTAACCATAGATCATCACTTTTAACATTTTGCTAACTGATAAAGTCTTAAATTACAATAGAAAGGAAAAAACCTATAGTCCTATAAAAATATGACCAATGAATACATAAAATACTATCAACATGACTCATAATAAATAAATGTAAATTAAAATAATAACAATATTATGAGTTGACATGGATTTTTTTTCACAGGAACATCCAAATTGCTCCTATCTGGCCTTAGCTTCACACTGAGCCTGCCTGACAAGCCATAGCTATGACAGCTGAGGAATGGGCAAAGTGGGTTACATTTTCAGTTTGCCTATAAGACTACTTTAAGAGTTCCTCCTATATTCTCCCAAGAGTTAACCTGTCATTCTGAAACTGTTCTATCACTTGTAACTTCACAGCAAAACCAACACACATATATATTCTGAAGGTGGGAGAAAAACAAGAATATGTATCCAGCTCTTAAAAAGAGAGAGTCAGGGGTTATTGCATTTGAGAGATTATCACATGAATTCACAGACTTTGGGTCAGGCTGTATCTCTGGGAAACAGGAGTTCCTTTTTTTTCCCCTCTCTCCACTATAAAATACAACTTAGGAAAGCAATTTACATCCTGCTTAAAATTCTACTTGGGTTGACAGCATACAGCTCTGTAAGCAGAACAGGCCTTTAGGCACCCCACACACCTGAAGCAGGACCATATTATTTTGGTGACAGTTCTTATAGGTGGACTGTTGCTTTGAGCAAGGAAAACTTAAAAAGACCCCAAAGATTTCATGTGAAATGTATGCATCTGTCTATCAAGGGAGAATATAAACTGTTTATGCCAAAGGGAGGATAAACAAGAGAAATAGATCAGTTAATAAGACAAAAATGTCAAGAATAGACAGACATCAACAGAAATTATAGTCTCTGAAGAAGCACTGGCAATATAACTGTTCAGATGACAAAAATAGGATCTGTTTCTATGGATAAGAATAATAGCATTTTTACATTGATTTCCTTCTGTTTGCATCCTTAAGGGGTGTGAATGTTAAACTGAATCAATGCCTGGAGAATAAAAAATACCTAAAATTAAAACCCAGAGACCTAAGTTTTTACAAGATGAGATGTTTGCTCCTGTTCTTGGTTCATGCAGCACTCAGCATGACAGCTTTAGGAAATATTCATCTGCATTTGGTCCTGGAAACAAGGTGCATGTACTCCAGTAGAATTAGACAAGGAGTTTCTCTAACCCTTATTATGTCAAACCCAGCAATATGCGTGCAATTTTTCTTCCTGGTCTCTTTGGATTTCTCTTACACATTGGCCAAGAAATTCCCTATTTTTTTTCAATTCCATGAGAAGACCCTGACCTACCTTCTTTCTCAAGTAGTAACCAAGGAGATTAAATCACTTTAGTCCCCAAATTATTTTCCAAAAGAAATGAAAGCTAATTTTCTAATTTCCCTAACAAAAATCACACTTTAATCACCTCTACAGCTAAGCTATGGGGCACTTAGTATATGCCATTTTAAAACTTAGTCATATAGTCACTGAAAATCATGCTTACTTAACTTTGTCATAATGTGGGAAAATGTCAGAAATATCATTTGGGAAAGATTATGAAATACTACATAAAATATTTTCTGAATATTTTAAAATAATGCTTTTATTAAGAAATAATCAGATCTTTTTCTGTTCTCTATACCACTCAAAATAATTTCCATACTCTTCCCAAATTAATTCAGTTTCTTATTAAATATGTAATGTTTTCTAAATATACAGAATTTTTGGATGAAAGAAATCTATTTCAAAGTTGAATTTAAGTACTCAGAGTAAATTGCTAGAGAAACAAATTTCTAATTAAGTAACCACTGCACTATAAAATAAAAATCCCCTGTTGAGTTCTCTCCTCTGTCTAAAATTAGATCCAGCAGCATAAAACATGGGACTCATCAGAATCAGAAGTCCAGACAATCACAATTGATGAAATCATTCACTAACTCATTCTGTTCCCTCCAGTGACAAATTATCAAATAGCCACATAAATGCTAAGAATTTGCCAACTAATCTAGCCACAGAATCAATTGTCAGCAAAATATTAGGTGGGAATAGGTTTAATCTGATGATTGATTCTCAGTATATGTAGACCTTCTTTCACTTGATCTTATGAAGGGAAAAACAGAATCAGGACAGGTCCAGAAGTAAAAGACCCTTCCCAAGACAAATCTTGCACCAGTCCAAAATAAATTTCATTATAATTTATACAGTAGAGTCTTCAGTCTTTGAGTTGATGATTGACCTCCTGCAAATCCACCTGCATAATGATGCTATGATGGGTCACCGGTTTCCTTGGACATCAGCTCTGATGCAGTCTGGTAGGGCAAGGAGAGGAGACAATTAAGTGAAAAATGCAGAATTGAATGTTTAGACTTGAAAATATGAGTTTCTTTGAGTTTAGGAAAGAAGATGAAAATGTAGAGGATGCTGGACCAAATAGAAAGATACTGGGGATTTAGAACCCATCATTGCAAAGAAAAGTATTAAGTATTGAACAAACAGTGTTCATACTATCACAGTTTTCAGGTGACCAGCTAGATAGTGTCACCTTATCAAAGAGTACATTCAGTTGGAATTGAAGATAATAAAGAGGATCTTTATAGAGAAGGTAAGAGTTAAGGGAAATGTGCTGATCAAGATCCAGTCAGGAAAAAGAAACATTAGCAACTTAAACAGAGAAAAATGATATAAAAATTGTTATCTAGTGTAAGTAGTTGCCTCCTCCAAAGAATTAAAATAACTCAAGAGGTCTAAAAATAGAAAATGCAGAGAGAAGGTGCTACCTCTTTGATGAGGGAGAATGAACAAGGAAGCAATTTAGGAAAGGACTTCCAATCGGGACTGACTTGTGTACCCTCACAAATCATATGTTGAATCTCCAACACCTAATGTGATTGTATTTGGAGATAGGGTCTTTATGGGAAGTAATAAGGTAAAATAATTTTATACTGTTACCCTCCTTATATGAAAATACACCAGGAAGCTAGCTCTCTGTCTTTCTCTGGAGAGACAGGACACACAGAAGACAGACCAGGTGAATACACAATGAGTAGACAACTATATAAAGCCAAAAGGAGAGACCTCACTAGAACACCAACCCTACTGCTAGATTTATGAGAAAAAAAAAAATTCTGCTGCATGTATCACCAATATGGTATTTTGTTGTACCAGCACCTAATGACTCATATAGCCTCCCAAACATGAGATACAGACATCTTTGGAGAAGATGCCCAGACAACAAGAAAGCAGTGTCCTTCTAATGTTCTCTATTGACAAAATTCCATGTAGAAAAAACTGGCAACAAACTGTTGGCTGGGATTTTGAGCTAAAAGACTTATAAATTTATAACTGGCAGAGGGACAAACAAGGCATATTGATATATTGTGAAACTAGCAAGAGTGATAAAACCTATGCCTTATAGAACTGAAGGGAAAGTAAAGGAAATAATGTTACACATCTACTGATTAATAGAGCCATAGAGCTGCTTTTACAATCGTAGTGCTGATGTTGGGAAGACTTTTTTTTTTTTTGGCAATTCAAATTTTACTTAATAAGCATATTAACATTTCTCTTACTATATCAGAAAATAGGGCCTCCTGGTGGCCTAGGGGTTTAGTCTCAGTGCTATCACAATGATGGCCTGAGTTTGATCCCGGGCCAGGGAGCTGACCCACATGGCAGAGCAGGTCTCTCCTGTCTAGCCCACTGCTCCCATTCCCAGTGTATTTCAGTGAATACCCCTGCTCTACTCCCCACTCTGTCTCTGATGAATTCTCTCAACCCTCCCCACTCCTGTACCTCTGGCCTATACTCCAGTTTTTCAAAGAAAAAATACACTACATAGAATTATCATCTGCTGTACAAATTCAGGACTTCCATGATAAAAAAAAAAAAAGGTTAAGGATTTTACCATTATTTATAGATTTTTTTTTCAACTTTTAAATTTTATTTAAATGTTCAAATATCCCTCTCCCATAACCATCTAATCTTTCTTTCAATCACCTTTCACCTTTGACTTCTGCTGTGACTAAAAAAAAAATTATAACTATCAATGATATTGAAAGTATTGCTTTAAAAACCTGCATGCTAGACTTATCATATAGACATTACCTATGACCTGTAGACAAAACCACCAGGGTATAAATGGCTAGCTGAAAATGACTTCCGAAAATTACAAATGAGAAATTGGAAATGATGATGCACTTCCTTTCTGGATGACCAGTGACATAAGGCTCAAAAACCTAGAGCATTTTTGGTGGAAGTATACATAAGAATTGGGAGAAAATCTTGAGCTGGATAAGAATGAAATCATGTGACACAAAATATGATAGGACATGGAGAATTATAAATAAGAAGTAACCAAGAAAAATGATGTGAAATGTTATTTTCATCTTATGGTTGAATGAGCAAATATAGGCCACCACTTATCATTCTCCAGCAACAAAGGTAATATTTTGGATAAAATGCAATCAAGAAAACATTCTGATTCTGACTTCAAAAGTAAGAAAGAAACTGTTGAAAGAAATAACTAAGATTGCTTGATATCAGCGTTGAGAAAATGATCATGGAGTGTATATTACAGGTTGCGGAGTCTTGGAACTGATGTTAAAGATCCGACTTAAAAGACATGATGAAGGGCCTCTGAAAGATAGGATATGGAACTAATATACCTGCTAAATACTTGTGATTCTAGAAGGCAACCTAACTATGAAAAGAGGCATGGAAAACTGTCTGCTTATCTTGAAACAAACATGGAAGCTTGCCATCTCTTCTGAATAGGAAATAAATGGAAATAAAAATTAAAGTCTGTGTCACATACAGGTATAAAGTTCTCAGCAAATACTACCAGCAGAATACTAAAATTCCAAACTGATAAATTTACAAAATAACTGGTTGCTGAACTATGAAAAATATGGAACCCCAGTGGAAGGAGTAAATAGTGTTTTGTAGAGATATTTCCTCTATCCAGGGTACATGAAACTCCCAATGACAGAAAACACTGAAAATGAATTCCTATATAAGTACATTATACAATTCATAAAGGAATAACCTACCATGAAGGAGTGACAGCAGACATATGGGAGAATTAACAAGCCCATGAGTTTGATATAAATAGAATATTTGAAATATTATGAAGAATATTTTAAGATTTAAAAAAAGATAAAGGAATCATAAAAGAATATAGTTCCATGACAGAGCAGTGGAGTAGAGACAGAAAAAATTAAATAGAATTTCTGGAAATGAAAACTATAAGCATTTTAAGGGATAAGTTAAAAAGTAGGGAGAGAGGAGGGGAACATGTGTCAGAGAAGTTTCTCTGCTTCCATGCTGGGAGAATAATCTAGAGTAGTCCAGAGAGGCAGTGCACTCTAAGGATTCTGTGACTTGGGGCAAAACTGGATCACCTCCTGGACATATGAGACCAATGCTGACCATACATGACTGAAGAGATCTGGGGAAAATTCAAGTATAGACAACAAAGGTAGGTGGAGAAACACACAGGACCAGAAACTGTGGTTCAAACCCATCCTGTATAGGGCAAAGTTATCTATTGTGGACATACATGTGGAGAGATACATATGAGAATGCTAGGGTGGGCTAAGTGGACAAGGCCACCAGTGAGGAAGAGAACACACAGAAATACATGACTACCACTAGCCACTTCCCTTGGACTGAGGCAGATATGGGAGTTGAGTGAAACTTAACTGGAAAGTACTGGGGAGCTACACTGAAAGTCTGGTATGAAGATAGCACAGATATAGGTCTGAAAAAAAGGAGAAGAGGGCTGTCAGTGGTACCACAAACCACAATCACTCACAACAAATAAACTGGTGATGGGCCCCTACATCACCACCAGAAGAGGAAGATATATATTTGTTCTCCCTTATACACAGCTCCATTTACAGAAAAAATAGACCCCTGCATGCTTAAGACACTGAAACACATATTACATAGAAAGGGGACTATGCCACAGAGAGAGAAAAAATCTTGAGAAACCAACCACAAAAAAGGTAGATCTTTAATTCCTATCAGAATTTAAATTGTCATGATAAATGAATTTAAAGAAATGGAAGAAAACACCAAGAAAAATGAGCAAAGATATATAAGAAAACTCAGAAAAACAAACATCCTGAAAAATAAATGAATAGTTGCTCAAAATTAAAATTTTAAATAAGGGGAAAAAACTGATGCAGGATATAAAAAGACAAATAGAGGAGATAAAAATGTTTGGACAAATCTATGGAAGTAAAGTAGACCAAATGGAAGTATGAATCAGTAACCTCAAAGATAACAATGGACAAAGACAACAAGTGGAAGAAGAAAAAGAAATACAAAGAATAAAATGAAGAAGCAGCTTGAGAATTACCTGACTTCATGAGGAAAGGCAACATAAAAATAATGGGCTCACCTTCCTGCACCTATGGCCTGTACCCCAGTTCATATATAAATAAATCTTAAAAAAAGAATAATGGGTACCTCAGAGATGAAAAAATATATATGGGAACAAAGAATGTATTTAAAGAAACAGGAAAGCTTCCCAAACTTGGAGATGGAACAAAAGAACACCAATTAACACGAGCCAAATGAGACTTATTCCAAGACATGTAGTAGTGTAACTTTCTAGAATTCAAAATAAAGGGAGACTACTGAAGCTTTCTAGCAGGAAGATGAAGATTACCTATAAAGGAACCCTCATCAGACTTACACCTCACTTCTTAGAAGAAACACTAAGGGAAATGAGAGTATGAAATGATTGTGATTAAAAGATGGAGATAAAAACTGCCAGGCAAGAATACTCTATTCTGCAAGGCTCATCTTAAAATATAAGGAAGAAATAAAAGCCACTTCAGAAAAACAGAAGCCAAAGGAGTTTACAAACACTAGACTCCCCCTTCCAAGTAGTGCTGAAAGGTGATTCCGAAAAGAAGAACATCCAAAGATCTGAACAAGGAAATACATTGAACCACAAAATTAAGGGGGAAATGGAAGTTGCAAACCTTCATATAACCGTAGTCACTCTAAATGTAAATGGATAAAATAAGCAACCAATAGACACAGAGTGGCTGGTTGGATCAGAAAAAAGAATCCAACTATCTGAAGTCCCAAAGATAAATATAGGCTCAGAGTAAAGGATTGGAAAATCTTACAAGAAATCTTAGAAGAAAATGGGACCCAAAGGAAGGCAGGGACAGTCATATCAAATGAAACAGATAACCCAGTCAAAAAGGTAAAAAAAGACAAGTATGTACACTACATAATGATTAAAGAAGACATAACATTCATCAATACATATTCACAAAATGAGGGAGCATGAAAACATAGTAGACATTTACAATAAAATCTGGGGGAAAAAGACTTTGGGAGAATACATTAGTGACCAGGAACTTTAACACTCTGCTTTTACCAGTGGACAGATCGAGACAGAAAATTAAAAAGGACACACTACCCTTAAACAAAGAATTAGAACACATGGGCTTAAAGATATTTATAGGATACTGCACCCCACAAAAGTTGATTACACATTCTTCCCAAGTGCTCATGGGACATTCTCTGAGATTGACTACATAATGGGTCACAAAGCAAATATCAATAAATTCATGAAGATAGAAATCATACCAAGCATTTTCTCTGACCACAATTGTATCAAATTGGAAATCAACCACTAAAATAAAGCAGGAAAAACCTCTAGCTTCAATATCACACTACAGAATGATCATTGAACTCACGGGAAAATCAAAGAAGAAATGACAAAATAACTCAAGACAAATAGTAATGCAGACACAACCTACCAGAACATATGAATCAGAGAAAAGTAGTAACAGGTATATAACAATCCAGACCTATTTCAAGAAACAAGAAAGAGTTCCAATAATCTTATATTAGAAAAAGAGATACACAAGGTCAAAAGTCAGTAGAAGCAGGGAAATTATGAAAATGCAGTAGAAATAAATGAAATGGAAATTTAAAGGAAAGTCCAAAAGATTAATGAAACCAAAAATCTGGTTCTTTGTATGCTAGTAAATTGAATAACAAAAGATATGGATAAATTATTTAAAAATATACAACATCCAAGACTGAATCAGGAACATAAAAAGCCTGAACAAAATATTTACTAGAAAGGAAGTTAAAAAATTAATCAAGCCTTCAAAAATAAGGCACGAATGACATCTACCAAGTCTTCAAAGATAACCTGATAGCTATCCTCAAGCTGTTTCAAAAAATTGAGAGAGATTACTTCCAATAACATTTTATAAGGACAATATCACCAGAAAACAACACCACAAAAAAGAAAACTACAGACCAATTTCCCTGAAGAATATCTATGCAAAGATCCTTGAAAAAATCTTAACAATCTAAATTCAATAATGCATTAAGTGATTATACACCATGAACAAGTGGGGATTATGCTAGGGGCACAAGGTTGGTTCAACATCCAAAAATCAATCAACATAATTCACCAAATTATTTCAAGGAAATATAAAATCATATGAGCGTATCAATATATGTCTAAAAGGCATACAAAAAGGGTCAACATCCACTTGTGATAAAAACCCTCAAAAAAAAAACTAGCTATTAAAGGAACATACCTGAAGATTTTAAGTGCCATGTATGACAAACCCACAGCTAATATCATTCTCAATGGTGAAAATTGAAAGATTTCCCACTAATACCTGGTTCAAGAATGTCCACTTTCACTGTCTTGAACCAGGTATCCAAGATCTACAAAGAGCTCATACAACTCAACAAAAGGAAACAAATAACCCAGTCAAAAGCTATTATACTTTATTTCAGTTCTTTTATCACAATTTTAAGTCTCCTCTAATATTATCAATTCTCATTTCCTAATTCCTCACAGTGACCATGTCTATAAAACCCACTATACACTTCTCTATGCTCAGGAGTCAGATAATATTTCTAATTCTTCAAAGCCTTACAATATTCATAAAGTTTTATCATTATTGGTGTTTTAATAGCATGCCTCCTCCACCCAGAATACTATATATGTTTTAATTATCCTTTGCACCTTGTGCCTATCATAGGATTCAGTATATTCATGTGTGCTGAAACATCTAGCTAATTAAACAGCACAAGAAAATAAACTAATTCATGAACTTCATTGATATATATTTTTCAAGACTTCTTTTCTGATTCTTGTTTGTGATTTACTTAGTTTAGCTCTGGTAGATATGTTATTCTTAGACTTTACCCCTGAGATTTATGTATGAGAAGGGACTTATATCCTTTTTTATAATTATAATAAACTGTTCAGGTATCACAGATTTTGAAACATCTTTCTTATATCACCCTTTTGTGTAGACAATGGATATGCAAAACTGAAGGAATGTTAAAAGTTAGATGCAAATGCAAGTTTCCCACTGTTTATACCTGAATAGTCCTTTGATGGACAATTGTTTGGTCTGTCCACAGTGGAACACCTTCTTGAGAACTGTTCCTCCCCAACTGCAACTAGATTCTAGGCATTGTGAGGAATCACACTATATAGCTATAGACAATTGATTTGGGGCTGGACAAATAACTGAACTCACACCAATCAAGGTCTTTCCCCAGGACTTTCAGAAATGGAGCTGTGGAGAGAGATAAATCTCCTCCTGAAAAACAAACCTTGCTATGACATCAAGAGATTCCCTCCATGAGAACAGACAGTTTAAGACAGCCAAGTTAAGGTTAGAGAGAAGTAGAAAAAAATGAGTGTGTCTATGTTCAGGTCCCTGGAGGTCCAGGATCAACATGGCCTTTTCTGTGGAATTTTATTACAAAAGCATTAAGTCACATGAATACAGTTTTATTGTACCCATTGTTTGTAACCAGATAGCTGCTAAATGCAGAAAATAGACAAGATTTAGAGAAACCCATGTAGAATAGATCTCTGTGTGCAATTAGAAAAAAAAAATCAAATATCTGGAGCCCATATTTTATCTGGGTAATCTGTTGCCATTGAATCAGAATGCAAATAAAAAATTTGGGAGTAATTTTATGGGTTAAATCAGAGACTCTAAAAGAAAAGGGCAACCCCCTTTCCTCTCTAAACTATTAAGTCTCTTGGGCCTCCCCGGTGGCGCAGCGGTTGAGCGCTGGGTTGCGAAGCTGCCCGCGCCCGAGGAGCCGGTTCGATCCCCGGCTGCTCCCCGGCCACCGGAGGAGGGTCCCACATGGCGCGCAGACCTCTCCTGCCGCCCGCTGCTCCCCTCAGCAGTGTACTTCGGTCTTTCTGCCTGCTCTGCTCCCCGCTCTGGCTCTGGTGAATTCTCTCACCCTCCCGTGCTTCTGACTGTACCCAGTGCATGTATAAAACAAACAAACAAACAAATAAATAAATAAAGCATGCCTCTATTAAAAAAAAAAAATAAATAAACTATTAAGTCTCATGTATTACAGCTCCCCAATTGAGCCTTTTTGCTGAAAAAAAAAATCACACCAATGTAGGGAACAAAACTGGCTCAAGAATTGCGCTTCAGTACAACACAAGAAACATTTTTTAGCACAGCTTTCCAGTGGAGGCTGGCTCAGTTGGAGATGAAACTCCTACAACAGAAAATCCTCAAGGATAGTTGTCAAGTAAAGGGGATATCCTAGAGGAAATACTAGGTGGAGGATTAGAGATAGACTTTGTTAGTGTTTTTTCACTCTGAAAGTCTATGATTGGCATCAGTCACAAGGGTCTCACAAGTCCATGGGGATAAATCCAAAACAAATGTCAAAAGCACCATCCAATGAGTACATTGGAGATTCTCTACTGATGTCAGTCAAACCCTCCATTCCTGGTCTCCCTTCCCAGATTGTACTGTTGACTGCCTTCTTTTATTTCCCTTGGTTGTTGGAAAGATGACCTCCTTTCAGCAGTCCAGGGGGGACTTAATTCAGCAACTCTTGCTGTCATCTCTGTATTTATTTCCTTTCAATGCAGTAATGTAACAAGCTCTAGACATCAATCAATCTTGCAGAATCTGGGCTTAACATGGAATAGACTCTAGATCTTTGACTGGGCACCAGCCGCGTGTCTCAGCTCTGAAACTAACTCCTGTTCTGAAAGCAGATGGTTCATCCTCTGCTTCCAAGCCAGAAATTTGGAAGCCCTGCTCTGGAAGAGCAAAGAGGTTGTACAGAGGCCATGGATGATGGAGAGATTCAGAGGGAAAAATCGTACTGTTTCACTGTTCTTACAATTTCATGGCCTTCCCTGTCTAAAACAACAAATTAAGTGACACGTAGTAAAATTATATTGCATTAGCTCCATCTACCACCACTATGCTGATGATTCTTGCTCCATTTCTATTGCTTGCATTTTCTTTATTATTATTATTTTATTTTATATATTTTATATCATTTTTATTTTTGTACAATGTATACATTTTCATCTCGGTTATAGTCCCTGTGAAATTCCCACCACCCATTCACCTGTGAACCATCACTATGGTCCCTTGTGCTCTTCCCACCCTGTTTTGATTCTACTCCCTTCTCCCCCCTACAGAATGAATCTGGTTTGGTTTTTACTTTATTATAATTACTTTTTTTTTCTTGATCCCTTATTTGGATCATCTACATTCCTCCTATAAGTTAAAGCATCCAATATTTTTCTTTTTCTTTCTGACTTATTTCACTGAGCATGATCCCCCCAAAACAGACTACTGGATCAAGAAGATGTGGTATATATACACAATGGAATATTACTCAGCAATCAAGAAAGATAAACTAAGGCCATCTGCAGCAACATGGATAGAGCAGCTCACTTACATTTTCAGTTCAACTTTCTGAGTCATTCTCCCTGTGCTGCCATCCATGTTCTCCAGAATAGATACCCAAAGGTTATTGTCTCCCCATCCTCATTTTGATCACACCCACAGGTACCTTGTACAATCAAAGTTCTACTGGGTCATCTCACTTATCGAAAAGCATACAGTATTATAGGGTCTGAAGTTTTCATCTTATTTGCCTCTCTGCACTATTTCCCAGACTCTATTCCTTAGCATTCAGGTGCAACTTCTAACCCTTCTATATAAAGGACCTCCTCTAAAGATGAGTGCCAATGGGATACCTAATTTCCTTGGGGGAAAAATATTATACCTCAAGGCCCCAGGAGTCTCAAGTCTAAATAACTTACTCTTGTACTTGGTCAACTGGTTTTCCCATTTTTATCTAATTTCCTTCTTCCCAATCATTCCAGATGTTTCTGCCTATACTCTTTTAACTGCAGCTGGAATATTATGAACCCTGAAAAATTAAAGAACATGCTATAATTACTAATTATAATAATAATAGTAATAATATCTATTCTGTACTTAATATATCATATACACTGTCCCATGTCCAACCCTATGGTATGGGGAACTGCATAATCATTCTTGAGATGAGAAACTGAGGTACAGTCACATAAGTTATCTAAGGTAATAGAAACCAGGCTTTGAACTTACTTAATCTGATCTCACAGCCTTCTTAACTACTTTATTAAGCTGCAGCATGAGGATCCAGTATGCACTTTCAAAATACATTATAAATGAAGAAATTCAACAAAGGACATTCCAGAGGGATGAAGTTGGCAAGACATAAAAATGCCTTCTCATGAGGAAAAGGTGGAAGTATTGGGTATATAGGTTATCAGTGAAGATTTTTCATTCTGGAGCCTAGAATTTATTCCCATTCATTACAATAACTTATCTCATGACTGAAAATTAACTGTTTAGGGGAATGGGTCAAGAGGAAGTTCCTTGCTTTACTCCAAGGAGAATTATCTGGAAGTTAATGAGACTGATACTACACCCAAAAGGCCTCATACTTTGGGGCAAAACTGGAGCAACTCTTGGACATGAGAGATCAGCATAAATTACAACAGAAGGAGGGCCTCCCCGGTGGCACAGCAGTTGAGTGCTGGGTTGCGAAGCTGCCCGCAGCCTCTGCGGAGCCGGTTCGATCCCCGGCTGCTCCCCGGCCACTGAAGGAGGGTCCCACATGGCACGCAGGCCTCTCCTGCCACCCGCTGCTCCCCTCAGCAGTGTACTTCGGTCCTTCTGCCTGCTCTGCTCCCCACTCTGGCTCTGGTGAATTCTCTCACCCTCCCGTGCTTCTGACTGTACCCAGCGCATGTACAAACAAATGAATAAATAAATAAATACATGCCTCTTTAAAAAAAAAAATAAAGTATATTTAAAAAAAAAATTACAACAGAAGGAACATTGAAGATATTCTTGCACAATTGTATAAGAAGTGGGTAGAGAAAAACTCCTAGAAGCTGTAGTTTAGGGCAGGGAGCCTGAAATGGAGGACAACAGTGCTGCTACAGCAATACTGGGAAGGGGAGACTTGAACAATGTATAGATACACACTTTTGACTAAAGGGGAATAAGTGCAGAGGAGTTGGGATACTTACAGTCACCAGATCCCCAGTGAAAAGAACAAGGAGAGTACTGTAGATTGTGCTCCCCCTACCTCTCCTGCCAGGACTGATACTGGCCTCATGAATTACAAACACTGAAGCACAAATTGCAGAGATCCTAGTCTAGAACACTAGAAAGCAGGGATACCAAAAATCAAGACATCACCACACAGGATATTACAACCAGCTACTTGGCATCTTCAAAGTACCAACCCCCATCCACAATTCAGTAGCTCGTAAGACCAGGCTTCCAGAACTAATCAAGTGAAACCACAACACCACTTCCTGGAAAACTAGAAGTAAGGAAAATTCCGAAATTACTGCTATAGACACTTAAAAAAAAAAAAAAAAAACAGGGAAATCTAAAGAAGTAAATTGGGCACATGGAATAATACAGCACAACATGTTGAGAACTCAAGGAAATAAGTCTTCATAGGAGAGAACAACTCTCCAGAATCTAACAAAAGCATGGGTATTTTATCTTCCTATAAGAATATGCAGTATAAAATTGCCATTAAAATTTAAATGAAAGAAAATGAAGATAAAGTCATAGATGTAAAGAATTCTGAAGAGCTAATCTAAAAGAGTCAACAAAACTCAGAAAAACACATAACATGAGAAATAAAATTAATGAATAGAAAATAGAAATTGAAGCTTTAAATAAATACGAGTCACAGAATGCAAAAATAATGATAGAGATTTTAAAAGTTCTAGTGAGAGGTATGGAAGTATAATTGATTAAATGGAGAATCAAGTCAGTGACTATGAAGATAATGGAGAAAGCTTCCAGGTGAAAAAAGATAAAGAAATATGAGTGGGGAAATTAAATACTTTGAGAACTACCTAAGGATAATAGATATTCCAGAAGGAGAAGCAAGAAAGAAACAGAGAAATTATTCAAGAAATATTATAGAAAAACACCCAAAACCTGGGGAAGAAACTAAATACACAAGTCCATGAAGCTAAGGAAAACCTGATTAAGTGATGAGACCTATACCAAGGCATATAGACATGAAACTAGGAAAAGTCACACAAAGAGAATATTAAAAGAGGCTATGGGAAATAAAAGATAACCCCTAAAGTGACACATCAGGTCTTATTTATCTTATTTATCTGAGAAAACCATATAAGTAAGAAGAGAATGGAATGGTATATACAAAATAATTAAAAATAAAAACTACCAGCCAAGAATACTATATCTAACAGTATATGAGGAAGAAATAAAAACCTTTCCAGACAACAAAAGCTGAAGGAGTTTGAAAACACTAGCACTCTCCCACAAGAAATGTTGAAGGGAGGTCACCTATCTAAATTGCAGGGAAGGAATTCCATTTTAAAAAATGAACAAGTACATAGATAGAACCAGAAGTTGAAAACAAAATAGCAGTGGCAAATCCTCATATATCAACAATTACCATAAATGTAAATATACTAAACTCACCAATCAAAAGGAACAAAGTGGCTGCTTAGATCAGAAAACAAAACCCAGCTTTCTACTGTCTCCAGGAGACCCATCTGAGCTCCAAAGACAAATACAAGCTCAATGTAAATGGTTGGGGAATAATCCCACAAGTAAATGAAACTCAAAGAAAAGCAGGGACCACCATACCTATGTCAGATAAAAGAGACTTCCAGGTAGAAAAGGTAACATGAGATAGGAATAGGCATAATATAATGATTAAGGGATCAATACATCAGGAAGACATATAGATATAGATATAGATATTGATATTGATAAAGATATAGATATGCACCAAATGACGTAGCTTCAAAATACATAAAGTAGAACTATTAACAAATCTGAAAACAATCATTGGCAGCAACACTATAGCAGAAGGGGACTTCAACACCCCACTCATCAATGAACAGATTGGCCAGACAGAAAATCAAGAAGGAAACAACAGCTGCACGCAAGGAATTAGACTACATTAACTTAACAGCTGTTTATAGAGCACTGCACCCCACAAAAGCTGAGTATACATTCTTCTCAAGTGCACATGGAACACTCTCAAGGACAGAGCACATGTTTGATAACAAAACAAATGTCAATAAACACATGAAGATTGAAATCATATCAAGTGTCCTTTCTTATCACAATTGTATCAAACTAGAAATCAACCACTTAAACAAAGTAAGACACAACTTGTATATGTGGAGTCTCAACAACATAATACTGAATGACTATTGGACTAATGATTATAACAAAGAATAAATTTTTAAAATGCCTGGAGACCAATGAAAATGAAGGCACAAGAACCAGAAGCTCTGAGTTGCCTCAAAATGAGTACTAAGAGGAAAGTATATAGCAATACAGGTTCATATCAAGAAATGAGAAATAGATTTTAAAAATCTTACATTATGCTTTAAGGAACTAGAAAAAGGAAAACAAACAAAACCAAAGCCAGTAGAAGTAAATAACAAAAATTAGAGTAGAAATAAGTGAATTAGAAATCAAAAAGACAGCAAAATATTTCTGACACCAAAAGCTTAATCTTTGAAAAAATAAAATAGATAAGCATCAATCTGGGCTTACAAAGAATAAGAGGGAGAAAATTAATAGAATTAGAAATGAAAGAGGCAACATTGTATCATGCATCTCAAAAATATAGATGATCATAAGAGACTACTTTGCACATACATATGTCAATAAATTGAATAACTTAGAAGAAATGGACAAATGTTTAGAAGTATTCAACCTTCTGAGGCAGAATCAGAAAGAAATATAAAGCCATAACAAATTACAAGCAAGAAAATTGAGTCACCAAATACCTTCCAAAAACTGAAAGTGCCAGAAGTTTTCACTAGTGATTTCT
The DNA here is from genome assembly GCF_014898055.3 of Talpa occidentalis. Classification (NCBI taxonomy): domain Eukaryota; kingdom Metazoa; phylum Chordata; class Mammalia; order Eulipotyphla; family Talpidae; genus Talpa; species Talpa occidentalis. The sequence continues at coordinate 24,363,145 of NW_023601754.1, read as the reverse complement.
ACTAAACTTTCAAAGAGGAACTAAAACCTATCCTTAAACTCTTTCAAAATACTGAGGAAGAGAGATTTCTTCCAAGAGCATTTTATTTTTTTTTTTAATAGAGGCATGCTTTATTTATTTGTTTGCTGGTTTGTTTGTTTGTTTTGTTTATACATGCACTGGGTACAGTCCGAAGTGCGGGAGGGAGGGTGAGAGAATTCACCAGAGCCAGAGCGGGGAGCAGAGCAGGCAGAAGGACCGAAGTACACTGCTGAGGGGAGCAGCGGGCGGCAGGAGAGGTCTGCACGCCATGTGGGACCCTCCTCCGGTGGCCGGGGATCGAACCGGCGCCGCAGAGGCCGCGCGCAGTTTCGCAACCCAGCGCTCAACCTCTGTGCCACCGGGAGGCCCCCAAGAGCATTTATGATACCAACATTACTCTGAAAAAAATGGGAATAGGAGAATAATATTTCAACATAAAAAAGACCATAAATGAGAAACCCACAACAAATATCATATTCAATAGTGAAAAAAAGAAAAAAAGAACTAAAGTTTTTACTCTAAGATCAGGTGCAAGGCAAGGATGTCTACTTTCACCACTATTATTCAAATTAGTATTGAAAGTTCTAGCTTGAGCAACTAGAGAAGAAAAGAAAAATTGGGAAAAAGAGGGAGTAAAACTATCATTCTTTGCAGATGACATGAAAATATACATAGCATACTCTAAAGACTGCACTAAAGGACATCATAGATTCAATAAATTAGTACAACAAAGTGAGAGTCAAAAAATCAATATATTAAAATCAGCTACCTTTCTATATGTCAACAGTGAACAAGAAGAGAAAGAAACCATGAAAACAATCCTATTTGCAGAACACACCAAAATGAATTAAATTCCTTAGTAACAGACCTAACAGAGGAGAGGAAATCATTGGCAGCAATACTATAGTAGAAGGGGTCTTCAACACCCCACTCATCAATGAGCAGATTGATCAGACAGAAAATCAGAAGGAAACAACAGCTGCGTGCAAGGAATTAGACTACATGGACTTAACATATATTTATAGAGCACTGCACCCCACAAAAGCTGAGTATACATTCTTCTCAAATGTCCATGAAACACTCTCCAGGACAGACCACATGTTTGATAACAAAACAATGAAAATTATGAGACACTGTTAATAGAAGATACAAATCAATGGAAGATATACCTTGATCGGTAGAAGAGAGGGAGGGTTCTGCCAACAAGGTGAACTGTGGGTCCCAGGAAAGTGTAGGCCTGCCTGCTGGTCTGTTGGAAGCCAGCAACCCCAAGATCCCTTTGGAACTAGTAAAGACAGAGGGAGGGCTCTGCAAACAAAGGTGAGGGGAAAGCGTAGGCCTACACAAGGCAGCTAGAGGCCAGTGATCACATTTTCCTTTAGGAACTGAGTAGAAGAGAGGGAGGGCTCCACCCTCAAGGTGATCTTTGAGTCCCAGGAAAGTGCAGGCTTGCCCATGGGGCTGTTGGAAGACAGCAACCCCAGAATCCCCTTCTGGAAGTGAGTAAAGAGAGAAGAAGGGCTCTACAAATAAAGATTAAGATGAACATGTAGGGAAACAGACCAGCAGCATACAAAGACTTGGTGTTTATCAGAGAGAGTGTCCATCAATCCATCCATAGCATCACTATCCTTGTGGAGTCCAGCATAACAGCACCAGAATCAGTGTGGCCATCAGTTACTGATATCCTAGTAAGTGCACCCCAAAGAGATGATAACCAGTACCAGTGGCACAGGCACAGCAGCCCACATAGAAATTAGAAAACAAAAAATGGAGAAGAAAAAATACAAACCACCAAGCAAGCCCTCTGAAGAAGGACACGCCACAAAAATAAAATCATCCCCCAGAACTCAAAAATGACATAGAAGTTCTCTACCTGCCAGATAGAAAATGTAGAATCACCATGATTAGAAAACATAAACATGATGAAAAGGAAAAGAATGATATGCAAATATTATTAATGAATTTAAGAATGAAATCAAGTCTTTAAAGAAGGAAATGAAGGAAACACAAGATATTAAAAGATTATAGGAGGAGCTAAAGAACTCTGGGAAGAATGAGAAAAACAGAATTGATCAAATGGAAGAACGAATCAGTAGTCTTGAAGATACAGATAAAAAAGAACTAAAAAGAAAACGAAAGATAAAATACAAAGGAAAAAAGAATGAAGAAACCTTAGAATTATCTGACACCATGAGGAAAGGAAATATGAGTTACAGGAATTCCATAAGGTGAGGAGAGAGACAAAGGAACTGAGAAACTATTCAAGGAGATTATTGAAAGGAACTTCCCAAGCATGAAAAGAAGATGAAAAAGCCATAGAGGAAGCAAGAAGACACCAAATTACCACATTGAAAGGAAAACTACAGCAAGACATAGTAGTAAAGCATCCAAGACAAGGAAAAAATAATGAAGCAGATGAGGGAGAAGAAACAGATAACATATAAAGGAAAACCAATCAGACTGACATCAGACTTCTTGAAAGAAACTATAGACGAGAAGAGAATGGAGTGACATATTTAACAAACTCCAACTCAACAAATGCCAACCAATACTGATATGAGAAATATAATTAATGCCAACCAAGACTTTACCTAGCAAAGCTCTATTTCCTCTAATGAAGGAAAAATAAAGACCTTCTCAAACAGAATGTCTAGAAATTCATTACTACTAAACCCACTCCAAAAAATATTACAATAATCCCTAAAGCCAAAACCAACAAAGGAATGAATATGAAGAACAGAATAAGGTAAGGAATAGAGGCACAAAAAGACAAACAAAATGGCAAATACAGACACCAGTGTATCAACAGTAATGCTAAATGTAAATGGGCTAAACTAATCAATAAAAAGTCACAGAGTAACAGGTTGGATTAAAAAACAAAATATCCAACCGTCTGCTATCTCCAGAAAACACATTTAACTACAAAAGATAAACATAAACTGAAAGTAAAAGGTTGAAAAACAATCCTACAAGTAAATGGACCAAAAAAGAAGGCAGGAACAGTAATACTTATATCAGATGACATAGACTCAAATTAAAAAATGTAAAAAGAGACAGAGATGGACACTACATTATGATCAAAAAACATACATCAGGAAGATATAACATACACCAACATATATTCACCAAAGGAAGGAGCACCAAAATATATAAGACAATTATTATCATCTCTGAAAATAGACATTAGAGAAAATACACATGTGGTAAGAAACTTCAATACCCCACTCTCACCAATGGACAGGTAAATGAGACAAAAAATAAACAAGGACACTAGAACAATAAGCCCTAGACCTCATGGACTTAGCAGACATCTATAGAACACTGCTCCTCCCAAAACATCCAAGTACATATTTTTCTAAAGAGCACATGGGTCATTCTCCAGGATTGATCACAGAGTGGGCTACAAGACAAACATTAACAGATCATTAGTAAGAGGATGGTGTATAGCAACACAGGCTCACATCAAGAAACAAGAAAGAACACAAACAACATAATCTCCGATAGCAAAGACTAGAAAAAGAACAACAATGAACAAAAAAAAACCCAAACACCTGTAGAGGAAAGTAAATAATAGAAATCAAAGCAGAAAAATAAACAAAATAGAAATTTAAAAAACAATCCAAAAGATTAACAAAACCAAATTCCTAGAATAATATAATCATCCAAAGCTAGATAAAGAAGAAATAGAGGAGCTCCCTGGTGGCGCAGCTGGTTGAGCGCAGTGCTGTGAAGCTGTCCGCAGCCTCTGCAGCAGGTATTCAGTTCCCAGCTGGCCAGGGAGATTCCCACATGGCGTGGCAGACCTCCCCTGTTGCTTCTGCTGCTCCCCTCAGCAGTGTATTTCAGTCCATCTGCCTGTTCTGCTCCCCGCTCTGTCTCTGGTGAATCCTCTCACCCTCCTGCACCTTTGGTCTGTACCCCAGCTCTTGTATGCATAAATAAATAAATCTTTAAAAAAAAGAAGAAATAGAACACCTAAACAGACCAATTACAACAATGAAATTGAAACATTAATCAAAACCTTCCCCCAAACCAAAAGCCCAGGACTAGTCAGCTTCATAAATGATTCTACCAAATATTCAGCAATGAACTAGTGCCTGTCTTACACAAACGCTTTCAAAAAATTAAGGAAGAAAGAATACTACCAAATACGCTTTATGAAAACAACATTACAGTAATAGCAAAACCAAACAAAGTAACAACCCAAAGAAAACTACAGGCCAATATCCCTAATGAACACTGATGTGAAAATCCTAAATAAAATTCTTGCCAATAGAATCCAACAATGCATCAAAAGGATAATACACCATGACCAGGTGGGATTTATTCCAGGGGCACAAGCAATTAATGTAATGCAGTACATGAACAAAAAGAAAAATTTAAACCATATGTTTATCAATAGATGCTGAGAAGCATTTGGCAAAATTCAACATCCATTTATGATGAAGGCACCTGAAATTCTCAGGATAGACAGAACATACCTCATCATGATAAAAGGCATATATGACAAACCCACAGCTGATATTATTCTCAAAATGGTGAATAGCTGAAAACCTTTTCTTTGAGATCAGGGACAAAACAACAATGTCCACTCTCACCACTGCTTTTCAATATAATACGGAAGTCCTAGCCAGAACAATAAGACAAGAGGAAGATGTAAAAGGAATTCAAATAGGAAAGAAGAAGTAAAACTATCACTGTTTGCAGACAATATGATAATATACACAGAGAATATTAAAACTCCACAGAAAAGCTAATTAAAATAAGAAAACAATTTAGTAATGTGGCAGAATACATAATCAAACACAAAAATCAGTAGCCTTCCTATATGCAAACAATCAATGAGAAGAAGAAATTAAGAAAACCATCCCATTTACAATTGAAACAACAAAAAAAAATCAAATACCTGGGAATAAATATAACAAAGGAAGGGAGTAATCTATACAAAGAAAATTATAAAACATGGTTAAAAGAAATTGAAAAGACACAAAGAAATGGAAAGACATCGCCTGCTCATGGGTTGGAGAAATTAACATTATCAAAATGGCCATTCCACCAAAAGCAATTTGCAGATTCAACACTAATCCAATAAAAATCTCAGTGACATTCTTCAAAGAAATAGAACAAATAATGACAAAATTCATATGGAACCACAAATAAAAAAACAAACCCACACACGAATAGCCAAAGGAGAATGGAGGAATCACACTTCCAAACTTAAAGCTATACTACAAAGCCATAATAATTAAAGCAGTATGGTAATAGGAACAAAAACAGACACACCAAACAATGGAACCGAATAGGAAGCCCAGAAATAAAGCCACACATGTATGGACAACTAATCTTTGATAAAGGAGCAAAGAATATGCAATGGAACACAGACAGTTTGTTCAATAAATGGTGCTGGGAAAACTGGACCACAACATGCAAAAGAATGAAACTAGACCACTACCTCTCACCATACACAAAAATCAAAAGGGATAAAAGAGCTGGACATAAGACTTGAATCCATAAAATATATAGAAGAAAATATAGGTAAAAGACTATAAGATATACAATACATACATTTCAGTAACATCTTTAAAGACTCAGCCCCAAAAGCAAAGAAAGTTAAGGAAAGGTTAAACATCTGGGATTGCATCAAATTGAAAAGGTTCTGTACAGCAAAAGAGACATTAAGCAAAACAAAGAGACACCACACTGATTAGGAAAACATCTTTGTACTCCATACAACTGATAAGGGAATGATCACAAAGATATTCAAAGAATTCACAGGACTCAACAAGAACAAAGTAAACAACCCAGTCAAGAAATGGGCAGAAGAACTTAAAAGACACTTCTTCAAAGAGGAAATGCAAATGGCCAACAGGCATATGAAAAAAATGTTCAACATACCTTATAATCAGGGAAACACAAATCAAAACCACAATGAGATACCACCTTACACTCCTAAGAATGGCACATATCAAAAAAAAAAAAAAAAAACCTAGCAACAACAAATGTTGGCAAGGATGTGGTGAAAAAGGAATTCCCCTACATTGCTGGTGGGAGTGCAAACTGGTCCAACTAGTATGGAAAGCTGTCTGGAAGTTCCTCAGTTTACTAAAAATGGAGCTACCATGTGACCATATGACACAGCAATTCCACTCGTAGGGATCTACCCAAAGGACACAAAAACATTGAATCAAAAGAATAATACCTGTATCCTTATGTTCACTGCAGCACTATATATAAAAGGCAAAACCTGGAAACAACCCAAATGCCCAAAAATAGATGGCTGGGTCAAGAAGATGTGGTATATTCAGCAACCAAAACGGATAAACTCATTCCATTTTCAGCAACATGGATGGAGCTAGAAGGGATTATGCTCAGTGAAATATGTCAGAAGGGAAAAGAAAAATAGTGGATGGTTTCACTAATAGGAGGAATATAGGGTAACCAAATAAGAGATCAAGGGAAAAAATAAATAATAAAAAATTTAACAGGCAACTATAATCAGAGACATTCTGCAGGTTAGGGGGAGGGATAGGGATCAAAACGGGGGAGTGGGGGAGAGCATAAGGGTCTATGACAAAATTGCACGGGTGAATTGGTGGTGGAAATTCTATGGGGACTACACCTGAGAGGAAAAAGCTAATATTGTACAATAATGAACAATGATGGAAAATACATATAAATAAATAAATTTAAAAATAAAAAGATATACTTTATCATGGAATGGAAGAATTTCTACCAAATCCCTATCAAATTTTGAACAATATTCTTCAAAGAAATCAAGGAAATTTAATGAAATTCATGAAATTTAAAGAATCATGAATATCCAAAGCAATCCTGACAAAAAGAACAGAAGTATCACACTCCCAGACTTCAATTTATACTCTAAAATATGGTAATCAAAACAGTATGGCATTGGAATAAAAACAGATACACTGACCAATGGAATAGAATTGAGAGCCCAGAAATAGACTCACAATATCATGAACTTTCGAAGAAGAACTAAAACCTAGCCTTCTTAAACACTTTCAAAATATTGAGGGGAAAAAAATATTGAGGAAGAGAAACTGTTTCTAAGCACATATTATATGCTTGACTCTTCTTGTGACAAGGGAGTCAAGAGTTAAAATGGAGAAAGGAAAGTCTCTTTAGCAAATGGTGATGGGAAAACTGGGTAGTCACATGCAGAAGACCGAAAGTAGACCACTATCTCATGCCATATACAAAAATTAATTCTAAATGGATAACTACTTGTATGAAGAACTATAACCTAAAATATATAGAAGAAAATATAGGCAAAACACTCCTAACATTGGAGCTTTATGGATGTCTTTGGGGATTCAATTCCAACAGTAAGGAAAACAAAAATAAAAACAAATGAGACAACATCAAACTAAGTTTTCACATAGCCACAGCAATTATCATATATACACAAAGACACCCTTCTGAGTGGGACAAAAATATTTCACAAAACATGTCTGACTAGGGCTTAATATCCAAGCTCTACAAAAAGCTCATACAACTTAACAACAAGGAAACTAGCAGCACAATTTAAAAAATGGGCAGAAGAGCTAAATGGGCACTTCTCCAAGTAAGACATGTAGGTACAGATGACTGACAGACACATGAAAAGCAAAGCTCATTATCACTTATTATCAGGGAAATGCAAATCAAAACCACAATGAGCCACCAAGTATTGGTGAGAGTGTGGAATAAAAGGAAACTCATACAGAGTTGGCTGGAATGTAGACTGGTCTAGTCCCTATGGAAAACAGTAAGGAGGTTTCTCAATATATTAAAATATATTTAAATACTTATAAATTATATCATTATATATAATATATAATGTTTATCTGTATATATAATATATATCTGTATTTTATTATATATTATATATTATTTTATATTATATATAATATATATGTATTTTATTATAATACATTATATTAAAAATGATCTACCTATGAGCCAGCAATCCAAATCTTAGGTATTTACCCTAAGGATGGAAAAACACTAGGTTTTTGTATCACTATTTATATTAGCTAAGTTATAAAAATAATTTCTATGACCAATAACAGATGAATGGATTAAGATGTGATCTGTATATATATATATATGTGTGTGTGTGTGTGTGTGTGTATTATTAGCACACTATATATTATTAGCACACTACCCAGCTATAAAAAAATAGATGAAATCTTGCTATTTGCCACACATGGATGGAAATGGAAACGATTATTCTGTGCAAATAAGCCAGAGGTGAAAGACAAATACCAGTTTCACTAATATGTAGAATATAGAGAAGCAAACCAAAGGGTAAGATCAAACCAAGCCAAAAACAAACCCTAGAAATCTGACTGTAAAATTGAGGTAGTGGGAGGGTGGAAAGGAAGGGGGAGTGGAGCCCAATAAATGGTGGAAGATTATGGATGCCTTGGTGGTGGATGTGTTATGGTAACATAATCTGAAGATGGTAATGTTCCTCCTCCGAATCATAGAAAGTATTATAAACCATCAATAGCACACACACATAAAATGATTGATAGCAAATGCTTGAGTGGGTATAGGGGCACCCAGGAGCTTCCTCATTTTATCTTGAAGGATTGAGGATAAAACCATGTTCTCTTGGTCCTAAGAGTTAAAATAAATATCTCTTTCATATGTGAAAGAACTTTTGGTAAGTAAGAATTGTTCTTTTAAAGGCACTGAGATAATCATCACTGAAACTCCATGCTCTGGGTAACCTTGATGGGTTGCATTCACAACAGGAATGTGCAGGCAGTGTTGCTACCCCATCCATATAAGCTGGGCATTCACATGCCAATAGCACCCTAGGGCAAGCACTCAGAATACAGCCAGAGCATGCTGAAAGGCCCAGAGGGTTAGTGACTGTAGGAATGCTCTCAGCTAGTGATGAATGGGAACTAGAAGATAAATACCCCAATTCCTTTACCCCTTAGTGAGATTAACTCTGGGCCACATTACACAACATTTCTCAGAGCCATTTGTACTTGATTCCCAAGGAGAAATTCCTACTTATGGGAGAACTTAGCCGTGCCAAAACTGGTTTGAATTCAAAATGGAATCTTGACTGGATGATTTTTAATACCCAATCCAGTCTGGGATTTTGTGATATATTTCAACACTATAGAAAGGGCATATCAGTTCTAATAAATCATTAATAGATTCTAAAATCCCATTTGGAAGTAGCAAAATCTGTAACTAACAAAATCTGAGGAACATACTGGAGCGATGCTGACTGGGATGAAGTATAAGTCAGGAAATTTTTGAAAGGAGTAAAGAGAAACAGAAACCAGGTCACTGCAGGCAGAACACTCCAGGACAGAGATAAGAGTAATGGGGAAAGACAGGAGGGCTACAAAGAAGCTTTGCTTTCTCTTCCAGGTTGGCAAGGCCCACTCTGAATTTGTCTCTCCATCTGTCTGAATGTGTGAAATTGAGAATTAATAAAATTACTTAGATTTCTTTAATGGCCATTATGGAAAACTTTTTAGAACAGTATCTAAATGTAATTTTTCTATTTCATTTTCACAAACGATCTCCAAGGTCAGGATGAACAAATGGCCAATTAGCCACAGGAGAAAGACCCAGAAACACAATTGATCTTGTCAGCATTTTAGGAGCATGCCAAGTGCAGTTAGAGAAGGCTATGTTTATCTTGTTGAATATTAAAACCATCACTGCTCAACTGCACAGGAATTTCACATTTTGAATATTCTTCCCCAAATTTCTCCCTTGAACCACATTATTTCAGTTCAGTCTCAATTATAACATTAAAAATTCTATCACTCATTAAGGTATTAGCATTCTGAAAATGTACTTGATGGCATTTTTATATCATGCTATGAAATAATGTACAATAATTAAAAAAAAATTAATCACAAGCTCCATTGTAGTCAATAGGCCAAACAAAGCTTAAACATAAATCAAATTTGGTAGAAATTGCTGGTCATACTCAAGTTTGTGAAAACCTTTCAGAATTACAATGTCTTGAATTCAACTTTATGTACGTTTGATCTTGATCACATCATCATACAGGTGGTACTGATAGTAAATTTACTGAAATGAACAAGCCTGTCCTCAAACTGCTCTGGAGGACTGGAAACTGAGAAAGTGTTATAGGACAGGGAGAGGGTCAGCCCAAACCCTGCAAACCTGCCTATTCTAAATGGGTTCTGCCATCCGCCGCATCAGCACAAAACATATAAGACTTTAATGGGAAGGAACTTTAATAAAACTAGGAAACAATACAGGTAAGGCAAAGAGTCTAGTTTCTAAATGAAGCACCCAAAGTTACCCGTCCCCTCGTGGGTAAAAGTCCATCCAAATGGGATTGGCCCAGAGCAAAGCCCCAAAGCCTGCCACAAGTCTAAAGCATCTTCCAGTGGGGACCCACAGCAAAGGGTCAGAAATAACCAGACAAGCCCGGAAGGAAAAGAGCAAAATCAACATCAAGATAAAAACTGCCATTGTCACCTCCCCACGGGTCTCACCCACATCTGTGTCACCCAGTCTACGACCAAAAGACAAGCGCAGTTTCTTTACGTGTCTCTAGGCTCCATGCACCTCCTCCAGGTCTCCTGGCTCCATCCTGCTTCCTTCCTCAGTCTCTTCTCCAGCTTCTCTTCTTCCTGCTCAGCTCCACCCTCCCTTGGGTGGGGCAGGGAACTTCCCCCTTTCCTGGGGACCACCCTGTTGCAATAGGACACCAGTAAGAGGAAATTTAGAAGGTAAGTATATGTAGTGAATGTGGATCAGAGCCCCTGGGTCTAGGTCCTAACTCTGCAGTAGGATTTTCTCATCTATAAAATGTTTATGCAAAATAATTCCCTTCCCCAAATTATCAAATTGGTTTTTGGGGGGTGATAAAAATACTATATAAATGTATAAATTTTTGGAAAACAAAAATGACATGAACTGGGGCCTCCCTGGTGGGCAGCTGGTTGAGCACAGTGCTGTGAAGCTGTCTGCAGCCTCCACAGTGCCGGTTCGATTCCCAGCCAGCCAGGAAGAATCCCACATGGTGCAGAAGACCTCTCCTGCCTTGCCCGCTGCTCCCCTCAGCAGATTTGGTCCATCTGCCTGTTCTGTTCCCCGCTCTGTCTCTGGTGAATCCTCTCACCCTCCCACGACTCTGGCCTCTACCCCAGTTCTTGTATAAATAAAAATAAATCTTAAAAAAAATTTTAAAAAAAGACATGAACTGGCAACCAAGGTAGCCCCATGGCCAGACAAGTGCACACTTCGGAGCTAAATAGAGAGAGAATGGACCAGATAACAGCCAGTAGGGGAGAAGAAACAGAAAAGAAACTTTTTCTATTTTCCAGAACAGAATTGTTTACTCTTTTTGCAACAGGGTGGTCCCCAGGAAAGGGGGAGGTTCCCTGCCCCACCCAAGGGAGGGTGGAGCTGAGCAGGAAGAGGAGAAGCTGCAGAAGAGACTGAGGAAGGAAGGAAGCAGGATGGAGCCAGGAGACCTGGAGGAGGCACATGGAGCCTAGAGACACGTGAAGAAACTGTGCTTGTCTTTTGGTCGTGGACTGGGTGACACAGATGTGGGTGAGACCCGTGGGGAGGTGACAATGGCAGCTTTTATCTTGATGTTGATTTTGCTCTTTTCCTTCCGGACTTGTCCGGTTATTTGTGACCCTTTTCTGTGGGTCCCCACTGGAAGATGCTTTAGACTTTTAGCAGGCTTTGGGGCCTTGTTCTGGGCCGATCCCATATGGATGGAATTTTACCCACAAGGGGATGGGTAACTTTGGGTGCTTCATTTAGAAACTAGATTCTTTGCCTTTCCTGTATTGTTTCCTAATTAAAGTTCCTTCCCATTAAAGTCTCATATGTTTTGTGTTGATGCGGCGGATGGCAGAACCCATTTAGAATAGGCAGGTTTGCGGGGCTTGGGCTGCCCCTCTCCTGTCCTATAACATTTTCAGTAATTTTATAAACTAGGACTAGACACCCAGACTGGGCCTGCACCTATATGCAGACTAAGACTTTCTAGGCACTTCCTAGTGTCTGGGTGATTATTCCCCATGCACAAAAAATAAATAAATAAATAAAAATAAAAAAAAAAAAAAGGAGACTAATGGCTAAGCAGATAAAGGGGTTTTACTAAGAACACTCTAATAGGGGTGAAATCAGGAGTAGACCAAGTTCTTCTAAATGTCCACAGGTCCTGTATGATCATCCTCTGCTCCACACTTATGAGATGCCCTCTCTCCTGCCCCACATTCCACAACCAGCCACAGTCTTCCTTGCTGTCCTTTCACATTCTGGCAAGTTCCTGGCAGCAACACCTTGGCACCTGACAGTCCCTCCCCTTAGAGTCATCTACCTTCAGATACTTCACTCCTTTACTTTCTTCAGATGTTTGTTTTATGATAGAGAGTTTCTCTCTTCATACCATCTGAATAGCACCTCACCATTTTATATCATCAATATATTTTTCTTTTTACCTCATTACTGTAATAGGGTGGTCCCGAGGAAAGGGGGAGTTTCCAGGTTTCCTGCCCACCCAAGGGAGGATGGAGCTGAGCAGGGAAAGAAGCTGCCAAGACTGAGGAAGGAAGGAAGCAGGATGGAGAGCAAGAAGGAGCCCTGGAGGAGGCACGTGGAGCAGAGAGACATGTGAAGAAACTGCGTTTGCCTTTTGGTCGTGGACTGGGTGACAGAGACGTGGGTGAGACCCGTGAGGAGGTGACAGTGGTGGTTTTTGTCTTCATTTTGATTTTGCTCTTTTCCCTCCAGCAACCCCTGCATGAATCATCATGTTGTGGTGTCATTGGCCTTCTTGCCCTGTCTTCTGTCATTATTTCATCTGCTGCTCACCTGTAGTCTGGGACAACTGCACTTCCAACGTCCCTCTCTCCTGCAGTAAGCACACTGATTTCTCCCTAGGGGTTCATGTCTCCTCTCCCCATTCTGCTACCGTTTCCCTGAAACCCAGTCCTGTGCTTCCCTTTGTACAAAAACAGTTGCAGGTTTTGGTCTCTTTTCCTGTTTGTTGTTATGAACCCAACATGCCAAGTCCACTGAGACGGACTCATCTTTGTGACACCGTCCACCTTTGTTAACTTTCTTCTTATGTCTGGGGTACAATGCGTAATGAATGCCATAGTGATCAGACGAGTGTTTTCTGGGGCTTCTGGATTTATATCTGTGTGGTCAGTATATGTCTGGATAATTCTTTCACAGAACTCCTTAGGATCCTCATTAGTTCCCTGGCCCAGCTCTAAGATTGTATTGTAATTTTTTTGTTTGGGCATTCCCTGCTGCAGTCCTACTCTTACAGGGCAGGGGGAGGGGCACCCTAGACCCCGCAAACCTGCCTGCTCTGCAAGTGGCCTCAGATGCCATCTTTGATCTGGCCACATGGTCCAACTTACTACCTAATCTTTTGAGTAAAACTGTTGCACAGAACAACTTCCACAAAATCAAATCTCTTAGCAAGTCACTACAAACAAATTATACACAGACACACAAGAATCTTCACAAAGCCCAAGCCAGTTTTTCAACAGCAAATCTACATATGAAACAAACACACTAAGAGAAATTGTTAGGGGAAAAGGATGTCCCAAAGCTATTTCCATACAGGCTTTGTGACTCCACCCCCACCCCAGGTCAAAGCCAAAGACACTGGGAACTCCAAATCCCATCACCACCATCCCATCTTTTCCTGTTTATAACAACAAACAGGAAAAGAGACCAAAACCTGCAACTGTTTTTGTGCAAAGGGAAGGTGGCTGGGACCTGAGGGTGGGGTTAAGCAGCCAGGTGGATAGAAAAGGCAGACACGTGGGCTTTGGGGGACCCCATTTTGGGCTCTCCACCAGCTCGCAGCGTCCGGCCAGCTCTGAGAGTGACTTTGGGTTTCCAGGTCATCGGATCGGGTAGGACACATTAAAGACTTTATTTCCTATTTTCTCCCTGAGTTGTACATTTTCCTTATTTCCTTTCCTCTTGTAAATAAACCTTTTATTAACCTTTTGTGTGTGTCTGTAGTAGAGTATTCATAAGTCCCTTTAAAGCGCGCGGGTGAGGACCCACAGCCAGGAACCCGTTTAATATCGGGGTTGCTCTATAACAAAACCAAAAATCACATTTGCGCTTATGGTAGCCAGTGCCATAGGGAAGCCCAAGTTCCCATGGGACTGACTAACCATGGATGGCTCTGTCCTAAATCACGTTGGGTGCCAAATCTGTTACAGGGCAGGGAGAGGGGCAGCCCAGACCCCGCAAACCTGCCTGCTCTAAATAGGTTCTGCCATCCACCGCATCAACACAAAACATATGAGACTTTATTGGGAAGGAACTTAATACAATTTGGAAACAATACAGGAAAGCAAAGAATCTAGTTTCTAAATGAAGCACCAAAGTTACCCGTCCCCTCGTGGGTAAAAGTCCACCCAAGCAGGATTGGCCCAGAGCAAGGCCCAAAGCCTGCCCCAAGTCTAAAGCACCTTCTAGTGGGGATCCACAAAAATCATCAGAAATAGCCAGACAAGTCTGAAAGGAAAAGAGCAAAATCAAAATCAAGACAAAAACCACTATTGTCACCTCCCCACAGGTCTCCCACCCAGTCCACGACCAAAAGGCAAGTGCAGTTTATTCACGTGTCTCTTGGCTCCATGCGCCTCCTCCAAGTCTCCTTCTCGTTCCATCCTGCTTCCTTCCTTCCTCAGTCTCCATCTCAGCTTCTTCTCTCTCTGCTCAGCTCCACCCTCCTTTGGGTGAGTCAGGAACCTGGAACCTCCCCCTCTCCTGGGGCCACCCTGTTACACTACCTGTAAACATTTTTTATAGAGCTCTAACATCTCCATTCCTACATTGTTGGGGTCCCAGTCAGGATCTACCACTGGGACAACTATCTCTGGCTCTGGGGACTCTTCATCTTGTTGGTGGAGACAGTCAGCTCCTCCCTGGCTTTCCTGAAACCATTCTCTGCTCGCCCAAAGTTAGTAAAGTTTGTAGCATGGACTGTATATGTGCCCAGTTAGGGGGTGGGAAAGGAAGATAGAGGCAAACAAGTGTGCCATCCTCTTAGGAGCCTGCGGTATGAGGGGACAGAGCTCCTCCAATTTAGGAGGTCCACAGTGCTAAAGGGATGGTGTGACCAAAAGTACCCAGCAGGTTGCCCATGTTGATTCAAGCCACCCATAGGCATCTTTCTCAGAGAAAACTGTCCTGCCTCAGGGTGGCCCTTCCTGCCAAAATGGTGCCCATTCTAGTGTGGGGAGGAGGTGCTAATTCTGTTTCTTCCCTGAGGGCAGTGGAGGCTGTGAAGCCTCTGGAGTCTGCTTGGGAGGGGCCTTGACACAGAGAAGGTCTTTGTCCTGATGTGTTTAAGGTATTTAACAAATGATAATCCTCCCTCTTCTAACTCTTCCCTCTGGCAGTCTTCTTGGAAGGGGAAGGTTTATCCATTCTCTGTCCCATCCAATTTATGGAGGGCGGCCTGCATCTGGTCCTGCATACTTTTAAAAGCTGATCCTGCATACTTTTAAAAGTTGATTCAAAAACTGTACGGTTTTCATCCCTCATACTTGTAATAGTTAAATCAAGAGTCTGAACTTGTTGCATTGCTAAGTTAAGAGCATGAATTTGTTGTTGCGTATTTTCAATAGGTGAAGCAGAACATCTAGCCCTCAGAGAAGCAACAATGTAACTGTTGTAGAGCAACCCCGATACAAAACGGGGTGCCTGACTGTGGGTCCTTACCCGCGCGCTTAAAAGGACTTATTAATGCTCTACTGCAGGCACACGTGAAAGGTTAATAAAAGGTTTATTTACAAGGGAAAGGGAAATGAGGAAATGTACAGCTCTGGGAGAAAAGTGGGAGACAAAGTTTTAAATGAGTCCTACCCGATCCGCCGATCAGGAATTCCAAAATGGCGCTCTGAGAGCTGGCCGCCAGCCAGGAGCGGTGAAGCCAGGAGGCGAGCGATCGCGAGCCAGAGAGCGAGCAAGGCCCACGTGTTTGTTTTGGTGGTGATATTTAATGGAAGAAGGCTGCTCAAATTCAAGGCCGGAAGGAAACTGAAAGAACTCAGGCTAGGGATGAAACTGTATAGGCTCATGGTTGAGGCCATATTTGAGTCAAAAACACACCACAAGGGCTGTACGCACAGGGAAAAAAAACAGACTTTTCAGGACTAGAGACAAATATTATACTGCTAGTCCTGCAGAACTAGTGCGCTTATGGTGACCAACGCAAGGAATGTTACTTTGGGCTGGTCAACCGTGGGTGTAACTTGGAAACCACGCTGGGCGCCAAACTGTTGTAGAGCAACCCCGATACAAAACGGGGTGCCTGACTGTGGGTCCTTACCTGCGCGCTTAAAAGGACTTATTAATGCTCTACTGCAGGCACACGTGAAAGGTTAATAAAAGGTTTATTTACAAGGGAAAGGGAAATGAGGAAATGTACAGCTCTGGGAGAAAAGTGGGAGACAAAGTTTTAAATGAGTCCTACCCGATCCGCCGATCAGGAATCCCAAAATGGCGCTCTGAGAGCTGGCCGCCAGCCAGGAGCGGTGAAGCCAGGAGGCGAGCGATCGTGAGCCAGAGAGCGAGCAAGGCCCACGTGTTTGGTTTTTATATTCAACCTGGCTGCCCAACTACACCCTCAGGTCCCAGCCACCCTCCCCTTGGTGGTGATGGGATTTGTCTTTCCCAATGTCCTGATGGCTTTAGTCTGGAGTGGGGTGGAGTCCACAAAGCCTGTATGAGATTATCTCAGGACATCCTTTCCCCCTAACATAACCAGTGGCACTCACACACACTACCAGAAAAACCCCCAGAAGCACAGACTGCAAAGCAGGGATGGCTTGCAAACCACCCACATATGAATACAAAAGTAAAATCATGTGCCATATACCAGGTTTTATCAAATTATTTACATTTATAAAATTGGTGGTAATATTTAATGGAAAAAGGTTACTGAAAGTCAAGGCCAGAAAAAAACTGAAAGAACTCAAGCTAGGGGTAAAACTGCTTAAGCTCATTGTTGAAGCACACCCACAAGAGATAGCTGTATGTAAGGAAAAAGCAAACTTTTCCGAGACAAAGAATTATTTATTTTTTCCCTCATGTCTTGCAGTCCTAGTGTGCTTATGGCGACCAACGCAAGGAAAGTTACTTTGAGCTGGTCAACCACGGGTGTAACTTGGAAACCACGTTGGGCGCCAGGCTGTTACAGGGCAAACTCCGATATAAAACGGGCTGCCTGACTGTGGGTCCTCACCCGCATGCTTAAAGGGGACTTATGAATGCTAAACTGCAGACACACACAAAAGGTTGATGAAAGGTTTATTTATAAGGGAAGGGGATGCAGGGAAATGAATAACTCAGGGGAAAAAGAGGGAGATAAGTTCATAAATGCATCCTACCTGTTCCGCTGACCTGGAATCCCAATAACCCAAAGAGCTGGCAAAAACCTAGCACGCCTGGTGGCCAAGCCAGCGACCCCTGGCCACAGGCCAGTTAAATACCCAAATCGAGAGCCTAGTTGCTTAACTCCACCCTCAGGTCCTCGCAACCTTCCCTTTGGGGATCATGGGATTTGTAGTTCCCAGTGTCGTGGGGGTGGAGTCCACAAAGCCTGTATCCAGTTTACTCAGGACATCCTTTCCCCCTGTTTACCACTGAACTTATAATGTACTTGTTATCTATCTCCCCTTGTTATCTATAGTTCCAAGAGGAACTATGTCTATAGTTCCAAGAAACTTTGTCTGTATTTCTAGAATCTGAAACAGTGTCTGGCATTAATAAAATAGATCACATGGAAAAACATTTGACTCAGAAGTCTGTTTCTCAAATATGTACCACATAACGGTAAGTTTTATCACACACCATTGGAAATCTGATCATTAGTGGCTACCTGCCTATGGGTTCCAGCTAACCAGATTTTTGTTAATAATGAAGATAACATCTGGGTCATAGTTTGATCCCTCACCTCATTTTTCTGTTTTTGGGTTTTTTTTTTTTTTTTTTGATTTTTTAATCCAGGGCATTAGATTTAAGCCTAAGAATACTTTGACTCCAAGTTTGTGAGTAGAAACAATTTGGTTAAAATTATTCCAACACCAAGGAATTTTATCCATGAATCATTTGCCAAAACAAACTCCATATGCTATTTTAATTCTTTACTGCTCACTGCTAAATCAGTCTATATGTTACAGAAACCTGCAGCCAAGATTATGGAGGGAATCAAAGATAACATTACCTTCTTGGAACATCTTCATTCTTTGTCACTTTTATTTGACAAATACAGAATCCATAATATCAGTAGTTAAAGCAAACATGTTTTTCCTCCAATGTCTCTGTTTCACATGAGATTTAATTTCACAGTGGTAGAATCACAAAATCAGGACATGTCTTGGTTGTACTGAATGTCCCTGCCTGACAAGCTTGTCCATTATTATCACTCAGATTCATTAAAGAAAAAAGAAACAATATCAGTTATTCAAACAGAAAGAACGCAACAAGGCAATTGACTAGATAGCTATTGGAAGACTGAAAAATTCTAAGCAAGCATGGGGATCACACAGATAGCAATTGCTGGAAGCAGCTGCCAACCAGGGGCTGAGTGCAGAAGAAGGAGGTCTGAGTGACTACAGCTTAGAGGTGGTGCACACAGAGATGGCAACCAGTCCTTTGAGGAGGAGGCACTGTGGTGCCTCTGAGGTAATATGAGGGAATTTTGGGACTGCAGAAAAACATTGGGAACCGGGACCAACTGCCACAGCGACCAAATTTTGCTTCTGGGCTGAAGCATTAATGGGCTGATGGGCAGAAATAGGAAGAAAGCAGAAAGAAGCAAGTCCTCACTCCTTCATCCAGTTCTCACCCCTCTATCAGCATCCTGCTTGTAGAACTAACCAGGAGACTGGTGGCAGAGACGGTATGTGGTTTGCTGTTTCCAGTCACAGCATCACAAAACAGAGTGTAAATGGGAGGTTTATACCTGAGAGACAATAGCTCAATAACCAGCACAGCATTCAAATGAGGCCAAATTAACATTAAAGTTCGAGTTTTGCTAACTCCTAGCACACAGTCTTGAGAGAGTTATTATTTCCTTCCTCTGCCACAGTCCTGCCAAGAGTCATGAAATAATAATTTCCAATCTCTCAGAAGCTTTCTAAAAAAAATATTCACCTTTTCCACCATCACCAACCCCCCATCAATTTTGCCACATCACACTTAAATCTGTGTCAAGGTATTTTTAATCCAGCATGTACCAACATCACATGTGAGGGGAAAAGATTTATTTCTGCCCAACTTTTGTTCATTGAGGCGCTATTCACAATAGCTACTTTATGGTAACAATCTAAGTTCCTAGAACAGATGAATGGATTTAAAAGATGTTGTACATATACACAGTGGAATACTACTCAGGTATAAAAATAAAGATGAAATCATGCTATTTGTGAAAACATGGATGGAACTGGATGTGATTATCCTAAGTGAAATAAGTAAAAAAGAAAAACAAATACCACATGATATCGCTCACATGTGATATAGGAAGGAACAGACAAAACTAAACCAAAACAAATCCTAGAAATCTGACTGTAGAATTAAACATACCAGAGAGGCAGGGTGGTGGGTAGGAGCAAGTGGGGAGGGGACCCAGTGAGCTATGGTGGTGTATTATGGGTGCTTTGGTGGTGGGTCTAGTGTGGTAACATATATCTTAAGAGATGTGAACCTATACCCCTTAGTCTTATACAGTGGCATAAACCAACATTACCTCAACCAAAAATACCAATTTTTAAAGTTAATAATCATAATAACAAAACTTAAATATTCAGCCAGGAATGGTTTCACAGAAAGCAGAGCCTGAGACAAGAACTTGTAAGTGGGTAGTTTATTCGGGATGTGGACTCAAGAAACATGAGTGCAAGGAAGGGAAGAAGGTCAAACCAGTGTTGTTGAGGTTACCAATGAGAACAAAAGTTCCTGAGAATACAGAAGATCTTGACCTCAGAATAAGCCATGGGGGTATTTTCCTTCTGATTTCCATCCCTCGTCACTGAGAGCTGCTCCTCTGAGCAATAATTATCCAGCTTTGACTTCTGGGCTATAGCATCAGAGAAGCTCTGCATCAGAAGTGGAAAGAAACATGTTGTAACTTAAAGCAAGAGAAGCTGTCAACCTGAGGGGAATCAGAGTTTGGTGGAATGGTCTGCTACAACTTGGGCTCTAATTGAAAAGGGCGGCTGATGGAGACAGTTACCAGAGTGTCTGTTGCAAGGTGTGCCAGGGGAGTTTTTGTCAGAGCATTTGCCAGTCTGGGTAAGGGATCCACCCAGTTCAAATGGATTGAAATCCATTTTTAGTTGAGGGACTTGGGACAAGAGAGAGATTACTCAAAGTCCAAATGGGTTAGAGCAATGAGAAGCCTAGAGGGGCTACACCTGGAAGTGATGTGCAACCTAGATCCAAACGCAGTCTCATATTTATTTAGAATCAAGTTCAAGGAAGGTGGGCAGACACACAGGGCATGCACATGCATGGAGAAGTGTTATTAGCGATGCGTTGTCATCTGGTGCAAGCTAGGTTGGAGTGACCAAGGACTATTATCTGGGGGTTTCACACTTCCTGATAGTCAAGGCATGTTTTATCTATTCTTTATTCTTACCTAACTTTCTGTTAATCCTCACAAGTGAGGTAGATTTTACTAATCTGGCCATAATATCTGCCTGCTGTTTTCAGCAAATACTGGTTTCTGGTATGGTCTTCATACCAGGACTTTTGTCTGTGGTGTGAGACCTCCTGCCTGATTGCACATTTAGCTGACCAGAAAGAACTCTGGGCACTGAGACATTAGCCCTGAGACCAAGGAGGGCTGCGGACCCTACACTTAGTGAATTTTTTCCATTGTTTTAAAAATCACTCAATCTCTTGTCTTGCCAGAATCATCTCCCTCTTATTCCCCACACACAAAATTTTCCAAAACATTTGGGAAATATGTGCTATTTTATAGCAGCTCTCGGCACAGACCCAGTAGATGTGGTTTAAAAATAGAGTAGTCACAGACCAGGCATGGGAAAACCTCAATCACAGTACCAGATAACCTTGACTTTCTAGTGAAGTTGTAAGACCAGTAATAAAACAAAAATTATTTTCTCCTGGTTTGTCCACTCATCTTTGGTGTGCAGCAATAACATGTTGAATTGAAACCGAGCTGGTGGCTACAACCCTAGAAGATAGAGCTCAAACTGGAAAATATATTTTTTGTCACCTTCTCAGATGACAACAGCTGCAGCAAATCTATATTTCAATTGTTTTCAATCAATCTCTGTGGGCTCTATCAGAACCCTCACACAGCTTTCCATTAGACTGACTGTGGGGAACTGGCAGTTGTATTTAGTGAGAATGGTTGGGCCAAATGGGGCAGCTCTCCCAAGAGTCACCAGAGTCAGGGGACTGCCAGTGAGAGCATAGACATCCTACAGGAGACTGTCCTCTGAGGGACTCACTGGATTACTAAAGATAGGTCATAGGGGGATTTGTTTTTAATTGAAGTACCATTGTTTACATCCCTGTACTGTTTCTACCCTTAGGTGTAGTCACCATTGCATGCACACCACCAAAATCATCCTTAGTCCTTCACAATAGTTCATAGGGGGATCTTGATTCTATTTTGAAATGGTTACAAGTTACAAAAACTGTTGACCTTGATCATTGGTCAATAGCTGCACGTCTTCCTTAGTGCTGGCTAATGAAGAAGAGCACTCTAAGGGAGGACAAAGCTAGCCTCTAGTGTCCAAAGGACAGTGCCCAATGGAAGACAAGTCACTGTCTCACCCACAAGCACAATTTCAAGGCCACAGGGAACAACAACAATGGGGTTTATTTAGCAAACGGGAAGCAAAGAGTTCTTAAGGCCACTAGTGGTCAACTAGCTCACCCAAGAGTGTGTCTGGTCTCCAGTAGTCCTAAACAAAGGCTGCTCATTCAAAATGGTGCTGCCTGTCAAGCAGATCCCGGAGCTTGTGGCAGCCAGAAAACAGTAAGTCAGGATCGCACTCACCACAGCTGGAGGTGTTCACAGGTAGGGCCACTGAGACGATGAAACAGCAGCCATAGTCTGAAGGTTGGAATGGACAGACCCAGACTCTGGAGCAGACAGCAATGAAGGATAGGCACCATGAGGTTGGTGCCAGATGATTAACAGCATTCAAAAGGTAACCCGGACACAGAGTGCTTGTAGCGACATGAAGGCCACAGTGCAGGATCTCTATGGCCCGTTGAGATGGGGGAAGGAGACAGGCCTACGAGCCCTCAGTGGCTTTTGCAGTCTTTTTATTGGGTTTACTGGGTACACAGCAGGCAGAGGGTGTCGGGGGGCCGGGAGGCTGGCAGGCCCTCCAGCCCCCATCAAGTCTTTACTCTTCTGAGGCTCTCTGGTGTTCTCTCGTGGCCTCTGCTTCTCTCATTTTCTCTTCCCATCTCTCTTTCACTCTGCTCTCCTGGCATTGCCATGACACCACCCTTCTAAGCCCAGTCTTAGCCCAGGTGTACCCACCTATGTCTGCCCACACCCCACTCCAGGTGCCCGCCATCAGGCATGCATTCAGGACCACAGGGTTCCATCATCCATCCTAATGGCGGGAGGGCAGAAAAGCCTGATATAATTTACTTACCCTACCGTGCTGGTCACCCATCAACAGTGTTACACAGCACTGGCCAGTGGTGCCTGTCACCACTGGTCACTAGGAGGTGGTAGTCAGAATACCAGCAGTAGAGCTCTTTGTGAGTTGTTGGCCCACACCAACAACAAACAGCTCTTTCAGACACTGTTCTGTAACCATCCCAGGCTGGGTAAGTTCATTGTCGGTTCAGGCAGCTTGAAAGAGAACCTTGGAGCCCTTGGTATCATCCTCCAGGTTAGGGGAAAACAAGCCAGCAGGGAGATCGCAACTTGGGGCCCCCTGTGAATCCCCATATACTCTTTCCTTTCCTAGCTGTCCTCTGCTGCACTCCATTGCATTCCACCAAATGGTCTTCTGCTGCCCTTACAGCGTCTCTCTCCCAGCTCAGGTGTACCCACTTACATATGCCCACACCCTACTCCAGGTGGAGAACAAGCCGTGCAAAGCAGAGATCTGTCTTCACCAAATCTGCCCCTAGGATTGCCCAGTGAGAGTGATGCCACCATCCAGCTACCCTGTGAGAAAATGCTCCTGGAGCCTCAGCCCCGCCCCTCGCCGCCCCCCACCCCCACCCCCCGAACATTTTTCCGTCAACAAAGGCATGGAGCTTTTGGCTTCAGCATTAAAGGCCTGTCAGAGCTACCTAAGGCTCCAAGAGTCTCTTTCTGATTGCCTGAATCAACCATGAATCTGCCTGGCCTGGGATGGTTGTCACCACAGTTGCCATCTGCTTTCAAGTTGTTATTGTGTCAATCAAGGTCCCTGAATGGAAGAAATGGTCCACCCAAATTGTGCAATTTGAAAAGAAGATATACTAGTAAAGATATTACTTATAAAGATATATGCAAGGTATAGAAAAACCACAAAGGATAGAGCAGTGTAAGGTAAATGAAGTTAAAAATCAGACTTTATGTGACTGGAGCTGCTTGCATGGATGGGCGCAGGTCTCATGCACCTGTGATTGCGGACACCTGGACCCAGAGAGCACAGATGTGTGCGGGTGTGAATGCTCCCACCTGTGCCTAGGGGCCAAGGGACAAAAGGGCAGTGTCACTCTGAGGCTAGGACTACAAGGGACCACTCTGAGGCAAGTCCATAAGACAACACCAGAGAGATGCTGAGAGAGAAAGCTGGTGCTGGTCTGTCCCCCCGTTCAGCATCAAAGGCCTATAAAAATCTACCCAAGTCTCCAAAATTATCTTTTTATCTGTAAGAACTGGCAATGACACTACCCAGCTTGGGATGGTTGCAAAACAAGCAGTACCCCAGAATAGGTATACAGTTGAGAGGTAAATGAAGAAAGAAAGAGAGAGAGAGAGAGAACTAGTGGGAGAGTCTTCAGAGGAGAGAACATTTGACATGATCCTTAGCCATGAGCAAAAAAGGCAACCAACCCAAGTACTCTGAAGTGATGGTCCTGCCCCTCCCTCCCCTGACCTCCTATTGAAACCAGGACGCCACAGCACAAGCCATGGGGTAAGACTGGCTCTTTGCCACTGCTGCCTTATCAGCAGGAGCCCTTGGAAAAGCAGTGGGGAGTTCCTGCCTGCCCCTGGAGTTGTGGGCAGTCCCTCTCTGGCACTTGGCCACAGAGGCTACAGTACTAGTGGCTGTTGGGGGTGGGCATCTTACCACTGGCGCTCAGGCTGCAGACAAAGGGCAGCAGTGGTGGCCGAGAACAGTGATTCCCAACCATGCTTCCCCAGGGCATGCAGCCTGGTTCAAGGCTGCAGGGAGTAGCATGGGGCCCCACTGGGCCAGGTCTGGTGCTATGACTTCCCCAGCCGCAGGCAGTAGAGAAGGCCATGGATTTCATGCTTGGATCATAGAATGGACCAGTCAGATGTGAGCTATGAGCTGATCAGTGCTATGGTACAATTACCCATAGATTTGAAACTGGTCCAATCAGACCTATAGGTGGGGAGGACCCTGAAAGAAGATGTAGGGCAGGGTAGGAGCCAGCTGGATGTGCATGCTCTGACTAACTCAACTCTCTCACAGGAGGACTCTGTTCCTGACCCCCAAAGTGTCCCAAAGAGCTGTTTGTTGTTGGTATTGGTCAAGAACTCACAAAGAGCTGTCACATGGCATTTCTAACACCACTGTCTCCTAGTGATCGGTGCTGACCAGCTCTACTGGCCAGTGGTGTCCAGAGCTGTTGACACGTGACCAGCACTCTGTTGTCTGGGCCACCTCTGAAAGCTGTTAACCACTCCTGATCATCCAGCACCACCCCTGGTGCCTCTGCCTCCTTTGCTATCTGCTCCAGCATTAGGGGATGCCATCCCAACCTTCAGACTGTTGCTGTGGCTGCTGCATCAATGTCTCAGTGGCCCCACCTGTGAGCACCTCCAGCTGAGGTGAGTTGGATCCTGGCCAGCTGCTTGCTGTGCTGCCACCAGCTCAGGCCCTTGTTGACAGGACAGTGCCATCTACATAAGCAACCTTTTCTTTAGAACTTTCTGGACACTGTGAACACTGTGAGATAGTTGGTCACTTGTGACCTTAAAAACTCTATTTCCTGGCCTCCCTGGTGGCACAAGGCATTGAGACGCAGCCTATGAAGCTATCCACAGCCACTGCAGCACGAGTTCTATCCCCGGCCAGGGAGGTACCCACATGGCACAGCATACCTCTCTTGTCTCACCCGCTGCTCCCCTTAGCAGTGTATTTTAGTAGACCTGCCTATTCTGTTCCCCACTCTGTCTGTGGTGAATCCTCTCACCCCTCAAACCTCTGGCCTATACCCCAGTTCTTGTATGCATAAATAAATTTTGTTTAATTATTTATTTATTTATACAGGCACTGGGTACCGTCAGAAGTGCGGGAGAGTGAGAGAATTCACCAGAGCCAGAGCGGGGAACATAACAGGCAGACTGAGGAAGTACACTGCTGAGGGGAGCAGTGGGCAACAGGAGAGGTCTGTGCGCCATGTGGGACCCTCGCTGGTGGCCGGGGATCGAACCGGCGCTGCTGAACTCTATTTCCCCCATTTGTTAAATAAACCCCACTGTTGTTTCTTGGCCTGAGTGGTACTGCAATTCTGTGCCTGAATGAGAACCCACAGAGTCACCTATCCTCATCAGGCACTGTCCCCTCGGATGGCTATAGCCTCACTATAGCCCTTTCCTACCACTGTTTTCCTATTAGTCAAAAATGAATTTAAAAAAATAACAAACCCTGCATAGGTCACTCTCCTGGAGCTCAGAGCAGAGTGGGGAATGGTGGAAGAAGGTCTGGAGGGGCATAATTGAATGGCCACATTTCTAAGTGATTCTTCACTTTCTGAAGTTTTTCTCAGAACAAGTTAAGAAATATAGAAAGTAGGGGTAGATAAATTTACAGAGAACGAGATAGTAAATATTTTAGCCTTTGCTGGCAATACTGTCATAACTACTCAATTCTACATTGCAGTGAGAAGGCAGCTGTAGATGCTACAAATGGGCATGGCTGTGTTCCAGAAAAAAATTATTTATAAAACTAGGTGAGTAGAGCAAATCTAGTTTGCATAACCCTGATATCAACACACACACACACACACCCCTCTCTCTCAACTTCCCTTCTCTCTTTTTCTTCTCCCTTCTCATCTCCTGATTCCGCCAGCCTACTCTGGATTAGGAGATGAAACTAGAACTGGATGTTGAGGAACAAAGAAGAACGTGGCATAGGTGAATGGTGGTAGTGGTGGTAGAAAGGAACTTTCCAGGGCCTCCCTGGTGGTGCAGGGGTTAAAGGCAGTGCTATTAAGCTGTCACAGCTGTAGGCCAGGAAGCAACCCACATAAAACCCACATGGTGCAGCAGACCTCTCCTGTCTGGCCCGCTGCTCCCCTCAGCAGCATATTTCAGTAGATCTGCCTGTTCTGCTCCCCATTCTGTCTCTAGTGAATCCTTTCACACCATCCCCCCAGACTTCTGGCCTACACTCTAGCTCTTGCATGCATAAATAAATAAATCTTAAAAATAAAATAAAGAAAAGGAACATTCCAGATAAAATCTGTAAGCAAGAGTTGGAACTATCTGTGTGTAAGGGTGGGGTAATAGGTAAGAAACAATAGGCGTAACTGTGGGGATTTGGAAATCAGGCAAAAAAATTATATCCATCATCCTCAAGAGGCCATCAAAGAACCTCAGAAGCCCAGGGTCATAAAGAGAGACCCCAGCAGAAGATCAGGCCACCACGCACACTCCCACGTAAGCCCTGGTAAGTGTCTGCAAAGAGTTGTTTACTGTCATGGATTCCATGTAAGACTATTAATTCATAACACATTTAAAAGTTTTCCTTTTGTCAGCAAACTTGTATCCTCCCACAGGCTGTTAATTAATTCCTCAAACAAGCAGCTTGCAGAAGACTCCCGGATGCAAAGCAGGAGCTGATACCACTAAGCAGCACATTCAGTGATGGGCTCTGAAAACCCGCATGGAAATAAAAAGCAGATGCCGTCTGCAAACAAGCAGGGCTGGAGCCCCAGTTGCAAAATGGCAAGCTCCCTGCATGGCATCTCCAGGAGTGATCCGCGGTGTCCTCTGCAGCCGCCCCTGCAGACTCTTAATGGAAAGCATACTTGGTGGGAAGACCAGCAGAGACAGCACCTGCCTCATCCTCTCTGCCTACATCTCCTGAGGTGGCCCCTGCAGCTGTTGCAGCTCCACCAGGAAACTGGCTGCAGGAAGAGCTTAATGCCTCTCTGTTCTCCAGCAGCCCTCGAAGTTAGAAGCTGCACGCCTAGCCTTCTCAACAGTCAGGTTGGATAATCCTGAGGTGTCTTTCTTGTCAACAATCTCAGACAGGATGAACCTCATTGTTCTCTGAGAGATCATTTGCTCCTATGTAGTCTTCTCCTTCCCAAACAAACCACTTCTGTTCACACCCTGGTCTCAGGGTCTGCTTCTGCTTCTGCCTGAGACACTGGGAAATGTTCTCCAGGGAATGAGATGGAGTGTCACCCCTGTGGGAAGCCCCTGCTCCCCAACTATAATCAAGATGAAAGTCAGAGGGAAGCAAGCTTGTTCATCCAGCCATTTGGCCCTTCTTGGTCTTTATGTGCCCAATTCTTGGCATCAGGGAAGCCAGATGGGAATAAAAAGTTGTTCACTTCAGGATATCACATATGTGAAGTTTAAATAATATCAGGTCACTGACTTGTAGACAAATGAATCCCTGCCAATGCACTGAGCTGCCCTCATTTCTCTTGAGGTACTACAATTTCAACTCTGAGCCCCCTCCACTCCAGCTTCAGTCATTCTCAGAACTCTCTGCTCTTTAAACGATCCCCCACCCTAGCCAAAAGCACATCTTCGTTCAGACATGGACTATAGAGCCCCATGGCCTGGATTTCAATTCTGGCTCTCTGTAAATTATTAGCTGGGTCACCTTGGGCAAGTTAGTCGAGCTCTCTGAGCCTCGGTTTCCCCATCTGGAATGGAATGAGACCAATAATAATGGTACCTACTGTTGGGGCATCCAGGCACAGATGAGGGGTTGAACACTGTCCAGGTCAGCGAGGACTGCCACCCAGCGCCTAGGTCTGAACCGCACCCTGGTATTCTGAAACAGGGGGTTGCTACAAAGAATTTGAGTCTTGGATAGGAACCAATCCATGTGGGATTGGTCTCATTGCCATCAAAGCTGCTGTGGAAAGCAGCCATTGCTGGGTGATGGGCCTTTGCTGCCTCCCCACCCCTACCGCAGGCAAGAGGGAGACCCTCACCTCAGCCAGCATCAAGCCTCTGCAGCATCAGTGCTGGCTCCTGTAGCTGCAGCTCCACCTAGCACCATTAGTTGGTAACTGGACCTTCTCCCTCTACTTTGCTAAAATAAATTAATTAAATAAATCCTTTTTTTCTTTTGCTGTACCCAAGACGTGTATTGTTTGCATTTGTGGTGGTAAGAGGCTGGACCCAGAACCAATGTAAGGTTCTGACTGGTGACAATTTTTAGATACTCTGCCTAGTAACGCTGCCACATAGGAAAGTTGAAGATTAAATGAGATAATATTTGTAAACTACTTAGAACAGTATTTGGATCTTGGAGGCACTAGGAAGTACTCATTGCAAGCAGACAGCCCTCCAGCCTGCGCCTTCTGCAGCCACACATGAAGTTTAAAAATCTCAGAGACATTTATATTATAAGGCATTGATTTTGAAAGACACAGACCTTTCCCCACTCCCAGCACCAAGCAATCTCATTTGAGTGTTAGAAAATCCTTCCACTTCTTTGTGGTTCTCAGTGACACCCCCTCTCCAATCTCCTCTCAGGAAACTTAACTGACCTCTTTGAGCGACAACACAAATAAAATCCAGAGTCTCTTTGTGCTTTGTTCTACCCTTACATTCCTTTTCAGGGTAAAAAAGAAGAAATCTGCTACCCAGTTGAAGGGAATGGCAATAGGAGAATGCGTAGAGGAAAACTTATGTGTATATATCATAGGGAATTGATTGCACATATTAGTCATTAATCCAACATTAACAATTGAGTATGCATCAAGCACTGTACCAATCACCAGAAGATAGCACTACAAAGATGACTCTAGTGTCCAGTTTCCTATTTAGAACTTTCTGCAAAGGGACAGTCATGTTTGATGTGAATATGCTCACAAACAACCCCTGGGAGTCCCATGTCCCCTACACACAGTTCAGAAAAGTCTAGAAACCAAATAACAACTGACTCAAAAGTAGGTGGATCTCAGGCTAGCGAAAGTCTAGCCTATAATGCTAAATACCAGAGGAAAATTACCAGTAGGTGGCTCACAACTGCAGACATTGTTTGCATTAGAGAATATTGTAGTTTGACCTTATATGTTCCTTTGGATGATTTTTCAAGTAGGAAATGTCTCATACTGAGTCAAACGCTGCAGAGAGCAAGGTACAGAGTCCTGCATCTCATAAACCTGGGCAAGACCCTGGAAAGAACATAACATACAGATTTTTGTAATCAGTCCTTTATCATTAGTGTTGTGTGCAAAAATGTTCTCCCTGTTGGTGGGGTTTCTCTTTGTTTTTGTTATTGTCTCTTTTGCTGTGCAGAGGCTCTTTAATTTGATGTAGTCCCAGCTGTTGATCTTTGCCTTCACTATCACTGCTTTGGGTAATATGTCTGTAAAGATGTCTTTGATGTGCATATCATATAGTGTTTCACCTGTATTTCCTTCTATGTATTTTATGGTTTCAGGTCTTAATCCATTTTGAGTTGGTTTTTGTGCATGGTGTGAGGTAGTGGTCAAGCTTCATTCTTTTGCAAGTAGTGACCCAGTTTTCCCAGCACCATTTATTGAACAAACTTTCTTTGCTCCAGTGCATATTCTTTGCTCCTTTGTCAAATATTAGTTGACCATAAATCTGTGGGTTTATTTCTGGATTTTCTATTTGATTCCATTGGTTCTGTGTGTCTGTTCTTGTTCCAATACCATGCAGTTTTGATGATTATGGCTTTGTAGTATAGTTTGAAGTCTGGGAGTGTGATGCCTCCATTCCCTTCTTTTTTTTTTTTTTTTTTTTTGTTTCAGAAGAGCTTTGGCTATTTGGGGTTATTGGTGATTCCATATGAAGTTCATCAATAATTGATCTATTTATTTGAAGAATGTCATTGAAATTTTTATTGGAATAGCATTGAATCTGTATATTTCTTTTGGTAGGATGGCCATTTTAATAATATTAATTCTTCCAATCCATGAGCAGGGGATGTCTTTCCATTTCTTTGTGTCTTCTTCTATTTCTTTTAACAGGAATGATCACCAAAATCTACAAATAGCTGATGAAACTCAACAAAAACAAAGAAAATAATCTAGTCATAATATGGGCAGAAGAGCTAAAAAGAAACGTCTCTGAAGAAGAAACACAAATGGCCAATAGGTATATGAAAAAATGTTCAACATCACTTATAATCAGGGAAATGCAAATCAAAACTACAATGAGATACCATCTTACACCAGTGAGAATGGCACATATTAAAAAAACTAGCAACAAAAAATGTTGGCGAGGATGTGGAGAAAAAGGAACTCTCCTGCACTGTTGGTGGGAGTGCAAACTGGTCCAACCACTATGGAGAGCTGTGTGGAGATTTCTGGACCTACTAAACATTGAGCTTCCATATGATTCAGCAATTCCACTCCTAGGTATTTACCCAAATGACACAGAAACAGTAATTCCAAAGGGCACCTGCACACCCATGTTTATAGCAGCACAATTTACAATAGCTAAGCTTTGGAAACAACCCAAATACCCAAAAATAGATGACTGGATCAAGAAGATGTGGTACATATATACCATGGAATATTACTCAGCAATCAAAAAAGATAAAGACATACAGTTTGCAGCAACATGGATGGAGCTAGAAGGGATCATGCTCAGTGAAATAAGTCAGAAAGAAAAAGAAAAATACCAGATGGTCTCACTCATAGCAGGAATTTAGAAAACCTAAATAAGAGACCAGGAAAAAGACTAATCAATGCAAAGTAAAAATCAAAATCAACAAGCAACTATAAACCAGAGACACACTACAGGGAGGGAGTGGAGGGAGCGGCAGGAAAAGGAAGGACTAGAGTCAAAATAAGGGTGGGGGTGCAATTTTATGGGGATTATAGCCCAAATGAAAATGCATACATTGTGCAAAGATGAAAAAAGATGTAAGAATTATATAAAATAAAATATTTAAATTAAAAAAAAGAACATAACATACAGCCAACACCCCATTACCAGCTCAATTCTCTTCCTCTCACCTTCACCTCCCTAAAGGAGCTGGACTAAGCTGAAGTCTTAGTCCAACACATTTAGGTTCTGGATAAAGTTCACTGGGTACTTGCTCTGGCTCAGGCTGGGATACCTGCCCCTTTCTCTGTCATCAGAGGAGGACTGAGGAACTTGGGAGTCTGCTCTGCATGTCCCAAGAAGGCCCTTAGCAAGACTGTCTGTCCTAAAAATAGACTGGACTCTCAGACTCAGAATTATATATATATTATAATATTATATATATATATATATATATATGCTTTACTAAATAAGAAATGCTGAGAATGGGGGAAAAGTACATTAGAAAAAATTAGGGCGAATGTGTGAATTGTCTGAAAAATTATTTGTGATATTCCTTTAAGTGATTTTAAATGAGAAGGGAGAGGGAATGATAAAGGAAAGTAAAAGAGGTGGGAAGAGAAGAGGGAGGGAAGAAAGAGAGAAGATAGGGCAAGGGGAAGGAATGCAAAGCAGTCAGACCTCAGCAAGCTGATGTGGAAGCGAAGTCTGGGCAGCCTGCCTTCCAGTGGTGCATCCAAAATTTCAGATGTGCTGCAATCTTGCATAGACAATCATGAGACCAGCTTTTCTTGTTTCCAAATCAGAGTAAACTGTGCTGCTGTTGTAGTCCCTAACTACAACAAAATTTGGGCACAGCAGCCTAGGAGTAAAGGAAAAAGAGTAAACCTGGCAGTCCCATTTGTAAAGGCTGCCAGCACACAGAAGCCGCCCATTCCCACTGAAGCCCCTCACTCCCATCCTCATCAGAGGAATGTTTGCTTTCTTCCCCTGTAGTCATGTCCCCTGTGATGTTCTGATGCTTTGATGCTTTACAGTCTCCCCTTAAGCAAAATGCCAGAGCTCATCATCACATTCAGCAGCTTGTTACTCTCTAGAAGGGTTCATTGTACATTTTAGTTGCTTTCAAAACATGGGAAAGCAAAACTGCCCCTCATGCAAAAAAGAACATAAGCAAGTAAATAAATAGGTAAATAATAGGTAAATAAGGCTGAGCCTCTCCTTCTTGCTCTGCATAGTGAAGTATGGCTTTGTTTGTGTTCTGTTAGAGCAAGGTCAGAATCAAGAGAATCAAAGGAGGACACGAAACTGTTCTCTCTTCTCAAAGCAAGTACAGTGCACATAGGACCTTTTTTCTTTTCAAAACACTGGTTCTGACTTGCTTAGCATCTGTGCCAGGTTGACAGTCCCAGAGAAAAGGGTGGGAGTTACTAATATAGTCATGGTGCCCAAGAGGGGACTGCCTCCTGCTTGGCGGCAGCACTTGAAATTTGGGGTTCATTGACAGTACTGTGGTTCTGATATTTCCCTCAGTGACTCATCCATCTCTTTCACTCTCACAATGTACACCAAAATCATACCAGTTCTCCCAAGCATCATTTCTTATATATCCTCCCTTGTTTATAGCCCTTGCCTCATCACTTCCAAAAGCCAAGTCTTCCAGTGTCCATATTTGACTTACCTCCAACTTCTTTTGTGACTGTCTGTCCAGGCTGTCCCTAGATACAGGGATGAAAACCTTCATCCCTACCTCCAAACCTTCATTGTATTATCCTTACAATTTGCTCCTCCCCATGACAAATGCTTCTTTTTTGTTGTTTGTTTGTTTAGATTTATTTATTTATTTACACAAGCACTGGGTACAATCAGAAGCACGGGAGGGTAAAAGAATTTGCCAGAGCGGGGAACAGAACAGGCAGACTGATGAAATACACTGCTGAGGGGAGCAGCGGGTGTGACAGGAGAGGTCTGCGCACCATGTGGGACGCTTGCCGGTGGCCAGGGAACGAACTGGCACTGCAGAGGCTGCGGGCAGCCTCGCAGCCCAGAGGTCTACCACTGCGCCACCAGGGGAGGCCCTGACAAATGCTTCTTGATCCTCAAGTCCTTCCACTCAGGAAACCCTTATCCCACCCAGTAATTGATTACTGGCTCCATGCCAGGCACTGTTGTAAGCACCAGAGTCTGCTGGTGCCTCTTTTCCCCAAGCGTTTCACATTCCCATTGTTTGTTGAATATTGTACCAGAGTTTTCCCTCATTAATCATGGGGAAGCACATGATGAGCTTGTGTTCCCACTCACACCCAAGCAGCCAGCTGCCTTCAGGGTATAAAGTTATTGACTTCCTGAAAACTCAAGGATGTTGACAAAAAGTAGATTCTCAGTGGTGGAAGATGAGCCTGGAATAAGTGCTGATAAGCTGTAGTGGTCAATCTTGGATGCCTTGGGTGGAACTCTAGAATCTGTATTTTTTAACCTCTCCAGGATGCAACATGCAGGAGAAAAGTCTCTGAGTTGATGTCATTTAGCAAGTGATTCGATGTGAGAAGGAAAGAAGTTACTTGAGAAAAACAAGACGTGGAGGTAATATTCTTCCCTAGAGGAATGAAGATGACATTCATATGCCTTAATAAGCATGCTCAGAGTGGAAATTGGTCAGCTTTAAGGCTGTGGAACTGGAAACATGGGAAATGGCTCTGCAGAATACATGGTAGAGGAACATGTTTCCACTGAATAGAGTTGGGATGAAGAGGTAAAGGAAGCATGAGAGAAAGGAGGAGATAAGAGGTAGTGCTTGTGCAGTGAGCATCATTGCCATTCCCATAGCCCTAAACTTTAGAAAATTATACAAAACTCATGAAATATTCACTGAGTGGATTTTTAGTGAAATCCAGGGAAGAACCTGAGCTGAATGCATAGGGAGGCATAGGCAGTGCAGAGGAAAACAGAGAAGTGGGGAATCCATGTGAATTTGATGTGACTTTGAGAAAGCTAGGCTCCTCCTCAAGTTCTGAAATTAAAGGATCTTGGAGAACTCCATGAGGTTATAGGATGTAAATGAAAAATTCACAAAATATTATGAAGCTGAAGCTCCTCTAATGCCAGTGTCAGAAGTCTGGGTTCTTAAGAACATAGATGGTGACTGCATTAAGGAAGGAGCTTGGCTACTGAGTAGTGTTCAAGAAGTAGCGGCCTATCAAAGAGGAAAGACCATCTATCAGATTTCAGACAACCCAGTTCCCCAGTGCACCTAATCCTTACCACCTCTTCTCTTAATTAGAGCACTTAGTCCCTGCGATCAAAAGCATGAATAACCCAAGGCCACCAGACCTCATTTGCCTGTAGCCTTACTTTTTCTAGATTCATAGACACTTCCATAAAAATATGGGCGCTTAGTCTCCTGTTTTCCTTTTTTCACAATTCCTTCCGGATCTCAATCAGAAATGTGTGTCAGAATCACTTAGATTACGTCCCCAGTTCTCACTTCTCTCCCAGATCAGCCCATGCCACTGCTCAACATGTTGCTGTTATAGTGCCATAACTCACTTTCAAAGTATTAGCCTTGTGGTTGATTCCAGGGAGGCTTATATTACCACCCCCAAGTCACTGACACCATTGATGCTGCCATCTTGTTCAACATTGCATTTCATTTCCTCACTACCATCTGAAAGGATTGAGCAGTCATGCCCCACCTGTGTAGAGGCCCTGTAACAGGCTAGCTCAAGTACCAAAATACTCTTTCTCCTTCAATATGTTCAACCTTCTGCCTCTGAAAATATATACATATTACGCTGGGGCTGGTCAGGAGGGGTTCATATAACAGATATCACACCAGACCCAGAGCCCCCAAGTCCCTTCAGAGCTCTGAGCCTGAGACTGGCTCTTTTTCCTACACCCTCCTCCCTTGGGCTCTGCTAGCTAGACTTTCACAATCTCTCACAGTATTCTGCCCATTTTTAAATGCCAAACCCAGACATTATTTGAATTTCATTTTAACTCAGTCTTTAAAAATAGAGAAGGGCCATCCCTGGTGGTGCAAGTTGTTAAGACACAGTACTATGAAGCTATCTGCAGCCACTGCAGCACAAGTTGGATCCTCGGCCAGGGAGGTGATCCACATGGTTCAGCAGACCTCTCCTGTCTCACCCAATGCTCCCCTCAGCAGTGATTTTCAGTCAGTCTGCCTGTTCTGTTCCCCACTCTATCTCTGGTGAATCCTCTCAACCCCCACACCTCTGACCTGTACCCCAGTTCTTGTATGCATAAATAAATAAATCTTTAAAAATAAATAAAAATAGAGAAGGCAGAAAGGAAAGCCATGGGAGTCCCATGCCTATATAGCCTCTTGCTCTCAGGCCAAGACACCCTGGTGATATCCTTCAATGCCTGTTTCCCTACCCAGTGGTGAGCCCCTGGGAAACAGAACACAAATCCTTTGAGTCCAACACCACTGACTGTTTTCTATATGTTCTCAGTCCACTGGGAGACCTTGAGTAAATCCCTCCCTCTTTCTGGACTTCAGTCTCCTCCTCTATAAATTGGTGATGCAGTTAACACATAAAGGGGTCAATAAGGCACCCTTGAAACTGAGAGCTAAATTGCAAAAATAAGATGTAATGGATTGAGACTGAAGAATACAGAAGGACAGATTGTGTTCCAAAGCCAGAGCAGAAAATTCAACACAGTTCAGCTGCAGTTCAATGTCATTAACATGTCTAAGGAAAGACCCGTGCCAGAGGAAGGGGAGGGTCAGCCCTGATGCAGACATCTGACTGGTTTTGTTCCTCCCAAAGGTCTATACCCAGCAGAGAGTCGAGTTTGATTCAATTAAACATTGGATATATACTTCTAATTTTTCAGTTTTCATTTCATTTCTGTGGGAGCAGCTTAGGGTGGCTGAACCTTGCAGTCCCTGGGCCTTCTGGGCAGCTGCCTTTACCTCCCAGACCGGGAGCAAGCCATGCTGCAAGAGGAGTCCCCTTGGGCTCCAGGCTCACAGGTGCAGCTGAGCATCCCCTATTCTCTGTGCAGTATTGTTAGGGGGAAAGGATGTCCTGAGGAAACTCCTTACAGGTTTTTCGGACTCCACCCCCACTCCATCAAGACACTGGGATCTACAAATCCCTTGATCACCAAAGGAAGAGTTGCGAGGAACTGAGGATGGAGTTAAGCAGCCAGGTTTTCTGTTTGGGGATATAACTGGCCATGTGAATGGGGGGTCAGGCTCTCGGCCTCATGGCACTGGGCTTTTAGCCAGCTCTTGATGGGTCATTTGGGATTCCAGGTCAGCGGAATGGGCATGACGCACTTATGAATTTATCTACCTCTTTCTCTCCCTGAGTTATTCATTTCATCATTTTCTCTTTCCTTGTAAATAAACCTTTGATTAACCTTTTGTGTGTGCCTGCAGTTTAAGTCCCCTTTAAGTGCACGTGTGAGGACCCACAGTCAGGCAACACATTTTATATCACGGTTGCTCTGTAACAGTATGACCAACCTCAGCACAGGGCAGATTTTCACACTCCGATGGGGTTTCATTTTCAAAACGAGTGCAATTTTGAAAATTGGCTAATCAAGTTTGAGATCTGGACACCCTGAAAGGAAAAAGGCAGCAGACAGATTCAGACACTCAGCCTCCAAGACTTATCAAGACCTTCACCTCAGAAACTTAGACCTTCAAGACTCCTTGAGACCTTTGTTTCAGAGACACACTCATTGGGAGGTATCCAGACCTTCACTTTAGACCTCTGAATCTCATCTTTGAGACCTTCTCATCTGATTTCCACTGCCTGACCACCACCTCTGCCTCCAGCATGATTGTCACTGCTGGCATGTACCCAATGCCTCTGAGAGAACTGTACACTTGTGCCTGATCTTCCATCTTGCTGCCTGCTGGCCCACACTGGCCAGCACTTCTGGCTTGTGCTGGCCACCTCTAAAAGCTGTCTCACCACCTCTAATAGCTATGCAGTTATCTCTAATTGCTGACCACCACTTCTGACCCTCCATCATTACTGCCTGACCATTGCCTCTGCCTCTGACAAGTTGGACACTCTCTCCTGGTGCTATTATCTCCATCACTATCCAGCTCAGCCTTCAGACAGATTCTGCTATCTGCTGCAGTGCTGCCTCAGCAGAAAAGCCTGTGACTACCTCCAGCTGCCACTGTGAGTTGGGTCCCAGTCCACTACTTAGCAGTGTGCCGACAGCTTCAGACTCTTGTCAAAGGGAAAACACAATCTTAAACAGGCAACTTTTGCTTTGGAGTACTGGATACTGTGGACACTGTGGATACTATCTTGGGTGGGACAGATGGCCATTTGTGGCCTTAGAAACTTTTTCCTTATCTCTCCCAATTTCCCTCTTATAAATAAACCCTGTCCTTGTTACACTTTAAACCAGTGTTGTATCTTACAGTTGTATCTTGCACATGGATGATGACCCACAAACCGTGACATATTCCCAGGTTTACACAGCTTCAATGCCCATCAAAATCCACCCCAATTCACACTCAAACACACCAACCAGGACACTTCCCAGGTTGGAAGGGACAATGCCTGCTCAGTGTTATGGTTCTGAACTCCACCCCTAAGTCTTGAGTAAGGGGGCATCTGGGAAGGAAAGAGAGATAAACAGTCATTTTGGAAGCCTTTTAAAAGTTTGTGGTCTCACTCTTTTTGTGGTCAAAGCTTCTTCACCCCCACATCCTGCCACCCTGGTGTGGATGGATTTGGTAAGACTTTGCCCTGGGGTTCTGCAGTCTGCAGATATGGGTGTCAGGCATACAGGTCTTGTGCACCCAGCTGGCTCCTGTAATAGCAGCTTTGTACCATCCTGGTAACTGGAACTTCAACCCTTACTTGCATCTACTCTGCTATTTCTCCTTTCCCGTCTACCCTTCGGTTAGATAAATCAGTGTTTTTATTTCATGAAAATCACTTTTGTTGGCATTTGTACTGGTGGGTGGTTGAACCTATGACCTGTGAAAGAGGTGACGATTTTTAGATAATTTGCCTGGTAACATTCTAATTTCTTTTTTTCTCTGTTTGACTTTGGGTGGATGAACTAATGCTTTATAAACACATTACAAACTAGAAACCACTATAAACAGTTAAGAGCTCATTTTTTAAAACACGTAAGATAGATCCTAATAGATCTTGTCTGGGCTTTCAGCTATAATCATGGTCCCCAGAAGAGAAATGACTACTTTGCAAAACTGCAGAACTATTTTCTGCCAATTTTTATGGAAACTCCAAAAATTTAATAATAGAGATGTTTTCAAGAAAAGACAAATGGTTCCATGTTTTGGATTCCAATACTTGTGATATTGATGTTTTAAAGGTTCATCTAATTTCTACCTAGTATTAAAAATATGCTCCATTCCACAGATATCCTAGGATAGTGGTACTTCACTTTTTAGAATACTGTCTTAGTTAAGGTATTGCTAGTTGCTATAAAAAAAAAAAAAACACCAAAATGTCAGTGGTTTAACACAACAGCTAATGTGGGTGTTGCTGGCTTAGCAAGTTACGTTTTCATGTGTTGATTCAGTGACCAAATTTTCTATCTTGTGGCCTTACCATTCCCTAAAGCAAAAAACAAAAGCGTAACAGTATATTGGACACTCTCACTCCTTAAAAACTTCAGTCTTGATGTGACACAGCTTACTTCTGCTCACCTGGCACTGCCAAAAAGCATTCACGTGGCCACATCTGTGTGTAAAGAGAAATGTGTCCTTTGCTTCCAATCCTCTCCCTGCAGCAACTTCACACTATGATGAAGGAAAGCACAGATTTTGATGGGCAGGAGTCAACATTGCCATAGGTCATAATTCTCCTTGAAAAATAACTACAAACTGAGCACCTTCTCCCCCGGATGTGGGGAAGGTTTCTGAGGGGACCATTCATTCATTCATTCATCAACTATGCACTGATTAAACCTTTCACTGATGGTTCGTGTACAAACTAGGCACATAAATACATTTATATTCATTTCATTTTCTCTCTATCTCTATTTTTCTCCCTCCCTGGCTTCACCCTCCCCCATCATCTCCTCAATAGAAAACAACTTGAAAAATAAAAAGAGAAGGGTAGAGAACATTAACAAACAAGATATTTCCACATGTATTTCTGGAACACTAAGTAAATGGAAAAGGAGTGTTTACTAATGAGGTAAAAAGGAGAAAGTTGACCTGAAAAGTATTGATGAAAGGCTCTGTAGATGAGGAGGCAGGTCCTTCAAACAAGAGCAGAATTCAGGGGGCCTCCTGGTGGCACAAGGGGTTAAGTCTCAGTGCTATCAAGCTATCAGCAGCACGAGCTTGATCCCCGGCCAGGGAGCTACCCACATGGCATAGCAGACCTCTCCAACTCGCCTGCTGCTCCCCTCAGCAGTGTATTTCAGTCAGTCTGCCTGTTCTGCTCCCCACTCTGTCTCTGGTGAATCCACACACCTCCCTCCCACACCTCTGGCCTATACCCTATCTCTTGTATGCATAAATAAAGAAAAACAACTCTTAAAAAAAAAGTAAAACTTTAAAAAAAAAGAACAGAAAGAAATCTGTAAACAAAAAAGTGCTCTTGGAAATTAAATATACACTTCTTTTTTTTTTTTTTTAAGATTTATTTATTTATTTATTTAGACAAGCACTGGGTACAGTCAGAAGCATGGGAGGGTGAGAGAATTCACCAGAGCCAGAGCAAACAACAGAACAGACTGATGAAATATACTGCTGAGGGGAGCAGCGGGTGCGGCAGGAGAGGTCTGCGCGCCATGTGGGACCTTTGCCGGTGGCTGGGGATCAAACTGGCACTGCAGCTTCACAGCCCAGCGCTCAAATGCTGTGCCACCAAGGGAGGCCCTAAATATACAATTCTTGAAATTAAAAACATAAAGGAAATTTTTGACACTAGAGTACAAGAAAGATAAGGAATTGGGAAATAAAAGTATTCTTTACAGCTGGTTGATGCTGGCAACTCCTAGATACTCCTCCATGACAGTAATAGAGCGACAGAGTGAATGTGGGCAATTCACACTTCTCATTTCTTCGTCCTCCGTACTACCATCCAAGTCATCAAGGAGGTGCTGACGTCACTAATAGAAATCATAACATTTAGAAAAGGTGGAATGGGGGAAATTTTAAACTATACTTAAATATTGTTTTTCCTTTGTCCAAAGAAAGGTATCCAAGAGGTTACAACTTTAGGCGGAAAGAATGATCCCCTGATTCCTAATCTCATTCTGCCCTCTAGGCCTGAGAAAGCAATTGCATCTTCCAACCTCAACAGGCTACTCATTTTGGAGAGTTCCACTTTTTATCTGCCCCAGGACTCTCTTTTCCTTTCCCAACTTGTACATCTCTGCAATTGTGATTTAGTTCATCTAGAATGATCAAGTAGGAAATCTATGTTTGTAAGTACCACCATAATCTACAGGCTGCATATATGGGTACCACAAAATCTGACAGCCTTTAAGTAATCTGAGGTTTAAATATATCTTCCAGTTATCCAGCAGGTAAATTTTGGAACATTTCACCTCCACACGCATCCACATTACACATACACATACATCCAAATGGCAGATGTGGACACACATATATCCTGAGGACAGACAAAATCTCAGCAACAGCATAGTCTCAGGGACTGTAGTCAAGAGGCTATTGGCTCCAGGCAGCTAAGATTTCTGTGTATTGTGGGGAAAAATGGAAAATGGCGATATGTAAAGCTTGTACCCTCCTCTATGCACATAAAGTAGCAGCTGTATTCTACGCCACCACGCTCCTACTGCATGTAACTTGGTCCCAGGCTTGTGAGATCACCTGAATTCTGGGAAAAGTGGGTTTCTTT
The DNA here is from genome assembly GCF_014898055.3 of Talpa occidentalis. NCBI lineage: Eukaryota > Metazoa > Chordata > Mammalia > Eulipotyphla > Talpidae > Talpa > Talpa occidentalis. The sequence continues at coordinate 24,322,075 of NW_023601754.1, read as the reverse complement.
GTGAATAATTCAGAGTAGTATTAGCTGTTTTTTTCATCTACCTACCCCTTTTCATGTGGTATGTAGAAAGCATTGATTAAATTGTGGGGGATTGGTACATGTTGTTTTCAAGGGGTCATTACTTGAAGCAAAACAGATGCAATCCTGACCTACATGAGTGTATGCTCTTTTAAAGCAGATGTACACAACAGACACAATTTCAGTGCAACTCAAGTTGGAATACGATCCTTCTGTCCTGCAGGTGTTACAGGAGTTTGAAGAGAGGTCAGTTCAGACCTGAGACCTCTGGGCTTCCTAAAGGACATGGGGCTGGAATTTTATGTCATCCCATTACATGTGGGCTGGCATCTAGGACAAGTTCTTTCCCTAGAGATAAAATGAGACAGTAAAGGACTCAGCAGTCTCTGCATGGAAGTGTTAATATGATACTCTTTCATTTATCTTTTAAGTCTATAAAAGGAATGAAGTGGAAAAGAAGTTGGACAGAAGCCTCTGAAACAACCAAGGACATGGACAAGAGGGGAGAAAAATACAATTTAAATGCAAGTTGTTCAGCAGAGAAAGGATATTCTGTTAAGCAAATGTTAATTAAGTGCAATTTGTAAAAGAGTTTATAGCGTCTGTGTCACACTGTGGTAGTTCTAATTAATCTCCAACATTTCTTTCACAATCCATGGATGTCAGCCACTTCACCTGTGATGGAAGTGTAGTTTCAATATGGTAGATATTTTTAAAATTAAAACATCCCCTCCTAACACATGAAAAGGCAAGTTGCCTATTTTCATGGCATAATTTAGTCTTAATTCTCAATAACAAAACAGAAATGAATATGCGATTCTGTTCTACAGTAAGCCCAGACTGGAATCTCTCCCTCCAATCCATTTTTTTTTGCTGTCACTGGAGTTCTGCCTTTGAACCACAGATCTAAACATGGATTGCCCTACTTAGCATTCTTCATAGATGACCCATAGACCCTGAAGTTTTGATGATCAAAAGGTAGGACAACATCAGAAGTATGTGTGGTTAAGAGGGTGGCAGTTACTGCTTGCAATATTTCAGATGCTTTACCACACCAGATTTCGATATTTACTCCATTCCAACCCAAAACAGAGACACCCATATTTTCTGTGAAAAATAATCAATACTCTAGCTAACTATTATTACTGATGAGAATGTATGAGAATCTTCAGGCATATTTGAGGCAGGAGGAGAGAGAATTTTAAGAATACTAATATAAGTCTTAATTTTACAATGTCCTGCTCTGATATTTTCTAGAGACTGGGATGAAAAACACTGGTAAGAGGCTAATAAACCCAGAGAAAATCACATTACTTTGGAAAGCAAAAATATTTTTAGCTTTTAAAGTTTACTTGATCCTTTCTTGTTACACAAGGAAAAATGTTCAATTTGGGTGAGCGTGTCTTCAGCAGTGCTTTAGTCTTTAGTCAACAAAGACTACCAGTTATAATAAACCATCCCCAAATCTCAGTGGCTTTACACAATTACAAAACCATTGTCTATTAAGTGGGGATTTTTACTGGGCAGGCTTTCAAGCAGTGACTCCAGTGCATGGGTTCCTTCTGTCTATAGGGCCTGCAGCTCTGATGTCCCCTATGGTCCCAGAGATTTTTACTGGCTCCCCTCTAGAGAGGGGATGTAGAGGATGACACAGAAAGTTGTCATGTGCCAGGCCTGGAGGAGGCACTATTGCTCTCTCTTGAATCCATTGTCTGGAGCTTAGTCATATGATCACAGCCTGTAAAAGGAAGGCTGAAAAAAGCAAGCAAGATACATGCCCAGAAAGAAGGTTTCTAATCATCTCAGAGAGGTGTTTGTTAAAAATCTGGGAAATCAGGGGCCTCCCTGGTGGCACAAGGGGTTAAGACGCAACCTCTGAAGTTGTTCCCAGCCACTGCAGCATGAGTTCAATCCCCGGCCAGGGAGATACCCACATGGCACAGCAGACCTCTCCTGATTAACCCGCTGCTCCCCTTAGCAGTGTATTTCAGTCTGTCTGTTCTGTTCCCCACTCTGTCTCGGGCAAATCCTCTCACTCCCCACACCTCTGGCCTGTACCCCAGTTCTTGTATGCATAAATAAATAAATATTAAAAAAAAAAGATGGGAGATCAAACCTCAGGCACAGAGTCTTCCCAAGCAGCATTATTCTAGCCAGAATTTAATAATGTTGGTTTGTTTTCATTATACTTATTTTATCTTCTATTTTGGGGAACTGAAACTGGTTTTCATTGTGTGGCCGTACTGTAAAATTTCCTTTCAAAATGAATTTAAGTTTCAAAATCCATTTAAGGGGGGAAAAAAAGTATTAAATAAGGAAAAAATACAAGGGGAAATGAAAATGCAAAACATGGTAAGGAAACATCAGTAAACACTGCACTGCTTGATTTACTCTGAATTATTTTTCCAGTCTTATTTTCAAGCTTCTCTTACCCCCCAGCCTCTCACATCAAGTCCAGTAACTCTCAAACTATCCCCACACTGAACACCAGCTAGTTGTGAATGAGGAGACAGATATTTTTTGTCACCAAAATGAAAAAATGACCTTTCCCCGATTCTCAGGGGCAAAACATTAACTTATTAAACCAAATGTTCTCAGTTTTTAATTTTCCTTCCATAGATTAAAAAAAAAATGAAGGTTGGCTGTTGGATCTGCAATGAGACTTAACAATATCATCTGTTTAGTTATTTGTAAATATATTTTAACATATCACAAGTTTAGGGTATCCTACAAAAAAATAATAATAATAAGCATCCATGTGTGAGATTTATTCAAAACAAGTTAGAGAATTATGCCTCGGTGCTTGCTGTGATGTCATTCACACATCTCTTGTCCCTAAGACCCCACCAACCCAATCCTTGCCCTAATCCTATATCCTGAAAGTCACTCATCTTCCCCCCATTACCCTGCAGCTATAACTGCCCCCCTGCACCACAAATTGTCTTCCTCACTCTTTTCCTCACCTCCACTCTCTCAAATCCATTTTCCACCTCTGCAGCCTGTGTGGTCTCCTTAAAATCGAAATCAGGGGGACTTCCTGGTGGTGCAAGGGGTTAAGATGCAACCTATGAAGGTAACTGCAGCACAAGTTCGATCCCCGGCCTGGGAGCTACCCACATGGTGCAGCAGACCTTTCTTGACTCACCCACTGCTCCCCTCAGCAGTGTGTTTCAGTCTATCTGCTTGTTCTGTTCCCCACTCTGTCTCTGGTGAATCCTCTCCCCCCCCCCATACCTCTGGCCTGTACCCCAGTTCTTGTATGCGTAAACAAATAAATCTTTAAAAAATCCAAATCATATCATGCTATTTCCTACTTAGAACTCATAATTGTTGCTCCATTTCCAGTGGAATAAATAAGGCTCCTGATCTTTATATGAGCCCAGAGCTTTGCCTCTGCTGGTGTGTCCAGCTTCATGTCCCCTCACCTTTCCCAGATTCCCCCTGGAGTAGTCCCCAAAAGCTCCCCCTCTCCTTCTCTGTGGATCACTGCCTAAGATTCCCGCTTTACCTGGGACATTATTTCTTTCCTCCCCTGCTGCCAAAGAATACACTTTCACTCCCTAGGCTCAGTTAGAGCCCCTCTTATAAGCTGTCACAGCACTCTATACATACCATTTTCTTATAAGACATAGTAATGAAGACTTATTTTGAGCTCCCAGAAGATGCTGATTATGTTTTATTCATCTTTATATCCCCAGTGCTAAACTGAATGGCTTGCAGTAGGTACTCAACTATTATGCAAGCAGCATTTTTGTCTATCTAAAAACTCTCCTAAGAGATGCATTTAACACCTCTTATTTTAGGGAACTGTTCCCTCTCCTCTCCAGCCATTTCAGAGATCCTGTAAATGGTACCTTGCTACAGTCTATCTCTGGATAGTCAAGCCAAGCCAGTTATTGTTCTTCTTGATGACATTTCAAACCAAAATTCATACAAAGAATTGATATTTTTGTGGTAGAAAATCTAAGAAGTGTGATGATGCAAGACAGGACAAGGTGGATGGGGAGAAAGGCCACACACAGAGCAGCCAAGCCAGCAGGTGCCAAGGGGATGTGTCTGCACTGAACCTGGGATTCACCTGTCTCCAGCGTGTGTGATATACACCTGCCTTTCCATGGCCATTGAGTTTGTTTTGGTTTCTATCTGAGAAATTCATTAAGAGCCCTAAGTTTAAAATCCTTTCCCAGCCTTTGATCCCCTTTAGAGAAGGGTTGTACTTTAATACCGGTGACATAGGTGCCCAGACACACAAAATAAGAATCTATAGAAATGGAGAGAGGCATGTGTCTCCTCCTGCTGTCCACCTGGAGCTCTATGTTTGTCTCCTACAATTTGCTGACAAGAAACCTACCCTTTACCCTTCTGAATCTCTTATATGCAGACAAACCTTAACCACACAGCAGAGGCCAGGAACAAAAAGGTCAGGAGCTCCCCTTTACTTTATGTACAAATATAAAATGTCTGGGAGAAGAGATGATTTGATCAGCATTTGAACCAAATGCAAATTACGATGAAGCAGAAGAAAAATTTACTGCATTAAAATAAAAATCTGCTAACTTTTGAGTATTGTAAACTTTCTCATGAGCTTACAGGCCCAATGAGATATTAGGTTTCTTGAGGAATAGACTGTCTTTATTTCAGTGTCTGACTCACAAATCCAGCTCATGGCTGGGCATAAAGTTGGTGATTTATAAATAAAATCAAATAGAATGAGTGAGTGAGGGAAGGTGTGAATGCAATGTCTCAAGTTATATTGTGCCAGAATTAAAAAGAATCTTGTAGCCATAATGTAGATGTTTGCCTCCCCTTCCCTTCAATGAGCTGACATAAGTTACCTTATCCTCAAACCCAGGTCCAGCATGGCCCCAGGTCCAGCATGGCACTCCAGCTTGTCCTTGTATATGTTGCTATTTAACAGGCTACACGTACTGATTGCAAGCATCTCTCACACCACCACTTTGGGGGCCTCCCTCGTGGCACAAGTGGTTAAGACGCAGCACTATGAAGTTTGATCTGCACTGCAGCATGAGTTTGATCTCCAGCTAAGGAGGTGACTCTCATGGTGCAGCAGACCTCTCCTGGCTTACCCGCTGCTCCCCTCGGAAGTGTATTTCAGTCAGTCTGCAGTTCTGTACCCCACTCTGTCTCTGGTGAATCCTTTCACCCCCACACATACCTCTCGCCTGTGCCCCAGTTCTTGTATGCATAAATTAATAAATCTTTTTAGAAAAAAATACCTCTTCGGGGGGTCTGTGACAACCTGGAGCTGTATGAGGTGATGAGACTCTCTAGCCCAGCTGTTTCTCATCCTGACCTTTGTGTGCCATTTCTGATTTGCTCATATCAATTTGAGTTTCAAATCTAGATTTTCTACTGGTTTCTATGAGAAACACTATCACTCCCAGTTTTTCAGAATTTTTGTAACTTTGCCAAGATTCATGGGAAAAATCTCACAATATGAAGCTCATCCCTTCCACCTTCCACTGCTTCTCTGTTTCCCTCTCTTTTCTGCCCCTGCTCCCTGTCCTGAATAGCAAATTCTTCTCCTTGAGTCATACTAAATACTTCTACCCACATCCCAGTCCCTCAAGGCCCAATCTCCTCTCTACTCTCAGCAGTTTATCAAAGTAGACTTCCAAATATATCCAGCCTCCCCAGGAGGAGCAATGGTAAATGGCACTTTCTTCACTACATGATATAGTTATTCTAAAATTCCAATAGGCACTGAAGTTTTTCAATAAAATCTCCCAGACTTTTCACAGCCCAATCAAATATATTCATGATGGAAAGAACAACAGAAGAAAGTAGCTAAAAATATTTTTGACATTAATTACAACTAAAACAAAATCCTGAGACATGAGGAGTTACCTAACACAGATGAAGCTGAAAGAAAAGGAGCCTTTCCAACATGTAGTCATCTCAAGCATGCTGCCTTAAAATATTCAATCAGGGAGAGATTTGGCCCCCAAAGAGGTATTGTGATAGATGCTTCCAATCAGTACATGCAGCCTGTTAAATAACAACAGACACAAGGACAGGGTGCAGTGCCACGCTGGAACTGGGGCTGCCATCTCTCTTCAGGTAATCAAAACAGGCCTTCACTGATGAGGTTTTCCTGAACTCAGTGATGGCAAAGGCAATCATACTGATTTTTACTGAGAATAAATCAGATAGGCCCCAGGGAATAGCCAAGAAAGTATATGTGGCCAGCTTGGAAACAGCCTGTTGCTATCATTCCAGCATCCGTAGGAATCTACTTTCTTTTGGTGTTAAAAACCAATATTGTTGGAAAATAATTGTCAAGTGTCTCTTGGCTCCGATCCTGTATTTTCTCTTAAAGACTGTATCATTGAGTTTCAGACTCCCCAGTGCTTTCCTTTAAGGACCACTGAGCGTATGGACCCTTGCTAGGCATGCTCTGGTGGGTAGAAAGAAAAAACTCTCCAATGGGACAAGGCAGGAGCTCTATGGAAATGGAGACTGATTTAAAAACCACACACAGAGCAACAGGTAAATTACCATCCTCACCTGCAAAACAAGTGCTTACCTCAGCCTTGGAAAGAAGATATCATTATGCACAGAATGGAGCTGATTAAACATTTCATTCAGAGCTTCCACAATCTTCCTCAGCATGGGAAGGATTCTGCAGGTGCAGCAATTGATATAGAGATATCACCAGCCTCTCCCCTTCCCAGGTGTCAAGGAAATCCTTTGAGCGTTAAGATCCAGGTAGGCAGAAGTTGCTCATTCCACACAAAAAAATCACTCATGTCTTTCAAAAGGAGCCATTATCTACTAAGACCCAAAGATGATGTCAGGAGTTTGGATGAACTAGCAGCAGATGAATGTGTGTGTGTGTGTGTGTGTATCTATACACACACACAAGTAAGTACTGTGTGCTCAGGACTTGATTGCATTCTGTGCAAGCTCCATAAAGTATTGAGTATACATACAAAGTAACTGTGAGTTAAAGCAATGCACAATATGTCCCCCAGAGTTCCAAACAGAACTGTAGGGGTCCAGGGGATAAAGACAAAAATCAACTGGGGAAATAAGGGAAGGTTTGATGCAGGAGTGGGCATGAAGACATATTTCAGATGTCTTGCCTGTCTTGCTATGTGTTTGAGAGGATCCCATAGCCTGAGGTAGGTTGTAGATACTGGTTGTGCCTGATAAATTGGTTGACTGGTATCCATTTGTTTGAGTTGATTGCATAGAATGAAGAAGGCCTGGAGTAAGACATTTCACATTCATATCTCTGGGAGGTAGATAGAGGCAGGGAGTGGGAGAGAATAGCATTGCCCACAGGGACAAACATCTATAGGGAGAGGCTCTGCAGGGGGAAGAGGAGAAGATTATTTTCATGAGGGATTTTATGAGGTTTGTAGCACATGCAGCCATGCGTTAGGACTGGGAGGTAAATCACAAATCACAGGCTCCTTTTCCTTTCTGTGGAGCTTTGTACCTCAGAGGAACAGGCAAAGGACAGGAACTGTGTTTTCAGGGAGGACCCATCAGGGAGCATAGCAGAAGCTGATGAAGAGGTGGGACAGAACTCAAATGGGCAGGTCCTGGAATGTGGCTGCTCACCAGGGGCTCTGTCTCCATGAGTTGGAAAGGTGGAGTTGAGGTGGACTCAAGGCAAGTCTGTGAATCTTAGCCATTGTCAGGACATGCTGGTTCTGCACAGGTGGCCATTCTGATAACTCAATGGCAGGTCTTTCCCTACAGAGCCACAAAAGATGTGTGGGGTGTCATGCCAGCACATTTCCATGCCTCTTTCCAGAAAATCAGACACAGAGCCTTCTAGAGCTCCAGAGAAGTTTCTAGCCTTCTCTGGAAAGGTTTCAATCTGAAGTGATGTTTATAAAGTTAGGAATCAAGGCAAGCATCAGAGTCAAACCAAAGTCATCAGATTTATAACTAGATTATATGAGAATAACCAAAACCAAATTAAGAAAAATATTTCTGCACTGATTTGTTTCCCAAACTTGAATTTTCATACATTTCTATTTTCAAGTACCACAATTCTTTCCATGCCTCCTGTATTTCTGCCTATCTCTGTCTAGTTTGGGAGAGGTCCGATCACCACTTGCAATAGGGACACCTGAATCGTATGTGCACCAGTCATCAAGTTGGCCAGAGGAAGATCAGACACGCTGTAGACCACGCATCTGGGACAGGCAGGCAAGTCAGAGGAGATACTCTTATAAGTCCCTTTAGCTCATCACTTAGGGACTCAGGGACAGGCAGAAGCACCCTCACTTGAAAGAATGGTGCTTTCTATAGGAATCACCTCAAGAGAGCTTTGGCCAGAATTTGGAATACTTTGTGAAACTGACCTTGCTTAGTTTCTTTTTTCTTCAGTGTTTTTCTGTATTGGCCATTTCTGGAAATGTCAGGTAGTTCTCTGGAGGAGATATTCAATTCTTACCATCAGAAATCTGAATTCGCTTTAAAAACCATCCTGTTTGCACTCCCACCAACAGTGCAGGAGAGTTCCTTTTTCCACACCCTCGCCAACATTTGTTGTTGCTAGTTTTTTTAATATGTGCCATTCTCACTGGTGTAAGATGGTATCTCATTGTAGTTTTCATTTGCATTTCCCTGATTACAAGTGATGTTGAACATTTTTTCATAAGCCTGTTGACCATTTGCATTTCCTAGGTATTTACCCAAATGACACAGAAACATCAACTCCAAAGAGCACCTGCACCCCTATGTTTATAGCAGCACTATTTACAATAGCTAAGCTTTGGAAACAACCCAAATGCCCAAAAATAGATGACCGGATCAAGAAGACGTGGTACATATACACCACGGAATATTACTCAGCATTCAAAAAAGATAAACACATGCAATTTGCAGCAACATGGATGGAGCTGGAAGGGATCATGCTCAGCGAAATAAGCCAGAAAGAAAAAGAAAAATACCAGATGGTCTCACTCATAGCTGGAATCTAGAAAACTTAAATAAGGGACCAGGAAAAAGAACAACTATAAGAAAGAAAATATCAAAATCAATAAACAACTATGAACCAGAGACACACTATGGGGGTGGAGGGCGGGGAAAGGAGGAAAGGGGTCAAAATAAGGGGGTTATAATTGTATGGGGAATATAAAAATAAAATTTAAATTAAAAAAATAAAAAATAAATAAAAAACATCCTGATTTCCAGACTCTAGAAGAGGGCCTGAGAGAATTGGGCCTGATAGACTAATCAGTGCCCAGTTCCCCAGGAGAAACTCATCCTTGTAACTAGCACTGATGAAGATCACTGGAGAGAAAGCGGTGCCCTCCTATGATATGGCAACTTGCCCAAACAAGGTAGGATGCCCTGCTTTGCTGCTCTCCTACTATCTCCTAAAAGAAGCAGCAAAAAGTCAAAGCATCTTCTGTAGCTGTTAGAGGTTTTGCTTCCCTTCTTGCCGCCCCCTGAAACCATGCAGGGTCTACAGCGACTAAAGAAGAATGTGGGGCATCCCCCAGAGGAGTCAGCTTCATCTCATCAGGGACATCTCTAAACAAGACATTTTCCCTGGGAGGCAGTGGGGTGAGAGGGGATGCGCTGGCAGGAGTCCAGATGCAGCTTCAGGAGCAAGGGGAGGCGGGTGCCCAGAAAGTGAATTTCAAGAAGCTTTATCACATGCCCTTTTCAAGGCTCAGCCGCTGTCACTTGATTTGTCTCTTTTATAGAAAGGGAGGTCAGGGGGAAGAATAGGGGAGCTGAACAGGGTAAGAAGGTTAAGGAAAACGACTTGGTTGAAAATATCAAGCTCTCTTATTGATTTGGGGCCTTCTTATTTTCACAGTCCATTCTCTACTGCCATCCGCCAAGGTGATTTAGGCACCTTTGACTATCACCTTTCCCCCTGCTCCTGACCTCTTTCCACTCTGGGATGTCTTAAACAATGATTCTTCAAGCCCAAATCTCTTTTACTTCCCTTCCCCTAATGCATCTTCCCATCAAATGCACACTCTGGAATAGTATCTCTCAATTCTCTCTAAAGCACATTGATTGTTTGGTCTCCTTAGCACCGTCTGTTCCTAGTGGCCTTGTATGCATGACTGAGAGGCACTCTGGGGCCCCCAAACTTCCATGCTCTAAAACAGGATTCTGCCATCTACCACATAAAGATAAAGACAGACACTAGCATGAAAGAACTTTAAGACAATTAGTGTGCAGAAAGAAGTTCTCTCTACAGAGAGAAGTTCCTAATAAAGGTTCAACAATGAAAGGCCCCAGATTTCCCATGATCTCATGGGCAAATGCCCAACCAATCAGGATAGACTTGAAGCAGGGCCTCTGAGGACCAGATGCTTGCAACAAGTCTAAGGCACCTTCAGGCCGGGAACCACAGGAAAGGGGTTCTGAAGCAGGTACCAGAGACCTGGGACAAAAGGAGATTCTATTTCAAGATAATGATTGCCATTGTCAGCCTCCCTGTATCTCTCTGCCAAGTGCCTCTACATGTCTCTCCCCCACATGTCTCCTTCCCAGCAGTAGCAGGTGCAAGTCACAGGAATAAGAGCTCTTTTTCTTCCAGAGCTCACCCACCTTCCATGTTATATAGCTTCACATGGCACACAGCTAGCTCAGCCCTCTAGTTCCCAGTAGCTAGTCCAAGGTGAGTGCATGTAAGTGGAATTGGGGAACATTGTACCTCCCCTTGTAGCCTCAGTTATGGGGATACAGAGACCTCCTGTAACAAAGTAATCTCAAAAGGGGAGGTTCCATGTTCCTTGTCCCAGCTAATGATGGGTGCAGCTGGTTATAGGAAGCTTAAAAATGACTTAGGAGGTAAGACTTGGAAGAGAATATTTGGAGGAGGGACATGGAGCAAAGATATATGGAGAAGACTTGGAAGAGATGTTGTTGAGAGACTTGTGGGGCGGCTGACCGTGGCAGCCTTGATCTTGATTTGTACTTTGATTTTGCTCCTTTTTTTCCAGACTTGTCTGGCCCCTTCTGCTCCTTTCCTATTGCTCCCTGTCAGAAAGTGTCCCAGACTTGTGACAAGCTTTCAGGCCTCAGCAGCCCCATTATGAGGCAACCCTGTTCAACTGGACATTTACCCATCTAGCTCCTCTGGCTCTGAAATCACTCTTTTGGGCCACTTGATAAACCTCCTACCACCTCTACCCCTTCCCTCTCCAAGTACTGTCTGGAACTTCTACTTTTTCTCTGCATACTTTTTTTTCTTCTCAGGGGCCATTCATTCATACAGCCTTAATAATTCTTCTTAGTGGCTCTCAGATGCCTAGATCCAGTCTTCATTTTCTCTCTTACTTATAAAAGCACACTACATTGCCACCTAGCCAACTTTACATCTTTCCAACAGGCCCAACTTGTCTCAAAAGGAACTCAGCAAGTTCCACAGAAAATGTAGACTGTCTATCCAAATGGGATGCAGTTCTGATACTATAAAATCATCCCTGGGTTCCTCCCATTTCTTCTTTTGTCTCTATAGACATGGCAGCAAATCACAGCTTCACAGGAAACAGAGGTTTAGAGAACTTTCCCAAGGTCCAAAGGATAACGAGTAGACAAGTCAATCCACCCAATTTTGTTCTAATGGATTTTTCAAAACCATACTTCCTCTGAACTCTCTTGAAACACAGTGCATCCCTAAAAGAGAAATGTTGCCTTGTGGGGTAAGGATACATATGACAACCTTATTTCTCGAGCTAAAGGGCTAGAGTTTAGAAATCTTACAAATATGATGCATTGAGTGTTTTCTTAGTTTTGTCCACAGTGATCTTCCCAAGAGTTTTCCAACAAAAGCTGTGCCAGATCATCCCCACCAGGTTATATCTATTTAATCCCGTTTCGGAGAATTTGAGGTTTTCATGCCAAAGGAAACCCAGATATCACCTAATATTTACCTCTACAAAACACTGTCTTACGGCACACATACAAAACATTTACTTCTACAAAACACTGTCTTACAGCAACTGTTGGACCCACTCCAACAGTTCTGTGAAGGGAATTTGAGTACTTGAATGATTTCATTTGTTAAAAACACCTCATTATGTTGAGACACAGCTATTCTTGTAAACTTCTTCTCACTCTTAATTCCTCCTCTGCAACCATATGGCAGTCATTCTAAAACATGAAGATTTCCCTCAGTAAGTCCCAATTTTGTATCTTTTGGGGGGGCTCAGCATCCTCAGTCTTCCAGGTGGCATGATTTCCAGTTTCTTTTTCTCCCTGGTCTTTCCCCATCCAGTTATCAATCATTTACTTAATTTATGCCTCCCTAACCAACTATACCACCCCATCTGGCATCTGAGTAGCACCAGGAAAGTGGTACTTTCTCCTCTCATATTCTGAACACTCTGTTTATTAGTATAGTCAAAGATCTTGCTAACTACCTCAAAATCCTTTAAGATCTTGATAAATCTGAATAGAATCCAAGTCTGGTAATGCAACCTTGTCAGTGAGAACAAAAGTCAGAGGTAGCAGCAGCATTCTTCCATAGGAGCCTGAGAATGCCTCCTTTGAATAGTACTTTCAGATGATTAAACTTCTGCTGTGACAGACATGAGACCCAGCCTGTGGCAAGGACACATTTTGAGTCTGTTGGCAGGACTATTATCAGATCTAGTTCACCATCCTAGATTAAGTTATTCATATCCTTATTGCATTGTGGGTATCATAGGAACTCTCAAGTTTCTGAGTTTTAGGCCTTTAGGCTGACTGATAAAAGTGGAAATTGTGGTTTTTATATGTCAAGTTCATTTGTATAGCAGGCAACAAAACCAGTCCAGTTGATCTCAGAAAAAGTCTAGAAAGATTCTAGAGTATTTTTGTGAATATGAGAGGAATATGGTAAGAGATACACAGATACTTCCTTTTCAAGTTTTAAATTCTAGGCTATCCTAGATCATGTTTCCTAAAAGCAAAAACTAAGATGGGAATTCTTGTGTAAGTGATTTATATCATGTGTATAAGTACGAGGGAGTTTTTCTGGGAGAGATAGTTAAAAAATGAGAGGAGAAGCAGCAAGTCAATAATGTGCTTTGAGAAAATGTACAATATATCCTTTACCTGATTCTAGGGGGAACTGAGGTGGTTATTTTGTCACAGCTATCAGCTTGGTCTATCACAATGGGGAGGAGAAAAGTCTAAGCTTCAGAGAGCACCTGTCAGCCCAGGGTAATACTCCTGAAAAGGGTGCAGGTGTTAACCATTACCAACCAACACCCACAGCATCTGGGGAATGGGTATGCTGGCCAGATAAAAAGATTTCTGGAAGGGGACAGCAACAGTGTCTGTTACAGAGATCTGCCCCTGAACCAAGGCAGGATCTTTCAGCATGACCCCCGCTACTAAGAGACTTTCATTGTGATCCAGGGGTTGTGCATTCCTCCAACGTCCAGTCAGTGGGCATTAATGGCATGGGATATATTGTTTTGGTTTCTGGACGGTAAGATTGGGATGGTCCCCAAGAATGAGCATTCATCTAGCTCCTGGTACAAAGCCTTAGAGGGACTATGTGTACCCAAGTAAATCTGAAACAGTTCACAGAGATGTAGGCTGTTTCCTCCACATCTTTAAAGGTTTGGTGGCTTCCTCTTTTTCCCCCACATCACAAACACTAGAAAAACCTTTACATCTCAAAACTTAGGAAGCCCTCTGGCTTGAAGTATGGCTGCTAACAATTTAGTCTCATCCATTAACCACACTAACATTTTAATGTTAGTGTCAGTATCAAGCAGCAATCCCCAGATTTCCTGACAAAAATGCAAAAGAAAAATAATTCAACAAATGTCACATTTTTGAAAACTCAGTATAGGGAGAAGAATCTAAATGATCTATGTTTCTAGAGTGTTTTTTCTAATAGTCAACCCATATTACTGTTTGTTCTTTTCGTAAGACTTCATTGTGGTAAAAGGCTCAATTCCATTTCCCCACATCCAAAGGGCACAATGAGGTTTCTATGACCTGTGAATTGCAGTGCCTCAAGGAAAAGCTTCCACAGATAATACAGCCCTTTGTTAAATGCCTAAAGGAGGCTGAGCCTATAAAATAGACACTGACAAACTGCAGCCGGAAAAAAAAAAAATGCAGCACAAAAGCAAATGAGTATTCCATCAAGCAGTGATGCCAACTTCTGTGGATACATTGCTTCAACCCTATCCATTAATAGTAAATCCAACAGAAAGTTCATTGCTTTGCATGGAAGATCTGTTTTTGCAGTTGATTATGCACATGATCACTTAATTCCAAACCCAATTTGACACTCATTTCAAACTGCTACCAAATGTGATAGACAAACTTGCTTCGAGCCCTACTCTACCCCTTAGATGGAATGGTCTTCTTTACAATCAAAGACAACAAAGGAAATCAGGATTGAGGGATATCTGAAAATGAAAATACTTTCTAAATTCCCAATGGCTAAGCTAAATCTTTGCCTTTCTGGCATGTTATTCCTCAATTAAACATTGGAAAAGAGAAAAGTTGGTTTCAAGTTTTCACCCAGGCCATGCTGGATTTGTGCATTTCATACTGGTATCACAGCCAAAAGCTCAGAAATTCCTAATCAATCCATGCAGGTCTGGACAGTACTTTAACTTAAGGTCCTAATAAATAATTAGAATTATACATTCTTTTCTAGAAATAACAGGTGAATCCTTTCCCAGGTCCTCTGCGTGATCATTCTTTCTTTCCAACTGAAAATTGTATGTTTTTGCAGAAAAACGTCAATATGCCTAGAATCCCCATCACAGATTTATTTTGAATGACATTAAGCACATTATCAATGATAGCTGACTTTTGTCTGAAATCCCCATCTGTTTTCAATAAAAGAAAACCTGTACTTCTTTAAGAGACCCGAAACTGAAAAACAAATCATAGCTTTGGGGACCTCCAATCCCACATAAGTGCACAAAAGGAACTAGTATATAACATATTCAAAACTGATGTTCTTCAAACTCTTCTCTTGACATAACATAAGTGATCCTCTGCATTCCTTCAGGGTTAGGCCAGATATAATGGGGTAGAGATAGCATGCATTGTGCAATGTCAATATCAATTTAGATCACCTGCTGTTCCTTATTTATTCTTATCATTGATTCTAAAACTTTTTGCCCACATTGTGCACTTAAATTCTTTCTAATATGACAAGTCCTTAAGGATTTATAGACATTTTCTCATGCTATAACAAATTACTATTCTTGCTAGAGTTCTGGTAACAACCCCCAGTGGAAAATGGTACAAAAAAATGAAGATACTATCAAAGTGATGCCTGGCTGCTGAGATGGAAGTGAACATGAGCCATTTTTAGTTATAATCAAAATGAAAAAGTTAAGTCACAGCCACATCTCAGAATATCAGATAAAAACAAATCTATGTTATCTTGTATATAGCCAGCTCCTAAACATTAAATGCTGGGGAAGGGTAGCAACTAGAAATATGAATTGGCTTATGCTATGTGCTCCAGATACTTCTCTCCATGATCAATATAGAAGCTGATTTATTTCTTCATCAGTCTGTACCCTCTTCTTGGTCACTACATTTCACCTTAATGTTTACTTTATTAATATCCATATATTGACAAATATGTTCCCCTGCACATATTTATTTAGCATCTGGGATAGCTGGCTGAAACAATTTCTCTTTTCTTCCAGATGTTCCCAGACTGTGAACTTGAGCATTGTCAAGCCAGATGACATAAATGAATTTACTTAGGAACTGAGAATTTAAAAGAGAAACATGTCTTCCACCATCCCCTCCTCCAGCCCTATTCCACATTCTTGCTTTTATTTCAAGGCCCAGTTCACAGCCCACTCCCTCCAGTAGTCCTTCCCAGATTGGCCTAAATTAGGTTAGCTTCTCTGCCACTGTGAATACACCACTGTAGTCTTGATACAGGGCAGCAAAGGGACACTAAAACTGGCCAAGAACAGTGCCCAAATAGGTCACTCTTTTAGTTCACCTGCATGCACAATTGCAAGATTACTCAGGTTCAGAGAACAACAATAATGGGATTTATTTAACAAACCAGAGAAAAACAAAGTTACTGAGGCCACAAATGGCTGTTTACCTCACCTGAGTCAGTGTCCGGTGTTTCAAAGGCCTAAATACAAACACTCCTAAGATGGCATCTTCCCACCTCTGTGCACCAGGAGCACGGCCCAGCCAGATGGTAGGTCAGGTTCCAACTCACGAAGACAGCAGGAGACACAACAGGAGATGCTCATGGAGATGCCGAGATGGCCCAGCACAGCACCAGACAAGTGACACTCAAAACAGCAGCTGCAGTGACCAAACCACCCAACAAATGGCCATACTCACACAGCACAGTGAGGTGCTGGGCTCCGGGTCTTCACCTTCCCTGCCATACTGTAACAGCAACAAAACAGAAAAATTTCAGTCACTCAGCTACTTGCAAAGCCTCCTGACCTTTCTTTAAGGTTGGCTGATGGAAGCCTTTCCAGGACCTTCAGAGGCCCACAACAGCCTTCTGGAAGATGAGCATGCCGGGGGCTGAAATTGTTGGCTCCCAAATCCCTGAAGATCTGAAAATGCTGAAATCCCAAACACTCAATCATTAACACTCAATCTGCTTCTGCAGATCCTTATATTTCTTATCAGAGTCTCCACCCCCAGCAATACTTTATTCATATTTTACCTTGGGCTACCCATCCTGACCAGCACCCCTCTCCAGGGGGGTGCCACCTGTAACAGTCTCTGGCTTCAGTTACCAGTTACAGTAAGAAGATATAAGACTCTGAAACAGGAAGTGAGCTGCCATCAGACACCACATCTGCCCATACATTTATCTTGGATTTTCTAGGCACTAGAACTGTAAGAAATAAATCTCTGTTGCTTTTAAGAACCTAGTATATAGTATTCTGTTATAGAAACTCAAATGGACTGAGACAAATTGAATCCTTATGAAATGGCCAATATTCAATCATTGTTCACATATAAAAATCCTGTTATTCATTTTAATAGATGGAACAAAACTAGCATTAATGTTATCCATTTCTTTTAATGTTAGTTTTCTCAATTACCCAGAGTCAAATTTCCTTTAAGTTTCATAAAATTTCATAAATGTCCTGAGACTATATTCTCCTTTATTTGCTTAAACAACAAATTGCCCAGTAACAAAGACCTGTTGGGTTAACAGACTATCAATCAACCAGAACGTTGCAAATAAATTGCAATGTCAAAAACCCACAATGGGTGCAGAGAGGGAACCCTACCTCATTTGCCTCTGCCCCATGAACTTCTTTTGTTTGTCAACAGCCACCCTGACATGTTGAAAAAAAGAAACAGTTCCTTAATAAACTTTATATTTCTGCTCATTTTCTACCTGTTTCCCATTCTTAAAGTAAAATTGAAATATTAAAATCATGTGCAATGATGGCGAGAGAATGAACATGATGAATTCTTTCTTGCAGCTACTCATAACTAGATTGCAGTAAAAACAAAGCCAAAAAAGCCCATTGGAAAAACTGACGTCTACAGAACACGCCAGGATCAAGAGTCTGCCAGAAAGGGATGGAAAAAACCTCTAGGTGAACTCTGTCTGTAGTGATACCAGGGCAGTACAGTGCACAGAGGGAGGACTGGCTGCTGGTAAGAGCTCCCTATAGAGGTTAACTAGGCACAAGACAACATTGGAGGCTCTTAAAACACAGCACTGCATTAAGGGGGTGTGCAATTTGACACCCAGGTGGAGGGTGTACTGTTGAAGAGCTGCAGGGCTGGGGGTGCACAATGAGGATTACTGGTTTGAGCCTGAGCTTCTTACCATTGAACAGCTGGAGCCTGAATCAGAAAGGGACAAAAGAACATGTGTCTCCTCACAGAAGAGTCTACTATTTGAAGACCTGTCTGAGATATTCAGAACACCTGCCATCCCCCACCCTAGGGCTACAATGAAAACAGAGGAATGTTTAAAGAAACCAAAGCTCAAGCACCTGTCAATAACACCTCACAATAATATACCAGGACAAGACTCTGTGCTGAAAAAGAAAAGAGAACATCTCCCAGCCTTTGACTCCATATCAACTATAATCTGCCCAATGCTACATGTATGCTTAAAACTAACCTAGAGTAGAAGAGGACACTTCTACTTCTTCTACTTAAAAGGGGTGCAGGAACTGTAAGTTAGTCTAAGAGACACGAAGACTGAGGAACAGACTGGAGGAGGGAATCACTGTGGATCCCCCAACACACAACTCTGCTACCCCCAGCATGGTAGGAAGCTAGAGTCTCAGATTTTATTGCAGGTGATCCTTTCCCCAATCCTCTACCTACTGCCCATCACTGGTGTCATTCTTCCAATTGTTAGAGCAGGGACAAAGACAACAGTCTAAAAAAGTGCATCACTAGTATAGCCCAGGATCCCTAGTATAGTAGTGCATCCCTAGTATAGCCCAGGCTATAGCCTAGCATAGCCCATTAAAAACAATTTAAATGAATAGAAATAAAAACATTTCACAAATACTGGAGTAAAAAATCCCTGAGAGGAGTCTCAGTCCAGCAGAACTGCAGAACATGACAGAAGAGGAATTCAAGGTAACACTCCTAACAATGCATATAGAACATAAAACCCCATTGGGGATATAAACAACAACAACAACAACAGCAAAATAAAATAAAGATAAAGAAATTGACAGAGCCTCCCTGGTGGCATAAGGGTTAAGACACAACCTATGAAGTTATTTTCAGCCTCTACAGCATGAGCTAGATCCCCGACCAGGGAGCTACCCACATAGCACCGCTGTCTCGCCCACTGCTCCCCTCAGCAGTGTATTTCAGAATATCTGCCTGTTCTGCTCCCCAGTCTGTCTCTGGTGAATCCTCTCACCCCCCACACCTCTGTACCCCAGTTCTTGTATGCATATATAAATAAATATTTTTTAAAAAAGAAATTAATAGACAGCTACAATTAGAAATAAGAGAACTAAGAAACATTGTAGCTAATTCAAAAAATACAATGAGGGCCTCAACAGCAGACAAACTGAAGCAATAAAAATAATTTATGAGCCCAAAAACACAATGTTAGAGAACACACAATAGAACTGTTAGGCATTTAGGGCAGGAAACACCTTCAGAAATAATAAGGCTTAGGGAGGGCCAAGAAACACCCTGAGGGGAGAAAGGCAACCCCGCCCCCAACCGCCAATAAAGCCCAAGGAAAGCAAGAAGCACGCAGAGGGGGAGTAGCTCCTCAAAAATGACCCATATCTGGATAAGGCAATTCCTCTAAACAGGACAAGAAAAAAAAATTTCTGCCCCTTCTGCCCTTCTGTCCCCGCCACCACCACAGGAAGGGTGGCATTGGTTGACACCATGGCAGCTCAGGGCAGCTCAGGTCAAATGCTCTCCCTTGGCACAAACTGCTGCCCAGACTGATCAAACCACACCCTAGGAGGGGGAGTGACTTGGAACCTACTGTCTGGACCAAAAAAGTAGGCCCTGGGAATGCTGCACAGAGCACCAAGAAGGGATGGAGTGAACAGTTCCTGCACCCCATTTAAAGCTGGAGCCTCCACAATTCCCTTGCAGGTGTTCTTACCTGGGACTTTGCCCGGCCCTGGGACCTCTGGTTGTCCTTTTATTCTGTCTCTAAATAAAGTGGTTTTGTTTCTGCTAAAGACATGGCTGTGAATTATTCCTCATACCATAGCCAAAACCAGAAACCCCTCAAACCCAGCAACATGGTGCTGTGCTTTGAATGACGTGGATGGAAAGGTACAGCTAGTCTGGGCACTTTCACCAGATCCCCAAATTAAGTCTGTGTGGTCCTAACTGGAAGTAAATGTCAGGTAAGTGCTGGACAAAGCTGTGCCCTGCTTACTCCTGCTCATTCTCTTAATCTGCATCTTCGATTCTTGGTCTTCCTAGGCCCTGCTTGGGCTGCCTTCTGCTTCTTAAAGAAACCTATCACTTGCTTCTGCTGGGCACGCCCTACCACTGCCTATTATTAATTTCCCTTACTTTCTGGGTAGCACGAGGCATAATCTTGACTCCACCTGTGGATTGAGGCTTCCCCTGTTTTCAGGGGTGGCAGGGGCCAGTCACCACACCTGGCAGTCCCAAGCAGTCCTAGGGTGAGATATGATCTTTTCAGAAAGCTGGTGAAGGTTATCTCCTCGTGCTGAGGAGGAGCCCAGGGAGGCCACATTACGCTCTCTGGTTCTCTCTCCTCTCTATCTTCTGACATTTTTTTAAAGATTTATTTATTTATGCACACCAAGAACTGGGGTATAGGCCAGAGGTGTGGGGGTGAGAGGATTCACCAGAGACAGGGTGGGGAGCAGAACAAGGGGATCTACTGAAATACACTGCTGAGGGGAGCAGCAGGAGAGAAAGGAGAGGTCTGCTGCACCATGTGGGTACTTCCCTGGCCGGGGATCGAACTCCTGCTGCAGTGGCTGGCGATAGCTTGATAGCGCTGTCTTTAACCCCTGCGCCACCAGGGAGGCCCACTCTTCTTATTCTTTCTCCTTCTACTTGTGGAGGATAGGTCTTCTCTGTGGCCTATTGATCATCTTTTTCCTTTTATTTTTCTACCTCGCTGAGCAACCTCCCCCATCAGGCTAGGGCCTCCTTTGCCCCTGCTGATTTTAGTGAAGACCCTGGCCCCCCTCACCCTCCCCACACTGTTCTTTCCCTTGACCCCACCTGTTGATGAGCCTAAAGCTCCAGATCACATCCTCAGCGCCCTCCCTCAGGCAGGAGGAAGGAACCTACAACCCACTCTGTGGAGATTCAAGAGATTAGGCCTTGCAGGAGCGCTGGTGGGGGCGTTGGAGCCCCAGAGGCTTGTGAAGAGTAGTGGTCCAGTTTGCACCTTGCTGCCTATCCTTCCTCTTTAAAAACTCCCTCTGTGCCTCAGGTGTTTATTTTCTCTCTGTCAAGGCTTGCCCCTTATCTTTTTTTATATATATATACAAGTCTTTTTATTTACATAACTGTGATGATTTTTTAATTTATTTAATTTTTTATTTATACATATTTTCCATCATTGTTCATTTTTAAACAGTGTTTGCTTCCCCCCCCACCCTCAGGTGTAGTCCCCATAGAATTTCCTTCACCAGTTCACCCGTCACCGTGCAGGCTATTTCTCTGACAGCATTTGTGGCCTTCCGCTCTTTTCCCTTCTCCCCGGCCTATTCCAAGTCCTCTTCTGATTCCATCTGCCCTGTCTTCTGTGCTTGAGTTTACCAGCGCTATCTGTGGCTTTCTTAAAAAGTTTCAATCCTCCTTCCCCACCCCTCTTGTTAGGGGGAAAGGATGTCCTGAAGCTAATCCCATGCAGGCTTTGTGGACCCCACCCCCACCCCAGGCCAAAGCCATCAGGACATTGGGAAAGACAAATCCCGTCACCACCAAAGGGAAGGTGGCTGGGACCTGAGGGTGGGGTTAAGCAGTAGGGTTGGTATAAAACCAGACTCGTGGGCTTTGGAGGGGATCCCCCATTTTGGCTCTCCGCCAGCGTCCGGCCAGCGCTGAGAGTGCCTTTGGGTTTCCAGGTCGGCAGATCGGGTAGGACGCATTAAAGACTTTATTTCCCTATTTTCTCCCTGAGTTGTACATTTTCCTTATTTCCTTTTCCCTTGTAAATAAACCTTTTATTAACCTTTTGTGTGTGACTGCAGTGGAGTATTCATAAGTCCCTTTTAAGTGCGCGGGTGAGGACCAACAGCCAGGCACCCCGTTTTATATCGGGGCTGTTCCGTAACACTCTTATTCTCCATTCTACCGTGCTCTTATTTTCTTTTGGCTTCTAGAAGAGGAAAAAAGAAAAAGCTCTCACTTTATCTCTCATAGGCACACTTGGAAGGCTGGTCCCTGGGTCAGTCTTGTTCTTTCTGCTTCTCCCCAACTCTATCCAGAGACTCACACCGAATCCCCTGTGCTGTCTGGCCAGCTCCTATCTGTCATCCCTGCTTCTGCCTCTGGCAAACTTGTCACTCACATTTCCCTTAATCTCCCCTTACCCTTTGTTTCACGCAGGCCAGTGCATACCCTGGCAAACTGGCAAACACTTCTTCATTTATCCCACCCCTCTGCTTTCATCAGGAGTCTCATGTCCATCAGAACAGGGCTTTTGTGTTGCCAAATTTGCAACCTACGCCAGGGCCCCCAGTCACCCTCCCTCTATAATTTAGCCCCAACATCTGTCCTTACCACTTTCAAGCATTCAGGGCTGTTGTTCTCTTCCAGGAAAAGGGATCATACCGGTAGCCCCTTTGGGGGGTCTGGGGGAGTGAAAGTGTTATATAGGCAGGTTTGCGGGGCTTGGGCTACCCCTCTCCCTGTCCTATAACAAAAGGAGAGGTGCCAAGACTCTCAGGATTGGGGAGGAAATCATCACCCCCCTGGATTGGCGGAAAGAACACATCTCCCTCAGATCAGGGAATGGATCACCTTTCCTCAGGCAGGATTTGGGGAGCATGGAATGTTCTACTCCCTCAGGTTTGGGTGGTGATGCTCTGACCACAGGTTTTGGGGCAGGAACACCCTGACACTTTCTGTGCTCCTTTTTGTCCTCCCTGGATGGGAAATCAACCTCCTTTACCCCACAGGGAGAGGAACTGAGACCAGGAGAACTTGGGGAACAGGAAAGGCTGAGACACAGGATGATGTTTTTAAACAATATAGGAACAGAACAGCTCCCAGGAAAATAGAAGTGTTTTACTGAAATGTTGCTGAGCTGGCCACTACCTAGAGTAAGGTCAGGTTATAGGATAATTAAGGAACAGAAAAACAACCACCATGAAACTCCCTGGGGCAACAGGAAGTCTGACCGGATGTGGTCATGGACAGGACTGGAGTAAACGGGCATCCCCCCTGGAATCTCCTCCTGCATCCACTTTCCTAACACGAGCATCCACTTTCCTTACAGGAGTACTCTTTGGGGCTGATAGGGAGAGGTTCTCAGCCCAAAAAAAAAATCTCAAAAAGGGGAGATTAATATTTTTTTCCATAACGCCTCAATGCAAGCCAGAGGGAAATTCATGACCACTAAATGGAACCCTAGACTATTACACTATCTTGCATCTTGATCTTTTCAGTCAAAGACTCAAAAAAAAAAAAAAAAAAAAGGTCAGATGTGAAAAAAAAGGTCAGATGTGCACTGTGTTCAGGCTTCTTGGTCCTTCAGGACAGCCCTGAACTGTCATCTAAATGTAAACTTGGTGGGCCTCCCTTGGTGGTGCGGGTGGTTGAGTAGCGTGCTGTGGAGCTGTCCGCAGCCTCTGCAGTGCCATTTCGATCCCAGCCAGCTGGCGAGGGTCCCACATGGTGCGCCAGACCTCTCCCGTCTCGCCCTCTACTCCCCTCACCAGCGTATTTCATCAGTTCTGTTCCCCACTGTCTCTGGTGAATCCTCTCACCCTCCCGCACATCTGACCTGTACCCCGGTAGTTGTATAAATAAATAAATCTTAAAAAAAAAAGTAAACTTGGCAACTGGCATCTGGATGCATTTGCTCCCTTATTGGAGGTCCCCACTGTGTTACAGGGCAACCCTGATATAAAACGGGTTGCCTGACTGTGTCCTCACCCACACGCTTAAAAGGGACTTACACTGCAGGCACACACAAAAAGGTAACAAAAGGGGGCCTCCCTGGTGGCGCGGTGGTTGAGCACTGGGTTGCGAAGCTGCCCGCGGCCTCTGCTGCACTGGTTCGATCCCCGGCTGCTCCCCGGCCACCGGAGGAGGGTCCCACATGGTGCGCAGACCTCTCCTGCTGCCTGCTGCTCCCCTCAGCAGTGTACTTCGTTCCTTCTGCCTGTTCTGCTCCCCGCTCTGGCTCTGGTGAGTTCTCTCACCCTCCTGCGCTTCTGACTGTACCCAGTGCATGTATAAACAAAGCAAATAAACAAACAAATAAATAAATAAAACATGCCTCTATAAAAAATAATGCAAAAAGGTAACAAAAGGTTTATTTACAAGGAAAACCGAAATGAGGAAATATATAACTCAGGGAGAAAAGAGGGAGATAAATTCTTAGTGTGTCCTACCTGTTCCACAGACCTGGAATCCCAAATCATCTGCAGACACCAAACCTGCCTGACCAAGAGCATGAGCCAAGGGCCCCAGACCCCACTCACATGGCTGGTTTTATTTACAAACAGAGAAAATGGCTGCTTAACTCCGCCCTTAGGGCCTCGCAACTTCCCTTTGGGGATCATGGGATTTGTAATTCTCAGTGTTTTGATGGAGTGGGGGTGGCATCCAAAAAGCCTGTAGGGAATTCGCTCAGGACATCCCTTCCCCCTAACAACTGGACCTAGCACTGCCTGTACCCAAGTGATAGAGATGACATTACTTGGAAACCTCAAGATTCAAAAAAAAAAAAAAAAAACTGATCAAAAACAATTATTTATTTTATCAAAGTGACAGTGTAACTGGTGGTGCCCCCTGGAGGTGTTGCTGGTGAGGATAGATAGCTCCAGGGAAAATGCTAAAAAGTATTGTATTTCGGGGTGGAACAGCAGATAACAAATATAATTCAGTGTTCCAGATTCAGCGTTTGAGAATTCAGTGTTCCAGATTCAGCATTTCAGGATTCAGTGTTCTGGATTCAGCATTTGAGGATTCAGTATTTTAGATTCAGCATCCAAGAATTTAGTATTCTGGATTCAGTGCTTGATTTAGTGTTTTGGGTTTAGCATTTTCGGGGTCAGCGATTTTAGTCCTCGCTGCATTGATTTTCCACAAGGCTGTTGTGGGCCTCTGAAGGTAGAGGCATCCAGCAGCCAACCTCAGAGAGGAGAAGTTCAGAGGTTTTGCAAATAGCCAAGAGACTGAAACTATTCCTGGTTTTGCTGCTGTTACAACCTGGCAGTGAAGGTGGAGACCCGGAGCCAGGCACCTCGCTGAGATGTGTGAGTGTGGTCGTTTGTTGGGTCATTCGACTGCTGTAGCTGCTGTTTTGAGTGTTGCTTGTCTGGTGCCGTGCTGAGGCATCTCAGCAGCTCATGGAGCATCTCCTGTTGTGTCTTCTGCTGTCTCTGTGAGTTGGAACCTGGCCAATAATCTGGCTGCTGCATGTCTGCAATGGTAGGAAGATGCCATCTTGACATGTGGCTTATTATTTGGGAGTGGAGCTCCACTTCCTCAGCGGCAGGAAGATACCATTTTAGCTGCTTTTGTTTGGACTTCAAAACACTGGGCACAGCTTCAGGTGAGGTAAATGGCCATTTTTGGCCTTAGTAACTCTTTGTTTTTCCCTGTTTTTTTTTTTTTTTTTTTTCAAATTTTTTTTTTTTTTTTTTTTATAGAGGCATGCTTTATTTATTTATTTATTTGTTTGTTTGTTTTGTTTATACATGCACTGGGTACAGTCAGAAGCGCGGGAGGGTGAGAGAATTCACCAGAGCCAGAGCGGGGAGCAGAGCAGGCAGAAGGACCGAGGTACACTGCTGGGGGGAGCAGCGGGCGGCAGGAGAGGTCCGCTCGCCATGTGGGACCCTCCTGTGGTGGCCGGGGAGCAGCCGGGGATCGAACCGGCGCTGCAGAGGCCGCGGGCAGCTTCGCAACCCAGCGCTCAACCGCTGCGCCACCGGGGAGGCCCTGTTTTTCCCTGTTTTGTTAAATAAATCCTGTTGTTGCCGTTGTTCTCTAAGCCTGAGTAGTCTTGCAATTGTGTGTGTGGGTGAATAATTCAGACAGTGATCAGTAAACTATTTGGGCACTGTGCTTGGCCAGGTTTAGTGCCCCTTGCTGCCCTGGGCCAACAGGGTATAAAATCAACCATAAAAAAGTTGTGTTCCTATGCAAAATGAGATAGAAGAAGACAAAATTGAAAAATTATCCCATTTTTATTTATATACAAAAAGAAGTAATTACCTAGGAGTGAAAAAAAATAACTATAAGACATTGTTGAAAGAAATAGAAGATACAAAGAAATTGAAAATGAGTCCCTTCTCATGGATTGGAAGAATCAACCTTGTCAAAATGATGCTTCTACCCAAAATACAATAAAAATTCAATGGACTCACACTAAAAATATCAATGGCATATTTCAAAGAACTGGAGCAAATACTACTGAAATTCATATGGAACCACCAAGGACCCCAAATAGCAAAAGCAATCTTGACAAGGAAGAAAGAGAATGTCAGTATTACACTTCCAGACCTCAAGCTATATTACAAAGCATAGGTCCTTCACCTTCCTTATTAGGTTTATTCCTAGGTATTTAATTTTGTGATTGTAAATAGGGCTGTTTTCTTAACTTCATTCTCTTCTACTTCATTGTTACGTAAGGGAAGACTACTGATATTTGTGTATTCATTTCATAATTTACCACTTGCTAAGCTGACTTCTTGTTTTGAAAAATTAAGATTTTTTAATGTAAAATTTTATTATATTAAATGCTTACAGTTCATTTACACATACACATCGTGGGCCACTAGCATCTTAGTTAAACATAACTCTAGTGTGTGCCCCCAATGTACTACCTTCTCCCAGGCAGAAATATAAGTGTTAATTACTCAAGTGAACACTTCTCCACCCACAGCAGACAAGATCAGTCCTAGCACTCATTTACTGATACAACTTAGTATGTTTTACTCTCTGACCTATCTTGTGAAACAAATGATTGGTGAAAGCACCAAAGAAAAAGATAATGGCTGTTTTATGGCTCACCAGATTATGGTGAATGCCTAGCTACAGAGAAGACACATTGTTGAGCAACAATCCCAGGCTAGGTAGGTTCACTATCAGTTCTCACAGACAAAAAGAATTCGGAGCCTTGGGTGGATTTTGCACTCCTTCAATGGTGAGACAGGGGACCATATACACAGGCAGACAGAGCAAGGAAGACTCTAAACCTGAGAGGCAGATCAGCAATTGCAATGCCTAGGCCCCTTTACACTGTCAGGTGCTCATAGCTATAAACTGACACATTGATGCAAATTTGAGACCCATCTGGTATTTGCAAAATGTCTGAGTAAATGAAAACATAGCATTTCAAGGTATAGGGTGTCCTGTGGAAGGCGAAAAATAGCCTGATTTAATCATTTCCTTTACACACATACAATGAAAAATAGCAGGGAAGACTGCAGCAGAGAAAAGGGAAAAAAAATCTTTGAGTCACAACAGAGTGATTGCATTTCTGGTTTAATTTCTGTAGTAATTATTATATATCTGAGGCCAAGCTCTCCACTACAAGACTGTACAGTTAAATAGTAGATATTTGTCTTTGTCTTTCACTAATTCCAAATCATGTAATTGCTCATAGGAAAATACTGTAAAAAAAATACAACACATTTTGCCCAGAATTACATCTCTCTCTGTCTCTCTCTGTCTCTCTGTCTCTCTGTCTCTCTCTCTCTCTCTCTCTCTCTCTCACACACACACACTAGAGCTCCAGAGTCTGAAACAATCTCTCCCATATCCAGAAGATTACCATAGAAGGCTTTGAAGTTCTTAACCATGTAACTTATTGTTCAGAAAAAGAACCATGGCTGTGATTCTAAAACCTCATGCATCTACCATGGCATAATTAGACACAGCAGACATGAAGACACCCTCTATGTCCTGAAATTCTAGTGGTCACTTAAGTCACTCTCTCAGTATTTGTTTAAAGGCTATAGGAAACTGATCTTTGTGACGTTCTGCAAAAGAAGAAATTTCAATTGGATTTCTAAAGGTAGTTTTTATTTCTATCTCAGTTTTCTTGAGCTCAGAAGTTTTAAGACAGCTTAAGAACAGTGAGAGGTAATTTAGATATATTTATATTAATTAATTTATTATTCTATTAAAATGGGATTTGAAAACTCAAATGCCTACAGAAATATAATATGAATAGACAAAGTGGGCTGTCTATACTTTCAACACAGACACAATTTATGTGAATAGGACTATTCCCACTTATTCAATATGCAAATAAATAGTCTCACTTGCATTTTCTTGAAATGTGGTTCTCAAAATCTCCTCCTTTACTTATGATAGAAACAAGTATCCTTATTTTAAGTTTCTTTTAAAACCAAGCCTGAAACAATGGTTTGAGAACAAATAGAGAGGAAGATTCTCTTGGAAGTGAACTTGGGATGTTCCTGGGAAATAAAAAGACATGGAGAGACGGAAGTCAATATAGAGCACATTATGCAGCACTATGAGCAACTCTGGGTGTGACCTACTGGCAAGTCACTGGGAGACAAAATGGGGCATTCCTTAGAGAATCTCACTTGAGGGACAAGAAGTATGGGTTTCCCAATGCCCTCAACTTTTTTTTTTTTTTAAAGATTTATTTATTTATTTATACAAGTACTGGGTAGAGTCGGAAGCAGGGGGGTGTGAGAGAATTCACCAGAGCCAGAGCGGGGAACAGAACAGTCAGACTGACGAAATACACTGCACACCAGGTGGGACCCTCGCCGGTGGCCAGGGATAGAACCTGGACTGCAGAGGCTGTGGGCAGCTTCGCAGCGCTCAGCTGCTGCGCCACTAGGGGAGGCCCAACCCCCCAACTTTTTGTCTGTCATCAGTTATGGGCCACCCCTAGGATCACTAACTCTAGCACTTCTGACTAGCCCTGATGCACCTGTAACAAGTAGCTGAAGCCAAAGACTGTTACAGGTAGTGCCCTTGGAGGGGGGTGCTGGTGAGGATAGATAGCTCCAGGGAAATGCTAACAAAGTATCACATTTTGGGGTGGAGCAAATGATCAGAAATATAAGGAACTGAAAAAGGAGCCCCTAGCATTCAGTGTTTGGGATTCAGAGTTTTCAGATCTTCAGCTATTCCAGGCTCAGCGATTTCTGCGCTCACCACACCAATCTCCCAGAGGCTGTTGTGGGCCTCTGAAGGACATGGAGAGGCTTCCAGCAGCCAACCTTAGAGAGGGAAAGTTCGGAAGCTTTGCAGGTGACCTAGTGACTGAAACTGTTTCCGGTTATGCTGCAGGTACAGCCTGGCAAAGAAGGTGAAGACCGGGTTCTGGGTGGCTCGCTGAGCTCTGTGAGTGTGGCTGTTTGTTGGGTCTTTCAGCCACTGAAGCTGCTTTTTTGAATGCTGCTTGTCTGGTGCTGTGCTTGGGCATCTTGGTAGCCCCATGAGCATCTCCTGTTGTGTCTTCTGCTGTCTTTGTAAGTTGGATCCCAGCCTGTATTCTTGCTGCCACATGCTCTGCATCCTCAGTGACGGGATACACCATCTTAGATGCTTTAGGACTTAAAAAAACTGGATACTGCTTCAGGTGAGACATTTTTGGTCTCTTTGCTTTTTACCATTTTGTTAAATAAACCCCATTATTGTTGTTCTCTGAAACTGAGTCATCTTGCAATTGTGCGTGCGGGTGAGGAACTCAGATGGTGATCGATAAACTATTTGGGCAATGTGCTTGGCCAGTTTAGTGCCCCTGGCTGCCCTGTGTCACACCCATGACCAGTAGTGAGCTTCCCAGGGCACAGGAGGAGACTGCAGAGGAGAAATAGAAAGGGCACAAAGACCATCTACTATCAGTTCAAAAATTGGTCCATTTTCCTCTTACTTGTGCTTTAATTAAAAAATAAAGTGCAAATATGATAATAAATGGTCACTGAGACTCAAACTTCTACCAGGAATTAGTGTGGGCTAGAGAGTGCACACTCCATCAAGAGGGGCAGTCACAAGTCAACTCCAGCTGATAGTTGCCATGCAAGACTGCAGGCTAGGTGTATGTTTTCCAGACCCTTTCTTTTTCAAGAAAGCTGGGATTCTGCCTCT
The DNA here is from genome assembly GCF_014898055.3 of Talpa occidentalis. NCBI lineage: Eukaryota > Metazoa > Chordata > Mammalia > Eulipotyphla > Talpidae > Talpa > Talpa occidentalis. Next base: position 24,292,372 of record NW_023601754.1, on the reverse strand, counting down.
TTATGCAACATCTCCGAATTTTTAAGAGTTGGCAACTAAGGGGAAAAAATTAACACTCAGCAGGCACATGAATTCAAGGGTGGAATTTTCCTGTGTATGATCAGTTTTCACCCCCTAATTTAAAGTTTTGTTTTAGTACCCATTTTATGACCAGAATTTTCCTGGATGCAATAGAGTGTCAGAGGTGCTCTAAGACTGTCCTGTTGGGCTTAAGGAAGGTATAGTGATGAAGAGAGTTGTAAGATGATCCAGAATATAACAAGTACATTCACACAACAGTTATAAACAAAAGGCTATTGAGGCTGAAGAAACAACACTAAGCCATTTGTTGCTAAATTTAAAGATAGCCAATCAATACATTAAGTTCTATTGATATTAAATGCTATTGTTCAACAAATATTGATACTTGCTACGTCTAGGACACATTGCCATCAAATTCAAAACCAAGAAAGCAAGTTTAGCTCACAAGATAAGGTATAGAATATCTACAAGGATGAAGTCAAAATTGTGATAGGTGAAGCTTGCCTTTTACACTTTGACATACCTACCATCAGTAACTCTCTGAGGCCACTTTCACATCAGGAATTGTATGACCTCATGGCCCAATCCACTGCTAGTCTCAGAGCACCCTCTGTGAAACACAAGGTCCCCAGACTTCCCAAATGTGGTCAATCTGTTGGATCCTCAGACTCCTGTAGGGGTTGCATGCACCTCCAGGGATGCACAGGACAATCCATTGCCGGCATAAGAGAAGAACATTAGAAATAAAGCTAATGATGTTAAGTTTGCTAGTATATAATGTATTATTTTCTTTGAATTCCTCTTCCAGCTTATTTGTTGGATGTATACATATACCATGTGGTCTATGAACTACCTTGAGGGGAATGAGGAGTTTCCCAGATCAGAATCCAGTGTTCATTCTGCAGTTTACTTGTGCTTGATTAGTGCATTTGTGGATAGTAATGTCTTGCTTTAGCCAAATCAATACTTATCAATGGACAAGAAGCATAAGAAGATTCTTACAGAGGAATTGCAAAATAGAGACAATATTGGTGATACGTTCACAAGGGACTAATGAAAAAATGGGGTGACAGGACTAACTTTATCTCCTAGTTTGAGCTCTTTGTCAGTAACATTATGAGGTAAATCATGATTTTCTAATTAGCCTGGTCATAAAGTCAACAAAAACGGAACAATAGATTTTATATATACCCTCATGATTCTAAGTCTTACCCCAAATGTAAGGTGGAGATAGTACCTATTTCTAATTTATAAATAAATATTAATATATTGAGGAAAATTCTCAAAGGCTTATTAAAGGCAGGTGTGGTGAAAATCTGGATCACTGAATTTTCTTGAGCTAGATGACTAAAGTGAATTGAGATAAATGAATGAAGGCACTATACAAGACAAAAATTTCTCTGTATAGCAGGGGAACTTCATCATGAGTTCCAAAAGACAGAATGAATTCCTATAAAAAAAATAGGAAACAAAGGAAAACTTGGTCTTTAGACTATTGATCATCTCCTTATTTGTAGGAAACAGACAAGCACAATAAAAGCAGGATTGTGTGCAGTTTTAAGCCAATCTGTGAAAGGTTTCATAATGAAATCTGCTTTCAGCTATTTCCTAAGAGTGACCCTGGCAGATAAGTTTGGCGAGTGAGCTGATGAAAGCAGAGAAACCCCCTACGCTGGGCACTGTCTTTCACAATGCTTTCCCCAAGTAAGTGGCAGACTTTGCAAAATGCTGACTTGAGGCAAAGGGGAGCATTTGCTGCAGAACCAGGCCGTGTAGCATGGGAAGGAAACCCTCCCTGTACCAGGCTTTAGCTGCTTCTCTTGTCCTGCTGATTGGCTTTTTAATCAGTTCTCTAAGGCTGGTTAACTTTTCAGTTTGAATCATGCACACAAGTTCATCTGAGTGTCTGACAGCCAGCTCTTATGCCCAGCTTTCCCGCAGTTCTGAGCTGCATTGTGCAGCATTCTCTCTTGAGCTGAGTGGAACTTGAAATGACTTTTTAGATTCAGGACTTCAGGTTGCTTTAACCTATTTGTTCCCTTTTTTCAGCTTAATAGGAAAATGGCTTTCCATTTTCCTTCTATATGTGTGCAATTTTTTTGGCCATCTGCTGAATTCCTACCTGTAAATCAGCAAAGGCCAAAAATAATCCCCAAGACAAAGCATCTAATTTCCAAAAAAAAGTCACAAGTTTTGCTTGTGTATATGCACATGAGTTAGAACATTAAAGGTCTGTCTCTCTTCATTTTCAAACAGCAACAAAAAGTAGGTCAAAATTTCATGACTCTCCAAGATAATTTTTCCCAAAGTAACCCAAATATGAATAGAGGCTCTGGTTCAGCAGCTCCGATGGAATGCCACTGGTCAGTCCTCCTATCTTTTAATGGATCCACCCAGAGAGGATGCACTGACAGCTAGAGGGTCACAAGGCCCATCACCCTTATCATTCTGCAATTTTCAGAAGCCTATTTTAGCAACTTCCAGGAGTCTGAATTTTGACACAATTATTTGCTAAAATGCGGGAGAATTTGATTGTTTCAAAGTAGCTGATGATTATATTTTACAACATAATTCTTCGGCAGGTAATGTTTCTTAATTTAGTTTTGAAATGGCATCTTCCTTAATAGAAGGGTCAAGAGATATTCTGTACTAAAATTACTCATTTCCCTGGGTGTCACCTCCCTCTTTCTGCCTTTTTTGAATTTTCCAAGTATCAGGTTTGTGTTTTGCTCATCTTTGTATCCATCATCTCTGCTGAGTGACATTTGCCTGAGAAAGGTGTAACAAGTAGAGAAGGAATAAGTGGGTAAAAGTTGATTTCCATTTCCAAACATCTCTTTAAGCATTACGTATTATGTGTGAGAACACAGATGTGGACTTGGTCACAACCTGAACTCTGAAACTCATTAATACACCATGGGCAGATGACCTAACCTCCTTGAATTTTCATTTCCTCATCTTTAAAATAGAGATAAATACTGACTTCAAGAGGTTTTTGTGATCAGTTAATAAGATTGTACATGTAATAGCCTTCCTTGAATCAGCTCAGCTTCTTGTCTACCTGTTGCCCTCCCACTTGGACCCAGTTTTTGGGAGGTGACAACAGTCTGATAACCTCAGCTAATGAAAGATGTGTGGCCACCCCTTTGGAGCTAGACCACAAGGCAGCAAGGAGTTGGGAGGGAAAAGATTTACTTATTTTCTTTACTTGCCCTTTTAAAGTCCTAGTGGGCTGATCTACCCAAGCCTCTGCCCCAGGCCTGTACTAGCACTGGGCACTGTACCAGCACTGCGGACAAGACAGAGCAGGACCTCAGTCAAGGTGTGGACTTAGGCAGAGGTCATAGAGACCCTTTACAGAGGGGTTGAAAGGCCCCTGGGGCAGCCCTGTCTCTGTTCCTGGATTGGACAAACTGTGAACCAGAATAGAGAAGTATTATCTGTTCTCTATGGAGGAAATTACGTATGGAGAAAAAGATCACTGAGGCTTCTAAAGCCTAAGGCAGCAAGGGGTACCCAGAATTCTTCCATAAGATGCAGATTTTTCTGTAGCCATTTATGGCCCTCTCGGGGCCTCTAACTCCCCAAGAGAAAGAGAAAGCATGAGAGACTATTTGTGAGGTCAAAAACTTCAGGAAGCCCCCAGAAGCTCTGGCAACATCTGGGACAGGAAAACTGATATTCAGCACAAAAGAGGAGGGGACAAATATCTCTGAATTTTTCATCCCACCTTCAAAAATTAAGGCCCCAAATAATTCCTCCTCTTAAGGGAAGGGCTGTACCTTATAGTCTTTCTTCTTGCCCCACCTCCTGATCATCAGGGTTTAACTGAGTGGTGGTGACCAAAGGGACAATAATAGATGTCACCTACTGAGCACATGTGAGAACTTTGTTCATCATCTCATTTAATCATCTCTGAAATCCAAATAAAGTGGATACTATTTTACCCATACTCTGTAGATGCAAAAAGAGAAGCTCAGAATGGTAAATGGTCTGGCTCAAAATAACCCAGCCAAGAAGCAACAGAGCCAACATCTATTCCAAATTTATTGACCTAGTAGTCTCTGCTCTCACCTGCCAGCTTTTCTTCTTCCCTATAATTGCCTACCTTCTATCTCTGATATGACCCTTTCCTCTCCATAGTCTTCAAAGACTTATTTCCAGAGGACTTGGCCTCCAGAAAGGGATCTGGAAGAGTATAGGACTCTCAACAGAGATGAAGTGAAGCTGCTTGCTTGAGGAGGGAAGGAAGGAAGGAAATAATCACATTGCTGGCAGTGACCAGGCCAGGGAAGCATGTTGGGAAAATTATTCACCACCTCTGTCAGGGTCCTTCACCTTTGTCTCCAACCACATGGAGAATACAAATTGGGCTGCCAGGAACACAGTTCTGCTACCTAACGAGGCTAAATCATTAAGGGGGAACTGTTTCGAAGCATCTAAGATTTTGAAAAATCAATCAGAATTCCAACCACATAGCAATTTAGGGGTATTGTCTGTTACTAAAAAGAAATTCTGAGAATTATCCCAGATAGAAACATTTATTTTTCTCCATCACAATTTTCAAATTAAAAACAACTCTATTATAATGATGCATTCCATTTTCATGGGTGCAATAATTATTGCACTAAAGATAATAGGGCCCCTGTTAGTTAGCAGAATCGCCCTGGTTCTAAATGGCTTATTAATAAGCAATATGGTGTAGTCAATTAATACCCAGGAAAGAACTATGGCAGACAATGACTGGTGGATTGGTTACTGGATCTAATTTTCATCATTGGGTCGGTAAAGTCAGGGAGCAAATACCTCTCAAATGGGAGGGAAGAAAATCATAAACTTGATGAAAATAAATCATCTTTTGAGCTTTTAAGCATTTTCGATTGAGGTTTTGGTTAATGTAGGTGACAGCCCTTTCTGCCTGCTACTTGGCATGTGGTTATTGGGAGCCATTTGTAACACTCCTATTTTGTCTGTGAAAAGACATTTTAATTGAAAAATCATTTGCCCATAAAATTATTATCATCAATTCACATTCTACCAAAGGGCTGCATTATGACCATAAAACAATTTGTAAGTGGATTCATTTTACCCACTAAATCACTTTACATTATGTTGTGAACAGAATGATTAAAGCAAGTTAGCATTTTGTTGGCAAAGTAATTACATTATTATGCATTTCGTCCACACAGATACTTATACCACTGAGTCCATTTGTCTTGTTGACAGAACATCTATATATATTGGGCAGAATGCATTTTATTTAGTTGATGCAATTAATTTTATTCACCAAACACTTTTAAACTTAAGCTAAATTTTTGTCACAGTAATAGATATGATATGGGAAAAATTAATCTTGCCTGCATGATCTGTGCTTATAAGGTTTTACCAAATAACCTCCAAAAGTTTGCAAACAGGTAAACAAAAATAGGGAGAAAATAATGGGGAAGATCAAAACAGACACCTTAAAAAAGTTCCTACGTTAGCTACGTTACTTTAACTTTTCTATGTATCTAGCAGGCATCAAATCTAAAGATCTTGAAAATGTGTGGGTGGAAATCGTGGTGGGAAAAGAGGGACTGCTCCAATTTGAATAATTATGCTGAGAAATTGGTGAGCACAGATAGTTTTTTTAAAGGACCATGATACAACTCTTCGAGCAACTTCTCTACTAGTGTCTGTTTGTCACCAGCTTCCTCCAGTGCCTTCTGTTATTGGGTTAACCTGATAAAGCCCTGGTCAGCCAATTCACTGCTTCCCTGCTACCTGGTTATCAACCCCATAAAAACAGCTTCAGGACAGTTGCTGACTCAGGGCAGTTGATGCCCCTTTCCTATTGTGTGATTCACAATAAACAGTCATTGCTTTAACCTTTGATTGAGTTTCTTTCTAAATTCCTCCTGTCATATCAAAAAATCCAAACAAGAACTCTAACAAATTTGGCAACCATAAAGAGACAGGGGTCTCCTTTTTGAGACCCCTCATTTGGTGTCCAAGAAGCAGGGACAGGGCTGTCGGCTCCCTTGATCACCCAAGGGACTATAAGAACTCTTTGTTCTCAGACCACCTGGGAAAGAAAGCGGTGCCTTTCCATGGCTCTGCTTAAATTTGCTTTTGATTTTTAGCAGCAAGGTTTGAACGCTCTCAGATGGGTCCATTTGACTCAGGGAAATAGGCCGGTAGGAAATATGGACAACACATCTGTGGGTGTCCTGCCTGATTGTAGGGCCAGCAAAGCACAGAGCAGTTTCTCTATGATCCAGGCAGACAGGTAAAGGAGAGTCCTGGAGCCCTCGGTGGCTTTTTCAGGCTTTTATTGAGCTTTTTACATCATCTGTAGTGTGGCAACCAGGTTCACAGCAGGCAGGGGGGCAGGAGGACTGGGGGGCCAGGAGTCTGGCAAGCTTCCCAGGCCCCGGCGAGTCTACTCTTTCTTGCCTCTGTAGCGTTCTCTTGCAGGCTCTTTTCTGCTCCCTCTGCTGTCTCTGATTCCCTGCTGCGGCTTCTGCTGCTGTTGCTGTTGCTGGCATCCCCGTGACGCCGCCCTTCTAGGCCCAGTTTCTCAGCCCAGGTGTGCCCATTTACACATGCCCACACCCTACTCCAGGTGTCCACCATAGGGGCACATCTGTAAGAACACAGGCGTCTATCATTAATACTAATGGCAGGAGAGAGGAAAATCCTGATAATTTTCATTTACTCTACACTGATGCATTAGGTGAAGAAATAGTAAAACTGAGAAAACAGAGGTTTCTTTCACCTCTTCTTATACTGGGGTATGCCCAGATCTTCACCATTGCGTAGACAACACAGGGTAGAAATCAGAGACCTCTTTCAGGGTTTAAATGATTCTTTCACTCAAAGACAAATTATATGCAAATACCACACAGGTAGTTGACTACAGGTTTCTGATCCCATAGCTCCAATATGGAAACCAGGTGGCAGAGGTCCTCCCAAGACACAGGTCTCGGGCCTCAACTGTCTTGATCCTCAGCTGATCTTCATCTACCATTACAATCACCCACCTGCCCTCAGTCATGGGAGCTGATAACTAGCTTAGAGAATCCTGTAAAGGACCTGAGCAAAATAATAAAGGAAAAGTAGGGCACACTCCTTTCCTTTTTTCCCTTTTAGAAGTTGCCAGGGGGAAACTGAAGTCAGGTCTCCAAGCCATGGTGGCCTGGAGTTGTCTCCAGCAGCCCCTTGAGATACAGCATTGTTTAGGACTCAGGGAAAGACATCTGGAACAGGGAAGGAGCATGGCCACCAGGTGAGCACCCTGGTGAGAGGGTTCAACCTGTACACAGACATGGACAGTGGTGGAGGGGGGGAAGAGGTGACTGTGTACTCGTGGAGACTCAGGGGAGTTGCAGGCAGCTCTGTGAGCCCACGCTGTTTCTCCCTGGCTGGCCCTACAGGTCAGTCCACTCTTTCCAACCTGTCCTAGAGCATGGGTAGCTCAGGTCCAACCTACTTGTGAATGAATGCCAGGGCTGGAGGCAGATTCCAGGTAAAGTGGAGCATCTTGTAAAAAAAAAAAAAACTAGAAGTATGATTGTAAGAAGTACCCTCTTGGCTCCTGGTTCCCCAATGGCAGTAGAACTTGCCCATCTCTGCCCCAGCACCAGTGTGGGGAGAATAGCCTGCAGAGTGCTGGTGTCTCACCCCAGCCCCCTCATGCCCAGCATGAGACAGCACGGGGCAGATTGGCATGCCCCATACAAGTGAGCACAGGACAGGATAGACACACTACCAGGATTTTGGTTTTGAATTCTGAGCTGGTTTTGAAAATGGACCAATTAGCTTCATATCTCCCACTTGCACCAATAAGGTTCAGGCTTGCACTGGCATCAAACGAGTCTTGGAAATAGAGCTCATTTTGAAAATGGACCAATCAGGTTTGAAAGGCAGGTACTCTGAAAGGGCATCTAAACTGAGGCTTCATATGGCTTGAGAGACTCATCCACACTCTCTCCTGAGAAGACCTCCAATGCAGACTTTTGCAAGCCTTCAAGACCTTCACTTCAGCTTCATTCATTGGCAGTACTTCTAGCCTATGCCTGGCATCTCTAAAGTGTTGTAACACTGGTGTCATGGTCCTCTGGCATTGCCTCTGCAAACTGTCCAGTCTGGCACCTGACACTGCCCAGCTCAGCCTTCTGATTGTTGCTGAACTGATGCTGTGTTCCCACAGCAGCACCACCTGTTACTTCTCCAGCTGCCACAGATTAGTTGGATCCTGGTCCACCAATTACGATGTGCCCCTAATTCTAGACTCTTCTCAGAGAGACAATGCCATATTGCACAAGCAGCTTTGGTTTACACTACTGGACACTGTGAACACTATCAGGGTTGATCAGCTAGCCATTAGATGTTTTCCTTATCTCAGCCTTTTGTAAATAAACCCTGCTGTTACACTGAGCTTGAGTTGTGTCTTGCAATTGTGAGCACATGAGTGAGAATCCACAAATAATGACTCCCCAGTCTTGCGTTGTTTCATGATGTTTTAGGAAGTTGAATGATATGCGTAGTGATGAAAGTGAGGAGGAAAGGCCAAAATTATACAAGACATCTACCTCTCTTCTCCCCCATGCAAGGCAAAGAACCTTCAAATGAGCTAAAGTACACCTGTTCCAAGACTCAGAAAATTACCCACAGGAGTAAATGTCGCCTGTGAATTTCAGCAACACAGATTCATTTCAGAAGTTTCACCTCCCTCACCTCCCAAGGCAGAAGAGTGGCTCCCAGGAAGACCTCAGTTGGTTCCTCTCCAGCTGTGACATAGAACTGCAGCCAGAAATGCTACAGGTCTCCCAGCCCCCAGCCAGTCTTCACTCTTTCTGGGCTCTCCGGTGTTCTCTGGTGGTCTCTCTGCTTCTCTCACAGTTCTCCTCTCTCATGATTCTTTCTCTCTGCTGGCATCCCCATGATGACACCCTTATAAGCCCAGTCCTAGCCCAGGTGAATCCCATTTATATATGCCCATACTCTACTCCAGGTGCCCGCCATCAGACATGCATTCAGGACCGCAGGGATCCATCATCAATCCTAATGGTGGGAGGGCAGAAAAGCCTGATACTTTTTATTTACCCTATACTCTAGCACCTTCCACATCAGAGATATTTTATCTCTGCTATTTGGGACACTTATGTCTTCAGTTCAGTTTAACTGCTGAACATGGACTAGCTAATGAAACAGTACTCACAGAGTTCAGAAGCCAATCCTGCTTGAGCATTATCACAACCCCCTCTTAAGGGAAAAGAAACTTGCTAGCCAGAGGCCTGCTAATTGGATGAAGAATAATAATGTCTTCCAGGGGCCTCTGGAGGCTCATTCTGCTTTCATGAAGAGAATGAGAGAAACATTCCTACAGCATACCCCTTTGGATATGCGCTGGCCAGTAGGAGCTCTCATCTTAAATACCTACTTTATAACTCAGAGCATCCGTGACATTAGTAGCAAGTTATAGAACCTAATACCCCATCCTCCCAACTGACAGAGACAGTCTTCTGAATGTTCAATAACCAAGACTTGGCAGAGGAAGAGAAGAAGAAAGACTTCAAATGGCAAGCCACCTTACTGGCATTTGCTCTTTAAGGCCAGTCTGCAAGAAGATCATGAGGGGATAATCCTCGAAGATGACCTCTGGTCCTCAATCAAGAAGATCAAGGACCTTCAAGTTGGAACCAAATCAGTGTGTGTAGAGTAAATGAAGATGCTCAGGCTTTTATGTCGCTGGCCTCTGTAGTAGTCATCTGCAGCTTTGCATACAAAATGTGCTTGGGATCATGGGCTCAGGGATGCATGCCTGATGGTGGACACCTGGCATATGGTGTGGGCATGTGTAAGTATACACACATGTGCCTAGGGGGTCAGGGGTATGAGGGCAAGTGACTACAGAGCAGCAGAGAGCAGTGGAGAGTGATGGAGAAGAGTTAGGAGGGAGAAGCGAGAGGAAGCCCAGAGGAAAGAGCCTATAGAGATTTGCAGGGACCCCAAATTTCTGTTTCCCTGCTGGCTTGTTTCCCCTGGTACTGTTACAGAGCAACCCTGATATAAAACAGGTTGCCTGACTGTGGGTCCTCACCCGCACACTTTAAGGAGACTTATTAATGCTAAACTGCAGGCACATCCAGAAGATTAATAAAAGGCTTATTTACAAGGGAAGGGAAAATGGGAAATGAATAACTCAGGGAGAAAAAGAGGGAGATAAGTTCGTAAACGTGTCCTAACAATTCCTCTGACTTGGAATCCCAATGACCCACTGAGCTGGTGGAAAAACACATGCTGTCAGGCCAAGAGAGCGACCCTCACTCACATGGCTGGTTATATCCACCAACAGAAAAAAATGGCTGCTTAACTCCACCCTCAGGTCCTCGCAACTCTCCCTTTGGTGATCATGGGATTTGTAGTTCCCAGTGTCTTAATGGAGTGGGGGTGGAGTCCACAAAGCCTGTATGGAGTTTGCTCAGGACATCCTTTCCCCCTAACAATACCATTAAAAAAAACTGTGGGGATGATGCCAAGGGCTCCAAATATCTCTTTTAAGCTGCCTGAACCAATGATGAACTTACCCAGCCTGGGATGGTTGCAAAATATGTGTCATATATAAAAATGTAAGGGAGAGTTCCCCTTTCATCCCCACAGAGAGGGGAAAGGCCTGCATCCGTGCCTAGAGGCCCGCAGTACCAGATGGCCCAATTCCTTGATGACTGAAGGGGCGAAGGGGTTCCTTAGCTGGCTCCAAGCAATCATATTCCCATCATCCCAGAGGACGCCCAGATGACCTGGGGCTTAGGGTGTAAATGTAACTGGTGGCTGAAGCCAAAGGCTGTTACAGGTGGTGGCCCCTGAAGTGGGGTGCTGGTGAGGAAGGATAGCCCCAGGGAAAATGCCAATAAAGTATCGGTGGGGGTGGAGACTCTGATAAGAAATTGAGACTGCGGAAGAAGCCCCCAGGATTCAGTGTTCAGGATTTCAGAGTTTTCAGGTCTTCAGTGATTCCAGGGTCAGCAGTGTCTGCCCCCACCATGCTGATCTTCCAGAAGGCTGTTATGGGCCTCTGGAGGACTTGGAGAGGCTTCCAGCAGCCAACCTCAGAGAGGAACAGTTCAGGGGCTTTGCAAGTAGCTGAGCAACTGAAATTGTTCCAGGTTTTGCAGCTGTAAAAGCCTGGCAGGGAAGGCAAAGACCCAGAGCCAGGCTTCTTGCTGAGCTGCATGACTGTGGCTGTTTGTCATGTCCCTCGGCCACTGCAGCTGCTGCCGTGAGTATCGCTTGTCTGGTGCTGTGCTGGGGCATCGCGACAGCTCTGGTGGGCATCTTCTGTTGTGACTTCTGCGATCTTCGTAAGTTGGAAACTGGCCTGTGGTCTGACTGCCACATGCTCCACAACCACAGTGGAGGGAAGGCACCATCTTGGGAGATTTTGTGTTTAGGACTTTAAAACACTGGACACTGCTTCAGGTGAGGTAAACGGCCAATTTTGGCCTCAGTAACTCTTTGTTTTCCCCCGGTTTGTTAAATAAATCCCATTATTGTTGTTCTCTGAACTCGAGTAGTCTTGCAATTGTACACGTGGGTGAAGAACTCAGACGGTGACCGATAAACTATTTGGGCAGAGTCCTTGGCCAATTTTAGTGCCCCTTGCTGCCCTGTGTCATAAATCTTCGAATTTTTACTAAACAAAGTAGCCAGTTAGTCAGTTTTGAACATTGGATAGATGCTTATCCTCCCCAACTTGCTCAATAGTTGGGTGTGTCAGGAACAGAACAAACTGAGAAAATATTTAAATTATTCCTTCCTGTCCCTCCTAGGGAGAGACCTGTTTCGTAAGCTACACTTTATTTGGAAGCAATAACTGCACTTCAAAGGTACCAGTGCAAACTCAGGAGGCACTGGTGGACTTGTGTAGGGAAAATGGATTAAATCAGGCTTTTTTCTCCTTCCTGCCGCTAGCCTCTATGGTTGCAGCCTTGCTTTCCTCCCATCTTTCATTACCCACATGTGATATCATGTTGGTGCAAAAGGTGTTTGGGTGCATGAGCACAGGTCAACCTATAGGTGCAGCCACCCCAGCCTGAGGGGCATAAGCACTGGGCACATGAGCCTGTAATTACTGACACCAGAGCTGAGAGGCTGGCAGGCAGGATGCGTGGGTACCTCTAGGTATAGAGGTCCAAGAGACATCACAGAGATAAAGGGGGAGAAAGAGAAGAGTGTGGAGATCACTGGTGCTGGGAGGCTCAGTTGTTGCCTGCTTCCCAGCCCCACTGCCTCCCTCAAGCCTGTCTCCCTGCCTGCTGTTCTGCCTGAACCTGGTCCCCTGCTTCAGCATTAAAGGCTGTCAAGTGTACTGAGGGCTCCAAGATTCCTAAGCCATTTGCCTGAATCAACAATGAACCTGGCTGCCTGCCCTGTGCCTGGTTGACCAACAGCTTGCTAGTCATAACTGGGGGAGGGGAGGTCTTCTCAAGGGGCATTGCCTGTGATCAACCCAGGGGTAGGTAGGAAGGGAAAGTTGTGCCTGACCTATGTGCATTAAACTGAAGCCTCTGGCCCTGAAGCCTCACCTACTGCAGTTTCCCTTAATATAAAAACTGTGGTGAATCATGGGTTTCCCTTTGTCTCCGTATTGCAAGGGAGCTAAGGATCTGGGCCTATGAGTGAAATGAGTCTTATTCACCTTAAAAAAAAAAAAAAAAAAAAGATTAAAACATGTTTTAGAAATTATGACAAATTACTTGTGAATCTCCCAATTTAAAGGGCTAATGGAATAACAATTTTTTAACCTAGAAATTGGGAAGTTAAGGTTTTAGGGTTTTCAATTCTAATTTATGTGTGAAACTGAGACTAATGATATTGAAACTAATGAAAATAATGAAGGAGGGCCTCCCCTGGTGGCACAGCAGTTGAGCGCTGGGCTGCGAGGCTGCCCGCAGCCTCTGCAGCGCCGGTTCGTTCCCCGGCTGCCGGCGAGGGTCCCACCAAAAAAAAAAAAAAAAAAAAAAAAGAAAGAAAGAAAGAAGAAGGAAAATAACTCTGTGTGTAAAAGATAAGATGTTTGTATTTGAAAGTTTAGGCAATGGAGTTCTTTTGTTCAGAGTCTGAAAGATTTAGCCTCAAGATAAAGTTCATTACTTTTGGAATGGAATTATGTTTAAAAATAACAAAGGAAAAGAACTTATGGGTTTAAAAGGGAAAACTTAGAAGTGAACTTTATGTGGTCAAGCTAAATAAGGTCAAATGACTTGTAGAAGGGATTTTAAAAGTTACATCCTACTAGCATTGTAGATTTATGTAACAAGTGTTTTCTTCTATCTACTAAAAGGATAAAGGAATTAAAAACTGTGCTTAGGTTTTAATCAGAAGCCTGAGATTGAAAGAGGTCAATTGTGCTGACAGTTACCGTGACTTCATTTGTATTTAGTGACTTGGAAGCCACTTGTAAAGATGGTAACCCACCTTTTCATACATGAAATAATTGAATTTCTTATTCTTATTGAATATCCACAACTTGGAAATAGAAGATACATTTAAGCAGTATGTGACACCTGTGATTAACACACGATTTTCTGATTTCTGCATCTTTAACTGGATTATTAAGAATCAGGTGAACAAAGCTGATACCTTCCCTCAGGTATTAAAAAAGTAATTGATTGAATGAAACTGAAAGAATTAGAAACAAAGAATAAGTATTCCATATTGACAGATGGTCCATGGGATATGACTAAGTTACTGAGCTTGCTAAATAGGTTCAAAGATCCTCCTTTTGCTAAAAAGTGGATCAATATTCAAAGTCATATGAAAACTTCTATAAGGTTCCTAGAAGCCAGAACAAACTGAAAATAATGCTTGTAAAACTAGACATGAATTAATGAGTTATTTTATTAAAATCTGTGTATTAAGCCTGTGGGGAAAAATCTCAACTCAAAATTCTAAAATAATAAAGTTTTATTAATTAAAAGGGAAAATGGAAGGTCTCAAAGGTCTTAAGTCACCCCATAAATTTGTTCTCCTTGTGAAAAAGATGCTAAATTGGGTCGTTTTGTGTATAATGAAATGTTATGAGAACATTGTCACATAGGAGAAATGTTTAACCATAGCATATATGTAAATATTGATATGAGTGTTATAAAATTATATGAAACTCAAGTCTAATATGTTCTGGTATAATATTGTTACTTGTCATTTCTGGCAATTCTGAAATACTGTGTGTCACCAAATTGAGTAAACTTCCTTGTCAACTGCTTTATAATCAGACTTTAATTATAGTTATTTTTAAGTCTTTTGCCATTTACAGAAGTTACTTATTCTAATTCTTTGTATTCAGAGAAATTCACAGGAAAACAACTGACAAATACTCTAAAAATACAGGTTTGTCTTGGTAGTGAGGGTAAAAGGAATTGCAGAGCTTATGGGGAAAAAATGGACTCATAATAATTGCTAACAAGAAATCTGAAATTTTCTGCAGAGGACTGAATGAACTATGCACCACTAGATACCTTCTCAGGGGGTGGAACCGTGGATATACCATACCCAAGTAAAGCCTGCAGTTAACCCTGGAGGACACCCAAAGTCCTTTAGACCCTGACTATTCTTTTGCGTCAATCTCTAATCTAAAATTGCTATTTAAGGGCCTCCCCTGGTGGTGCAGGCGGTTGAGCGCAGTGCTGTGAAGATGTCCGCAGCCTCTGCAGCGCAGGTTCGATCCCGGCCAGCCAGTAGGGTCCCACATGGCGCGGCAGACCTCTCCTGTCATGCCTGCTGCTCCCCTCAGCAGTCTATTTCGTCAGTCTGCCTGTTCTGTTCCCCGCTCTGTCTCTGGTGAATCCTCTCACCCTCCCACGCCTCTGGCCTGTACCCAGGTTCTTGTATAAATAAATAGATAAACAAACAAACAAATAAATAAATATTTTTAAAAAATAAATAAAATTGCTATTTAAAAGAAGGCAACTAGAAGGATATTTCCATCTAAGAATGAATGGCTGGGAGGTAGCTAACTATCCTCTAGCCTGCTGCATACTTTGTTATTTTTGTTTTGTAGTAAATAAGGCTTGCCCCTGCCCCTCTGGATGCACAGATGGTGCTTTCACAGGCGTACAAATAACTAGGAAATCATTCAGGGATGTCCAGACCTCTGTTGCCTCTCAAAGTTGAAATTCCATTCCCCTTACGGTCCTAAGATTATGTCACAGCTTTTACTTCAGCAGGAAATAGCTAGAAGTCCTTCACCCTTCAACTTCCGTAGGAGTCAGGAGTGGAATGCAGAGGGCAGAGTTTGTTACTCAGCCCCTGGAACATGGTCTTTGCTTGTTACCTTACCTGCCTGTTATTGACTTAACCTGGTAAAATCTAGTCAGCCATGCCCTGCTTCCCTGCTACCCGCCCTGGTGATCAGCCCCATAAATTGAGGATCTCCGCCACTCGCGGCTGAGAGTGTGGTCCAGAGCAATTGCTGCCCCTTTCCTATTGAGTGAGCCACAATGAAAGTTACTTGATTGAACTTTTGATTGTGTTTCTCTCTAAATTCCTTTCATCATGTTAATAAAGGCACACAGGAACTCTAATACTGACAGCAGTACCAACAGATATGACTGTGGACCATTCTGGAGCAGGTGTTACATTCTGAGTTAAGTCACACTCTGAGAGGCCAGGATCCCAGTTGGGAGCCAGGTTGGAGTTTATGGGACTCTGTTATAAAAGATGCCTAGTAAGGGATTCCTACAACCAAACATAAGGACCGGAAGATGGATTGTCTTGCATTGTGGACTTAATGCCCATAGAAATTGCAGATTCCAAAATGCAGGTTTTCCTTTCCCCTTTGCCCAGGACTCTAGCAGCCAGTAGGGCCAGAAAACCAAGTCTCACTGTCCGCGATGCCCACACAACACACAGAGGTAATTGCAGAAACACTCTGGAATCAGTCACAAGATTCAACTTACAGTTTCTGAGCAACTCTACTTTTTCACAAAAGATTCAAGGTGAAAAAGCCTTAAGGAGGCTGACCATCTGCTAGAGGAGTCAGGCAGATAAACAGAAAATTAGGATACATGTAATGAGGAGTTTCTAATGGTGAGGGAAAGTTCTCTATTTTTATTGTGGTGGTGCTTATGCTAATCTCTGTTCTTTAAGAAAATATTCATCCTTGATACTTGTTAAAATGGTAAAGCAGACCTTATTCAACAGGACTATGGTGATAAATTATAGGGACTACTGCAATGAGGTTTTGAAGTAGGGGGAAATAGAACTCAACTCCAAATACAACAGGGTCAGTGGGAATTTCAGCCAAAGAGGAGTGAGGTGAATGGAAAATTACTAAGAGGATATGTAGAGGTGAGGCAGGTCTTGCTGGTAGCCCAGAGTAATCAGCCTCCACCTAGGATGTAGGGAGAGATGAGAAATTTGGAAAGATAACATAGGTGCTCTGATATGGAAAGTGGGGGATATGCCTAGACTGTCTTAGGGGGCAAAGGAAATCATCCTATACCCTCTGGGTTCTTTGAGTCTGGCAGACAATCAAGTAAACATCAGATAGATTGGTTAGAGAAAAGGCCCTAAGTGTTACAGGGATATCCCAGGGGAAACAGGGGTGACCAGGTGTGAGTCCTCACCTGTGTGCTTAAGAACTCAGGACAAGGGCCTCCCCAGTGGTGCAGCGGTTGAGCGCTGGGTTGTGAAGCTGCCCGCGGACTCTGCAGCGCTGGTTCGATCCCCGGCTGCTCCCTGGCCACCGGAGGAGGGTCCCACATGGCGCACAGACCTCTCCTGCCGCCCGCTGCTCCCCTCAGCAGTGTACCTCGGTCCTTCTGTCTGCTCTGCTCCCCGCTCTGGCTCTGGTGAATTCTCTCACCCTCCCGCGCTTCTGACTGTACCCAGTGCTTGTATAAATAAATTAATAAATCTTAAAAAAAAAAAAAAAAGGAATCTGTTGAGGTCTGAAAAAAAAAAAAAAACCCTTTAAAAAAAAAAAAAAAACTCAGGACAAGATCTGAAATCAGACAGGTAGGAGAAATTTTAAAAGGTTTATTTGCAAGGGCAGTAGGAAGGGAGAGAGGAGAAAGAGAAAGATTAATTGGCTAACACTTTCCACCAGCAACACCATCTGAGTTGAGCTATCGGGATGCAGGTTGAGTCCAGAAAAACAAGAGAGATAGATCCTGTATGTGTTCAGGTTTTAAGTCAAGCATGGCTGTTTAACTTTTCCCCTGGTTCCCAGTGGCCCCTATTCAGGAAGCCAGGTTCATGGCATGCTGGGATTTGTAATACTTAGCTCCTGAGATCATACTGGCATGGAAATGGGGGTGGAATGAATAAAGACATCAGAGGGTGGAGTTTGTCACTGAGTTTGCTCCATACTGTTCCTCTAGATTCTGCCCGTTTAATTTTTGTCTCCATTTCTATAATTTACACATCTGTAAATCAAATGTGTGGGCCCTGGGGTGCAGCCTCAGAAGACAGTCTTTTCCAGGGTTCCAGTATACTCACATGAAATAACAATCAGTCATGAGACATTGTCCATGGATAGCCAGTGTGGCAAAGTCCTCCATTTTTTAGAAAATAGTCAATTTAAGCAAAGGAGAATAGATTTGTTAGTCAAATAAATAGCAAACAGAGTATCAGAAAAACTCAGAAGAAAAAGCAGGAAAATATCTCAAAGATGGTTAAGAATACTATTAAAATCATCTCTCTCTACCTTCATCCAAATTTTATTAAATAATACATCAAATGCTTTTATACACTCAATCTAATTTCAATCTATTTGATTTTTTTTTTTTTTTGCACAAATTCACAGGGCGTAATATTTGTTTGCTTTGTTGGAACTTTCCATAAGGGATCTTAGCTTGAGCTCTTAGTATTTGGCCAGTGCAGTCTTCAGAAGACAGACCATGCTTCATTCTCTATAGAATGCATCTTCAACACTTATACCTTTGGGAATATTTCTTCTCAAGGTTCCCAGGGTTTTTTCTTGGGGTCTTCAGGCCTGCCAATGGAGGTAAGTTTCCCCACCTTACTTGGAGGTCTCTGGAACCTACAGGTAATGTGCCGAGCTCTTTTCTTCATGGTGCTGCTCAATTTCAACTCCCAAAAGACATTCTAATCGAAGCCTTAGTAATGAACCATGTTTCCAATTACCTGTTTTAAGGAGAGACAAACAAAATTCCCTATTGAAATTATACAAGAGTAGACACGTTATCATGATTTGCAAGATGCTTATTACCATTTTTCCATAATTTGATGGTATCAAGGAAAGAGAAAAAAGCAAACAGTTCTATTCACCATAAAATTGCAATTTAACATTAAATATTGCGCAGATCCTGGTCAGCTAAAAGAAGGAAAAAATTCCTCAAGTCAGAAACAAAACCAAACAAGCTGTATCACTTCAAATAAAATTTATTAAAATTATGTTCAAAGTTTATTAAAATTATGTTCATCTCTAGTAGTCTATTCAGTCCTAAGTAGAAAATTTGCACTCTCAAGGTTCATCAATTTGCATGGGTCTTCAGATATTGTCAAAGTTTTTCTCCTGTTAATTTTGTCAGAAACAATCTCCACATTAAAAATTTGAGATAACCAAAATTAAAATCTGTTGACATAATTGACAAGGAAATTTATCTAGCATTATAACTTACAGTGTTCCAGAAAAACAATAATCAAAATTGACAAGCAATATTATATCAGAACAAGTTGAAAAAGTTTCACATAATTTTAGAACACCAGTAATAAAATTCATGTGTATGCCAGGGTTAAATTTTTTTTCAAGCTACGATGCTTCCCATCAAGTTCCAATTTACCAGATAAATGCCAAAAAGGTTGAATTTGCCTGATGTCTTTTCCATGAGGAAAGGGAGGAATTTTATGGTGTTTCACAGGCACTCTATAGAGGTTCCACAAATTTCCTCTGATCAGTCAAACAAAACACTACTAATTTTTCCTAATTTAGATTTCTGCAAAGTTTTGCCATAAGTATTAGTGAACTCTGCCAGGAGGTGCCAGGTTTCACAGGACAACTCCCTGTAGCTGTACATACCCTCATTTAACCCACATATCTCAGCAGTAGAATATCAAATCCCCAGGAAAGCTCATGGGATGAGTGTTTTGGCTCAAGAGGCTTTATTCCATCAAACCCCCTTTAAAGCATGCGTCTAAAACACAGATCTCATATCAAACAATTGACTACATGAAATGCAACTCCAACCTCACCTCTGTAGGAGCTTTTGATTTTTTTATACAAAGTAATTTAGCTTTTCTGTACTATTATAAAAACCATCTATCTACATGTAGACAAAAATTGAACAAATCAACAACTTATTTGTGCATTGTAAAAGCATCATAGTTGAACAGTCATGGGTTCCACTGGGAAACCATAGGCAGGTTTATGGCCTCAGACATAATAAGAAAAATGATAGCTGACTGTTATTGGGTTTGCGACTTAATGTACATTTACAAGGAATGCGTGCAGCAGCCCTATGGAGGCTGATACTATATTATCATCACGCACATTTCTCAGATAAGGAAGTGGATGCAAAACAGGTTAGATAGCTTGCTAAGGATACAGCTGGTACATGTTGGTACCAGGATCCAAACCCAAATTGTCTAACTACAGAGAGAGATGTCGTCCAAAAAAAAAGTCCTTAATTGTTATCCAGGAGCATCTCCACTCATGCTTTTCAAGTAATGACCACTTGCCCACTTTCCATTCTGGAACTAAGGGAACCTGGAATAGATAGGGGACAGTCTCTGTGACCCATACAGACACACCTTCTTATCCATCTGAAGGTAAATGCAGTCTCTGAAATCCCACAATAACCCTTGGTCTTTCTGGAGATGTATGGAAGCTTTTTAACAGTCACATTAATGCAATCTTTGGGTAATATTTCTCTTACTTAAGAAAATAAATGGAAAAAGGGTTTTTGTTTACAATATATTTAGTTAGTTTAAATTACTGGAAGCCATTTTGTCAATGACTTTTCCTGGCAAATTTGAATATGGATAAGGACATTTTACTCATCTGTCTGACACTTTCATAAAATACCCTCCAAATGGAACACCAGCAAGCAGAGCATATGCTTTCATCTCCAATATGGGCTTTTTATGATATGTAAGCACCACATCTTTACTGATCCATGGAAAAATAGGTCATGATGAATATTGAAGAAATTAGAAAGTCAAAAATTAGGTTTTGAAGGAAACTATGCTCCCTCCTCCCCATCCCCATCATTGAAAATTAAATGAGAAATTCCAAAAGCCATAGTTATGAGCAGGAAACATTCCATGAATCTAATTAGATGTGCTGGTGTCTTGATTTTCATCAAGATAAGAAAGAAAGAATTGCAGTTTTATGATATGTGAGAATTGCAGTTATATGTGAAAGTAGGTTGACAAAAGTTTGTGACAAAAGTTATGACAGCAAACCATCTGATCGACGCGTTCAGAGGCCCACTCAATCACCCACGTGTTGGAGAAATGGGAAAAAAGAAGGTTAAACATTTCTTTGAGTCACGGAAAGAGGTTATAGAGATATCAATCTTGGCTACCCATCAATATTACAGGGAGTACAGGTTAAAAACAAGATACCTGGATGCCATATCCCCCAATTCTGGTTCAGTAACCCTAGTGTGGGACTGAGAAATCTGCAATTTTATAAAACACTCATGGGCAAAATGCTCTGAGACTAGGAACCGCTGATCTACGAAAGAGTCAGTTTCAGCCATTGGTCTGTTTGTCCAAGTCCTTCCTGACATGTCAGACCATAAGAGCCCTGGTGTTATCCTAACCCACCCTACCAACTCCATCAAGTTTGAATTTCTACTGTACATCTATGGTCATTGAAAGACTTAGGGTCTTATACTATTTCAGTCATTTGCATTTAAAATATCTTACTCATGTATTTTCATCTTTTAAAAAAGAGATTAAAATAGTACCTATCTTGTAAGGTATTAGTTAGGATCAATAACATAACCCAGGTAAAGAGCTTTGCACAAGGTTTAAGATACTAGCTATTATATTATTCTTGTTTATGACACACAATCATAATATATGAGGAAGAATTGCTTAGCTACATTTTATTTATTTTTTATTTTTTAAAAAGATTTATTTATTTATTTATTTATACAAGCACTGAGTACAGTCAGAAGCATAGGAGGGTGAGAGGATTCACCAGAGACAGAGTGGGGAACAGAACAGGCAGACTGATGAAACACACTGCTGAGGGGAGCAGCGGGCAGCAGGAGAGGTCTGCGCGCTATGTGGGACCCTCACCCAGTGGCCGGGGATGGAGCCAGAGCTGCAGAGGCTGTGGGCAGCTTCACAGCCCAGTGCTCAACCACTGAGCCACTGAGGGGAGGCCCTGATTAGCTACATTTTAAAGGAGCCCTTTTGGTATATACATATTAGATAAATTGTTTACATTTGTGTAAGAACAGGTAACTTTGATGACTTCTGTTTGTGGAGTTATTCTAAGAATTAGAGTGTATCTTTGCTTATCTTTCAGACTTGACATGGGAAACTTTGGTCCACAAATTCTAAATCTGACCTTCCTGGCCACCCACCCAAAAAGTACCTACTAAATATCCAGGCATACTGCTAATAACCACTTTATTCATAATAGTGAAAATTTGGGGGGTGGGAGGTAGAATCTAATTTCTGTCATCAGAAGCATGGGTATGCAAACTTGCTATGTTCATTATAGGTCAAGACCTGTAATAACATGGCTCAGTCTCATATACATTAAGTTAAACCAAGTAAACCATACATAAAAGTGTACCAAGTTCAAAAACAAACAGAACTACTCAACGGGGATAAAAGTCATGATAATGATTATCTTTGGAAGTGATTATCATGGAAGGGAAGTTTCTATGGTGCTGCAGAGTGTATGTCCTTTCCTGGGTGATGTTTACAGAGATAAAAAGTAACTGAGTTATATATCAGATTAGTGCAATTTGTAAACTTTACCATATGCATTATGTCTTAATTACTTTTTTAAAGTATAAAAAGCAATTTAATGCCAATTTTAAGTGAGATTTTACACCCTATTAAAAATATCTATGTGTGAATCTCACCTCCCCTCTGAAGCAGAGGAGATACAAAGTTGATGATAGGGGCAATGTAGAATGAGAAACGTTTTTGTATCATCTTCTTCCTTAATTTCTCACTCACTCTCCCTGCAGTGTTTCAAGCCTTCTTTTCAAAGCATCAGGTGCTTATTTCATTTTCATTCATCAGATCTTTCCACTGCCTGATTTACATGACAAAGCAGTTTTTCCACCAAATACGTAAACTAAATTTATCCCTTTCTGATGCTGGCCAATTACTCCTCTTAACACCACTGTCCGCAAGTGCAATGAATTGTTCTCAGCTCAGGGTTGGATGCAGTTTCTATCCAGAAGCTAATTAGCGAATTGCATTTGTTTAGTCTCCTGACAAACAGGATCGACCATAGACCCTCTGATGACTTATAAAATAGCCAAAGTAATGGGCTTGAAAATTTTGCCTTAGGGTAGATTTCCAGTTGAACTGAAGGAGAGCAGTAAAAGTCTTTTGTAATCTAACACCAGTTTTATCCCTGTTGACTTCATTAAAAATTTGCCTCATCCCAGAGGTTTTAATAGAGATAGCCTAAGCTGTACTCTAAAATTCTGTGTGCCAGAATAGAAAGCATATCCCCCTGACCAACTGCCTCTCGAATGGCAGGTTTGTTCCCTGGAGTTCATTCATTTTATTGAAGAAACATTTATTTATATTATGCAACTGTTATGCTCAGCATATAGCAGTAAACAAAATAATTCCTGGCCTTATAGAGAATATATTTTAGCAGGAGAGGTATAAAATAAAAAAAAAATGATTTCATATAATGATAAATTACATGAGTGAATAAAACTGAGAAGAGGATTTAAGAATACCCAGAGAATGGAGACAACTTATATTAGATTATCAGAGAAAGGCTCTTTCAAGAAGTCACAATTGACCATAGACTTGAATGATAAGAAGCAGTGTTCAATCATCCCAAGCAAAGGAAAAATCAGTTTCAAGAATTCAAAAGTAAAAACACTAGGAACAGAAAGAAATAGAACACAAAAAGTAATCCCTGACCTTGTCCATTGATCTCCCTATTAGGACCTTCTACTTTTCTGACATTCAGCACTGGTACTTGATAGGACCATGATATCCTGTTCTCCAGAACAAAAAAAAAGCTATATCAACATCCACCATTATTCCTTTTCCAAAGTCCTGTGGAGCAACCTCTTCTCTTGTCTCAATTTAAGCTCAGTTGAGATCTCTGCCCTCAAGACCAAGAGCAAAACTCCATTTAGGATGGAATTTGTCTTCCTTCAGATGCCCCACAGAAAGAGATCTGTCCATTGGAAGCTTGAGGCAAGTGTGAAGACTTAGTTAGCACATCAGGGGAGGGCAATTAACAGAACACTGTTTGCAATTCCTTTGCAAGACTAATTGTTGGCTCTCTTTAAGTAACATGCTTTCTCTGATGAGAAATATTACTGTGTAGAGGAAGATAGCATGCTGGGAATTTCCATCTAGCATTTTATAAGCTAGAATTTCACAGTTCAAACAAATGTTTGGTATTTCTGAAACTGAATCATTTGGTCAACTAATCTGGGTTCAAGAATTTGGTGACATCAACTGATTGGTTTCTAATTTTTCTTCCCAGTTCTCAGGTAAAGACACTGACTAAATTGAGTTTGAGAGTTCAGTTATTAGATCCCTTGAACTATCAAAGTTTTACCTGTTCAATACGTATTCTGTGTTTTTTGAGCCTTGAATGATAGAACAAAAGGAGTGAGAAGAAACAGAAAGGCAAGGTCTGGTTTCTAGAGAAGTACTAAGTTATAGAAGAGAAGGGAGACTGGAAGTCAAGAGAGCTGGTGCAGAGCAGTGCTAAGGAGCACAGACCTCAAAATCCAAAATCTTGCTCCACCCCTTCCACAGTCTGTTGGGTCCCCTTCCCTCT
Organism: Talpa occidentalis; assembly: GCF_014898055.3. NCBI lineage: Eukaryota > Metazoa > Chordata > Mammalia > Eulipotyphla > Talpidae > Talpa > Talpa occidentalis. Next base: position 24,268,386 of record NW_023601754.1, on the reverse strand, counting down.
TTGCTCCCCACTACCACCCTCACCCTCTAGTAACTTCAATTTTGCATTCATATTTCTTGGGCTTTTTTTTTTGTCTAATTTTGTCTGTTCCTTTATTTTGTTTCTTTGTATGTCACATGTGAGTAAAATAATCTGGTATTTGTTTTTCGCCTTGTGACTTACTTTGCTTAGCATAATCCCTGCTAGTTCCATCCATGCTGTTGAAAATGGCAAGATTTCATCTTTACTTATAGCTAAGTAGTATTCCATCTTCTTATTCTACTCATCTGTCATTGAGCATTTAGGTTATTTCCATATCTTGGCTATTGTAAATAGCTGCAATGAACACAAGAGTGCATATATCCTCAAGGACTGATTTTGAGCAAACATTTAAATGTCCAAAATTAAAAGGTTGTGCTACTAAAACAATCCGTATACTGTTGGTGGGAGTGCAAACTGGTCCAACCACTATGGAGAGCTGTGTGGAGATTTCTGGACCTACTAAACATAGAGCTTCCATATGATCCAGCAATTCCACTCCTAGGTATTTACCCAAAGGACACAGAAACATCAATTCCAAAGAGCACCTGCACCCCTATGTTTATAGCAGCACTATTTATAATAGCTAAGCTTTAGAAACAACTCAAATGCCCAAAAATCGATGACTGGATCAAGAAGATGTGGTACACATACACCATGGAATATTACTCAGCATTCAAAAAAGATAAACACATGCAATTTGCAGCAACATGGATGGCACTGGAAGGGATCATGCTCAGCAAAATAAGCCAGAAAGAAAAAGAAAAATACCGGATGGTCTCACTCATAGCAGGAATCTAGAAAACTTAAATAAGGGACCAGGAAAATGAATAACTATAAGAAAGTGAAAATCAAAATCAACAAAAAACTATGAACCAGAGACACTCTATGGGGGGTGGGGGGCGGGGAGGGGAGGGATTGGGGTCAAAATAAGGGGGTTGCAATTGTATGGGGAATATAAAAATAAAATTTATTTAAAATAAATAAATAAATAAATAAAATAGATAAAATGTTGCCAAGGAAAAAAAATAAAAATAAAAAATAAGGCAGTTAAAAAAATTAAATAAAACAATCCATATAAAGAATAAACTTAAAAGAAAGGGAATGGCTCCTGCTCTCACAGACTTTACAATGCAGAGGGAGCTACAAAATATACAAGAAATCAAGCAAATATATAGTTGAATAACATATACCATTTTGGGGGGCAAGAGGACTAAAATAAATAGCTGCATGGGGCATTCTGTGTGGAGCTGACATTTAAGCTGAGATAATTAGGGAATAAACTAGTCTCAGGGGCATGATAAGTGAAGAAATTCACTGCCAGTATTCAGAAGATGCAGAGAACCTGAGGTGACACTGGGAAGTAGAGGGAACACTGGCTAGTGGGATGGGTGTCTGTGGAGGAAGAGTGGAGGAGAGGTACATGAGGTGAAATCACAGGAGACAGAAGGCAGGTTGAAAGGCCTTGTGAGCTATGATAGACAAGAGGATTTTTCCTCCAAACACAATGGCAAGCCAGTGGAAGGCTATATGCAGGAGAGATATGTCATCTTATATATGTTTATAAGAAATCATGGTGACTACGTGTAGCAAATGGACTGGGAACAGGAGGAGCAGAAACTTGGTAGACTGTGGTTGTGTAGCTAAAGAGCAACAGCAGTGGTTTGGAGAAGTATGGTAACATTGGATTTGGACAGAAGAGGACAGACACAAGTTATATTTGGATTTGATGAGAAATAGTATGGGCATTTTTTAAAAAAAATACTAAATGTGGAAATACATGATCCATCAATACCACTCCTAAGTTTCCAAAATTAAGATAAGTAGCGCTATTCACAATAGCCAAATACTCAACAACATATGTCTGAATAAGGAAATTGTGACATAAATACTCAATGAAATACAACTCAGCTATTTAAAAAAAGATGAAATAGGGTCGTTTAGGATAACTTGGATGAACAGACCTTGGGGTGATTATGCCACGGGAAAGAAGTCAGAAAGTAAAAGACAGTTGTGAATGATTTCTCTCATTTGGGAATACAAATAACCAAAAGGAAAAACTGAAGAAACACAAAAATAAGCCTTAGACCTTACAACTAGTGGCTATCAGCAGGGAGGTATGAGGGTAGAGGGTATGGAGGAGAGAGGTGGCAATGGAGGGCAAATGAAGTGCCTGCACATGTTGAGGTATGACTGTGTGTCCCCAAACTTATATATTTTTGTAAGCAATGCTAAATCAATAAAATTGTGATGGATTAAAAGAGAATGGGGTCTGAGGGCGGATGGAGAAAGCCAGAATGGCTCCCTGGTTTAACCAATGGAATGGATGTGTGGTAGCAACATTTACTGAGATGGGAAGCAGGCAGAAAATGGGGCTGGAGGAGAAGTCAAGAGTTTCACTTTGTACATGCTAAGTTTCAGATGTCTGCGATGTAGAAACACCAAGCAGACAGGTACTTATTTATTTATTTGTTTGTTTGTTTGTTTATTTATTTATTTATTTATTTATTTCCTTGCATCATGTTAATTTTTGGACAGTATTTAATTTCTCCTCTCACGTGCATTCCCTGTAGTTCTCTCACCACCACAGCATCTTTGTTTTATCACCACAGTTCCTAGAGCTCTGCCCTTCCCTGTTTTGACCCTTATTCTTCCTCCTCCCCTGCTGGAGGTCTCAGATCTATGGTCAGCTTGCAGGTTTTGTCTTTTTTCTGATCCTTTGTTTGGTTTCTCAATATTCTGCATCTAAGTGAAACCAACCGATATTTATCCTTTTCCTTCTGACTTAATTCACTTAGCACAATCCCTTCCAGCTCCATCCACGTTGTTACAAATGGCATGAGTTTATCTTTTTAAATCGCTGAATAGTATTCCATTGTGTATATCCACCTCATGTTCTTGATCCATTCATCTATTTGGGGGCATTTAAGTTGTGTCCATATTTTAACTATTTTAAGTGGTGTGTATTTTTGTTGCTCAAAAGAGGCATCCAGCCTGGCATTGTGGGCACCAGTGGTGACTAGGTACTGAAAACCACAAGATAAAGGTAAAAAAGAGAGAGGGAGAAAAGTAAACAACAAAGAAACAGGAAGAGAGCTAACCTAGGGGAATTCAACAGAGTTTCAATACAAAGTTTATTGAATATTATTTATGTGTAAATATTAAATGCTGAGATATGAATTATTCTGTCACAACTATTTCATGAAAATTGCTATTTAAATTGTTCAACAATTTTTAGGATGTGAAATATTGTAAAATTCTCTGGGAACCTCTCTCCCTGGGCTCGCAGGCAAGAGAGCAAAGCTACCTGCATGTCAGAATCACTTACACAAAAACGTATGCCTCCAGGTAAAGCCAGTCTTTTTACCCCTACTGATAACCAAGATGCAAAATTGAAAAGATTTAACAATGTGTACCCAACCTTTGTATCTGCACTGCATTTTTTTTTGAAAGAAAAAGATTAAATCCTATATTGCCTGCCTCTAGCCTCAGCATATGTTTAGGTGAGGAAATCTTAGAACTAGAAGGTCCTCCTATCAAGAATAATTTCATTCTTAACATCAGTGACTCACTGTGCCTACCTATGTAAACTAAATTCAAACTTATGTTTATTGGAATAACACTCATAGAATAAGGCCCATCAGACTGCCTCCTGGGTTCAGATCTCTACATTGATTATTTAACAAATTTTGTCTACCCATCATTAAGACTTTATTTCCATCAAAAACCTCCCCGAAAACAAAAGCCCAGGACCTGATGGATTTACAAATGAATTCTACCAAACATTCAGAGACAAATTAGTGCCTATCCTTCACAAACTCTTCCAAAAAATTGAGAAGGAAGGGGAAAATACCAAACACGTTCTATGAAGCCAACATTACACTAATACCAAAACCGAACAAGGACAACACAAAAAAGGAAAACTACAGGCCAATCTCCCTAATGAACACTGATGCAAAAATCCTCAATAAAATTTTAGCTAACAGAATCCAACAATGTATCCATAAGATAATTCACCACGACCAAGTAGGATTCATTCCAGGGACACAAGGATGGTTCAACATCTGAAAATCAATCAAGGTTATCCAACACATCAACAAAAAGAAATATAAAGACCATATAATAATATCAATAGATGCTGAGAAAGCTTTTGACAAAGTGCAACACCCATTCATGATAAAAGCCCTTGAAATTCTTGGGATACAAGGAACATACCTCCACATCATAAAGGCCATCTATGACAAGCCAACAGCCAGTATCATTCTCAATGGTGAAAAACTGAAAGCAATTCCATTAAGAACTGGAATAAGACAAGGATGTCCACACTCACCACTGCTTTTCAATATAATACTGGAAGTCCTAGCCAGAGCAATAAGACAAGAGAAAGACATCCAAGGAATCCAAATAGGAAAAGAAGAAGTCAAACTATCACTCTTTGCAGATGATATGATAATATACATAGAGAACCCCAAAAACTCCACAGAAAAACTAATTCAACTCATCAGTCAGTTCAGTAAAGTGGCAGGATACAAAATGAACATGCAAAAGTCAGTAGCCTTCCTATACACAAACAATAAATCTGAAGAAGAAGAAATCAAAAAAACCATCCCTTTTATTATGGAAACAAAAAAATCAAATATTTGGGAATAAATCTAACAAAAGAGGTAAAGGACCTATACAAAGAAAACTATAAAACACTGTTAAAAGAAATAGAAGAAGACACAAAGAAATGGAAAGACATCTCCTGCTCATGGATTGGAAGAATAAACATTATTAAAATGGCCATCCTACCAAAAGCAATATACAGATTCAATGCTATTCCAATCAAAATTTCCATGTCATTCTTCAAAGAAATAGAACAATTATTGATGAAATTCATATGGAATCACAAAAAAACCCGAATAGCCAAAGCTCTCCTGAAAAAAAAAAGAAGGGAATGGAGGCATCACACTCCCAGACTTCAAACTCTACTACAAAACCATAATCATCAAAACTGCATGGTATTGGAACGAGAACAGACATACAGACCAATGGAATTGAATAGAAAATCCAGAAATAAACCCACAGATTTGTGGTCAACTAATCTTTGACAAAGGAGCAAAGACTATGCATTGGAGCAAAGAAAGTTTGTTCAATAAATGATGCTGGGAAAACTGGGTCGCTACATACCAAAGAATGAAGCTTTACTACTACCTCACACCATACACAAAAATCAACTCAAAATAGATTAAAGAACTAGACATAAGACCTGAAACCATAAAATACATAGAAGGAAATATAGGCGAAACACTACGTGATATTCACATCAAAGACATCTTTACAAACACATCACCCAAAGCAGTGATAGTGAAGGCAAAGATAAACAGCTGGGACTACATCAAATTAAAGAGCTTCTGCACAGCAAAAGAGACAATAACAAAAACAAAGAGAAACCCCACCGACTGGGAGAACATTTTTGCACACAACACTAATGATAAAGGACTGATCACAAAAATCTGCAAAGAGCTGATGAGACTCAACAACAACAAAGAAAATAATCCTGTCAAAAATGGGCAGAAGAGCTAAAAAGAAACTTCTCTGAAGAGGAAATGCAAATGGCCAACAGACATATGAAAAAATGTTCAGCATCACTTGTAATCAGGGAAATGCAAATCAAAACTACCATGAGATACCATCTTACACCAGTGAGAATGGCACATATTAAAAAAACTAGCAACAACAAATGCTGGCGAGGGTGTGGAGAAAAAGGAACTCTTCTGCACTGTTGGTGGGAGTGCAAATTGGTCCAACCACTATGGAGAGCTGTGTGGAGATTTCTGGACCTACTAAACATAGAGCTTCCATATGATCCAGCAATTCCACTCCTAGGTATTTACCCAAAGGACACAGAAACATCAATTCCAAAGAGCACCTGCACCCCTATGTTTATAGCAGCACTGTTTACAATAGCTAAGCTTTGGAAACAACACAAATGCCCAAAAATAGATGACTGGAGCAAGAAGATGTGGTACATATACACCATGGAATATTACTCAGCATTCAAAAAAGATAAACACAAGCAATTTGCAGCAACATGGATGGTGCTGGAAGGGATCATGCTCAGCAAAATAAGCCAGAAAGAAAAAGAAAAATACCGGATGGTCTCACTCATAGCAGGAATCTAGAAAACTTTAATAAGGGACCAGGAAAATGAATAACTATAAGAAAGTGAAAATCAAAATCAACAAAAAACGACGAACCAGAGACACTCTATGCGGGGTAGGGGGCGGGAGGGGAGAGATTGGGATCAAAATAAGGGGGTTGCAATTGTATGGGGAATATAAAAATGAAATTTATTATAAAAAAAGACTTTATTTCTACTTAACACTGACTATAAATATGTTCATCATGCTTATCCTTATGTATGAAATATCTGAGCCACTCTAATACGCATGCCACATCCACACCTTTCAAAAGTGACTGTGGAGATACCATCTTACACCAGTGAGAATGGCACATATTAAAAAAACTAGCAACAACAAATGTTGGCGAGGGTGTGGAGAAAAAGGAACTCTTCTGCACTGTTGGTGGGAGTGCAAACTGGTCCAACCACTGTGGAAAGCTGTGTGGAGATTTCTGGACCTACTAAACATAGAGCTTCCATATGACCCAGCAATTCCACTCCTAGGTATTTACCCAAAGGACACAGAAACATCAATTCCAAAGAACACCTGCACCCCTATGTTTATAGCAGCACTGTTTACAATAGCTAAGCTTTGGAAACAACCAAATGCCCAAAAATAGATGACTGGATCAAGAAGATGTGGTACATATATACCATGGAATATTACTCAGCATTCAAAAAAGATAAACACATGCAATTTGCTGCAACATGGATGGCGCTGGAAGGGATCATGCTCAGCGAAATAAGCCAAAAAGAAAAAGAAAAATACCGGATGGTCTCACTCATAGCAGGAATCTAGAAAACTTAAATAAGGGACCAGGAAAATGAAAAACTATAAGAAAGTGAAAATCAAAATCAACAAAAAACTATGAACCAGAGACACTTTTAGGGGGCGGGGGCGGGAGGGGAGGGATTGGGGTCAGAATGGGGGGCGGCAATTGTATGGGGAATATAACAATAAAATTTATAAAAAAAAAAAAAAAAAAAAAAAAAAAAAATAAAACCACAATTTAGGTTAACTAATTTGTACACTGACAGACACACTCCTAGCAAATCGGTATGAATCCAGAGTTCACAAACTATAGTTATGAACCAAATGTATTCCACTGCCAATTTTTCTTATTTTTTTAATTGTGGCAATATATATATAACATAAAGTTTACCTTTTTAACCATTTTAAGTGTACATTTCAGTGTCATTAACTACTTTCATATTGTACCACCATCACCATCATCCATCTCTAGTATGTTATATTTCTTCTGAATCATATACAGTGTTGCAAGCTAGTGTTTCCTCAATAAAAAAATTATTTATGGTGATTATCAAAAAAAAAAAAAAAAAAAAAAAAAGTGACTGTGAGCGCCATGGTGCCCTTGCAGGGAATAACAAATAATCATCTTCAGTGTGATGCAGAAGGTCATCAGTCACAACAAGAGAAAGGATTCTGCTTCCAGCCCAAGAGACATTGTTTTTAGAGACACCTCATTCGCCAGAGGCCATAGCATAGCATAGTCATCGCTGGCTAACTGGAGCTCCCATACGGGTGTGTGGCTCCACTTTATAAGCCTTAGAAGTTTGTACAGGGCAGAGTGCGTGGCCCCTCCTCCCATTAGTGGTTGCCTCACCAACAGGCCCCTGCTTGACTCAGATGTTGATACCATCTGGTTTCTGAAGGGCTCCTATAAGGAGGGCCATCTGCTTCTTGTTATAGTGTCATTAGAACAATTATGAAAAAGGTGAAACTCAAACTTGCATAAATCAGGCCTCTCTTGCTTAGCTTTCCCACGCAGGATCTGGACTATCTTCTTGGTAAATGTTTTACTGCTCCCACCTCCAAGCTCCTAACTTTAGACTAGCCTGGAAATCTCCCAAATAACTTCCAAAATTCAATCAAACACAATGTTAGACTCCATATAAGCATAGGAGGGGAGAATAGGTCAGATGTAAGAAGTTTATGTGTTATCCCTCCTATAAGACTCCTTGCAAGAAAGAGGCGATAAGCTCAAAGAAATGAATTGCGTATGAAGACGCTCAATTGAGAGTATCAATTTGTCAGAAATTAGACATCTAGACTACTAGCCAATGCCCTTGAATCACCACATTCAGGGATCACCAACTTTCCAATAAAGCTAGCTTCACCTGCAAAGAACACCTCTCCAGGGTTAGCCTGAGCCACACAGAGTGCTGACCTAGACTGTCTCTCTGGGAACCAGGCTTTCAGAACACAGACAGTGAAAGGTTATAGAAAACAATTTGTCTTTCTTTTTCACATACCTAGGATTTATAAAACTTTTCAGGAGCCCTCAGTGTATTCATTCTAGATTGAAGTAGGATGATATGCCAAGAGATTTCACAAACATTTTTCTAGCATGTCAGCTTCCTCCTATTTGAATCTACTCTGAGACCAAATACTAAAATATCCCAGTGCCCAGGAGCAACCTGCTTGCCAATGAAAGAATATTTGATATGAGGTGTTTTCTTTTTTTAAGAAATGAGTAATCAAATCAAATCAGGCCTGAATTATCTAGATTTCACACATTTTAGCATAAAATTAATTAGTTTGGAAAACTACACAATAGATAAACATGCCAAACTGCTAGGCCTCCTAATTGCATGTTTACATTTTACATCCTGCTCTTTTTATTATCCCAAGGAGTTGCCTGTAGCATGACTTTCCCATTAAGGGAGAGAAGCCCACCAAATGGTCTCATTTTTATGTCTGCAGAGCTCCTGATAAACTGACAGTGGCATCAAAGCTCTCCAAATACATTTTATTTTCATTAAATGGCTAATCTAAAACCAATCAACCAAGACGTATATAGAATAGCTGCACAGAATAAAAATGTGTGGCTCTTCCAGAAGGCAGGTTAAAACAAATCCACAGTAATTATTCAGATAGACAATACCTGTTAAAGAGAATATGACTTTAATGCAGTTGATACTGTAGTATATTCACAGTAATGATGGACAGACTATAAGCTTGGCTTTGTGTCACCAGCATTGTGACATTAGGAATATAGGTGTTTGTGTAGAAATTGATTTACTTGTTGCAAACAGCCCAAATATGAAGACAATTCAAAATCTTAGAAGAATGAATTAAATCTCATTGCCTAACATAAACTGACTACTGCTGTGTCAAAATGAACCCAGCAGCACATAGAACCAGGCTAAATCTATGAAGGAAATTAGTAATGAGAGGTGGTAATGAGAAATGAGATATCAAACTGGGTGTTAGTGCTGGTTATAATGAAAGAAAAATACTAGAAAATGTTACCAACAAAAAATAGGAACAAAGGAGCTATGTGAACCCTGGAATTTTTTGTAGCTATTGTTGGTCATAATTTACATTTGGTATTAGATTATATCCTTTGAGGTGCAATTGAAACTCTGCTTCTAGGAGCCCTGACATGTCCCGAAAATGTAGAGATCTGAGGTAGCAGAAACAAACACCGGGTGTAGAGTGACCCATTTGCCACTTGAACTTAGCCATTATGTCCCCATCTTCTGAGTTGTGCCCAGAATTCCTGGAAATGCTCTCATATCAGTTCCTGGCATGGAGACATTTGCTCGGTCTCCAAAGTGGCTCAGCCATGAATAGAAAAGCTTCTGCAATGTCATCCCAATCCATCCCTTTCATGACTGCATTACCCAAAGAGACATCTTTACAGAGCACTTACCCTATATGGGAACAAGCCATGCCAGCAGCAGATCATCCCAAGAAGAAGTACAAAGGGAAACCATTTCTCCTGAACATAGAGCTGTCATTATGCTGACAGGCCCACACACCATTTCCCTTGGCTTGAGATCCAGCCAAATTCTTTGCTCTCCCTGACTGTCTTGAGATGAAATAAAATCAAAGGAAATCTCAATGGAACAATTCACTCTGTGACTATATGAAATGCTTGGGAGAAAACAAGATTTTACAAACAAGTCTTCCCTGCACAGGTCACACTCTCCTTAATCTCAGCAGATAAAAAGAGGTACTTTCTACCTCAGTTTTTGGAAGGAGTGATTTATATGTTTAAAAGGAAGCTAGTGCATGCTATAAATAAAATCTGAATGTGGTTTTTTTTTTTTTTTTTTTTTTTTTTTTGGTAGCCTATGTGCTTCCCAGGTGCTTAGGAATGCTCCTGGCTGATCTAAGAGTATTTGACCTTGAGGGTCAAATGAGATGGACAGCATACCTGCTCTGTGGATAGCACCTGGCCTCCTGAATCATTCAAGATGCTCTGGTCTGAAACATGTGGGCTCTAAAACCCAGAGTCTACTTGATTAAAAAAATTAAATAAAGATATATTTCTCATCAAAAGCCAGATTTCTTTTTTAAAAAGAGTATTTGGCAACACTGGACCCACATTTCTTTTTGACTCTGGAGTTGCTAGACCTCAGTGGTGTTTTCCCTTCCAGATGACCCTGAGTCATCCAGACAAACATCATTCCTAGTTGTCTTCCAGGTTCAGCTGTTCAACGTCAGTTGCCTTTCATAATTATACTTGTGCTCTTATATGGATGAGAGAAAAAGTGACATATTTTTTTGGTCCCCACGTTGCTATCAAGTTGCATGAATCTATAAAATTGGGAAAGAGCCTATTCCTAAAATGAGAAATGTGTCCTGTTTCATTACTTTTATCGCCTTTGTGGTGAAGTACATGTTTCTACTGGAGCATAAATCACAAAATATGTGCTGAGTCAGAACAGAAGCCAAATTCACCAACATAAAACCTCTGTTACAAGATCAGGGGCTGACATTACAAGGGATGGTTGGAAGAAGGAAAGATGATTTCTACTTCAGTCTTTTACCCAATGTAGTGTACCCTCAAGCCAACTCCCCCCCACCCACTTTTCACCCTCAGCTTAGATGTCTTGTAACTTTCATCCAAGTGCACAATAGGACTCACCACTACTACAATGTCAGTGGTTAGTGGTTAGTCTCAACTCATCTTCCAAAGGTTTGAATGCAACAAAGGAGCAGAGGAACAGAAAAAAGAACAAGAGTGGATACTGAAAAATCTACCTCTTCTATACATTGTAATCTCAAGGGAAGAAAAACAAAACAAACACAAAAAATGATGCCAGCAGGAAAATTCCTGGTCTTGTTTTCCTAATCTGATAAAGCATCACAAGTAGAAGAGGCCTCCAGATACTGCTCTCTTCTCCTCTCTGTCTCCAGTCAATTTTCATTGCTTCTTCCCTTCTTTGATCTACCATAGAGCACACACTCAAATATAGAAATGAAAATAATATTTATCAATAAGTTTTCTGCATTGGTGAGAAACAAATTGCAGAGCGTAAGTAAGTAGGGGAGAAAACCTGGTGCCAGGGAAGAATGTTAAATTTCATTAAGAATCATCAACTTTGTAGTAACAACTTCAAGAGATGTGGCAAAGGCCAGAGGACTGTGGGCACACAGAACAGTCACCTGAGCCCCATCTCCACCCTGGCTTGCCTTGCTTTCCCCTCCTATTTTTGATGCTCCCAGAAAAGTCTCCCCTGAGAACTGGATTTGTTATCACCCACATATCACAACACTCTTCCCACTGAACTGCCAAAGCTCAAAGCCCTTCCAACCACTGCTTGCATTTACTTGGGTTTGGAATGAGAAGTCTTCAAAGAAACCTAAGCCAGTTTCAGAGTTGGAAACATTAAATAGACTATGATAAGAGCCTGTCCTTCACTGCACATTTCCAAAAATCCATTGCCTAAAGTCTTATTTCCTCCCCACTTTTTCTATACCAGGCTATGCTTCACAGGGTTTAACGAGCACTTTCCATGTGCCACACCCTCTGCTGAATATTTACATGGTTGCTATCACAGTAGTCCCATTCTACAAAGGAGGAAGCTGAGGCTCACTGAATTGAGGCAGGCAGACACCTCTCCATTACTTGATCATATTCTACCTTTTTTCATATTGTTGGCTCTTATGCACCTCCTTATCTCCCCAGTTTGGTAATGAGTTGCCTGAGAGTATAATCCTTGGAAATCTTAAGCATGAACTCAAGTAACTTGATGGAATCCAGTGAAGTCTTACACACAATGTAGGCATTTGTTATGTGTTATTTAAACTTAACTTGAGTAGTACCAAAACTACCAAAAAGATAGTCCTATTGGTGGATAAATCTCATTACTAGGAGCCACCACTTACTTGACTCATAATTTCTTTCTCTTCTACATGATCATGTTTATCAATATTTTTATTATTGTTCAAATATGTGAAATTCTTCAAATCTGTCACCTTATAGTCTTCTTTCCTCCATTCTAGAAACTCTCCCACTACCTTCCATTATTTCTCAAAGGGCAGAGCATTGCAACTCCTTCTTTACCCTGGCCACACTTCTCAAAAAATCTTCTTGCTAACCAATGACATTTCCAAAGCCTGCTGCTCAGAACTGAGCAAGCCAAATGTGGTCTGATCAGAGAATAATATAGTGTTTTGTCAAAAATGTCTACCACAATGACAGGTCCTCAAAATGATCTAACCTATATGAGTGACAGAGAAAATGACCCCATCACTAACTTTCTGAACCTGTGTTTCCTTGTGTGAAAATTTGTGATGATAACCTCAGCCTTTTCCACTTTGGAAGTTTGTGGAGAGGAACAAATAGGACAAAACATGTAAACTGCAAAATATAATAAAAGTTTGCAATAATTTTACATGTAATATTTAACTAATGCACTAACATATTAATCTGTTCACTGTCAGAGCTAGAAGGACCAAACTTGGCCAACAATTTAGGAACAAAAGGTAGGTCCATCTTCTAATAAAAAAAAATTCTGGAGCGCAATCAAAACTTAAAGAATTGATCAGCAGTTTCTTGAGACAAGAGTGAGCTCATCTTTCCCATACATATAGTTGGTACCAATTGTTCTTCTGTCCATCATACTTGCATTATTTTTTTGATAAAATAGCAACCCAGTGATCCTCTGAGTAACCATTCCTCCCTTCCTCTCTTTCCGGGTCAATAAAGAAGGATTAACCTCACCACTGCCCCATAGGAAGACAGGACATGGATGGATTTTAACCAAACAGCATATCCCATCATCTTGGTCAGTGCTTGGTTCTAGGAGGGGCATTTGTCCTAAAAAAAGGCTAGTAAAGGTTAAGCCTAGGAGCCTCCCTGGTGGTGCAAGGGGTTAAGCACCGCACTGTGAAGCAATCCGCAGACTCTGCAGCACGAGTTTGATCCCCGGCCAGCCAGGGAGCAACCCACTTGGCAAAGCAGACCTCTCCTGTCTTTGCCTGTTCTGCTCCCCACTCTGTCTCTGGTGAATTCTCTCACCCCCCCGCATGTTTGGCCTGTACCCCAGTTCTTGTATGCATAAATAAATAAATCTTGAAAAAAAAGAATTCTTAAAAAAAAAAGTTAAGCTAAAATTTCTCTTTATCTCTTTTCTTGTGATAACATAACACTATCAGCCATAGTAAGATCCTGAGGAAAGAGCCTGCCAAAGAATGGAGCCAACATCAATAAAGTTGAGCCAAGAAATTGAGAATGTAAATCCTGGGCATATTGCCTACAGCTGGATCAAGCGCTACCTGAAATGATATAACTCCATATTTTTTTAATTACACAAGTCAATGAATTCTCTGTGTTACTAAGCCAGTCTAGATTTAAATGTGTACCCGAGATCAAAATAATTTTTCTGGATAAAGTCTTCTGTGACACTGAGATGGAAATATAAGGGAAAGCAGGTCTGTCATCCTCAGTCTGTAAAGACTCCACAGCCATAGTGCTAACTGTGTAATCCCCTTTCTAATGAAGTGAATAGAGTAGAATCTGCATTATCGAGTTGTTTTGAGTATTAAATGAGGTAATATATGGAAATTACTTGGCACATCATGTGACACATAGTAAGTATGTGGCACATTTTTCTTTCATTATTCAAAAACTCTATTCTGTATTCCCAGCATGTGACAAAGCCTTCTAATGTTAATCACAGGAATCACAGGTGCAAAATACAGTAAGTTAGAAGTGTAAAATGAGAATTAAAATCTATCCACAAAGAGATTTCTTGACCTACTAAAGATAGAGCTTCCATATGATCCAGCAATTCCACTCCTAGGTATTTACCCAAAGGACACAGAAACATCAATTCCAGAGGGCACCTGCACCCCCTATGTTTATAGCAGCACTATTTACAATAGCTAAGCTATGAAAACAACCCAAATGCCCAAAAATAGATGACTGGATCAAGAAGATGTGGTATATATACATAATGGAATATTACTCAGCAATCAAAAAGATAAACTCATGCAATTTGCAGCAACATGGATGGTGCTGGAAGGGATCATGCTCAGTGAAATAAGTCAGAAAGATAAAGAAAAATACCAAATGGTCTCACTCATAGTAGGAATTTAGAAAACCTAAATAAGGGACCAGGAAAAAGACTAATTACAATAAAGTAAAAATCAAAATCAACAAGCAGCTATAGACCAGAGACATACTACAATGGGGTAAGGGGGAGAAGAAGAGGGATTAGGGTCAGAAAAAGGGGGTGGGAATTGTATGGGGAATATAACCAAAATGAACATGCATACATTATGCAAAAATGAAAAATGATCTAAGAATTATATAAAATAAAATAATTCATAAAAAAAAATCTATCCACAAAGAAGCATTCTACAGGGAGTGGCAAAAGAAAGTGTCCTGAGCATAAGACACATTTTCCCTGAGAGTATCTGTCTTGATGCAAAAAATATATAAAATAATTTTTTAAAAAAGCTGCAAAAGAGATCAAAACCAGGAGAAGTCTTTGCCCATGTGTTTCCATTCCTCTCCCCATTCTAGCACACTGAACCTGCTTCTCCTTCTTCTTTCCCAGCAGCCCTCCCTTGGCCTGCCCACATTCAGGAAGTCTGGTTCATGGCATGTTGGGAGTACTAGTGCAAGGAGCACAAAGATGGGGGTGGGGAAGATGGCCTCATTCACATGGCATCAACTCAACAGTCTGCCATCTCAGACCCCAACCACCTCCTCTCACATCATGATCATCATCAAAGTCTCGTTCACTTGGGTTCTCTAGAAAACTGCTTGCCAATTTTTACTGAAAATATCTCTTTCACTTTTCATTGCTTTGACCCACTAAGGAAAATAATACATTATTTAATTACTTAAATTTACTAACTACTTATTTACTTGACCAAATCAAACTTTTACACTTCTACAAAATGTGTTCAAACATGTCAGTTAATTTAAATCTTCTCTGAGACCTCAGTAAATATATAGAATCATTTTCAGTAACAAGAACTGTGTTCTGCTAACTAAGAATTTGTTCCTGAAACCTCAGGGCAAAGGAGTGGAAGAGAGAATATAAAGGGGGAAGTGGAGAAGGGAAAGGAATATGTGGAGGAAATTTATTTTTGTTTTTATTTTTTAAAGATTTATTTATTTATTTATATATTTATACAAGCACTGGGTACAGTCTGAAGCAAGGGAGGGTGAGAGAATTCACCAGAGCCAGAGTGGGGAACAGAACAGGCAGACTGACAAAATACACTGCTGAGGGGAGCAGCAGGCATGGCAGGTGAGGTCTGTGCACCATGTGGGACCTTTGCCAGTGGCTGGGGATCGAACCGGCGCTGTGGAGGCTGCAGGTAGCTTCGCAGCCCAGCTCTCAACCACTGCGCCACCAGGGGAGGCCCTGTGGAGGAAATTTTTTTCTTGAACACTGTTACTTGATAGAAGGTTAATAAAAGTGTGTAATTTTTGAGACTATACACTTTATCAAACACTCTCACATACTCAATTATAATGATTTAAATGGTGCTTGTGTTCATGAAGATGAATAACAAGTTTAAGTTTTTAAAGAAATTGTCAGGCAAAAGGGTAGAAAAAAAATCATGTTCTGTGATCTCATCATGTATAATCTCAGAAATTCCATGACCATAAACATTTGGAAACAGATTTTTATACTGAATAAAACTGTATTTTAAGTGAGCATATATGATGGTTTGATATATCAATATAATATTAATGTAATAAATTTGATAGAATAAATTACATCCATATATGTACATACACATACACAAATTGTGGAATGCATTCAATCAAGTTAATATCCATCATTATATAATCTATGATTATATATATAATAATCATCACAGTAACCTCATTATTATTTTTTGGGGGGAAGAGGACATAAAATACATGCTCTTAGGAAATTTCAAGCATACAATAGATTATTTATAAACTGTAGTCACTACACTGTACTTAAGATATCAGAATTTATTCATCTGATTACTGGAAATGTATATGCTTGGGCTAGCATCTCCCCTTTTCTCCCACCAACCAGTCCCCCAAAAGCACCATTCTACTCTGTTTCTATGAGTTCATGGGTGTTTGCTTGTTTTTAATATTCCACGAATAAAAGAAAATATATTTGTTGTTCTCTGTCAAACTTATTTTACTTAACATAATGCCCCCTAGATTTATCCATGCTGTCACAATTGACAAGACTTCCTTCTCTTTATGGATGAATGATGTTCCACTGCATACATATATCACAACTTCTTTATCCATTCTTCCATTGGTGCACACTTAGGTTATTTTCATGTCTTGGTTATTATAAATAGTGCTGCTATGAACAGCTATGAGTTAGTGTTTCTCTTCCCCTGGCAACCAGCCCTATCCTTACTTGCTTTCCAGAACTTATTTTACTAACAAACTCGAGTGTTGTTGAAAGGGATTTATTATGAATATTAAGACATCTTGATTGATCTTAACACTTAGGAAATTCCAAGAGTCTTAGGATTTTAGGATGGAAACAGGAATGAAGACCAAATATATATTTCTCATGAGTCACAATATCGCTAGTAGTCCATAAATTTTATCTATTAAAAAATTAACTCTTAGTTTGTTGATCTTTCTATTTTGCTCTTATTTTTGTTATTTCCCTTTCAAATTTGGATTTAGTTTGTTCCTCTTTTTCTAATTCCCTGAGATGTAAAGTTAGTTTGTCTATTTGAGATCTTTCTTTTTTTCTTAATGTAGGCACTTACAGCCATAAATACTACCTTCTTAGAATGGACTTTGCAGTATCCTGTAAGTTTTAATATACTGTGTTTCCATTTTCATTTATATCAAGATAGTTTTTATTCTCCTTCTGATTTCTTTTTTAACTTTAGTTGTTCAGGAGTGTGTTAATTTCCATACATTTGTAAATTTTTAAATTTTCTCCTATTATTGATCTAGCTTTATACCATTGTTGTTGGAAAATATGCTTGATATGATTTCAGTCTTCTTAAATTTGTTGAGACTTGTTTTGTGGCCTAACATAGAATCTATCCTGAAATAGTCCAAGTACACTATAAAAGAATTTGTGTTCTGCTGCTGTTGGTTGGGGTGTTCTGTACATGTCTGTCAGGTCCATTTGGTCTAAAGTGTACTTCAATTCTGATGGTTCGCTTCTGATCTTCTGTCTGAATGATCTATTCATTGATAAGAGTGGCGTATTGAAGCTTCCTCCTAGTATTGCATTACTGTCTCTAACTTTACATGTTTAATATTTGTTTAATATATTTAGGTGCTCTCTATGGGTACATAGACATTATAATTGATACATATTCTTGATGAATTGTTTCATCATATATAGTAACATTTTTGTCTCTTATTACAGTTTTTGAATTAAAGTACATTTTAACTAATATAAATATAGCTAGCCCCAGTCTCCTTTCGTTTGTACTTGCATGGAATATTTCTTCTCTCCCTGCCCTGTCAGCATGTGTGTTCTCAAAGTGAAAGTGAGCGTCTTATAGGTTCCATATAGTTGGGCCTTGTTTTTTATACATTCAGTCACTGTATATTACTGAATTGGTTGGAGAATTCAATATATTTACACTTAAAATCATTATTGATAACTAAAGACTTATTATTGCCATCTTGTTCATTGTTTTCTGACAGGTTTATAGTACCCTTATAGTTCTTTCTTCTCTTGATATCTTCCTTTGTGATTTGATGATTTTTTCTTTTTTGTGTATCTAATAAAGTTTTGCCTTGTGATTACTATGAGGCTTGCATAAAACATTGTAAAGTTAAAATAGTCTATTTAATTTGGTAAAAACTTCTATTGTATGCAAAACTCTACACTTTTATTTCCCATACCACCACATTTCATGTTTTTGATATCACAATTTACATATTTTACATTGTGTACTCATTAATAAATCATCATGGCTATAGTTATTTTTATACTGTTGTCTTTTGACCTTTATACTAGATTTAAGTGACTTACATATCATTATTACATTATTGTGAACTTAGCTAAATATTTACCTTTACCAGTGAGTTTTACATATTCATGTTTTCATGTTATTAATCAGTGCCCTTCAATTTTAGCTTGAAGAATTTCCTTTAGTATTTATCAAATAGGTCTAGTGATGACAATCTTCCTCAGCTTTTACTCATCTAGGGAAATTTTTATCTCTCCTTTATTTCTCAAAGACAGATTTCTTGGGTAAAACGTTCTTGTTTGGTATGTTTTTCTCCTTTTCAAAACATTGACTTTATCATCTCACTCTCTCCTGATCTAAGATCTTTTCTAGAAATCTTCTGAAAGCCTTATGGGGGTTACCTTGTATAAGATGAGGTGTTTATTCTCTTCTCAATTTCAGAATTCTCTATTTTTTATTTTTGGCAAATTTATTATCATGTATCTCAGTGAAACCTTCTTTGGCTTGAAACTGTTTGGGAATCTAAGAGCTTTATATACTTGGCTGTCTATATTTCTCCCCAGATTTGGGAGATTTTCAGTCACTACATCTTTATTTTTTTTTGCAAAGTATTAATATGAACTAATAATATATCTATTTTTGTACCAATACCATATGGATTTTAGTGCTGTTGCTTTATAGTAAAGTTTGAAGTTAGGTAATGTGATACCTTCAGTTCTCTCCTTTTTTCTTGGGGTTGGTTCTGCAGTGTTACACATTTTATGGTTCCATATAAATTTCAATATTTTTATTAATTTTCTTTGTAAAATATTGCTGGAATTTTGATGGGGATTGTGTTAAATTTGTATATATTTTTAAACAAGATAGTCATTTTAATATTGATTCTCCCCCCATCTCCTTATGTTGCTAGCTATGTTCTTTAGTCACAATTTATAGTTTTTGTTGTATATGTCATTTACCTTCTTGGTTGGGTTGATTCCAGTTATTTAATTCTTTTTGAGTAATTATACATGGAGTGATTTCTTAATATCTTTCCCTTCTTGCATATTATTTGTATAAAAACAAGTTGTATATTGATATTGTAGTTTGCCACTTTGCTATATTCATTGTTCCTAGTAAGTTTTTAATGGAGATTTTAGGATAATGTTGTCTGTGAGTAGTGATAGTTTCACTTCTTTTCCTATGTAAATTCCCTTTATTTCCTGGGTTTTCAAATCCTTTAGTACTAAGTTAAACAGAAGTGGTGACAGGGACCCCTGCTGGCCTAGGGGTTAAGTCTCAGCTCAAACACTGCTGAAGTCTGAGTTTGATCCCTGTCCAGGGAGCGAACCTACATATGGCACAGCAGAACTCTCCTGTCTTGCCCTCTGCTCCCCTCAGCAGTGTATTTCAGTAAATCTGCCTGTTCTACTCCCCACTCTTTCTCTGGTGGACTCCTCTCACCCCCTCCCCACCCTGCACCAGTAACCTACACCCCCAGTTCATCTACAAAAAAAAAAAAAAAAAGTAAATTGAAAAAAAAAGAAATGTTGACAATGAGCATCCTTGTTTTCTCCTGTATCTTATAGGGAAGCTTTTGATTTTTCAACATTGATTATTATATTCTGATGTATGGACTTAGTTATATTGAAGTAGGTACTTTCTACTCTCATCATGGTTAGAGTTTTTATCATAAACTGGGTGTTGAATTTTATCAAATGCTTTCACTGTATTTTTTAAAATAAATTTTATTTTTATATTCCATATACAATTGCAACCCCCTTATTTTGACCCCAATCCCTCCCCTCCCCGCCCCCCACCCCCCATAGAGTGTCTCTGATTCATAGTTTTTTGTTGATATTGATTTTCACTTTCTTATAGTTATTCATTTTCCTGGTCCCTTATTTAAGTTTTCTAGATTCCTGCTATGAGTGAGACCATCCGGTATTTTTCTTTTTCTTTCTGGCTTATTTTGCTGAGCATGATCCCTTCTAGCTCCATCCATGTTGCTGCAAATTGCATGTGTTTATCTTTTTTTGAATGCTAAGTAATATTCCATGGTGTATATGTACCACATCTTCTTGATCCAGTCATCTCTTTTGGGGCATTTGGGTTGTTTCCATAACTTAGCTATTGTAAATAGTGCTGCTATAAACATAGGGGTGTAGGTGCTCTTTGGAATTGATGTTTCTGTGTCCTTTGGGTAAATACCTAGGAGTGGAATTGCTGGATCATATGGAAGCTCTATGTTTAGTTGGTCCAGAAATCTCCACACAGCTCTCCATAGTGGTTGGACCAGTTTGCACTCCCACCAACAGTGCAGGAGAGTTCCTTTTTCTCCACATCCTCGCCAACATTTGTTGTTGCTAGTTTTTTTAATATGTGCCATTCTCACTGGTGTAAGATGGTATCTCATGGTAGTTTTGATTTACATTTCCCTGATTACAAGTGATGTTGAACATTTTTTCATATGCCTGTTGGCCATTTGCATTTCCTCTTCAGAGAAGTTTCTTTTTAGCTCTTCTGCCCATTTTTACTGGATTATTTTCTTTGTTGTTGTTGAGTCTCATCAGCTCTTTGTAGATTTTTGTGATCAGTCCTTTATCATTAGTGTTGTGTGCAAAAATGTTCTCCCAGTCGGTGGGGTTTCTCTTTGTTTTTGTTATTGTCTCTTTTGCTGTGCAGAAGCTCTTTAATTTGATGTAGTCCCAGCTGTTTATCTTTGCCTTCACTATCACTGCTTTGGGTGATGTGTCTGTAAAGATGTCTTTGATGTGAATATCACGTAGTGTTTCGCCTATATTTCCTTCTATGTATTTTATGGTTTCAGGTCTTATGTCTAATTCTTTAATCCATTTAGAGTTGATTTTTGTGTATGGTGTGAGGTAGTGGTTAAGCTTCATTCTTTTGCATGTAGCGACCCAGTTTTCCCAGCACCATTTATTGAACAAACTTTCTTTGCTCCAATGCATAGTCTTTGTTCCTTTGTCAAAGATTAGTTGACCACAAATCTGTGGGTTTATTTCTAGATTTTCTATTCGATTCTATTGGTCTGTATGTCTGTTCTTGTTCCAATATCATGCAGTTTTTATGATTATGGTTTTGTAGTATAGTTTGAAGTCTGGGAGTGTGATGCCTCCATTCCCTTCTTTTTTTTTTTTTCAGGAGATCTTTGGCTATTTGGGATTTTTGGTGATTCCATATGAATTTCATCAATAATTGTTCTATTTCTTTGAAGAATGACATTGAAATTTTGATTGGAATAGCATTGAATCTGTATATTGCTTTTGGTAGGATGGCCATTTTAATAATGTTTATTCTTCCAATCCATGAGCAGGGGATGTCTTTCCATTTCTTTGTGTCTTCTTCTATTTCTTTTAACAGTGTTTTATAGTTTTCTTTGTATAGGTCCTTTACCTCTTTTGTTAGGTTTATTCCCAAGTATTTGATTTTTTTTCTTTCGATAATAAAAGGGATGGTTTTTTGATATCTTCTTCTTCAGATTTATTGTTTGTGTATAGGAAGGCTACTGACTTTTGCGTGTTGATTTTGTATCCTGCCACTTTACTGAACTGATTGAAGAGTTGAATTAGTTTTCTGTGGAGTTTTTGGGGTTCTCTATGTATATTATCATATCATCTGCAAAGAGTGATAGTTTGACTTCTTCTTTTCCTATTTGGATTCCTTGGATGTCTTTCTCTTGTCTTATTGCTCTGGCTAGGACTTCCAGTATTATATTGAAAAGCAGTGGTGAGAGTGAACATCCTTGTCTTGTTCCAGATCTTAATGGAAATGCTTTCAGCTTTTCACCATTGAGAATGATACTGGCTGTTGGCTTGTCATATATGGCCTTTATGATGTGGAGGTATGTTCCTCGTATCCCTAGAATTTCAAGGGCTTTTATCATGAATGGGTGTTGCACTTTGTCAAAAGCTTTCTTGGCATCTATTGATATTATCATATGGCTTTTATATTTCTTTTTGTTGATGTGTTGGATAACGTTGATTGATTTTCGGATGTTGAACCATCCTTGTGTCCCTGGAATGAATCCTACTTGGTTGTGGTGAATTATCTTATGGATACATTGTTGGATTCTGTTAGCTAAAATTTTATTGAGGATTTTTGCATCAGTGTTCATTAGGGAGATTGGCCTGTAGTTTTCCTTTTTTGTGTTGTCCTTGTTTGGTTTTGGTATTAGTGTAATGTTGGCTTCATAGAACGTGTTTGGTATTGTCCCTTCCTTCTCAATTTTTTGGAAGAGTTTGTGAAGGATAGGCACTAATTTGTCTCTGAATGTTTGGTAGAATTCATTTGTAAATCCATCAGGTCCTGGGCTTTTGTTTTTGGGGAGGTTTTTGATTACCATTTCAATTTTGCTGCTTGTAATTGGTCTGTTTAGGTGTTCTATTTCTTTTTTATCTAGCTTTGGGTGATTGTAGAGTTGTAGGAATTTGTCCATCTCCTCTAGATTGTTGAACTTGTTTCCATATAACTGTTCATAGTAGCTTCTGATTATTCTTTTGATTTCTGCTGTGTCCATTGTGATTTCTCCTCTTTCATTTATGATCCTGTTTATTTGTGCTTTCTCCCTTTTTTCCTTTGTGAGCCTGGCTAGGGGTTTGTCTATTTTATTGTTTTTTTCAAAGAACCAGCTCTTGGTTTCATTGATCTTTTAGATTGTTTTTTTAGTTTTGATTTCATTTATTTCTGCTTTGGTTTTTATTATTTCTTTTCTTCTACTGGTTTTGGGGTTTTTTTGTTGTTCTTTTTCTAGATCTTTGAGCTTCGAGATTAGGTTGTTTCTTTGAGTTCTTTCTTGTTTCTTGATGTGAGCCTCTATTGCTATATATTTTCCTCTTATTACTGCTTTTGCTGCATCCCATACATTTAGGAAATTGTTGTCCTCATTGTCATTCAATTCAAAGAATTTTTTAATTTCTTCTTTCATCTCCTCATTAGTCCAGTGGTCTCTTCCAGTAGTGTGGTTTTCAATCTCCATGAGGTAGGAGAGTTCCTTGCCTTCTTTTTATGGTTTTTTTCTAGTTTGATGCCTTCATGGTCAGAAAAGATGGTTGGTATGATTTCAATCTTGGTGTATCTGTTGATGTTTGTCTTGTGTCCCAGTATATGATCGATCCTGGAGAATGATCATGTGCACTTGAGAAAAATGTGTACTCCATTTTTTGGGGGTTTAGTGTTCTATAGATGTCTGTTAAGCCCAAGCGCTCTAGATCCTTATTTAAAGCTTTAGTGTCTTTACTTATTTTTTGTCTCATTGATCTATCCATTGTTGATAGTGGTGTGTTGAAATCTCCCACTACATATGTGTTTTTCTGATGTCTGTTTTCAGAGATGATAATAGTTGTCTGATATATTTTGGTGCTCCTTCATTTGGTGAATATATGTTAATGAGCGTTATTTCATCTTGAAGTATTGTCCCCTTGATCATAACGTAGTGATCATTGAGTTTGAAATCTGTTTTATCTGATATGAGTATAGCTGTTCCTGCCTTCTTTTTTGGTCCATTTGCTTGTAGGATTGTTTTCCATCCTTTAACTTTGAGTCTATTTTAATCTTTTTTAGCTAAATGTGTTTCCTGGAGACAGCAAAAGATTGGGTTTTGTTTCTTAATCCAGCCTGCGACTCTGTGTCTTTTTATTGAAGAGTTTAGTCCATTTATATTTAGAGTTAATATTGATATGTTAGCATCTGTATTTGCCATTGTTTTTGTCTTTCCTTTGATTTTATTTATTTATTCTTTTAATAATTTTTTTTTTGGCCTTCTTTTGTTGTTATTCGTCCCTCTGAGGTTCTGGCTTTAGGATTCCTTTTAGTATTTTTTGGAGTGGGGGTTTACTCATAATGAAATTCCAGAGTTTCTGTTTGTCTAGGAAGGTCCTTATTCTTTCTTCATAGAGGAAGGAGAGCTTTGCAGGATAGAGTATTCTTGGTTGGCATCTGTTTTCTTGGAGTCTGTTGACTATGTTCCTCCACTCTCTCCTTGCCTGTAGTGTTTCTTCAGAGAAGTCTGATGTCAGTCTGATTGGTTTTCCTTTGAATGTTATCTGTTTCTTCCCTCTTGTCAGCTTCATTATTTTTTCCTTGTCTTGGATTCTTGGGAGCTTTACTATTATGTGTCTTGCTGTATTTTTCCTTTCATCATGGAAGTTTGGTGTTCTTCTTCCTTCTTGTATATCAATTTTCAGCTCCTTCTTCATGTTTGGGAAGTTCTCTTCAATTATTTCCTTGAATATTTTCAAGGAAAATATAACTCTTATATTTCCTTTCCTCTTGGAGTCAGATAATTCCCGAAGTCTTTTGTCAGTCTTTTTCATTTGTACTTCTCTTTCCTTTTCTGTTTTGGTTCTTTTTATTTCTGTGTCTTCAAGAGTATTTATTCGTTCTTCCATTTCATCTATTCTGCTTTCTTTGCTGTTCTCAGAGTTCTTTAGTGCCTCCATTAATTCTTTGATCTCCTGTATTTCTTTTACTTCCCTCTTTAGGGACTCAATTTCATTCTTCTGATCATTGATTATTTTCCCCTTATCTTTCCTTTATGACTTCTGTCACTTTTTTAATCATGGCAATTTTAAATTCTTTTTCTGGAAGGCTCAGAAGTTCTTCCAAGTTACTATTGTTGCAATCTGGGTGGTGGTTTTCTTTTTGTGGTGTGCTTTTTTCCTGAGGAGTTGCTAGGTTGCGTGTGGTTCTTCTACCCTCTACTGTCTGTTTTCTAGTTTACCATATGCATTGGGACACTGTGTTGCTGGGACTGGCCAGCATCTTGGGTGAATTTCTCCACTCCCCTCTGGCTCCTCTGGGAGCCATCTGTCAGTTTCAAGCAGTCTTTACTGAAGAAAGGTCCCTGTTCAAAAATGGCGATGCAGGGACACGCTCTCCTGTGCGCCCGGTCTGCCCCGGCGGTGGGTTCCCGCTCCCCCTCTGGGCTCTGACTGCAGGCCAGAAGGGGCCTGGCATGAGCGAACTTCCCAGCTCACCTCTGGCTCCTCAGGGAGCCTTCTGCTGTTTTCAGGCAGTCTTTACTGGAGAAATGTCCCTGTTCTAAAATGGTGATGTGGGACGCACTCTGCTTTCACTATATTTTAAAGTAAATTTTCTGTTCCTTTCTTACTTTCTCCTTCTGAGACTAAAATAATGTAAATATTGATTTTCTTGATGGTGTCCTATATTTCACTCTCTATTTTTTTCTTTTGATTTTATTCCTCTACCTGGAAAATTTCAGATGAACTCTCTTCAAGTTCACAAATTCTTTTTCTGTAGATGCTCTCTGATTTATTTTTCATTGAGCCCTTATGCTCTTCATCTCCAGAGTTTTCTTGATTCTTTTTTATAATTTTTGTCTGTTGAATTTCTTGTTTTGTTCATGTATTATTTTCCTGATTTTGTTGTCTATCTGTGTTCTCTTATAGCTCACTGAACTCCCATAAAACATGCATTTTGAGGGCCTCAATGGTGGCACAAGGGTTTAAATCTCAGAACTATCAAGCTATTGGCAGCCACTGCAGCATGAGTTCAATCCCGGCAGAGAGCTGATCCACATGGCACAGCAGAACTCTCTTGTCTCACCTGCTGCTCACCTCAGCAGTTTATCTGCTTTTCTGCTTCCCACTCTGTCTCTGATGAACCCTCTCATCACCCCCCACACCTCTGGGGTACAAGAACTGTACCCCAGTTCTCATATGCATAAATAAATTTTTAAAAATCCATGCATTTTGGTTTCTTTGCCCAGTATTGCATATAATCATTTCCTTGAGGGTGTTACTGGAAAACTATGTGTTCCTTTAATATTGCTAAGTTTCCTAGATCTTTTTTTTATTTTTTATAATCTTTTGTTAATATCTCCACATTTGATGAAGCTGTCACTTCATCCAGATTTTATAGACTAGTCTTGGTGGGAAAAGATCACCTGTAAGTAGGTGCAAGAATAGTAGCTAGATGGTGTAGCAGTTTCAGCTCTGGAGAAGACCCCAGAGCATGTTCTTCATGCAGCCCCCTCAAGTGAGGTAACAAAGATTGCAGCTTTAGTAGCCAAGGTTTCAGGTTCCTTCAGTAGCAATAATGATTTGGGGTCTTCAGACACAAAGGCTACTGAGGACCATGTGATCTTTCTCCCATGGAAAACTTTGTGACTGAGCATCTTTGTAACTGAATCTCTCAGCATGAAGTCTAACTTGTGAACATTTTCAAAGTGGTGGTAGTGCATGTGTCTGATACACATAGTATCTGTGAAGCAACCTTCTGGATTATAAGCACTGGCAGAGCAAACATGGCTCAAAAGAGGCAACGATGCATGAGACACACATGTATAACAAGCAGTAATGAAGCCATGGTCTAGAGCAGAGGAAAATGCAGAGCACAGTGGTTCTGTGGTCCACTGTGCAGCTAACCTGCAACAGTCTTGGCTCTGGTGACTGAAAGCTGGACTCAAGTAGAGCAGCTGTGGTTGGAAAGTGGAGTGAATGCAATCTGAATATATGAGAACCATCACAGAGCCAAAATATGGAAGTCAGGTGCACATGGGTCAATTTTAGGACTGAGATTTTAGAAGGGTTTTACCCAGAACACTGGGATTCATTATAGTGCTTTCTACTATATGGACATTACAGTGTTCTCTACTGTGCAGCTGCTTGAGTCCAAGGTTGTTGCAAGGTCTGTTGAAGTTCACACAGCAAATGTTGCTGAGTCCTCTACTGATGAGGCCAATGGGAATCAAGAGAATGACATCAAGAGTCCCGCCCTTCTACCTTGTTCCTAACTGTCTTCAGACATCATCGCTAAACTGCTCTTCCTAGCAATTCTTTCTGTGCAGTTATTCTTCAATTTTTGCTTCATTTAGTTGCTGTGTGTTCCTTTTTTAAATATAGGTTTTAATTGATTGGATTCTTGAGCCCTCTTAAGTAGATCTGCCTGGTTTTTTCCATGGGTAACTACTATTTTTTTCCATGGTTAACTGCCTAATATATGGGTTTTGTCAATGGTATCTCCTACTTCATCATCTTGTGACATTACCTCCTTGGAGGGAGATTTTTAAAGGTCTGAATTTAGTGGATTGACAAAGAAAGAAAGAAAAATACCACCTTTTGGAGGTTGGGAGTTTACCCTCCACTTGCTGCCTGTGTTTTAAGAGCTAGAAGTTAGACCCACAAGATCAGTCCAATGATTTACAGTCAGCTTGACCATAGGCTTATCCTGGTACAAAAAAACTACTCAGAGCCTATACTTTTCAGGGACTAGCTCCCAAACACATATCACATGGCAAGAGTTTTCCCATTACTAAGCTGGGCTTGGTATAGATGTGTCCATAACCAGAGTGGGCTCATAAAGCTTATTCCAGTGTGTTAATAGCCTGGGAAATAATACAAGAGATGCACATAAAAAATAATTGTGTTGGGATAGTTCCAAGAAGCCATATAACTGGTTTTGTTGTTGTTGTTTTTATTTTTAATGAAAGAATTTTGGTTGTTGGATTTGTCTTTAAACAACTCAGAATGAGCAAGTTTACAGTTGATTTTAATTTTTTACATTTATTTTATTTTTTTTTTATTTTTTTTTATTTTTTTTTATTTTTTTAAGAGGCATGTATTTTTATTTATTTATGATTTTTATTTACTTGTTTGTTTGTTTTGTTTATACATGCACTGGGTACAGTAAGAGCGCGGGAGGGTGAGAGAATTCACCAGAGCCAGAGCGGGGAGCAGAGCAGACAGAAGAACTGAAGTACACTGCTGAGGGGAGCAGCGGGCGGCAGGAGAGGTCTGCGCGCCTTGTGGGACCCTCCTCCGGTGGCCGGGGAGCAACCGGGGATCGAACCGGCGCCACAGAGGCCGTGGGCAGCTTCGCAACCCAGTGCTCAACCGCTGCGCCACCGGGGAGACCCTTTTTACATTTATTTTAAACTAAGCAATTCACTAAATGAAAACTGCATAAACCTGTGACCAGTCCAAGACAGAGTTATTTTGTATTACACAAAGTTAGGGACTGGAGGTAAATTCAGCAGCCAGAGTATGCAGCAAGATGCAAGATATGCTTAGGCTCTCAACACTGTAAACAGCATAGATAGGACCTCAAGCTAGATCTCTAAAACCTGACCTGAGAGATGCCAGCAGAAAACTACTGTGGCACCATGAAAAGAGCCAGATTCCAAAAAAGAAGGTTGGTGAAAATCCAGCATGCAGTGACAACCTGACCAGAAACACAATCTCTTTTTTAGAAGAGCCTGGAGCTGCATCCTATGACACAGGGTATTTTCCAGTCAGTGATTGCATTCAGCAGTTATTGAACTGAATTTACTCTGTTGTGGAAATGAGTTGAGGGAAGCACACCATATGATGAGTTTTCAGAGAGTAAGGACCCAAGCCAACTTCATGGGTAAGGGGAGTACACAACATGCTGAGGTGAGTGCTCCAGGAAAAAGACAAAATGCTATGGTTTCTCTGGGAAAGAAAACATGGCATGACCTCCCCGGTGGTGCAGCGGGTTGGGCACAGCGCTGTGAATCTGTCCACGGTGTCTGCAGCATGGGTTCGATTCCCAGCCAGCCAGGAAGACACCCACATGGCGGAGCATACCTCTCCTGTCTTGCCCGCTGCTCCCCTCAGCAGTGTATTTCAGTACATCTGCCTCTTCTGCTGCCACTCTGTCTCTGGTGAATCCTCTCACACTCCCGGGCCTCTGGCCTGTACCCCAGTTCTTGTATAAATAAAATAAATCTTTAAAAAAAAAAAAGAAAGAAAGAAAACATGGCAGCATTCTTGATGGGGAAAAAAAGTAGAATAATGCCATCTAACATATTATAGTTATGATAACTCCTACTGTGTGATTTTGGCACTGAAATCAATCAAAGAGAACAATCTAATAGAATCAGCAATCCAGAAACAGATCCATTTGGGAATTTAGTGTGTGATGATGATATTTCAAATTGGTAAGAAAAAGATTCAATACTTGCAAAAATTTGCCATCCATTTGGGGAAAATTAAATTTAGATCATATGCCTGACACCATACACAAAACTAAATGTATAGTGACTTAATGAACTAAATGCACAAAAAATATATCTATAAGAGAAAACTTTGTTGTCAATGTATGATAATCTTGGAGAAAGCTATGGCATGAAACCCAGAAGTACAATGGAACAAAATTGAGATTGGACAACCATTTAAATTTCTTAAGCTTGTAAACAGCAAGTATAACATAAATGTTAAACTTAATTGTTATCATTACATTCTTAAAACAATGAAGTAGGATAACTCTTACTGAAAAATTGAAGGATAGAGAGAATTTGATTTCAGCCAGGACCATCCCCAAGGTAGCTAACAGCCCAGCCCAGGCCCTGCTGAACACACACACACACACACACACACACACACACACACACACACTCTGACTGCAACATTATGCCCAAAATAACTCTCTGAAATCAGGGATGATTTTGCCTCACTCCATTCCCAGAGCAGCTTCATGCAATGGGAATACAAGGAAGTCACAACTGAGGTCTGACAGTCAGACCTGGGTCAGGAACTTGTGGAGCAGAGATGTAGCTAGACTCCAAAGCCCTTTGTTCCTGGTTAAAAGCTTTCTTGATTCCATTCTACTGTTTCTCTGAAATACTTGCCAATGTTTTAGTTTCTTCAACAGTGAACAGCAAAACACCTACATTTCCCAGACATTTAAATGCACATATCTGACAGGAAAATAAGAATCAAATCCTCCCTCAAAGAAATCCAAATAGCAGGCTTCTTACCTCTACCTTCAAGCTTCACACTTAATTCCATGGGTAATGCTGATAAATCAGCATTCAATTATATGTCGAAAGAAAAATGTTTCAGCAGCCTTTCCGGGAGTGGGTGGAAAGGAGGGGAGGAAGGGGGTACTGTGGGTGGGAGCAAGAGGAACCCACATTTGTGCTCACTATTAATCTCATTGTGCCCCGACATATTTTTATGCCTCTGTATTCATTCTCCCAGTAATGCTTCAATAGAGTCTAACAACTGATAAAACAAGCAGGTCGAGTGTGTATATATATTCCCTGTAAGGGCACAAGAAGTTCCACTTAATTTCTAACCATTTTTAGTCCATTGAAAGACTCAGACAGTGTCATAAGGTACTATAAGGCTAAGTGCTTTATGTAGAGATTCAGTATGTTGGACAAAATAGAGAAAGATGGTCTTTCACAGATCACTACAGAAGGTCATTTCCACATAGAGATAACCAGGCACAGTGTCATGGGATGGCATCATAAAATGAGCCATCATCCAGACATAATTACACTTTATGAATCTTAAAGGAATTTCCTTTCCTGGAACCCACCATTAGCAGCTTTCTCAAGGAACTTAGTCATGTCAGAACAG
Source organism: Talpa occidentalis (assembly GCF_014898055.3). Taxonomy (NCBI): domain Eukaryota; kingdom Metazoa; phylum Chordata; class Mammalia; order Eulipotyphla; family Talpidae; genus Talpa; species Talpa occidentalis. The sequence goes on along the minus strand of NW_023601754.1, from coordinate 24,237,692 downwards.
CATGATTCACAACTGATTTCTGCAAAATGTGTAAGATGAGTTAGCCAGAATCATCTGGCCGCGGAAATAGAAGGAATGACAGAGAGGCTGGACTCTGGGTCTTACACCTCCATAATGATTCTCTGAAGTTTCCTAATTCCATGTGATTATCTTTAAAAATAGGAAAGTAAAAGAACCCACCTCTTCATGTTATTTGAGGATTGAATAAGAAAATGCATATAGATGATAAGAAACCTTCAGTAAATATTAAGCATCGTTATTATAAATTAACAATATTATTAATTTATTATTATTATTTATTCTCCATCTGAAAATCTCAGCATACTTGACTGATTAAAACAGACCCCCCCCCAAAAAAAAAGCAGTAAATTCACATACTCATTTTTCCTTAGTGGCAAAAATACGATAAACAATAATAATCTTATAAGATTATTATGATAAACAACAATAATCTTATAAGATTTTATGAAAAAAGGTACACTTATAAGTATTTGTACAATAGATTTTTGTGCTCTACCAGACAAACAGGGAAATATCCACTATGTTGCATGCTAATTGCACCACATACTTTTTCTGTTTTCCTTCACATGTAGGTGGCTCCAGATTTCCATCTTCTCTGTGTAAGGAGCTTCACATTCCAAGCCAATGTTCTCCTTGGCTCTTCAAGCTTATATGTGGGCTAGATGCCTTTCATGAGCAGTTCTTGATCTGCTAGGCTTCTTATCCTCGACTCTTGGGGAGAAGTATGCAAGCTCTCAAACCCTCCACTTCCCATCAAATAAACATAGCCAAGGAGGAGACTAAGATCAGAGTATGAATCCCCTGGCTCCTTCACTGAGGCTGAACATCTCTCAATAAAGGACTCAGTCATCTCAGGGAAATCTTCCCTGCAGACTCTCTCCTTCCAGGTTTCTAGTAATTTCTCTATTCCTTTTTCCTTAGGACCCAGAGGTAGTAGCAGCTCCTCCTGCAGCTGGCTCCAGATTACCCTACACCCCATCCACACTTTTGCAAATAGTTCTAATATGTAATTATCTGTTTACTAACTGATACATTTTGTTTTGTGATGTGTCAACAAATTCCTAGTCCTATGATTCTGGGGTTCTTCCTATTCCTTTTCCTTCCATTATATTAGTCGGTGTTCCTATAGTTGGAAATGACAGAAGTGCAATTCAAACTAATCTAATGATTAAAAAATAAGAAGAAAGAATGTAATCTTCAGACATAAATCCAGGATCTCAATCAAAACCACAGAGAGTCCATTTCTCTCTCCATTTCCTCTATCCATGTTCCTTAATCTCAGATTCTCCTTGAACAGTTTCATCCAGAAGGTATCAAAAATGACCACCAAGCTATGGACATACTCTCCTTACAACTAATTTTGTAAAAAGATAAGTGCCTCTTTCACAGAAGTTCCAGCTCAAATCCTTGGAGTACTGTGGTTTTCTTGTCTCGGGTCACATTTTACTGGGCATGTGTGAGTCAAATGCCTTCTACAAGAGGTACAATGAGCCTCACCTGGACTAAAAATAGGGAAGAAGTAATCCTCTAAAGAGTCTGAGGGAAAATGCCATAAGCAAACTACATGAATTCTTTCTTGATAACTGACTTCACCTAATGACCACAGAAGTCCTCTAAAACAGTGCATCCCTAAACTACATGGAACTAGTCACCCCCTCTTCACATTCCTCACTTAAGCAAAGGCTATCCCTTCTCCAGCACAGTAAAGAATACCACTACAGAACGATTCTTCTGGCAAGCACGAAGACCAGCAAGTTACATTCTTCACATCACACAGTGAAGCAGCTGGTAAACATGAATGCACAAAAGGATCGCACTTACCCACTCGAGGATGGTATTCTTTCAGGATCAACACTGATTTCTGTGCTTGTCCAAGTACCCAGCAGAATTCCTGGAGCCAAGGCTTGGGAACCAAGTATGGAAGAAAAAGAAACAATTCTGCAGGAAGCCTTCTGAGGGAAAGGAGTTATTTAGAAAACCAGAGTTAAGTTTAGAAACTCTGAAACAGTCCCCTAAACCCTATTTCCACTCCCACCTCACTCCCATACCCACTGCAACCCCAGCCCCTTCTTCACCCCCATTCCCACCTGAGTGCAGGGCATGGAACTTTGCTGGCTCAGTGTGCTGCCTGAGGCCCCAGGCCACTCCCACAACAAAGTCTATGGTGACTTCCTCACCAGCCCCAACTCAGGCTAACCCTTGGGCTCTCGTGATGTTGGCCTGGGCTGTATTGCTGCAGCCCCAGGCCAGACCTGGGACCCTGATGATGGAAGCAAACCATAAGCTCCAGTGTTCCTGGTATAGAGGTGCTTCAGCCAGCTCAGGGGCACTGGAGCAGTGAGCCTTTAGCCCCACTGAGGATGGCTGCTGCCTGCTCTCCTGAGCACATCTTCACAACCCTGACTTCAGTGCCGGTTGGGTCTGAGATGGCTCCCAGGATTTCCCTTTTAAATATGGTGCCAGAGTCATAAATGAACTAATCATTTTCGAGCTCTGAATCTTTTCAGTCTGCTGAGGAATTTAAAAATGGAGTGAGCTGATTGGTGCTTAACTGGCACCAATCAAACTGTTAGGATTGAAAATGATCCAATCAGGCTTGAAAAGCAGGGAGCCTGAAGAGGATATAAAGCAGGGCAGGAGCTAGCTAGATGCATTTAATGGATAGCTTTAGGAGAAGACTGAGTATACAACCTCCACGGGATTCAACAGAGAGTACCAGAAAAGGATTCATCAGAGGGCATGAGAAGAGAAATGTTCAGCAGATGGCTGCAGACATCACAGACAGATTCACCAGAACTTCGAGACTTTGGACTTAGCAGAAATCTCTGTAAACCTCTGCAGAATCTAGACCTCCATAGACCTTCTGAGAGGCCTGGCTGTTGCCACTGCCTCTGCCTCTGCCTCTGACATCGCCTGTAAAGACCACTGTTGGTCTGGGCCCAAAGTCTCTAAAATAAATGTTTGCTATTGACTGTATGCCAACAACTCACAAAAAGCTGTATCACTGCTGTTTCTGGTGGCAATGTAATATAGGATGAGGCCAGAGGTACAGGGATGATAGAATTCACCAGAGACAGACTGGATAACAGGAAAAGGCAGATTTTTTTAAAAAAGATTTATTTATTTATGCATACAAGAGCAGAGGTACAGGCCAGAGGTGGGGGTGGGTGGGTGAGAGGAGTCACCAGAGACAGACTGGGAAACAGAATAGGCAGATGGACCGAAGTACACTGCTGAGGGGAGCAGTGGGTGAGACAGGAGAGGTCTGCTGCGCCATGTGGGCTGCTCCCTGAGTGACTGGGGATCAAACTCGTGCTGCAGAGGTTACAGACAGCTTCATAGGTTGCGTCTTAACCCCTTGCACCACCAGGGAGGCCCAGGAAAAGGCAGATTTATTGAAAACCCTGTAAGAGAGCAGGGAGCAAGATGCAAAGCAGGATTTGAGGCTTTTTTAATATTCTATTTTCTTGGGTTTTCTTACTTGGGGTACCAGTCTGGACCAGTTATTTGCTGGGATGTCTGATCTTGGGCACTGATCTTTGATACAGAATGTGTCCTGCACCTGCTTCCACATTCATGGTCAAGGTGACCGGGCCGATGGCCTGGTTCCCATAGCAGCCTTTTCCATTCCCTTTATCTCTGCAAGCCTCCCAAACTTGTCTGCTGGACAAGGAGTAAGGGCTTAGTTTTTAACCTTAGTAATGATATCCCAACATCTCTGGAACCACCTCCTGGTGACTGGTACTGACCAGCACTGCTGACCTGTGTCTGGCCACCTTTGAGAGCTGTCCACCACCTCTGATCATCTAACATCCCCTCCTGCTGCTGTTGCCTCCAGTGCTATCCCGTCTGCATCTGGTGCTGTCCAGCCAGCCCTTTAGAATGTTGTGGGCTGCTGTGGTGTCATGTTAGCAACCCCACTTGTGATCACCTCCAGCTGCCACCATGAGCTGGATCCTGGCCCACTGCTTATTGGTGTGCCATCAGCTCCAGGCTCTCATCAGAACAGCACCATCTTGCATGAGCACTCTTCGTTCTGGAATATTGGACACTGTGGACACTATCTGATGTGAGACAGCAGGCACTTTTGACCTTAGAAACTTTATTTTTTCCCAATCTCCCCTTTGTTAATAAACCCCATTGTTGCACACTGAACCCGTGTGGTGTCTGTATTGCAAGCGCATTGTTGAGAACCCACAGACAGTAAACCGTCCCCCACCTTGGCACTGTTTCAGCTCCTGTATGAAAACCAAAGGGCACCAAATTGTTACCAAATGACAAGATCACCTTGCAGGAACCATGTGCCTAGTTGTCTAGATTCATAGCATGATGCTATATGCCAGCTATTTTCAGGTCTGGAGCACAGTGGAGAAGGATGTCGTCCAGGCTCCCTGCCCTGTCTGAGTTTACAGGCAGAGTCGAGCAGGCAAGGACATGAAGTGGACTAGTACTGTGAGGGTGGCATGCAGGTGGTGTGGGAGCACACACAGGCCACATTGGACTTAGGCTAGAGGAACTAGTGAAGGATTATAAGGAATGATTCTAGGCCAAAACCTGACGGGGGGAAATAGTTGAGCAACTTCTACATGAAGAGGCCTAGAAGGAAGACTAAAAAAGGATTATAAGGGGAAATTAAGAGTACAGTGTTCATTCATTCAACAAATGTTTATTAATGGATATTATGAACAAGCATCCAAAATATGGTAGTAAATAGGTCAGATGCATTCAGAGAGGTGAGGGAAAATAGCACAGAATCCAAAGATACAAAAGTTGGTGCTAAATCCTGTGATGAGGAGAAAAATATCTAGAGAGAAGATGTGGGGAGATGGAATATTAAGACAGTGGTCAGAAAACATTTGAGAACCTAAAGGATGAAAATCAGCAGCCCTTCCAGAAATAGAAGAACAAGCCAGAAGTCTGAGGGCCTGGAGGGCTTGGATTTAAAGAAGAGAGAAGAGACCAATTTGAAGGAAAGAAGGGAGTGGAGTGTAGAGAACAAGGTAAAGTGTGGTTCAAGGTGAGGCATGGGAGGGAAGATGATGTCACATGGGGCTAAGAGGACTGAGGGGTTTCATTCAGTCCAAGTGCACTCACAGCCTGGGGTGAGGCTTTAAACAGGGCTTGGGGTCAAAATAAGGGGGTTGTAATTGTATGGGGAATATAAAAAATATAAATAAATAAATAAATAAATAAACAAGGGATTATATGATCCAGGTTAAACTTTAGATAAATCACTCCAGTTGTGTGGCAGGAACAAGATTATAGGAAGACTAATCCAGATGTTATCCTAGTGATCCAGATGAGAAGTGAACACAGTTGTGGAGAAAAAGGAAAGTGGTGGAATTTGAAAGATATTCTATGGGTAGAACCAATAATATCATGAGTATTGGGTGAGGGAAAAAGAAAAGTGAAAACTAATTTAGCGGTTTTAAATTGAGTAACTGAATTAAGCTGGAGTCCTGTGTATGTTGTTAGGGTCTGAACTGGAGTTGTGTTAACAGGTGAGGTGGGAGAAATGTGCAGAAACCAAGTCATAATGCTCCTTAGACATACTGAAAAAGAATTAATTTTTTTTTCATAGTGGTGAGGCCACTGAACAATTTGAAGTGTTTTGTTGTTGTTGTGTTAAAGAGATCACCTTGGAGATCTTATTCAAATGGGGTGGAAATGGTGATGAAGGGAAATTGGTGGGTTAGCAGGTGCTGATGTGCTAATAACGCAGGCAAGCTCGGTGATGCCCTTTAGAATCTAAATGCATATTTCGTCATTGCTGATTTTAACACTTGGGAATTTACTAGTTCCTCCTTAGTCTAGTTCCTACTTGGGGCTGAGGATGGAGGTTGGACCAGTAAAGTCTTCACCCCACCCCCACAACCTGCAAATGCAGAATCCCATCCTTCTAGCAAATCACAAAAAACTCTACTTTCCTACCTAGTCTGACTGTACTTAAACTCCCCTGGGAAACACCAGTAAAGAGACCATGTCCCAAACTACTTGAGATGGGGAACTAATGCTAATTTATGTTAATTTCAAGTTTTAATTTTTTATTGTATTTAAGAATTAAATTTCTCTTTTAAAAATATCAGATTAATTAAACACTGTACTCCTCCTAGCAGTCTAATTATCACAACCATGTAATCTGTTTAACAGAGCTGGATTAAAATAGTTTATTTCAACACATGGCTTCTAGAACAATTTCCTAAGTGCCCGGCATTTGCTTATTCAAGGGGGGAAAAAAATGACAATTATTTGTGGCCTAGATATTGTCAGAAAATAAGTAGCCCAGTTGTCCCCTCTTGTGCCATACCCCGCCCCACACACCCCATCATTCCCATAGAATCTATCCCCTGTATCAACATGGAGGGTCTGCAGAGTGTTTTGAAACAGCAAGTCCTGATTTCAGTCTCGTGTGTTTAATGTCCCATATAATGTGGTGAGGTTAAGGGCACATGCAAATTTGAGTCTTGGCCTTGTTACTTATCTCTCTGGATTTTAATGACCTCAAAGAATTGGTATATTATATGAGTCAACATATTTATGTTGACTTAATTAGTGCTAAGGTAATTCATGGAACACAGAGATACAGAAGTGCTTGCTATAATCATCATCACCACCATCACTATTAGTATTATTACTATTACTGTTACGTCTCCTTCTGTTATGTCAAAGGCTTTTGTGGGGAGAAGAGCTGATTGATCATTTGCTCCATAGTATGAATTTAAGACACTGATTCATTCTATCAGGGAGATCTGCCACAAAGTCCAAGTTTTAATGGCGAAATAAAAAGACATTTTAGATTGAAGGGAAAGCAATAAAAGACCCTGTAAGAGTAGTTTTTCTTCCTGAAGGAAGCCTCCTGGAGGGTGAGATCCAGTGCCTGCCCCCTGAGTACCGAGTGTGGTTGGCCTGCCAACCCTTTCTTGTCTCCCCAGAGGTGCCAGCCTAGAACTGGTTTAGTTAACTGTGTTGAGGCTGAGGTGCCAACAAAGCAGGGAATCTGGGAGGTGAATGGAGAGGTCAGAAATGGTCCATTCCCAACCAGCTCTAGAAAGGAACTATTCAGTTTCAGGTACACGTGTATTTTTGTCATTTTGTAGGAGTGGGGGTGATATTTACACATATACACACATACCGCCCAGCTCTGAGCAAGGTACCCCTAACTGCTTGTGGTCTGTGAACAGAGAAAACAACCTCCTAAGGCTCACCCAGGGCACTAGCAGACGCTACTTCCCCCAGAGTGTGCAGGGCTATGGAGTGGTGAAGGCAGGAGACCTGACCCTTGGTAGGAGGATGATCAGGACTGCTTGCTTTCAGCCAGGCACCGAGGCAGCTGCAAAGCCCCAGATCAGAGCAGAAAAGATGTAAAGTGACAGAAAGTTGGGTGCTTTTATATTAATGAGCCCAAGCTATGTTGGATCGCTATTTAGAAAAATGATTTGGTTTTCCTTTTTTTTTCATTCAATCAGTAATTTAATTATGGAAAAAGTGAATAGTGTTAAAGCTGCAAGAGGCACCAATAGTCCAGGAGGCCTGAAAGGGTAAATACAATTATACATTGTAATGAAACCTAGCAGAGCGCCTTCCAGCCCCTGGTTCAAAGCACTCAGCTATGCTTTTGGAGAGGCATAAACAATGCAGAAACCTATAATTGCTGTGTCAGTCATGGTATCCATGCAGAATACTAAGTACCACTCTGAGCTGCTGGCACCCTGGTGTTTGAAGTGGGGGTGGGGGGAAAGGCACAACTATTCTGTCCTCTGCTGGAAGGACCCCTGAGACGAGGTAGTTCTCTGTCCCCAGCTTCCACAGGAACCCTACCCAGGTCTCTATCACTCCCCTCCACCCAGAGATGCTAGCGAGTCACAGTTCATCCATACACCCTTATCTCACCACTAACAGAACTCCCAGGAAACAGGAGTTGAGGAAAGGTGTTGCTTTAGCAACGCTCTCCTCCACAGTGGGTTCCAACCAATGGCTCGTGTACATCATTCTAGAGCAGTGCTAGCCAATAAAAATATAACACTATCATATATACAAGTTTTAATTTTCTAGTAACCACTTTAAAAACAGCAAAAAAATAGGTGAAATTAATTATAACAGTATATTTTATTTAACTTAATAGAATCAAAATATTCTAATTTCAACCTGAATCAATTTTAAAAAGTATTTTTGAGATATTTACCAAGTTTCTGTACTAATTATTTTATATAAATGTCTTGTTCTACATCTTTGTAGCAGAAGACACTGTTCTTTTTTTTTTTAAGATTTTCTTTATTTATGCATACAAGAACTGGGGTACAGGCCAGAGGTGCAGGGTGGGGGGTGAGAGGATTAACCAGAGACAGAGTGGGGAGCAGAACAGGCAGACAGACCAAAATATACTGCTGAGGGGAGCTGCGGGTGAGTCAGGAGAGGTCTGCTGTTCCATGTGGGTAGCTCCCTGGAAGGCCAGGGATCAAACTCGTGCTCCAGAGGCTGTGGACAGCTTCATAGGTTGCATCTCAACCCCTTGCACCACCAGGGAAGCCCTGTACTAAATATTTTAAACCTGGTGTATATTTAAGACTTAAAGCACATCTCGGTCAATCCAGCCACATATTTAAGGGCTCAGTGGCCGCATTTAGCTAGTAGTGGGTCCCAGCCCACAGAACCCAAAGGGCCTTTGGCACCTGAAGGCACCTAGTGTTTCAGGCCCATGATCCACAAACCCCTACCTAATCCCTATGTGCAGAAGAGCACAGCCTGACTCTGAAGGCCTGACATCACCCCCATGGCTGGCTTTATCTGCCTGCTGCCTTTACCAGAAGACTTTCCAGGTTGGAGAAAATAGCCAGAGGGCCCAGACTGGTCCCAGAAACTTCTGAGATTAGAAGAAACTTCACTCTGTATAGGCCAGGACTCACAGGAGACCAATTTTCAGCAAAGATGCACCATCTGGAGGCTTGGAGAAAGGAAGGTCAGCAACTCAACTCCGGGGCCTGTGGATCTAGAGGAAGGGCAGCATGGGATTCGACTGTAGGCAGTCTGTGTGCCCAGAGGCCCACAGGAGGGTCTGCCCAAAACACTTCCAGGCAAGGTATTTACATTAGAAGAGGGCCCTTGACAATAAAGCCCAGCAGCTCTCTGCCAGGAAGTGTAGGAGGAGGTGCAACTGCTCTTTGCCTCCACCCTTCCCTGCCAGGCAACAGAGGAGCTGTGTCAGTCCTGCCTACAGACTTTTTCTAAATGCTACACAGCCTGCCATCTGTTCCTCTACAGAAACTCTGCAGAGAGGTCTGAGTGAATAGCATCATTTCAGTGGTGTAAATAACTATGGTTGGTATTCCAATTGAGAAGCAAAGGGGTACAGCCTCCCCATTTCTGGGCAGGAGCTGAAAACACCATGTATTCCTGTCTTCCTGGTAGACCAGTTTAAAAAACAGTTCCCTTCTAAAGAACCTCAGTTTCTGCCACTTTTTCCCCCTTTAACTTCTGGTTACCCTGATGTTGCCTTCCATCATCTCTCACACTCAAACTTCTATTTCTCTACCCAACTTGTTCTTCTTTCCCATCTCTTAGGAAAATGCATCCTTTTTCTACTCCAGGGCATTCCTATCCTTTCGGTCTGTGGCCCCATGGTCTCCCTCAGCCCAGACCTACTTAAACCTCTCTAATTCCATCTGCAGTTTGTGCTCCTCCCATCTTATCCTTTCTGTAGCTCACACATAAGTCTCTCAGCAACTTCTGCCAACTCCTACTACATCACACCATCCTTTCCTGGCCACATCTGCTTCCTTCATACTCTTTTCTCCCTACTCCTTTGCAACCTGGCTTCCCTCCCACACTCTCAGAAGTCACTAGGACTCTGACAACATACATTCTAGAACTCATTCTCCTCTCAGAAGAACCTGTGCCATAAGCCAACACTCCTCCCCTCACTGCAATGTGTGGATAGCTCATAATCCCCCAAGTCTTTCTAGGTCGCCACAGCCCTCTATAATGGGAATAAAAGCACAGTAAGGGACCAGACACTTGTTAAGGCCATTGGGCTTCTTAATTTCAAGAACCATGACACTTATCCATTCAATCACTCATTTAAAAAGTATTTATTGAGGGCCTCCCTGGTGGTGCAGGGGTTAAAGACAGCGCTATGAAACTACTGCCAGTCACTATAGCACTAGTTCGATCCCCAGCTGACCAGGGAGCTAACCCACATGGTACAGCAGACTTCTCCTGTCTTACCCACTGCGCCCCTCAGCAGTGTATTTCAGTAGATCTGCCTGTTCTGCTCCCCACCCAATCTCTGCTGAATCCTCTCACCCCCCATACTGGGCTTACACCCCAGTTCTTGTATGCATAAATAAATAAATCTTTAAAAAAATAAACAAGGAAAAGGTTTTTTTTTTTTGTGGGAAGCCTAGGTTGTGCCCTGGAGATCCACCAGTGAACACAACAACAAGATCTCTCTCTACCTTCATGGAAATTTGATTCTATTGGGGAGATATTAAATAGGCAAAATATTATTTTTAAAAATCAAGATCATTGCAGTTGTGGCAAGTGCTATGAAATACAAAAATAGAGTAATATGAGGAGAAGAAGAAGAGGCTTGTAGCAGGGAAGGACAATTCAATTTTTAATAAATTTTTATTACATTATATAACATTATAATAAATTTTAGGTGCGTGACATTATGCTTCAACATCTGTATATTCTACATCATGATAATCAAAAAAATATAGTTTCTATCCATCACCATACAGTTGACTGGGTGGTCAGGGAAAGCCTCTTTGAGGAGGAAATATTTAATCTGAAGCCTGAATGAAATAATCCTCCAGCCAACCTAACATGCAACTGGTAGCAGCAACATAGACAGTTGTATTGATTATGGTCCCAGACAAGATAAGATGAAGGGCTAGAACATGAATTACAAATATAAGAAGGAACTTTTGGGAGGGAAAGTGAACTGGTGTCACAGGAGCTAGGTGGGTATGGAGGCCAAAGATGTGGTAAGGACCAGACCATGCATGTCTAGATTCCACCTCAATAAGACATTTGGATTGTATTCTCAGTGCTTGAGACAGTTTTCTGAAGGAGATTGGCAAGCTCTGATTTCTGTTTGAAAAGAGTACTCCAGCTTTGGAGGATGTGTCTTTAAAGATGTTACTGAGATGTATGTCCCAAAAAAGTGAAGGAAGAGATGAACATCTGGGATTATATCAAACTAAAAAGCCTCTGTACAGCAAAAGAGACATTAACCAAAACAAAGAGACATCCTACTGATTGGGAGAAAATGTTTGCACACAATACAACTGATAAGGGACTGATCACAAAGATCTACAAAGAGCTCACACAACTCAACAAAAACAAAGAAAACAATCCAGACAAAAAAAAGGGCAGAAGAGCTAAAAAGACACTTCTCCAAAGAGAAAATCAAATGGTCAACAGGTGTATGAAAAAATGTTCAACATCACTTACAACCAGGGAAATGCAAATCAAAACCACAATGAGATACCACCGTAACCAATGAGAATGGCACATATTAAAAAAACTAGCAACAACGAATGTTGGAGAGAAAAAGGAACTCCTCTGCACTGCTGGTGCAGAATGCAAACTGGTCCAGCTACTATGGAAAGCTGTGTAGAGGTTCCTCAAACTATTAAAAACAGAGCTACCATATGACCCAGTAATTCCACTCTTAGGAATCTACCCAAAGGACACAAAAACATTTAATTCAAAAGGACACCTGCACCCCTGTTTTTTGCAGTACTATTTCCAATGGGTAGGATATGGAAACAACCTAAATACACCAAAATAGATGAATGATCAGGAAGATGTGGTATATATACACAATGGAATACTATTCAGCAATCAAAAAAGATAAACTCATGACATTTGCAGCAACATGGATGGAGCTAGAAGGGATTATGCTCAGTTAAATAAACCAGAAGGAAAAAGAAAAATATCAGATGGTGTCACTTACAGGAAGAATATATGGGAATCAAATAAGGAATCAATTTAAAAAACAATAATAATAATAATAAATTAGCAGGTAACTATAAATCAGAGACATTCTGCAAGGGAAGGGGAGGTAGAGGAATCAAAACAAGTGAGAGAAGAACACAAGGGACTATGGTGATGGTTCATGGGTAAACTGGTGGTGGGAATTTTACAGGGACTACACCTGAAAGGAGAAAACATACAAACGTGCATTGTACAAAGATGAACAATGATACATATATATAGATATATATATATAATTTAAAAATGTATATGAAATTTCAATATATATATAATTTTAAAAAATAAAGAGTACTCCAGCTACGTAAAACATGGATTTTAGGAAAATGAGAATGAAAGAAGAGAATCTTGACAGATGGTTGTTTTCATTCGTGTTCTTCAAAAGCAAACTCTAATTACGCATAAGATTATTTGGAAAATAATGCCAGAAAACTGGTAGGAAAGAAGAGAGGTGCGATCAGGAAGGTGAGGCAGTCATATCAGAACATGATATGTTCTCTGTCAGGTTGCCATTGTATGGAAATGAACCATATTTCCACTGGGAATTTTGGAAGGCAATGCATCTTATATTATTCCACCCAAGGCTTGTGGGAGCTAGAGCAATAGTATACCAGCATTGATTCCCATCACTTCTAGTCTGATGTATCTGCAAGCAGAGAGGATTCTGCAAAGAAATCAAGGCATGTCATGGTACACTGATAGGACCAGCCACCGAGGTTATTTCCGTGAGGAGAGAGGAGAGATCATGATGGCTTGGAATTAAGTGGTGAAGTAATGGTTAAAGGAGAAGTGAAGAGTCAGGCCGGGAAGATGGCATCATCTTTGCTCCATGCTTTGCTCCAGGGAGAGTAAATTGAGATGTCCACATAACCACTTAACCCAGATGATCCTACAATGGTGGGGCAAAACCAGAGGACTTCATAATCACCAGAAACCAATGTTGACCAAGCATGACAGAAAAGAAGCAGAGTAGAATCATATATTTGGATAGGACAGGAAGGTGAGTAAAAGAGGAGGTGGCCACCCAGGGTAAAAAAACTATGGTTTGTTCTTGGTGAGGGAAACAGAGCTGATTGCTGTGGATCTAGCTGTGGGAGATATCGGTGGTGATCCAGAATGATGGGTCCCCTAGTGAAGAAGGTAAGAACTAAGGCATGAGATTCCCACCACCCATTTCCCCTCAGAGCATTACATACAGAAAGGCAGGGAGAATACCAGGGCTGAGTCAAGGGTCTGGTCTGAGACTGCAGAGATTGGAGTCTGGGGCATGGGAAAAGGGTGCTGGCGCTGGCACGGGCAAAGTAAACCCCAGGAACATAACTCTCACAAACACTGCACCACTCCAAAGCCTTTCCAGACTCACTGAAGACCCAGGTACAAATTAGTTGTCCCTGATGTATAGTGCCATCTACTGGAAAAGTAGAAACTCTACACCATCACCATTGGTATTAGAAAGTAAATAATGGCAGGGGGGAAAAAAACACAAGAAACTGCAACCTTAGTCCTCAGGGAAATACTACACCACAGAGAGAGAACAAATCTCCAGAAACAAACCAGAAACATGGAAGTTATTTTCTTCCTGTAGATACAAAATTCAAAATTAACATGATAAAGAAATTCAAAGACATACAGAAAAACTAATCAAAGATATACGAAAAAAATTCAGAGAAGTAAATGCGTCCTCAGAAATAAAACTAACAAACAGAAGATCAAAACTGAAGCTTTATTTTTATAATTTATTTTTTATTTATATCTTTTACATCATTGTGTATTCCCCATAAAATTCCTACCACCAGTTCACCCACGAGCCATCCCTATAGTTTGTTGTACTCTTTTTTTTTTCTTTAATAAATTTTATTTTTATATTCCCCATAGAATTGCAACCCTCCCATTCTGATCCCAATCCCTCCCCTCCCACCCCCCACCCCCCCAAAAGTGTCTCTGTTTCACAGTTTTTTGTTGATTCTGATTTTCACTTTCTTATAGTTATTCATTTTCCTGCTCCCTTATTTAAGTTTTCTAGATTCCTGCTATGAGTGAGACCATCTGGTATTTTTCTTTTTCTTTTTGGCTTATTTCGCTGAGCATGATCCCTTCCAGCACCATCCATGTTCCTGCAAATTGCATGTGTTTATCTTTTTTGATTGCTGAGTAATGTTCCATGGTGTATATGTACCACATCTTCTTATCCAGTCATCTATTTTTGGGCATTTGGGTTGTTTCCAAAGCTTAGCTATTGTAAATAGTGCTGCTATAAACATAGGGGTGTAGGTGCTCTTTGGAATTGATGTTTCTGTGTCCTTTGGGTAAAGACCTAGGAGTGGAATTGCTGGATCATATGGAAGCTCTATGTTTAGTAGGTCCAGAAATCTCCACACAGCTCTCCATAGTGGTTGGACCAGTTTTCACTCCCAACAACAGTGCAGAAGAGTTCCTTTTTCTCCACACCCTCGCCAACATTTGTTGTTGCTAGTTTTTTTAATATGTGCCATTCTCACTGGTGTAAGATGGTATCTCATGGTAGTTTTGATTTGCATTTCCCTGATTACAAGTGATGTTGAACATTTTTTCATATGCCTGTTGGCCATTTGCATTTCCTCTTCAGAGAAGTTTCTTTGTAGCTCTTCTGCCCATTTTTTGACTGGATTCTTTTCTTTGTTGTTGTGAGTCTCATCAGCTCTTTGCAGATTTTGTGATCAGTCCTTTATCATTAGTGTGGTGCAAAAATGTTCTCCTAGTTGGTGGGGTTTCTCTTTGTTTTTGTTATTGTCTCTTTTGCTGTGCAGAAGCTCTTTAATTTGATGTAGTCCCAGCTGTTGATCTTTGCCTTCACTATCACTGCTTTGGGTGATGTGTCTGTAAAGATGTCTTTGATGTGCAAATCACGTAGTGTTTCGCCTATATTCCTTCTATGTATTTTATGGTTTCAGGTCTTATGTCTAGTTCTTTAATCCATTTTGAGTTGATTTTTGTGTATGGTATGAAGTAGTGGTCAAGCTTCATTCTTTTGCATGTAGCCAGTTTTCCCAGCACCATTTATTGAACAAACTTTCTTTGCTCCAATGCATAGTCTTTGCTCCTTTGTCAAAGATTAGTTGACCATAAATCTGTGGGTTTATTTCTGGATTTTCTATTTGATTCCATTGGTCTGTATGTCCGTTCTTGTTCCAATACCATGCAGTTTTGATGATGATGGCTTTGTAGTATAGTTTGAAGTCTGGGAGTGTGATGCCTCCATTCCCTTCTTTTTTTTTTTCAGGAGAACTTTGGCTATTCGGGGTTTTTTGTGATTCCATATGAATTTCATCAATAATTTTTCTATTTCTTTGAAAAATGACATTGAAATTTTGATTGGAATAGCATTGAATCTGTATATTGCTTTTGGAAGGATGGCCATTTTAATAATATTTATTCTTCCAATCCATGAGGAGGGGATGTCTCTCCATTTCTTTATGTCTTCTTCTATTTCTTTTAACAGCGTTTTATAGTTTTTTTTTGTACAGGTCCTTTACCTCTTTTGTTAGATTTATTCCCAAATATTTGATTTTTTTTTTTGTTTCAATAATCAAAGGGATGGTTTTTTTGATTTCTTCTTCTTCAGATTTATTGTTTGTGTATAGGAAGGCTACTGACTTTTGCGTGTTGATTTTGTATCCTGCCACTTTACTGAACTGATTGATGAGTTGAATTAGTTTTTCTGTGGAGTTTTTGGGGTTCTCTATGTATATTATCATATCATCTGCAAAGAGTGATAGTTTGACTTCTTTTCCTATTTGGATTCCTTGGATGTCTTTCTCTTGTCTTATTGCTCTGGCTAGGACTTCCAGTATTATATTGAAAAGCAGTGGTGAGAGTGGACATCCTTGTCTTGTTCCAGATCTTAATGGAATTGCTTTCAGCTTTTCACCATTGAGAATGATACTGGCTGTTGGCTTGTCATAGATGGCCTTTATGATGTGGAGGTATGTTCCTTGTATCCCAAGAATTTCAAGGGCTTTTATCATGAATGGGTGTTGCACTTTGTTGAAAGCTTTCTCAGCATCTATTGATATTATCATATGGATTTTATATTTCTTTTTGTTGATGTGTTGGATAATGTTGATTGATTTTCGGATGTTAAACCATCCTTTTGTCCCTGGAATGAATCCTACTTGGTCGTGGTGAATTATCTTATGGATACATTGTTGGATTCTGATAGCTAAAATTTTATTGAGGATTTTTGCATCAGTGTTCATAAGCGAGATTGGCCTGTAGTTTTCTTTTTTTGCGTTGTCCTTGTTCGGTTTTGGTATTAGTGTAATATTGGCTTCATAGAACGTGTTTGGTATTGTCCCTTCCTTCTCAATTTTTTGGAAGAGTTTGTGAAGGATAGGCACTAATTCATCTCTGAATGTTTGATAGAATTCATTTGTAAATCCATCAGGTCCTGGGCTTTTGTTTTTGGGGAGGTTTTTGATTACCATTTCAATTTTGCTGCTTGTAATTGGTCTGTTTAGGTGTTCTATTTCTTCTTTATCTAGCTTTGGGTGATTGTAGAGTTGTAGGAATTTGTCCATCTCCTCTAGATTGTTAAACTTGTTTCCATATAACTGTTCATAGTAGTTACTGATTATTCTTTTGATTTCTGCTGTGTCCGTTGTGATTTCTCCTCTTTCATTTGTGATCCTTTTTATTTGTGCTTTCTCCCTTGTTTCCTTTGTGAGCCTGGCTAGGGGTTTGTCTATTTTATTGATTTTTTCAAAGAACCAGCTCTTGGTTTCATTGATCTTTTGGATTGTATTTTTAGTTTCAATTTCATTTATTTCTGCTTTGGTTTTTATTATTTCTTTTCTTTTACTGGTTTTGGGGTTTTTTTGTTGTTCTTTTTCTAGATCTTTGAGCTTTGAGATTAGGTTGATTCTTTGAGTTCTTTCTTGTTTCTTGATGTGAGCTTCTATTGCTATATATTTTCCTCTTATTACTGCTTTTACTGCATCCCATACATTTAGGATATTGGTATCCTCCTTGTCATTCAATTCAAAGAATTTTTTAATTTCTTCTTTGATCTCCTCATTAGTCCAGTGGTCTTCCAGTAGTGTGGTTTTTAATCTCCATGAGGTAGGAAAGTTCCTTGCCTTCTTTTTATGGTTTATTTCTAGTTTGATGCCTTCATGGTCAGAAAAGATGGTTGGTATGATTTCAATCTTTGTGTATCTGTTGATGTTTGTCTTGTGCCCCAGCATGTGATCGATCCTGGAGAATGATCCGTGTGCGCTTGAGAAAAATGTGTACTCTGTTTTTTTGGGGTTTAGTGTTCTATAGATGTCTGTTAAGCCCAAATGCTCTAGGTCCTTATTTAGAGCTTTAGTTTCTTTACTTATTTTTTGTCTTGTTGATCTATCCATTGTTGATAGTGGTGTGTTAAAGTCTCCCACTACGTATGTGTTTTCTCTGATGTCTGTTTTCAGAGAGGACAACAGTTGTCTGATATATTTTGGTGCTCCTTTGTTTGGTGGGTATATGTTAATGAGTGTTATTTCTTCTTGAAGTATTGTCCCCTTGATCATAATGTAGTGGCCATTGGGGTCTCTTTTTATTTTTTTGAGTTTGAAGTCTGTTTTATCTGATATAAGTATAGCTGTTCCTGCCTTCTTTTTTGGTCCATTTGCTTGTAGGATTGTTTTCCATCCTTTAACTTTGAGCCTATTTTTATCTTTTGTAGCTAAATGTGTTTCCTGGAGACAGAAAAGGTTGGGTTTTGTTTCTTAATCCAGGCTGCAACTCTGTGTCTTTTTATTGAAGAGTTTAGTCCATTTACATTTAGAGTTAATATTGATATGTTAGCATCTGTATTTGCCATTGTGTTTGTCTTTCCTTTGATTTTATTTATTTATTCTTTTAATAACTTTTTTTTTGGCCTTCTTTCGTTGTTATTCATCCCTCTGAGGTTCTGGCTTTAGGATTCCTTGTAGTATTTTTTGGAGTGGGGGTTTAGTCGTTATGAAATTCCAAAGTTTTTGTTTGTCTGGGAAGGTCCTTATTCTTTCTTCATAGAGGAAGGAGAGCTTTGCGGGATAGAGTATTCTTGGTTGGCATCTGTTTTCTTGGAGTCTGTTGACTATGTCCCTCCACTCTCTCCTTGCCCGTAGTGTTTCTTCAGAGAAGTCCGATGTCAGCCTGATTGGTTTTCCTTTGAATGTTATCTGTTTCTTCCCTCATGTCAGCTTCATTATTTTTACCTTGTCCTGGATTCTTGGGAGCTTTACTATTATGTGTCTTGCTGTATTTTTCCTTTCGTCGTGGAAGTTAGGTGTTCTTCTTGCTTCTTGTATATCAATTTTCAGCTCCTTCTTCACATTTGGGAAGTTCTCTTCAATTACCTCCTGGAATATTTTCTGTGTTCCTACATCTCTCTCCTCTCCTTCTGGAATTCCTATAACTCTTATATTTCCTCTCCTCATGGAGTCAGATAGTTCCCGAAGTCTTCGTTCTTTTTCCTTCATACTTCTCTTTCCTTTTCTGTTTTGGTTCTTTTTATTTCTGTGTCTTCAAGAGTACTTATTCGTTCTTCCATTTCATCTATTCTGCTTTCATTGCTTTTCCCAGAGTTCTTTAGTTCCTCCATTAATTCTTTGATCTCCTGCGTTTCTTTGCTTCCCTCTTTACGGACTCAATTTCATTCTTCTGATCGTTGATTATTTTTCTCATATCATTGTTTTCCTTTATGACGTCTGTCATTTTTTTAAACTCAGCAATTTTAAATTCTCTTTCTGGAAGTCTCAGAAGTTCTTCCAAGTTACTGTCGTTGTAATCTGGAGGGTGGTTTTCTTTTTGTGGTGTGCTTTTTTGCCTGAGGAGTTGTTAGGTTGCGTGTGGTTCTTCTACTCCCTACTGTCTGTTTTCTAATTTGTCGTATGCATTGGGACACTGTGTTGCTCGGACTGGCCGGCATCTTGGGTGAACTTCTCTGCTCCCCTCTGGCTCCTCCAGGAGCCATCCCTGGCTTCTGAGGGAGCTTTCTGCTGGTTTCAGGCAGTCTTTACTGAAGAAATGTCCCTGTTCTAAAATGCGACGCGGGACTCAGTCCCTGCGCATCAGGTCTCAGGCACACTCTTCTGCGCACCCGGTCTGCCCCAGCCATGGGTGCCTGTTCCCTCTGTGGGCTCAGACTGCTGGTCGGAAGGGGCCTGGCGTGGGCTAACTTCCCAGCTGGCCACTGTCTCCTCCTGGAGCCTTCTGCCCATTTCAAGCAGTCTTAAGAAATTTCCCTGTTCTATGGGGTGTTAGTGACTTTTTTTTCCTGGTCGCTAGGTGGCGCCAGAGATCTCTCTTATTGTCCTTGGGGGGGCTGTTTTTCGCCCCACCCCCACCCCGTGGTACAGGGAACAGAGCTGGAATGGTAGGGTTAACCTCAACGGCTTTGGGGTGCTGTGTCTGCCTTGTGCCCCACTGTCGTGGAGAACCCACGCCCCAAATTTTGTGCCCCGGGTCTCAGTTCCAGAGCCCTCAGTTCCAGGACGTGGGCTGTATCCCAGTTCAGTGGCACGGGAATGGCGCCTTTTGCACCCGGCTCCCGTGCCTGGGCACCTGGTTCCTGCTTACTCAGTGAGGGACTTTCACCCCAGTGAGGGCCTCCGCACATCTCCCCGCAAGCCTAGGTCGCAGGCGCGGGGACCTGGGCAGCCGCGATCCCGATCCATGTTTGCTTTTCAAGTGCGCCAAGCGCACCGCTTTTCCGTGCAAGCTTACCGGCCGGCCTGGGGCTGTGTGTGGGTCTCCAGAGTCTTTGTTATTCTCTAACGGCGCCTGGAGCCGTTCACTCACCTCCGCGGCGAATCCTGCAGGGTTCTCCACAGCTCCCGTTCACGGGGTGTGGTGGCTGCAATAGTTCCTTTCTACTCACAGTGCCGCTTGATGCATAGTTTGTTCTTGTTGGTCGTTTTAGTGTGTTGTTTTCCTCCTCTCTGCTGGTCGGAGAGTGCCGACTCTGTGGGTGGGGGAGGGGAGCAGGGTTCTGCACTTTCCTCCCTTCTAGTCCTCTTTTATGGCAACTTTCTTCTTCAGGTAGTTTGCTGGAGTCGTCCGTTTATCTTCCGTGTCCCAGTTCTCACTGGGACCTGCCGCTTTTCCTCCCTATTAACTTTTTTTAATGGGAGATCTTACTCGCAGCATCTCCTCGCCACCATGTTGCTCCGCCCTCTCCTCAGTTTCTTGTACTCTTTTCTCCTCTGTTTTAATACCTTTTCCTCCCCCTCCCTCACAGAATGTCTCTTACTTATGGTTGCCTGGTAGTTTTGTTCCAAAACTGAAGCTTTAAATAAGACACATTGACCTTGAAGATGACTGAAATAGATTAACACAGTGATCCTGGAGATGATAATGCACAAGAAAGATGTGGAAGAAAAAAGAGAGATCTGAATTTTAAAAAATGAAGAAACACTTTGAGAATTATCTGAGTCCATAAGGAAATGTAGTAGAAAAATGGTGGGTGTCCCAGATGGGGAAGAGAGAGAGTGGGAACAGACAACTTCTTTATAGAAATAATAGGGGAAAACTACCCAAACCTGGAGAAGGAAAGACACACACATTTCATGAAGTTAAAATTAACACCATATTAAATAAACAGAATGAGACTTGCATCAAGACACATAGTAGTGAAATTTCCAGGAATTGAAAACAAAGAAAGAATATTGAAACTGGTTAAGGGGAATAAGCAGATAATCTATAAAAGAACCCCAATCAGGCTTATATCCAGCCTCTCTAAAGAAACACTAAATAAGGCATAAAATGATCTGATAAAAGACTTAAAGATAAAAATTCTCAGCCATGATTACTCTATACTGCAAGGCTCTGTTTAAGATATAAGTTAGAAATAAAGGCCTCAGACATGCAAAAGCTGAAGGAGTTTAAAAACACTAGATCCCCCCGCCACGCTCCAAGATGTTGAATGAGTTCTCATATCTAAATTGAAGAGAAGTACACTTACAAAGAACTTAACAAGGTAATAGAACCATAAAATTAAGGCTAAAATGCCAATTTCAGACCCTAGTTTATCAATAATCATTCCAACTGTAAACAAAATGAGCTCATGAGCTTAAAGGCAGAGAGTTTGAAAGGCTGGATTAAAAAACAGAATCCAATTTATTGCTATCTCTTGAAAATGAACCTAAGCTCCAAATATAAATATAGACTGAGTAAAGTGTTGGGGAAAAGTCCTACAAGCAAATGGGAACCAGAGAAAGGCAGGGAGTGCTATACTTACATCTGATAAAATAAATTTCCAGCTAAAAAAAGGTAACAAGAAACAAGATGGATATTAAATAATGACTCAAGAAAGAATACATCAGGAATATATAATACACATCAGTATTTATGCACCAAACTAAGGAGCACCAAAATATATAAGACAATCACTAACTAATTGGCAGGGGACTTCAACTCCCCACTTTCACCAATGGACAGATCAACCAGACAGAATATAAATAAGGACACAATAACCTTAGACAAAAAATTAGATCATATGGGGTTAATAGGGCACAGCACCCCCAAAATGCTAAATATACATTCTTCTTAAATGCACATGGCACGTTCTCTAGGAATGACCACATACTTCTTACAAGAGAAGTATCAACAAATCCATGAATTTAAATTACCTGCTCTGATGATAAATTTATTATCAGACTAGGGCCTCCCTGGTGGCGCAGCAGTTGAGCGCTGGGTTGCGAAGCTGCCCGCAGCCTCAGCAATGCCAGTTCGATCCCTGGCTACTCCCCGGTCACTGGAGGAGGGTCCCGCATGGCGCGCAGACCTCTCCTGCCGCCTGCTGCTCCCCTCAGCAGTGTGCTTCGGTCCTTCTGCCTGCTCTGCTCCCCGCTCTGGCTCTGGTGAATTCTCTCACCCTCCCACACTTCTGACTGTACCCAGTGCTTGTATAAATAAATAAATAAATCTTTAAAAAAAAAATTATTATCAGACTAGAGAAATCAAGCACAAAAAGAAATCAGGAAAATCTCTAAAATGTGAACAAAAAGCACAAAAAGAAATCAGGAAAATCTCTAAAATGTGAACACTGAATAGCAGACTACTGAATAACTATTGAGTTAATAAAGTAACCAAAGAAAATGTTTAAAAAATCTTGAGGGCCTCCTCGGTGGCACAGTGGGTTGAGCACAGTGCTGTGAAGCTGTCCTCAGCCTCTGCAGTGCTAGTTGGATTCTCGGCCTGCCAGGGAGAAACCCACATGGCACCTCTCTAGCCTCGCCCGCTGCTCCCTTCAGCAGTGCTTTCTGTCTGTCTACCTGTTCTGCTCCCTGCTCTGTCTCTGATGAATCCTCTCACCTTCTCACATATCTGGCCTGTACCCCAGTTCTTGTATAAATAAATAAATCTTTAAAAATAAATAAATAAAATCTTGAGACAAATGACAATGAGGACACAAAATTCAAGAACTTGTGGGACACAGTAAAAGCAGTACTAACAGGGAAGTATATAGAAAAAGAAAACCCACAACAAGAATCAAGAAAGAGTGCAAACAAGTAATCTTTTCTTCACATTAAGGAAATATAAAAAAAGAATATGCAAAACCAAATGCAAGTAGAAGCAAAGAAATAAAAGGTATTGGTGCAGAAAGAAATGAAATAGAAATTTTAAAATACAGTAAAGAAAAAAAAGATTCATGGAACCAAAAATCTAGTTCTTTCAAAAAATAAACAAAATAGACAAATCTCTAGGTAGGGCCACAAAAATAAAAGGGAGAAAACTCAGATAAATAGGATCAGAAACAAAAGAGAAGTTACAACAGGCATCTCAGAAATTCATAGAATTATAAGAGATTACTAGAAATATTTATATGCCAGTATTTGAATAATCTAAAAGATAGACAAATAATTAGTATTATACAAATGTCTGAAATTGAATAGGGAAGAGATAGAAAACCTAACAGACCGATTACGAGAAAGGAAATTGAAATAGTAATCAAAAGTCTTCCAAAAAACAAAAGCCAGGACCAGATGGTTTCATAAGTCAGTTCTACCAAATCTTCTAAGATGAACAAATACCTGTTTCTCAAATTCTTTTCAAAAATGGATTATTTCTAAATACATTTTTAGAGGACAAAATCACTCTAATAACAAACCCAGACAATTGTGGCACAAAAAAGAAATCTACAGATCAATTTCCCTGATAAACACAGAGGCAAAAGTCCTTAACGAAATCTTAGCAAATTGAATTTAACAATACATTAAAAGGATTATACACCATGACCAAGTAGAATTTATATTAGGGACACAATTATGGTTCAGCATCCAAAAATCAATCAACATAATTCATCATGTATAAAAGGAAAGACGAAAGTCATAAAATCAAGCCAATAGATGCCAAGAACACATTTAATAAGATTCAATATCCATATATGATGAAAGCCCTCAAAAAAATGGGGAGAGATGGAACATACCTCAAGATAGCAAACCTGCAGTTAACATTCTCAATAGTCAAAGACTGAAAATTTTTCCAATAAGATCTGGAATAAGATAAGGATGTCTACTTTCACCACTACTATTCAACATAGAATTGGAGGTCCTACCTAAAAAATTTTGGCAAGAGAAGGATATAAAAGGAATCCAAAATAGGAAAAATGCAGCTGACATGATAACATATACAGAGAATTCTAAAGACTCCACCAAAAAAACTATTTTAACAATTAATTAGTTCAGCAAAGTGGCAGATTACAAAATCAATACATAAAAATCAACTGCATTCTTAAATGCAATGAGCTACAAGTGGAAGTCATCAACAAAACCATCTTGTTTGCAGTTATATAAAAACTAATGAAATACCTAGAAGTAAACTTAATAAAGGAGAAGGAACTATACAAAGAAAAATATAAGACATTGTTAAAAGAAATAGAAGAAGACATAAAGAAATGGAATGATATTCCCTACTCTAAGATTGAAATAATTAACTTTGTCAACATGACTATTCCACCCAAAGCTATCTACAAATTCAGTGTAACCCCTATCAAAATTTTAATGGCATTCTTCAAAGAACTAGAACAAACGTTACTAAAATTCACATGGAACCACAAAGAGCCCAAGTAACCAAAGAAGAATGAAATATAATGAAGAATAAGGGAAGTAATGGCGGCATCATACTGCCAGACTTCAAACTATACTTTAAAGCTTTAAAATCAAAAAGGTGAGGCTTGGAAGAAACAGGCACATAGACTAATGGAAAAGAGTTGAGAACACAGAAATAAACCATGTGGACATCCCACCCATGCATGAGAAAGAACCTGTCACTAAAACAAAAAGACATTCTATTAAATGGGGGAAATATTTGCACACCATACATATGACAAAGGGATTGATATCCAGGATCTACAAAGAACTCATACAACTCTACAAAAATAAATAACCCAACCAAATAATGGGCCAAAGAACAGTTCTTCAAAATAGACATACAGATAGTTGATAGTCATATGGGAAAATGCTCATTATTACTTATCATCAGGGAAATGAAATCAAAATCACTATGAGACACCACCTCACATCTGTGAGAATGGCCCATATCAAAAAGACCAGAAGCAACAAGTTTTAGTGAGAATGTGGAGAAAAAGGGAACCCTCTTATCCTGCTGGCAACATAAATTGGCCCAGCCCCTATGATGATAAGTATGGAGGTTTCTCTTAATATTAAAAGATAATCTACCATTAAACCCAAAAGTTCCACTCTGAGCTACCTCCCTAGAGAACACCAAAAAACTTCACACTAATTCAAAAGAAAACATGCACTTCTATATTCATTACAGCACTATAGCGAAGGTTTGGAAATAACCTAAGTGCCCAAATGCAGATGAGTGGATCAGGAAAATGAGATATTTGTACACAATGGAATATTACTCAGCCACCAAAAAAAAAAGAGAAACTCTTGCCATTGGCAATGACATGGATAGATGTGTAAGGAATTACACTAAGTGAAATGTCAGATGAAAAAAGACAAATGCTAACTGGTATCACTTATATGTGGAGTGTGGAGAAACCAAACAAAGCGTTAGATAAAGCTAAACTAACAACAAACTCTTGAAACCTTATTGTAGAAATGAGGCCAACAGAGAGTGGAGGGAGAGAGATGAGAACAAAGTGGGGAGCACAATGGAATATGGGGATGTACTGTGGGTGCTTTGGTGGTGGATGCAGTGTAGTAGCAACACATGAAGGGGGAGCTGGTATATCTCTAAAACACAAGCAACAATGAACCAATATTACCTCAATAAAAAATATATAATAAAATTATAGTGTCATAAACTTTCAAAATGAGGAGGTATACATTTGCCAGTAGTCCATCCCCAAGCTCATGTTTTCATGGTTTTTAAAAATATGATTATCTTTCAAAAGAGAATGCTAATTAAATTAAAATATAATATAGTAGGGCAAAATGTTGTTTACAAACTGGGGAAAAGCTGTGAAGTGTTTGTTATATATTATAATTTGATGGTAATTTCATGTCCATTGAATTGGGGATATAAAATACTATTAATTAATATATAAATAAAGGGGAAGTGAATGATAAAGTTCTGATACATGCATTTGAAATAGCAAAAAATATTATTAATTAATATAAATAAGAGGGAAGTGAAGAATAAAGTTCTGATACATGCTTTTGAAACAGTTCTGATACCTGCTTTCTGATACATGCTTTTGAAACATGGTTGTACACATAGGGGGCAAAGCTGGGCAGCATGCTGAAGAGATAACCAGAGAGTCACAGGTCTGATTTTTCCACCACTGAAAAGGAGGAGAAGAGCAAAGAACAGGTCAGAATCATTGCAGTCCACATGGTGAAGAAGGGTTGGCCAAGTGTCTTCTAGCTTTTAAAGCCTCCATGGCTACTCTGCTCTGTCCCCTTCCCAGCAAGTCCCTTGCTCAGGATGCCACAGCTGAAGTTCAAGCCATGACACTGCTAAAAGGGCAGGACACTGTCCTGCCCTCAGTTCAGGTAGTGTCTGGGCACCTGGGGGTGTAGTTAATGCCTTGTGCTGCCAGGAAAATGCTTCTGGGCAGACAAGGAACCCAGCCCAGGAGGTCACACCGCCATCCTGAGGGCCTTGGGTTACAGGGCTGAGCAACACGTGGCCACTCCAGCACTAGCGCATGAATGAAACTTTAAAACATTTTGCTAAGTGAAATAAGCTAGACACAAAAGAACAAACACTATACAATTTCGCTTAAATGAGTTACTTAAAACGGGCAAATTAATAGAGATGGAGAGTGAGTTACTTCTCAATTATTACAAGTTACTGCTTGGGGTAATGAAAAACTTTTGGCAATAGTGGAGATGGTGGCACAGCATTGTGAGTGTAATTCATGTCACAGAATTGTGCACTTAACATGGTTAAAATAACAAATTTATGTCACATAGATTTCTAACACATTTTTTTAAATTAATATTAAGAACCATTGAATCATACATTCTGAGTGGTATATGAATTACAGCTCAGTAAACCTTTTTAAAGTGAGAGGGAAATGATTTTAAATTTTTTTTTTTAAAGTTAGTGAAGAGAATCAGAATAGGAGTTATGCCTATGGGACTGGATGTGGTGGGTCAGAGAAAGGTCAGGGATGATGGCTGGGCACTGAGCGAATGCTGTGTCAAGCTGTTCTGCCCATGGCTTGGACCAAAAGAAGTAATATTGGTCAAATGACTTCTTCAGGCTTGGAGAATCACAGGAAACTCACTAAGGCAAGAACTGGGGGAGTTTCACAGTCTTAGGTATAGTGTGCTATAAAATTTAATGTCTTCAGTTTGTCGTCCTAACGACAAGCTCATCATAGCTGGTAGGTCAACCATGACTTCTACATTCCAGGGAACTTAGCACCTTCCAGTTTCGACTT
This sequence comes from Talpa occidentalis, assembly GCF_014898055.3. Taxonomy (NCBI): domain Eukaryota; kingdom Metazoa; phylum Chordata; class Mammalia; order Eulipotyphla; family Talpidae; genus Talpa; species Talpa occidentalis. The sequence goes on along the minus strand of NW_023601754.1, from coordinate 24,210,808 downwards.
ACCTTTTTTAGCCAGTTCTTTGCTAATCCACAACATCCTGCAATTTACCAGCAATCAGGAGTCTACTGAGCAACATTCACGGCCACCATTTCCCTTCAGTGTCTGTGGATCTGGGGGCAAGGATTTCATTCTTAACTGACTTTCAGAAAGTCGGCCTTACCTTATTGCAGTTGGTTAAATCAATAAGCCTACATTTTATTTGATCTTCTTTTAACCAGCTGAGCTTGTAAAGCTGTATGTGAGCCAAGGTAAAATGTCACTGGTTGCATGCTCTTGAATCACATCTCATTGAACCAATACAATTTTCTCCATTGACTCAACTCCCAGGCAAAGATTTCTAATCTGTTTCAAAGAATGATGATGCCTCAATTTAATCACAGGTTGAGACCATGACAATGTTGTAGAGCTTGGGTAATAGGGCATATAGTGAGGGGGTAACCTAGTCAGAAATCCGTCCTTCCTGTGTATGCAAACATCCCACAGTCTGATGTTTATCTTTGCCGTCATACAACCTATGAATATGAAACCTGGAAGACACTGAGGTCTCTCAATGCAGAAATCTGCATTTCTTTTACAGGTAACATTCAGCACAGAGAGAATTGGTGATTTGCATAAGGCTATTGTAAGTGTGACTAAGTTAGACTCCTGGTTTCCTAATTTTCAGTCCACCGCCTGTTCTTCTACATGACACTGTATTTCATGGCCAACAAAAATTTCCCAGTTGAGACTAGGGTTATGAAATCATAATGCAATTTGGCAGGATGAGTAAAATGTGACAACCAGAAATAATTGTCCACACATATGGAGTCAGTACCCTGTGCCAGGTGTGATTGTCTCAGCCACTCTGCTTGCTAAGCCTGGGCGGGGGTGGGGTGGGGGGGGCAGTGGGGATGTACAGTTCAACCCTGCTTGTCATGTTTCACTCATTCAGAGCGAGAAATGAGAAGGAAACATACAGCAAGATGAAGGGCAAAGGGAGGAAGTCAGATCAGCATATCGATGCCAAGAAATAGTAAAGGAGAAACTGGCTGGCAAATGGCCCTAGTGTGTGGTCCATGAGCTGCCTCCATCCCAGCAATTCCTCAGGGATATGAATCACCTCCACGATGTCCAGCTTAAATATGCCCATAAACATGTGTCAGGTGAACGATTCTGTGCAGAAAACTGACTTAATACATAAATATCCAACTAATCCAAGTATGCTTTTTATATCAGCTGTATGAACCCCATCCAATCCTGGCATCTCTGCTCATTACGACAGCTAAGACAGGTAATCACCACTCACTATAGTACTGACCACCCACCCTTGGCCTCCATCTGCCCTGGCAGGTAGGTAGGCGTGGGAGAAGTCTGTCTATTTCTTTACCACATAATGAGAGTTTCTCGTTCACCTGTAGAATCATTGTTGATAAGTCTCATTCATTTACTGTCATAATGCACTTGAGAGGGGCCAGCTCCCCAGACTGGCTAATGCTAGCATTGTAGTAGGGCTACTAGAACATTTAATTTGAGGGTCAACTAAGAGGCTACAGAAGTCTCCATATCATGCTGAAAGATCCAATGGAGGGTGATCTAGACTTGTTGAGTCTCATGTCACTGAGCAGGAACATAGGAGAGGACAGTAGCCACACATTTTCCCTCATCTTCCTTGTTGACCTCAGCCATACCTGCTCTTTAAGGTACAGCTCATGCCTCTCCTTCCAGGAAGCATTCCCTAACCACATCTGATCACCATATGATCATCCCATACCAGAGGGATGATCTCATTATAGAATTGCTGTGCACTTACTTTGAATGCCACAGTTAAATGAAATCCAGCAAATTTTATCATTTTCTTAACATTAACAATGTGACCTCTATCTCTCTTTAGGATAGTACATTCCAAACTGGGAGTGGGGGCTAATAGAGACAAAGCCTTCAAAATGCATCAGTCCCACTGTGATTGTTGCTAATATCTCCAGAGATGGGGTGGGCTGGAGAAGATTGGGCCTTTCCAATGCCATGATAAGAATGCAGATGCCTCTTTTGACTTCTCCTTATGGTTAGGTTCCAAAATTGATGCAAAAACCTGGATTGTCAAAATTACCTGTGAAACTCCCTTAGATTCTGGGCAAGAGACCAAGGTGCTCTCACAGGAAGTCCACCCAACCAGCTCTCCCTGCAGCATGGGGACAGATCTGCTGCCTCAGTTGGTTTATGTTTTGGGGATCATGTTACATGGAAAACTGGTGCTGTTAATTTCAAGAGTCCCAATCAGTCCCAATCAGTGAGGTGAGATACCCATATCTAGAGGAACCTGACACCCAGCTGAGTTAGGAGATAATGCATCCATGGCTTCTGCTCTTCCCTCCCCCAGGCAAACACTCACTGGGGCTCCTGGGAACACCACTGTCTGTACTGTCCAGACTTCTCCCCACATTCTCGTCTTTCTTTCTCAACTTTTGACACCTGAACATTCCATGCTGGATTGTTCTTCCCACCAGCGTGACCAGCCCCACTCTGCGCATCCATCTCACCCATCAAGCACACATAGGAACTGCTCTGACTCCTACAAGCGTGTTGTTGGGCTGCACATACTACAGAAATGAAGGGAAGGAGTCTTCTCCTGGCCGTATCCCATTCCACACGCTCACAGGCCAAGCACAGAGCAGAAGCCAACCATGACTTGTGAACCCAATGTGGGGTTCTTTTGGCACAGGATCTCTGAGTTCCTTCTCCAAAGGCTAGACAGAAGAGAACTGGTCCCCTCAGGAGATTTGTGCTTCACTCACTGTCCAGCTCTGCAGGCTGTTCCTGGGGCACAGTCCTAAGGTGACCACGTGTGCTCTACCCCAGCTGTGACCCTCCTGCAACACAGACCTGCCTGTTGCAACACCTCTGAGCCCTTACCCCTGGCCCCATCTCAGGAGGAAAACCCAGAAAAAGGACCAGGAATGAAGCAGGGTCTGATAGCCATCATGCAGCCAGGACCCACGTCCTAGCTGAGTGCCCAGAGGGTGAGTGAGCTGAGGCTCGGAGAACTTAAGGACAATTTTTCTTTTTTTTATCTATTTATTTTTATTAAATTTATTTGTTTATTTTCTTACATCGTTGTTCATTTTTGGACAGTATTTGATTTCTCCCCTCAGGTGTAGTCCCTGTAGTTGTCCTACCACCACAGCCCCCGTGACCCATCAACACAGTCCCTTGCAGAATGAAGCGTGTCTTCCCGCCCCTGTTTTGACCCCCCTCCCTCCCCTCCCCCTGCTGTGTGTCTCAGATCTATGGTCAGCTTACAAGTTTGGAAGGACAAAATTTATGAATAAATTTTCTTCCTAACTTGTTTTTAAACAGGCTTGAATAACTCACTCCAAGTTAGCCACATCTCAGCGTCCATCTCCCTCATGATACAGTAGACTGAAATGTGATAGGAAGATCATTGACCCCATCAAGGCCTCTGTTTTTCTCTTCTGTAAAATGGGGGCACTATCAGTATAAGATGGTTTTAAGGATTAAGTAAAGCAAATTAAATACATGGTGAGTTGTAAAGTTAATGAAAGCAAGTGGTCAGTCTTACCTTCCAGGAGAGAGGAGACATGCAAAGAAAACCTAATGGGAACCGTGTCTTGGCTAAGATGGGAATGTAGGACAGAGATGGGCTCTGCCTGCCCGGAAGGATCCTGTCCATGCCTGCAATGCCCTGGTACCTTTCCTCAGAGCCAGATACTCCCTCTTCTGCTCTCAAGCCATTGTGTTTGGAGGGTGATATAGCTGCCCTGGGTCCCAGCCATAGGACTTTTCAGTTATGGAAGCAAATAAATGCCCTTGCTGAGTAAGCCAGTTGGTTCTGGACTCAAGTCACTGGTGACCAGCAGTCCTTTCTAACTCAGCTCATTTTGAAAAGTTGTGGCATGCAGACTGGGACCAAACCACCTGGGGCCTGGGTGTCAAGAGGACTAATTAGTTGTGCTGTTCTTAGTACAGAGTGCACGGTGACCTCAAATCCTTCTCCAACTGACTGGTGGGCTCAGCTACCGGGCCACCCATGCTGACATAAGCATTAACCTCCCTTCTCTTTTGTCTTGCTCTCAAACAAGCCAGGGAAAACAATAAAAGTCCAGTGATTTGCACCGGATGATTTCCATATTTGAGATGATCCTGTTAAAAGAATCCAGTGCCCCAAGGTTCTTATCTTACTAGGAAAAGAAAGGTGGTCTCTTGTTTCAGCAGTTGCAAAGATTCTGCTGACATGCCAAGCTGTTGCACATGAAAATTTGGACAATCGTAAGCATTCTTGATTGTGAAATATTTGGGCCTGGCTGCAAGATGGAGAGACTGTTTCAGAGCCTATAATGACCCATAAGACAGATTGCCTTATTTCCTCCTGGGAACCTGATCCATTCCAAGCAGAAACCTATTCCATTTTCAACTCTGGCAGTCAGATCTCCTGGGCCACTGGTGCCAATCACAGTAATTCTGGGTTTTAATATAACAGGCCTTGGTTTTTTTCTCCCTTGTTTCTACTACATTTCATTTCCAACCTGCTACAAACCAAAGAAGGGCTTTTATCAAGTCATGTTTTATAACATTCAGAGGACTGAAAGGAAAAATCGGCATTGTCATCTCATTGTGTTTCATAAACTGCTGCCATTTCTCTGCCAGCAGAGTTGACTCCTTCAAGTTGAGGACTCCTAAAGGCCACAAAATCATGTTTCAATGATTTATGTATTTTCTAGAATCACTCAGTCAGTTCGGTCTAAATATAAGGCAGGGAGAAAGCAGAATTTTCCACTAAACTCAAGTTTCTTCGCAATAACACTTTGTGCATTATTCTTCTTGTCAGAGAGGCAGGTTTGATTAGCAGATAATCAAAAAGACCACACAGCCCACAGAGGGTCACAGATACACACACACCTCTTACTGCAGGTTTGCTTGAGAAACACAATCACCAAACAGACATCCCAAGCTTTGCTTCCACTCTTAAGAAAGTAGACCCTTGGCTATCCAGGAACATAGACTTCTGCCATGGAAAAACTGTGATATCAGTTAAGACAGTCTCTCCCTTGCACCCTCTTTCTGTCCCCTTCTCAAGATTTCTAAACCCCCTTTCCTTCACAGCAGACTAGAATCTTCCCTCAATTCTACCAGCACAATCTGCCCTTGTTCACAAGAGGATGAGACTCCAACTCCTTTCTCATATATATCTGATCTGAATCCAGAAAAATCTATTCTCCCCGTTTCTTTCTCTACCCAGTCCATAGAATAACTGCTCTCAAAGATCAATGTTCAGCCAGAGAAGTAAGAACAAAAGACAGTGTATTCAAGTTGCTGTCAATTTGAAAACTGAAAGCTGATCTCCACAGAAGCAAACATGGGGAACGCAATCCCTCCATCATCTTTCTTGTTTCACTTTTGTAATGTATCAATGAAAATACACCTGCCTGGACTTCATTGCTTGGTCTCCATGGAAATGTTGATGCTTTCTCTGAATGCCTCCTCTTGGATTCTGTCAAGGTTATGTTGAGGAGACTAACTCAAAGTTGCAGCAATGGCTTTGTTCCAAGATCAGTCCTGAGTTCCAACTTCAGCTCCACCACTTTGAACTTCTCTGAGCCATGGTTTCTGCATCTGTAAAAATCCTCTCTCCTAAAAGTGATGGCACATGTCTACTGACCAGATAGGTGAGTATCTATGACCTTTTCCTGCCCAGCCCAATGTTATTTGGGAAAATCATGCCTCCTGCCTCAGTTGTCTGCGACAGGGTGAGAGCAGAGTGGACTCAAGTCAGGCATGATATCCAAACCTGGACATCAAGTGTCCCACCCCCACCCCCAGTCTGTGGTTAGCAAAGACATGGATTCATAACGCCAGTGGGTCTACTGCAAATTGGTCCCAAGATCGTTGTTTCTTTATTGTGTCCTAAGTAACCTAATGTGGGTTTAGACTAATAGTAGGTACGCTTTCAAAAAGGTCCTTGTCACTCTTAAACTTCCCTGCTGCTGCTATCAGCACTCTAACATATTCTTTGGATGCTTCAACTTCAGATTCTGATACTGTTGAAATGGACATGGGCATACAGTCCTGGCTTCTTAGAAGCCATCTAAACCATAGAAAGCATTGTGTTCTCCAGAGATTCTCTAGGAGACTTATCCACTTCCCTTCATTAGCCCAGTGCATGCTGTCAGCTTTCTACTCTGAGTGCCTGACACTGTCTGCCTGAGAGTAGTTCTGTAAACATCCCTGGGCCCTGCACAAAGCAAGCAGAAAGTGGAAGGGCTAATGCCAACAGCACAATTTTAGCCAATGAGAGATAAGATTGAAGGATAAATAGCCCAGATCTCTCAGTGAGGAATGGAATAAACAGTTATTCCACAGGAGATACCACTCTGAGCCATGTGTTCTATACTGCTTTTCAGAACTCCCAGCAGCTCGATCCCTGGCTGTGTACAGCAGTGACTTCCCTTTCACTGCCCTCTCTTCCCCTTCCCTTCCCTTCCATTTTTTCCCCTGTCCACTGTGCTTTCTGCCCTCACCTCCCAAATAAACTACTACTTGCACTAAAAATTTTGTTTTGGGGGAACTAGAACTAAAATAAGTGCCGTCAGAGTCAGGACAATGGGTCGGTCCTTCCTGCAATGATTCACAAGGTGGGATATTAGGCAGCACAAAAGTAGTGACACATCTGATGGGCCACCTTGCTACAGTTCTTGTTACTTGTTACACAGATCAATTCCAGGAACCAAACATGAAAATCTGTCCATGAAAAACTTTACCAACATGCTTTGTATTTTAAAGTCATAGGGCCTTCCTGGTGGTCTAGGGGTTAAGTTTCAATGCTGTAACTGCTATGGCCTGAGTCTGATCCCAGGCCAGGGAGCGGAATCACATATCATGCAGCAGACCACTCCTGTCTCACCCACTGCTCCCCTCAGCAGTGTATTTCAGTAGATCTGCCCATTCTGCTCCCCACTCTGTCTCTGGTGAATCTTCTCACCTCCTGTACCTCTGTCCTACTCCCCAGTTCTTCTATGCAAATTTTTTTAAAAATGAAAGCATAGAAATTTGCAGCTGGAAGATTGTCTAATCCATTGGGTTTCAAGCTTTTTTCTGTAAGTGAAATTTTGTTTTCAAATAAAATAGTATTAAAAGCAAGAAATTTGTTTTGTTTTGGTTTGGTTTTAAAGATTTATTTATTCATGCATACAAGAACCAGGATACAGGCCAGATGTGTGGGAGGGTTAGAAGATTCACCGGAGACAAAGCAGGGAAAAGAACAGGCAGACTGACTGAAATACACTGCCGAGGGGAGCAGGAGGAGACAGGAGAGGTCTAGCTCCCCAGCCAGTTGGGATCGAACCTGCGCTGCAGAGGCTGCAGACAGCTTCACAGTGCTGCGCTCAACCGCCTGCACCACAAGGGAGGCCCAGAAACATTTTTTGAGCTATTTATTTATACTATCTTTATTCTATCTAAGCTCTTATCAAACACTTTGCTATTTAATTCTCCCATTAAGAAGGTGGTACACAGTTTCCATATTCTATATGGAGATGAACTGATATTATACAGACACCCCCACACACTCACATAAACACACTGTCCTATGAAGTGGATGACTGCAGACATTCTTTTGTAGAAGTGACCAGTGACCATAGACAGACTCCACATGATGGGTGACTTTCTTGGATAGGAACATGCTATTGAGAGACTAAAGGGACACAAACACCACCCCTCAAACTCCCAGGAATGGAGACAGCAGCACAGAGCATTCTCTTTGAGACTTTAAATGATACCCTTCAGTGATTCATCTCCAAATATTCCCTCTCTTTCCTTCAGCCTCACCACTTCAACAGCTTTTCTTAAATCCCATTTTCAAAGCTCAATACACACATCCTTATAAGACCCCCAGTAGAAGCCTTGGCCCTACCATTTTACAAACCGAGGATGTCATCTTTAACTAGGGCATATTTCTGGTTCTCAAAAGGAAAAGATATAAGCAATATCTCATCAACAGTTAAAGAAATATCTTTGGCCCTAATATCTCTTTATTCTTTGATAATCTTAAATCCATACTCTTCTTCCAATAATGTGGCAATGAAAATAACTAAACGCAGGTCTCCCTACTGATTAAATTCCACCCAATAACTGATGTTTGCTGAAAGCAGCTCTTCTGAATGTCAGATCTCTAGTTCTGCAGAAACTATAAATTGTGTCAAAATAAACTGAGAGTCTTAGGTCAGGAATGAGTCATCAATGTGATGTGCTGCCAGCAACACCCCAAGCTGCACTTGGGGTAGAATATGGGGCCAATGAGGACTGAGCAGTAATTGTGAGAAAGGGAAATATTTTTTAAAGATTTCTTTATCTATTTATGCATAAAAGTACTGGGTGGGGTGTAGGCTAGAGGTGCGGTGGGTGGGTAGAGGATTCACCAGAGACAGAGCGGGTAGCAGAACAAGCAGACCTACTTAAATACACTGCTGAGGGGAGCAGCAGGTGAGAGAGGAGAGGTCTGCTGCACCTTATGTAGGTTAGTTCCCTGGCGCGGGCTCAAACCCAGGCCACAGGGGTAAGAGTGTGATAGAACTGAGACTTAACACCTGTGCCACCAGTGAGGCCCCAAGAAAGTGAACTTTGATGTAAGACATGGGTCATCTGTTATAGTCACCATACTGTGGGCCCTTCTTTGCAATTAGAAGAGCTTTTTACTTTGAAACAGTTGTTCTCTTCCTGGACCAGTGATAGGGATTGTTACTTTTATTTCTGGAAATCTCATAAAGGAAACATGAATATGTTATCCTTCAATCACCAACATTTATCAAACTCTATCCAACTTTTATCTGTGCCATGAAGTCATGGATTCATGACTGGAGATTCTGCTCTCTTGGAGTTTACATGCTAGCTGGGGATGATAGGCAATAAGTGAGTAACAAAAGCAATAAGCAAATAAAGAGCATTTCACATGGTGATAAGTAAAACTTCAACAAGATAATGATAGACAGGGCAGGGCAATGGGATGAGGGTAGGGGTTGGAAGTTTGGAATAATGGGTCAGGAAAGCACTCTCTGAAGAGGCAGCACTGGAAGTGAGACTTGAAGGATAAGGAGCCAGCTATAAAGCCCATTATCTTCCCTCTAATGATGTCCATCAGGTTCAACCCTGAATGTTCATTAGTTGTCACACATGCTGCCCTGTCCTGCCCCCACTAGACCATCTTCTTGAGGACTAAGATTGTGTCCAATCTGTCTCTTCATGACACCCCGGACAAGACAGAGCAGAGGGTCAGGCAATGTTGCACATCCAAAGAACAGATAATGATAGATTGGATGTATGTGTCTCTCTCTCAATGAATGAATGAATACATAATGCATGAATACATAAATAAACTCTACCCTTGGTGGATCTATAAATAGAAGACTAAGAATAATTCAAAACCTTTCTATAATTCTAAAATTCAAGTCTCAATGGATATTTGTATTTTAAGTGATCATAAAATGTTATAAGAAACAAGTGAAAGGGGCCTCCCTGGTGGCGCAAAAGGTTAAGCACCGCACTATGAAGCAATCTGCAGCCTCTGCGGCATGAGTTCAATCCCCAGCCAGCCAGGGAGCAACCCACAAGGCGCAGCAGATCTCTCCTGTCTCTCCCGCTGCTCCCCTCAGCAGTGTACTTCAGCCAATCTGTCTATTCTGTTCTCCACTCTGTCTCTGGTGAATCTTCTCACCCCCCGCATCTCTGGCCTGTACCCCAGCTCTTGTATGCGTAAATAAATAAATCTTTAAAAAAAAAAAAAGAAACAAGATCCAGTCACTTTAAAATACTTAACAATCTTAAGACAAAAATTCAACAGAAGACTGTTTCTCTCTCTCTCTGATTCAGTCAAAACATGTTACTAAATACATATGGAAATTTCAATATGGCTCCTATAGGAAGTCAGACAGGAGGTCCCATCCTGAGCTTACCCTACCTTAGCAACTACCTCTCATCAGAGGTGTGTATTTAAACACATGTGTTGGGTCTCTCCACCCTCCAAGAATTCCAATGACTTTTTTTTAAGCACAAGTCCTTTCCTGCCTCTGCAGTTATCCATGACCAGTTGCCTATGCCTGTATCAAAAGTTTGCAAAATGCTACACAGATTCAGCAGTACAGGTACTTGAAGCCACCTTTCTGAGCTCTCCCTCCTCCCCTGTTTTTGAGGTTCTCTGGAGAGCAACTGCAGATGTCTCTACAACTCCTCTTCCATGTCTTAAATTACTCCATCAAGAAAGTGTACCTCCATCCTACCTGACCTCTTTGTGCTCATTTGAACTTGGACCCTGCTCAGGATGGAGGCAGCAGTGTCCCAGGCCCCTATGGTGAAGAAATCCATGGATGTCCAACTAGCATTTCTCCCTGCAGGACCACATTGCTCTGTCCACTTGGGGTCTTGAGGAAAAGATAAGCATGCTCTCAGATCATATACTCCATTCAGAGCTATAGTTACTGAGAATTAGCATTTGTGGGACTAATTTTATCTATTTGACACACTTCCTTATTGTAAACGAAATGCTGCTATTCATGTTTTATAACTATTAACTCATTTAATTCTTACAACAATGTTCTGAGGTAGGAACTACCTTACCTTCATTTTACACATAAGGATGTGAGGCCCAGCTAGGTTAAGTCACCATCCATGGTCATTCAGCTAGTAAATAGCATATCCTGGATTTGAACCCAGTTTGTATTCTTAATCCCATGTAATTCTGCCTATATAACTCAGGAGTAAAACTATATGTAGGACCTAAGGCCCATAAATTGACTGACCCTCCTATCCCCTGTCCCCCAAAGCTCAAGGGGAAACTAGGGGCTCTGTGACACTAATTAGCACAAAGACCAATGTACCACTGCCTGGCTTTGAAGGCAGATTTCTTTCTTGTGGGCATCTCTGAGTCTCTGCCCCTTTGTTAGTACACTTACCTTTACAAATGCTATGTAGAATAACTATAATTGCTGCAGGGGGCCTTGCTGCCCCAGACAGGTAAGACACTGGCAAGCAGCTAAGAAAAGGGCCTCACACCATGGGGCCAAAGCTCAAAGAGCCTCACACCATGGGGCTGAAGAAAAAGGGCCTCACACCCACACCGTGGGTTCAAAGATTCCCTGTGCCTCACACTGTGGGGCTGAAGATTAAACATCCCTTTGTTTTTTGTTCTTGGTCAGAAAAAGAGAAAACTTCATGGAATATACATTGGGCAATAAATAATACGTATAAGAATATTGTAAGTACATAGCATGGAAAATTACTTACTTAAAAATTAAATACTGAATAACTTGGCCCACTTGACAATGGGAAATAATTATTGTGCAAGGGCATGCCTGATAAGCAACCCAGAGCTGGCCACAATATTCCTTATATGGAAGTTCTGTAAAGAAGCCTTGTAATGAATCATAAAGTTGATTATGCTAGGAGTTTCTAGGTAGCAAAAAATTCTAATAACTGATTACTGGGAAGCAACTGGTCTCTAGCTGCAGGCCATATAGATAGAGGAGTTTCCTGATACTGTAGCCTTGGCGATAGGGATGTACCAAGGACTATTAACTGTCTTAGGTAGTTGTTTAGGCTGAAATAATGAGTCTAAGTTTTAATTATCTATTAACTTTTAAGGTTGCTTCTTTTCTCAAAACACGTAGGCACCAAAATATCTATGGGAAAGGAATGTACTGATTGTTTCTGTTTTGCTTCTATGCATACAATGATGTAATCCCACCACTTGCCTTAATGTATAAATAAAGACCTGCTGAGACCCTCAGCAGGAGATACTTGTGCCAAGAGTGTCTGTGTCTGCCTCACTCCCCTTCCCCTCAGCCCTCAAGTTCCCCCAAAGCTGTCTCATCATTTCAGGGATACCTGACCTGACATTCTGCCAAAAGCTGGCCTCCGGCATATAATATTTCAAAGAAGTGCTAATGGGATTTCACCAAAATAACACATGTAAAATGCTTAAGGGAAGACCTGGGATCTAGTAAAATTTCAATTATCTATTAGCTATTGTTTCCCTCCATCTTCTAAACAAGGATTCTTGATCTAGTAGTTCATATACCTTTCCATGCATGAGAATAACCAGGGAGATTTGATAGATGCATAGCCCTGAATTCCACACCCTGAAATTCTGATTCAGTAGGTTTTGGGAAGCAGGAGTCAGGAAAATGTAAGTGATACCGATAGAGGACTTCTCATATTCTAAAGCATCTAGGACCTCAAAGAAGATTACCATAATTTGCATTTAGATTTGAAACCATGCAAACCTGTGGGATGTCATAGTTTAAGGTCCTTATCTATGCACTTGCAACAGCAAAACACATTCAGGCTCAGAGTGAAACAACAACAGTGGAAGTTGAGGGAAAAGAAAGAGTTTCTAAGGTCACAAATAATTATGTGTCCTCCCCCATATAGTGTCTTTAGTGTCCAGTGATCCAAACCAAAAACTGTGAATGCAAGACGGCATTGTCCCTTTGATGGGAGCCTGAAGCTGTAGATAATTTGTAGAACAAAACCCAACTCATGGTGACAGTTACAAGTCATCACAGGTGGCACAGCTGAGGCAACACCGCAGCAGCCAGCAGCAATCCAAGGGCTGGTCTCTACAGCACTGCACACAAGAGGAGATGGTGTGGGATGTACTAGACACAGGACCACCGGTCAGATGGCAATGCTGGAAGGTTAGAAGTGGTACAAATCTCTTAGATGGCCAAACAACTGGTCAGTGCCAGTCAACAGGCAGCCATGTGGAGGATAAGGTTCTTTAGAGATGGTGCCAAACAGCTCTTTTAGAGGTGGTGTCAGAGGATCAGGCACTGGTGTATATCTTTTTCCAAGGTTCTGGAGCACAGACCAGTGGCACTTATCAGCAGTGATATGGAATAATAGCCAGAGGTAGGAGCAGTGGACAGGTGGCAGCTCAAAGCAGGTGCAAAGATCTCAACAAGTCTCTTTGAAGTGAATACCTCAATGAATGCATGTCTCTGAAGCAAAGGTCTCAGTGACTGGATCTGAATGAAGGTCTCAGTGAATGAAGTTCTAAATTTGGATGAATAAATGCACCTGTTGCCCTGCTTACATTCCCTTCAGAGTGTCTGCCTTTCAAACCACACTGGTCCATTTATAAAACCCTGCAGATCTCAAAACCTGAATGGCTCTAGCCAGGTTCAAACCTGATTGGCACATCTTCAAAACTGATCAGTTTCAGTACTGAAACCCCACTGGCATCTCAAATGCCACTCACACTAGGTAGATCAGTCTCACACTGCACCCTGTGGTCTGGTTGGGAGTGGATACAGAAGATTCAGTGGAGCCAGGCACACTCCTCTTACAGATTCTTTAAAACTATAAGAAGTATCCATTACTGAATAGTCAATGGACTTTGCCTCCTTAAAAGAAGTGCAAAAATGATGTAAGAATTATATAAAATAAAATATTTAAAAATAAATAAACAAATAAAACATTGAGCTTAAAAAATAAAATAATTTCTAAGAAAAAAAAAGAAGTACAAATGATAATGGAAATTGGTGTTAGAGCAATCAAAGTGGTCCACATTGTTTTCTTTCTCCAATCACAGATATTTTATTTTTATTAATGATGTACCATTATTTTATATCCATGTTTGTTTTTTCACAATATAGGGTTTCTTCCCTCAAGTGTAGTCACCATTATTATCCCATTTTATAGATGACAGAAATGAAACTTTAAGTTACAATGTCACCCAAACAGATTTTAATTCTAGACCCATTGTCTACTGTTTGTTCTACTCCAAAGCCAAGCGACCTCAATCAATATTCGTGCATGAAGACTAAACTTTTCTAGTCATATCGCATATCAGTGCCATATGGCTCTTGAACATGGATTGTGGACCTAAATGTCAGTTATCCCCAAAACCCCAATAAGTTTTAAGATGACACATAATAGAGATTATATATTTTTTCAACAAATACATGAGTAGATAGTCAATAAATATTGTCCTTCAAATATGTTACCTTGAGGAACTATACATTTGTTCCAGTGGTGTGACTTTTGGGGGACCTCTTCTCTTGATAATGCTTCCAGACCAGCATTTTTGCCTAATGAAACCTACTGAAAAAGAATACATTGTGTTAAATCAAGCACAGTATTTTCCATTTAGGTAAACTTTAAGATATTTTGACTTCTTCCAAATATTAAATCTTCTCTCAAAGGATGAACATTTATCTTCATGGGTAATGGCCTCCAAAAGTCAATGATGTACTTCCCAAGTTTGAGAAAAAAACTATTTTGGAAGTTTACATTACCAAGATGGCAATAAAGCATGTTCCTGTTTCTCTCCCAAGAGGAAAAAAAATTAATAGCGAACTGGACAGAAATTATATCAAGAAAGTCTTGTGGCTCAGGCTAAGACTAAAGCACCCCATGCAACTGAGAGACCAAAACAGTCTACACCAGAGGGGACAAGGAGGAGACGTGTGCTTCATTAGAAGTTGAGACCCCCATAAGAAAGACAACAGAGAAGGACTCTAGACTACACTCTTCCTCCCTCACCCATCAGGACTGGTACTGACTTTGTAAAGTGCACTAACTGCACTTTGAGACTGTTAAGTCTCAAAACTAGGATCCCACATATCAGAGGTACCATAAACATGAATCAGGCTCCCCATAACATTTGCAACAGTGTATATGCCTCACCCTACTGTCACAGCAAATGCAAATACCTTACTAACTATGAAGTCAGCAAATAAAGTAAAACCCCAGCAAGGATGCTAAACCATCCTTGGTGTCCCTAGAATAAATCCCACTTGGCCATGGTGTATTATCTTTTGGTGCATTGTTGGGTTTGGTTTGTTAGGATTTTATTGAGAATTTTAAGGATTTTTGCATCAATGTTCATTAGGGAGATTGGTCTGTAGTTTTCTTTTTGTGTTCTTTTTTTGGTTTTACTGTTAGGGTAATGTTGGCTTCATAAAATGTATTTGGTAGTATTTCTTCTTTTTCAATTTTTTGAAAGAGTTTTTGTAGGATAAGCACTAGGTCATGTTTGAATGTTTGGTAGACCTCACTTGTGAAACCACCTGGTCTTGGACTTTTGTTTTGGGGAGAGTTTTGGCTACTGTTTCCATTTTGTTGCTTCTAATTGGTTTGTTTAGGTTTTATATCTTTTCTTTATGCAGTTTTGGATGATTGTAAAGGTCGAAGAATTTGTTCATCTCTTCTAATAGTTTGTTGAACTTGTTTGCATGTAAGTGTTCATAGCAACCTCTGATTATTTTCTTTATCTTTGCTATGTCTCTTATAATTTCTTCTCTTTTCGTTTATTTTAGCTTTCTCCATTTTTTTTCTTTGTGAGCCTAGCTAGAGGTTTGTCTATTTTGTTTGTTTGTTTGTTTGTTTTAAGAACCAGCTACTGATTTCATTGATCTTTCAGATTATCTTTTCTATTTCTATTTCATTTATTTCTCCTTGATTTTTATTATTCCCTTTCTCCTACTGGCTTCTGGATTTTTTGTTGTTCTTTTTCTAGTTTTTTGAGATGGGAGATTAGGTTTGTTTGTGGGAGGGGTTCTTTCTTGTTTCTCGATATAGGCCTGTATTGCTATATACTTTCCTCTTAATGCTATTTTTCCTGTGTCCCAGACATTCTGGAAAGTTCTGTCCTCATTGTCATTCATCTCAAGGTACCTTTTAATTTCTTCTTTGATTTCCTCATTAATCCACATGGATGAAGCTGGAAGGGATTATAAGTCAGTGAAATAAGTCAGAAGGGAAAAAAAAATTATCGGATGGTTGCACTTATAGGAAGAATATAAGGAAACCAAACAAGGGGTCAGAAAAAGAAAATGAAAGACACAACTAGCAGGCAAGTTATAAATCCAAGACATACAACAGAAGAGGGAGAAGGAGAAAGGTCCAAATAAGGGAAGACCACAAGGGGCTATGGTGATGGTTCACGGGTG
The DNA here is from genome assembly GCF_014898055.3 of Talpa occidentalis. NCBI lineage: Eukaryota > Metazoa > Chordata > Mammalia > Eulipotyphla > Talpidae > Talpa > Talpa occidentalis. The sequence continues at coordinate 24,194,873 of NW_023601754.1, read as the reverse complement.
ATAGGGTGGTGGGAATTTTATAGTGATTACACCTGAGGGGAGCAATCAAATACTGTACAAAAATCAACAATGATGTAAAAATTAATTAATTAATTGAAAAATAAAATAATAAAACAAAAAAGAAACTTTAGTACCCAAAACAAAACAAAACAAAACAAAAAAACAGCATGACCTGCAGGAAGAGGAAAATTTAATTCTCTAAGTTGCTATGCAGATTTTTTTAAAAAGAAGAAGGAAATTCAAAGTAGCAAAATGGAAAGTTAAAAATATATAACACGTGACAACTCAGGACCTCAAGAGAACATGTCATCTCAAGGAGAAAAGATTTCTCCAAACACAAAGACATGAAAAATCATCTGTAGCAGATGAAAAGTTCAAAATTGTTATAATAAAAAAAAAACTCAAAGAGATAGAAGATAATTCAGGAGGCAAGTTGAGGAGAACTTAGAAAAACTAATCAAAGAGCCCCAACAAATCTCAGAAAAACCTATTAATGATCTCAGAAATAAAATTAATGAAAAGAAAGTAGAAATTGAAACTTTAAAGAAGAAAATAACAGAAATTCAGTGTGCAAAGAACTTAGTAAAAGATATCAAGAACTCAAGAGAAACCCACAGAAGCAGAATGGAACAAATCAGAGGCCTGATCAAAAATGGGCAGAGGATCTGAACAGACACTTGTTTTAAGAAACACAGGTGGCCAATAAGGAAGTGAAAAGATGTTTATCATCTCTCATTATTAGGGAAATGCAAATCAAACCTCATACCTGTGTGAATGGCTATCCTCCCAAAGGCAAGAAACAAGTGTTAGGGGGGATGCAGAAAGGAACCTTTATACACTATGGGTGGGAATGTAAACTGTTGCAGCCATCTTGGAAAGCAGTTAAGAGATTCTTCAAAAACTTAAAAATAGAAATTCCTTTGATCCAATTTTCCCACTTCTGTGCATTGACCCCCAAAATTTTAAAAACAATAATTCAGAGAAATAAATTCACTCCATGTTAACTGCAGCATTATTTACAATATCCAAGATCTGGAAACAACATCTATCATCAATTGACAAATGGATGAAGTTGTAAAAAAATATGCACAATGGAATACCATTCAGGTATAAAAAGAAAGTGAAATTCTGCTATTTAGTACAACATGAATGGACTTAGATGGCATTATGCTCAGTAAAATAAACCAGACAGAGAAAGAAAAATACTGCATAATTTCACTCACATGTGGTATATAGATAAAACAAATAAATAGACTAAATAAGCAAAAATAAAATTGAACTATAAATGAATAAGTGGTCACCAGAAGGGAAGGGGGAAGCAAGGGTGGGTAATGCAGGACAAAGGGGAAATTATATGGTGAAGGATAAAACTGGATTTCTAAAGATGAAGATAATGCAGTACATACATATGTTGCTTTTCAAAGATGCATACCTGAAATTTGTATAATTCAACTGTGGAATGTTACTTTAATTAAAAAATTATTTTGAACAGGGTTGTAAGGATGCTTTGCACAACATGTAACAGAAAATGCAACTCACATGTCTTAAACGATAAGGGAATTGCTATCTCATATAGCAAGCAGAATGGGTAATTCAGACTCACAACAAAAACACCTAGGTTCTTTCCACTTTGATATTCTGACATTCCCAGCTTATCAGCCTTGACTTCGGCTGGCTTTCTTCATGGCTCCAAAATGGCTGTCTGCTTTAGGCATCACATTGTCACACTCCAATGAACAGATGCTGAGAAAGAACTATTTTTTCATATGTTTCTATGTAAGAGCCAAGAAAGCTTTCTAGATGCTGCCAGCCACCATCGTTTCCTCAAGTTTCACTGTTTTTGTGTATCTCATGCCCTTCCTAAGGTGAACACTAGCAAAGGAAATAGAATTTTAGCATGATTGCCTGAGACTAGTGAAGTTCATCCAGTGGCAGTAGAGGTAGGGCTCCTCCCTTGAGGAGGTGACTTCATGGAGAAAAATAAGCACCAAGACAAAACTGTAAATGCCAATAAAAAGGTAGTAAGAGCGTGATAGACTGCCTACAGTATCTGTTGTAAGAGCCAATGAGAGATGTATAATACTATAGAACTTATGAAACCTTTCTTTAATTTTCTTTTATAAAACAATTATAGGAGATATCTTTGATATTAAACTTCAGAGGGGTTTATTTTTAAATCAGTTTATTTTATACTTCACGGTTATAACACAGAAAAGTCCCAGCAGTCATTGAAATGAGAGACAGTCATTCAGTTAGGATTTACATGGTTGTAAAAAAATAGAAATTGACTATGGCCAACTTAAATAGAATAAAAACATCTATACTGGAAGGGCACAGTGGTGCTCACAAAATTTAAGTCTGAAAATCCATGATCAGAACAGGACAAGTACCGGAGCAGCCCACAGGCTCTGGGGAAAGAATCTGGGCTTGCCCTGGAGACCAGCCATCAGCCACGAGAGGACTTTGCCCCTTGACTGAGCACCCCACCAAGACCGCCCGCAAGCACTGAGTGGTGATTTTACCGAAGGAAGGTGTTATTGTTGCAGAAGAAATGAATTTGGAGGCCAGGAGGCCACATACAACAAATATCTAGTATAAGTGCCAAGAAGCCTTGCCTGGGAGAGCAGGTCCTGCAGACACTAACAACAGATGTAACCTTAGGACTTGAGAAAATGGTGGTGTCAAAATGATGTCAGTCTATCACACTCTTACTGCCACATCTCTTTGTAGCTCCAGTACCTGGCGATCCGTTCTCTAGAAATCAGTAGGTGCAGTTGGCCCTGGGCAAGATCCTCACTGGTCAGTGATTCTACACCAACACTTGCATTGGGGCCCCTCTTTCGTGAACTGTTCTTGGCCAACAGGATTCACCTTCTGAGAAATTTCAAAGCATTACACCCTGTCCCTGGGTATATTAATCTGCATTCTGGGGAAAGTGAGAAGTGAAAAGACCTCTCAAACATTTGTTCCCAATGAGGAGGAAAATAAAATCTATCATTTTCTTTAAGAATCAATGAGGTAAATAAAATATTTACAACCCTTTAGAGAGGTTTCCGCATTCCAAACAGCATCAAAGAGGCTAAAAGCTAACATTTTGACCCATTTGCCTAGCACTGAATGAAATAATCAAGTAACCGTCACTTCAAGAGGCACCCAGAAGGCTGTCTCACATAACTAATCTGGTCGCCATAGCAACCTGTGTACGTCTCACCCCAACTTGACTAAATGGTTTAGGATTTTAAAAATTATTATGGCATTCACTTTCATATCAAAAAAAACAAACAATTATGTTAACTTAGAAAACAGATCTTCAAAAGCATAAGAAGGGACACAAAGAATTGAGTTTTATGAGATTGCTCTCCAAAGACAGACAATTTTTGGAAGTAAAAGTAGGACAACAGCATTTCCTGGGGCCTGACCCGTAGCATCTCCAAAGTACTAAGCACTTTAGTGCACAGAACCTTGTTTATGAAACACCCCAGGAAACCCATAGAGTCCTCCAGCTCCACTTTCCCTCTCCTCAGGGTAAAAATTCAACCATTTTACCATCCAAAAAAGAACAATCTGAATTATCCACTTGGCGCACTCAAGGTATTCATTCTCCAGAGGAAAAATAATTGCCAACACCCTTGCTATAATGATAAAGGAGTCTGTTGTTTTATCTGGAATGGATTCCATAAAAGTTTGATGTTACTGATTCAGCTAACGGAGTGAGAGGGCAGCGGTTCTGTCTGCCTGTAAAGTGAGTGAGGCCAGGCTGCCCCATCATTCAACTCCACTCAGAACCGATCCACGGAGATCCCCTAAGGCTGCTTGCTGAGGCCTGGAATAAATGATTTCCCCTCTTTATTTGCTATGCCAAGGAAAGATAATGCAGCACATTCCCTTAACATTTGTCACTGAAGCACAGTCCCCTCCAGGGATAATATGTGGGAGTAGCAAGGACCTAGTGTTTCCAATTAATCAGGGCCAGGATTACTCACGCAAGAAATGAAAGGGAAATTTTAATATTTGGAAATCAAGTGAAAGCAGTAGCCAAGTCTAATTAAAATACACTTTCTGCTTTTAATTTACACGGCAGGCTCCATTTTATTAGTCACCTTAATTCCTATTCCATTTCTCTTGCCTCTAGGAACTACCCTGGGCCAGAGCAGGTGGAAGTTTATCCCCACACCAGGTGCTTTCTTCCCAATGCCCTCCTGTGAAGCCCAGAGGCAAGCCCAGTCAGAGATGAGTTCTGTGGTGAGTGTGCCTGGCTGATGTTTTTGTTCTCTTTCTTCTTGGGTTTAAACATGATACAGAATTCTTTTTCCCCACCTTAGATTGTGCCTGGTCCCTTATACAGCAAGAGCTGTTCTTTGCTCCTAAACACTGTGCTGAGAACTCTGTTGCAGGCTGCAAGGTGCAAATCTGACACCCTTATGCTAGGACACAGTTCTGGGTGGTTAGTCGGTGTCTTGAAGCCGCCCCTGACTTTAAATGCATGGGCCTCCTGCTTTCTTTCTGGTCAGGGCTGGAGCAGCCCACTTGGGCCCTCAAGCTGCAATGAAGTCATATCACAACCAAGAGGCTCCCACCAAGAGGCAAACTGATATACAACATGTAGTCCCTAGCAAACTAAGCATACACAGGATTTGTTGTGGCTAATTAGTTTTATTACTTCATGAAATAAAAGCCTAAGTCTTTGCTTTTCAGAGATAAAGTTACAATTGCAATTGAAGTGGCCTCACTAAGGGAGAAGGTCTTCAACACAAAAGTAACTACAGATCCCACAGCACTGCAGCTGCTGGGCAGGCCCGGCTCAGCTCAGTGTGTGGCACTCAGAGCCAGGTTGTCATGCATATGGATCACACACACACACACATACATGCACGGTGGATGGCACACACACAGTGGATGGCACACACACAGTGGATGGCACACACATGCACACACAGTGGATGACACAACATACACACAGTGGATGACACAGCATACACACACACATTGGATCACATACACATAGTGGCTGACACACATGCACACACACTGTGGATGGCACACACACATCATTAGCCTTTGCTTCTCTATGATTCACAAAGGATGCCTCAGAGGGAAAAAACTTTTATACAGATCCGCATCAGATACCCTGGGGGCCCTGCTTGGTCTTCCAGAGCCTCACACCATGATGGGCATCTGCACATGTGCACAGACTCAAGGCCCCACCCTGAAAATTTGCCAAAATTTCAGTCAGTCAGAGACTGACTGGTTGATAGTGGCAAGGCCATTTCCAGTGTGACCTAGAATGTTCCTGAACCTCATCAGGTAAAAGAAGACAAAGAGGAAGGAACAAATATGCTCCCCTTTCAAGCTGAGAAAATTTAGACATTTAAAAAATACCCTATAAATACTCAGAGTCGATGAAGTTAACTAACTTAGAATGAGTTTTTACTTTTCAGCTGATACTTTTAGCATCTTTTAGATTCAATCATGATGATGAGGAGACAGAAGAAGGGAAAGGGATGCTAGAAACATCTATTTATGTCTATAAGTGGATACATGTCTGTATGCATATCTCTACAGCTATATGCAGATCCATTTCCATCTCTGCGAGGACCCTCTCCGCCATTAAAATTAGAATTTCTGCTGTCAGGTGTCAGAATATACAGGCACCATCAAACCCTCTGTAGTGAGCACACCTCCACGTTGGGCTATAATTTAAGTCATTGCCACCTGTTTCTTTTAGAGTCTCCTTTTCTCTGCATTCTGATCCAGCCCTAACGGAATTTCTCCAAGTAGCATCGAATCCTTGGATCAATCACAAAAACCCATAAGTTGAAAACTAGTTTTAACAGACTGGCAGACGTCTTCATCCACCCCGACCAGATCCAGGCAGAAATGGTTGGGTAGGGAAGGCCTGCCAGGAACACACTGGTCTCCATACCTGGCAGAAAGAACTATACTGAGGGCCTCCCTGGTGGCACAAGGGGTTAAGCACCGCGCTATGAAGCAATCTGCAGCCCCTGTATCACGAGTTCGATCCCCGGCTGGCCAGGGAGCAACCCTCATGGTGCAGCAGACCTCTCCTGTCTCGCCCGCTGCTCCCCTCAGCAGTGTATTTCAGTCAATCTGCCTGTTCTGCTCCCCACTCTGTCTCTGATGAATCCTCTCACCCCCCACATCTCTGGCCTGTACCCCAGCTCTTGTATGCATAAATAAATAAATCTTTAAAAAAAAAGATTTATACTGACCACACACTACCCCCAGGGAGGAAAACCCCATGTCATTCATTTGAATGTGGGAAAGGAGAAAATAAGGGCCCTGATCATCAGTATTCCTACATCTGAGGAAAGGTCCCCACTTTGCCCTCTGTCTTTCTCAGAAATAAAACAACTGTCTCCTTGCTCTGCTTGTAATGAGAAGCTCCTGATCTCGAGGTGTGCCTTGAGAGTACACAGCCCTCGGGACCGAGCTGGGGAACCATCCCAGCTCGGATTCTGCCTGCTGAAAGACAGCGACATTTATGCTTGGCACACACCTCAGATTTCCTGCTTGAGAACCCTTCTTAGAGGGGGGAATGAAACACTCTAGACTTGGAGCCTGGAGGTAAAAATCTGGCTGTGGAGGAGGCTGAGCGGTTGGTGGTGGATGGTGACTGGACATTTGGTGGTGGGAGAGGTGTGATACATGCTGCTAGGGTGGGAAACGATGCACCTGCAACCTCTACAGTGCTGGAAAGTCATGTTACCTCAATTTTTAAAAAAGATTTACATATTTTTTATGCATAGAACTGGGGTGCAGGCCAGAGGTACAGGGGGTGAGAGGTTTCACCAGAGACAGAGTAGGGAGCAGAACAGGCAGACTGACGAAATACACTGCTGAGGGGAGTAGCAGGGGAGTAGCAGGGGAGTCTGCTGTGCCATGTGTGTCACCTCCTTGGCCAGGGATTGAACTCAGGCTCAGTGGCTGGTGATAGCTTGATAACTGAAATTTTAACCCCTGCGCCACCAAAAAGGCTCAGCCTCAATTTTTTTTTCAATTTTTAATTTGTAATTTTTTTTACTTGTAAAGGTTTATTTTTTTCCATTTTTTTATTTCATATTTTTTACATCATTTTTCATTTTTGCACAGTGTATGCATTTTCATCTTGGTTATAGTCCCCATACAATTCCCACCCCCCTTGTTTTGATCCTACTCTCTCCTCCGCCCCCCATCCCTGTAGTGTGTCTCTGGTTTATAGTTGCTTGTTGATTTTGATTTTCACTTTATTATAATTAGTCTTTTCAAAGCCAGGTTTTAGTTTCCTTGTCTATTTCTTCTTAAAATTGAGGCTGAATCTTTAAGATTAATGATAATAAAGATTCAGCCTCAATTTTAAGAAGAAATAGACAAGGAAACTAAAACCTGGCTTTGGAAAAGAGTGTTGAAAAAACTCCTTATCTCTGTTTACTTGCAACACTGCTTCCGATTACACCCAAAACTGCAGAGCCTCCGATTTTATCCTATTTAACTGTGTGGTGTCTGGACCCAATCCTCCTTAGTGACTTTAGGGTGCTAATGTCAGACTCACCAAGGGGTACTTGTTGAGGCAGCCAGAGGTGAAGGTCTCTCCCCCAAATTTTCACAGATGTCAGCACTGCAGCCCCCGCTGTGGGAAGGTCGTGCCCAACGAGCCTCGTCCATCCCCTCCAAGTGGCGGTGGTGAATGGCTCTCCAGTGGTGGGAGTCACATCAAAGCCACTTCTTTCTTCACACTCTCTGAATTAGACAATTTGAATTCATTCCAATAGCCTGCGCCCCCTGGTCTCTGTCCACTGCCTAAAAGTCAGAACGCCAGGAGGGAAGGTGAAAAAGCTTTTCTGAAACCAGGATAAATTCCATCTATGGTTTCACTTTTGTTTACACATCTAGTAATCTGCTCCCCACACCTAACTGCACCAGTCACATTTCAGCACCCACAAGTCTGCCATTGTCCACCCTACTTACAAGCAAATCCCATACCTGCACTGTGCAAAGCAGCTGCACCTTCCGCTCCTACCTGCTTAACCTTGGAGAGGTGTCCTCCAAGGCTTGGCTTTCCCAGACAAAACCCATCCCTCTTGCTTGGTCTCCCTCTCCCTTGAAGCACGCTCCCTCTCTCAGATGAAGGTCCATGGCACCCATGCCAGCCCTGGAGTCCACCTGAGGGATCTTAGACTCCTTCTAGAAAGCCCTTGGATATCATGACAACTTTCTGGGTTGATCTGTATTCCAAAACTGCAGAGCAATACCAAGTAATGACTGTGAAGATGTGAAAACATGGGCAAGTGTGTGGAACCATTACTTATGATGTGTGGGATGTACTTTAAGAAGTTACATGAACACAGAGTGAGAGAGAGACAGACAGACAGACACATGCCCAATACTCATTGACTTCCTGAGAAATTTCACTGTTGTGATGGGATGACATTTCTCCTCTGGTCTCGCTATCGTATTTGTGTACAGTCAGGAATCTACCTGGTTATTGTTTTCAGCCAAGTAGGCAACAAAATAGCATGCCTCCCTCATGCGTGTTTGTATTGCTTCACTTACGTATTTTCTGTGTGACTTCTTTTCTCATCTTTCCCAATCTGGAAGCTCTTCTCATTTTTGTTGATTTAAATAAAAAAGTAAAAGGTGAAAGAGGAAAAAAAGGGACTTTCCTTTCTGCTGTGTCAGTGGTGAGCCCACACCTAGGCACTGGAGAGCAGCTGAGAGCCCTTCTGCTCAGAGCGCTTGGGTCCTTTCCTTACTGATGACACTAGGCCCCATCACAGAAAAGAGACCAGCCCTGGGTTCCTTCAGTCCTCTCTCAGGTCCATGCTCTGCATAGCTGCTCATGACTCTAATTTGCCCTGTTCCTTCAGTCAACCACACCAGGCGCAGAGTCAGGGGAGGCTGCAGGGCTTGGGGGATAGCTGCAGTGGAGGCAAAGAAAGCCGAGTGATTCCTAACATGCTCTTTCCATTATTTTATTCATTTACTTAACAAATATTTATTGAGCACCAACCAGGTGCAAAAATGGTCTGAACCCTGTGGATAAAAAGTTAGATTAATAAGACAGGTGCCTGGTCTTGGGAAGTTTATGTTCAAGTGGACATGAAGATAAAAAAGTACTAGGGGGAGAGCAAAAAAAAAATAATAAGCAGATAAATAAGGGATTTCAGAATACTGTGAGCTCTAGAAAGATAATTAAAAGGTGGTATAGAGACTAATGACATAGAAGGTCTCTGCGCTGAGACCTGAATAGAGGGAAGGAATCCAAGCACATGAAGCAAAAAAGTTCCTGGAAGAAGAAAAGGCAAGAATATAAGCCCCCACTTCAGGAGCATAAGCCAAAAAAATAATTTTGCTCACACTCTATTAGCCCAGATAGTACCTCGTGCAGGGAGTCCAGAGATACTGCCCACCCTCTCCTCTGAGGCACGGGACCACCTGCGGCCTCCCTGGCCCTCTTGAGACCTCTGCAGCCACAGCATCTTGTCTGGCTCCTCTGGCTCTTGCACATCACCAAGTATGGAGTCCGGTTGACACCAGCTCAGCAGAGATTCACTGAGTGACTGGACCAGTGCCAATACTGGGCTGCAGTGCCATGTCTGTCCCTTAATTGTCAATTCTGACAATTTTAACTTTGGAGTGCCCTCTGTCTTGTAGTTCATTTAGGGTTGTAGTTCTCCCTTATCAATTGTGATATAAAATTCCATTTTGTTTTGGAGATTTCTCTGTACCTTTATGGGGTAATGAGACAGAGAGGACTATATTGTGTAGCAAAGTCAGTGCAAAATTGGTCTCATTGGCCTAAACCGATAAGTTCTCTGATGCTACTTTAGACATGACCCTGACGTGGACAGACAGGCCTCGTAGCAATTTCGAAAGAAAAAGAGCAGGTGAAGATCAGTGAAAATGAAGATGCCCATATCTCTGAAAATTCACTCCTTTATAAAAGCAATGAAAAAGCTGGCAAAAAAATTGTCAGAATCAACTTTTTCAGAATTCTGGTTACAAAGACAATCGAAACCCAGGGAGAGTTTACAAAGAAAACAGCTGAACTTCAGTAAGAACAGAGAGTGCTATAGCATTTAACTTACCTTAATCCCATCCCACTTTCAAGTTAAGTGGTAGCCTTAAAAATAGCAGGCTGCATTCTCTGTGCTGAAGGAAACAGAATAGACCTTTTTCCAAAGTCTTTCTTTGGCCCGCCTGGTGGGTCCCTGAAAACCCAATGAGAAAGACTCACCTTCTGATGAAGAAGTGTTAAGTGCCCAGTGTTAAAAGCCTTGAGGGAGGCAAAGCATTCGTCTAAAATTTTCACTGGCGAGTGTTTCAAGAGGAAAAGCTGTGTGAGGGGATGGGTAACAGCTGAATCAAACTAGTCAAAAAGTTTTGACAAACTAGTCAAACAGGTTAGTCAGTAGACAAGCTTAAAATAAAAAGTTGAGGAATGAAGGTTTTGTTTTTTCTTCCATCAGGGGCTTTTCCCACCATGTCCCTGGGAATCTGAAGCTGCCATGAAGTCTGCGTATGGCCTGTGAACGCACCTGTCAAGCTGAGAGGCTGTTGCTATCCTAAGGCGGCAGGGAGGTGAGGGCAGACCCGCAGGTGCAGGTGCATGTGGGCTGTGCAGCGCGAGGGGGACCCTCTAAAATGACTGAGAGACTTCTTGGTTCCAGATATTTAAATTCAATTCTGTTTGGGAGCACTAAACTGAGTTGAACATTAAATGAGAGGAGAGTTCAGTGGTCACACATAACAAAAAATACAAACTGCACAGAGTTAGTTCAGAAAAGTCTCTAAACTACAGTAACAACAAACCTAGGGTGATAGGAAAAATCCGATTTTCAAAGTCACCACATCATACTATATATTTTAAATGTCCAATTTCAGCAAAAAAATTATTAGATTTGCAAAGAAACTATGAACCATATACTAGAAAAAAAGTCAATCGATACAAATTATCCCTGAGGACGCTTCGATGTCCGCCTCTTAGTAGACAAAGACTTCAAATCAGCAATTTTAAAAATATGAAAAAAACCTCCAGAAGATCATGTCGATAGAACTAACAGGAAGCATAAGGGCGAATATCAATAAAGACAACAAAGACAAAAGGCACCAAGTAGAGATAATGGAGCTGAAAAGCACAATCGCTGTAAGGGAAAATTCACTGGAGGGTCTTAACAGTAGATCTAAACAGGCAGAAGAAAGACCCAGCAAACTTAAATGCAGATCAATTGAGATTATCCAGTCTGAGAAACAGAGAGGAAAAGAAATGAAGAAAAACTAACAGAACCTCAGAGACCGGTGGGACGCCATCAAGTATAGGGGGCTTTTGTTTTGGAGTGATGAGAATGTTCTGGAATCAGGTAATAGTTTTGGATGCACATCTCTGTGAAAATACTAAATTGTATACTTGCAAATGAATTTTAAGGCATGTCAATTATGTTTTAATAAGAACAGTAATTAAAAGGAAAGGAATAGTTAGGTTGTTTAGCACCTGCAAATGCTGAAAGACACTGCCAAATGTCCTCTCCTCCCCTCTACCCTGCAGGTTTTCTGGCTTATAAACTTTTTTTTTTTTTTTTTTTTTATAGAGGCATGCTTTATTTATTTGTTTGCTGGTTTGTTTGTTTTGTTTATACATGCACTGGGTACAGTCAGAAGCGCGGGAGGGTGAGAGAATTCACCAGAGCCAGAGCGGGGAGCAGAGCAGGCAGAAGGACCGAAGTACACTGCTGAGGGGAGCAGCGGGCGGCAGGAGAAGTCTGCACGCCATGTGGGACCCTCCTCCGGTGGCCGGGGAGCAGCCGGGGATCGAACCGGCGCCGCAGAGGCCGCGGGCAGCTTCGCAACCCAGCGCTCAACCGCTGCGCCACCGGGGAGGCCCCCTGGCTTATAAACTTTTACAATCCCTAGCTTATTGTTGGCAGGGAGGGGTGGGGGTAACTTTCTACCTTTTTGAGAATAAAGGTAAGAAACTGCAAAAGGAAATAAATCAGTAATTATGAAAACTATACTTTGTTCTAACAGCACTTTAGCAATTACATGCTACTTTCAAATTTATTGACTATCTTAATCCTCCCGGTGAGAAAGATGCATTTTCCTTTGTTCAGAGGCAAAGACAGAAGCTCAGAGAGGCAGTTTGACTGGCTTAGGATCACACAGCTGGTAAATTGCTCAGCTGGGGTCTGGTCTGGTCCCCCTAACTGTACAGCCTGAACCCTTCTGCCACATCCAAACAAGAACAGGGTCTTTATTCTGACTCTCTCATTTGCTCTTCTAACACCTCATTTTGTTAAGACAAAATAAAAAGATTAATTTACTTTTCAAAGCACAACAGATTATGACAGAAATGCTGCTCACAGAGCTGCAGGGATCCAAGAGCCGTTCTCAACCTGAAGGGGAAACTGATGGTATCTGTGGGGTGCAGTTTGTCCATGGGAGATAGGCTGGGAATCAGATTTGAAAATAGGACTCACCTTGCTTACAGGTTTGCACTAGCAGAGATGTGCAGTCCCTCAATCACCTGTGCTCTCTGCAAATCCAAGTCCTTCCATGGCAAACAAGCATAACGTTAAACGAGATATTACAGCAACATGATATTTATCTAATCCAGAGAGTGAAAGGAATCGCTCCTGTCTCAGAGTGGGTTACCCAGGGTTTATTGGGTAGCTCCTTAATTATGTAATTATCATGCCTACTTTTCCAGAAGACAATGTGCAGCCTCTCCTGCTCCCTAGACACCAAGGTGAGCATCAACTCTGCCTTCAGGATGAGGTGAGTCACTAGGCAGTTTCATTGAAACAGGAAGTTTGGGAGGCTTGGGGACATGGCAAATCTTTTTAAGATTTGGGGTGAAAGTAACCCTTCCTAGGGGCAAAGAAGTTCCATGTAAGAAAGTTCTGTTTAAATGACAAGAAAAGATAGTCTGTCAGTCCCAAGAAGACACATTTCATTTCTACTTTCCAACACAAAACCCAACAGGGATCTAGCAAAATTACACAGTGCAACATTGCCACCAAGTGGCCAAAAGAAGAAACCAGTTAATGCCTGATGAAACCCTTTCCAAGAGTGCAATTCTGAGCGAAAATACTTAGATGAGAATGATTCACATCACCCTGATTTTCCTCTTTGTCCAGGCACTCATACAAAAATGCTATGCTTTTTTGATTCTTCCACAAATCCAGTTCAGTTCCTCTCAAGAAGCTATGTGCAATTTCATTTTGGGGCTTTTCTACCTACTTGTTGCTACTGGGAAAGTGCTTTTCTCTGATCTTTTAATGAGACATCAATCTTGTCATTCAGATAGTGGCTGAAAGGCCACCTCCTCCAAAAGCTCTCTCCATTCCCTCCATAGAATGTAGCCACTGCAACCCACAAGTCACTATTACATGATACACCAGTTTAATTTTCATTCATAGCCCTTTTCACTTTCTAAAATTCATTAGTTATTCATTTATTTACTGGATTTGTTTCTGATGTCCCACATACATATGTTCTACAGTGAAATTTCGTGAGATTAGTGTCTGACTCACCAACCCAACACCTGGAAGAGTGTCCCAAAAAGAGAAGCCTCCAATGCAATGAAGCTGCTTGGATGGATGGATGGATGGATGGATGGATGGATGGATGGATGGATGGATGGATGGATGGATGGAAGGACACATGCATGAATGGATGGATGGATGGATGACGGATAGGTGGATGGATAGGTGGAAGGAAGTACAGACAAAGGCCAATGTTTTACACTTAAGGACCAAATAATATTGTCTCCCTAGGTGATTCCATGGCCAATGTTGGGCTATTTTTCCAAAACTCAGTGATTTTGAATACAAGGAGGGTCTTTATTACCCATTCTTATTTATCGAGCACCTGCAATCAGTTAATTTGGCTTAAAAAAACACTCAAGCCTTCTATCAAAGTGCAGAATTACCCCAGGTATTATACACAGCCTGTGCTTTCCTTTAAATTCCCTCTATGCTCATAAAGCTGCTATTGACACAAGAAATCTTTAAATGATTCTTTCCTGTGTAAATTGAGAGCACTTGTGCTAAAATATAGAGAATCTCCGGTAACAGAAAAAGAATGAACATTTGCCTACTGAATATGGCAATTTCCTATCATCAAAGCCTCCTTTGCAATAGTTGGCCCATGTTTTATGTCTATGGGTTGAACTTGCAGATGTGGGCTCATCAGGACACCCTGTCAACAATGGGCATCCATTTAAATAAAATCAAAACCTGCAGTCAAAGTTGCCAGAACTGTCATTTTGGGGGGAACTTTTCTCTCCTGGAGAACTAAAATTAAACTACTGTTGATGTTGAATTATGTTCTCATTCATATATAAATAGCCATGGCAGGTCACAGTGGAGATGACTTGCTGAAAGAGCTCTGCAATGCCTCCTCAAATTTCATACCACTATCTTAAGTGACAGACAGGTAGTCTATAGCAACTATGCAGAAACCCTCAAGCTTCTACTGAGATCCTCAGCCACTGCTTCAGATAATTAGATGAGAAAATTTGCACACTGATGCAAGAAAAGATGATGGAGTTTTCTGACAGTGAAATGTATGACAAATCTGGGTGAAAATTCCCTCCCAAACCATCTAGCAACTAAGAGAAAACTCATTTAGACAACCTACAATGCAGGGTTTTCAGGAAAGCTTTGGGAAAAGCCACACAAGCCTGCAAAGATGGCATTTAGAGCCTCAGGGCTGGAAAAGGGCCGTCTTGTCTAGTGACAGTCATTCTGGTTCCACCATAAGCACTCATGAAGTGCAGTTGCTGTTTAGCTTATATCCAGGTCTATCTTGCCTGTTCTCCCTCCAACCCAAGTAAACATGAACTATGAATATATTGCATCCTCATGTAACAGCTCAGCAGCACTTCATATTCATACATTCTGTTTTTGACTCAACAAACACTTGCTAAGAATGCCAAGCTGTGCCTGGGGAGGGAGGTGATACTGAGATGATACTGTTCTCAAGGTCTGGAGTTTTAGCATAAGGATGACTGAAAAAATTAAAAGTACAGTAATAAAGAACTGCAATTACTCACTACATGCCTTTGACAAGTGACTTTTTTAAACTCTAAGTCTCAGGCCTCCCTGGTGGCACAAGGGGTTAAGCACCACACTATGAAGCAATCCACAACCTCTGCAGCATGAGTTCAATCCCCGGCCAGCCAGGGAGAAACCCACATGGCGAGGCAGACTCTCCTGTCTCGCCCACTGCTCCCCTCAGCAGTGTATTTCAGTCAGTCTGCCTGCTCTGTTCCCCACTCTGTCTCTGGTGGATCCTCTCACCCTCCCACATCTCTGGCCTTTACCTCAGCTCTTGTATGCATAAATAAATCTTTAAAAATAATAATAAATAAATAAATAGATAAATAGATAAATAAATAAACTCTAAGTCTCATGAACCTACCATTTAGGAATGCTACAATCTATGTAAACTCTTCAGGTCCGCACTACAATAAGCACCTAATAAGCTGGGAACTTCAAGACGGCAGAGCAGAGAGTGAGCATGTGTTTCCAGGTACAAATGGTCACCAGCTGGTGAGCAAAGTCAGAGTGGCTTCATGGAGCCTGGCACCCCGAATGAGTCATCTCCTGGCTCCAGGACTTGGTTCTCCCAATTTGTCAGATGAAGAAGTTGGATTAGAGTTGATCTCACCCAGCTGTTACTTTCTGTTGTATGAACTGGGTCATAAAAATGAATAAAGCTTGAACTAGCAGAAATAATGGAGGGGAGGTATTCCCAGTGGAAACTGGAAGAGGGTACTTTTTAATTAGAAAAATCACCCTTGTAGACCACCATCCACAGGACACTAATTCAACAGTTGTTTCCTGGGCACCTAGCATGTGCCCAGACAGATATTCAAAGTACTTAAGCAGGTAAAGTTTCCCTCTGACCTACAGCAACAGTTATTGTCCAAATTGCTGGGCCAGGTCTCCAAGGTTACTGGATTTTTCAGGGATTCTGGGAGAGGTGCTGGTAAAGTTTGGACAAGTAGGGGCCGGTATTTTGGTAGCTCAGGGCAACAACCCATTACCAAGCAGCAGGAAAAATATCAATCCTTAGCTTTCTTACCTATTAGAGTTGAATACAATCCAGCTCTGTCCTAAAGAATCACTAACTACCAAACAGTGTCTAAGAAATGTGTCCTTAGGTGATTTCGTCACCGTGTGAACATCATAAAATCTACTTAGGCAAACCTAGATGTTGTAGCCCCATACATTCCTGGGAAACATGGCAAGACTGTTGTTCCCAGGTCACAGACCTGTACAGCATGTCACTCCTGCGCATGGAGGATGATTGGAACACAATGGCGTTTGCATATATGCACATATCTAGGCATAGAGAAGGTACAGTAAAAACAATATAAAAGATTACAATATATGCACCGCATATATTGGAACTGGAAGTTGGAAGCAACCAGAAGTTGCTCCTAGTCAGTGAAGAAATGACTGGAGTAGACTATATAAACATATTATAAACACAGGCATTTTTCGAACTATTTTTCTTCCTTCAATAATGAGTTAAACTTAGCTTACTGTAACTTTTTTTTTACTTTAAAAACTTTCTATTGTTTTTAACTTTTCTTTTTTTATGATTTAGGAATCCTTTGTTTTCCCTTCAAATGCTCTCCTATGGAAACCTAGTGTGTTTCACAACATTGTCTATCATCTCTATACTCACGTCTCGTAAGTTTATTTTAAACAAATTACTTAAATTTTTGTCTTACATCATTGTAGTCCCCATAGTTCTCCCACTACCACATTACCCATGAACCTTCACCATATTCCCTTTTGGTCTTCTCTCCTTCCCTACCTGTTTTGATGCCCTCCCTCCCATTCCCTTGCTCTATGCCTCAGATCCATGGTCAGTTTGCTAGTTTTGACTTTTTCTTGACCTTTTATATGGTTTCTCTATATTACAAATATAAGTGAGACCATCTAATATTTCCCTTTCCCTTCTGACTTATTTTGTCTAGCATAATCCCTTCCTGCTCCATCCATGTTGCTGCAAATGGCATGAGCTTGTCTTTTTTATTGCTGAGTAATATTCCATTTGGCATATATACCACAACTTTTTGATCCATTCATCTATTTTGGAGTATTTGAGTTGTTTCTTTATCTTGGCTGCTTTTGACTCTTTTTATATCTTCTATCTTCATGTTTGTTTTGTTTTTTCCTATTTAATTTTTTTTTAACTTTTTAAACTTTATTTGTTAAAACCTAAGAAACAAGCACACATTAGCCTAGGTCCCCACAGAGTGGGGCGTGGATACTCTCACTATATCCACTCCATATTCCACCCACTGAAGGATCTTTAGGGGCAACAACAGGAGTTTTCAGCTCTTGTGATAACAATGCCTTCTTCTGGAATATGTCCTGAAGGACCTGCCTGATGCTCTTCTTGAAGCATCACTCTTTTCAGAAATATGGTGCATTGTTTGGTTTGCTTCTTTTTTTTTCCACAATAGATTTGCTTATAAGATAACATATCATGAACATGCCTCTCTATTAATGAAAACATTTCAGTGTTGGGGTCCATGTTTTTAAACTTCTGAAGGAGATATTTTGAGGTCTGCAAAATCATCTGCTAACCCCTTCACTGTGAGTTGAATTTGGAATTTCAACTTTGGAATTCTTTTTCTTCTGCAGTGTCTTTTTCTCTTTGCTCTTCCTTGTCCATTCCTGTTGCAGTTTCAACAGCTCCTCAAGTCAGTTCCTCAATGTCATCCTCATCCACACCCAGGTTAAAGTTCTTGCCATCTCAAGCATGTTGGCAAATGCAAATCTTTTGGCGACATGAACACTCAAGTGTCTTCTTCCAGATGCAGCTTATACACTCCTTGGTTATATCAGTCCAAGCCCCAAGCAATGTTTTGGATGCAGTCATCAATGTAGTCCTTCCAGAAGTGTATCAGTTCTTCTCAGTATCTTCTTCATTTGCAACAACAGGTTTAGCAAATGTTTACTCAGGTAGTAGGCCTTAAAAACCACTATAACTTTCTGGGCCTCACCTAGTGGTGCAGGTGGTTGAGTGCTGCACTGTGAAGCTGTCCGCAGCCTCTGCAGTGCTGGTTTGATCACAGCTGGCCAGCGAGGGTCCCACATGGCGTGGCAGACCTCTCCTGTCTCACCTGCTGCTCCCCTCAGCAGTGTATTTCATCAGTTTGCCTGCTCTGTGCCCTGCTCTGTCTCTGGTGAATCCTCTCACCCTCCCGCTTATCTGGCCTTACCCAGGTTCTTGTATATATAAATAAATCTTTAAAAAAAAAAACCACTATAACTTCCTAATCCATTGGTTGGATCAAAGAGGTAGTGTTTAGAGGGAGAAATTCCATTTTGATATTGGGGTGAACATCACCAATTAAAGGATGATGATATTACAGGGAAAACCCTGATATAAAATGGCGTTGCATGGACCGTGGGTCCTCACCCACGACCTTAAAGTGGACTTTTTTTTTTTTGAGATTTATTCATTTATTTATACAAGCACTGGGTATAGTCAGAAGCACGGGAGGGTGAGAGAATTCACCAGAGCCAAAGCAGGGAACGGTACAGACAGACTGACGAAATACACTGCTGAGGGGAGCAATGGGAGCAGCAGGAGAGGTCTGCTGCGCCATGTGGGACCCTCGCTGGCAGCCGGGGATTGAACCGGCACTGCAGAGACTGCAGGCAGCTTTGTGGCCTGGTGCTCAACTGCTGCGCCACCAGGGGAGGCCCCTTAAAGAGGGAGATAAGTTTGTAAATGCATCCTACCCGTTCGCTGACCTGGAATCCCAATGACTCGCCCAGCTGGAGAACAACCAGCATGCTGCGTAGCCAAGAGGGCGACCCCCCCACCCCCCACATCCCCCCCACCCCACCCCAGTGTCTTGATGGAGTCGGGGTGGAGTCCACAAATCCTGTATGGAGTTTGCTCAGGACATCCTTTCCCCCTTACAATGTGAGGAACATCATCAAAAATAAGTAAAATCTCAAAAGGTATTTTATTCTTCAAGCAGAACTTCTCCACTTTACAAGCATAGCAATTCAGGAGGGCATCTTGGAAGAGGAGCTGGGTTATCTGTGTCTTCTCACCAGCCCTGTAGTACACTGGCAGTGTGTGACTTTTTAATATGATTGGCAGTCTTGGGGTTCTAACTCTGCCACGTCACAAAGGGCACATTTATGGTCTGCAACAAGACCTCCAAATAAGACCATTGCTCTGTTCTGAAAAGCCTTGAAATCTGGCATTGACTTGGCCTGAAAGTCAGACATTCGTTTCCAAGAAAGGGAAATTATACCTATAGTGCCAGGGAGGCATAGAGCTAATTCTCTATGATTCTATGCAGATGGGTAAAGGAGAGTCCTGGAGTCCTCGGTGGCTTTCTCAGGCTTTTATTGAGCTTTCATATGTAGCGCAGCAACCAGCACACGACAGGCAAGGGTGACGGGGGGCCAGAAGGCCGGCAGGTGTCCCAGCCTTTGGCAAGTCTTCACTCTTCTCTGGGCTCTGTGGCATTCTCTCTGTTTTTCTCTCTCCTGTTCTCTCTCCTGCCTCTGCTTCTCTTGGTGGATATATCCATACTGCAGTCATGGCCCACAGAAGTAAACAATACAACTAAATATAACAATGTAACAAAATGCAGACTTCCACCATTAGGCATGCAATCCTAAAGGCAGGAGGGCAGAAAAACCTGAAAATCATTTACCCTACAACATCCCCACTGAAGATTTGCTCTGCATTATGCAGCTACCCTAGGCTGGGTAGGTTCATTATCAGTTCCCACCGAAGAAAAAAGAATTTGGAGCCTTGGGTGGGCTGTGCAGTCATTTATGCTGAGACAGGGGACTGTACATAGGCGGGAAGACAGAGCAATGAGCCACTCCAACACTGAGAGAGGCAGAACAGCAACTCCACCCCCCTTACACTGTTAAGTGCCCACAGCCACACAACTGATACACTGTTCCAAATGCAAGCCCTCTTTTGTTTGCTAGGTGTTGGAAGGATTGAAAATAACATTTTTTACGGAGAAAAATAGCCTGATTTACTCATTTTCCTTACACTCCCCTCTCAGGGATTTTTTTTTCCCCTCCGGGCCATCTTCACTGCAGCAGGTCTTCTTGTGGGAGTGAACTGCTGGTCCTCTTGCAATTGGCTCCATAAGTCTAACAAGCATGCATTGGGCCGTGCATCTGTTTTGGTGTGATCTATACCTGCTCTAAGTAAATCCACCCACATTTGAGCACAGGTGACTCTAAGAGGTTTACTGGCCTTAAGAGGCTTACTTGCCTTTTTTGGCATCCTTTTTGGTTGTCTAATATTGAGTATTCCCTTCTGAGAGCACCAGCTCTCATTTCACCGAAGCTGGCTACCATTGTGATGATGTCATTTATCTGAGGTCTTATGTAGGGCACCAGAATTGTCATGAGGGACTCCAGTGAGGATAACAGAATATTTTGCAAAACCAAATCCCTCAGGCCAGCAGTAAAACACTCATTATCAGGGCCATGAGTGCTTACATTAAACATGGCCTGCCGCATCCCAAGTTCACAAGCTCAGCACATATTTGCCATTTACTCATGGTTTCTGGCACTTCTCCCATATTGTCCCATACAGTTCACATGGCAGCCATTAACTGTTCTAACAGAGCATGATCACCCTGGACACACAGCCGGCTATTCTGCAGCCTCTGTCTCAAGGATAGGTGCAAGGTCACTGAAGCCAGTTTCTCCATCTCCTGTGTAGGGTAAGTAAATTAGTATCAGGCTTTTCCGCCCTCCCACCATTAGGTTAAATGCATGCCTGATGGCCAACACCTGGAGTAGGGTGTGAGCATGCGTGGGTGGGTGCACCTGAGCCAAGAGACTGGGCCTATAAGGCCAGGGTGGCAGAGGACAGCGTGGTGTGGAGTGGCGTAGTGTGAAGTACAGCGAAGTACAGCAGAGAACATAAGAACAGCTAAAACACCAACACGGCTGCTTGAACTGGTGATGAACCTAGCCGGTTTGAGATGGTTGTGTTACACCTGTGCCATGCAAATAATTACTCCACTCCCAGGCCCCACAAATGCAGCTGCCAGGCTGCCAAGGACTCTCCTGATTTCTGACAGAACTGTTTGCCCAAGTCCACCAGTTCCACTTGGGTGTTTCGGCGATACATGGTGAATTCTGTCATCTCTGGCAGCCCAGCAGCCTGACCTCCTGGGGCCATGGGCTGCTGGTGCTTCATCTTCTTTGTCAACACCAGGTGAGCCAGGAGCATGGGGCCAGCCTTCTCCTACTCTCTAGATGGAGAGTCTAGTGTCTCTGGAGTGGCAGGTTTTTCTGCCACCACCAGGCAAACCTGGAGCAAGGGGCCAACCTCCCTCTCCTCTCTAGAGGATGAGTCTGGTGCCTCTGGGGCAGCAGATCAGTATCCCTCAATCTCCTCCTCCAGCCACTTCACACCTTCTTGAAGGGCCTGCATCTCCCTCTGCCACTTCCAGACCTTGGCTTTGTTCTTCCACATAGAATCTCATATCACTGTGAGAAACACCCATCCCACAGCTCCTGCTGCCTTGAGAGCACTGTGTCTGTCCAAGGTCCCTTCTATTTTTCACAGGGCCCGTTCCAACTGCCATGAGGATCCATCTACCTCTGGCCATACCTGGGGAGGTGCCCACTGGGCAAGGAGGCTGGCCACCCCTCTATCTCCCCCAGGCTCTCAGAGGGCTCCCTATCAGTCTGTGTATCCTGTGGACTACGCCACTTGTCATGCAACCATCGCAGGCCAGGAAGATTCACTGTCAGTTCTTGCAGATGAAAAAAAGAATTTGGAGCCTTGCGTGGATTTTGCAGTCTTTTACTGCTGAGACAAAGGATCACATACACAGGCAGGCAGACAGAGCAAGATATGCCCCAACTCTGAGAGAAGCAGAACAGCAACTACACTTCCTAGTCCCCTTTACACTAATAAGTTATCTCAGAGCCATGTAGGGTAGCAAATGGAGGCACAGCCATGTGTGTGTAAGGGTGCAGGGTTGTGGGCTGACCAGGCTGGGATGCTTAGTCTATTCAGGCTTCTATAGCAAAATATCAAAAACTAGGTGGCTTATAAACCACAGAAACTTATTCTAGATGCAGGAAGTCTGTGGTCAGGGTAGCCATGTGGCCAGGTTTTGTTGAGGACCCTTTTTCAGGATGTAGATGACAGGCTTTGCATTGTATTCTCAATGGTAGAAACAGCAGAAAGGGAAAGCAAGATCTCTCCTGTCTCTTCTTACAAGGTGACTAATTACATTCTTGAGGGCTCCACCTTCATAATTTAATCACCCCCCAAAGGCATCACCTACTAATAATTGAACATTGGGAGTTAGATTTTTCCATGTATGAATTTGAGGGGGACACAAACATTCAATCCATAATATACCCCAGTCCCCTGAGAGAGGGAACATAGTGGTAGATATTATTTTTAATAACAATAATCAGAAGCGACACTGGCCATAAACAATCAATATATACCAGTTAGAAATGGGCTCTTATCTTGTCTAGCATTGATTTAAGTATCTACTGTAGGACCGATGCTGCAAGATATATATAATACATTATCCAATGTATTATCTCATTTGATCTCCAAAACAACTCTGTGAGGAAGGGACTTTGCTATTCTCATTCATAGAAGAAAATGAGGCTGTGAGGGCTGTATATTCTGCCCAAGTTCACAAAGTGACTTAATCCCAGCTCTTAATCACTGGCCAAAGGACCTTCACTGATGTGCAAGGTTAATGTGTAACACTGCCATTCACTAAGGAGATACCTACCCACATCCCAGCTGACAAATCACTGGTCCTGCAGGCCCCTCAAACACTTGATCACTGTGAAGTTTTTCTAGACTCTAAAATCAGACAAATGAAAGCACAGGAAGACTCTGCTATTCTTCCCAATGAGCAAGATTACTAAAATGATATTCTCATACATTAACTGACAGTTTTTCCATTATTTTTATTTTATCTCTTTCCTTTCCCCCTCTCCAATCAATAGGTCATTTCCTATTAACTGCCTGAGGGAAAAGATGGACAGAAAAATGAGAAAAAGCACCCTCGTCCTTCAAACCTCACTATGTCTGTGTTCCCAGCCCCCAGTCCAGCTGCCATATCTGGATTTCTTTACCTGCAAGCTTGCTCTTCCCATGCCCAAGGGAATTCCAGACCTGTGGGCAAATACCAACTTCTGGGAAGTAACTTCCCTCCCAGTACCTTGTGGTCGCTGATGGCAACATGCCCCAGCCCCTCTCAAGTGACTCCCCTGAGGCTGGCTCTGCATTGGCTCCAGTCTTCCCAGTAGGAGAAATCCTAGTTGCCCACTGTGGTTTCTGACTCAGTGACACATATTGTTGATGTCCCCATCGTACCCACTTGTCTGTGGCACTTCCTGGAATCACCTCCAATGGATTTCAATCACTTGCACTTAATCCCTTGCCCCAAGGTCTCTTCCTAGAAGGAAGCCAGCAGATGTCAATTCTTCATTTTTGAACCTTAAAGTTTAGACACCAAAAACTCAAGGCATAATATAATAACGATCAGTAAAAGCTGTTTCCTACCCACAGAGCTAGGACCTTGGGCTAGCTAAGAAAGGAAAGTCCAGGACTGTCATTACCTCCCTGCTGAATGTTCTGATCAAAGCAGAGAGAAAAATAAAAACTCTGGCGATTTGGGGTTCTCCAATAGCAGATGATCTTGGGTTTCTCCTAGTAGCAAGTCAGGGAGGTCCCAAGATGCTGAAAAAATAAACACATCTGCCTAGGATGTCCAGGCTGAGCACACTAGGCAGCTGTACACAGCTCCAATGAGCACAGACACTGTAACCGCAGAACAGTGCTGTCCTGGCAGCATGGGAGGAGGGCACCCAGGGAGCAAGGACTTGGCAGAGGACATCTGAGATCTGAGACAGAGACCCAGATAGGTGCCAATGTCGTAGGATGCCCCATGAGCCTGCCCACCGCACACTCCCTTGAACATACAGCTGATTTCACTACAGCTGCAAGTGGTTTTGACTAACCAGACTGACAGTGCCTTGTCCAAATGCACACTTTGCTTCCTTTTTTGTCTGCTTCCTTTATTTTCTACACTAGGGCTTCTCCAACACTGCCAGAAGCAGGGTGCAGGAGGTGGCGGAGGGGGATAGGTAGGAAACAGCTATATGAACTCAGGAATAGTCTGAAGTACAAAGTTACCCCCACTTACTCACAAGACAAGACTCAATCAACAGACAAGCAAGCAATGGATAAATGGACTCACCTAGACCGTTCTGAGAGGCAGTTATTCCTCAAAGCGTCCTGGTGGGACTGAGTGCCACTACCCACAGTTTGATTAACTCTATAACACACATGTTCTGGCCTTTCCATATTCCTCCCCTGTCTTACTCAGTCCCTGGGCTCAGCTCCTAAATAAACTACCTGCACAGAAGTTTTTATCTCAGGTCTTTCCAGGAACCCAGCTAAGAAGTGGATAATGACCGCACTGATTACCTGATCACTCAACACACAGAAGCCCCAAAACACTAAACTCAACAATCATGGTGTGAAAAAAGCCACAATCGACTGGAATTTCCATCACTTGCATCGAGAACTCAGAAAAGAAATTGCTCAGTTGTAAAAATGTATTTGAGCAAACTTGCACTGATTGCACACATTAAAAAATGACTCACAACCCAAGGACAAAATGAGAAAAAGGTGTCTCTGCTCATCTGTCCCATGCCCCATGCGCCTGCCAGCCACACACTCCCTTGAACATACAGCTGATTTCACTGCAGCTGCAGTTAGGTGATAGTTAGGCTTTAGTGAAGACTCAAAATGCCATCCCCAAGTCTTCATTCACAAATGACAGTGACCATGGTGAGCTGGCAGCCACACCTGCACAGATGCAATCACAGGACGTTTGAGGACATTCTCCAGGTAAAGAAGGATGGGAGGATTTTAATGAAGCTGGTAGGTTAAGGAGATTAACCTTGGTAGGTTAACCTTCCACAATGTGAAAAGCTGCCCAGGTTTTCCACTATTATTTATTTATGTCCAGAGCTACATTAACTAGTCTCTAGGAGACAACTCCTTGTGGCAAGGGGTCCTCATGCCTGGGTTCTCCTGGTTTCACCACTAACTGACACAGGATCTGTAATGCAGTGGGGCCTGATGGCCTCCAGGGACTCTGTCAGCAATGAGATGGCATGGCTTTGATGCCTCCATGAGACAATGCTGTAGAGATACCAGGTGAAGTGATGAAGGACACATGGTTCCTGGTGTTCATGCCAAATAGCTAGATATTTAAGATAAAGATGGAGGTGGGGAGATATTCTTAGTTTTTAATGGAGAGAACATTTGGGATTCCCTAACTTCTGTTGCACTCATCCTTAACCCCTAGAGACAAGGGGTTAAGGATGCGGCAGATGCTGAGGGTTATCTCCCAACAGCCATTTCACCTTCATTTTGTTTTTCACAGGATTTTGTACTTATTTAGGTGTTGAGCAACAATTTTGTTTAAGAAAGGGGTAAAGGGACTCTATTGCTACAGAAGATGAATGCTGATTGGTACTTGCAGATCATAATTATTTCATTTACTTTCCAGTGTTTGGTCAGAACTAGGTCACATGTCCATCCCTAAATAAACAAACAATGGAATAGCTAATTAATAAGATGTGAAAGCTCTGCTGGATTTCTTCTAAAGAAAATGTATTTTCTGATAGAGGTACATTTTAAATGATCCTTCTTTTGTAGCTGGAAAGTTTTGTGTATTGGTGTGATGCCTGGGATATCAGCTACCATCTTGTATCCACGAGAGGGAAAGTCTATGACTGAGTTGATACGCTTTATGTGACACAACAGAAAGATGTCAACCCCTGTATCCTTGAAGTCATCATTGAACCACAGATTAAACCCTATAACTAACCTAACTTTTCACTTTCTTGTTAGGATAACACATCCTGTATTGTTTAAAGCATGTTTGGTTGAGTTTCAATTTCAACTGTGATGAAATGGTAGGTTAAATAAAATGGAGCATTTTCTCACTCTAGGTAATTCAGATCCTAAGTACTAAACACAAATGTGCTTCTTTCCAGAAGGAATTGTACCATAAAAACCCAGTAATCTGCATATCTAGCTTTAGATGGTGTTATATTACTAGTTTTTTCAGGCCAGTGGGAGTTACGATATTGATTTCCTAGACAACTTCATTTCACAGTCATAATTTTTTAACCTATGATATAAACAGAAATTGTCAATATTTTGGAAAGTTTTCTGTATTGCATTTATTACAATCGAACTTAAAACATTTATTTTTAAACTTCAAAATTTTAATTCACTTTTTAATGTGAAAAACAGACTTTTAATATAAAGAACATTCAAACACTAAAAAATGTTAATTTAAAGCAGCTGTCAAGCCTATAGCTAAACCAGTGACTAGAGGGGATCTTCCCAGCCAAAAGTCAGGACCAGGTCACTGCCAGCACAACCTTGAGTCAAAGTCATTGCAGGAGTAGCTGAGGATGAAGCAGATGTCAGCTTTCAGCTCTGCCACTACTATCCAGGGGAACTTAATGTCTCTGAGCCCAGACCCCCATTTGCAAATTGGAAGTCTGATTAGTACCCCTACTGTGGCTGGGTCTGGGGAGCTTGCATTGCTTTTGAGAACAAGAGACTCGGAAGGTGGTGAGGGTGAGAGCTGCAGAGAGTTTGCATTCTCTTTGTGTGCAGAAAGATGGTCAGGAGGGGCCTCCCTGGTGGCACAGGTGGTTGAGCACAGCACTGTGAAGCTGTCCGCAGCCTCTGCAGTGCAGGTTCGATCCCGGCCTGCTGCGGAGATACCCACATGGCTCAGCAGACCTCTCCTGTGTCCACACTGCTCCCCTCAGCAGTGTATTTCAGTGGATCTGCCTGTTCTGTTCCCCACTCTGTCTCTGGTGAATCTTCTCACCCTCCCGCACATCTGGTCTGTACCCCGGTTCTTGTATGTATAAAAAAATAAATCTTAAAAAAAAAAAAAAGAAAGATGGTCAGGAGGAAAATTGTAGTTTCTGAATAATTAGAGGTAGCTCTGGTGACTGGGGCTTGTTAACTGCCAGTCTTTTGGTGTGTGCTGTTTATCTTTGTTGTGGATGCCTTTTGTCCCTTGGCTTTCAAAGCTGGACCACATCTGTCCTATCCTCCCATTACTCCGACATGACCACTCTGCTCTTCTCATCAAATGCAAGCTGAGATGAGGGGTTGCGTTTAAGAAAAAAAATCCAGAAGTGTTACTGCCTCTGTTTCATATTCAGTCCAATCTCTTGAATGTCTTCATTTAGTTCTCCTGCTCTTTCCTGACTACCTTCCTCCATTCCCACGCTTACACCCACCTGTTGTTCCTGTGCTTACCTGCTCACATAGTAAAACCTAAACATTTGGATAATTACTTGGTAGACATTATTAATGTGAAAATGACAGTGTTATAAGAAACAGAAAGTTATTCAGATGATTGACGGCAAAAAAGCAGCCTGATTGGTGGGTTATGGCTGTACTAGGTGGGGTGGGGCAGGGGAGAGGGAGCCAAACAAGCAAGCTTCCACTCTGGATTGAGAATCTCAGGGTGACAGATGAAGGGCTGTTCAGTGTGCACTCCATGCTGGCACCTACTAGGTGCCAAGGAGCATGGTCCACCCATCACCTTATTTGCTCCCATGAGATGGTCATTCTGAGCATTTTGACTTGCTCTGAACTTGAGGAAGTGACTTCCAAGCATAGATTTAGGGGCTGGCCCTGCTTGGGGAAATGCTTGGAGGAGCTTCTGTTTGGGGCTGTGAATTCATGGGTTACTTACTCAAATCCTTTTAATCACACATGTTGTAACCACAAAGAATTATCTCCTGTATTTTGTTCACTAGAAGGATGAGCCTCCAGTGAATTGCTGTTAATCAAACCTAGGAGAGAAATGTATCTTAAAAGCTTAATTAAATATGGAAGTGGGTGAGAATCTGCCCTCTTATGCTTTTACTTTAATTCCCAGAAAAGAAAAAAATGAGACAGCATTGTTCGACTGAAAGCAAGTGGGTTGGAACCAAACATAATTTAACATTGATCATAATGATCTCTTGCCCACAGACCACATTTTAAGGAGGACAAAGTACTTTCACACCAATTATGTAATTTATTCCTGCCAGTAACCTTTGCAGTAGGGCAGATACTGGGAATATTTTATTATATTTATTTTTCATTATAAAAACAATGCATGTGCATAGCAGAGAATTTATAAAATGGAGGGAATAGGGAAAATAAAGCAATATTCCATATTTCCATTTGTCTTTTAAAATGAATCTCTCTTATTATGTTATTATTAATCAATTTGGATCTTGATTTCCCCATCTAATATTGTAATGCAACCATTTGCCTGTGTTTTTCTATACTCTATAGTCATAACTCTTAATTGAGTTATATTTCTCTCTGCATTTCATTCATCTTCAATTTTTCTGTCATTCTAAATATTGAGAGGAACATCTTAGGACACACAATTTTTGGTATTTAAGATTTTTTTCCCCCTAAGACTGAATTCCTGGAATTGGAACTATTGAGGTAAGAGTTATGAACATTTCTTAGAATTTTTTATTTTTATTATTAAATTATTTTTCCAAAGGTTGTGCAAACAGCATACATATTGGTTCATTTGTACCAATTCTCCATCTGCTTGTCAGAATTAGGAAATATGATTTTTTAAATTCTAATTTAATACATGAAAAATGATTTTCATTAGCATTCTCATCTGAAGTTTCATTACTGTGGAATCGATCCTTCCTCAGTGTTTACTTTTTAGTTACATTTGACAAGACAGACATTTTTATGCTCATTTTACAAATGAAATGAGGAAAGGGTTTCAGAGAAGTTAAGAGTCTCCCTGCGGCGACACAGCTAGTAACTGGCACGTGGAAATGTAGGATCCGTCCCAGCTCTGCCACCATCTCCCTTGGGAAGGTCTCCTCATTTCCTCGAGCTTCACTCTCTCCATTTATAAAATGAAGTGCTTGGACTAGAACCAGAGGTTTTTATTTTAAAATATATACTGAAGGCCTCCCTGGTGGCTCAAGGGGTTGAGGCAACCTATGAAGCAACCCGCAGCCACTGCAGCACAAGTTCGATCCCTGGCCAGGGAGTTACCCACATGGCGCAGCAGACCTCTCCTGTCTCGCCCGCTGCTCCCCTCAGCAGTTTATTTCACTCAGTCTGCCTGTTCTGTTCCCCACTCTGTCTCTGGTGAATCCTCTCACCCCCGACACCTCTGGCCTGTACCCCAGTTCTTTATGCATGAATAAATAAATCTTAAAATATGTATATATATATGCTAAAGGTTTTCTTCAAATTAATCTAGTGTTTAACCTCTGATTTCCTTGGCAGGGGACTGGCACCTTGGGGTCATCTCCTCTCAGAATCAACACAGTATCCCCGAGACACTTAGATACCGTTTAGCCCATAGACTTTCAAGCTATGCTCCCATCACTCCATTCACCTCTAATGACTTCGATTTCCTAGGACATATTTAAAACTTATTCTCATGTCCCTATGTTGCTTGCCCACCAGGACTGGTAACCCCAATCTTTGGTAATAAGGGACTCATGATATAATGAAAAAAAAGTTGGTCTAGAGTCAGGACACCTGGGTTCCTTCCTCCTCTTACATATGACTTTCTGTTACTTTCTCCATCAACCATGGAAGAATCATCTCTGATTCTCCTACCTCACAGAGCTGTTGTGAGGGTCACAAGATGTTTCACTGTGAGCATGTATGTTCCCCCTTTTTTTTATTCAGGCACGAGGTAGGGTGACTTCCCTTCCTTTTTTGAAGCTGGACACAGTAGTGTGATTTGCTAGCCAGTGATGTGCCCCTGGGAGGGTCACGTTTCCTTTCTGGGTGGAAGCTATAAGAGCCAGTGCACAGCTCGCCAGTGCTCCCTCCCCCTGCTGTAGCAATTGTGGGACCACATGTCAAAATTAGCTCCTGGGCAGTCTGGGTGTGCGTGATCTTTAATAGCAGAGACCCTGGCGTAACCAACTGTCCTGGAACACTGTCAAGAATGTTGCTATTATTGCCCTGAGAAATTAAGGTTGTTGGCTATTGCAGCAAAGCTAACCCATCCTAACTAGCTCAGCATGTGTGAGACAATCAGCATTATCATCCACATTATAGATGAAACTTCTTTCCTAGAGTTCCCAAAGTCCACAGAGCCCCAGAAACCTATAAAACACAATTCTTTAGAGACTTATCTTCAACTGCACAGTTCAAAACATATTCAGCAATTACCCTAAGATTTGTAAAAATCTTTTCTTGCACGTTTAAATCCAAGAAATTTAGTAAAACAAAGTGTTGGCCAGATACCAACTCTTCTCTCCCTCTCTACATACAGAATCTTCAGGAGATTAAAGAATGACTGTTTTATTTTTTCTGCAAAGATTCAAGATGTCTAAACTAATCTCTTACTAATCCTCTTATTCTCCCACTGAGTTCAGGAAATCAGTAAGTTAAGCATTGCAGAGCATGCACGGTTATGAGAGCAGTATGTCGGGAAAGAAACTGGCTTGTGAAGATTTCACTTGCGCTTTATCTAAACACAGTTGCCAGAATACAAAACGGTGCTTCGAGTAGTGTTACTGATAAGGAATAAGTTCAGCCTGACCTTATAAAACCTGAAGGTGATGCTTTGTAGAAGTCCCAGAGGTGAGCAGGGTCTGGTACAGGCAGCCCTGCTGTGGGATCCCGAGACCTTGCACAACCCATAGAACCTTCTGGGCCTTGGGTCAAAATAAATATCCTGACCTACCACTTCACAATGAAATGAGACTATACATATGAAATTGCTTTAAACAAGGAGTGATTTTGTAATGAATGTTACCAGTTAAAATTTCTATTTAAATTGTCTGGAAGTTTTGTTACTCAGGCTCTTTAAGTGGGAAGTTTTGTTACTCAGGCTCTTTAAGTGGCAAGTGCTGTGAAGTCTTTTCAAACTGTCTTAAAAACACTGTGACAAGGGGGCGGGAGGGGAGGGATTGGGGTCAGAATGGGGGGATTGCAATTGTATGGGGAATATAAAAATAAAATTTATTAATTAAAAAAAAATAAAATGATAAAATGAAAAAAAAAAAGTAAAAAAAAAAAAAAACACTGTGACAACATTTAAGAGAGAGCATGAATGGGAGTTTGCTTGTAAATGTAACTGAGGGGCCTTCCTGGTGGTGCAAGGGGTTAAGCAACCTCTGAAGCTATCCACAACCTCTGCAGCACAAGTTAGAGCCCCAGCCATGGAGCTACCCACATGGCAGCAGACCTCTCCTGACTCACCTGCTGCTCCCCTCAGCAGTGTATTTCAGTCAATCTGCCTGTTCTGCTCCCCACTCTATCTCTGGTGAGTCCTCTCACCACCTCCACCCCGCACCTCTGGCCTGTACCCCAGTTCTTGTATGCATAAATAAATAAATCTTTAAAAATAAGTAAATAAATGTAACTGAAAGCTCTTGGGGCTCCAGTGTTGCTTTGGTCTCTCATCTCCCCTGCTTACGTCACAGGTCACCATCTATGTGGTGACCCCTGCAAGCTCTGGAGGACACCTTGGGACAGAAGCCCCTGCACTGACTTGGTTTGGGTCATCTGTCCCTTCCTGGGCATGTGAGGGGAGGAGAGTCCACATACCTGCATAAGAAGGGGAGAAGTAGGTCCCAGAGAGAAAATCAGGGTGCTGACACCAGACTGGCAGGCCAATACTGGAGGTGCTCAGCGCGGGAGGGGAAAGTACTTTCCTCCTCTCTACTTGAGTTCTGAATGCTGAAAAGACTCTGCTGCCCAGCTGCCTCAGGGCCTATGTACAGCATTTCCTGACAACCAGTTCTTAGGCTCCTGCTGGCCCCCAGGGCTCAAGGACTTCAGAAAAGCCTTTAGTTGATCTTCTCTTAAGAGCTACCACCACATAGCTAGAACTATGAGAGGTGATGACAGGAGCAGAAAAGTATGTCTTCTTTTTAAAGGATTTTTAAATCCTTCATTCTGTAATTCATTCTGTAATCTGCTGAAATGTGCATTGGAAATGATATCAAGCAGAGTACATATGGATCCAGTAACTGAGATTCAGAAGAAATGAATTTCTGCACATGACACCCTTTTCTGTATGTGCACGAACTCCTGGTATCTCTCATGCTTATTATAAGGACACCAGTACTGTTGAATTACACTCGTATCCATATGGCCTCATTTTTAATTACCTCTTAAAAGATACTATCTTCAAATATGATCACATTGAGAGTTAAAGTGTTCAACATATGAATTTGGGACAAAATTTGGTCCATCCCATTGTGGAAAAAACTTGACAGAATCCAAAAATCTTCCTATAAACACTCTTTACAAATTAGAGATAAAAGAATTTCTCAGTGGGCATCTATGAAAACCCCACAACCAACATCAAACTAATGGTTAAAGACAGAAGAATTTTCTGTATAAGATCAGGAATAACAAAAGAATGTCTAAATACTGTGTGATTTCACTATATGTGGTCCACATAAAGAAATGAAACAAACACATGAACTAAATAAAATAAAAAAATTTTTAGACTGTAAGATCAAGTTAGTGGTTACCTGAAAGGGTAGATAAATCAGGTGAAAGGGGTGAATTGTATTACAAAGGATAGAATTGGACTTTTAGTGGTAAACTTAATGTAGTCGTGAACGTAATTAAAAATCAACAATGCACGCCTGAAACTTACACTATGTTAAAATGTTACTTCAATTTTTTTTAAAAAGGAATTCTTATATTAGCACTTATTTTCAACATTGCAGTGGAAGTTATAGCCAACAGAAAGTAGGGAAGAAAAATTAATGTGAGGTATCCAAATTGTAAATGGACTAGTGAACTAACTATGAATACACTCCTACATGTAGAAAAACCTAAAAAATCCACACATTTAAAAAAAAGCTATTAGTGATGATAACAAATACAACAAATTGGCTAAATTCCAGATTGCCATACAGAAATTCAATTGCCTCTCTATATACTAGCAATAAATAATCCAAAATTGAAATTAATAATACAATTACAGTTACAATAGCATCTCAAAGAATAAAATTCCAGTAATAAATTTGGCCAGAGATTTGCAAGATCTGAAATATTTTCCATCATTGAAAAAAAAAACAGAAAAATTAGTGGGATGTTTAGAAATAAAGAATTATGTATTCACAGACTGGATAACAATATTAAGATGGAAAATTACTCAAGGCTATCCATAGATTCGATGAAATCCTTATCAAAATTCCAACTATCTCTTTGCAGAAATGAACAAGCTTATCCTAAAATTCATATGCAATTATCAATGACCAAGATTGTTCTTGGAAAAAGAAAAAAATTAGAAATTACTACAAACTTCTGTGATCAAAATAGTATGGTACTTTTGTTATAGGGCAGCCCCGATATTGAACAGGTTGCCTGGCTGTGGGTCCTCACCCGTGCACTTAAAAGGGACTTATTAATACTCCACTACAGGAATACACAAAAGGTTAATAAAAGGTTTATTTACAAGGGAAAAGGAAAATGTACAACTCAGGGAGAAAATAGGGAAATAAAGTCTTTAATGCGTCCTACCCGATTCGCCGACCTGGAAACCCAAAGGCACTCTCAGAGCTGGCTGGATGCTGCAAGCTGGCGGAGAGCCAAAATGGGGGACCCCCTCCAAAGCCCACGTGTCTGCCTTTATACCAACTTGGCTGCTTAACGCCACCCTCAGGTCCCAGCCACCTTCCCTTTGGTGGTGATGGGATTTGGAGTTCCCAGTGTCTTTGGCTTTGGCCTGGGGTGGGGGTGGAGTCCACAAAGCCTGCATGGAATTAGCTTTAGGACATCCTTTCCCCCTAACACTTTCATAAGGACAAACTTACCAATAGGACAGACTGACAGTCCAGAAATAAACCCATCTATCTTTGACCAATTAATTTTCAAGAAGGTGCTAAAATCATTCAATGGGGATAGAATAGTCTTTTCAACAAATGGATCAAGAACAAGAGTTTCTACATGAAAAACAATGAAGTTTTATCCTTACCTTATAGTATATATAAACCTTAATTCAAAATAGATCAAAGACCTAAAAGTAAGAGGTAAGAGGTAAAACCTCCTAACTCTTTATTCTAACGAAACATAGGAG
Source organism: Talpa occidentalis (assembly GCF_014898055.3). Taxonomy (NCBI): domain Eukaryota; kingdom Metazoa; phylum Chordata; class Mammalia; order Eulipotyphla; family Talpidae; genus Talpa; species Talpa occidentalis. Next base: position 24,160,714 of record NW_023601754.1, on the reverse strand, counting down.
TAAATCTTCAGGACCTTGTATTTTTTTATTGGATTCTTAAGTATGATATCTAAAGTACAAGCAACAAAAATGGACTTCTTTGTTGACTGAAGTAAAAGTCTCAATAATAAAGAGTTTATTAGATAATCATAGTGAGAATCTGAGTCTGGGAAACAGTCCAACAGATTTTACCCTGTGGAAATTGCTCCAACTCGTAGACATTTGTGCTCAGTTTATATACCTTGTTCCAGGGTTGCGTACATGAAAAAAAAGAAAAAGAACAGTGAGTCACTTTCATCAAAAATGCAATTATTCTTGACAAAGACTTCCACGTTTTGTCTGTGGGTATCATTGTCTTGATTTCTAAATTACATCATGTTATATGAGGAGGAGGGTACATGCCGGCATTTAATCATAACCCTGACTTCAAAGAATCTGCTGTAGAGATGCAGAGGCTAGAGAGCCACTGCCTAGCTCTTTTTTCACTGGCTTTTTTAGCCATAAGCCGGGGCTGCAAGTAGAAATTTTCTGCAGGCACCAGATTCCTGAATGACTGCTTCACATAACAGGGTAGATCCTGTTCTGACTTTAAGCCTAACATATGGTTTTGCTCTTTTGTCTGCTAGACCAAGAGGGAGGAAGGGTCGCAGAATACTCACAATATGCCCACATCATCAAAATTTCAAACTTTTGTCCATCAAAGGCAGTATCAAGAAAAGGTAGAAAACTACCTACAGAATTTAAGAAAATACAAATCATGTATCTGATAGAGAATTCATAATCATAATAAATAATTCTCAACAACAAAAAGAAAAACCCGTGTTTTTAAATGGGCAACACACTTGAATAAGTGTTTCTAGAGAAATACACAACTGGTCAATAAGCAAATTAAGACACCTAATTTTACAGCATAAGTTGTTAGGGAAATGCAAATCAAATGCAAATCAAAGCCACAATGAGATACTGCTTCACACCCACTAGGGTGACTCTAACCAAACACAAACACACAAACACACACACACATGCACACACATGCACACACACAATTATTGATAAGAATGTGAAGAAATTTGGGCCTCCCCGGTGGCGCAGCGGTTGAGCGCTGGGTTGCGAAGCTGCCCGCAGCCTCTGCAGCGCCGGTTCGATCCCCGGCTGCTCCCCGGCCACCAGAGGAGGGTCCCACATGGCGCGCAGACCTCTCCTGCCGCCCGCTGCTCCCCTCAGCAGTGTACTTCGGTCCTTCTGCCTGCTCTGCTCTCCGCTCTGGCTCTGGTGAATTCTCTCACCCTCCCGCGCTTCTGACTGTACCCAGTGCTTGTATAAACAAAAAAAAACCAAACAAATAAAGAAAGAAAGAAAGAAAACATGCCTCTATATAAAAAAAAAAAAAAGTTTATAAAAAAAAAAAAAAAGAATGGGAAGAAATTAAAACAGTACTAAAACATAGTGCTACAACAGGGTCAAAGGACAGTGCAAGGTGGGGACAGATCACTGTCAGTGGGTTCTCACCCATGTGCACAATTACCAGAATACTAAAACTCAGCATCCAACAACAGGGTTTAGTTAACAAACAGGAGATTGAGAAAAAGGAAAGAATTTCAAAGGCCACAAGTGGCTGACTGTGTCACTGCAGAGTGTCCACAGTGTCCAGAAGTCCCAAACAAAGGCTGCTCATGGAAGATGAGGTGATACTGCAGCCCACAGCAGCAGTCTAAAGACTGGGCCAGAGGCAGCACCAGACAGCAATGGACTCAACAGCACCAGGAAGGCATGCCAGAGGCTATGGAAAGCTCTTTGTGAACTGTTGGCATACAACAACAGCAAACAGCTCTTTGACAGAGCAGGCCGAGGCTGATGGTACCCCTGGTGGGTGATATCAGAAGTAGGGCCAAGGTGGGTGCTGTGACCAAATCTCTGTGGTCTTTGGAGGGACACTGAATCCCACAGAGGTCAGTTATTTGATGTGTGTCTCTCTTTGGGGCTGATTACTGAATCCTTCTTAAAAGGTGGAAAGATGAATTCTTCTCTCTTCAGAGGCCAGCTGCTCCCTGTTTCTTCTCTCTGCAAAGGCTGCTGTTATTCCTTCACTCTTTGCAGGTCAGCTGCTCAGTCACTTCTCCCTTTTGAGGCTGGCTGTTGTCTTGCCTCATAGCCTCTGGGCCCCAAGAAGATTCAGTTACAAAACTAGAATCCTCATACATTGATCATAGGAATGTAAAATCATGTAGCTACTGTGGAAAATAGTTTGGTAGTTCATCACAAAGTTGAACATAGAATTCCCATTTGACCCAACAATTCCGCTCTTAGGTATATACCCAAGAGAAACGAAAACATTTTCACAGTAATTTACACATATTGCTGACAACACAAGTGCTGTTACACATATTGCTATCAACCCTTGTGTTGTTAGCAATATGATTCATTAAAAAGTGGATACAAGTCAAATGTCCATAATGAATGAATAGGTAAACAAAACATGGTATAGCCATACAATGGAATATTTTTCAGTCATGACATGTTGCATGTTCAACGTGGATGAACCTTGGAAACATGCTGAGTGCAAGCAGTCAGATATTAAAAGCCACATATTTATGATTCCATATATGTGAAAAGCTAGAATAGGCAAATTCATAGGAACAGAAAGTAGATTAATGATTGCCAGAGCTTGAGGGAGCAGTAATTGTGGAATGACTGCTTAATAGACATGCATTTTCTTCTTGGGATGATAAAAATATTATGGAATTAGATAGTCGTGATGGTACATTACATTGTGAATCTCCTAAAAATCACTTAATTTTACACTTGAAAATCATAAAAATGGTGAATGATTAAAATGGTTATGTTCTTTCTAAAAATATTTTTATACCTAAAGAATATTTATTTTTGGGCCTCCCCGGTGGCGCAGCGGTAGAGCGCTGGGTTGCGAAGCTGCCCGCGGCCTCTGCGGTGCCGGTTCAATCCCCGGCTGCTCCCCGGCCACCGGAGGAGGGTCCCACATGGCGCGCAGACCTCTCCTGCCGCCCGCTGCTCCCCTCAGCAGTGTACTTCGGTCCTTCTGCCTGCTCTGCTCCCCACTCTGGCTCTGGTGAATTCTCTCACCCTCCCGCGCTTCTGACTGTACCCAGTGCATGTATAAACAAAACAAACAAACAAGCAAACAAATAAATAAAGAAAAACATGCCTCTATTAAAAAAAAAAGATTATTTTTATGTGAATTTTAACTCAACTTTAAAAAATAACAATAATGATACAAAGTTTTCCCTTTCTCACAAACCCTCATCTTTCCTTAGCTTATGAATTCTGACAATTGTTTCCATAGGAGATGACCATGGGAGAAAAATTCTTACACATTGTAATTCATTTCCTTCTGCAATAAAGGACATTTTTTTTTTTTGCTGAGAAATCCAGAAGATAGCTATAAACTTGGTAGCAAATCATTTCTCAGTCTCCAGACAATTTAAAACAATATCCTCACTAAAGAAATTAGAGGTCAAGTATCCACAGGGTCAACTGTAGCCCAGATGAGTGCCTGTGACTCACCACCACCCCTGCTCTTTCACATAAATATTTCTTGGCTTTTTCATTGTTTGAATAAATGAGAACAAGGCAAGCATTCCTGAAAGGTTGCTGATTAATGTGCCCTTTATTGTAAAAAACATAATTAAATAATGCTTGGATTTATCCTTTCTTTGGTGAGATGGAGCACAGAAGACATTAGACTCTCAGATGACACAGTCAGAAAGTCATCCAGTTAATAATACTTTTTAATTATCACAGCTAGATGCACCGCAATCACGTCTGCAAGGTTTATTTGTATTTACAGAAATTAAACTGCAAATCAAGTTGTGAAGTTCTCCCCTCTTCTGAGTTGTCCAAAGACTATTAAACAAAATAGAGTTTAAAAACAGCATGCACTTATAAATAGCCTGCTGTTTGGTATAGCTTGTCAATCTGTTACTACTTATATATTTTTTTCTACCAGCTCTCTAATTAGCACTCACTTTTGATACTACTGCTCCTAAAATGTTTACGTTGGAAGTTACAAATTACCATCTAATTATACTGGCTACTTTGTTTTGCATAAAGTATAAATAAAATCCCATTCATGCTATAAAAAAGCATGTGCTGTCATCACTTTTTCTATGACTAATAAAGTTTGCCAGTTTTACACTAGATATCAACAATGAGCAACTTTAATTAAATTTGCTAGTGTAAGATTAATGACTTTACTTCAAGAGTGAATGACTTGCAGGTATAAAAATTTTGCATAAATGAAGTCAAAGGATACAATCCCAAGAGAGCAGCAAACTCAGCATCTGATCTACAAGTTCCAGGAACGACTTTTTTCCAAAAGTTTTCAGCTGCCCCCTCTGTTGTTGTGCACTGAGGATCTTGGAAAATTTGTGCCTCTACAAATCAGTTTGGGGGGGTGTCAGAGCAATGGAAAAATGCTACTTTGTTCAAAAATCAGGGCAGTAATTTTGACAAAAGAAACTTCTTGGCAGAACCATGAATTCTTCACATCTCGTAAGTATCCCTATCAAATAAGCTGAACTATTCATTAAAATTGGGAACTTCATTTAAAGTCTTCTGCTGTTTATGCTGATATAAGTTGTATTATTTGTTCAAAATATTCATGCTTCTACTACCAGGGAAAGGAAACCATGGGAGGATTGTCCATCTCACTCCATGGGCACTTTGACCAGCGACATGTGAGTGGTGGACCCTTCTGAGTAGAGCTTTAAGAGCCATGACATGGTCTGCCAAGGGTCAGTGAAGCCAGCGTGAGCAGAGGAAAGTCATTTCTCCACCTTAGCTCTGGAATGAGGTGGACTTGGGAGAGCCACAGTAAACCCAGGGTGTATAGGAACCTAAAATAATTTGAAATCTTAGATGCCATGTATTACTGTAGCATAATTTAGCCTATGCTAAATTAACTGTCCTATTTAAGTTTTATAGTAAATATCCATGTTATTATTTAGTAAAAATTAAATTGATGAATAAACTAATGGATGAACTAATGGAAGAATGGAATGAGAACTGTAAAAATTATTATTATTAAGATTATTTCTGCATATTCAAATTCAGGTTGCTCATGTCAATAGAAACTTGTTTTATATTATATTGAGATCAGTGTTTTTTCTGGGCATAAATCCTACACATACATTTTACCCAATTTTGATCAAAGTTGATCAACATCCCATATATTCTTTTGTTACCAGAAATTGTAGACCATGTTGGAGGCTAGCTTGTTAGTTTCCTTCATGACCAGGTCAGTGGTGGCAGACCTTCCTGCCCATGCCTATGCAATGTATCTCCAACACTACATTTTGCCATTTCTTCAATGTGTTTTACAAATTGTTTTATGATGGAGACAGGAACAAATGACAACTCCAATACACATGAAAAGCAAGGAACATTTAGATTTGGAAAATAATCCAGGGCATAACACAGGGTATACCCAACTCCCACATAAGCAATCTCCTAGTTCAACCTCAAAACACACAACTTTGGATTTGCTTATAACCTAATTACCAGTTGTTCTTGTAAGTACATAAAATATTAACATTCCATCTAAAATCACAAAGTGCACTGCCCCTACTCTCTTCATTAAGAATTGCATATAGTAGAAATTACTCATTTTGGTCTATAAATGTTGGCCACCATAACTTTCTGGCAGAGTTTTGATGGAAGACTACAGTTCAGATCTGACACTATTTCACATACTCTGTCTTTCATATAGGCATAAGTAAGATTATCTGCTCGTGGGGAAAAAAAAAAACCTGAGCAAATCAAAGCATTTATGGTTGGAATAGCCCCTTCATGCTGGAGACCTAGGAACAAAAACTGCTACTCTCCACAATCCCCCCCAAACATCTTTTTATATTTCACAAGAAAGAGGTGTCTTTTTATTTCCTTCCATAGCATTCAGTCTTACTTCAATACTATCTTACTTGTAAACTACAGCTACCTGTTGAAAGAAGAAAATCACAGACATGCCTGGTCAATAGAAACTTGAAGGTTAAACTCCATGATTATAGGGCAAGTTGAATTTGTTGTGCCCAAAATATATTTGGACAGCCAAATTACCCCTTGTGAAGGAACTAAACTTCCCTTTTCCTCTTAAACACTGAGCAATGAGCTCCCACAATGTTCCAGTACTGTGAGGAAGGTGACATCATACACCTTCCAGTTGAGCAAGAATAAGAGGCTTGCAAAGAAATTTTCATATTAAAGAGCAATCAGTGTTTGATAGAGAAATCATGGTAAGTTCTTAATTTAGTCTATAGGGTTGGGTCAGGAAAGAAAGATTTCCTTGAGGAGTGACAATTAAGCTAAAACAATAAAGGTGTCTACAAAATAGGCAGAAAAAGGGCCAGGAGAAAGAAAGCTTCTAGCAGGAGACGCGAAAAGTACAAAGGTTCGCAGGTAAAAACATGGGACCATAGACAATGAAAAAGATTGACTGGTGGAGTATAGATTCTAAAGAGAAATCGTGGGAGATGAGCTTGGAGAGCAACAGTCAGTCAAAGGGTCTTTGACCATATGTTAAGCGCTTTAATGCAATGGGAAGCCATTTAAAAAGCTTAAGCAACAAGCAGATGTTAGTAAATCTGCAAACTTTGACTGCAGTGTGAAGGAAAGTAAAAATGGGTGTGGGAAATCCAATTAGGAAATTGTATTTAGTTATCCATTCTATGTAACAAATTACTGCAAAACATAGGGACTTACCATAACATTTATTATCTCAGTATCTGTGAATCAGGAATCCGGGTGCAACTTAGCGACATCCTCTGGCTCACAGTCACTCCCAGAGCTGCAATCAAAATGTCATCCCGGATTGCAGTCATCTCAAGACTTGACTGGAAAAGGATTTACTTCTAAGTTCAATCACGGTTGTTTACGGCTGTTGTACTGAGGGCCTCAATTTTTCACTGACTGCTGATCAGATGCCCTGCAGGAAGCATACAAACATAGAAGTGTGCTTAATCAGAGCAAAGGAGGAGTGCCAGAGAGAGTGTACTAGCAAAGTGTGAGTCATGGTCTTTTATAATCTGTTCTCAGAAATGGCATCAAATCATTTTTGCTATATTCTAATCTTTAGAAACAAGTTACTATGCCGAAACCCATACTCAAGAGAGAAGGTATGGGTATTACAGAAGGGAGGCGGGAGGAATTAGTGAGTCAACTTAGATTCTACCTGCCACAAGAATAATTGCAATAATTTGGGCAGGAAATGTTAGTGGCCAGTATTAATGGACAGTAGAAACAGAGAGAAGTTGACATATGTGACCAATATTCCATAATAATCAATAGGATTTAGGTACTGGAGTAAAGAGGTAGAAGTCTAGAAATATTCTGAGATTCTAATTTGGGCAAATGGGAGGATGGTGATGCTACTTGCTGACATATGAACACTTCAGGAGAAATAAAATTTCTAGGCAGGAAGGTTTTTTTTTTGGTACATGTTGAACTTGAGGTGCCTGTGAATCATCAAAACAGAATTGTCAGTTGTGTTGTCTTTCCAGGTCTGATCTGAACATGTTAATCTGATTTTATCCACCTGTCAATCTGGTTACATAAAGCCATGGATGAGTGGATGGATAGACGGACGGATGGATGGATGGATGGATGGATGGATGGATGGATGATTCTTTTGGTCAAATATGGGGAAAAGGCCCCACCAGAAGAGTATAACTATTCTATCTGAAAATTTATCCATTCAGCAAAAATATACCGGTCCACTATCTTCATATTGTACAAATTCCTCTGTCTTCACATTCGATATGACAACAGTTCTCCTGCTGGCACTCAAGCTAAACTTTCAGTTGTTGAGAATCAGCAGACATTGAAATGCAAACAACTTGGAGAACAGAGTTTCCATTTTCATATGTCTCCAACCAGTCAGTAGGAGGGAACTGGGTAGATTCAGTGGGTCAGAGATGCAAAAGCAGAGATCATCTCCCTGCAGAGATTCATAGAGATGCCTCAAGATCAATCAGCTTGGGGATGAGAAGTCTAGTGCTTACTAATAAAATGCGAGCACCTGTGGGAATCAGTGAACTGTTTTAGTTCAACACCATCTTTTTACTATAGTCTCCCCTGAAACCTTCATGAACTATAACTATGAAATTTTATTTCACAATGACAAAGATAGCAATGCTTTTACAGAAATATCTCCTGAGAAAATTATCTCAACTCCATAAATCAGACCTAGAAAACTCAGACCCTTCTCAGGTTCTTGATGGAAAAGGAAAGGGAACAGGATATTGTTAACAATGTTCCTGGGCATCCATTCTCTAGTTCACATATGGACCACAATTCTGGAGACCATCAGTATTCAAGATGATAACCAGAAAGTTAGGTTATTTGGCCACAGTTTCATTTTTAGGAGTTCTAGAGACCAAGCCACATTCTTTTATTACCAAACATGCCACCTGCTTTTGTTCTTGCATTTCAAAAATGCCTACAAATCTTTGCTAAGGAGAATGCTTTCTGGAAAAACATTCAACAAAGGCCCAACAGAAAAAAAAATACAATAATGTCTTCAGTTAATTTTTTAGGGAAAATTAGCTAGTTTTGATGGGGTGACTATTAACTAACCTAGAATTTTGCTGGTTGTAATTGCAAGTCTCAAGAAGATACCATACCTGCTAAAGGTCTAGCTGAAGATAGAAGAACAAGGTGCCAGTATTCTATAAATAAGTAAAAATAAAATATTAATTATTATTTGATTTATAATTAATCTAACTAATAACTATTAAATAAATTAAATACTTATTGAGCACTTGCTGGATCTAAGCAATTTATTCTTAGTCTCACAATTTCATATGGTGGGCATTTTGTGCATGAGGAAATATACCAACAGATGAAGTAGCTTGTCAGGGTCAGTCATCTGGGAGTGATGGATTTATGATGGCATATGGAGTCTCTGAATTCAGAGCACTGTATTATGACCTTTAGGTTCATTACAAAACTCAGTCCAGAGTCCAGCAAGATGGTGGTAGAGTAAAGGTGCCTCCTTCACACATTCCCAACCAAATCACAACAAAACAAAGTGAACACTCCCTGAAAGATAAAAGGATGACTATAGGTATCAGTGGTGCAACAGAGAGGGGTAGGGGAAAACCGTGGTCACACTGAGTTTGGCATGATACCACGGCAGTGTAACCTACTCTACCGCCATCTTGCTGCTGTGTGGATGCCTCTGCCGTTATTAACTACTGGGCACATATCCACACTGAGGACTTTGGAGACCAGAAACAGCACTGGAGGAAGGGGTGCAGACTGTTGTCATGTAGTGTAGAGTATGCACTGCTGGATAACTTTAGTAGGAAGGGTACAGAGTAATGATTACTGGCTTGGGGCTAGGCTCCCAAACTAGAACAACTGGAGCCTCAGGCAGTTGGGAGAGCCAGATGTGTCTTCTCATAGAAGAGGCTGGTATTTGCAATATGAGCCTGTGATATGGGAAATGTATGCCTTACTCCTGACAAGAATCAAAACTGAGACAACTGAATGTTCTCACTAACTAGTGTTTAAGTATCTGTTCTTAATCACAGGATTACCTCAGGGAAAGCCTCCATACTCTAAAAGCAAAAACATATATACATAAGAAGAAGATCGTCTGTGTGCAGAGGATTCAGTGTATTCCACATAACTCAGTAGCACAAAATTAGTGGGGTACCAGAGAACTGAAGTCACTCCATGTGAAAAAGGATTCCATCACCAGAAGAACCCTCCAGGAACAGGACAACATCACAGGGACCCCCCCCCCACTTCACTGCCATGGTCAGGCCAAGGACTTCATGAAGACTGATGAAGAGGGGATTCTTCAAGAAAAGTTTCAACAGAGAACCTCTGAGTTCCTCTGCAACCCTAGGACTCTAAGATTCTCATGGCTGAAGCCCCTGTTCCTTTAATTCCTAGGAGTCTTTTTCTTTATACTCTGTGCTTCTTAAGAAAGAAAAATGCAGGCTGGAAGTGTAAAAATAATTTTAATTTTTCCCTATTTTTATATCTAACAGAATTAGAGTTCAGATTAGGTGACCTGAAAAATATAAGGAACTAATCTTCAGTGTTTGACTCTCCAAGGGATAAAGCCACTTTTTTTCAGCTTGTCTTTATCTGACTGATAATTTAGTTGCTTTATATTCCACATATCCTTTGGTAGCTGACTACAGAACTGAGCCACCCAGGGTGGGGGGCTGGAGGAAACACCAAGGGGAGAAAGGAAGGCATAATGGTCTGTGCTGGTGTAATAGGGAGGATGGTGGGAACACTAAGGTGGTAATACCTGATGGGGATATCCCAATGTTACCTTGGTTAAAAATTAATTAATTTTTGGGCCTCTCCCCAGTGGCGCAGTGGTTGAGTGCTGGGCTGCGAAGCTGCCCACAGCCTCTGCAGTGCCGGTTCGATCCCCAGCCAATGGAGAGGATCCCACATGGTGCGCAGACTTCTTCTGCCATGCCCGCTGCTCCCCTCAGCAGTGTATTTCATCAGTCTGCATGTTCTGCTCCCCGCTCTGGCTCTGGTGAATTCTCTCACCCTCCCATGATTCTGACTGTATCCAGTGCTTGTATAAATAAATAAATAAATAAATAAATAAATAAGTCTTTTTAAAAATTAATTAATTTTTAAGACTATTTTTTACATTTTAAAAAGACAGGAAAAAGAAAAAGAGCAACAGTATAGGCACAGGCAGGCAGGATAGTTCAATAAGACCACTCTTCATAGTAGTAGAACTTGATTTTGAATTCAGCAGGGATATTCCACTTTTCAACTGCTAGTGAGTTGATCTCTGTGGCAGAGGCAGACAGATTGAGCTATGAGCAACATGGGCGGATGGTCCAATGCAGACTGGTACACTTGACTTGGGTTTTAGATTTGCTATTTGCTTTAGAAGAATTCCTTTAGATATTTTTGCAAATTTGACTCAAAGATTTATGCAGTAAAATTCTTTTGCCGAGATCTTGGATGGTAGACACCTGTCTCACTACTTCTGATAAACAATACAAACATCCCAAGTGCTGTCAGTCTATTCAGTCCTATGACATGAGCATGCATTGCTTTGAACATCATGCTTTCTTCTTTTTCAAGAACAAGCTTCTTTTGTCTACCAAATTCATGAGGATTATTTTCAGTGAAAGATAAAAGCTGAAAATAGAATAGCTGATAATTTGTAAGTGTTCAGCTCAGCATCTCCCTCTCTTACTCCTATGCAGGCTGCACTTCAATCCTTTCACACATGTGAGCCCAGGAGAAATAAAACTAGAAATATGTAGTTCTCAGAGGGAAAAAAGAAGCTATTAGATGGAAACTTTTTATCTTCCATCTACCAAATCTGTAAACATTGCTGCATCAGTGCCTTTCCTCTCTGTCCTCTGACCATGGAAGAAGATGCCCTTCCCCACCTGTATGAAAGACCCAGTCCCTGCTTATGATATGGGCTTCAAACCCCTTATTCTTCTGAGGACCCCAACTAGCTCATTGTTCTCTGCCCCTCTTGTGTCTTTATACCCAGGGTTTTTTTTTTTGATTTATTTATTTATTTGTGTGTAGAATACTGGGCTATAGGCCAGAGGTGCAGGGGGTGAGAGGACTCACCAGAGACAGAGCAGGGAGCAGAACAGGCAGATCTACTGAAATACACTGCTGAGGGGAGCAGAGGGCGAGACAGGAGAGGTCTGCTGCACCAAATGGGTTAGCTCCCTGTCAGGAAATCGAACTCAAAAGTAATAGTGCTATTGTATGGGGAATATAAAAATAAAAGTTATTATTTAAAAAAATAAATAAATTCTATCTTGCGGAGATGGAAATGTTAGTTTCTAACTACTGAGATGTCTTTGGGAGGTTAACAGGTTAAGAAGAATAGCACAATAAGTGGCCTGTTCTTTCTAACCACACAGTTTAGCTTCGACTTGGACTGCACAGCCACAGTACACCAAAGCACAATATTCACCAGAAGAGCTGATTTGTCCAAATCAAACAACTTACAATGAATTTTAGACTATTTAGATGGAAGCCATTGTGGAGTTCATCTAGTACAGCTTACCCATTGTGATGTAAATTTGAAATTCAGAGGACTTGGGACATTTTTCCATGGTCACACACATGATCAGTTTCTTAAGTCCATAAGTGCATTCCCTTCACACATTAAGCCTTTCAGATAGTGTGGCAGGGAGGGAGCCACAAAAAAAAAAAAGAAAGAAAAAAAAGTAATAGTGCTGAGACCAAAATTTAGACCATCAGGGAGGCCCTATACCCCATTTCTTTGTATTTATCTTATAAACATTAAAAAATGTTCTAGTCTCTCCCAGCTTAAAACAGGAAAATGCACAATCTACATATTCTCCTTAAGGTGACTGTCCTATTTCTCTTTCATCTTCACTGTCGGTCTTCAAAAAGATTTCTGTCACCTACACACACTGTGTCTATGCCTGCTAACTCCTATTCTTTCTTTAGTACACTCAGAGTTGGGTTCAGTCTCAAGATTCTACCATAAGAGCTCTTACCAAATGCACTAAGGACCTCTATATTTCTAAACCCACTGGCTACATTTTAATTCCCACTTTCCTTGCTTTCTTGGAAGCATGTGATATTTTTCTTGAGCTCTCTATTCCTGGCTTTCCCTTAACCTTTTAATGTCTTTCTCTGCATCATCTCCTCCACCCAGCTTTCTATATCAAAGTTTCTCCAGATTTAGACCTGGCTCTTTGTTTGAATTTCTTCTGGGTGATCTTTCTCGTTCCTAAAGTATCAAACACAACCCATAAGCCAAATTATGATTACAGGCTAGCCGATTTCTCAGTACCTAGGACAGTGTCCCATACATGTAGTATCTCCATTATCTTTGTTTAATGTTTTGACTTGAACTCAAAATTCCAAGTTCGTCATGGAAAAGGGACAAGTGACAGGGAGTAAAACACAAAGGATGAAACTGTAATCTTTGGAATCAGAACTTGGCTCATAGCCCAGGTTTTCTTACTATTAGTTTTGTGATTTGGGACAAATTATTTGTTCTTTTTATTTCTAAGATAGGACTAAATATGATATCTGTGCTAGGATTTTTGTGAGAATTAAATGTTCCATAGGGGCAGATATCTCCATCTGCTTTGTTCAATGAATAATTCATATCACCTAGAGTGTGGTCAGGAAAATTTACCTGCACACCAAATTCAGACCACCATCGAGTTTTGGCACAAGAGCGAAGAATGGATTTTACATTTTTAAATAGTTGTGAAGAGAGAAGAAGAACATGTGATAAAAAACAGCATGTGGTTTGCATAGTCTACCCCTTTACAGAAAAAAATTTACTGACCCTTAGAAAATTTACTGACCCTTTACCCAAATGATGCAGAAACATTAATTCCAAAGGGCACCTGCACCTCTATTTTTATAGCAGCACTATTTACAATGGCTAAGCTATGGAAACAACCAAATGCCCAAAAATAGATGACTGGATCATGAAGATGTGGTACATATACATGATGGAATATTACTCAGCAATCAAAAAGCATAAACACATGCAGTTTGCAGCAACATGGATGGCGCTAGAAGGGATCATGCTCAGCGACATAAGTCAAAAAGAAAAAGAAAAATACCGGATGGTCTCACTCATAGCAGGAATCTAGAAAACCTACATAAGGGACCAGGAAAAAGACTAATTAAGATAAAGTAAAAATCAAAATCAATAAGCAATTATAAACCAGAGACACACTATGGTGGGGGTAGGGAGAGGAAGGATTAGGGTCAAAATAAGGGGGGGTGCAATTGTATGGGGAATATAACCAAAATGAAAATGCATACATTGTGCAAAAATGAAAAAATGATGTAAGAATTATATAAAATAAAATATTTTTAAAAAGAAATATCAAACTATTCATTTGATGATGCTTTTTTAAAAATTTATTAAATTGAGAGGTTATTTTAATAATTTTAATTAATTGATTTTTTTAATTTAGGTAACATTCAGATGGTATCTCCACTATAACATTAATTGGTATCTCCACTATAGTGCACCTACCACCAAATTACCCATAGTCCTTCCCTCCCTTCCCTCCCTCTGGATGCTTCAGTTTTAGAGTATTAGTGAGCCCATCTGGTATTTATCTTTCACCTTCTGACTTAGCATTGTCCCTTTCAGCTCCATTCATGTTACCACAAATGGCATGAATTTATCTCTTTTGAGTATTATTCCATTGAGTATTATTTCATTGTGAATATATAACAGATCTTCTTAATCTACTCATCCATTATTGGGCATTTAGGTTGCTTCCCATAATTTGGCTATTGTAATTGTAAATACTGCTGCAGTAAACATGGTAGTGCAAGTTTCCTTTCAAATGAGTATGTTTTCATTTTTCAGGTAGTTGATTAGGAGTTGTATGGCAGATCCATTTTTAATCCTTTGAGACACCTCCATACTGTTTCTATAGGGGCTGATCCAGTTGGAATTCCTACCAGCAGTGCAGAAGAGTTCACTTTTCTCCATATCCTCACCAGTACTTGTTTTTCATCTTTTCAATATGGGTCATTCTCACAGGTGTGTGTTTTAGTAATTTCATATCTATTATAAAAGATGTATTCCACTGCTAGTGATACAAGCATTATAAGCCCCTCACCCATAAATACAATGTTTTCTAAGTACTTATAATCTAATGGTCACTTTTCCCAAATAAAAGAACTATATGCAGTGGGTAGACGTACATTGATTGTGATAAACAACCTCCATTTTCCCTTCTTTGGACAATTTTGCCATAATTTTCCTATACAAAATGACTCCTTCCCATTCTCAATTCATGGATGCCAGGTACAATTGACTCCACCCTTGGCTGCAAGAGATGTCACAAGAAAAGGACTGACCAGTCATAGCATCACAAATTTCCACCATGACAACAGACTAGAGGAGAGGCACATTGCCCAATCAGAGCCAGGCAATGGTGAGGAGATATTATTGTTCTCTTTGAGAAGAGAAGATGCTGGTTTTTTCACCAGTCTTAAACATGAAACCATGAGAGATTTAAGGCACTAGCTGCCACCTTGCCACTCTTAGAGTTTAATCATGTAGTCAAAATAGAAGAAAATACCCAAAAGATGGAGAAAAATCAAGTCCAATGATACTGTTTGAGCCTCTGGATTAAGAGTTATACTAACACTGCTCTTTTTGCCATCATGTGACTTAAATTATTTTTATTCATCCCAAGTCAAGTTGATTCACAAGTGTTTCATTCAGAAGAACCAGAAAATTTAACTGATTCACCTGTCTAGTTCATTTCTCTCTATTCCATGCTTTAAACCAGACAAGTGGAACAAGGGGTTTTTGGTGAAAAATCATCAGGAAGCAGTCCTTCACTTCAGAAACATGGCTTAGAAAGCATGTCAGACATCCCAAGTCTGCAAGATGCCAACTATAGGATCTTTAGAGACAAGGTCATAGAATACTAAAGACATATGTGACCTTAGAGAAGACCAAATATTTAGGGGGTCACAAATCCAAAAGCATACAGAGCCGGGATGGGAACATGAATGTGTGAAGGGATCAGGATTGGGGAGAGCACTGCATAAATGCAATGAAAAGTGGCCAATGACACTCAGTCTCAGGGACCAGGACGAGGGAGGTGTGGTGGGTACTCGGCTGCACTGGAGACCCCACCTGCCTACATAAGCAGTCTCCATTCAGCGTCATTTGACCATTGCATGTGGGAATGGGGGGTTAAGAAGCAAGATTTTATGATAAATCTTTGTCTTTAAGTGTTATAAATAATTTTCTTTTATATAGCTGCATGACTCAGGCAAAATATATATTCGGATCACATTCAGCACGTAGTTGCCAGAATATACTTGTGCAGGTGGGCAATGTCTTAGCCAGAGCTATCCAACTGCTAGCAGGAGGCATAGACTAAACTCAAATTTCAGTCTCCTGAGTCATTCCCCATGCTCTGAACAGACTGAAGATTGCACTTTAATAAAAGTAACACTTCATACCTGGAGAGGATTGCCAGTTTATACAGCATTCTCACAGGTGAAATTTAATCCTTAGAATATCCTTGAAATATAGGTATTATTCTTATTTCCACTTTACAGATAAGGAAGCTGAAGTTCCTGTAGACTGAGTGACTTTCTTGAAGTCGAGAAGAAAAGCCAGAACTCATGTACTCCCAGGAACTAATTCAGTTTTTCCTAAAACATTAACCTGCTTTTCCTCCTGGGTCTCAGATCTCAATGAAAGGCAGCTCCAGGCCTCTGCTTTCATCTCAAGTCTCTTTTCTCGCCGGCTCCCCAAGTTACCATCATCCCAGACTCCCAAGTCTCATGTTTTCCCTCTGCAGTCCACAAGTTACTGAAATGCTATCCCAGTCTTACTTGCTTGCACCGTTTTGCCCTATTATCATCTTCTTTCTTTCATAGCACTTACCACATTGTGTGTAATTGTTTTTGTACTTACTTTGTCTTACTTTGTAATTTTTTTTTGCAGTTAGTCCCTGGTTCCTGGTTGCTGTTTTGTAAATTTAGAGGAAGAGGAGGAAAATGGATAGGAAGAAAAGAAAGAAGAAAGCAGCCCCCAGTCTTTTTGAGGGAGTGAGTTTAGTGATCACCTAGTCCCTCATTGGACAGATGAAAAATAGAGAGGAATGTGCTATCCACTATTTTTAAAAAATCATTCATCTAAATGAAAGATGTAACTTCTGCAAAGATTAGTCATCATTTCCTGCTATTTCCAATGAAAGCCTTTGCAAATTAAAAGCATCTGATACTAATTTCTAAGAATCCAATACCAAATACTACCCTTGGTAGAAATGATAAGTTTGCCTTAGAGAAAACGTGTGCAGTTGAAACAGTGCTGAACAGAAGTGCTATACAGGGTCAGCTCCAACATAGAGGGCAGGTCACTATCTATGGGGTCTCACCGATGCATTCAGTTGCAAGACAACTCAGGCTCAGAGAACAACAATGGGCTTATTTAACAAACAGGAGACTGGGGAAACAAAGACTTTCTAAGGCCACAAATATCCACTTAGCTCACCCCAGAGAGTATGCGCAGTGTCTAGAAGACCCAAACAAAGTCTTCTCATGAAGAAGGCACTGTCTTGCCAATGAGGGCCTGGAGCTCATGGCACACCAGTAAGCAGTAGGCCAGGATCCAATACACAGTGGCAGCTGGAGATGCTCACAGATGGGCCCACTGAGGTGAAACCACAGCAGCCTTCAGCAGCAATCTGAACGCCAGGCTGGACAGCACCGCACCCCGGACTGAACAACAATGGAGACAACAGCACGAGGAGGTGGCATTGCTTCTGATTAGCAGAAGCAGTGACAGCTCTCAAAGGTGACTAGGATACAGAGTGCCCCTGCCACCTGGCAACAGTGCTCAACAGCACTAGCAAGTAGGGCTGGTTACCACTGGTCACCAGAAAGTGGTATCAGACATGCCAGTATTACCAGCTCTTTGTGAGCTATTGGTTGAACCAATGGCACAACAGCTCTTTGAAGCACGAGGCTGAGGCCTTTGGTGCTCCAGGAAATGTCAGAGGCAAGGCTGGAGGTAGGTGCAGCTGCCAGGTCTTTGTGAAAGTCTTCAGCTTCTTTTCCTTCTTGGGAGGTCAGATGTTGTTCCTTCTTCTTTCTTTGGAGGCCAGGAACAGAATGTTCTCAGGCTGGCTCTCCCCTGCCTTATATCCCATTTCAGGGTTCCCCACCACCACCACCTACAAGCCTAATTGGACCATTTTTAGTACTAAGCATTTGACTGGACCATTTCACAGCAATCAGTTTGTTCTTATTTTTCATTCTGAATAATTAACTAATGAGCTGTCTTGAACTTGATTTGTCCATTTTACAACCCACAGGCTGTCAGGGCTGCTGGGCACTGCTCATTCCTGGAGCTGGCCATCAGAGGTGGTTGGGCTCTCAAATCCAGCTCTTGCTGGGCACCCCATCAATCCCAGCCCATCAATCCCATCAATCCAGGTGGGCATCAGAAAAGCCACTCTGCATCTACCCACTAATGACTCAGCTGCTCAAACCCAGCTTGTACCTGGGGAGGGCTGCCCGCCGGTGGAACATCCTGTTGGTGGGTGGGAAATTCTTGCCACTGCAGCCACTTCCAGAGCGGTGTGCCCTAGCTGCCCCCAGCACACAATGGCGCAGCAGGGATGGGAAACCACCGATGCCACTCAGCTTCCAGGTGCTGCCTCCCCGGCAGTGGGCTGAAGCAAAGCAGATCATGCCCAATGACCTATGCCTCAGACCTCTGGTTTTACACTCAGTAAATGTTTGCTAATTTGCCTCTGATTTTAAAACAAACAATACAGAATTAACACAACTAAGCTGGTATCTGTTAATAGACAAACAAGCCTGAACGACCTTGATTCTCTTTCCAGGGGTTAAAACCTCTATTATTTAGATGGTGGTTGTTTACACAGGGAAAAATCCAGAAGTATTTCCTTTATGTCCATTAAACCAACCAGTTGGGGGAACATCCAAAAACAGGTTTTTACTCTCCTGGAATGCCCATGTCCAGAGAGGGATTTATTTTCACTATGAAACATGACATTCCATTTGGTCCTAATTCTCTGGCACTATAATCTTTTGGATGCTCTGTTACTGAATATTTTTGTTGCAGATGGTTATATAATAGCAACATTGGAGCTTGTGCATAATCAGTCATGAAAAATTGTGTCCAGTTCATGAAATAAAGATCAGCAATCCTTGGCAGGGTGGCCAGATACTTTATTAGCTTCCTAGACATTGAGAGGCTGGGGATCTGCTTTAAGAGTTAATGAAAAGGCAGAGAGGCAAAAATGATGACTTCCTCTCCCTTGGAGGTACTCTGACCCATTTCTGCCTCATGGAATATACTGAACTCTATTTTAAAAAAAAATACAATAACAGGAATCCAAACATGGCAAGTTAAGTTTGCACACAGCTGAAGGAAGGATTCCCTTAGGTGCAACTACATTGTTATTTAATTCTCTCTGACCACAGCTGCCTACTATTTTCACTCTGAATATTGCCAAGAGAAGATAGTTTATATAGGGGAAAAGTGGAGAGGGAAACCAAGTGCCAGTTTCCTACTTAGGGCCCTCGATTCAAGTCTTGGCTCTGCCTCTGACTGGCAAGTTATTCAATCTCATGAATTTTTAAAAGATCCAATTAGGTACATGCATAAAGATTTTTTTTTAAATAAACATTATAAGGACAAATTCCTGTTGGTTGCATCTTTACTTAGAAAAGATTTGACATTTTATGGGTTTTTCTGTGTTGGTATTTATTATCTGTCTGTCTATGCAGCAGATATTGTCAGAGCCCCTCCCATATGCCTCAAACCCTATCATTTTAGGGGGCTCAGCCAATTTCTGTACCTCTGGTCTTACGAGCTTTTCTTGAACCCTGGAAGGTTATTGTCTAAAGGACAAAATGACAGAATTAAGAGCATCCAGCAGCAATCCTTGACTGGTGAGCCACTGGAGTTGGTGTATAAATACCCCCACTCCACTACACCTTAGCATATAAATACCTCCACTCCATAATCCTAAGGTTTGCATTTTGCATATTTTCTCAGTCTCTCATGTGTTTAAGTTTCAGTTTTTCGCTGTAATATCTGGCTAATAGTACACACTTTACTGACTGCCTCCCCTTGCCTGTGTCACCTCTCCATTTCTTCACCTTTTCTTCTGCATCTTCCAAATAAACTACTGGCACTAGAAACCTTTTCTTAGTAACTGCTTGTGAGACATCCCACACTAAGACAGCTTCTTCCCTAAGATTGTAAACCTCATGATGACTATAGATGGCATTACCAATGTACCTGGTAAGAGGTACCCAGTCAATAATTAAGGGAAAAAAGAAAACCATTTATTACTATTATCAATGTTATTCCATATAAAACACATAATCCACTTTTTACTGAGTAGAGTCAGCAAGATATCTGATTCTTGGACATAATCAAGTTCCGGGATCTCTGTATTTTTAGGGAAGACAAGGGAAAATTTGGGAATTTAGAGATGTTTGAGGAAAGGTTTCTGGATCAGAGGTAATATCTGCCCTGTCTTGTGTCCAAGTCAGGATTTCAAAGGCAGAGGTGACTCGCACATTAGTATGAAAGCCTCCGAGGTTGTCAGCTTTGTGACAGACACTTAACAAGACTTCAGAAAGCATTGACCTCAGTCAGCACACAATCTCAAGGAGCTAATTCAGAATTACAGCCAAATCGACAAGCCACTCTTATAATTGAGGCTGAAAGCAGGAGAAGCTGTAGATATAGTTTGTGACATAAAGGACAGGTGTGTCACTTGTGGAAAAAGTACAAGTCAAGCCAGCATGTCACCTCCCACTGCCAGCTACGCAGAGATTTTAATGAAATATTCTTGGGACTAATCCACACCAAAGGACTGCTTCACCCGATTCATGACAGGGGGTAATTTATAGCTTAAAAAGATGTCATTGACTTTAGTGTGTCTCAAATATCACCTTAAAGTCACCGACTCCTTACAGGGTCTAGTTTTTCAACACAGTTTCCACCTGCCTGCCCATTTCACCTCACTCAGGAGTGGGATTTTTGAGCCCTCAAACTTCAGGGCTGGAAATGATCTTATTATCATTAGCCAAGGAATCACAAAAGCCAATTCTTTAGTAGCCAGCAGGGGACATGAATGGGTGATGTGGCTCATTGGGCTCTGTCAGGACCTGGAAAGGACTTGCCAGTTCAAGGCAGCAATTACTTCCAAATCACAAGTAATCGTTGCCAGGCAAAAGTTCACATCAAATATCACCAGATAATTTTTTTCAAGAGAAGCTGTACATCCAAGTTAATAAGCGAAAATTTCCCTATTCTTAAATATTGATTAAAAATTTATTATTTGAAAAATAATCAAGCCAAATAATGATAATAGTATCAGTTAAGATTGGTAGTCAGTATTCACTAGCTCTGCTATAGGGGTTGATGAAATTGTGAAATCCTTCCACTAAATTGGTAGTCAGTCATTATCCTACGCACTCCATATAACCTCACCACCACCACCACCACCACCACCACCACCACCACCACCACCACCACAACCTCCCAGAACCTGTCAGACTCCATCGTCCAGCAGCTAACCAATATACAGTCACAGGAATCCTGTTTCAGCACCATGGCCAGCATCTTTTGACTTGGTGAGTGCCTACACTGTACTTGTGAAATATTTTTAATATCACCACTTGTATGGTGCAAACAACATGGGATCTCTAACTCTCCTAATCTGATAGTTAAACCATCAACAACAAAAAAAGGTACTGATTGAAGTAATAAAGCAAGTACTGTCAGACCCCTGGTAGGAACCCAGGAGTCCGAAGTTATAGATTCCATAGTCTTTATCAATGGCTGCCAAATCTGGGAGGAGTGTGGTTTGTTAAAAATACCTTCCCTCTCTGGGAGGAAAACTGTATGTATTAGCCAGTGGCCTGTTGGTTTCCACTTCACAAAGGCCTACAGTTCCTTCCTTACAGCAAAAAAGTTTACTTCAAAAACCAAAAAGTAGTAATTAAAAGGAACAAAACCAATAGTAAAACAGGAGTGTCTTCATTCCTTGAAAGATTTGGATATTTTTCAAAGACTTTCTTTTTATGTGCATTGTGATAGTGCATCTTGTTTTTCACATAACCTCCATGTGCGGATACCTTGTTGTATTTGAACTGTGGAAGGTTTGCGGGCCATGAACACACGCCACAGAGCCACAGCCTGGAACACTGAGCTTGAATGATGCTGACAGTATTTGCCAATGACCCAAACACTGAATTATTGAACCATGTTTTTTCTCTTTTTTTTTGAAAAAATAAACAGGAGTGATTTGTATTTGTTGGAAAAAATAAACAGGGGTGATTTCTATAAGTCACCAGTTTTTGACACTGGATTATGTATGCTTTTATTTTGTGAACTACTTGCACTTTCAGGTGTGAGAACGCACTGAGTATTATTTTTTTTTTATTTTCAGACAGGGTAAATAAATGACGGTAAGCAAAATGGGTTCAAAAAAAAAAATACCTTCCCTCCTCATTTCCATGTATTTTCTGTTCTTCAAGTCAAGAAGGATAAGGTAAAAAGATAATGATAAATCATCATCTCTATTCTCTCTTCTTTCCAATGTAGCCCTTGGTTAAAACCAACTGCTATTTAGGAAAGTTAAAGAAACTCGATTAGGGCTCCAAAATTAAAAATAAATTAATTTATCACAAACTTTGGATATTAACTGTAGATGCTATTTTCTCTTCCAGTCCAGAGATAATGATTTGTTATTAGCTATTACTAAACAAAGAGGTCTGGCAAGTTCAAATGCTGGAAAAAGAAACAAAAGATTTGTTATCATGTGCTTGGGGCTAAAGAAAAAAAAAACACAATATTACTTCCTCTACCCCCAAAACTCTGGGGGGGGGGCCAGTCATGGATATTTTTCCAAAAGCTCCTTAGATAATTTAGCAGGTGTGAAAACACTGTAGCAAATTATGCCATTGGCACACCAATAAATTTTAGTCAACCAACTACTTATGAAATATGGGTGAAATTTCTTTTTTTTTAAAGATTTATTTATCTATACATACAAGAGCTGGGGTACATGCCAGAGATGTGGGGAGGTGAGAGGATTCACCAGAGACAGAGTGGGGAACAGAACAGGCACACTAACTGAAATACGCTGCTGAGGGGAGCAGCGGGTGAGACAGGAAAGGTCTGCCTCGCCATGTGGGTTGTTCCCTGGCTGGCTGGGATCAAACTCATGCAACAGAGGCTGTGGATTGCCTCATAGTGTGGTGCTTAACCCCTTGTGCCACCAGGGAGGCCCCATAGGTAAAATTTCTATGAACATAATATTAAATTACTTTTATCAGAGTCAAACATAGATGATACATGTATATATGTTTGGATAGCCTGCAGTTTTTCCCAACCCCCTAAAATCTGTCTTGTTGCCATACTTAAAGAAAGGAAATAAAAGGAAAAACATTTCTAAGTCTGTTAATGAGTTTACAGCAGAAGAGGATAACATGAGCACCAGCTCCAGAACAGACAGATACCTTTCAGCTCTATCACTTACAAGTTGAACATCTTCAGATATTTCACTTAAGGTTTCAGGGCCTCACATTCTCAATCTGACAAATGGGGAAAGCAATACCTATCAGGCAAAATAATTACAGGTTTCAGCCAATTCTGGATTACTCTGGCAAGTGCATTCATTGGGGACAGTAATAGCCTCATTCAGAAAGCAAGGTAGATATGCAACTTCTGTTCTGTTCACAACAGACTTATCAGTCCTCCCCTTAAGGAATTGATTAAGGGAAGGACAGCCCAGGTCTCTTGGTACCTTTTCCAGCTCTAGT
Organism: Talpa occidentalis; assembly: GCF_014898055.3. Lineage (NCBI taxonomy): Eukaryota > Metazoa > Chordata > Mammalia > Eulipotyphla > Talpidae > Talpa > Talpa occidentalis. The sequence continues at coordinate 24,137,383 of NW_023601754.1, read as the reverse complement.
GTTGAAGCTGATGAGTCTGGTTCAGGTGTCAATAACTGACTGTGGTGTCATGTTAGTAATGGTGTGGAGTTACCCACATATTTCCACTAACGCATCTACATGTAACTATAATGCTGACCTTAGTCACAAAGCACCTCAGCACTTGGTATACAGTGGCAGCCTTGATAACCAGGACATGATTGTAAGATGTGGCATAGTAGTTCCAAATTGTACTCCAGAGTCAAACAGACCAAGGTGTGGCTAAATGACTTTACACATTATTTCTAAATGTCTCCAAGACTCAAATTCCTCATCAGTAAAATGAAAACAGTAATAGTAACTCCTGCATTGTTATTACAAGAATTAAATGATCTAATATAGGAAAGAGCTTAGCATTGTGCCTAGCATATAATAGATGTACAATAAATGTTCCTCTTTGTGACATCATCATTAATGTTAGTATTGATTTCTCCATTCGACTTCAACATTGAGAGAGCTATGACAACGCAAGAATTAGCAATCTAATAGGTCCCCATGGTCTAGCAAGAGTCCACAATATTACCTGAATAGAGTGATGTTCCAACTAGCCCCATGTGGCACTGGGGAGTCCCTTCAGGGATTTGAGTCCCTTCAAATCCCTGGGTACACCATGGGGATGCTTGCACCACAATCTTAGCCCAAGCTACAGGACCTCTCCCAGCCTGAAACTCCCTTTCCAGAAAGGCTGCTGGAAACCCATCCACCCACAGACACTCAGCTAAGTGAGATACGGAGGAATACTGAAAGACCTCAAGTTTCTGGCCGCCCAAGACACTTCAAGAGATGCCATCTTTATGTCTCAAATCTCCACCCACCTCTTCTGGACAAAGCTACACAACAGGTCATGTTGGCAGTCAGGTAGCCAGTCCAGGATTCCAATGAAGACAGCCCTCATGATTCTAATTAGAAAATTTCTAATTTTCCCTGAGTGCTCCAGGATGCAGCATAGGGTCCAAGAACAAGGATAAGAACTAACAGAGAATACCTGGATTCAAAACCACACCCTTGATGTAAAGATCCATTGTAATGATCATGTAGGCATAATTTTGTAAAATACTATAGAGTATACATCAGTATAAGTGTTGTTAACATCAATTATAATTGCATGAATTATCCATTACAGCACTGTGCAAATAAGTAGCTTTCAATAACTGAACTTGATTTTTGTTTTAGGTTCCAATTTTGCCTGGTAAGAAAATTTAAATAAGGGACCAGGAAAAAGAATAACTATAAGAAAGTAAAAATCAAAATCAACAAACAACTATGAACCAGAGACACTCTATGGGGGGTGGGGGGTGGAGAGGGGAGGGATTGGGGTCAAAATAAGGGGGTCGCAATTGTGTGGGGAATATAAAAATAAAATTTATAATAAAAAAAATAAATAAATAAACCTCATCTAGTTACCTTTAGGTAAATTCATTCTCTCCAAACTCAGTACAGAATTTTCAGGGTTAAAAGTCAATGTTTTTTCCTCCTCTTCCCCTTATCCTAGATGGAAAATTTCAGCTATCCTAACATAGAGGTAAGGAGCAAAAGCAATGTTCTCCCTGAATCTTAACACTACCAGGCTATGCCTGGCAGTCATTAGCAATTTTTTCCAGTTATTAACTGAATTAAACCTATTTGGGGGGCCTCCCTGGTGGCTCAGGCAATTGAGCACTGCACTGTGAAGCTTGTCTGCAGCCTCTGCAGTGCAGGTTCAATCCTGGCCAGCCGATGAGAATCCCACATGGCAAAGCAGACCTCTCCTGTCTCGCCCACTGCTCCCTTCAGCAGTGTACTTCCGTCAGTCTGCCTGTTCTGTTCCCCACTCTGTCTCTGGTGAATCCTCTCACTCCCATGCCTCTGGTATATACCCCAGTTCTTGAATAAATAAATAGATAGATAGATAGATAGATAGATAGATACATAGATACATAGATACATAGATACATAGATACATAGATACATAGATACATAGATACATAGATACATAGATACATAGATACATAGATCTTTAAAAAAAAACCCTATTTGGGAAAAACCTGATTTAGGTAGTCATTAGGAGGTACAGCAAAGAGGGTACAATGAAAAGAAATAGGAATAAGTCTGGAAAAGGATCCTGTGTGGAGGTTTCTCCTAAAACATTTTAACTGACATGATATTCATTCAAACCTCAAACCCCCAAATGAGCTTCCCATATAAAAGGACAGTAACTCCCCTCTTTTAGAAGATTCCTCCTGGAAGCATGCCAGATTGCCACCGCTCTTCATCCCACTGCTACCAAAACCTAAGCTGAAATTTAAGTATTCACAATTTAAAAAAAAAAATCCTCTAAAGATTTGGCTGTCTCTTAGAAAATTAGCTGCCATACATAATTAGATTAATTTGGCATAACATCCATCTGAAATGTGAACATGTTATTAATAATGAAAGCAAACAGGTGGAGCAGGTGTCCTTACTCTGCTGAGAGAAGGGGCTAAGTAGAAAGCTCCACGCACAACTGTTCACTGTGCCTCTCCCAGGTAAGACGGCAGCATGATTGAAAAGATTTCACAGAGAAGTAAGCCAGAAGGAAAAAGAAAAATATTGGATGGTTTCACTTATAGAAGGAATATAGGGGAACCAAATATGACATCAGTGTAAAAAAAATAATAACAGTACAAAACACAACAAAGCAAAAACAGACAATAATAAACCAGAGACATCCTGCAGGGGAGGAGGAGAGAGAGGGATCAGAGGGAGGGAGGGAGGAGCACAGGGGACTGAGGTGATGGTGCACGGGCACATCAGTGAAGGAAACTCTATGGGGACAACACCTGAGGGGGTGGGGGAAGCAAACACTGTTTAAAAATGAACAATGATGTAAAAAATAATAAAAAAAGAAAAAATTTCACAGAACCTCAGAGGATTTCCCCACTTAGTGTTACTTATTGGGAATTTATAACTCTGTAGAAACAAAATTAGCATTCATTCCAGTTAATGACCCTAACCTTGGGCAAATTCCCCATTCAGAATTCAGTATCACTTATTGTGTCTCCTCTTGGCTTCTGGATCAACCCTGACCTTGTGTCTCTTGTGGATTGGGGAAAATTGCCGTGGGGCACTAGAATAAGGACAACTTGAATTCTTTATACATGAGATTGTCAAAAGACTCTAAGTGGGAAACAAGATATGTGCTTGAATGGGTTCCTTATTAAGAATATCAGGTTTATGGTCCTCCCTGGTGGTGCAGCGGTTGAGAACTGGGTTGCGAAGCTGCCCACAGCCTCTGCAGCACCAGATTGATCCCTGGCCACCAGACAAGGGTCCCACATGGCGTGCAGACCTCTCCTGCGGCCCGCTGCTCCCCTCAGCAATGTATTTCATCGGTCTGCCTGTTCTGTTCCCTGCTCTGGCTCTGGTGAATTCTCTCATCCTCCCACACTTCTGACTGTACCCAGAGCTTATACAAATAAATAAATAAATCTTAAAAAAATAAAAATAGTATCAGGCTTATTAGGAACTCTACCATATGCAGCTTTATCACATGACAGTGGTGTCCACCTATTAGGACCCCTCCTGGAGATTTGTTGGCCTCTTCCCCAGGCAATGTGGCAACATGATGCACACTCACAAGTACAAGTACTCATGTGAACACTCAGATGTTAAGAGATGTGTTAAAGCAAGCTTGCCTTGTGATACCAAACTACAGGGGTGGTCTACAGTAGAGAAACAAGCTGTGTTTCCTCCTTTGCTCCCTTGATAAGTCCTCCATGACCATTTAAAATTGGAAATTAAAATGAAATTTTTAAGTATTTTAGATTTTTAGGTCAATTGGTTCTATCCTTCACAGTAAATCACCTGAGGTGTATGCACGACAAGACTAGATTTTCTTTTAATTTCTCTTATGGGTGTTCTCATCAAGAACACTTTCCTAAATGTGTTCAGTCAATCGTAACAGAAAATGGAATGGGAAATATCTGCATTAAAGGGAAATCTTTTAATGATCTTGACTAGGAGAGACTAAAGACATGATACTGAATGTATTTAGGAACAAAACTCAAGACACAGGACCCCCCAGCACTAGAGGTGGGCCCAAGGTTCTACCGGTTACAGGTTTGTATAAAAATAGCATTTCTTTGACTACTGAGAAAAGAGTAGGAAACTGAGCAAATTGCTCAAATACTTAAATATTTCTCAATGGTAACATCACTTGTCTGGGTTGTATTAGGTCTGAAATTGACCTTTATCAATCCTGAAAATCCATGCCACAGAACCTATTGGCTTATGGGAAGCAAAATAAGTCATTTTCCCCTTCTAAATATATTTAAAGATGTGAGTCTTTCTAGAATCATATATAGAATCATATAGAATCATATATAGCATATATAGAATCATATATAGCAGATACTGATGACAGCACTTCCCTCAGTTCATTTGGAGTTGCCTGAAACTGTGATGGTGGCTCTCGGTAGGGTGATATCCTCTTACCTCAGGACTTGCACATCTCTCCTGCACTGCTTGGGGACTTTCTCCAGCAACACCAAGACTTGCTCCACTAAGAGGGAGTGCAAACTAGAATTACAGTGGGGTAGAGCACTTGGAACAATCTTCAACCAATCCTGATACAAGTCAATAAATCAGTTTCTCAATCTCCCTGCCATCTGGTGGATAACTCCAGGTGTATTCCGTATAGTTTCTTACAGCTACTAACTAGATAGGCTCCTTGTAAACCAGTCATTGATGTTTTTTGTGGGACTTTGTAACTTTTCTCACTCCTTCACTAGTGCTTCCTGAATTCATCACCCAAATAAAATCCCAATACAAGTCCTTAAAGTCTGCTTCTGCAGTGACCCAAACTAATACAAAAGTAGTTGTAATCAATCTCTAACCTGGTACTTTGGGAATGTGTGTGCAGTTATATATACACATAAAAGTTTTCAATAAATGAAAGCAAAGTATGCAATAAAGGCAAAGATACACCATCATGGGGACTGTCATCAAGGTCACCCTCAGCTATCAACCCACTAAAAGCAGGATCACCAGTGGAATGTTCCTAGCTCTGACTAAGTCCAACCCCCATACTGGGTCCTTAGTATTTGCGATAGGAGAAAACATCAAATGGAACATTTGATCAAGTGAACACCAAGTGAAACTCCCCCCATCACTAAAACATTCTGGGGTAAATGGAGAGCTAGCGATTAGCTTCTCTTAAATATCTTAAAAAAGCAGGTTGCGGGGGTGGTTTCTATATATAGTCATTTAACTAATATAGCACTGATGAAATCATGGATCCTGAAAAATTACTATAGACTCATGCAGAAAATAGTCAAGTAGTAATCTCATTTACAATTAGGAATAAAGCCATAAAGAAATGTGAGATCATGGGCCTCCCTGGTGGCTCAAGAAGTTAAGATGCAACCTATGAAGCTATCCGCAGCCACTACACCATGAGTTCAATCTCCAGCCAGGGAGCAACCCACATGGTGCAGCAGACCTCTCCTGACTTGCCCACTGCTCCCCTCAGCAGTATATTTCTTCAGTCTGCCTGTTCTGGTCCCCACTCTGTCTCTGGTGAATCCTCTCACCCCCCACACCTCTGGCCTGTACCCTGAGTTCTTGTATGCATAAATAAATAAATCTTTAAAAAAGAAAGAAAGAAATGTGAGATCACTAATTTGAAGAATATAAATATCCAAAGAAACCAAACTGCCAAAAATTAGAATAATGCTTATATTTTTTGAAAAGTATATTGGTTACCAGGGGACATAGGAGAAGGAGGGGAGAGGGGAGGGTCGCTGTCATGGTTATGGCACTGGGGAGATGGTGGAGGGTCACTGGGGCAAGTGTACACATGGAGGGGTGAGGTTGTACTCTGAAAATTATAGTTATATAAACTGCTGGCAAACCGGGAAAACTTGAAAAAACAATAAAATGTGTGAGAGCTTTGTAAATAAAGCAATAAAAATTTACTGAAGAGCATAAAAGAAGACTTGAATAAATGGAGAGTCCATGCGATGTTTCTGAAATGGAAGATTTAATATTCCAGAGATGGCAATTCTTCCCATGTTTATTCATATTTTAGCAGTCTCAATCAAATACCAAGAGATTTATTTTTAGAACTTCAAGACATTATTCTAAAATTAATTTGGAAGAACAAATGAATAAGAGTAGTTGAAAAAATGTATTAAAAAGAAAAATATTGGTGGGGAGAGGAATGACAAGATGATTCTATTATCAGATATTTAATACCATAGAAATGAAAATAATTCAAGTAGAGACATATCAAATTAAAAAGTAATAAAAATGGAGTACAGAATGGAACTTCAAAATATCAGTGTAAATACTCCAAAAAAAAATCTGTTGTTCCATAAAAGCAATGAGAAACTGGGGCCAGGGGAGGGGTAGATATCAAAATCAACTTTTTCAGAACTCTGGAAATTAACCAAAAACTTGCAATAATCTAAGAAGCATTTGTCAAGAAAAACAAGCTGAATCACAGCAAAGACAGTGAACTTGGTGGTATTTTAATTTATCTGTGTCCACCCCCCCTCTCCTCAGCACCACCATGAACCTTGAAATCCAGAAGCCTCAAAACTCTACTAACCACTAAAACTAGCAACCTAAAAGTTACTAACAAAGAGAATACAATGAGGGTTGGCGAATATAAAAAGTTCCCATCCCCAGAAAACAATCACTGTTGCATCTGTCAGGAAATTCCTTGGCAAAGTTCCATGCACAAGACTTGTTACTATTTTTCTTGACTTATTATCTCCTCACCTGGAAAATTCCTGCACCTAGGTTTTGTCAAAAACAGCTGAAAGGTGGGGCCTCCCCTGTTGGTGCAGCGGGTTGAGCCCAGCGCTGTGAAGCTGTGTGCAGCCTCTGCAGTGCAGGTTCAATCTCGGCAGGCCGGCAAGAATCCCTCTACTCCTCCTGCCATCTATTCATCCATTCACCACCCAAGTACCTTTCCATCCGCTAATCCATCCTTCCCTACCTACAAACACACACACACACACACACACACACACACACACACATCAGTGAGCTCCTGACTCACCCACTGCTCCCCTCAGCAGTGTATTTCAGCCTGTCTGCCTGTCTGCCTGTTCTGTTCCCTGCTCTGTCTCTGGGGAATCCTCTCGCCCTCCCACACCTCTGGCCTGTACCCCAGCTCTTGTATAAAAATAAATAATAAAAAAAATTTAAAAAAACACAACAACTGAAAGGTGTTTAACCTCACATATGTCTGAGGGGGTGATAATAGTAGGGCAAATAAGAGACTGGTAAGGGAAAAAATACTTGAACAGAAGATCTGGGGAAAAACTATCATCCCTGTATTCCTGGGGCTCTAGCAGGTCATGTGCATTTGTAAGGCTCTGGCATGTCCAGGAAAGACCAGAGAGAGCCCTGAGCTCTCACACCTGTAACTGCCTTGGGGCCCTGCACAAGCAAGAAGTGAAAGCTAAGGTAGAGTCATAAATCTCCAGAGCATTGGAGACATGCCCAACACCGACAGAGTCACTGGGCAAAGTATGGAAGACTTACTGGTTCAAACAATCTCCAGCTGATCATTAGCTGACTACTCAGCTAGCCAAGCAGAGATGGCAGTGGTTGCACTTGACACAGCATAAACTTTAGAGGTTGAGTTCAGGAAAGTCATTAAACAACCATAACAAGAAGAAACATTACAAACATTATAAATGTAAACATTTTACATTAGAAACATTATAAATATTATAAAATGTAAACAGTTTATGAAAACAGTTTCTACTGCCTACACAAAGACTTTAAATCAGTGTTTATATATCTTTTAAAAAAAACTAAAGGAAACTAGATCTAAAGAGTTACAGTCTAACAACAATGATTACCAAAGAATATTAATAGAGATGTGAAATATTTTTAAAGAACCAAATAGAAACTCTGGAAATTGAAAAAAAAAACAACAGGTTTATAAATCACTAAATTATCCAACAGCCATTTTCCAATTTTAGTTGAAAAAGGGAATCAGCAAACTTGAAGATAGATCAATTAAATTATCCATTCTGAGGAACAGAAAGTAAAAGAATTGTAAAAAATTAACAAAACTTCATAAATCTGTGGGATAACATCAAATATACTAACACAAAATAACTGAAGTTACAAAAGGACAAGAGAGAGGCAGAAGGAATATTTGAAGAAATAATGACCTAATACTTTCCAAATTGGATAAAAATTATTTTTCCACATACTGATAAAATTTTAACTCCTAGACACATAAGAGCTACACTGTCAAAAAATAAATAAATAAAGTTCAGAAATAGTCCCAAGTAGATCTGATAATTTAGTATGTAATAGAAGTTGCATTTCATTTTACTAAGAAAAACTGGATTGATCAGTAAATAAAGTTGGGCCATCAAATTAGTGATTTAGAAAAAAAAATAAAATGTATCTCTGACTCTCTGACATTTTCCAGAATAAGCTCTTTTTTTTTTTAAGATTTATTTATTTATTTATTTATACAAGCACTGGGTACAGTCAGAAGCGTGGGAGGGTGAGAGAATTCACCAGAGCCAGAGCAGGGAGCAGAGCAGGCAGAAGGACCGAAGCACACTGCTGAGGGGAGCAGCGGGTGGCAGGAGAGGTCTGCGTGCCATGCGGGACCCTCCTCCAGTGGCCGGGGTGCAGCCGGGGATCGAACCAGCACTTCAGAGGCTGCGGGCAGCTTCGCAACCCAGCACTCAACCGCTGCGCCACCGGGGAGGCCCCCAGAATAAACTCTTAATTGATGAAAAATTTAAATTAAAAAAAAAGAAATCATAAAAGTTCTAGGAAGAGGTTCCAGTAAAACAGGGTAATATAGGAAGCTACATTCCCCCTCATTCCATGGATACATCAAATCAATAGCTCTATATGAAGAAATTCTCTCCAAAAGATATTTAGAAACTAATGGGGCAAGTCTAACATGTCAAGCAAATGAGAAAATACCCACATCAAAACAGGTAAGAAAGGCTGGGACACACTCACACCGTAAACCCCACTCCTCAAATGGTGATATGCAATCAAGCAGACAACCACAACTCCCAAATTTTCCCTGAGGAGTGAAGATTTTGACCCAACATCAACTACCCCAACTTTTAAGACTTATGCCTAAGGCAGCTCCCTCCCAAAATACTCAACTCTACAAGTCAACTAGGCTTGCATCCATAGGATTCTCAGCAAAGAAACTATTCTTACCAGCACTTGTTGCTTTCCTCCTCAGACTCGGCCCAGAGGGAACAGACAGAAACTTCTATTTCCCAGTCTTTGCCTGAAAAAGGTCTGTTTGCATACTCCAAAAGTGGCTGCCTAAGGGTCAAACTTCTAATTTAGCAACATTTAGGAGCTAACTGATCTTCCCTGGAGAAGACTTGGGAGGCACCAAGTGGTGTCTTCCTGGAAAAAGCCTGTGCACACATCTGGCACCCCAGCTTATGTGATTACTGCCCAGAGAATACACTTCTTGATAACCAGCTTCCAGGGGCCAGCAATGCTTGCATCCATGGGTCCCACAACTCTGCAGCAAATAACTAAATCGTTATTCTGGCTCACTCCCCAAGAATCAGCACAGAGGGGATAGCAGAAATAATATCTCCCAGTTCTTGCTGAAAGAGGCTTTCTTGTATGCTTTAAAAAGCTGCTGCCTGAGGGTCCAGCTTGCTATCAATCTGATTTTAGGTGCTGAGAATCTGCCTTTTGGGACATTGAGAACAAAAGTAGCTTGGAAAATCACAAAGGTAGCTTGGAAAATCACAAAAGGTTTGAAAGAAAAATCACAAGCTTGAACAGGGCTGAACAATAAAGCCCATTTTCCATACCAGACTACTCCATTAAGACTGGTAGAGGTGGCTGTTTTATCTAACGCACAGAAAACAGAACAGAGCTGAGAAAAATGGAGGAACAAAGGAATATGTTCCAAATGAAAGAACAAAATAAAACTGCAGAAACAGACTTCAATGAAATGGATATAAGAGATTTACCTGTGCCCATTCTTACCACTTTTATTCAACAGTACTGAAAGACCTAGAGAGATAAGAAAAAGAAATAAAAGTCATCCAAATAAGAAAGGAAGAAACAAAACGGTCTTTATTTGCAAATGAATTGACATTATGTAGAGAAAACCCTGAAGTCTTCTCTAAAAAGCTGTTAGAAATAATCAATGAGGGCCTCCCCGATGGTGCAGCGCTGGGTTGCGAAGCTGCCCGAAGCCTCCGCAGCGCCGGTTCGATCCCCGGCTGAGGGTCCCACATGGCGCGCAGACCTCTCCTGCTGCCCGCTGCTCCCCTCAGCAGTGTACTTCAGTCCTTCTGCCTGCTCTGCTCCCCGCTCTGGCTCTGGTGAATTCTCTCACCCTCCCGCGCTTCTGACTGTACCCAGTGCTTGTATAAATAAATAAATCTTAAAAAAAAAAAAAAGCATAATAAGAAAGCAAATTAAAAAAAAGAAATAATTGATGAATTGAATAAAATTTCAGGATATAAAAATCAATATACAAAATAAGCATCATCTCTATACATTAATAACAAATTATCAGAAGAAATTAAGAAAACAACCTGTTTACGGTAGTGCCAAAAAGAAAAAAAAATACCTAGGAGTAAATTTAACCAAGTTGTTGAAAGATATGAAAACTATATATAAGACAATGATAAAAGAAATTGAAAATCAAATAAAGATATTCTGTGCTCATGAATTGGAAGAGTTGTTATAATGTCCATACTACCCCCAAGCATTTGACAGATTCAGTGCAATCACTAACAAACTTATAACAGCATTTTTCACAGACAGAGCAAATAATTTCAATATTTGTAAAAAATCACAGAAGACTGTGAATTATCAAAGAAGAACAAAACTGGAGGTATCACACTAGCAGTTTGCAAACTACATTACAAATCTGTAGTGATCAAAATAATATGGCATTGCCATAAAAACAGACAAATAGATCAATGGAACAGAATAGAGAGCCCATAAATAAACAAATATATAATCAAGGAATTAATGACAAAGAACATACAATGGGGAAATGACAATCTCTTTAATAAATGATATTGGGGAAACCAGGCATCCACAGACCAAAAAAAATGAAACCATCCTATGTCATGCACAAAAATCACCCTCAAATGTATTGAAGACTTGAACATAAGACCTAAGACCATAAAACTCCTAGAACAAAGTTAAGGGAGAGAGATCTTTGACCAGTCTCAACAGTGAGTTTTTGGATTTGATACCAAAAGCACAGCCAACAAAAACAAAAATTAATAAGTGCAAGTACATCAAACTGAAAGGTTTCCTCACAGCAAGAGAAAAAAAAAATGAAAGCAACCTACAAAATGGGAGAAAATATCTGCAAATCCTACAACTAATAAAGGGTTAACATCCAAAATATATGAAGTCACACAACACAATATCATAAAAACAAAATCTTATTTTTAAATAGATGAGTAGACACTTGTCCAGAAAAGGCATACAATTGACCAATAGGTAATTAGTATCACTAATCATCACAGAAATGCAAATCAAAACCAAATGAGATAGCACTTCACATTTTTCTAGAAAAACAATCATCAAAAAGGTAAGTGTTGTGAGAGAACATGAAGAAAACTCTTGCATTGTGTTAGGGGGATATAAATTGGTATAATCACTATGAAGGCACAGAGTTTCCTCAAAAAATTAAGAATAGAACTAACATATGATCCAACAATTCTACTTCTAGTTATATACCCAAAGAATGAAAACACTAATTTGAAAAGATATATGCATTCCTATGTTCATTGTAACACTATTCACAACAGCTAAGATATGTAAATAACCTAATTACCTGACAAGATATGATTGGATAAAAATGTTGTGTATATACACAATGGAGCCAATCTATTAAAAAGATGAAAAAAAAAAAAAGATGAAATCTTGTTGTTTGTTATAATATTGATAGGCCTTGAGGGGATTATGCTAACTGAAATAAGTCAGAAGAGAAAGACAAATACCATATGATTCCCTCATTTGTATAATATAAGAAACAAAACAAATGAACAAACAAAAGGAAAACAAACCCTTAATCTCTAACAATAGAATGGTGGTTACAGGGAGGTAGAACAGAGGGGCTGATTGGTTGGTAGTGGATGGTAACTGAACACTTGCTGCTGGACAGGGTGTAATATGTACAGTTGCCCAGGCTAGAAACTGTACACCTGAAACCTATACAGAACTGTAAGCTAATATTACCTCAATACAAATTATATATAAAAATTAGTAAAAATAAAACTCTAGCTGGATTAAAGACACAAATTAAAAAATAAAACCATAACAGAACACACAGTTTCCCCCAAAAATTAAAACAGAACCACCAGACAATGCCAAAATCCCTTTTCTGGGTTATAACCAAAGGAAATGGAAATGATATCCAAAAGATATTTGCACTCAGGTGTTTATTGCAGTATTATTCATAGTAGCCAAGATGTGGAAACGACATGAATGTCGATCAATAAATGAATATATTAAAAATGAGATAGATAGGTGATTAGATAGAGATGATAGAACATTAAGAGAGAGGCAGACATATAGAAAGAATATACACAATGAGATATTAAGCGAGAAACCCTAGCATTTGTGATAACATGGGTGGACCCTGAGGACATTATGCTAAGGGAAATAAGCTACATGTGTTTATTTATATGTGAAATCCAAAAAAAGGCAAACTCACAGAACTAGAGCAGAAAAGTGGTTTGCAGGGGCTGAGAGATAAAAGAAATAGGGAGAGGTGGGTAAGAGGGTACAAACTTTCAGTTATAAGATAAATAAGTGGGCCTCCCCTGGTGGCGCAGGCAGTTGAACGCAGCGCTGTGAAGGCGCCCGCAGCCTCAGCAGTGCCGGTTCGATCCCGGTCGGCCAGCGAGGGTCCCACATGGTGCAGCAGACCTCTCCTGTCTCGCCCGCTGCTCCCCTCAGTGGTGTATTTCGTCAGTCTGCCTGTTCTGTTCCCCGCTCTGTCTCTGGTGAATCCTCTCACCCTCCCAAGCATCTGGCCTGTACCCAGGTTCTTGTATAAATAATCTTTAAAAAATAATAATAAATAAGTTCTCAAGCTATGATATAAAACACAGTGAGCACAGTTGATAATACTGAAAATTGATAAAAGTGAAATTTGCTAAGATTCTTAACAACAACATAAAAAATATATGAGATGATAAATTGTGAATTAGCTAGATGGGAGGAATCCTTTCACAATGTGTGTGTATATCAAATTACCATGATGAATACCTTAAATATCTTACAATTTTATATGTCAGTTATACCTCAATAAAGCTGAAATTTTAAAAAAAAAGCATTAAGAAAAAGCATAAATGAATGTATATATTATTTTAGGAAAAAGCATCAGTTTTGACATGAAAACTAAAAGTGATGAAGGAAAATACTATTTTGATTATATTTTTTTTTTTAATTTTCTTTATGGCAGAAAGAAAAAGCAGCAGCAAAATAAGAAGATAACTAAAATATTTGCAACCTGTGAAACACACAGCTTACTACAAAATGTGTTTACAAATTAGAAAGGAAAAGCACTCACAAAAAAGAAATAAAGTAAGTAATTAACAATAATTATAGTGACTATCACTCATATTTAAAGGCACAAAATTAAAATACACTACAATATTTTCACATAGCAGATGTTTTATCTGCTTTAAATCTCTATCAGAATAGACAAAGGAGGTAAATAAAATATGTGGTGATCATTTCACAATATATCATATACCTAATCATCACACAGTATACCTTAAATTTCACAATATTATATGTCAATTATGTCCCAGTAAAGCCGGAAAAATAAAACTATTTTTAAAAAATGCATTTTCCTGTTTATACCCTTTGCCTGGCATTCCCACACACAGTTATTAAATCCTATAGAAACACTTTTACCAAGTGCACAAACACATCCAGTAGGATATTTATTACAAGGAAGTGATAGTGAAAAACTACAAACACCTAAATGCCCATCAACAGATTTCAATCAAATTATCTGTGATTAATGATAATGTTAAATATTACATTACTTACATTTAAAACTATTTTAAACCTAGGTATAATAAATAACTTTTCAGAGATGAGTTTATTCTGCTACACCTGGGTATGTTCTTTTTCTGGGATCAAACTAATATGTGCTGCCTGCTGGTTAAACAGCTTGTCTCGCTCCTATCATCACCTTGGACCTTCGGACCATGTTCAAAATGGGAGTGGGAAGTGGGAAATTGTATGTTACATGACCTGTGGCTTACTCATGCTTGTTTGTTTTTAAGAAGGAAAAAGACTAATTATAATAAAGAAAAAATAAAAATCACCAAGCAGGGCCTCCCCTGGTGGCGCAGCGGTTGAGCCCTGGGCTGTGAAGCTGCCCGCAGCCTCCGCAGTGCCGGTTTCATCCCCAGTCGCCAGGCAAGGGTCCTATATGGTGCGCAGACCTCTCCTGCCACACCCGCTGCTCCCCTCAGCAGATTGTTTTGTCGGTCTGCCTGTTCTGTTCCCCGCTCTGGCTCTGGTGAATTCTCTCACCCTCCCTTGCTTCTGACTGTACCCAGTGCTTGTATAAATAAATAAATAAATCTTAAAAAATAAATAAATAAAATAAATAATAAAAAATAAACAAAAATAAAAATCAACAAGCAACTGTAGTAGACCAGAGACATGCTACTGGTTTTGGTGGGGGAGGGAGGGGAGGGATTAGGGTTAAAATAAGGGGGGTGGGAATTGTATGGGGAATATAACCAAGATGAAAATGCATACATTGTGCAAAAATGAAAAATGATGTAAGAATTATATACAATAAAATAATAACAAATAAAATAAAATAAAAAAGTAATCTTTATTCCCATTTTGCTTTTGGGTATGCTTGTGTTTAGGTTGTTAGATCTGAACCTATCTTCATACTTAATTTTTTTCTTTCCAAATTATGTTTATTGAGGTTTAAAGTAGGTTTGCATCTTTGCATCTGCTCTGGGGTTATACTTTCAAACCTTACTCATAAATGTTTGAAAACCAGTTATTCCCCATCCAAATATAAAATATATATACTGGAAAAAAAATGAAACTATTTTAAACCTTAAATATATTAATCATTAGAGATGTGTCATAGACACAAATATAAAAGCTTTCTTTTACTATCTCATTAACTTAATGCTAAAGTCCTCACTGCTGAAAGACTGAATTGATCAAATGTTGAGAGATTTAGCGATTGGAAAACAAAGAGTATAGAATGTCAGAGTTGGACGATTAATTAGAGACATCGAGCCCTCTATTTTCATTTTTCCTAAGGAAATTATGACCCAGAAAGAAGTAACTAGCCCAAAGTCACACAGTGTCAGAGAAAGTATAAAATCTCAAGTCTTTCTACTACCAATTTATTCCTTTGCTCTCCCTCTGCACACAGCAGAGCCTTCATTCACAGGTTACAGAAGGAAGTAAAAATGGCCAAATTTCAACAACTGGCTGGTTCTCACCAACCAAGTCAATCTACTTTGTCCATCAGGACATCTGACTTCCCATTATAACCCATTTGCCCTAGTCTTTTTTTATTTTTATTTTGTTAATATGGAAGTCTTCAGGAATTTGAGTGTCACCCATGCTAATTTTTCTAATCTTTTCTGTATTGCTCCCATTTAGCAAATGCACTGCCCAAGGAGCACAGCCCTTTTTTTTTTAATATTTTATTTTATATAATTGTTACATCATTTTTCATTTTTGCACAATGTATGCATTTTGGTTATATTGCCGATACAATTGCACCCCCCTTATTTTGACCCTCATCCTTCCTCTTTTTAATGATCAGAGCCAGTGAAGTGGAGGACTTGCATCCCTTTCAGTGTAGTCACTGGAGTTGAGTAGCTAAGTGCCTTCAGATCAGCCACAGATACCCCTATATCACAAGGTAAATTTCATAAAGGATGTTAGGAAGGCTTTGCACTAAATTTGCCAAACCTTAAGGCCAACATTTGAATTATTTTCTATCAAGACCTATCTGTTACATATCTGGTGTAAAGCATCACCCTCAGAAAATGTTATCCCCAATCCATGATTTATTACTGTACCCAGACCCTGGTTTTTCCAAAAACAAATCCTGAGACAAGGGTAAGGTATTTATTTGGAAGAAAACACAGTTAGAGAAGCAGAAACGTGAGGCAGGACAGAAAGTAACCCATAAAGGGTGAGTTGTGGGACTTATTACAACTGCAGGCTTATTACCACTGCAGGCTCAATTACCCCAATTACTTATTACCACTGCAGGCTTATTACCTGAGGCTCAATCCTGCTGGGGACCTCAGAGAACACCCCTCAGAGTTGTGTCACCGAGAGAAGAAGGAACTGGGGCATTTATACATCAACTCCAGTTGGTAGCGCATCTGGCCAGGCTGTTCCTCTTGTATGGGTCAGCTGTTTTTTGCTTGGAAGAGGAGTTTAAACTTGAAGAGCTCCCCTTAGATTAAAAGAAACAATTTTGATTAGGAGATTGTGTATGTTAAGGTTTATTTATTTATTTATTTTTTATTTTTTACATCATTGTTCATTTTTAAACAATGTTTGCTTCCCCCCACCCCCTCAGATGTAGTCCCCATAGAATTTCCTTCCCCAAGGCACCCATGCACCATCACCACAGTCCCCTGTGCTCCTCCCTCCCTCCCTCTGATCCCTCTCCCTCCTCCTCCCCTGCAGGATGTCTCTGGTTTATTATTGTCTGTTTTTGCTTTGTTGTGTTTTGTACTGTTATTATTTTTTTACACTGATGTCTTATTTGGTTCCCCTATATTCCTGCTATAAGTGAAACCATCCAATATTTTTCTTTTTCCTTCTGACTTATTTCACTGAGCATAATTCCTTCCAGTTCCATCCACGTTGCTGCGAATGGCATGAGTTTATCTTTTTTGATTGCTGAATAATATTCCATTGTGTATATGTACCACATCTTCTTGATCCAGTCATCTATTTTGGGGGGCATTTGGGTTGTTTCCAGGTTTTACCCGTGTTAAGGTTTAAAGAGGAGAGTGAGAAATATAGCAGCAGCTAAGGGCCCTCAGTAACATGTACAGTCATTTGGGGCCAGCCATTCATTGTCAGGTTTACTAACAAGATAAACAGTAAAATAGATAGTAAGTTTTAGGGTTGTGACATGGAAGTAAATTTTACCAAGGAAACAACCCATTTTTAAAGTGTTGTTAACCTTCCTCAGCGGAGGCAACTCTCCTCAAGGCCGCCTGCCTGCAACCAGGCAGGCCTCCTCAGCAAACCTGTCCCTTTGGGGGCAGCTCTTCCTGCCCACCTGTGTCTATGCAAGTGTCATTCATTCTTCTGTCCCCTTTTCCTAATAAGCTTGCTTTTTAAATATAACTACCACCTCTGTCTCGTGGAGAAACTCACCGGGAAACTCGCCGCATGCTCTGAAAGGGGAGCTCTGGTGAAACCTTTCCTGGTGTGAACCCAAGGACCCCACACTCCAAACTCCAAAAACCACATCAAACCCACCATTGTGAGCTGATCCTGAGTGGACTTGTCTTGCTCATCAAACCCTCCAGAGTTTCAACAAGGGTAAACCGGCCTCTCGAGAAAGCCCGCAGGACTTGGGAGTCTCCTTCCCGAGGGGTATGAGTGGGACACCAACATAATCCTTTTCACATATTTTATCAACAGTGCAACAGATCAGTTTCAGTTAGCAGAACAGACTGAGAATGTGTTTCAATCTTGGGATGGGGATTTAAAGAACTTTACGTCAAGTTCCCACCCCAAGATTGTATTTGTTGCCCCAAATGGCCTGCCAACCCAATCATTGATTCCCCTAGATTTCTCAACACAGAGGCTTGAAAACTGTTTCAGGATAATCAAAAGTAAAATATTTTGCCATAATAAAATCACCATGGATGGAAGTTGGAGCTATTCCATGAAAGAGTGTGTGGCTGAGCTCAGAGCTGCGTGTGCACGTTATTGGCACTGGGAAGAAGCCATCGAAGCAGAGCAGTTCCTCACTGCTGGTGGAATAATGGGCAGCTATGCAGGAACCTAACTGTGACCGGGGGATGCCCGGGCATGCTCCATGAAGAGCCCATCTGCAGCCCGTGTAAGGACGTGCACCCAGCTTTGGAAAGCCTCCCCGTAAAGGGTCATGGCACCGTGTCTGAGCCGCTCCATCCCTCCCTGACCCACTGTGCTTTGTGCAAGAGGCTCTCTCCCTTGTCACCACTCAGCCAGCGGGTGACACAGTCCCTTTGCACAAGGTGGGCCCTCTGCTTCCAGGGTCTCTGAGTCCTGTTCTAGGAGAGCAGTCACAGGAAAAGGGGGTTCCAGAGGAGGGGCAGGAGTACCTCACTGTTTCAAGTAAAGAGCAAGGAGAAAATAAAAAATTCATGACCCAAATCATTGATTCATAACTAGCCTTATGATGCCGGTTTTGGTCCAAGTGAAGGCTATGCAGGGAGAGGAATGCTAATGCGGTGCCTATTACTGCTCTGAATGGGTAGGTGGACAATTCTGACTACAGGGCCGCCGGGGGTGACAATCCTTGCCTGATTGATTAGCCACATCTTCCATTAAGTTGTTCTGTGCTAAGAGGCTTCCTTTTAGGCATTGGTCATGCACTTCATTTGAACAAAAATCTTCTTGGTGGAGGAGCGGAGACAGGCATGTGACTTATTGACTGCTCAGGCAGCAGCAAATCTGTGCTTCCAGCTCCCTGCAGTTTTGCCTGCTGTCTGTGCCTGGTACTCTTTGTAAAACAGCAGTCAGGAGCCAGGGAAGGAGAAGGTAAGGAAGACAGATCCTGGCCTGTCTGGAATTTCTGCATCCTCCCACCCTCACCCAGTGATGTTTTACAACGTGCTGAGGTACCTGGGAGATGACTGAGAGGTGAGGGAATGACAAGGAAACATGAAAATAGTCTTGAAAACAGTAGAAAAGTCACCAACTCCATCTGCACATGTGTGCAGCACCAATTCCAGGGACGAAGAGTTGAGGCTTTTGGCTATACCATGGGGCCTCCCCACAGGACCTATAAAGTCCAGGAACACTGCAGGGCATAACTCCTCAAAATGTGCCACTTGCCACTCCTCAAATCTGCCTGCAGAGGCCCTCCGTTCCCCAGAGGTTAGTGTTTGAGGCCTCTTGAGTGCACCTCAGGCTGCGCTTTCAAGGGGTGCAGTCTTCTCCTCCCATTCTCTCTTCCTACCAATGAGGCTACAGTCAAAACAAGTGTGTTTGGCCCGTGAAATCAGCCAGCATGCTCTTGCCGTCTCCTCTAACTGGGGTGGTTGATCTCCAGACATCCACAGTGGAAGCAGAGCTCTTTGAGAGGCACACAGATGCCTCCTCCCCATGGAGCCAGCCCAGGCCCAGCCTGGGTGCTGTCATCAGGTGCCC
The DNA here is from genome assembly GCF_014898055.3 of Talpa occidentalis. NCBI lineage: Eukaryota > Metazoa > Chordata > Mammalia > Eulipotyphla > Talpidae > Talpa > Talpa occidentalis. Next base: position 24,118,000 of record NW_023601754.1, on the reverse strand, counting down.
TTGTTCGTCCCTCACAGCTACTGTGTGTTGTACCCACTGATGCACACATTGGGATTCAAGGATCCCAGATGCAGAGATCACACTATCCCTCCTTCTTGACCAGGATTGTGTGTGAGTGTGTGTCTTTGTGTGTGTGTGTCTGTGTTTGTGTACACATACACATACACATACACAGTGGGCATTTTTAAAAATCTTGTTGAATGAAAAGATAAATGTATAAACTTTTGCCTGAATTTTCTAGAACATGATATTCTTTACTTTCGCTAAAATTTGAAACTGAACCCACAGGTTGCTGAGCAACTATTGTGATTCAGACACTGTGATATGTAATGCATGCTTTCTCATGGAGGGTATAAAACTTTCTCACTCTGATACTTAAATCATATCATAGTCAATGTGAAGTAAAATCCCAGTGTCATCTGGTTGCACCAACCTGTGGATGAGAATGGAGGTATGAGTGACTTTGAAATTCAAGCCCCTGCTATGTGAGGAGCATGGGCTTCCAGACACGTGGGGCCTCCCAGTATCACTTCCAATATTTCTAAGACCTCCTCCAAGGATAGTTTTATGAGCCTCACACTTGGCCCAGCTATGTTACAAAGCAGCACTGACCTCTCTTCCTGCCCACAGCCAGATGCCCAAGTCCATGTCTGGGCAAAGTACAACACCTCCCTACATCCCAGAGTCACCAGACACACTGGGGGCTGTGCCACATGGGGAGAACCCTGTCTCCAGCCCATGCCACCTTCAGCAGCTTGTGGAGGAAAGCAGAGACCTGACCCTGCTTTGTCATTCCACTGCTCTGGCTCATGATCCCCACCCTGGGAGTCACACCTGTCCAGGGGCCGGACAAGCACACGAGTTGTGGCCCTTCTGTTTATCCTTGTCAGGCTATTCCAACACCAACAACAATCTCCCCTCAGTCTCCCAGTTACAGAGAAAAAACCCCTGTTCATTCAAGGCATGCAGTGGATACCAGAGTGGGGAAAAAGGGGTGTGTGGGCAACCCTAGCAGCTTGAGTCCTGATCTACCTGCCAACATACTCTGCCAAACAAGCATCTTTAATAGGTTCAAATATACTTGCCAACTTCTGGGGCATGTACTTTACATTCATTATCACACGTTAACTCTTGTGTCAATTCTGTGAAGATAGCTATCACTGCCTACCATTTATGGATCAGGTGGCCAGTTATAGGGGGTTAACTAAGTTGCCAAGAGTCTCAAAGGTAGTGTCAGGACTGGAATCTGAATTTAACCCATCTTACTTCAAAGCTGTGCTTTTAATAATGTAATACACTGCTTTTTACCTTTTTCCCTCTAATCTTTTTCACCCAAGCTGTTTGGATATTTACATCTTTCTTGTTCCTGGTTTAGCCCTATGCTGAATGGACACTTGCTGAAGCTAAAATCCTGACATCATCTTAAATTGCTGAAGGGAAGTTGCCTTTTCCACAAGTCCATTATTTCTCTTGGGAGCTTCCTATCTCCTTCCTTTGAGAAGGAAATATACATGAAACAAGACCTTTAATTAGCCCTCACTATTAGCTCCTACATCCTGTAATAATTATCTTTGGCGATGTCATCTTGAATCCCCTAGGTAGCATGGATATTATGGACTATTAGAGCTTGTTCTGAAAGCTGGCCATCAGTCTGATTCATATTAGGCCAATTACTTTAACTAAAATTAAAATTTGTCAAGGATAGTTTGATGATGAGTCTTGGCAGCTAAAAGGAACCCTTAACAAGCCATGTAAGCACTCTGGCAGAAACATCCTGGTTTCATCTCAAGGTGAAGGTCTGGTTGTTAGCGAAAGTACCAGAGACCAAAGACACTAACTTTTCTGGATTTTTAGCCTTGGACAGAGTCCCAGGCTCCAGTAACTACCGTCACTGGAATCCACACAGCCAGAAAGTATATAGTTCTCTTCTATGGGACTTGAGGGCCTCAATAAAGACTGAAGTAAAAAAAAAAAAAAAAAATGGACCCATTGGCCATGGTTTTTACAGTTTAGACAGTGTAACAGATCTATTAGTTGCTATATCTATAAATGTCTATTTTCCTCATCTTAACAAAATAATGGCTTTGTGGGAGCAGCAATATGATCTGCTGAAAGTAATCTTTCGCCCAGTCTCTTTTTACTGAAAATCAGTCATGTGACATAATCATGGCTAGGAAAACTACAAGGAAGTCTGGGAAGGTTTCTGGGAAATTTTCTTATCTAACTAAAGGAAATGGGTATTGCTTTCTTTGTCACTCTCCCTTCTTCCTGTTTGGACTAAGCATGCTGTTTGGTTGGAAGCAGAGCTGTTATCTTGCAAACGTGAGGTGACAATCTTACAGATGAAATACAATCTGCTAAGTATGGCAGAACAGCATAGCATGAAGAGTCTGGATCCTGAAGGCATGTGAGTTGTGGCACAGTCCCTGGGATGGACACCTCCAAATTAAGTTGCTGTCATTTGATTCTCTGTCACAGGCTGCTGTAATCAATCCTAATAGGTACAGCTGGAATAAAGCAGATGACACATACTTATGCCATTTGAGCAGGGAAAGTGGAAGCACGGTCAGCAGTCCTATCTAAAGACCACTGAATGCTGTGAGCGAACATGAAAGGCAGATAAAATCAGAACAGATTATGACAACCCTCTCTGCATCTTTTAAAGCAAGGTGTTCATTCATTCATTCTCATGGATGGAGCACCTGTTAGGCTTATGTGTTAGGAATGATGGAATGATACTGTAAATGCATTATAACTAGTCTATGGTTATACAGTGTGTACAGTGGCCTGCTCTGGCCACCTCAGTCACAGAGCCTTCTTTACCTCACATCCTGAGAAGGCTCTTCTTTGCTGCATGGGAATCACCTAAGGCACATGTTCATCATCATGTCCAGTACAAGAACAGGACATTCCAAGGCCTCCCTGGTGGCGCAAGGGATTAAGCACAGCACTATGAACCTATCTGCAGCCACTGCAACATGAGTTTGGTCCCCGGCCAACCAGGGACCTACCCACATGACGCAGCAGACCTCTCTTGTCTCACCCACTGCTCCCCTCAGCAGTGTATTTCAGTAGATCCACCTGTTCTGCTCCTCATTCTGTCTCTGGTGAATGCTCTCACCTGCTCCACCTCTGACCTACACCCCAGTTCTTGTATGCATAAATAAATAAACAGCATCAATATCATGCCCCTCTAAAGCCTGTCCTACACCCAAAAGCCTTTTCTGTATCAGTGAATATGAATTCATCTTTCCAGGTATTCAGGAAAAAAAAAAAAACACACCACTCTTTCTTAACCTCTTTCTATTTTTTGTAGTCTACATGCAATTCACTAATAATGTTGTTCTACATTCAAAATACACCCAGAATCTAACCCTTAATAGCACCTCCCCTTCTTCTACCTTCATCATCCCTCACCTCCTCTCAGCGCTCTGTTCCCATCCTCACCTCTTGACAGTCTTCACACAGTAGCCTGAGTGGTCCTTTTAGGCTATAAATCCAGCCAGGTAACCATATGCTCACTGAGACATGCCCACTGCTTTCAGAGCAGAAACCAAAGCTCTCCCAATAACCAGCCAGCCTCCCATGATCCAGGCCAGGTCACCTCCCTGACTGCTCTCCTCCCTGACTGCTCTCCTCTTCTGGGTCAACAACCTAGCCCTGACCTCCTGCTGTTCGTCAAACACACCCAGCCTCCTGCAGGTCTTGGCTGGCTACCCCTTTGTAATGCTTTTCCCTGATGTCTTCAAGACTGAACTGGTCTCATCCTTCACCTGTCGGCTCTTACATCATCTCCTGGGCCGGGGGAAAGATGGGTGCCAGGGAGTGGAGGAGGAGCTTTCTGAGAGGGGCTCAAGTAGTCCCCCTCTCTTCTTTGTAAACCAGAGTAGTTTCACTTTTGTGTGATTTGTGCATTGAAGTTGCATATAAGAATTCATGTGAACTAAGGATTTCATTGCCTTAACAGAAAGCTTAAAAAACCACCATATTGCATTGTGTAAGGCAGAAAGAAAAAGAAAAATATTGGATGGCCTCACTCATAGCAGGAATTTAGAAAACCTAAATAAGGGACCAGGAAAAATACTAATTATAATAAAGTAGAAATCAAAATCAATAAGCAACTATAAACCAGAGACACACTACGGGGGTGAGGGGAGAGGAGGGATTAGGGTCAAAATAAGGGGGGTGGGAATTTTATGGGGAATATAACCAAGATGAAAATGCATACATTGTGCAGGAATGAAAAATGATGTAAAAATATATAAAATAAAAAAACCCCACCATATTAAAAGGGGCAAATCTTGCATACTTTTTAGACACAGCTGTTGTAATTTGAGTGAGAAATTATAAGGGAGGAGCAAGATGGCATTTATGCACACAGTAAGAAATGGATGGACCTGAGAAATATTTATGAGGGGGCATTCAACAAGCCTGTTTGTTGATTGACTTGTTCATTGCATGAGAAAGAGTCAAAGACACACCCTGGTTTCTAAACAGAGTGTCACATGTGGTGATAGCATATACAGAATGGTAGTGGGGTCTGAGCTGGCAAGTGCAATTTTATTGAGTGTCAGGTGTTTGGGATAATCATAAGGAAACTACCAAAAGTCAGGGACAAAGTCAGTTAGGAGTAGAAATGCAAGAGTCATTATGATTAATAAAAATATCTGCCATTTTTGGAGAATTGTTGACATGTCAGGCTTTGTGCTGAATCTCACAAGGTAATTAAAATGACTCCATAAATATATAGAATATTTGTTCAAGTTGACTTCTGTTCCATTCACTTAAATTAGTGAAAAGTAGAATGTTCATGAGGAAATAGAGGTGCCTCACAGAAACACTGGGCAAGGAAGCTGTAGGACCTCTGAGAACTACAGCCAGCACTTGAACCCCCTCAGGATTGTTTTCCCATCTCTTGCCTGTTCTCCTCGCTGAAGGACAGCTCTTCTCGGTGCCATAGCCATACAAAGCATATTGCCATGGGCCTCCATTCAGTTCATGGATGATGGCCACCAGCCACACGCAAGCTTGATACATGCCCACACTGTTTCTTAGTCTCTAGTAGGAACTGCCAGGGAAGTGATTCAATTGGCTCAGCTTGGAGTGGTTCCAGCTCTGAACCTATCACCTGAAATAACAGATCATACAGTGAAATCATGTGGTTGGAAAGAGTATAAAGCACCCATTTCCTAGAATAAGGGGTGCAGATGAGGTCTTTCCCAGAAAAACAAATAGAACTTGACAGATAAAGCAAAGGGCATCTCCCACAGGAAGCTGTCATCACTCCACTTTATAGAAGCTACATAATTGAATGAAATTCTCCAGGAAACTTCATACAACCGGAGGAGAAAGGAACGAGCAGCATTTTGCTTCAGGTCCAGTGTTTACCAGATAATTGGAAGGAGAGAAGCTGGGGCAGAATCCTGCAACAATTCCTGTTGGTGCCACACTCGTATCCAGAAGGATGTTTGCAGAGCTCCATCTCACGCTGGTGGCTTCCTTGGTCGCTCCTGTCTGGGGGTATTCCCTGGTCACTAGAGCACATGCTGCCCTCACACAGAGAACATCAGAAACACCAGAGTGAACCAATGAGACACAACAGATAACTATGTCAGCTTCCTCACCTCTTTGGGGACAAATCCTAAAGAATGTTCTACCAAAAAAAAAAGAAATTTCTACAAATTCATGACAGTCCCCAGAGGGCAAGCCCCAATAATGAGAACCTGATACAGTTTCTTTTTCTCCTTCTTTCAGTCTTTGTTTCGCTCTCCCATCCATCATGAACTTCCTAGGAAACTACATGCACTCAAAATGTCAATGGACACTGGAGGGCACATGGGCCCCACAGCTAGCTCCCAACCACCACCTGATACTATGCAACCCTGGGAAGGTCATGTCTGAGGGTCCTCCCCCACGCACTCACAATGGCAAGACGTGTCTCTGGCTCAGAATGCAATAAACAACAACAGAATTTATTAACAAAGGGGAAAATGGGGGCCTCCCCTGGTGGCGCAGGCAGTTGAGCACAGCGCAGTAAAGCTGTCCGCAGCCTCTGCACCGCCAGTTCAATTCCGGCTGGCCAGTGAGGATCCCACATGGTGCGTCAGACCTCTCCTGTCATGCCTGCTGCTCCCCTCAGCAGTGTATTTCATCAGTCTGCCAGTTCTGCTCCCCACCTCTGTCTCTGGTGAATCCTCTCACCTTCCCGCGCATCTGGTCTATACCCTGGTTCTTGCACAAATAAATAAATCTTAAAAAAAAAAAAAAAGTTTTAAAAAGGGGGAAAATGGGAAAAAAGGAAAGAGTTTCTAAGCCCACAAATGGTCAGCTGTCCACAGGGTCCAATAGTCCAAGCCAAAAGCTACTTATGCTAGATGGTGTTGTCACTTTGACGAGAGCCTGGAACTAGTGGAACACCAACAAATGGTGGACAAGGACCCAACCCACATTGGCAAATAGTTACAGGTGATGGCGCTGAGGCAGCAGCACAGTGGTCAAAAGAAGCAATCCAAAGGCCAGGCTGGGCAGCACCAGATGCAACAGCACCAGGAGGTGGTGCCAGATGTGCTGAAGGCAGGTATGATGCCAGAGGATCAGAAGTGGTGGATAGCTCTTAAATATGGCCAGACAACTCTTAAAGGTGGCCAAGCATTGTGGATAGGTGCCAGACAGCAGACAGTGATATGGAAGATCAAGCACTAGTATCACAGCTCTTTAGAAACGCTGGTCACAGCCCAGTGACAGACAGTTCTTCAAAGGCATGAAGCACAGGCCCGCAGTGGAGAGCTCTCAGAGATGCTAGGCACAAGCCAGAAGCACACAACTCTTTTAGAGGCCCTGGGCACAGGTCCCTAAAGGCCAGCGGTGTCAGCGGGCCAGAGAATCAGGCACCACAATCCAACAGCAGTTCAAAGTTGGGACTAGCAAAGTTCTCAATGAATGAAAGTGCCTGAAATGAAGGTTTTGGTGAATGAATGAAACTTGTGAAGCCCTCCTTATATCCCCTTCAGAGTGCCCACCTTTCAAGCCTGATTGGTCCATTTTTAAAATCCTGTGGGCATCAAAACCTGAATGGCTCCAGCCAGGTTCAAACCCGACCAGCATGTCTTCAAAGCTGGCATGGTGATTCAAAATCCAAACCATAACTAATGCATGAAAACCCATCCTGTGCTAGGTCAGCTGTCTTGTGCCAGTGGTACAGTGTTGCTGGGAGAGCTCCACTGTATCCCTGAACCAGGAGAAGCCAGGCTCCTGCTGCACAACACAGGAAGATAAGCTGGGAGAAGCTGCTCAAAGCACTGAGGGGAGGCAGCACCAATCAGGATGTTCCCCTAGGACTTAAGAATAAAATTGGACAAATTGTTGCTTTTCCCATGGACTGGTAAATAAAAGGTTAAAAACCTCATGCTCTAGGTCTGGATACCTGCTGCCATAAATGTATACTTTCAACTGCCCCACCCTGCTGGGAGTTGAAAGGCCCTGCTTCCAAGACAGGAAATGTCTCTAAAGGCCCTCTGTGGTCAAGATTGAAAAGATGACTCCACAGACACCAGTGAGATCAGGCAAGCAGTCAGTGTTTACTGATTAGCAAAACAGCAAGGAAAGAGAGGTCCAGGAAGATCTCTCTGGGCATGAAAGATTCTTTGAGGTTCCATATGAATTTCATCAGCATTTGTTCTATTTCTTTGAAGAATATCATTGAGATTTTTATTGGAATAGCATTGAATCTGTATATTGCTTTTAGTAGGATGGACATTTTAATGTTAATTCTTCCAATCCATGAGCAGGGGATGTCTTTCCATTTCTTTTGTGTCTTCTTCTATTTCTTTTAATAGTGTTTTATAATTTTCTTTGTATAGGTCTCTCACCTCTTTTGTTAGGTTTATTCCCAAGTATTTGATTTTTCTTTGTTTCAGATATAAAAGGGATGGTTTTCTTGATTTCTTCTTCAGATTGATTGCTTGTGTACAGGAAAGCTACTGATTTTTGCATGTTGATTTTGTATCCTGCTACTTTGCTAAACTAGTTGATTATTTTTAGTAGTTTTTCTGTGGAGTTTTTAGGGTTCTCTATGTATATTATCATATCACCTGAAAATAGTGATAGTTTTACTTCTTTTTTCCCTATCTGGATTCCTTGTATGTCTTTCTCTGGTCTTATTGCCCTGGCTAGGACTTCCAGCATTATATTGAAAAGCGGTGGTGAGAGAGGTCATCTTTGCCTTGTTCCAGAATGGCACATATCAAAAAACAAGCAACAACAAACGTTGGCGAGGATGTGGTGAAAAAGGAACTCTCCTGCACTGCTGGTGGGAGTGCAAACTGGTCCAACCACTTTGGAAAGCTGTCTGGAGGTTCCTCAGTCTACTGAAAATGGAGCAAACATATGACCCGGCAATTCCACTACTACAGATCTACCCAAAGGACACAAAAACATTGATTCAAAAGAACACCTGTACCCCTATGTTTGTTGCAGCACTATTTACAATAGGTAAAACCTGGAAACAACCCAAATGCCCAAAAAATAGATGACTGGATCAAGAAGACGTGCTATATATACACAATGGAATATTACTCAGCAATCAAAAAAGATAAGCTCATGCCATTCGCAGCCATGTGGGTGGAGCTAGAAGGAATTAAAATAAGCCAGAAGGAAAAAGAAAAATATTGGATGGTTTCACTTATAGCAGGAATATAGGGGAACCAAATAGACATCAGTGTAAAAAAATAATAATAGTACAAAATACAACAAAGCAAAAACAGACAATTCTAAACCAATGACATCCTGCAGGGGAGGAGGGAGAGGGATCAGAGGGAGGGAGGGAGGAGCACAGGGGACTGAGGTGATGGTGCACGAGTGCCTTGGTGAAGGAAACTCTAAGGGGACAACACCTGAGGGGGTAGGGGGGGGAAGCAAACATTGTTTAAAAATAAACAATGATGTAAAAAAATTTAAAAATTAATATTAAAAAATAGATTCTTTGAGGTGCCAGGGCTAGGGGTCTATATAATTTTGGGGACTTGGTTCTAAAAACAAAAGAGTTAAAGTTAAATGACTAAGCAAGCAAGGACAGTGGACTTGGCGAACGCCCACTTATTGCTAGTTGTGAGCACCAATAAGTGGCATCTCAATGGTCATGCAGGTCGTGACCACCTCCAAGGTGACATCTCCCGGCGGCAGTGTGCCTGCAGCTCTGTGCACTGGTCTGGTCTCACGGTCTGTGACTTGTCATCTGGGTCTGTAACTCCACCTTTTCCCCATAGCAGTCAACTGGGAAAAGATAGCTAAGGAATAAGAAAAAGTAAGAAAAAAACAATGGGCCAAGGAAATACATGGCAGGTATTTGGGTAAACAAAATTTTGTCCCATCATGTTTTTAATCCCTTCCTGTACTGTCTTTGTCCTAGAACCCCTCTGAAACTGCAAGCCTAGGGGAACATCCAGTTGGTGGGGCCTCATCTGGTGCTTACAATTGCAGGACACAACTCAAACACAGACACATGGAAGCTAGCAATAATAATAGGGTTTATTTACAGGAAGGCAAAAGTTAGGAGAAATGAGAAAAAAAAGAAGGTTTCTAAGACAGCACATGGTAGTCTGTCCTTTCCCACACAGTGTCCGTGCTGCTGAGTCCAAAACAAAAGTTGCGCATGAAAAATTGCAGCTGTCCCTTTGTTGGGAACCTGGAATGTACTCACATGGAAAACATAAGGGTGGCCCACCTGAGCAGGTGGAAGCAGTAAGACAGGACCCAACACAGTGGCAGCCAGATGGAGATCAGAGCTGGCGCCGACTGGAGGCTGGATGTGAAGGCCAGAAGCGGCGGTGATTGGCAGCCAGAGGTGGTGGTCACAGGTGGCAACACTACACTAGCACCGATCAGAGATAGAGCCAAAGGCAGCTGTGATGAGTGGTGCCAGCACAGGCAATGGAGACTGTGGACTTGCAGCATGGGATGCAGTGATAATTGGAGGTGTCAGAGCAGTGGAGATTAGTAGCAATGAGTTGCAGAGAAGCGAGTTGCAGTCTTCCACAGAGAGCCCAGGTGACTCTGCTGTTCCCACTTTTTGTCTTCAGTGTCCCTCCACTTTCTCCTTGCTCCCTACAGCTTGCGTTCAGGAAGGGGGTTAAAATTCCATCTTCTCTTGGTGGGTGCCTGGTGGTGCCTCTTGGCGATGGGGGAAGCTCCAGAGCAGCTGAACTAGGGACAGTGCCCAGTTGGGGTGCAGCTGAGCCAGGTGTGGTGAACAGACCTGGCCCTGATAGGTGCTAGGGAGGGCATACTGGAGTGGGTGCAGCTGCTGATGGGGGCACAATGGAGCCAGGCAGATGTTGTGAGGTGGGTGCATGGCTCTGCTGCACCCAAATCAAGTTCCTGACAGGACACCTGAGCCAGTAGCTCCAGTGCATGCATCCCAGCTGCACTGGCAGGTACACAGGCAAGGTACTGGCACTAGTCTGAACTTTGGGGGGTCCAGGGACAGCCAGTGCCTGTGTGACTGCTCCTCAAGGTCATGGAGCCCAGGGCAAAAGTGGAAGCAGGTCTCAGGGCCACTGTGTGGTCTTCTTACACTTCCTCTCTCAAAATCATTGTCTCTGGGTCTCCCTTTGAGGGACCTCAAAGAAAGAGTTGAGGAGGGCTGTGCACACAAAGTCCAAAGAGAAACTCAGTCAGAGAACGGAGACCAAAAGGTCAAGAATTTCCAAAGGATACCCGCTCCCCAACTTGACCCTGAGGCAGGTCAGCATTTCAGCAGACACTAACCATGGGATTCATCTCTTGCCTCAGCAATGCACCAGCAAACAAGCTGAAGGGAGCCTTTTAATTATTCTTCAGATCAGTCAATAGATTAAAGGTACAAATGAGCAGCCCATTCCTTCCTAGTTATCACTGCTGCTGCCCCACTCCTGCCTGTAATCCCTGGCCCACATCCAGGGCTTTGTTTTATTTTGAAAACAGCAGAAGAAACATGATTTTTATGTTGGAAAAAATGCACTCCACTAAGCTATTTTTATTTCCTGGATGGCAGTCCTTTCATAATCTCCAGTGGGTAGAAAATTAATTGGGGGCTTGAAAATACAATTTTCCATAGGTGATTATTATAAACCATCAGGTTGCCTTGCAGAGAGGGGACCATTTCCAATCCCAGGCTGGGAAAATTCAGTGCATTTTCTGCATTGTCTCTAAGACATCATTTGCCAATTACCTTTGAAATGCTTCACTGGCATCTCTCCAAAACGAGCCCTCTCCTTGCTAACAGGGTACTTGGGGGAGTTCTAACCCCATCATTTAGAGAGTTATATATGTACAATCTCCCCTAACAGAAGCACTCCCTCAAGGATTGGAGAGCTTCTACTTGGACTAATAACAATTCCCCCTAATATCACAGGTGAATAATTACCAGCTCTTTTTCCCTGAAGGAGGAATAGGAAAATGTGGTGAAGGACAGAAGTACCTGAAAGAAGAAAGAGAAGAAACAGAACTCTTCCCGTTCCCTCCACAGATCAGTCGGTTAAAATCTGTGTCTCTCTTTCTCATTCCATGTCTCTGTCAGATAGTTTCCAGTTGCTCATCAATACAATGTCTTAATAAATTGAAAGGGCTTGCAGCGTTTGTATGCAAGCATGCATGGAAGATCTGCCAACGTTGATGGGAGCCAAGACCTACATACATTAAGTAATTTGGGGGTCACACTGAGAATCTGTAATCAAGTACACAATGACTAACATAGGCAGGAAGCACTTCAGGAAAGGGAGAGAAGGAGAAAATGATAAACGCCTTGGAGATTCCTTCCACCCTGTGTGGGCAGTGAGAGCTTACCTGCTGCCCCACATTTTCAGGCCCTTGTGGGGTAAGGCTCATCCTAGAAAGATCCTCCTAATGTTGAGATGAAAACTGACTTGCAGCCAGTTTTGGTTCTGTTCCCCTTTAAAGCCCCAGAAATAATATTACCAGAACCCAGCTGCCGCAGCGGTGGAAGCCAGCAGTAACAAGAGTGTCCTTTCACCCTGGCCTTTCACAAATGACCACAAGTCATTTGTGGCATTTGCTCCTCAGAGCCCTCTTATATAACTGTGTACTTCCTGGATCATGGAATGGACCAATCAGGTGCAAGCTATGAGCTGATCGATACTAAATAGTCCAATCAGCCACAGGATTGAAAAACGGTCCAATCAGACTTGTGAGTGGGGCACCCTGAAAGAAGACGATAAGCCAGGAGGGAGCTGAGGGGAGACATGACAGCAGCCCCCGAAGAAGAGAGAGATGAACAGGAGAGATGATCTCAGCCCCTACAGAAAAGAAGACAGTTCCAGCCTCCAAAGGAAGAAGAAAGAAGGGGAACACTCTGTTCCTGGCCTCTGAAGAAAGAAGAAAAGTAGTAGCCAGCAGCTGACCTCCAAAAAGGAGAGGCGCTGAAGACCTCTGTTGGAGACTGGGCCTTGTCCTGTCTCTGACATTGCCTGAAAGGAGCACCAAGGGCCCTGGGCCTGGTGCCTCAAAGAGCTGTTTGTTGTTGGGATAACCCAGCAACTCACAAAGAGCTGGTAACACTGGGTGTCTCTGACATCACCTCTGGGGGACCAGTAGTGACCATCACTACTGGCCTTGCTGTCCAGCCCTCCTGGTGACCGGTGGCGACCATCACTGATGCTACCTGGGTAAGATAACTAGCCACTTATGGATACAGTGAGCTCTTTTTTTCCCCTGTTTGTAAAATAAACCGCATGGTGTTCCTGGAGCCTGAGGTCTCTTGCAACTGTGCACAGGTGAGTACCCACAGACAGTGACCTGTCCTCTTATTGGTCACTGTCCTTTGTTAGGCTGTAGCCCATAGGCCCCTACTGTGTGGGTGTTGTACTGCTATAGCCCTTGGTTTTGGTTTTTGGCCTTTTGGCCTTTGAGGGCTTTTTGGCTGTTCTCTGGTCTCAGAGCCAGGACAGGCGGGTGGCCTTTCCATCCTTCCATCTGGCCTCCTGCCTTGTAGCCCTGTCCACCCCTGTTTCAATAAGAAGCTTGTTTCTTCTTCCCCAAGATACATGGAGGCAGTTCCAATGAACCCTCAGGTTTTTATTTTGTGAGTTCTAATCCCTTAGCTCTAAAGGAAGATCTTTTTAAATGAGGAGATTAATCTCTCTATCCAATTTTTTAAAGGTATTTTCAAATGAGAGAAACCAGATATATTTTAGGACTTAAGCTTGACAAAACCAAGCCCAATCCAAAAGAACTGAAAGCAAAGGCATGAATATAAATTTTACACCAATGTTCACAGCAGCATTACTCACAATAGACAAAATGTAGAAGCAAAAAGGCACAAACAAAATGTGGTCTATACTTACAAGGAACATTATTCAGTTTTAAAAAGGAAGAAAATTTTCACACTTTACAACACAGACAGTTACTGTTGAGGACATTATGCTAAGTGAAATATTGCCACAAAGAAAGAACAAACACTAGAGGATAAAGCATACATTGTGCAAAAAGGAAAAATGATGTAAAACACATATAAAATAAAAAGAAAGAAAGAACACTCTTATTCTACTATGTGAAGCAGAGTGGTCAGATTCATAGAGACAGTAGAATGGTGGCTGCCAAGGACTGGGGGTGGGGGAATGGATACTTATTGCTTCATGGGAGTAGAGATTCAGTTTAGGATGATGAAGAAGTTGTAGAGATGGATAGTCGTGAAGCTTACACAACACTGTGAGTGTACTTAATGCCACAGAATTGTATACTTAAAATGGAAAAATAATTAATGGTTATTTTTATGTGATGAATTATTTACCACCATTAGGGAAAAAAAAGGTGCAATATCTTTTATTGGAATCCTCTTTATCCTCTCAAACTAGTCTTCTGAATTGATTATATTTAGACCGCCAAAGTAGGGATGATGGTCCTTTGCCCCTTTGTTGAAACAAATACCTCTCCTTGCTAAGAGAATGCTCATCTCACATGTTTTCTGCCGCATACCCTGCTGCACCTAAAGAAGTGTCAATTACAGTCAATTACAGAGACTGTCAATTACAGTCTCACCAGTCACGTCCACTGTGGAGTCACTCCCCTTTTGGTCCACATCCTGGTCCAGCTTCACAGATACTATGTACTCCGGACCAGACTGGCAGCCCTCAAGGAGGTAGCTGGAGGGCTGAGAACCAGGTTTTATACAAAGATAATGGAGCATGTCAGAGCAGGACTAAAATTAGAATATTACATAAAGCCAGAGAGAGGAAGGGGTTTTCCCAAGGTCACAGGAGAAAATAGATTATTTTAATTAGGACTCAGAAGCATGTTTATATTGATATCACCCTTGATGACTTGCCAGGGACAGCCCTCCCCATCTGGTGCAGAGGTCGTACCCTGAGTCTTTGTCTTTATAAGATTCCAGATGGAAATGAATGATTCTTTCTTTAATAATCTGACCACTTTTAAAACTATTCTGACAAGAAACTCCAGCCCCACTTAGAAGCTCACACCCAGACGAGCCACATCAGTCAGGGTCTTCTTGCAGAAGCTCCTGGATGAGAGGTGGCAGGCATCTGCAACACAATGCTAATCACTTGCCAAAAGATATTGGGAAATCCTGCATCTTCTGCAAGATTTCCTAAGTCAATGAAAGCGACAAGGGAGACTGCCTTGAATCCCACTTAAATCATTGACAAGCGAGGTTAAGGCAGAGTTAATGTGAAAGGAAAAAAAAAATACAAAGTGATAATTTGAACAGCTATCAACTTTAGCAGAAGCCCTAGGAAAAATTGAAAACTTTTCAATTTTTTTGCAAAACCAATCTTCTAAGAATTTTTAGTATATTTAGTTATTTGACAAATTAGTTGGTTAGTTAGATTTTCAGAAAAACTGACTTGTTCTTTGTGCCTGATTGCATTTAAAACAAAAGCTGTATATAAGATAAACGGCCTTTCAATTTTTCAAGATAAAATTTCAATCAGATATTTTGGTTACATTTAGTGAGAATGTGAGGCCCACTTGAATGGATTCCTATTTAGAGGACATTTTTCTGAACCCCTCGCTCTCAGGAACATAGTATACCCAGACTTCATCTATTTTTGTACTTTATACCCTTTGATGCCCCTCTCCCCAGTGTTCCCCTTGTGATTTATTGTCCAACTGCATTCCCAGCAAACTTGAGAACTAATTGTGTTACATCGCTAACAAAATCCTCTGTGCCCTCCCAGGTTGAAGCACCAGGGTAAGCATCTGCTGGCCTTTACAGGCTGTTAACCCCAATGGAACACACTACTGAAGAAGATAAACACCTCCTATACCCGGAGCTTCCCTGGATCTGGGAATGCAAAGCTCCTCATTCCCTTCACCCCTGCCTCCATACTTCACAACCTTTCACCCAGGGTATACAACCTCAGCACCCCACCATTCAGGGAGCTGGTTTCTTTTAGGGTATTCGTCTATGGAACTGCCTGTGGGACTTCTCACAGGATAAACCCCTTTGTGAAAAGACATTCTATGGTTCAGAATTTGGCTTTCTGTTTTGTGAGTGAAAGTCCCAATTTGGTCATTTACAACACTGATAGGGGCCAGGGAGGGGGAGAGATCAGGTGCAACACTAAGCTGGTATAGCAGGAAATCTGAACACACATATTATTTATGGCCTGTCTGCTCTGAGTTAATTTTCCAGCCCAAGGACCTGTCTGGAGAAGCGCAGGTGCCAGTGCTATCTGAAGACCAACCTCAGCACACTGGGACAAGCCTGAGGTCAGGAGGACAATAAGAAGCTCCAGGATGGACATCACAATCTCCTGGCAGCAGCGAAGGCCAGCTTTCTACTCAACTCTCTTTGTTCAACTCACTATAAAAAGGCAGCTGGAAATAAAATGTTAAGATGGTTTCTTTAAGGTGCTAACCACCCCCCCACCCCCCCACCCCCGTGTTCCAGATTGCCGGCTATCTGATTAAAGTGCACCTTAAAGGTTCAGTTCCTGCCTCTACTTTATTGGCATTAGGTGGTGACAGGTAGCCCAAACCCCAGACTTCTGCTTACAACACCATCAAGACTTGGCCAAGTTTATCAGGTACGTGGTGAATAAATTACGAGTGGAGACAGTGGCCACACGATGTTATTTCTTGACACCATCCCCCGAACATTTTTGCAGTATATTTCCAGGAAAGGGGAATACATTTGCAAGGAGTACTTCCCCTTCCACCTAGCACCCTTGTTATCATCATGTCTTACATTTGTCCTCTGTGCTTTCAGTTTTGCTAAATAGCCTCCTATAATTACCTGTTTTTAACTTAACCACAACCTTGTAAGCATTTAGAGCAGGCGTTATCTGAAAAGCTAAGGCCAAGAAAGGCTGTAACCAGCAAGCCCTGACTCCTACCTGGAGGCTTCTACCTCCCAGACTATGCACCTCCCAGACTAAGCTCTGCACTAGGATCTGCTCGTACTCCCCCAGGTCAATCACTGTTTCTGCTGCCAAGCACCATAGTGTTATGTATGGATATACCCTTAGGGTGGGGGCAAAGAGAACCAAAAAAATGCTTTAGGTTTCTGTTCTTTTGTGAACAAGAAGATATTAGGATTCAGTACGAAAGCAGAAGTCAGAAAACCAGGGTTCAAATTCCAGTCATACTCCACACTAGCTGTAACATTAGATGCAGCTAATTTATTGCATTTAAATTGAAAATAGGGCCTCCCCGGTGGCGCCGCGGTTGAGCGCTGGGTTGTGAAGCTGCCCGCAGCCTCTGCAGCGCCGGTTCGATCCCTGGCTGCTCCCCGGCCACTGGCGGAGGGTCCCACATGGCGCGCAGACCTCTCCTGCAGCCCGCTGCTCCCCTCAGCAGTGTACTTCGGTCCTTCTGCCTGCTCTGCTCCCCGCTCTGGCTCTGGTGAATTCTCTCACCCTCCCGTGCTTCTGACTGTACCCAGTGCTTGTATAAATAAATAAATAAATCTTTAAAAATAAATAAATAAATAAATTGAAAATAATTTTCTTTTAATGTCCTTCTCATTTGGTTTCAGAAACAGCCTAAGGATTCAAATTGTAACAGTGTAAAAAGAATGCTCAGAGCACAAACAGTGCTACCACGGGGTCAATGGACAGTGCTAAAGTGGGGACAGGTCACTCACCTTCACACACAATTGCAAGGCCACTCAGACTCAGGGTCCTACAACCATAGGGTTTATTTAAAAAATAGAAGGTTGAGGAAAGGGGAAGAGTTTCTAAAGGCACAGTTACCAGCTGGCTGACCCCAGATAGCATCCCCAGTGTCCAAAATTCCCAAAAAAAAAGGCAACCTGTGGAAGATTAGGTGACATAGCATGAGCCTACTGCAGCTATCTGAAGGTTGTGCAAGATACCAGACCAGACAGTAATGGACTCAGTGGCACCAGGAGGTCATGCCAAAGACCCAGACGCTGTGGTCAGCTCTCTGAGATGCTGGGCTGAGCCTGATGCTGCTTCTGCAGGTGATGTCAGAGGCAGGGCTGGAGGCATCTGCATTGACTTAATCTTTGCACAGGTCTTTGGAGGTTCAGAAGTCTTGAAGTCTACAACATCTGCTGAATCCCACAGAGGGGCTTGATGCTATTTGATGCTTCTCCCTCTTCAGAGGTCATCTGCTGAATCCTTCTTTGAAGGTATTCCAGTGAATGCTTCCTCTTCAAAGGCCAGGAACCAGAGTCATCTTCTTTCTTCAAAGGTAGTCCAACAAATCCTTTTCTCATGGACAGCTGCAGATTGGCTTTTGCTCTGCCTTTTATCCTCTTTAGGGTCCTTGGGACCCTACAACTTTTCAATACTAACCATCTAATTGGACTGCTTTCCACCAATCAGCTTATTTCTATTTTCAATGAGAAAAACTAGCTAATGAAGTGAACTTAAACCTGACGGTTCCATTTAGCTTACACTTGACTGGTCCATTTAGAATCCTAGAGGCAGATATAAAAAGAGGAAAATCTCAGCCCAGCCCACACTCAGGTCAGGGGAGGCTTGTGGGCCTGTTGGCTTCAGGGAGCGATGGCTAGTGCCAGCCTACCTGGGGCTCGGTGGGAGGATGAATGTCCACAGGCTGCCTTGCCCTGATGCCTCTGGGCACCATGGGGATCTTGTTACAAAATCTCTGCCCTGCCTTGAACATACAAGAATGTTTGATGAGCAAATGAGTTCATGGAAATCTTTAAACTATCACCCTAAAAAATGGAATCATGGATTATTGTTACCCACAAATAATCTTCAGTGCCTCATTTATGCCAAAATAACTGGCTTTTCCTTAAGCAAACAGATATTTAATGGTAATAATGACAATCAAATGAAAAGAAGACCTCCATAGTCCTAGCAACCCAGTAAATCCTTCCTTTTCTTTTTCTAGTGTTCTACTTCAGTTCCTGTTCATATGATAATCTGTATTGGGCCTCCCCGTTGGCGCAGCGGTTGAGTGCTGGGCTTCGAAGCTGCCCGCAGCCTCTGCAGTGCCGGTTCGATCCCCGGCTGCTGGCGTGCAGACCTCTCCTGCCGCCCGCTGCTCCCCTCAACAGTGTATTTCATCAGTCTGCCTGTTCTGTTCCCTGCTCTGGCTCTGGTGAATTCTGTCACCCTCCTGCGCTTCTGACTGTACCCAGTGCATGTATAAATAAATAAATAAATCTTTTAAAAAAAAGATAATCTGTATTAATATAAGTGTAATCACAGCACATACCATATCGTATTGTGACTTCTGCATATATCATCCACCACCAAAAACAAAAGAAAAGCAATACATAAAAGTAGTCGTTTCTCCTTTTTCAAGTCCTATGCCCAACCTCTCTCCATTGGGAAACAGAGTAAAATGGCCTTGGAGTTGAAGCTTTATAAGGTGAGATACAGAGAAAGGCCTACGTAACTGACCAAACTCTACTGTTATCTAATGACACATTCAGAAATTCTCCAAGTGTTCTATATATGCACTGATCAATTTGGTAGCCACTAGACATATGTAGCTCTAGAGTATTTGAAATGTAGTTAATGCAAATGGAGAGCTAAACATTTGATTTAATTAATTTTTAAATTTTTAATTAACTTAAATTTAAATAGCCACAAGTGGCCAGTGGCCACTACACTTGCACAATACAGGAGTCCCTAGGCTGAGCAGAAAGCTGGCTAGATTTTCCAGCCAGCTCCCACTCAGTGCCAAGGTCCTTAAGACCTCTGTCCCTAACAAAGCATACTGATTCTTTATCACATTTTGACTGCCTAGTATGCATTCCCCTTCCTAAAATCTTCCCAATTTCCTTTGACAACCTACTTTTTCATGCAATCTTCATGATCTTGGTAGCCCAGGTTCTTGTCTCCCATGAGAAAGACTAAAAGGGCACAGCTAGGGAATGGACATGTGGTCCAAGCCCACTTAATCAGATGGTTCTACCTAGTCTTTGTAATATCAAAAATCCAGAATACTCAAGTTGTCCATTGCAATGGCAGCAGTGCATCAGATATTGCAGGCCACATGCCAAGGTATACAATGTCCATCCTTAGGGTATCTTGAACTCCCACAGTCCTACTCACTTCCAAACCCAGTTCTTCAAACTGCATCTGCTTCCTATAAATTCCTTGTTGCAGGGCCTCCCTAGTGGCGCAGCAGTTGAGCGCTGGGTTGCGAAGCTGCTCGCAGCCTCTGCAGCGCCGGTTTGATCCCCAGCCACCAGGTGAGGGTCCCACATGGCATGCAGACCTCTCCTGCCACCCGCTGCTCTCCTCAGCAGTGTAATTCGTCAGTCTGCCTGCTCTGCTCTCCGCTCTGGTGAATTCTCTCACCCTCCCGTGCTTCTGACTGTACCCAGTGCTTGTATAAATAAATAAATAAATCTTAAAAAAAAAAAAAAAAGAATGAAATGTTTTAAATTCCTTGTTGCATAAATTGGTCAGACACTATTGGTTGTAAAGTAGTAGTCATTAATAGCCTATAAGGATGAGCCAGCTATGGGTGTGAGAATCTTCTTTGTGTCCTGAACCCAAGATATACTTTAATTATTCCCTCATCTCCATTTTTCCTTTCATATGGTCTAGTCACCCAGAAACTAATATCATTGCTATTTATGTTTATCGCCTAAAGCACATTGAAGGCAAACCATGCCACAGATTTTTCTCCCTTTCTGTGAAACAGGTTGTTAATTTCTAATCTTACTATACCCATGGTCTCTCTAGGATTCATGACAGATGAGTTGATCCAAAACTAGCCAGAGAAACCTACCTCTAGAATGGACTGGGGAGTACTCTTAAAAATCTTTTAAATTCACTCAAATGCTCAAAGAATCAGCCAGGACCAAGGTACTACCATAAAGTATCCCTTCAAAGACCTTGAGTGATAATGGACAAAGAGCATTCCCAGTGCTCTACTTAACTCACTTCATTAGTATGACATAACCCAGTAAAGTGAGCAGCTTTGCTTTAGATATTCTGACACTTTGAAGACAAGTGCTGATTACCAACAGCGCAACCATGAAATGGCACTATGGGGAACACTTTTTAACATATTTACCTAATTAGCCCATTATAAAATGTAATGTGATTTCTTGCTTTATCCTGTCATTAGTTTTATGAGCAACTTCAAGAAATGACAGAATCAGAAGGGAGAAGGAAGAGGCATATCATGCCCAACTCCATATGCTTCCCAAATGGCCTATACCACCCTTGAATTTAACAAGGTGCACAAGAAATGCCCCAGAGCTTGACACAAGGACTTGACTGCCTTAACGGAACTCTGGAAGAGGCTCCCCCAAGCAATTTACATGTTCATCAAGATGATGTATAACCCCTAATCACTGCATGCTTCATTCCAAAATAGCTTTGGAGAAATGAGCACCAATGTAGCAGTAAGGAAAATTAGGTTCCAATCTCGGATGTGTCTTTGACTAGAGAAATGATCCACTTTACTTAACAGCTTGAGCCTCAGATGAACCTTCCATCGTACAATTGGGAAAAGCAATACTCACCAAGTCTACTCATGGGCCTACCGCATCGTGACAAGCCCATGAAATAATGGATGTGAAAGTTTATTATAGTAATCACTAATATGCATTGAGTGTTTACTACATATGAGACACCCTTGGAATGATTTCTTAATTGCACCATTAGAATGATCAATAACTCATTCTGTTGGAATTGTAGTGATTAAGTTCTAAAAAAAATCAGCCTCAGAGAGCTTGTCTTCTACTACCTTCTCATAGACTTTTCTTTTTGGTCTTATCCCTCAAAACATATATAGTCATAACTTGTTTTAAGGATTTAACTTATTTAATTCCTGTCTCCTTTTTCTCCACATCCTCGCCAACATTTGTTCTTGCTAGTTTTTTAATATGTGCCATTCTCACTGGTGTAAGATGGTATCTCATTGCAGTTTTGCTTTGCATTTCCCTGATTACAGATGATGTTGAACATTTTTTCATATGCCTGTTGGCCATTTGCAAGGGAACACTCCTGCACTGCTGGTGGGAGTAAAAAATGGTTCAACCACTATGGAAACCTGTGTGGAGATTCCTCAACCTACTGAAGATAGAGCTTCCATATAATCCAGCAATTCCACTGTTAGGTATTTACCCAAAGGACACAGAAATATTAATTCCAAAGGGCACCTGCACCCCTATGTTTATAGCAGCACTGTTTACAATAGCTAAGCTATGGAAACAACCCAAATGCCCAAAAATAGATGACTGGATCAAGAAGATGTGGTACATATACACCATGGAATATTACTCAGCATTCAAAAAAGATAAACTCATGCAATTTGCAGCAACATGGATGGAGCTAGAAGGGATCATGCTCAGCGAAATAAGCCAGAAAGAAAAAGAAAAATACCAGATGGAATTAAGAACTCATAACAGGAATTTAGAAAACCTAAATAAGAGACCAGGAAAACGACTAATTATAATAAAGAAAAATCAAAATCAACAAGCAACTATAAACCAGACATACTAAGGGTGGGGGGGGGTGAAGAAGAGGAGGAATCAGGGCCAAAATGGGGGGGTGGGAATTGTATGGGGAATATAACCAAAATGAATAGCATACACTGTGCAAAAATGAAAAATGATGTAAGAATTATATAAAATAAAATAAAATATTAAAAAAAATTCCTGTCTCCCCCATAAACTATTAATCCCATGAGGACATGACCGCATTTGCTTTGTTCACCCAATTTCTTAACATAAAGCCTGCCACATAAACACTGCTCAACAAATGCTGAAATGGCTAATGTCTGCTTTTGGGAAGAGAGTATTTCTAGGGGCCCCATCGGTTGCAAATGGACCATCTGTAGTAAAGAAAGGAACTACAAACCTGGAAAGTGCCTAAACTATGAGTTTCATTCTAGGTATTCCACACAGCATGGACAGTCATAAAGAGGTTTCACTCTATTAATTGAAGACTATACTAGAAGGAAATTCAAACTCATGCTTTCATTGCTAACACCTCTCACTACTATATATTTCAATATGTAACAGTAGTTATCTCAGGATTAGCATTAGAGACAAATGTTGTCCTTTCATTCATTCAACACAGATTAATCAGGTGCCCAGCATGTAGCAGCCCTGTGTTATTCCCACAATAACAATTATAGAAAGAATAACTAATATTACATTCCTCATACCACCCTTTCCTCATCCCATTCTCATTTTGAATATCTGAAAAAGACACTGAGATCACCATCGTCCAGCAATAGGCTTTCAGTCCTAATGTAAAAATTCTGCTCTGGCATGGGAGCACGCCTTCTTGGGTTTGGAACTGCTTCCAACATTGTGAGCAAGTTACCTACCCAAGTCAATTCCCTTCTCTCTGCCTCAAATCCCTTAGCCAACAAAGAAGAACTGAGACTAGACTAGCATTGACAATTTGCTGCAATGCGCCTATCAACAGAAAACCTGATATCCCGACAATGGGGAAGACAAGGTGCAACCTCAGAAACCACATCATGCTATTAATATGGGGTAGGAGGAGGATTAAAATAATAATAATTAATATCATTGTAGTAGAAAGATAAAAGATTATGCTATGCTGAAAAACACACATGGTATGATGTTAAATAAAAGTATAGAACATAAAATTATATCCAGTCCATGGCACAGAACAGCAAAAACAAGAAATAGGTGCACCTGCCAGATATGCCATAGTTACAGGCAGCAACAAAACAGGCTCATTTAAACAGAAAAGTAACTTAAAAGACAATATTGGGAAATTCATTGAAATGTCCAGGGGCTTAGAGTTCTAAGATTAGGGGTAAGCTAAATGTTGCAAATCGCAGGACACTATCTTTGGCCTGTCCCACTGGCTTTTGACATCAGACACTAGACATCATGGACCCACTCTGCCATCAACACTCCAAGAATCTTTCTAGTCCCCAGATCTGCCTCAGGTGGGGATGGGAGAGTCCAGGGCACATAACTGTGCCGAGCAGCGAGGGGAAAGAGAGAAGCAGAGCAAATGTCTGATTTTCACAGAGGCATGTGAGCCCTTTTTCAGAAGATGGGAGAGACCCAGAGGGCAGAAGGGAGCTCAGATGCTGGGCAGCCAATGAGAATAACCAATTGGAGTTTTCCAGGCATATCAAGAAAGGTAAGAAGGTCACAAGGACAAATGGCAACTTTTATTTGATTATCTGATGGGAGCAGGAGGAATTTTTGTTTCATATTCTTGTTGATATTCTACTACTATTTTTGAAAAGCTGGTTTTTAAAATGGCTTAAACTTAGAAATAAAGAAGAAAAACATAATATAAAAAGTTAAGCCTTTGGTGCCACCCTCGAGGCCCAGCACCTAGCACAGGGTAGGTGCCCTCAGGAATGTGAGGTGGTTGCCTAGAGCAGGCACAATACTCCAGAGGGCCAGAGAGGCTCAGAGAGTGCTTTTTCAAATATTTGTTAGAGACTGGAAACAGAGTCATGGGAACTGCAAGAAAAAGTCAGAAATGAAAGGGAGCTGGGAAAACATGGCAAATATTTTTTCCATGCACTCAAATACCAGAAAGTTCACTGAAATTGATCACTTTCTCTACTTCATCACAAAAACAGCAGAGAACTGTCCTCAGAGACATGTGGCAGCTCACTTGGTGTGTTCTGAGTGGCCTTTTGAGGAGAGGACGTGTCACCTCCTGAAACGCAAATGCCAGTAGTTGTCCCAGGTCAGCATTCCTGAGGCCTGGGCACTCATTCCATTAACTCTACCTGCTCTGCAGGCCACACAGAGCTTCTGGTCCAACTTTGAGTCCCTGCAAGCTCACTGTCCCAGTGGCCTCCAAAGAAAGCATTGCTTCTTCCAGCAGCTTCCCCGCTTTGGAAATGGTTGTTAAGAATCATCTAAAGCAAAGAACTTCATTAAACATATAAAAAGCAAGAACACCTGGACTTTATCCCAAACTCAACTAGAACATTTATTTGAGGAAATATCTGTTCTTTGGAGCACTGAGATAATGTGCCGGGCATCTGTGGGCACACAGAAAAAGCTAGTTTGGAAAAGACAGACCAAAACTCCCCAGAAGAAGTCTGTGGCTGACTGATTTTGAGAGCAATGCAAAAATGATGCTAATAAGCAGAGCCTAAGAGGCATTGGATTGTCAGAAGAGTCTTGATGCATTTTTGCTTGAAAAAATAGAAAAAATACGTCATGACTTTTGCAACAACCCAATAATATGGATGGGACGCTTTTATCCACCCTGACTCCCGCCAGTACAGGGAGAAAGGGGTTAAGCAGAATTGTGAGAACAGGATTATTTTCCTCAAGTACCCTGATCACCTGAACTGCTTTTATAAAGAAACTGAGGCATCTTTCTATGTTTTGAGCACAACCTCCCCCATCCCTGTCCCACTGCAGAAAACCCGGACCCCCAATCCAGATGGGACAGCTGCCAAGAGTCCCATGCTCTGGCTTCTGAGAACAGCTCAAAAGAGCAGAGGTAAGATTCTGCAGGGCCTTGCAGGTTTCGAGACTGGTCATCCATCTCCCCGCCACTTTGAGAGCCCTCCAGGGCTGAGCAAAATCCATGTGTTATTAACACAAAGATTATTCATAGCTCCCTAATGCATTCTGCAAACCAGGAGTGCCACAGATTAAATCCCACAAAATGTGAGGACAGAGCCTGCAGCTGTAGCCTGGCCAGTCTCAGCCACGCAGCCCAGGTGGGGAGGAATGTAAGGTTCTTGGTGCCAGTTGAGGTTTCTTCCCTCTTAAGTGTGATGCCTGAAATTCTGTTGCATCATCTTTGTTCCTGGTGTTCGGAAGCTTTTCTCTACTGAGCTTCAGGAATCACTGGAGGGCTGAACATGGAAATCTTGTGAGCATGATCTTACAGTCTCGAGATTTTTATGGTGATGGTGCACAGATGAAGTGGTGGTGGGAATTTCATGGGGAAATCATACATTGTACAAAAATGAAGGATGATTAATAAATATATTTTTAAAAGGATTAAGAAAACATTCTTACTATAATAATCTTATTTAAATTATTACAAATTATTTTTAAAAAATAAAAAATAAAAGGACCTGTGTTCCATTCCTGATACTCTCATGGGCTAAGTGTGGAACCTGGACCTTCATTTCCTCATCTACAAATGAAGGAAAGGGTGATTGAAAAGATCTGCAAAATTGAATGCCTCCAGGGCCAGGCAACTGGTATAAATAGCAAAGCTGACCTTTGTACCTGGCCAAATGGAAAGTGTGATCCTACCCAAAGTCACTTGAATTTTACTTTTCAGTTTGCACAGGAAAATAAAATGTTTCTGTGGTTGAAATTCAGCTGACAGCTACCAGTTTGGTGAGAAGCTTTCCACCTCTGAAAATGCTCTGGAAGGTAGTCTTCCTCAAAAAGCTGCATTTCAATACTGATCTTCGGTGGCACAAAGTCCCCTCACCTATCACCACCCCTGCCATATTAGGGGGTATCCCATGGAGGGAGGAGAGACGTGGACTTATCCTGACATAGGAACCCCAAGACCTCTACAATAACTACCAGGAACATGGGGTGTTCTTTCTTTTTACTTCTAGAGCTAAAACCAAAACAGTAGTACTAAGACTGGAGTCTATGTCTTCCACCTGCCAAGTAACTTTCCACCTCACCTGAAAACCGGGTGGTGGCCTGAAATTTCAGAAATCAGTATCCAAACAACAAAGACCAAACCTGGGTGGTCCAATCTTGAGTGATTTTGGTAAGCTGTCTCTCTTTCAGATCTTTCAGATCTGCTGCTGGTAACACTCATTCAAAAATCACACACTACCATGAGATACCATCTTACACCAGTGAGAATGGCACATATTAAAAAAACTAGCAACAACAAATGTTGGCGAGGGTGTGGAGAAAAAGGAACTCTCCTGCACTGTTGGTGGGAGTGCAAACTGGTCCAACTATGGAGAGCTGTGTGGAGATTTCTGGACCTACTAAACATAGAGCTTCCACAGGATCCAGCAATTCCACTGCTAGGTATTTACCCAAAGGACACAGAAACATCCATTCCAAAGAGCACCTGCACCCCTATGTTTATAGCAGCACTATTTACAATAGCTAAGCTTTGGAAACAACCCAAATGCCCAAAAATAGATGACTGGATCAAGAAGATGTGGTACATATATACCATGGAATATTACTCAGCATTCAAAAAAGATAAACACATGCAATTTGCAGCAACATGGATGGCGCTGGAAGGGATCATGCTCAGCGAAATAAGCCAGAAAGAAAAAGAAAAATACCGGATGGTCTCACTCATAGCAGGAATCTAGAAAACTTAAATAAGGGACCAGGAAAATGAATATAAGAAAGTGAAAATCAAAATCAACAAAAAACTATGAACCAGAGACACTTTTTGGGGGGTGGGGGGCGGGAGGGGAAGGATTGGGGTCAGAATGGGGCGTTTGCAATTGTATGGGGGAATATAAAAATAAAATTTATTATAAAAAAAACAAAAAAAAAAAACAAAAATCACACACACCACATATGCACATACACATATGCCCATATATACACATATGCCCATATATAGATGTGCACACATACACCCCTTACCCATGGTTTCATTTTCTGAGGTTTCAGTTAATTGTGGTCAACCATGGTCCAAATATATTAAGTACAATAAGATATTTTGAGACATCCACCTAACCATTACTACAGTATAGTGTCACAATTGATTTATTTTATTATTGTTGTTATTAATCTCTTGTTAATCTCTCATTGTGCCTAACTTGGAAATTAGAAAAAGCAGAAGACGTATAGGGCTTGGTACTATCATGGTTTTAGTCATTTACTGGGGGTCTTGGAACATATCCCCAGTAGATAAGGGAGCATTATTACACACACACACACACACACACACACACACACACACACACACACTCAGTCCTCTACCGTGACTCTCATCCTGGAAATTGGAATTTCATATTTTATTTACAAATGCAGGCTTCCTTAAAAAGAAAGAAAATACTTAGTTACAAAGAATCTAAAGCAGCACATGTGGCTTCTAGCATCAGAAGCAGGAACCATTAACCTGGTGGGGAGAGAAAGGAAATGAAATGTAAGAGAATAGGTTAGCAGCATCTTTAAAAAGTAGACAGTTCATTTCTTCAAAGAAGGAGGTTTGAAATATGAATTTGTCCTGGCAGAAAGGAACAGGGAAGCTTTTGTTGTCTCAAATGCTTTGAATATTTGTGTGCTGGTTGTGGTTCCTCCCTGTGTGGACACTTAGGATTAGCTCTAACGGTGCCTCCAGGGCCACATGGCATAGCAGACTTGGGAGGCTGGCACTCACACACTCAGTGTCAACCCTTTACTGCTCTGTTACAGTTTTCTTTCATGTGGAGAGACTAGCAAAGTTGAGGTTGTGTTGCTGGTGACAAATTATGGCAATAGAGAAAATAGAAGGGGAGAGCTATGTGAGGGGAAAAGGAGGACTCCACTGTGCTGAAAAATGTTTGTGGATTTATCTGAGAACATGGATCCCAGGAGAATAATGGGATGATTAGTGAGATCATTAGTATCATGTGTTGAATTGTATTTCCCCCTCCCCCAAAATGATATGTTGAAGTCTTAACCTCAGACTGTGGAAATGAGGTCCCTGCAGATGGCATTCCCTTAGATGAGGTCACCCTGGAGTAGAGTCAACCCCCAATCCAATGACTGGGGTCAGTCTAAGAAGAGGCTTGTTTTTCCTCCTGCACATTTTAAGGGAAGTATCTTTAAGAACAAAAGCAAACCCTGAAATGTGCATCTGGGATTATGATAATACAACAAAAGAATGAGATGTCCCAGATTTAAGTTAACTGCTTAAAGGAGAGCTGGGGCTCTCTCTGTATATCTGTGTACAGATTTGTGTATAGTGTCATTTTTAAGGAAACCCTTTCAGCACACACACAGAATCACTGTGTACCAATTGGCCAAGGGCTTCTGCCCATAAATGTTGATGGATTATTTGACACATCATCATTTGAATCTATTTCCTTGCCTTTGTTACATGCAATTTTTTAATTATGTGACCAGTCATTTGGGTTTATTTTGTATTTGTAGGATTTGCTCTTCAGAATCATTAATGCCCCATATTACAGGTCACTCCCATTTGTACCTCAGCAAATGCGAAGTTTTCTTCTTGTTTTCCCTACAACCCTTTTGATACACTTACAATCTGATTTCCTGGGGGCCTCCATGGTAGCACAGGGGTTGAAGTCTCAGTGCTATCAAGCTATTACCAGCCACTGCAGCATGAGTTCAATCCCTGGCCAGGGAGCTAACCCACATGGCACAGCAGACCTCTCCTATCTACCTGCAGCTCCCTTCAGCAGTGTATTTCAGTAGATCTGCCTGTTCTGCTCCCTACTCTGCCTCTGGTGAATCCTCTCACACCCCCACATCTCTGGTCTACACCCCAGTTATTATATGCATAAATAAATAAAATAAATCTTTTTAAAAAGTTGATTTCCTTTTTAGCAATGGACTATTTCCTAATGTTTTAAATTGGAGCCTATCTTGCCTTATGAAGCTTTAAGTTATTACTTCAAGTTTCTCCCAGATGATGTGCTCTCATTCGGCATCTGCTTGGAGCTGTGCCACTGCTATCCTGTACCAGCCAGCCTGTCCTTGGGCACCACTGTTGCACCTCATAGTGAACTTGGCATATTTCTTTCCCACCTTAAAATGTCTGAGTGCTTACAGAAATAAATTTTGTAACACACTTAAAAAGAGAAGATGGTTATATGAAGTCACACTTGTTATATGAGACACACTTGTAAGTCAAGGAACTCCAAAGATTACCAGCAAATAACCAGAAGTTAGGAAGAAGCAAGCAAGATTGCAGTGGGAGCCTGGCCCAGCTAACAACTTGCTTTTGTACTTCCAGACTGTGAGACAATAAATGTCTGATATTTGAAGCCACCCACTCTGTGGTGGGTGCTTTGTTATGCAGCCCTGACAAACAAATTATCTTTTCACTTCTGACAAACTCCTTAATCCCCCTCCTAGCCCTTGTGTCCACCTTCACACCCAGCCCCCACCCACTAAAGTGACTGACTATGGAGAATTGAAGAATGGTGCAAGTGAGTGGGGTAAAGTCAAGAGAAGGACAAAGGTGAGGGTAAAGGTGAGAAGGACACCATGGCCAGCTGTGTGATCCACAGCAGGAAGGTTGAAAAGCAGAGTCCCTGCTGTTGCCAGTGAGGAAAAGTTATACTCTAACAAGCAGCAGAGCCTGGAAGGAACAAGCATTAGAGGACAGCGTTTGGCTTTGAACTATAACTGGACATCCAGTGTCACAAGGCCCCTCACCATATGCCCAACTTGCAAATGATCAGCTCAAGGAGGCTACCTAAGCAGCTGAAGGATAGAGGGATCCTGGGGCAGTGAAGCACCAGCTAGACATTCCAAAAATGGGTATGAGGGAGAGTCTAAACAAGAAAACCCTAACGGCTCATTCTTCCACAATTCTCCAACCAAATGACAGCATTCCAGGCCTTAATGTCCCTACAAAAGCACTTTCATACTGGTATCCTCTGAGGTAAAAGCAATTTTAAAACACATCTCCAAGGCCCCATGAGATCAAAATCCATGTGGTTTCTCAATCCATCACCTGTTATCACCATTGTCCCGAGTCTGGGTTGCTCCAGAGATAAACTGGCAAAGAGCCACAATTCCAGTAGTACTTGTTTATACACTCACACGCAGAGAACAAACCAACCCAACTTTCATGCTCTCTACCTAACACACATGCTCATCCACATGCTCACTCCTGACACCTTCACACAGCCAGCAAGCATTTACACACACTGACACACTCTCCAATATACAGAGCCACACACCTTCACACACAGCCACAATCATCCTCTCCCAGCACAAATTCACTTACACAGAGACACGAATGTGTACACCTATGCTCTTCAAGCATACATCCTCTCTCTCTCTCTCACACACACACACAAAAGCACACAAAAACACACACACACAGAGTCATATCAATAAATTAACTTAAGTCTTTAAAACAGAGTCACAGCATCAAGGAGCTTTTCTAAGCCTAGATTGTCAGCCTCCAAACAAACCAACTACTGTCACAAATAAAATGGTTATACACAGATATAAGTGTAGAACTTTCCCTGGGGTTGAGTTTTTGCAAGAAGGGAAAATACTGCTCACTCCCCTCCTTCTGAGAAAGTCCCCAGGTTATGCCCTCCTCACCAGGACTAGGCAGAATCCTGCCTTCCATCATTGGGCTCCTATGGCATTTAATGTCTGTATCACTTATAAGGAGATTAAAAGGTGGGCGCAGAAAGCCAGGTCCTAACCACAACAAACATCAAAGACACAGATGGACAGGGAAACTGAATGGAAAAGTCAAGAGGAACATCAGGGCTCCAGGCAATGATAGCCAGGCAGTGAGGCAAGAGTCCCAACACACAGTTACCACCACAAGAAATAGGCCCACACTGCACTCAAAGCACCTAATGAAGAGTTACCCAGAAAGAAACATAGGCCTACAGAGGCTGCCACACTAGAAAGGGAGAGAAGGAAAAGATAAGGCTGTCCCTCACCCACCCCAGGGCTGTTGGCCTGAGGGCATACTGCCTTCTTATGGAGTCTTCTGATAAAGTCACTAAAGCCAGTTCCTATTCATAGTCAGAAATATTAGTGAGATCTATCACCAGATGTAGATGAAAATTACCAGTGATAGTTTTCTTTAATGAAAGCATATTTAAAGGGGCCAAAACAGGTAAGGCTTAAAAACATACTTGGCAGAATGATATGAGAAATACTGGCAGGGATCTGTCAATAGATAGAATCTGTATTTATTTCTTGGGGGAAGAATGGAAAAAAGAATGCAAAACAAATATTAATATGTGTTAAATCAGAATGCTGCTATACAGGAAACTGATATTATATCATTTCTATTATGTTATATATATCTTTGTAATATTTTGTAATTTAAAATAAAATTAAAGAAAACATAAGTTGAAGATAAAAAATAGAATGTTAAAGGGGTGGAATTCAGCAAGATGGTGACAGAGTAAAGATTTCCAGCTTACTTCTTCTATATACTTACTAGACTGCAGTGAAACAAAGCAAAATACCTTGAGGGAAAAATAGACAAACACAGCATACACAAGGAGCAGTGTTCCAGCAGGAAAAACTGCAAGTGACCTCTGTTTATAGAGACACCAAGGCGGTACAACCCATCAGAGGGAGGGAGGCTACTGGGCTAAGTCACTTACAGTGGTTGATCAGCACACACCAACATCCGGGATTCCTAAGACCTGGTGCTGCACTGGATAAGGGGGATATACAGCATGGCACCTAGGAATGAGGGTGAACTGGTGGAGAGCTGCAGGGATGGAGATAGTGATGATACGGGCTTGAGCCTGAGGCTCTCGATATAGAACAGCAGAAGCCAGAACCAAAAGGGAGAAGTGGATCAGAGCATTTGGGTCTCCTCACAGAAGAGGCTAATACTTAAAGCTCAGACTGGGATTTTCAAAACACCTGTCATTCCCCATGCCAGAGCTAAAAGCAAAACAAAGGAATGTTTTAACAAACTAGTGTTCAAGCACCTGCCAATATGTGAGCAAATAGCTCAGGATAAGGTTATGTACTGGGGAAAAAAAGAGAGAACAACTCTCAGTCTGTGACCCCCATATCACCTACAGTCTGTGACCCCATATCACCTACAGTCTGAAACTAGTGCTGGATTTCGTACTTTAAAATGGCCTAGAATAGAAGCAGATAGGAGGGTATAAGAGACACTAAGACTGACAAGCTAGTCTAGAAAAGGAAATCATTGTGGATGCCCACCACAAAACTCTGGTACCCACACAGTAGGAAATTAAAATTACCGAGTCTAATGAGGATGATCCTTTGGCATCCTATTGCCCTGGTCCCCTTTTATACTCTTTGCCTTAATCAGTCCTCAGGTTACATCAGCAGGTACAAAGACAATAGTTTGAAAACCTATTCCTAATAAAGCTAAATAAAAAATAGGGAGACAGCAGAAAATATCACAAATGTTGGAGAGAAAAAAAAAATAATACCTTGGAAGACTCTCAATCCAGCAGGACTGCAGAACATGACTAAAGAGGAGTTCAAGGTAAATTTCTAACAAAGCTTTTGGAACTCAAAAAAAAAAAAAAAACAACATTGGAGGACATAGAACAACAAAAGAATAAAGATAAAGAAAATACGAGACAGCTATAATTAGAAATAACAGAGCTAAGAAACACTGGCTGCTCTAAAAAATACAATAGAGAGCCTCAAGAGCAGAAAAACAGAAGCAATGGAAAGAATTAATGAGCTTGAAAACACAATCCTCGAATACACAGAAATACAACATTATAGAGAAAAAAAGAATTTAAAAAATGAAAATCAAGTCCTGTAGGATAACTTAAAGAGAAATAACATCATATCATGGGGATCCCAGAAGGAGAATAAAGAAATACATAGAACATTTACTTAAAGAAATAATTGCTAAAGATCATCTCAATGAACCAGATATTGTCATCCAAGAGGACAAAAGATTTCCAAACAAAATAATACCGGACCATCCAATGGGTCACACAAATACCCCATCACATGCTAACCTTAGTAGAAACCTCAAGTAAAAATAAATAAAAGTAACACATAAGACAATGGAATGGAATCTAAATAATACATAACAGGAAAAACTCAAAAAAAAAAGACAATAAACCTCAAAAAACAAAATGCCAATGAGCACTTATATCTCAATAATTACCGTAAATGTAAATGACCTGAATTCACCAGTCAAAAGATGTAGATTGACTGAATGGATTTCAAAACAACAGATAACCTTCTACTGTTTGTAAGAAATCCATCTTACTGATAAAGATAAGCATAAACCTAGAGTAAAGGCTGGAAAACAGTTATACAAGCAAATAGCAGTAAAAACAAATCAGAAACCACTATACTTACATCTGATAAAATAGACTTCCAATTTAAAAAAGATAGTAATAGATAAAGGATCTAATATAAGAGCAAATAACATTCATATATACACTGAATGATGGATCATCAAGATACATAAGACAATTAATAAGAAAACTAAAGAGTGATATTGATAAAAACACAATAATACTAGGGGACTTTCATACTCCAGTTACAAGTATAGAAACAATAGCTTTAGTGATGAGTTACAATGAATAATTCCACAAACCTATTCAACCCAAAAAATGCTGCATACACTTTTTTTTCAAGTGCACATGAAACATTTTCAAGAGACTATATGTTAGGACACAAATCAGTTGTCAGAAAAACTACAAATATCAAATTATACACAGTATTCCCTCTGACTATAATGCTGCAGTGTTGGAAATCAACTATAGGGAAAAAGGAAAAACTATGAATGCATGGAGACAAAACAATGTGTTCCTTAATAGTTATTGGATAAAAGAGAAAAACAAAGAAGAAATTTAAAAATACATTGAGTTGAATGAAAAACATAATACAAGTCACCAGAATCTATAGGATAAAGCAAAAGTCGTCTTAAAAGGAAAGATAAATGCAATATAGGCCCACACTAAAAAGCAAGAAAAATCCTAACAATCTAACATTACACCAAAACTAACTTGGATAAACAAACAAGGATAAACAAAAGGATAAACAAACAAGACCTAAGTTAGCAGAAAGAAGTAACAAAAATAGGAGTGGAAATAAATGAAATGCATATCAAAAAGACTATACAAAAAAAAGATCAATGAAACTAAGAGTTTGTTTGTCAAGCAGATAAATAGAAAAGCCTCTGGGTGGGATAATAATAAAAAGAAGAGCAAAAACATTAATAAATCACAAGTTAAGAGGAGAAATCACCACAAATAGCACAGAAATACAAAAGATTACTATGAACAACTATCTGCCCATAACTTTAATAACCTTGAAGAAATAGACAAATTTCTAGATCAATCTACCAAGTCTACCAAGACTAACTGAGGAAGAAACATATGAGGTGAACAAACCAATCACAAGCAAGGAAATTGAAATAGTAATAAAAAATCTGAAAACAAAAGCCCAGAATCATATGGCTTTACAAATTAATTTTATCAAACATTTAAAAAACTAATGCCCATCTTGCTGAAATTATTTTTCAATGCAAGAAGGAATGCTCCCTAATGTATTTTTATGATGCCCACATTACCATAATACCTAAACCAGAGCACAAGAAAATTATAGACCAATATCCTTGATGATTATCAACTCAAAAATCTTCAACAAAATACCAGCAAACTGGCTTCCCTGGTGGCTCAAGTGGTTAAGCACTGCACTGTGAAGCAATCCACAACCTCTGCAGCACAAGTTCGATCCCCGGCCGGCCAGGGAGAAACCCACATGGCGCAGCAGACCTTTCCAGTCTTGCCCACTGCTCCCCTCAGCAGTGTTTCAGTCAGTCTGTCTGTTCTGTTCCCCACTCTGTCTCTGGTGAGTCCTGTCACCCCCCACACACATCTCTGGCCTGTACCCCAGTTCTTGTATGCATAAATAAATAAATCTTGAAAAAAAAATACCAGCAAACCAAATTCAGCACTGTGTCACAAGAATTATACACCACGATCAAGTGGGATTTATCCCAGGGGTGCATAGATGGCTTAATATACATAAATCAAAGGATGTAATAAATCATATCAACAAAAAGATAAAAATCATATGATAATATCAATATATACAGAAATAAGATTCAGCACCCATTTATAATACAAACTCTAAACAAGATGGGAATAGAAGAAATTTACTGCAATATAATAAAAGGTCATGTATCACAAACCAGCAGCCAATATAATACTTAGTGGTGAAAAATTAAAAACTTTCCCCTTAAGCTTGGGAGCAAAAGATGGATGTCCAATGTCACCAATTCTGTTTAACTCAGTATTACAGGATTTGGCCAGAACTATCAGGCAAACACAAGAAATAAAGGGAAATCAAGTTGGGAAGGAGACAGATCCCTATATACATTATATATATTAAAAATCCTAAAGACTCCCTAAAAACTCTAGATGAATACAGCAAAGTGGCAGTTTACAAATTCAACAAAAAAAAAATCCATAGCATTTGTATATACAATGAGCAAAATAAATTAAGTGATTCCATATATACATGCTTCAAAAAGAATTAAATAAAGAAGAGTTCTCTTTTGTCTAGAAGAGAGTCTGGGCTTCTGGCAGCCATGTTTGCTGGCCAATAGGAATATTTGCTGACAGTGAAGCCCAAATATGGGAAAGCAGTGTCAAGATGGAAAAAGATTCCAGATGAGATCTTGGAGCACCCAAATCTAGCCCTCCCTGCAGTCTTGCCAGTTTATGAGCCAATGGATATTCCTTTATCATTGGATTTCTGCCACTTACAGGTAACACAAGCCTGGATGACACAGCCTGGCAGCCAGAGGTGCACACACCTCTCCACCCTCTGACCTGTCAGCATTGAAGTCCTCAGAACAGAAACTACCAAGAGTCTGAACAGCCTGGGAAGGAAAATTGCTTCAGAGAGAAGTGTTAACCCATCCAAGGGTCACACACACACACACACACACACACACACACAGTCACCTCAGCAAGGGACAAGTTGGGAGATTGTCTCCTCATTTATCTCTGTACCAACCCCACCTCCCAGTGCCTAGCAGAGAGCCTCATGCACATGCTCAAAAATATTTGCTCATCTGGTAGGTTTTCCAGGCCAGCTATGTTTTGTTTTATTTTGTTTTCATAAATGAGACAGACTCATGCTGCTTTTGAAAAAAACTGGTGGTGACCTATGATGCCATGGGAATCCCCTAGCAGATCTGTGGTGTTATTAAGTTTCTCTTGCTGCCCAGATCATACCCCCCTACACACACACACACACACACACACACACACACACACACACACACAGGCATTATCCTAAGAATCGCCTTTCCTCAGGCCAGGATGATCTACAATAATGTTCTTAAAATAAGAAAGTAGAAAAACAAAATAAGGTGGGTAATGCAGAGAAAATAGAAAAAGAGAAGAAGAAACTTGAAGTGTCAGTAAATAGCCCTTGAATAATTCAAGTTTCCAAACAAATCATAGATTCTTGACACTGTGTCTGAAAAAAATACTTTTTACATAAAAAGAAAAGGGCCCTTGAGCATGTATTTCTACCATAGGTTTCAGTAGGCAGTGCAAGATATATTTAAGAGATAGGCAGCTGTGGGGAAAATTTGAGCTCTCTCAATTTTGCAACAGGAATGAACAGAATTGGAAGTCATCTATCTTGCATCTCCTTATTTCCAACCCACTTATTCAGCCCAAACAAAGTAAAATTTCTATTTTAAAATCGTTTAACTAACTTCAAACAAAGAAGAGCTTTTTCTTGCCAAAAATCTACTGGGCTTCCTCATGAGAACGGGACCAGGGCCTTAGAGCTTCCTGTTTCCAAATTAAGAGATTCAAATATCTTATTTACAGGACTGAAGATGAAAGCACGTAATCTGTTTGGAGGAAAACGAAACCTCACAGAGTTCTGAATGGAAATAAATGACACACCAGGGGGAGTATTAACTGGGAATGTGCCATGAGTCTGGAAGGAGGTAGTGGCATAGAGTGGAGGGGGCAGGACCAGAGGTGGCGGGGACCAGGGGCTATACCATAGCTGACTGGCCTCATCTTTATGGTTTTCTGCCTCTGAGTGGCACCTCTTCACAATGTGAGGACACACTACACTTCCCAGACCTTTCTCATTTAAAATTCCGCGTTTTGGACTGGAAACAAACTACATAGCCAATAACAGGAGAATGGTTAATTATACACACACCTAGACTCACAGGAATAGTGTATATGTTTATACACTATTTTACACACATAGTTTACACACATAGTATATACACTAGTGTGTATGAAAAACAGAAAAGATATGATGAACTTATGCTCTTGACTCCCATTGCAGTGCTCGCTCTGATACACAAATGTCTGTCTTAGCAGAAAAATGTCTGTCACTGGCTGATGGGGCAGATGTCCTGGGTACCACAGTCTCATGTAGCTGGGTCCTGGCTCTGCCCCTCCCCTGGACTTTAGACTTCATTCTAGAAACGGAGGATTTCCAAAAGCATGTCCCATATTTCACAAATTTTGTCCAGCATACTATATTGACTTTGTCAAGATGCCCTAAATGTCTGCATTCAGTTTGCTTTCTTCAATAAATCACAAATTCAGCAGTGAGAGCTATTTTTCAAATTTAACTAGGTGTTTTACATTTTTTTTTTTTTGCTAAGCCTGGCAATTATTGCATGCTAGACACTGTGTCCATCTCCTTTAACCTTCCCAAGTGATAGATACCAACAAGAAAATGGGGTAGAGGGAAGAATGTGCCCAAGACCACGCAGCAGAGAGCACTGAGGCCAGCTGCCATGACCAAGCAGCCAGAGGCAGGACCCTAACCAGGGGCCACTCTGCCTCTCACAGTGTGACTGCTTATGCAGGGGCAATGAATAAATGAATAGAAACTTGAAACTGGATGTAGGGGCAGGATGACCACAGAGCAGGATGTCTAAGATTCAAGCAGACGGGTAAAGGAGAGTCCTGGAGCCCTGGGTGGCTTTCTCAAGCTTTTATTGAACTTTTACATGTAGTGCAGCAACCAGATACATGGCAGGCAGGGGTGCCGATGGGGGGTGGGGGGTAGGGGGTGGCCAGCAGGCCAGCAGGCCTCCAAGCCCCTGGCAAGTCTTCATTCTGGGCTTCTCTGGCGTTCTTTCTCCCCTTCTCGCTCCTGTCTCTCTTCTGCTTCTGCTTCTCTTCCATGAATACCTCAGTACCGCACC
Source organism: Talpa occidentalis (assembly GCF_014898055.3). Classification (NCBI taxonomy): domain Eukaryota; kingdom Metazoa; phylum Chordata; class Mammalia; order Eulipotyphla; family Talpidae; genus Talpa; species Talpa occidentalis. The sequence continues at coordinate 24,079,775 of NW_023601754.1, read as the reverse complement.
CATGGCCCACAGAAGTAAACAACACAACTGACAACAATGCAACAAATGCAGGTGCCCCATCAGGAAGGGCAATCCCAATGGCAGAAGGGCAGAAAAGCCTGAAAATCATTTACCCTACACCGGATAAAAAGCATAAACCACTATGGAGAGCTGTGTGGAGATTTCTTGACCTACTAAACATAGAGCTTCCATATGATCCAGCAATTCCACTCCTAGGTATTTATCCAAAGGACACAGAAACATCAACTCCAAAGAGCACCTGCACCCCTATGTTTATAGCAGCACTATTTACAATAGCTAAGCTTTGGAAACAGCCCAAATGCCCAAAAATAGATGACTGGATCAAGAAGACGTGGTACATATACACCATGGAATATTACTCAGCAATCAAAAAAGATAAACACATGCCATTTGCAGCAACATGGATGGCGCTGGAAGGGATCATGCTCAGCGAAATAAGCCAGAAAGAAAAAGAAAAATACCGGATGGTCTCACTCATAGCAGGAATCTAGAAAACTTAAATAAGGGACCAGGAAAATGAATAACTATAAGAAAGTGAAAATCAAAATCAACAAAAACTATGAACCAGAGACACTCTATGAGGGGTGGGGGGAGGGGAGGGCTTGGGGTCAAAATAAGGGGGTTGCAATTGTATGGGGAATATAAAAATAAAATTTATAAAAATTTAAAATAATAATAATAATAATAAAAATGTGAAACCATAAAACTCCTAGAAGAAAAACAAAATAAAAAAAAAAAAAGCATAAACCTCTCTCTCGACTTGGGCTTAAATCTGAAAACATGGCATGGGGTTACAGCAGTTAGGCTGTTGCTAAAAGGGGGTTGACCAGGTGAGAGGTGGGAATGAGAGTCACGAGAGAAGCCCATTGGATACAGAGGCAGGGGCAGGAAAGGGGTCAGAATGGGTGAGAAGCAGATCTCAGCGCCACAGATAAGAATTGGGGCAGGAGAAAGAGACATTGGATCAGACTCACCGGAATGGAAGGCTCCTTGCCTGTGTGAAACCCTCCTGACAGTTACATACTCAGTGTGTATACTCAGGTGGGCTCAGCAGGCACAGGCCCAGGTCCATCATACTTCTTGAGGTCTACAGGAATATTTTCATTTTCTTTTGAAATCAGAATTTTTAAAACAAACATAATAAGTTTATAATGAATTCAGCCTAGATTATATTCATCTCTATATAGTCTCACTCATAAAGTATAATTTATAGTATCTTTTATGGTGGAAGAGACTCACAAAGGCCAAAGTGTCTCAGTCCCATAAAAGTCATGACGCGGCCCTGCCCTGGCATGGGTACCAGCCTCACACACAGCAGGTGCTGGGATACACTACCTCACCGGGCATCTGGAGCCACTGTCCTTATGCACTTGGTAAAAAACATGAAGTGCTCCCCCAGAACTCCCCAGGTCTGCATCCAGTTCCTCTCCAAGCAGGAAGCTGCTGAGAATCAAACCAAGCTTCTCCAAGCTCACCTCCCATCCAGTGGACACTGGGCAAAGGGGAAGGAGAGGAGGTGAAGTAAGCAAAGGAGGATGGGGAACAACAACGCATGGGAAGGCTGTGCTGGGTGCAGAATTCTGCAGGTTGACCAGGTGAGAGGTGGGAATGAGAGTCATGTGAGAAGCCCATTGGCTACAGAGGCCGGGGCAGGAAAGGGGTCAGAAGGGAAAAGCAGTAGATCTCAGTGCCACAGAATTTTTAAAACAAACATAATAAGTTTATAATGAATCCAGCCTATGTGATGAGCTGGAGCATGTTGACTGGAGCAACGTACCCCTGCCACAACCCCCACACCTTCCCAGCTGCCTGGAGCTACTGATTGAGTGAAAAGAAAATCAGCTCATCAAGAATAAATACACACATGCATACATATATATGCAAAACATACACAAACACACATAGACACATATATATATATACAACATGCGCGTAAACATGCATGCACACAAATTACACATATAGGTATTTAACATCCCTGCACTTAGACACATGTACACATATGTGCACATATACATAAATACATCACATACACAGACTCAAATGGTCATACAACATGCAAACACTGATACACACATATGCGCTCACATAAATACACAGAGGAAAGAATTGAAAATAATTACATGTAGAAATGAGTGAAAACTTCAAAGAACTCTCCTCCACTGGAAAGTACAATTTTTATAGGATTCTTTACATTAACAAGTTAAAGAAATTAATAATGGAATAGCAGAACACAAAGATGTTATAGAGATTATCTAATGTGGCTTCCTCATTTTATAGGCAAGTAAATGAGATTGGAAACGGAATAGAGGTTAGTTCAAGGTCACCCATTGACAGTAGAAGGTATAATCTTTAGGGCCTCCCTGGTGGCGCAAGGGGTTAAGACACAACCTATGAAGCAATCCGTAGCCACTGCAGCATGAGTTCGATCCCTGGCCAGGGAGCTACCCACATGGTGCATCAGACCTCTCCTGTCTCACCCGCTGCTCCCCTCAGCAGTGTATTTCACAGCCTGCCTGTTCTGTTCCTCCATACTGTCTCTGGTGAGTCCTGTCACCCCCCATACCTCAGGACTGTACCCCAGTTCTTGTATGCATAAATAAATAAATATTAAAAAAAAAAAGAAGGTATAATCTTTAAAGGTTGGCACTGCTCATCAGGTAAGAGAAATTTCCTCAATCACAGTGAGCCCAGCATATATGTGCATACGTGTGCCCCAGCACACACAGTAAAGGGCCTGCCCAGATCGCTCAAGACATCTGAGGGCCCCCCCGGCCCAGCTCACTTACAAAGGATTCTCCCAACTTATAAAAAAGGAATCTTCCCAAGAACGCAAGGGAACATCAAAAGGGAGGCCAATAGCTCTCACCCCAGGTTCTGAGTAAAAGATAACAATTCTATTTCAAATCATAGACTCCTGGAGGGGAAGCAATTGCAACATTCAGAAAAGACCTGTGCAGATGTCTGCTGATCTCTGCCTACATGTGCATAGACAAGATGCCTCCTCTCTGATATAATTTGGGGGACACCAAGGGTGCCTGACACCATCAAGAGTTACTCATTTAGATTACCTTTCCTTCCTGGAAACAATACTTTCCAGAGAACCTCCCTTAAAATGTAAATGTTTCTAAGGAGAATCCCCTGCAGATACATACTGGGGACCAAGGTTGGGAAGGGGCCTAACCTTTAACCCCTGCCCTCTTGGAAATGACGTGTATTACGAGCCCTGACTGTTGGGTTTTCTTCTTTTGTAATACAACTGCCTGGCTTAAGCTTTGATTGCCTAAGAAACCATGCAAAGCCTGAGGGATATCACAGTTCATGGATCCTCACTTGTGTGGTTACAATCTCAAGATGTGATTGACTTAGGGTGCAACAACAATGAAGTTTATGATAAAAGGGAAATTGGGAAAAGGAGAGTTTCTAAGGCCACAAACGGCAGGCTGTCCTATCCCAGATAGTGTCCAGTAGTCCAAAGGCAAAAGGCGCTCATGCAAGATGGTGTCCCTTGAGCTGGTGGATAAGTGGTGGACCAGGATCACAGGTGATCACAGGTGACAACAGGAGATGATCACAGGCGATGGTGCCGAGGTGGCACTGCAGCAGCCAGCAGCAGTTATCCAGGGTCCAGCTTGGTTAACACAGGAGGTAACAGCACCAGGAGGGGGTGCTGGACCATAAGAAGTGATGGACATTCTCAGAGGCAGTGCCAGAGGACCAAGCACCAGTGTTACAGATCTTAAAGATGCTGGGAAAAATCCAGCAGCAGATAGCTCTTTTAGTGATTCCAAGCATAGGTCAATGGTACCAGTCAGCAGGCAATGTCAGAGGCAGGGCCAGAGGTCTGATGCAAAGGTCTGGAAAGTCTGCAAAGGTCTTGAAGGTCAACAGAGGTCCGCAGATGTCTGCAAAGATCTTTCAAAGGGAGGGTCCAGACAATTGTTTGTCAAGTTATCTGAAACATTGGTTTATATCCCTTACAGAGTAACCACCTTTCAAGTCTGATTGGTCTGTTTAAAATACCTGAGTGGGGCCTCCCTGGTGGCGCAGCGGTTGAGCGCTGGGTTGCGAAGCTGCCCGCGGCCTCTGCAGCGCCGGTTTGATCCCCAGCTGCTCCCCGGCCACTGGAGGAGGGTCCCACACGGCGCGCAGACCTCTGCTGCCGCCCGCTGCTTCCCTCAGCAGTGTACTTCGGTCCTTCTGCCTGCTCTGTTCCCCGCTCTGGCTCTGGTGAATTCTCTCACCCTCCCGTGCTTCTGACTGTACCCAGTGCTTGTATAAACAAAAAACAAACAAACAAATAAATAAATAAATAAATAAAAACATGCCTCTAAAAAAAATAAAATAAAATACTTGAATGGTCTCAAAACCTTGAATGGCACCCATGGGATCTCAAATAAGATTGGTCCATTGGGAGCACAAATCTGATTGGTCCATTTTCAAAACTAGTGCAGGATTCAAAGGTGAAACCCTAGCTGGTTTATAAAAGACCCATCCTGTGCTTGCTTGGCTGGGAGTGCAGGGAGTTCAGTGGAGCCAGGACACTCATCCTGCCACATAGCAGGCCTCTCTCCAGGACACTCATCCTGCCACAGAGCAGACCTCTCTCCCTGTGGCTTGCACTGGGGCAGCCTCTCTCCCTATGGCTTGTGCTGGGGCAGAGCTTGCTACTGGAGCCTCACAGTCTCTTCTGACACCTAGGCATCCACTTCAAAAAGGGCTACCTCAAATCAACACATTGGTAGCCACATGGCTAAAGAGCCAGGCCACCAACCCCTCTGGTCTGCCTGACCCCACCTGAAAGGAGAACCAAAGGCCCCAGGCCTGGTGTCTCAAAGAGTTGTTGTTGGTGTGGGCCAACAACTCACAAAAAGCTTCACATGGTGTTTCTGACACTGCCACTTCCAAGTGATGTGTTGACCAGCACTACTGGCCACTGAGCCTCAACACTGTTAATGGGTGACCAGAACTCTGTGCCTGGCTCACCTGAGAGCTGTTAACTGCTCCTAGACATATAGCATCATCTCCTAGTGCTGCTGCCTCTGTTGCTGTCCAGTCCAGCATCCAGTGCTATCCATCCCCACCTTCTGACTGTTGCTGTGGCTGCTGCAGTATAATCTCAGTGGCCCCACCTGTGAGCACCTCCAGCTGTGGTGAGTGGGATCCTGACCCCCTGCTTGCTGCCGTACCCCAAGCTCCAGACCCTTGTTGACAAGGAGATCTTTTGTTGGGGACTTCTGGTGACTGGGGTGAGAGGACCAGACATGTGTAGCCTTAGAAACTTTCTCCTGTTAGTTAAATAAGCCCCATTGTTGTTCCCTGAACCTGAGAGGTCTTGCAATTGTGGGCATGAGTGAGAAACCCAGTGACCTGTCCTCTATTGGCCACTGTCCTAGCCCTGCTACAGGCCCCCTGTAGCACTGTGTCACCAGGACCTCACTATGTGGCCCCAATCTAGGAAAATAAGCCCTTTCATTCCTGAGTCTGGCATGAAACAGTCTCAATCACAAGGATTTGGGGGGACTTCAAGGTCACCCTTCTGGGAGGGGAGATCACCCAGTCTTTCCACCAGGAGGGAGCCTGCATCACGCTACCATCCACACCCCCAACACGGTTCTGCCTGAGGCTGAGGTTCATTGAGGCTACCTGATGGGAGGTAAATAATGCGAGGGAGAATTGGCAGGAAGCTTCTGCAAACACACAACTGACCAGCCTGAGGGCCTCTGCGAACAAGCCTGCAGGCCTCTATGAATGAAGCCCAAGGCAGAAAACAATCTCCTTCTGTGATCCTTTACAAGACACAATCAGGGCCTTCAGAGAGTTGTACAGAAACAGGAAGGTGGCAGCTCCCCCACAACATCCCTGCTTGGTGAGTCCCTTGTCACTTTCTCCATCGCAAGCAAGGCCCAAAGTTGTGGGTTTTCAAAAGGTACCTGTGCCACCCAGGAGTGAGCTATGCATTTGGAAACAAGGGAGCAGTTGGCCCAGAGGTAACCCACCCCTCAGATAAACAAATCAAGGCCAAGAACACAGAGCAGGAAAGATGCTTCTGGACAATGTCTGCTGCACTCTGTTACCTCCAAGAGACTGCCTAGATTTACCAGCCAATGGAGCCCCCCTCCTGAGCTTTCCTTAGGGGAATGCCTATTTTCTGGTCCATACCTCTGGTATGCTGGATATGCCTTCCTTCTGTGCCGGCCTTTATGTATTTGTGGCTATTCCCTGTTTCTTGTGGGGAAGGGGTCAGGAACTTTGACCTAGACTCCTAGCAGGCATGAAATAAATTCTCAATAAATTCAAATAAATATACTTTAATAAATTGATCCAGTGTGTTATGTGCCCTGCCTATTTGTTTTCTGGAACTCTCTTCCTAAATGTCTTTGCCCCTTAAGGCACAGCTGCATGTGACTAGAAAGCAAGGATCCAGACTCCAATCAATTCCCTCCACTGGGGATCGTCACCTACTGCTTTCAGCTGGCTGTGTGCATACAGCAGGCTACACAAGCACAATGACAAATGGCACTTGACACTCAGTTTCTGTGACAGAGGGACAAAGGAGAAGGGGTGGGTGTGGTAAACTGCCCTTTAAAGGGGTAGCCACTTGGGCCTCCCTGGTGGCACAGCGGGTTGAGTGCCACGCTGTGAAGCTGTCCACAGCCTCTGCCGTGCGGGCTGGATCCCGGCCGGCCAGGGAGATTCCCACATGGCGTGGCAGACCTCGCCTGTCTCACCCGCTGCTCCCCTCAGCAGTGTATTTCAGTCAGTCTGCCTGTTCTGCTCCCTGCTCTGCCTCTGGTGAATCTTCTCACCCTTCCATGCCTCTGGCATGTACCCCAGCTCTTGTATAAAAATAAAATAAATAAATCTTAAAAAAATAATAAAAAAAATATAGGGGTAGCCACTTCTTGGCTGTCATTGCCATCCAGGAATGCAGGTCTGGTGATGTCAGATCCCACCCCCCACCCCCCAGGCATTTTTCAGATGCTAGGAAGAGGCTTTCATGTGAAACATCCTTATTTTCCAAAGTTAATCAATAATTATTTTAAAGATTAGTATATGTACATTCAAACAAAACCTCATCTGAAAAGTATCTTCTGGTCTCCTATAAATGCCAGTGTGAGACTACAACAAAATGGTGAGTCCTTCCTGCCCTCCATTAGCCTCTGCTGAGGGAACTATTAATACAAGAAATCCTAGCTTGGCCCCCTTGATGCCAACTGTGAAATTAAAGGGTGAAGAATTACATCTGACATGCACTGAGTTTCCAGCTGCAAACAGCAACACTTCGTCAAAACCCGTTTGGTACTTCTTCATCCCTCCATCAGTCTCCCTAATGACAAAAATAATTAACACATTCATATAAAAGCACAGAACGAAAGGGAGCTTTAATTTATCTATCTACTTCAGGGTCATCCCTGTTATCAATATATGACAAGTTAATGGGTCTTAATTAAAGAAGCAGCAGTAAAGCAATTTAGGAAACTGAGGGATTATTAGGAGTCCTTGCTGTGACAGCGTGGTTTGTGCACCATGGAAGATAACAGATTTGCTTTCCATGGTATCTCAGATCCATCATTCTGAAACTACCTGGTAGTAAAGAGACATGTTCTTGTCTTTGCAGAAAGCGCCTGGGTTTGGTGGCTGCTCCTAGAATGGCAGCAATAATACATTAAAAGGACAAGGGTATGAAAGAAATAACCAGGGTAAGAGGGATTAGCAAGCCTGACTGAGGCAGCAAGAAGCATTAATGGCCTGAGGTTGAGACAGAACGGTACAACAGGCCAACTCATTGCCCCTCCCCAAACCTCTGATTCAAACACTGTGTGAATTCTATTTCAGAAATATTTCTCAAATCCAGGTCCTCTGTCATTTTCTGGCCCTCACCTTCTCTTCCCTAGAATGATGCAGAAATCACCTCAGAACTGATCTACCTGGGGCCTCCCTGGTGGCGCAGGCAGTTGAGTGCCGCACTGTGAAGCTGTCCGCAGCCTCTGCAGCACGGGGTCGATCCCTGCCGGCCGATGAGAATCCCACATAGTGAAGCAGACCTCTCCTGTCTCACCCGCTGCTCCCCTCAGCAGTGTATTTCGTCAGTCTGCCTGTTCTGTTCGCCACCTTGTCTCTGGTGAATCCTCTCACCCTCCCACGCATCTGGCCTGTACCCTGGTTGTTGTGTAAATGAATAAATAAATCTTCAAAAAAAAAAAAAAACTGATCTACCTGCTTCACCTTATCTGTGGCCATATGGATTTTGTCACTTCTTCCTAAAACATCCTTCAGTTGCTCCAATTTCCAAAGGAGAAATTAAAAATTGACCATTAGACAAGCACGTTGGCTCGCTGAATGTTTATCACCATGTTAAATTCATTTTATGTGTAATTGGGTGGTTTTGCATAAAAATGTCAATTTCTGGGAAGACTCCCTGATTCCTGGGTGGCAACACTGAGATGCAGTGACTCCGCGTGGGCAGCATGCGTGTCTCCCCAGGCACTCTCCAGCCCCCGGTCACCACTCACAACCCCATACTCATTGCTGTGACCTGCCTCAGTCTACCAGCGTGGGAGTCCGAAAGCACCACCAGCAAGCAGCCCCAGACTGGAGAAACAGAAACAGGCGCTCGGGACACAGTAAAGTGCCAACAAAATGTCCAGCTGTTTCTTTTAGGAAGGAAAACACTCTCCACACATGAACAGTCCAGGGTGCTCCAGGGAACACAGGTGAGAGGTGCATCCAGACAGAGGGGAAAGATCACGGGCTCCCAAACCTCAATGCCCTGTGTTTTGTCACAAGAGCTTGAGGCTTCTTACAAAAGAAAGAAGCACAGTACGTCCCTCAGAACTAGGACATCTTTAAACTTGACCTAAATGGCATCAGCTCAGGGTGGCCCCTTGGAAACCCATGGAAGCCAGGAAAGAGGACGACAGCATCTTTTGCTTTCCCTGCTGTGCTTTGAGTTTTGAAATGTCTGCTTGCAGAGCCCTGTGATATGTCTGAATCAGAGAGTGAATTCACAACCAAGTTTCTACCTTGTTCTTAAATACTTTTAGCTCACTTTTGTTTTGAGATTGAGAGGCATGTGCAACAAATTCTGGGCCCAAGAGTTGTTTGGTCCCTGGCTGTAGGGTAAGTGATTATCAGGCTTTTCTGCCCTCCCACCATCAGGATGGATGATGGATCCCTGAGGTCCTGAATGCATGCCTGATGGCGGGCACCTGGAGTGGGGTGTGGGCATACGTAGGTGGGTGCACCTGGCCTGAGACTGGCTTATAAGAGCGCCGTCATGGGGGCCCCAGCAGGGGAACCAGAAGAAGAATGAAAGAGAAGCAGAAGAGAGAGAACGAGACCACAAGAGAATGCCCGAGAGCCCAGAAAGAGTGAAGATTCGCCAGGGGCTGGGAGGCCTGCCAACCTCCTGGCGCCCCCAGCACCCCTGCCTGCTGGTTACCTGGTAAAAGCTGAATAAAAGCCTGGAAAAAGCCACCGAGGGCTCCAGGACTCTCCTTTGCCCATCTGCCTAGATCATAGAGATCCTGCTCTGTGCCCTTCCTGCCACTACACTGGCCAATGGGAAACCACAGCGGGACCTCCCAGACCTGACTCTAGAAAGCCCAGGTTTGGGGGGCTGGCCTTGGAAACACACGTATTCAATCTCCAGGCAGGAGCCTTTGCCCTGCTCTCTTCCCTCCTCTGCCTTGCCCTACCTGTCTCGCTGGGGGCCCAAGACCCACTTGGGCCTCCATGTAGCTCTTTTTGGCTTCATATAAAACAGAAGGAGCGTAAAATGGAGATCCAAGTAAAACAGCTATGCAGGAGAGTAGCCAAGTAGTGTCCTGAGCTCCTTGAGGTGTTTCTCACATTCATTTGCCTCTTAAGACTCAGGTTTGCCAAGGCTCAGGAGCAAGAAGCCGGGAGTTATTATTACAGAGAACAGCTGTGAGCCTGGCCCACTTCCAAGTGAGAAAAAGCCCTTTACACATGATTTCCTGAGGTCAGCCCAGCCCCGAGCTCCCCCACCCTCCCAGAATCCCTCCGCTAACTGGCAAAACAGCAGAACAAGTGGAAATAGAGATTTGCTCAGAATCAAAAATCATTTTGCACAATAGCAAGACACATTGTGGGTGGAAATCACTGATACAAAAACTGTGTCCTTTCTCCAGACTTAATCTTGGCACATCCATGGCCATAAACATTGTCAAAATTCAGAATCTATTTCATTTTAGATTAATTGTTTCCTCTACTCAAATACTTTTCTCTTCTGCGACAGGGTCTGTGGAAGTGGTTTAAGTGTTTCAACATCAACAACAACCACCTTCTACATTTTCCTTTCCCATCACTAATGTGATATCTTCGCTAAAAGAAATGCCAATAATTTGAGGGTTTTCAAAGTGAAATGCTGTGAGCTATCCTCCAGATAGCTAAGAAGCAAGGTGTCACTGTTATTATTCTGAGCTGATAGGAAACACTCGTGGACCAGAGGCCTGGAATCAGTCACTGCCTGCCCACAGCACAGATAGAGCAGGTGTTGGTTATAATTGCTTCTAGACTTCCTGCCATGGTCAGTTGAAAGTCAAACCCATAAATGCTGCCTGACTACAATAAAACTGGAGTACACAGGCATTTTTTGCATCACTGCCTGGTGAAAATATACTGACTGGGGTGGAAAGAAATGAATGTGGATGCATGAGGAGGGGGCGCTGCTGGAACAACAAGCAAAAAACCGTCTGTCCTCACTGCATTTTCTACCTTTTTTTCTTCCAGGGTCAAAAAAGATAATAACTATGTAAGGAAGCTGCTTTGTCCATTTCTAGATGCAGCTTTTTCTTTGATCCCTGGGAGAAAGTAAGTAGCCTTTCTTTCCCCAGTGTGGGTATTTCCTAAGCTTCCAGATGTGAGTTCTATGTTTTCAAGTTCCCTTTGGTACCCAGACATGAATCCATGTGATATAGTCATCCCAGAGAGGGGTTTGAACTTAAAGAGGTTCTTGCTTTCCCAGGACCCAGAAAGAAGCTCAAATAAGCTCAGTCATTACTTATAGATCCTACTGAAACTGGAGACCCCCCCTACCCCCCCCACCCCAGCCCTGCCCCGCCTCGGGGCTCCAGTGCTTGACCCCAGAAGCTGCTTGTCGGCAATGCAAATGGCAGCGGATGGTGGGTATTTTACTACTCGCCAGCAGTGGCCTCACTGAGGCTCAGGCTGGCAGGCAGAGGCCAGCAGTGATAAGGGCAGCAGTGGTTCCTGTAGGGGCAGGAATGCCACAGGGCTGGTTTTCTGATCCAGCAGACGGGGTAAAGGAGGAGAGAGTCCTGGAGCCCTCAGTGGCTTTTGCAGGCTTTTATTGGGATTTACCAGGCACACGGCAGGCAGGGGTGCTGAGGGGCTGGGAAGCTGGCAGGCCTCCCAGCCCCCAGCAAGTCTTCACTTGATTTGGGCTCTCCGGCCTTCCCTCTGCTTCTCTGCTGCTTCTCGGCTCCTGCTGGCATCCCCGTGAAGCTGCCCTTAAAAGCCCAGGCTTAGCCCAGGTGAATCCCATCTACATACGCCCACACCCTACTCCAGGTGCCCGCCATCAGGCATGCATTCAGGACCGCAGGGTTCCGTCATCTATCCTAATGGTGGGAGGGCAGAAAAGCCTGATACTTTTACCTTATCCTACAGTTCCTCTACCAGGCCACCCCTTGGCATGCAGCCCCTGGATCAGGGCTCCAGGGAGGAGCACGGGCCCTACTGGGCCAGCTCCAGCACTATGGCTCCTCCAGCTGCAGGCAGTAGAGAGGCCCTTAGATTTGGTGCCTGGATGGCCGAATGGACCATCAGGTGCGAGCTATGAGCTGGTTGGTATGTGGTCCAGTCAGACTTGTACATGGGGCACTCTGAAAGAGGATATAAGGCAGGGCAGGAGCCAGCTTGGGACCCTCACACAGTCTGACTCACGTGTTCCTGAGATTGATTTGGCCTCCAAAGAGAGAAGACAGAAACATCATTCAGCAGCCGACCTCCAAAGAAAGAGAAGCCAAAGAGCTTCGCAGAGGCCAGGCCCCACCACCCTCCAGCCCTGCCTCTGACACCGCCTGAAAGGAGCACCAGGCCCCAGGAGCAACATACAGCTGTTTGTTGTTGGTGTGCACCAAGAACTCACAAAGAGCTGTAACAATGGTGGTTCTGCCACTGCCACCTCCTAGTGACCATCACTTCTGGCCCTGTTGACAGGTGACCAGAAGACTGTATCCAAGTCACTTCCAAGAGCTGTTAGCCACTCTTGGACATCCAGCACTGCCTCCACTGCTGCCTGGTCCAGTGTCCAGCGCTGTCCATCCCAACCTTCAGACTGTGGCTACCAGCTGCTGTGGCATCATCTCAGCAGCCCTGCCTGTGAGTGCCTCCAGCTGGCATCATGAGTTGGATTCTGACCCCCTGGCTCTGGCTTCTACAAGCTCCAGGCTCTTGTTGACAGAACAGCACCATCTGAGATGAGTGGCCTTTTGTTTAGGACTTTTGACACTGGGCACTCTCTGGGATGAGATAGCTGGTCTCTGAGGCCTTAAGATCTGCTCCCCTGGTATGTTAAACCTCAACCGTAGTTTCCTGAGGCTGAGTGACCTTACAATTGTGCAGGCAGGCGAGAACACTCAGCGACCTGTCCTTTATTGGGCCCTATCCTTGGATGGCTGTCACCCCACTATGGCACTCCTTCACTGCTCCCAAAGTGACAAGGAGGCTACAAAGCAGAATGGCAGCCAAATTATAATCCACAGTCAGATACTGGGTAAAGAGGGATAATGATAAGGGCCTCCCCGGTGGCGCAGCGGTTGAGTGCTGGGTTGAGAAGCTGCCCACAGCCTCTGCAGCATCGGTTCGATCCCCAGCGACAGGGTGAGGGTCCCACATGGTGCGCAGAGTTCTCCTGCCGCCTGCTGCTCCCCTCAGCAGTGTATTTCATCTGTCTGCCTGTTCTGCTCCCCGCTCTGGCTCTGGTGAATTCTCTCACCCTCCCCCGCTTCTGACTGTACCCAGTGCTTGTATAAATAAATAAATATATCTTTTAAAAAAAAAGGATAATGATAATAAGAGGTAGTATTTCCTGAGTAAAGACAATGCACTCTCCAGTTGTAACACAAGTTTCCATTATAATTGAGTCAGTTTTTGTAAATTTAAAGTTGAACCAAGATTCTTTATGGAAATTTGTAAATAATACTTATATTCCTCTCAATAACCCTATTGTAACCTGTGGCTAAAGCCAGACTGTTACATGTGGTGCCCCCTGGAGGGAGTTGCTGATGAGGACAGATAGCCCCAGGGAAGAGGCTAAAAAGTATCACATTTTTTAGGGTGGTGCCACTGAGAAGAAATATAAAGGACTGCAAAAGAAGCCACAGATTATTCAGCATTCAGGATTCATCGTTTTCTGGGTCAGCATTTTCGGCCCCCACCATGCCGATCTTCCAGAAGGCTGTCGCCAGCCTCTGAACATAGGGAGGCCTCCAGCAGCCAACCTCAGAGAGGAAAAGTTTGGAGGCTTTTCAAGGAGCAGATCGAGTAAAACTGTTCCCACTTGCGCTGCTGTTACAACCTGGCAGAGAAGTCGAAGATCCAGAGGCAGGTGCCTTGCTGAGCTGTAAGTGTGGCCATTTGTTGGGTTGTTCAGCCACTGAAGAGGCTATTTTGAGTGTCGCTTGTCTGGTGCCATGGTGGGGCATCTCAGCAGCTCCAGGAGTATCTCCTGTTGTCTTCATGAGTTGGAATCTGGCCCATAGTCTGGCTGCCGCATGTCCACAGTGGCAGGAAGACGCCATCTTGGACATGTGGCCTATTGTTCAGGAGAAGAGCTTGTTGTCCTTGGTGGTGGGAAGACACCATCTTAGCTGCTTTATTTTAGACTTAAAAACACTGGACACTGCTTTGGGTGAGGTAAACAGCCATTTTTGGGCTCAGTAACTCTTTGTTTTGGTTTGTTAAATAAATCCCATTGTTGTTCTCTGAGCCTGAGCAGTCTTACAATTGTGTGTGCAGGGTAAAAAACTCAGACAGTGACCAGTAAACTATTCAGGTAGTGTTCTTGGCTGTTTTTAGTGCCCCTTGCTGCCCTGTATCACTATGAGTGGACTCCATCCTTAACCTCATTTTACAGATGAAAAATCTATGCCACTGAAGGATAAATAGCCCAAAGTCACATAATGAGAAGCAGAAAAGGAAGGATTTAAATAAAGGCAGTCTGGCTGCCACGCCCATACTCTTGGTCAGGGTGCTGCACTGCCTGCTGCCTCTGGGCAGGACATAAGGAGTGAAACAGATCAGGTATTAGGCAGAAGGGAGTTACGGGGACTAGGACAAATTGGTGTGGGCAATATTCTTGCTTCTCAGATCCAGTAAAATACAAGCCTCATATTACCAATTATTCTAAAACTTACTGGAAATCTGGGTGATATGTGAAACCCCCAACTTGTGTTAGCAGAATTTAAATGTTCCAAACAGTGTGTGCACCAAGTCAAACCGAGCCAAGCTCAAGAAGGGCTGCTCTATTTTATCACTATCACCACTGGTTCCAGGGCATTTTCCAGAAGGGCGTCTATGATCCCCACCTGACTGGGCACTTCCAAAACCACATTCACAGGGAAATGCAGTCTTGCATCGTCTATCCATGTCACTGAGCACCTGACACACAGTAGATGCTTTGAGAAATGAAGGAAAAGTGAGTATGTGCCCTTGGTGCCATAGCTTAAGGAAGCCTAGTGTTAGGGGGTTAAGAAAAAAACAGGAATGTGGAGACAACAGAGGTCTGAAATCTGTAAACCTCTCTCTCAGTCCTAACATAAATTCAGGCTAACCTTGAGCACATCCTCAAGGTCTTTCCCATCCCACCTGTGAGCTTGTGTCTGACACAGCAGATTCACTGGGATGGGTGGTAGTGACTGTCCATGTGAACAAAGGACTTTTCTCTTTCCAAAGGACTCACCCCTGGGAACTTTAGCTCTAAGTAGCCATGGTCTCTTAGCATTAATCATGTCCAGTCCTCAGGAGGCACTGAGACCAAAGGACTGTACTGAGGGTGGGAGTGAAGTTCCATAGGCCAGAAGTGTTCATGGAGTGAAAAGGGAAACAGGAGAGTTCAGTCACCACAGGCATTCCTTTCTGAGAGACAATATGAGATTTTACTTCAGGCTCAGCAGGTGTTGGG
The DNA here is from genome assembly GCF_014898055.3 of Talpa occidentalis. Classification (NCBI taxonomy): domain Eukaryota; kingdom Metazoa; phylum Chordata; class Mammalia; order Eulipotyphla; family Talpidae; genus Talpa; species Talpa occidentalis. Next base: position 24,064,579 of record NW_023601754.1, on the reverse strand, counting down.
CAAACACCAAAAGAGGCCTCAAATCTGTTGCACATGTTTTGCTTTCAGCATCACCAAAGTCCACAAGTTTCTAAAGGCTCCTTGGCTCGGTAGGGAAGAGATTCCAGTGACTTCCATCTGCTGCCAAACCCTTGCCCCCTTCAGCCTCAGAAACTCATCCCCTGCCATCCAGGACACCTTTCCTGACAACCAGGTCCAGAATGGACCTGCTTCTCGATGCCCGTGCACCCAGGATCCAGATCTCATGGCCCGAAACTCTCATTACTAGGTTGGATCTGCTAATCAAACATTTGCCTAGAGAACAGCCACACCAAATAAATAATGTGTGTGAGAGTAGAAAAGAGATCCCCGTGCTCATGGCCACTCTCCAGACCTGGGACAAAAGTCAGATGAGTGTACCGGGATTTGTTTGAACCTGACCACAGGAAACAAGGAGAAACCACATCAGAGCAATTGTCATTCTTGTCCTAACCCCACAGGATAACTCTAGAGGGCAACTTACATCTCAGATTTTATCTTGACTTGAATTCAAACATCTGAGAGTTCATGCCCCAACACAGGTGGCATTGCTATGGGCAGACCTGGGGAACATCAACTCCCAGGAATGTCGCTTCCAGTTCACTGCACCCAGGAGCAAAGCCCAAAGGCAGTTACCAAAGAGAGACACAGGTGTGGCCATGAGAAACAGAACATGGAGGCTGAAGAGTGGCCAAAGGCACCAACGGATCTGGGAGGAGGCAACCATCCTCCCTGCTGCAATGAGCCAGAAAACAGGTCTTTTATTTACTGTGTGATTCCACCAGGTGTTCACAGAACCAGGACTAATGAGGCCCTTTGCTCCTCATTCACAGAAACTGAGTGTCAAGTGCCACTTGTTACTATGCTTGGGTGCTTTTACTTGTGTTTACCGTAATATTATGGAATACATGAAAGGCCTTCTGGTATGGTATGTATATTTATAAAAGGCAGAAAAACAAAATGCAGACCAAGATGGGTCATGTTTTTACAAGAAAATTAGAGGGAGCATATATCTGTGAGGACATGAAGGCTGAAGCTGGCCTGCTGTTTGCACACAGCTGGCTGAAAGCAGCCAGTGGTGACCTCCAAGGGAGGGGGCTGATTGAAGTCTGGGATCTTTGCTTTCTCCTAATGTACAGCTGTGCTTTAAGGGGTGCAGAAATTTAGGAATAACGTTCCAGAGACTATGTGGGCAAGGTACATAATACACTGGAACAATTGATTAAGTGATATTCCAATTTATTGGAAACTTATTTCATGCCTACTAGAAGTTCAGACCACAGTTTCTGAACCCACCCACCATGTGAAACAGGGAACATGTATGTGGCACTTACTACATACCAGGCACTGTTCTAAGTGCTTGTACAAACATTAATTCGCTTAGCTCTTAATGACTCAATTTCCCTATAAATAAAATCTAACAATAATAGTGACTTTATAGGCGTGGTGAGAAAGTAAATAGCCCACCTAAAGTTATAGGGCTGCTCTGGCAGGATTTGAACTAGGTTGTTTAGCTCCTGAATCACGCCACCATTAAAATGAATGAGGGAGTGATACATACCACCATTCTTCTCCCTTTTTTTTGTTAGGATTGCTTTGGCTATTCAGGGTTTTTATGTTCCACATGAAGTTCAGTAATGTTTGTTCTATTTCTTTGAAGAATGCCACTGGAATTTTGATATGATTGCATTAAATCTAATATTGCTTTGGATCTGATGGCCATATTGACAAAGTTAATTCTTTCAAGCCATGAGCAGGACTATCTTTGCATTTCTTTGTGTCTTATTCTATTTCTTTTGACAATGTCTTACAGTGTTTGTTTGTTTTCAATTTTTTATTTTATATATTTTTTTACATCATTTTTCATTTTTGCACAATGTATGCATTTTCATCTTGGTTATAGTCCCCATACAATTCCCACCCCCCCTTGTTTTGATCCTACTCCCTCCTTCTCCACCCCCACACCACCCCACCCCCACGCCTGTAGTGTGTCTCTGATTTATAGTTGCTTGTTGATTTTGATTTTTACTTTATTATAATTAGTCTTTTTCCTGGTCCCTTATTTAGGTTTTCTAAATTCCTGCTATGAGTGAGGCCATCCGGTATTTTTCTTTTTCTTTCTGGCTTATTTCACTGAGCATGGATCCCAGCTCCATCCATGTTTGTTTTTTAATAGCTCCTATACCACCTCTGTTAAATTTACTCCTAGGTATTTAATTCTTTTGCAATTGTCAATGGCATTACTTTTAGATTTTTTTTCTCTTCAAACTCACTGTTTTCACATAGAAATTCAACTGATTTTTGCAGATTGACTTTATGCCCTGCATTTCCTGAATTGATTTATTATTTCAATTAATTTTTTACTGGAGTCTTTAGGGTTTTCCATGTATATTATCTTGTCATCTGTAAATAATGAAAGTTTTAGTTCTTTCCCTATTTGTATTCCTTTTATAGCTTTCTCTTGCCTGAATTCTCAACATAGAATTTCCAATGCTATGTTGAACAGTGTTGAAAGTGGACATCCTTGTGCACTGTCTTGATCTTACAGGAAAAGCTTTCAGTTTTTCACCACTGAGTATAATTTTGGCTCTGGGATGGTCATACATGACCTCTCTTATGCTGAGGAATGTCCCATCTACACCAGCTTTTGAAGGTTTTTATCAAAATTGAATGTTGAGTTTTATCAAATGAGTCCTTTGCTACAAAGCTATACTCATCAAAATAGTACTGGAGCAAAAACAATACACAGACCAATGGAATAGAATTGTGAGCCCAGAAATAAATCTACAGCTATACAGACAGTTAACCTACAACAAAGAAGATAAGAATATACACTGAAGTAAGGAAAGCCTTGCCAATAAATTATTTTGGGAAAACTGGACAGTCATATGCAGAAGAGCGAAACTAGACCACTCTCTTGTGCCATACAGTGAATCCAAAATGGATAAAAACTTGGGTGTAAGAACTAAAATTATAAAATACATAGAAGAAAACAGGCAAAAATTCCATGACATAGCCTTTACAGATATCTTTGGGGCTTCATCACCAATAGCAAGGAAAATAAAACAGAATATAATTGGGAATATGTCAAACTAAAAAAAATGTCTGCACAGTAAAAGAAACTGTCAACTGAAACAAAGACACCCTACTGAGTGGGAGAAAATATTTAAACATAAAACATCTGACAAAGGACTGATCCAAAATACATAAAGAATGCATGCAACTCAACAAAAACAAAACAATTAGCCCAATCAAAAAATAGAAGAATTAAATGGACAGTTCTCCAAAGGTAAGACATACAGATGGCCAACAGACACATGAGAAAAATTTGTTATCACTTATCAGGGAAATGAAAATCAAACCCACAATAAGAAACCATCTCACACCTGTGAGAATGGCCCACATCAAAAAGACCAGAAACAACAAATGTTGGTGAAGATGTAGAGAAAAAGGAACACTGGTACCCTGTAAAGGAGGGGGGGATGTAAAATGGTCCAGCCCTGTATGGAATATAGTAATGAGCTTTCTGAAAACATTAAAAATGGATCTACTATATGAGTCAGCAATTTTACTCCTAGATGTCTACCAAAAAAATACAAAAGTACACTAATTTGAAGGGATATAGGTACTCCTATGTTCATCACAGCCCTATTTATTATAGCTAAGTTATAGAAACAGCCTAAGTGCCTAAGTACAGAACGGATCAAAAAAATGTGATATATATGTCCAATGGAATACTATTCAGCTATAAAAAGGTGAATTCCTGCCATTTGGCAGGATGAAACTGGAGAGGATAATGCTAAGCAAAATAAGTCAGAAAGAGAAAGAAAAATACTGGATGGTCTCACTTATATCTGGAATATAAACACAGCAAAGGGTGAGTCAGAACCAAACCAGTAATAATCTAATATATTTCTGCAAAACTGAGGCAACTAGAGGGGGAAGGTAATGGATGGGAGTGAGGGAGGGAACATTTCAGAGGATTGTTGAGGTACTAGTGGTGGTAAAAGGGTATGAAAGTGTACGTTTGTAGAGGTTGAGCCTCTAAGGCCCAGAGCAGATACAAAGATATAAACCTACTTTGCCTCAATAAACATAATTTGGAAAAAATAAAATGAGCATAGGTTTATAGAACCAAACAGATCCAGATTCAAGTTCCAGTTTACATAATGAAACTGCATATCCTCACTGAGACCTTGCCTTTAAAATGGATATCTTAAAAAAAACTAGTAAGACATGCTTAGAAGTTGCCAAGGGCATGATAGATACTTGATAAATGTCAGCTATCATTATAAAAATGTTCAGTAAAATTGACTGCTTGGTAATCTTGCATACAGAAATTGCTTGTTCCCAGTAACTCTCCGTGAAAGATGTGTAGAAAACTAAAAATCTAGATTACCCAGTGTATTAACACGACATTAGCTAGGCCAGAGGTTTATTTCCCAGGGGGGCATTATTTTCCTTTTTTTGTTTTATTCTCTTACATCACTGATCTCCCCTCACGTGTGGTCCCCTCATTCTCCTACCACCACGGAACCCCAGTAATCCATCACCACAGACCCTTGTGTTCTTCCCAGCCCTCTTTTGACCCCTCTCCCTCACCCTCTCTTCCCTTGCTTTTTGCCTCAACTCTATGGTCAGCCTACAAGTTTTGTCTTTTTTCTGACCCCAAAGGGCATCTGGAGACATTCTGGGTTGGCATCACTGTGGTGGTGGGGTAGTGCTGCTGGCATCCAGAGGCCAGGGATGCTGCTTACCATCCTATGGTGCACAAAATGGAGCCTCAATGAAGAATCATCCTTCTAGAAATGTCCCAATGAAGAATCATCCTTCTGGAAATGTCAATAGTCCAACCCCTGAATGATCTTTACAGACACAGAAATAGAGGCAGTCACAGCAGTGACTCACATGGCCCCACAGTCCATCCAGCCCAGAGGGTACCCCAAATGGGCTCCCCTGACCTCACAGCAGTGTTTGTGTGAGAATCATGCAAAGCACTACAAGTCAAAGCCTTTTTAGCAAAGTAATATACTAGTGAGACTTCATTATCCTGGATAACATTTACATATTTATTTATTTTACTTCATAATTAATTTTTTATTAAAGTTGTCAGGCATTTATATGTCTGTATAATTTTGGGGTTACATTTTTACTCCTCCAGATGTGCACCTGCTTCACTTGCCCTCCACCACACCTGCCCTGCCAATGTCCTATCCACTTCCTTTCCTTATTCCCTCCACCTGTTCCCTCTGGAACCTGTAAATTTTTCACTAAATCTAAGATATTTTTGTTGTTATATTCTGCCAATATATGTTTTTTTGGTTATTTATATCCAGCAGATAAGTGAAAACATCCAGTATCTGTCTTTCTGACTTATATCACTTAGTATAATCACCTCAAGTTCCATCCATTTTGTCCCAAAAGGCACTATTTCATCTTTTTTAAATAGCTCTCTTACAATAGATCTTGCATTGGGTCAGTTAACTTTTCCAACAACTACCTCAGACACTTCAGCTGGCAGCAGCTCTGTGCAGCCCCGAAAAGTCCCCACCCCCCGCCCCAACACACACACGCACAGTCCCAGCAGCTTGGCTTATTCTACCACTAGGCTAATTCTCATGTGATTGATAAAGTGCCTGACTGTGTTTCCCTCCCAGCTGACAGATGAGAGGCTGTAAATTTATCCACGTCACATCATTTATGCCTGTGGAGCAGCAGAGTTAGTGCACAAGAAAAGCCACGCTTGTCTCACTCCCACCACCTAACACAAACAAGATTCCTCAATCTGATTTTCACCACTACATGCCGTTCCGCGGGTACTCAAGGTTACACGGCACTTTGCTTCAAGTCTCTGCAAATTACGTTCCAACATTGCAATACAGTATGAGGTTGGGGACCCTGGAGAAACACCCTTGCCTTACAGTGACTCCAGGGTGGGGTCAGGTAGAGCCCCGCACCCCATTTTGACAGTCAGCTCATGCCCTTCACACCCACTAGAAGGATGAGAAGTGAGATTTAAGAAATTTCTTGTCAAGTGTGGCTCTCAGCTTAGCTACCTCCCCAGAGTGACAAAGCATGTGCAGCTAACAAGAAAGGAGCCCCATTCTAGTTCCCAGGGTCCCCAGCTGTCTGGCACTAGTTGGAGTCTTTCCCCTTTGTTATAATTACTGATGTGCCTGCCTTTCACCACTCACCCCAACCAGCTCATCTAAATAGAAGGGAATAACATCTTACTTGCTGCTTCTCCCCACACACATACATACATCTTCCTGCAGCCCAGAAGCTACTGAAAAGATAATCAATCACTTACACCTGCAGCATCCTCAAACCTACTATAAAAGACAGTAGCCCCATGCTTCCCAACACTCCCCACCTCTGAAGATTGCCCTTGTGTGTACCCATGCACACACACACAACACATATACACCAGAGAATGTGTTAGGGGTGAGATTGTGGAGATTTTTGCCTTGAATATTGCAGCAGTGCTTCCATGTTCAGGCACTGTTCTGCATACCTGACAGAGACGATGTCAAAATGACAAGTCCCTGAGAAAGGCTCTCTTAACAGCCCCCTTTGATAGTTAGAGAAAGGAGGCTCTTAGAGGTTAATTATTTGGCTAGGATAATTTAGTAAATGGGGGAGACTAGATTTGAACCCAGATCATTCATCCTCCAGGGTTCATACTCTCCACCATCATGCTTTGTTTATTGAATTTTTATAAATTTTGCTACTAATAATGTAACAGTGGCTGAACCCAAAGACTGTTACATGTGGCACCCCTGGAGGGGGTGATGGTGAGCATAGACAGCCCCAGGGAAAATGCAAATAAAGTATCGGTGGGGGTGGAGACTCTGATAAGAAATTGGGACTGCAGACCCAGCCCCAGGAGTCAGTGTTCGGGATTGAGCATTAGAGCATTCAGTGTTCAGGATTCAGTGTTTGGGATTTCAGCATTTTCCGATCTTCACCAATTCCAGAGTCAGTGATTTCTACCTCCACCATACCAACCTTCCAGAAGGCTGTTGTGGGCCTCTGAAGAACATGGAGAGGCTTCCAGCAGCCAACCTCAGAGAGAAAAAGTTTGGAGACTTTGCAAGTCGCTGAGTAACTGCAAGTGTTCCCATTTTTTGCTGCTGTGATAGCCCAGCAGAGAAGGTGAAGACCAGGAGCCAGGCCCCTTGCTGAGCTGTGTGAATGTGGCCATTTGTCAGGTCATTCTGCTGCTGCAGCTGCTATTTTGAGTGTCACTTGTCTGGTGCTGTGCTGGGGCATCTCAGCAGCTCCAGGGAGCATCTCCTGTTGTGTCTTCTGCTGTCTTTGTGAGTTCGATCCCAGCCTATAGTCTCCAGGTTCACAGTAATGAGAGGACACCATCTTGGGAGTGTTTGTATTTAGGACTTTAAAACACTGGACACTGCTTCGGTGTGGTAAAAGGCCATTTGTGGCCTCACTAACTCTTCGTTTTTCCCTGGTTTGTTAAACAAATCCCATTACTGTTGTTCTCTAAACCTGAGTAGTCTTGCAATTGCGAGTGGGTGAAGAACTCAGATGGTAACCAGTAAACTATTTGGGCAGTGTCCTTGGCCAGTTTGAGTGCCCCTTGCTGCCCAGTATCAATAACAGTGCAGAAAAAAAAAAAATGAGAGCATAGAACTTAAGTTTTAGTACTGATTTACTTCCAAAAGGAATTGTTTGGTTCTAAAAAAAACTTTGTATCTGTATTAATGATAGCAATATATTAAATTATGAGTTAATCCCGGTATAAACTTGCAAAACAATTTATGAAATCCAAATTTTAATTTTTCTCAAAGTTACTAATGGCTGAGTCAGACTCCTTATAAGTCTCTCAGTTGGCAGGAAAGTTGACAAGGACACAGTCACATAGGACTTGGACCAAATCCATTTGAATTCAAAAGGAAGGCAGATTTATTTTCTTTTGTTTCTTAGAGGTGAAGTCAGTCAGCTTCCATGTTCTTCACTGGGGTGGTGGGAGGCAACATAGGGGTGGTTATTGAACAAAACTATTTTTTTTAAATAATAAATTTTATTTTTATATTCCCCATACAATTGCAACCCCCCCATTCTGACCCCAATCCCTCCCCTCCTACCCCCCACTCCCCAAAAAGTGTCTCTGGTCCATAGTTTTTTGTTGATTTTGATTTTCACTTTCTGATAGTTATTCATTTTCCTGGTCCCTTATTTAAGTTTTCTAGATTCCTGCTATGAGTGAGACCATCCGGTATTTTTCTTTTTCTTTCTGGCTTATTTCGCTGAGCATGATCCCTTCCAGCGCCATCCATGTTGCTGCAAATTGCATGTGTTTATCTTTTTTGAATGCTGAGTAATATTCCATGGTGTATATGGACCACATCTTCTTGATCCAGTCATCTATTTTTGGGCATTTGGGTTGTTTCCAAAGCTTAGCTATTGTAAATAGTGCTGCTATAAACATAGGGGTGCAGGTGCTCTTTGGAATGGATGTTTCTGTGTCCTTTGGGTAAATACCTAGGAGTAGAATTGCTGGATCATATGGAAGCTCTATGTTTAGTAGGTCCAGAAATCTCCACACAGCTCTCCATAGTGGTTGGACCAGTTTGCACTCCCACCAACAGTGCAGAAGAGTTCCTTTTTCTCCACACCCTCACCAATATTTGTTGTTGCTAGTTTTTTTAATATGTGCCATTCTCACTGGTGTAAGATGGTATCTCATGGTAGTTTTGATTTGCATTTCCCTGATGACAAGTGATGTTGAACATTTTTTCATATGTCTGTTGGCCATTTGCATTTCCTCTTCAGAGAAGTTTCTTTTTAGCTCTTCTGCCCATTTTTTGACTGGATTATTTTCTTTGTTGTTGTTGAGTCTCATCAGCTCTTTGCAGATTTTTGTGATCAGTCCTTTATCATTAGTGTTGTGTGCAAAAATGTTCTCCCAGTTGGTGGGGTTTCTCTTTGAACAAAACTATTTAGACATGAAAAATAAAGTTGACTCTAGGAAAGAACTGGTGGAAAGGGAGCTTGGTTGGAACATGTGTACATGTAGCCTCTCTAAGAAGGCAGCTCAGTCCAGGGCCCTGGGAACTCATCGTGATTCTCTAGCCTCGGAAACTGTGGTAGCCTGTGGACAGTGGCAGAGAGGGCAATGCCCAAGAGGGCAAGACCTCTTGCTGCAAATCCACTATGTCACCCAAAGTGGGGCATTCAGTGCCAAGGGCGATCCACACCCCAAAGATGCGGGGTAACTTCCAGCAAAGAGGCTGCCCATGTCGAGCAGGTGGGAACATGAAAGCCGGCTATTGAGCAAAACACAGGTGGGCTGTTTTTCCTGGAATTAGCTATCTGGACTCTCCACAGAAATCACCAAGTGGATATTTTGCCTGACCATAGAGGTTCAGTCATCTTTCAGTAAAAGCAATTCTATCTTTACAAGAGAAAACCATAAAGCACTACATGAGGAGGATGGTGGGCGCCATCAGCTCCTCTAAACACCCCTGTAATGAGATTAGAAGTCAGACTAGCCTAGGCTATTCCAAAGTAACAAATTAACCCTAAAAACTCTGGGGATTAAAAAACTAAAAGTTGGGCCTCCCCTGGTGGCACAGGTGGTTGAGCGCCGCGCTGTGAAGCTGCCCGCAGCCTCTGCAGCGCTGGTTCGATCCCAGCTGGCTGGCGAGGGTCCCACATGACCTCTCCTGTCTCGCCCACTGCTCCCCTCAGCAGTGTATTTCATCAGTCTGCCTGTTCTGTTCCCTACGCTGTCTCTGGTGAATCCTCTCACCCTCCCGCACATCTGGCCTGTACCCCGGTTCTTGTATAAATAAATAAATAAATAAATCTTTTAAAAAAAATTAAAAGTGGATTTTTACTAATGCGAATTGTGACACTGACCAGACAGGTCTGGGGGGCAGCTATCACCCACGCAGTGACTCAAGGAGCCAGGCTCCTTCCAGCTTAGGGCATTTCAAAATTTAGCATCCAGGTCACCGTAGCAGGGGAAAGAGAAACTCAAGATGTGGGTCAATTCTTAACTGTTCTGGTGTTTCTGCTTGTATATCCCATTGGAGAGAACCAGTCATATAGCCAGATCCTATCCAAATTGCAAGGAGTCTGGAAACTGGAGAATGCACTTAGGAAATACCTCCAACACTTGTGGGCTACTTCAAGTATCCCTTCCAACCAACCCAAAACTTAAAGCATAAGCTAGTACTGATTGTCTGAGAATTTTAGTTGATACTTAATTTGCTATATTTTGAGTTAATGTAACAGGAAGCTGAAGCCAGATTGTTACAGGTGGGGCCCCTGGAGGGAGGTACTGGTGAGGGTAGATAGCCCCAGGGAAAATGCAAACAAAGTTTGGTATCAGTGGGGGTGGAGACTCTGATAAGAAACATAAGGGACTGCAGAAGCAGCCCCCAGGATGCAGCATTTGGGACTTCAGCATTTTCATATCTTCAGAGATTCTAGGGTATCAGTGACTTCTGCCCCCACCATGCCAATATTCCAAAAGGCTATTATGGGCCTCTGAAGGGCATGGAGAGTCTTCCAACAGCCAAACTCAGAGAGGATAAGTTCGGAGGCTTTGCACGTAGCGGAGCCACTAAAACTATTCCCATCTTTGCTGCTGTTACACCCTGAAAGGGAAGGCAAAGACTCAGAAACAGGCGCCTCTCTGAGCCTATGAGTGTGGCCATTTGTCAGGTCATTCTGCTCTGCAGCTGCTATTTTGAGGTTCGCTTATCTGGTGCTGTGTTGGGGCATCTCAGCAGCTCCAGGAGCATCTCTTGTTGTGTCTCCTGCTGTCTTCGTGAGCTGGATCCTAGTCTATATATAGTCTGGCTGCCATGTGCTCCAGGTCTGCAGTGGCAAGAAGACGAAATCTCAGCATCTTTTATGTATAGGACTTTAAAACACTGGACATTGCTTTGGGTGAGGTAAATGGCCATTTGTGTCCTCAGTAACTCTCTGGTTTTCCCTAGTTTGTTAAATAAATCCCATTATTGTTGTTCACTGAACCTGAGTCTTGCAATTGTGTGTGGGTGAAGAGCTCAGATAGTGACCAGTAAACTATTTGGGCAGTGTCCTTGGCCAGTTTCAGTGCCCCTTGCTGCCTGTATCATTAATGTGATTCTCCAAATCACATTATGTCATTTTCTATAATCATGTTATTCTAACATCAAATTTAAGACAAGAAATATATTTAAGCTCCATATCCATAAGCAATAAGATCATTAAATCTCTTTGGGCACTATCACTTAAAAAAAAGGGAGAAAATATCTGTCCAATTATTTTCAGCAGGAAAAATTTGCCAGAGCTTACAGCTTAGCATTTAATTGCTCTTTTTTTTTTTTATTTTTTGCATTGGTGAATCATTTTAAACTTACAATAATTTCAAAATAAATATTTTTCAAAGCTTCAGGGCATTTATTGTCTAATGATCATTTAAAAGATATCTTGGTTATGGGATTCTCAAAAGAATAAAGAAACCATCCCCAGTACCAGTTATTTCTATATTAAAAAGATGAAATTGCTCATTAAGTGGTACAAGTCAATTTCTTTCATCAGCCTAACTACCCATTTTAGCAAAGATTCAATCTCTGAATTAAGTAAATGGCTATACATTTTAAAGTCAATAACTAAACTCTATTTCCTTACACATGAACATCTTACACATCTAAAATCGTTGTCAGCCTCTTTACTGTGCCTTTTCCGAAGGAGACAGGAGAGTCTTGTTGCTGTGTATTTTGCATTTTCATTTTTTTCAAGCACTTTTGTGTGTCTTAGCTAAGGTCCTGCTGGTCATGACACACACATTTTTTTAAAGAGTCAGATATTTTTGCAAAGTATATCTTTAAAAGTGTGATGAGACTGAGTAGTTTGTTGAGCCATAAAATATAAATTGCTCATATTTCTGTCTGTTTGTAATTTCCCTAGGGAGAATTATTTCTTCCTGTAATAAAACCGAAAGTTCAATGAGCGCGGGGCCTATGGAGGTTTGTCATCGGTCGGAAGATGGAAAAGCCCTTGGACTTTCCTCCTGCTGCCTTTCTCCAGCCAAGTTCTCGGAGATGGAGACAGAAGGAAGAGGTAGAGGAGGGAACAGGCGATGGGTAGAAAGAGGTGACCTTGCAGAGCATTTCAAATTCTGTAATGAATGCAAAAAATAATCAAAATGAGATAGCTGGAGATTCAATTCTTTAGAGAGAGATTGAAATTCATTTGTCCCTTACAGGAGCCGGGAAAAAAAAAAAAGTCATTATTAATTTAGGCAATTAGAGAACTTTGAAAGCAATATCCAGTACATTTTTTAAAAAAAAAAGAAAAGAAACTCTCCCAAGAGTGCAGCCACAGCCTAGGAAAACTTAATTTTTATAGCATTTAGAATGAAGAAAGGTCATTTCTTAGATGTGTTTGACAGAAGATTGTAATTTTAAACTGGTAATTTTAATGAGAAGTGGGGTTTTCATAAAAGGGGAGTAAATGCTTGAATGAGTTTGAAATGAAATTAGAGGTGTCTGTTCTGCCCATCACAGCATTTCTAGATGAACCCATGTTCCCAGCACTGCTTCCTGCTCCACCACACTCCCACCAGAAAATTCCAAGGCCTCAGAAGCTACTTTCTTGAGAATGTCAAATAAGAAGCTTACCTCTTTCCTACATGGGAGGCCTAGGCTTCCTGAGATGTCTGATCTGTGAGCTATTTCTCCTCTCTGATAAACAGCATCATGTAGGACCCCTCCCCAGCTTCAGGGCAGAGCCAAGGCTGCATGCTGAGGGGGGGTACCTATGCAGCAAGCCCACCATGAGGAGTTGTGGGGACTTGAGGTGGATCTTGCCCCTTCAGCATTCCACTGTTTCTGGCAGGTGCAAGAGATAGTTGGAGGAGATTTTGGACCACCTGGACCAGGATGTCCAGCGGGAGTTTGTTAGCTTTATCTGAATATTGCAGTTGCCAGAGATGTTCTAAAAAGGCACTGGGTTCCATCCACTTAATGCCGAGTTCACAGGGGTACAACTTGAGCATTTGGAGTTTTTTAGGTTCACTGGGTTCTGATTCTTGGCCAGGGCTGAGAACAATGAAGTATCCTTCTGAGAAAGAAGTCAGCAGAGAGCTTCTGGAATGCTCAGAAGGAGGCTGGTGAGGAAGGGGTGAAATACAGGAGGTGAGGCTGGAAGATGGGCAGAAGGAGGGCCTATGGAGCCTGTCACCTGTGTAGGATAAACACAAGACTCTTTACAGCCATCAGTGGCGTAAAGGAAATTATCCCATTAACCCTCTGAGTTCTTCTGAAGCTGGACAAGTAATCAAAACATTATCAGCCAGGTTAGCAAAGGAAAAACAATCAGCTTAATAGAATATACATGGAGAATTTACATGGTTGTACATTTTAATAATAATGGAGCCAGCCAGGAATACTTATCCAGCACTGGAGACCTGGGGTCTAGAAAGGAGGGGACTCCACATGACGGGGCGGGGTGGGGGGATAATGATTACCATCCTTACTCTTAAAGATGAGATTCTTAGATAAATAGGACATGTTCACTGATAAACTTACAACTAGACCCTCCAAACTACATTCTTCTAGGTCATAAAAGAGGAAGCATGGATTGCTTCTTCAATTAGGAAAAGAGTAAAAGCTTAGGGTGTAATGATTTCTTCTTCAATAAGGGAGGAACAAAGGATTTAGAAAAGGGTGGAAACTTCTAGCCTTCAGGGTCCTCACTGCTCTCAAACCAAAACAATCCGCACTCTTTAAGTAGTGGTAATAAAGCTCCCAAGGCTGGCAAAGTCGTGATTGACCTCTACGTCCCATACCAAGGGGACAAGAGACCTACTCTGGGCATAGGGAGTGTAGTGCCAGCAAGCACAGGGCAGGTTCTGTGTCATTTTGGGCAAATGGATAAAGGAGAGTCCTAGAGCCTTCAGTGGATTTTTCAGGCTTTAATGACCTTTCTATACCAACTTGTGGGCAACCCTGCAGGCTGGCAAGACAGTGATGCTGGGGGGCCTGGAGGCTGGTAGGTCTCCCAGCCTCCAGCAAATCTTTAGTCTTTGGGTTTTCTCTAATGTTCTCTCAGGGTCCTGCCTCTCTGTAGTCACTAGTCCACTCATAGCCCTTCCACCATCACTGCCCTTCTAGCCTCAGCCCCAGGCTTAGGTGTGCCCACTTACGCATGCCCATACCATACTCCAGATGTCCACAATCAGGCATGCATGCCCCGAATCCATGCTCCCAAGCGCCTCCTGCATTAGCACAATCAAGACCCAGGTGATACCCACAAAGGCCAGCTGTGTAAAAGCCTGACCAATCTTCATCTACCCTACATGAATAAATGTGTATCTGACCCTTTTGGGGAGACTGATCCCACAGAGCCATGGGAAACCAAAGCAGGCTTAAGCACAGAGCAGTACAACCAGTTCTTTGTTGCTATACTTTTGGTACTAAAATTAAAAGTTTTTGAATTCCTGCTTTCAGGTAGACAAGACCTGGGAACTTAGACTTCTCTGATCAACTTATGAGTCTCCTTTCAGGAAACTGAAGGTCAGACACCACTCATCTCTGTTTGGGGAACAGTCATTTGCTTTAATTCATAGCCTCCTGCTACAACCATGCCTCATTCCCCTTACTCCCCATCACAAATAGGCATCCTGGAGCACCATGCTTCACTTAAAAATAAACAAACACCTTCTGTCTCCATCCTGGCACAGTTTCAGCTTATTTAGCGTTATAGCATATGTCATCTGTTTCCCTAAACAATCTAACACGGGCATGGCACGATGGGATTGGCAATTTGGGCAAATGAGAAACAGCCTGCCATCAGCACAACCATAATGACATTTGATTTGCTGTCAGTAGATGCTACTGTGTGTTCTTTCTCTTCTCGTTCCTAGAAATAAGCACAGAAAAAGACTGCAAAGTTTCCAGCCCTAGTCCTTCTAAATAGTCACTAGTCCTTCAACACAGTGCTCGCCTTTAATGCCCCATTTATTTGGC
Source organism: Talpa occidentalis (assembly GCF_014898055.3). Taxonomy (NCBI): domain Eukaryota; kingdom Metazoa; phylum Chordata; class Mammalia; order Eulipotyphla; family Talpidae; genus Talpa; species Talpa occidentalis. The sequence continues at coordinate 24,049,571 of NW_023601754.1, read as the reverse complement.
AATTGTGGAGGAGAAGGTGATCATGTGAAAGGAGTCATGTGTGGAGAATGTAGAAATGGCCCCTGCCAGCAAGGGACTCACAGCCCCAACCAGACTATGGAGCAACAGCTTATGGAGCACAGCAAGTAAGGCAACAGCTCACAGGAGGAACAAGAAGTTCCAAGATGGGGTGTGGCACATCGCCACTCCAGCTGCCCACCCACACCGGAGAGAAAAGCTTCACCAACTGGAAGAAGTTACTGCTATTCCCAATCAGGTCCATGATTCCTGTTTCATCCCATATGGACCAAGGATTTTCATAAAGACCTCTCTAAGTCTTTGAGTCATTTCATTATAAAGGTGATGTTCTCTTGAATTGAAAGGGACACATCAAGGGGAGCCCCTGCAGCCCTTTATACAATTTGTTCTAAGAGTGGCTGAGCTGAAGGGATCGGTCACTCTCTAGGGACTGACAGCCATGCAGCAGGATCACTTGTGTGGACACAAAGACCCCCCACTCCCAGTACCCCCCAGAGCACAGGGACCTGTTCCTTCTCACTCAAAGGTTTGTTCATTGTGCCAGCAGTCCTTCCATAAATACTAACAGCCGTAGCCACTCATCAGACAAAGGAGACCAATACCCAGGAGCAGAGCTTCAGCCTTAAAGAACTGCAGTCAAGCAGCAGAGATTTGCACAAGACACCTGGGAGCACAGAGGAGTCACAGAAAGCCTAGAGGATGTTTCCTAGAGGTGAGAGATAAGACTTTAGAGTTGGCCATGCCTTTGTGTTTTCTAGAGAGGCCCTGAGGGCCCCTGGCCCCTGAGCCAGTATCTTGTTTCTGACCTCTGACCTTCCCTGCATTAACCGTGCAAAACCATCCTGCCTTGGGCTTCTGGCATGACTAGCTCCAGATTGGGAGGGTCGTGGATTCCTCTGGATCCTGAATTCTGAGAATCACTCCAGGAAAACTCAGGGAGAGCAGGGCCCTCAGCCTGCACATCCTTCCTACTGCCTCCTGTCTGCCCTGGGCCCATTCATTTTGTCAGTCGCACAAACTATTCACTGTGGTGACTTGAATTCTGCGAGCCTGAAGCTCTAAATGCTCACTGAGCAGTTAATGATTTTTTCTACTCTCAGGAAAAAAAAAATGGATCTAAAGATTATCACTATTAACTATTGTCCTCAGGTAAGATGCTCAGAAAGAAAAATTTTACATTACTATCATAACAGAACATGTAATGCTTACAAAGTTCTAATGAGAAGTCTGTTCTAAACTGATGCCAGCTCTCTACTGCATGCTATTGAGACACAGGGCAAGCTAGAAATTAGGCAGTTTTAGGGACAGTGCAGGAGGGGACCTCTGAAGAATTTAGGGAGGCTTCAGAGATAAGAACAAGCAAGGGAAAGTAACCAATTCCACTAGGAAAAACAAACATCCCAGGACCAAGGACAACATTGTTAAAGCTAGTCCTGGTTTCCTTCAGGTGGTAAAGAGAGGCGGAGTTTGGAGAAATGGAGAGTGGTTTAATCTATGGACAACTTAGAAGGGCAGCTGTTTAACTTCAATGCAGGGATGCCCATCCAGAAGACTGGGCCATAAAGATAAAGATGCAACAAATGGGGAAAGAGAAAGCTGTTAGATAAGGAATGTGAAGATCCCCACTCAGTAGCAAATTAAGTGAGACAGCCGAGAACTAACCAATCACAGAGAGACTGGTGGAGCTTTAGAATAATGAGGGAAAAAAGGTATATATTCCCTGAGACACAATTCCACTTTGGCTTCCTTGCCCCTCCTGTTAGGGGGAAAGGATGTCCTGAGCTAATCCCATACAGGCTTTGTGGACCCCACCCCCACTCCAGACTAAAGCCATCAAGACTTTGGGAAAGACAAATCCCATCACCACCAAAGGGAGGGTGGCTGGGACCTGAGGGTGGAGTTGGGCAGCCAGGTTGGATATAAAAACCAAACACGTGGGCCTTGGGGTCTCTCTGGCTCGCGATCGCTCGCCTCCTGGCTTCACGGCTCCTGGCTGGCGGCCAACTCTGAGAGCGCCATTTTGGGATTCCTGATCGGCGGATCGGGTAGGACTCATTTAAAACTTTGTCTCCCACTTTTCTCCCAGAGCTGTACATTTCCTCATTTCCCCTTCCCTTGTAAATAAACCTTTTATTAACCTTTCACGTGTGCCTGCAGTAGAGCATTGATAAGTCCTTTTAAGCGCGCGGGTGAGGACCCATAGTCAGGCACCCCGTTTTGTATCGGGGTTGCTCTACAACAGTTTGGCGCACTTTATTTCTGTTCTTTTTCTCCTCAATAAACTTTTTCTTTCTATAAGCAAACCTGCCTCTTCTCGCTTGCTTGCCTGAGCATCTGCGAAGTCCCTGCTGCGGCTTCGTGAGACACCAACCCGTGGGGGTCTAGTGGCTGGGGCTCAGCGCTGCCCCTGCAGCCTGGGATCGTTCCTGGCTGGGAGACTAGGCCTGACAATTCCGGTATCACTATCATTGAGGAGTGGATAGGGAACTGGAAAACATTCAGGAACAGATCAAGGAAGAATCTGCTAGTGGGAAGACTGAAAGGCACCCCCAAATCCCCAAATTTGCACACTCAAAAGGGATACTGCAATCTGCACATAAAGACAAAGCAAACTCTTGGTATGTAAGAGCTTTAATAGAATTGATACAGGGCAACAAGGGGCACTAAAACTGGCCAAGGACACTGCCCAAGTAGTTTGCCAGTCACTGTCTGAGTTCTTCACCCACACGCACAATTGCATGACTACTCAGGTCCAGAGAACAACAATAATGGGATTTATTGAGGCCCAAAGTTACTGAGGCCACAAATGGCCATTTACCTCACAGTGTCCATGTTTTAAAGTCCTAAACACAAATGCTCCCAAGATGGGAGCAGACCTGGAGCAAGTGGCAACCAGACTGTAGGCTGGGATCCAACTCACAAAAACAGCAGAGGACATAACAGGAAATGCTCACCAGAGCTGCCGAGATCCCCCAGCACAGCACCAGACAAGTGACACTCAAAACAGCAGCTGCAGCGGTTGAACGATCACAAACAGCCACACTCACACAGCTCAGCAAGACTCCTGGCTCTGGGGCTTCGCCTTCCTGTTCAGGCTGAACCAGCAGCAAAGCTGGGAATGGTTTCAGTTGTTCTATTACGTGCAAAGCCTCCAAACTTTTCCTCTCTGAGATTGGCAGTTGGAAGACTCTCCACATCCTTCAGAGGCCCACAACAGCCTTCTGGGAGATTGGCATGGTGGTGGCAGAAGTCGCTGACCCCAGAATCCCTGAAGATCCAAAAAAGCTGAAATCCCAAATGCTGCATCCTGGGGGCTGCTTCTGCAGTCGCTTAAGTTTCTTATCAGAGTCTCCACCTCCACAAATACTTTGTCAGTATTTTGCCTGGGGCTTTCCATCCTCATTAGCAACTCCCTCCAGGGGTCTCCACCTGTAACAGTCTTTGGCTTCAGCCACAAGTTACAGAATAATTGTGCATAGAGAGGAAGAAAAGAAAGGATATTGTTTCCATTGAAACACCCAGAGTTTCCCACCTCCTCGTGGGTAAATGCCCAGTCAGAGAAGTTTGGTCCAAAGAGGAACAGTCGAGGCCCAAAAGCTTGCCACAAGTCTAAGGCATAGAAACCACAGGAAAGAAGCAAAGGGGCCAGACACATCTGAGACCACAGCAACAAAATCAAAGGACAAGTTAAGATAATGTGTGCCATTGTCAGCCCCTCCTCAGGTGGCTCATCCATAAGTCTCTTCCAAGTGTCTCTACCTGTCTCGACTCCATGTGTCTCCCCCTAGTCCCCATAACCCCTGGCACAAGTCCAAAGAGAGAATCAAGCAAGACCTTCTCCTCCAAGAGTCCCCTTCTGTCTGTTCATGTGTCTTCCCTTCCTGTGTCTCTTGTGTTGCAAGCTCCCCTACCTTCTCAGCTCCACCCCTCATTAGGAGGAGCAGGGAACATGGAACCCCCCTTTTTATGGAAATGCCTTGCCCCTACAATACCCATAGTCCAGGCTGATCTGAGAGAAAAAATGGGGCTGAAAAAAAAAAATCACTCTCCACTTTTCTCCATTTCCTAATATTTAGTCTCCTGACGAGAAGTAAGAAGCCTAGATGAATAAAATCAGGAACAATGAATGTGAACCACAAGCAGCAGTCTTTCGTTCCAAAACTAGAAAAAGGTGATTATATAAGGTAGTGAGCTCCTTGTCTCTGGAAGCATGCAAGCAGATAGACAAGAAATGTGATGAAACTATAGAAGGAATTTAGCAAGAAAAGGACTTTGAGAGGAAAGGAAAATAATATTGCTAAGACATATATTACGCGTAGGTCCTCTGCCTGGTCTTTACACAAAGCCCCACAACAATGCTGAAGAAGATATTATTGCCTCTACCTTGCCTTTAAGCTACTATATCTCAGAGACATGAACTAACATATTCCAAAAGAGCAAACTGATGAGTGTGATCTAAAGCCACACCCTTTCCATCACAACACAATGTCTCCTTAAAGGGTCAGAAAAGTATGTTCATTTATTCACTCCATAGATATTTGTTGAGTGCCAACCTGCTGTGCTGGTGCTGGGGACAAAGATGAACAAGAGCCTGGGTCAATGTAGAAACACAGGGCTCTGCCATGCAGCCCAATGCTGCTGAGCTGACCATGGCCTCTGGCTCTCCAGCATCACCTCCCGGTGCTGTTGAGTCCAGTGCTATCTGGTTAGCATCTGGCCCAGTCTTCAGACAGCTGCTGTGGGCTGCATTTCCATAAAAAGTCCGTGAGGGGCCTTTGTTTAGGACTTCTGGACACTGTAGACACTCTCTGGAGTGAGACAGCCGGCCATTTGTGGTTTTAGAAACTCTTTCCTTTTCCCCAACATCTTGTTTGTTAAATAAACCCTGTTGTTGTAACCTAAGCCTGAGTAGTCTTGCAATTGTGCATGCAAGAACCGACTGTCAGTGACCTGCCCTCACATGCTGGCACTGTCCTGTCACCCGGGCTAGCACAGTTTCAAGTGCCGTTTGTTTTGTACTGTTTCTCTATTGTCCTTTGAGCACTCTTCACTGTCTTTAGCAATGTTTCAGCTTGATGGAGCTGCATCATCAACTTCAGTCTTGAGAGTGCTTTGCCACTCTCTCTAGAACAAGGACTTTCAAACTCTTTGGACTGTGGCTCTCTCTCTCTCTCTCTCTCTCTCTCTCTCAAGCCAAAGTTTCAAAAACAAAAAAAGAAACAATGTTTACCTTTACCCTGTAGGGTGCAATCTGAGAGTTTCTATTCTATTTTCTTTTTTTTTTTTTTTTTGAGATTTATTTATCTTTATACAAGAACCTGGGTACAGGCCAGAGGCACCAGAGGGTGAGAGGATTCACCGGAGACAGAGTGGGGAACAGAACAGGCAGATAGACAGAAATACACTGCTGAGGGGAGCAGCGGGCAAGACAGGAGAGGTCTGCCTCACCATGTGGGGCCCTTCTGGGTGGGTCAAGGAAAAGGTCATGAAACTAGAAATCACCAGACTGAAGCTCCAATCCCAACTCACTGCTTCCTGGTGTCACCTGGGCCAGTGGCTCCTCCCATCCCTACTCTCCCCAGCTAACTGAAGACATTTGTCAATACTGATATAGGACAGGAAACAGGTGGCACTCAAATGGAACTCTCTAGGAGAATTTACAATAACAAAGTGACTGTTTGCAGCACGGGTACAGGGTTAAGGCTAGGGCAAGGAGAGGGAAAACTACAGAGCCTACAGAGAGATGGAGGGGCTGCCCCCAGAATACAGCCATGACAACTGTGGGCGTGCAGGGAAGAAACCATGGCAATTAATTTCCCAATCCCTTTTCCTTTCTCTCTCCAATCTACTGGTGCTTCCAAGTCTTTTTGGTTGCCCCAAAACAAGCAAAAATTAGTGAGCAGGAGAGCTCATTGATAAATCCTTACAGGTCACCTTAGGACACCAGCTGGGTGAAGAACGGAAAGTAGATCAGGAGGGACAAACAGGACATCATCAGCCCCATCCACGCTAAGATGGGAGGATGGCTAGAGGGTGACCCTGCAACCAAACCCAGGGGCCATATGCAATTCAAGGGGTAGGTTAGGCTTTCACTCCTACAGCCCTTAGAGTTTTGAAGTGTTTGCCATCCATTTTCTCATTTGAGTCTCAATTGTGTCTGCTTGTACAGAGAAGATCCTTAGGCTTGGCTCTGATGACCCCTGACCTCAGGGAGTTCATGAATGGAGTGGAGAAGAAAAGCCATGGCATAAAGGATTGTTGCATAAAACATGAGGTGGGGGATCCCCAAAGAGCATGCTGGCTGAGTGCTCTGGGAAATGAGAAAGAAGCAAAGCAGATGCTGACATCTGGAAATTGGTCTGACATTCACAGCTAGACCATGCAGCTCTCCTGTTGGATATAAACAATCTCTCAGAACAACAGCATTGAGTTTTTTCTGATACAATGAAATTAGACAAAAGCAAGGTCACTATGCAACCCACATAACACTGATGTCCCCTCTTGGCTAAGATGAGTGATTGCTACTTCCTTCCCCCTCTTTGCCCTAAATCCAATCTCCCCATCCTAGTGATGAGATTCATTAAGGTAACCAATCAACAATTGTTCCTGTTTCCTGACAGCACCTCATTCAGAACTCCCCCAAATTACCCAACCAAAAGTCAAATCCTAATATAACTTTTTCCTAATCTGTTCTTGCTGAGACATCTGACCTTTCCCCACAATGGGTATTATCCATCACTGACCTGAGTAGGAACACAACTTGTCAACCATGAGTGTGTTCCTGGTGACCTTCGACTGGAAGGCACTGCCACCAAGAAGAAGAAATGGGTTCCATACCAAATATCCAGGGCAGATCCACAGAGGGCCAGGGGCTGGGACAGGGCAGAGGTGGTAGCTGTCTACTCTGGGCAGCGGAGTAAACGCTGAAGGAAAAAGCACTGGGAGGTTTGGTCAGAATGCCATATAGAAAAGACAAGGACCTTGGCAAACCAGACTCTTCCTGGAAGGGACACTACACTTAAAAAAAAAATCCATCCAGTAGATCTGTTCAGGATGGACTAAAGGAAAGAAATCCTGGAGCCAGGAGGCCCGGGGAAGAGTCTCTGAGGAGGATGAGTTCTGAGGTGCTCCCAGAAGAGTGCTTGGAGTCTTCTGCCTCATTCTTTGCAAACTCAACACATTTGGCAAAAGGGAAAGAAACTAAGTAGCTCCAGTTTTCAGATTTCTTTGTTGGTCCCAAAATGGGAACTGCAAATCTCCTTGCCCTTGGCAAGAAGGAACTTAATGGAAAATATGTGAGAACAGATGAGTTAGCTACTTTAAGAAACATTACACACAGATGTCTGCGAAGGAAATTAATCCAGAGTTTGTGGATTAAATTCTTCAGTCATATAAGATGTGTTTTTAATTAATGGGAAAGACTTTGGTAGGATGCATTTGGGTTTCACCAGAGAGAAATATTTGGGGAAGGGGGATTTGCTCAAATGTATTTTCCTGGTTGTTCCTCCAAAGGACCTTGAACAAGAAGGGAAAATAAATGCAAGCAAAGTGTGAGTGATAACCGATTTCTGGTTTGTAATGTTTTATTTAACAATATCTAGTTCCTTTGCCGCTTGGGAGAAAAACTTTTAATTCCAATAGGTACTTAATCAGCCCTCAGCAGGCTTCTGAATACCCTAATTAGCACCTATGAAAAGTGGCTCAAACTTGAACCTCAGAAAGCTAAACAATAATTTGGGAATTTGCCACGCTTCAAAGTAAGGCCCTTCCCTGTCCCGAGCTGGTAGGAATGTCTGCTGGTTTCATGAATGTTGCATGCCATGTGTAATTATGTTAGATAATCACAACTCGCCAAGCCCCGCACCGATGATGAATGGGCTGTGGCAGGCTCGATTTCACATCTTCATGTGGAATTATTCAGCAACTAGACTTTATTTCACTTCTGTTTGGGCCCATAAACATACATATTTATCAAAACCCTTTGCAATTCTGACACCATATACTTTAAGACACTATCCTATTTGTGGGTAATCAGCTCTTCATGAATATTAGATTTCTACCTTAATTTCACTGGTGTGGCTTTTTTCTTTGCAAGGAAAGGTCAGGACTCAATCTTGTGAATACCACTAAAAAGAAACAAGACAAGCTTCTGCTCTGGTAAGGAAGTCACAGGGGTGGAGGTAGAGGACTAGAGGATATTGTGACTTATAGGAAACCTAAATATTTGGTCATTCAGATAACTAAAATATATTTCTCATATATGTGTGTTCTTTATCCACAGTTCCTCACAGCTCCCCAAACCTTGGAAGTTTCCTAAGTGTTGAGAATGATAAAGGTATCTCTGGTTTGTTAATATGATGACTTTTTGGGAAGCACCTTAGCGGCTAAAGAGTGAGCTCAAATGCCACTGTTTAATGATTTAATCTATCATGACTATGTAATGAAGCCTCCATAAAAGGCTGGAAAGAAGGGGCTCGAAGAGCTTCTGGATTGGGGAACACATGGGATCTGGGTACAATGGCACACCTGGACAGGGCATGGACACTCATGCCCTTCCCCCACACTGGCCCTGTGCTCCGCTTTTCTCTGGATGTTCCTGAGTTACATCCTTTGTAATAAATCAATGATGTAGTGAGTAGGCTGTCTGGGGTTTCCTGAGCTCCTTGAGCTGCTCCAGCAAATTAATCAAACTTGAGGAGGGGGTCCTGGGAACCTCTAGTCTGTAGTTGGTTGGTCAGAACCACGAGTAAGTCTGTGCTTGCAGCTGGCATTGAAGTTGAGGCAAACCTGAAGGACAGAACCTTTAACTGTGGAAGCTGATCCTACCTCTGAGCTGAACTGAGTTGAATTCTTGGACACCCTGCTATTGTCTCAGAATGGCTTGTTGGTGCAGGAAGCCTCTGCATGTGCATGTGGGGATTAGGTCCAGGAACCCTATTTATTTATTTTTTTAAAGATTTATTTATTTATGCATACAAGAACTGGGGTACAGGCCAGAGATGCGGGGGGCAGTGAGAGTATTCACCAGAGACAGAGTGGGGAATAGAACAGGCAGATTGGCTGAAATACACTGCTAAGGCGAGCAGCAGGCGAGACAGGAGAGTCTGCTGCACCATGTGGGTTGCTCCCTGTCCAGCCAGGAATCGAACTCATGCTGCAGAGGCTGCGGATTACTTCATAGTGCGGAGCTTAATCCCTTGTGCCATCAGGGAGGCCCCAGAAACCCTATTTAGCCTTCACACCTACTTCTCTCCTTTGACTCTCTTCTCTGGGTTTCCCCAGCACCCAGTGTCCTGCCTCATTAGGCAGAGATGGCTAAATGGCTCACTCACTGAACAGCAGCAAAGAAGTGTCAAAGGCACAATTACTTGTCAATCCAGAGAACTCAGAAATAACGTAGGAGCATGTTTCCAGTAAAGGGCTGATTCCTGCACTTAGATCCCCAGAGTGGGGACAGATGTCACTGCTCCAGTCAGACTTAGCCTCACATCTTAGTCCAGCCCCAGCTCTTCAAAACACCAAACCCATAGAAAGCTGTCTCTGATGGGTAGAAGATACAGAGGAGACTTCAACAGTGAATGAACAGAGAGCTCAAAGTTCCCCCAAGTCAGCCACTTTCAAACCATACAGAAGGAGGCTGAATCAATAATAAAGGAGAGTCATGTGATTAAAGAGCTAGAGGTTGGGAGGCAAAGTCTTGGCAAGTTTTGGGAGTTAGGCTGGGACACATCTCTAAGGCCTAACCCTAACCCCTCAAGCTTCTAACAAGCCAGCTAGCTAGCCTTTAACTCATTTAGCCATCATTAAATGAGCAACTACCACGGTATTGGCATAGAACTGAGTGGTGAAGGCAGAAAGAAAATTAGACAGTATCCCAATGCTGCATTCATTCTCAGTCTTATACTTGTCTCTTACTAGGTCACAGATTCTGCTAGCTCTGGACCTACAGCAAAGAGCAAACCAGACATGGTCATTTCCCAAGCAGAAGAGGGGCCAAGTAGATCCAAAAGCAGTTGACTTCCCACAGGATGGGACACAGTTCTCTCCGCAAATAATGAAAAGAGCATTTCTCTCTGCTTCACTTGCTCCACCACCAGCCCCAGGGAATGGAACCCCAGCATTAGGGGAATGATAAGCAGGGATAGGAACAATGGAGACCAATGCCAGCCTGCTGAGCACAGCAAAGACCTCACAGTATTTCTTCTTCCAGAAATGAGAGTGACTGAGAAGGAAGGTGGTGCGATGACACTAAGTCTATTGAGTCTGCTGGGCATGGGGAGGGTCAACACAGTGGGGAAACTTCCCAGGGTGAAGTCACCGCCCCCCAATTCCACCGTTCCTCTGCTTGCTAAGCATTTTGCAGACAACAGTGTCTGGTAACTTCCAGTTGACTTCACTGTGACTTTGTTTGAGCATGAGACCTGAAAAGAAGTAGGCATTTGGTAAATTTTAGTTGAAGTTAAATAAAACGGAGTGAGTTTTAACACAAATACAACCTGTTACTTAAACATTTCTAGGTTATAAGGTGAAGGGAAAACATGACATCGTTCATACCACCTATCAAAGCAAATCTCCAAATTGCTTTCTTGCTCTCCCCAAGACTGGGCAGGAGGAACAAAATTAAGGAATTGAAATGTCAAATTTTCCCCCCATTCTCTAAAGGCAGGCTGAGAAGCATGGGGCTGACTTCAGAAGATCATGTAAATGATATGAAATAATCATATAAATGAGTCTTTGGCCAGGCAGAAGAGTGGGGGCAAAGAGCCCAGCTCAATAGAATGAGGTAGCAATTTGGGGGGGAGTCCAAAGAAATGGATCCTGAAAATGGAAAATCCAGAAGGAGCGGCGTGAGGAAGTGAGGGGTATCTGAGTTCACTGGGAAACTGCAGAACTGGCATGATTGCAATAGAACCCCCAGTCTCTCCAAAGCCTTCTGAAAAGCAATGGTGTTTGAGGTGAGGGACTCTCCATGTGAAGAAGGTGGAATCCCATACAAGTGTCTGTCCAAGCCATGGTGGGAGACAGAGGTGAGGCAGAGAAGATGTGAGGTGAACACAAGCAGTGGCACACAAACGACATATCAAAATGACAGAAATATCCCCCCTGGCTCCCTGTACCACCTCCTTCTACTGCACCTGGGCCGAAGGAGAGGAAGATCCCCAAGAGAAGCTGGACCCTATGAGACCCAGGTGTGGCTGAGGGGAAAGGTTACAGGCCAGTCTGCTCCAGACCAACTGTCCACAGACACCTGCTGACAAAGGTGACTTCAGCCCGGGGCAAGGCTGGTTGAGAATTTGGGAGTCAGGACTCTGACTACTTCTTTCCACCGAGGCAGCACACCTGACATCTGCAAACACCCCTCAGAGCCTCGTTCCCCAGACACACCCCAGAAACAAACTCCCAAAGATGCCAGCACCATGGCCATCTTGCTCCAGATGTGGCAAATTCCTTATTGTCACTTGAAAATGAGTCTCACTCATTTTCCCCCCAAGGGCTGCACTTGGCCATCACACAGTCACCTAGCAGCCTCAGTGTCCCTGGTCTCAGGGCTTCATGCTGGCTGAAGCTGCATGAACCCAATTCTGGCTTCTCCTGCAAACCAAGGAGAAGTAAAAGCGGATGCTGTGCTTCAGGGAGCTGCTGTAGGGACAGGCAGGCAAGTCTCATTTTTGCCCAGTCTCATTTTTCCAATAGACTCATGGGCTTGTCTGGTGGGTGTTATAACAAAAAGTCTGTCAAAGAACTTGTGAAAGATCAAACAACACTCCTGCTACAAGGTAGGAGGCTATGGTAGGATGAGGATGATGAGGACAGCAGTGATGATGATGGCTTGTCACTGAAAACTCCTCAAAGCTGAGGAGGACATGAGGAGGAACTCCATTTTGCTGACCACGGTGATGGGTGGCTTTGTTAGGTTGGCCATCACAGCATAGGACCACAGATGATGTGACTTGAAACACAGAAATTTACTCTGTCTCAGTTCTGGAAAAAGAAGAACAAGACCAAGGTGTTGACGAGGTTGTTTCTTCACATGGTCTTCTCTGTGCAGTCTGTATCCTGATTTCCTCTTCTTATAAGGACACCAGTCATATTGGATTAGTGACTTTATTTTACCTCAGTCACCTCTTTAAAGGTCATATATCCAAATGGAATCACATTCTCAGATGCTGGGGGTTAGGACTTCAATATATAAATTTGGCAGGGGACACAATTCAGCTCATAAGAGTGGAGTTGTAAGGGGCAAAAACTGATGGGAGATACAATAATGGTCTCAAGTTCAATGCCAACAGAGGCCATAAAGATAGAAAAAATGAGTAGAGCTGACAGGGTAGGGACAGTGTTCCCTGCAGAGCCCACCCCCATTCATAAGAGGGACGGTCATGCTCAGCTTCACCAGTCTCTACCATGGAAGACTCAGGCCTAGCGTGGCCAGTTTTTCTCATTTTTAAAGGAAGTTCTCCTCAATTTTAAATACTGGTAATGAATTCAAATTTATTATTTTAATATCATGCACAGCAAACTGGAGAGGGAAGAGCACAAGGGACTGTGATGATGGTTCATGGGTGCTGTGGTATTGGGGAGTTATGGGGACTATACTTGGGGGAGAAATCAAATGTTGTACAAAAATTAATAGTGACATAAGGAAATAAAAATGTTTATAAAAATTTAATTTTAGGGCCTCCCCCAGTGGTGCAGTGGTTGAGCACTGGGCTGCGAAGCTGCCCGCAGCCTCTGCAGCACCAGTTCGATCCCCGGCCGCCGACAAGGGTCCCACATGGTGCGCAGACCTCTCCTGCCACACCCGCTGCTCCCCTCAGCAGTGTATTTCATCAGTCTGCCTGTTCTGTTCCCTGCTCTGGCTCTGGTGAATTCTCTTACCCTCCGGTGCTTCTGACTGTACCCAGTGCTTGTATAAATAAATAAATAAATCTTTAAAAAAAATTTAATTTTAAAAAATGGGGAAAAAATATTGTACAAAGTGTATGTTTACAACTGAGTACTGGGTGTGGTTACAGGGGGCACTGGCATGTGGTCCCTGAGAAAGCAGGGGTCTCTGCACTGGGCTCAGGTTCACCACACGGGCTCAGACACACAGACACAGCCCCTACTTGGGCACGTGCCACCCAGGTTCAGATGTGCTTTTAAAGGCTTATTGTTAATGAGCTGGAAAGGAATGGAATAAAAACCATTATGATACTCTAAGAAGGCATTTCTAATTCATGGATCATTTACTATTGATTATCGAAACAAATGCTATTGTGCATGCCCTATGACTGGTTTTAAAACCTTTATATCTTTGGAGTTTTTAATTTATTTGGAAGTGCTATAATAAGCAGCACATGACAATTACTTCCTTCAGTACTCCTTGTAATCAAGATAAATTATCTTGCTATTGATGTAAATGGGATATGAAAATCTATAGAGTTCTCCTGAGGAGTATAAACTCCACATTATGCTCACCACATTTGAATTTTGCAGCAAAATCATTTTAGGGTCAATCAAAAATACATTTCCCCAAACTTTTATTGCCATCCATCCTGAGTCACCTCCAGAAACAATTAGCAAACAATACCAATGAGAAACTATTTAGTGTTGTTGTAAGATGTATACTTACACCATATAAAGTGCTTTATTCATGCACATCTATGGCATCATTTGATACACACAGGTGTCTTATTATAAATATATTTACATATTATACATATTTATTTACAATACCTTTTCCCCAATTGCTAAACCTATTATGAAAATCAAAGTAAAATTAATCATATAGGAGTTTTTGGTAAACACAATAAACTTGACTTGTATTATTTCCCCTACTCACATTTCTCTCTCTTTTCCATCAAGTACTTGCCTTTGTAGGCAGTTTTTCTCAATAGGGAACACACAACCTTCCTACCTGGGAGGTTCCTCCAGCACACAACCCTTTTGGCAACTTTGAAGTTCTTTTATGCACTTAATCTCTCTTTTTGATTTTGCCATTTAATTTGGTGTCCTTTTATACAGCATCTTCGTTATAAAAGCTCCTGCTTTACAGAAAGATAAGTATTAAGTCCTCTATCAGCCATATCTTTTTGAGTCATTTCTTCCCAGACTCAATTCTCCTAATCACACCTGCCTAAATGAGTGATGGAGAGACAGAGAAGGAAGGAGAAGCAGCCTCAAATACGCCAATATATTCGCATGGCTTTGTTGGGTAGAGTATTCCAGGTGAGTTACTTTATTGTCATTTTTTTAGGGTTTTACAAATTGCCTAAGATAAGTGTATATGTACTTCATTCCATTTTCCCCTAGAAAACAGAGCCTATGGCAAAAGTTTACATACTGAAGTTTGATTGGAGGTACAATCCAAGAGAAGCAAGAATAAGGAAGAGAGTGAGGCAAGAGAAAGGAAAAAAACAATACTACTAGGAGGAGCCTCTCCAGGCTATCCCAGCTTCATAGCAGGACACAGCTGATTGCCCAGTCACCTAGGGCATCGCCAGAGCCCGGGGAAGGGAAGTCCCTCACTCTCTGTTGACTCCCCTGCCTCCGTTGGCTCAGTGGCCCTGACTCCCTCCACTCGTAGGTCACACCACCCAGTTCCAGAAAAGCCAGGGCCACGATGGACCTGGCCCAGCCAGTGCCCTCATGGGGCAGTTTCTCTTGTCACTTGGCACCATGCAAGGGGCTCTTGGGCTGCAGAGATGGTGGTGGCAGCAAGGACAGCAGCAAGATTTTAAAATCAGTCATAGGGCATAAGACAAACAGCCTGGTTATTACTGGGACTGTTCTGGTGGAGAAGCAAGACAAGAGACCAAGAACTGGTCTCTTCTATCTCAGAAAAGTTTCTTTTTACATATCCAATTAAATGTAAAAGTGTCTGTCCTTTTGGCCTTTGCTTGCTCAAGGATCATTCTAACTTCTTTCCATCCTAGATCCCAACTGGACACTGTACTTTAAGACAGAAGTCATAAACCACAAGGTTGGTAACATCAACAAGTAGACAAACTTCATGGAGGCCATGAAAAATGTAAGGTCCATGGCCATCAGTGAGGGCACACTCAGCTCCAGCTCAGAGTTGTTCTACCTTCTGATTCCCCACCCCACCCCCAAATTAAAAAGTTGAAAATCAGTACTTCTCTTCAAAATCTTTTCACAAGAAATGCACATTTTCTTTCAAATATTTTGAGCCCAATAGAACATGTCAGCTGGCCATGGGCATCTAATTGTCCACCAACAGGTGACAGCTGATGTTAAAGACTGCCAAACATAGAACTTTCCTTTCCCAGTTTGTCTTGCCTCACAATGATAACAGCTCACACTGACCGAGCACATTTCATGTGCAAGATGCTGGTGTTTCCTCATTTAATTCAGAACTTCAGGGAGGTCCTAGGTGTTGGAGCAAGAGATAGAGATGAACCCCACTGCTCACTTTGGGGAACATCCCTTGGACACAGTTAGACCCTTCTGTTTAAGTTCCAGTTCCCCCGGAGCTTTTACCAAAGACAACTCTGATGTGATGGACCCCAAAAGTGGCCTCCTCTGAGCACACTTACTTCCCCACTGGCTTCACTTCCCAGCTTCCACCTCACCACCCACAAGCCCCTCTGAAACAAGTCACCAAGGGAAGGACAATGTTTTAAGTTGCAGGGTGTCCCCAGGGCTAACTTCGTTTAATAAAGAAAGAGATCATCAACCAAGCAATTAGTAACCTGTCTTTGCTCTTAAAACCCTTTGGCCAATGAAAGCTGTTGGCTCTCTCTCAAAATATGCACCCACTAAACCAAATGCTTCATCATAGTCCAGATTGTTCCTGAGCTACCTGAAGACACAAACTTGGGTTAAAGCTATTCTCACATTCATTCTTTATAGAGTAGTAATTTCTATTCTACAGACTTGTCTCAGATCACATTATGAATTGGGGACAGGCCAAGGACTCCTGATTCCTAGTGCTTTATTTATGGTCTGCGGTTTACACAGAATAAAAACCAACTCCAGCTGGCCTCAAAAAGAGGGAGAGGTACCAAATTTCAATTTGGGATGATGAGCGAGTACTGGAGATGGATGGTTGTACGACAATGTGAATATACTTAATGTCACTGAATTGTATACTTAAAACTATTTAAAATGGTAAATCCGTGTTGTATGTTTTATCACAACAAAAAGGCAAATTTTTCAAATACAAAACAAGAGTGCATTTTAATGGCATGAAAGCACCTCAAGGAATCTACTGATAGCCAAGCTTCACGAAGGAGCTAGAACCTTCTATTCATCTCTCCTCTCTGTTCCTCTCTTTGTGTCATCTCCTTTGATCTGTTCTTCCAGCTTTTGCCTATTGCACAGATAACAAGTTTTATTTCCTCTGATAAGAAATAACTCCAGGTTGAGTGGCCATATCTCAGACCAAACACAAAGATGCTTACATTCCCTAGAACATAACTAACAAATACAAGGCTATTGGGTGGTGATGTTGTAATGAAGGATCTGCCAGTGTCTAAACACACACCTCAAAGAGGTTTGCCACCACTCAGTTTGTTCCTGGTTCAAGGTGGCTTGGCAAAGTTGCTTGGGCAATCCCTGCAGTCTTTCTGTTCCATGACCCTTAAGGGCCATTTGAAATAATGGCCTAGTTTTCACTTATAAGACAATTTGGTGAGGGTGGTAAGATTTAAAATCCACTGCCCTTGCACTTCCAATAAGCACTCAATGTCTTTCCAGGATATCGGAAAAACATCTGCTCAGATTTATGCCAACAATTTGATTCGCATGCATAGTACAAAAAAATAAAATAAAATCAACATTAGTAATCAAGGAGGCTAATAAGCAAATATATCAACACTTCTTTCCCAGGATTTTCTAACACAGGGAGCACTGAGGATCAACTGCCAGTGAAGCTTACAGAGCTTCAACCAGGTCAAAGCAAGGGGAGAATCCCACAGCACAACACAGGAGCCACAGAGCCAGTCACTGAATGAGAATGTTGTGATCAATTCCTTCTGCTCCCAAAACCATTCTCTCAAATGTAGTAGAGACAATGAAAAGACACAACTGTGTCTCTAAGACAGGAAGAGCCGGAAACATGAAATACCCTACGCACAGCATGATGCCAAACAGGGGTCCCATGCCTTGCTTCCCTCAAAAACTCTGTTACATCCCTATTTTCTTCACTTTCACCTTATTACCTGGTGAGTGAGCAAATGTATTTCAAACAAATCATTCAACCCAAGAAGCAATTTTTCAGCTCATGGAATCTCTCTGAAGTTGAAACGTGAATTCATATTTTGAATCACCCATAGACCACTGACTAATTCAGAGTGAAATGCTCCATTATATTGTCACCAAACGCAGTGACCTAGGTTCTGTGTTAATCACCTGATAGGCACTTACTGAATACCTGTTGTACATGTAGGAGTATACTGTACATGTAGGAGTATACTGTAAGCACTGTGATTGACCAGAAAGAAGTGTTGGGTTTGGAATTTAGGTACCTACTATCTATCTAAAGAGATCAACATACATCTAGAGGACCAGTAACACAAGACAAATTAGAAACATAAATTGTGTTCTTCTACATCTAATGGATTCACTTCATGCTTCAGACATGACTGGTCCAGAGGTACAAACTATGTCACCAAGACACTGCTGCCCCATGGAGAGGGCAGGAAGCCTCACAGAAGGAAGCAGAGAATAAAAAGAAAATAAAAGGAGAAGCAAAGAGAAACAAACACGTGTAGACCCTCATGAGGCCCACTCTTCTGAGCTACTGTAATGCTAGAGAAGAAAAGAGTCCTTCTCACCCTGATGTCTACATTAATCCCCCAAATTAATTCTAATCATATTTTTGGGGGTCACTTGCCCTTTCTTTCCATAGAAATCACTGAGAAGGACTATGGGCCACTCTGACTGGTCAATCTGTATGTTGTGCCTACATGAGGCAAAGAGTCTGATCAACGAACAGGCCCACCAAGGTCACTTGGAATGAAGCAAAATCAGCTGGACAAGAAGTAAATAATATGATGTGACTATAGTAAAGTGACATTGACAATTAGAGATGTCACTGTGGGTTGATATAAATGAGGTGAGAGTGTAGAGTTTCCAAAAATGGTAAAATTAAACATAACAATAAAGCTCATTTTGGATACTGTATGGAAAACATGTACTAGGTATTTTGACTATACATTGTGGAAAATCAAAATTCAAGACTTATGAGGGTTGCATCCCTGCCCATTATGCCCCCTTCACCTCTTGCCATCTATCTCCCTTTCCACATCACTGTGTTTACTTCTTCATTTATTATTCCTTTTACCTACCTCAGGGCCCTTACACTTGCTTTTCCTCCTGCCAGGAATTCCCTTCCCAACTTGTCTTATGGGTAACTCTGCTCATCCTTCAGTTTCCATCATAAATGTTACATCCCTAGGGAGGCCTTTCCTCTCCTTACTGAAGCAGTTTGCCCACCATCTCACTCTCCCATGATATTGGGTCCCCCGGGACAGGGGATGTGTCTGAATTGATCATCCCTCTGTCTCCACTCACAACCCAGAGCACAATTGGAATCTGCTATTTCACTCATTCATTTAACAATGTTTGCTAAGCACCAACTGTGTGTCAGGCACCATGACAACTACTTAACATAATTCAGTGACCCAAACCGATAAGATGTTCTCAAGAAGCTTAAATATTTTTCAAATCGATTAATGAGACACTGAACAGAGACCCTGAAACAGAGTTAACTAGCAGAAAGAAGCTGGGAGAGCATTTTAGGCAGGAGAAACAACAAGGGTAGAAAGAGCCTCTTGTGGTGACCCAGTCTTGAGCCCAACCCCAGTCTCCACATAGCCACAAGGGTCAAATAGCACGGCCACTCCCAGGCACAACTAGGCCCACAGGTGTGAGACACTGCGTGGCCCCACCCTCCCTTCCCACAGCACAAGGAGCAAACCAGGAAACCCTGTGAATAGCACTCTGAAAAAGTCAAGTGTCATCTGCCTGCTGAATCACACTTGACTTTTTGCTAAAATCAAGACAATTACAAGATTGTTCCTGATCCTCTTAAGTATGACTCGATGGCCCTTGAACTAAATTAAATGTAGGATGGATCTGCAAGGAGAAAGATGAGACAGCACCACTAGTTCACATAAGGATTTCCATATCTCAAGAGGCTGCACTGAATAACAAGACCAGCAGCTTGACTTAATGGTTGTTCACTTATTTTTCAAGGTAACTGTGAGGCATGATCATTGGATACCTAAAACATTCATTTTTAAAGTATGGTAAACATCCAGTTAAGGTACCACTTCATCACCCACCCCCAAAACTACTCACTTCTTTATCTCAGAAATAACTATGTTACCAAAGGCATACACCAAAGGTATATATATATATACCTCTCAGATATTTCTATGGATTTACGTGTGTATGTGTGTAATTTTATTTCTTCTTTTTCTATATAAATGATTTCACATTCACTCTCATTGTTACAACTTTCTATTTTGCTCTACAATATATCTTACAAGTCTTTTTTATATTAGTACCCATAAATCCTTATTATTTTTAACTTGTATACAGTACTTAACAGTAATTTTATGCCATCATTTATCTAGCATTAAGTACTTACATCGCCATTCATAAAAATTTAGCTTCAAAATTTTCATTCTTATAAATAATAGTGATATGAACAGCCTTGTTCATATATTCTACCCACGGGACCAGGGAGTGTTTATTCCTAGAGAGTCTACCTAAAGTAAAATTGCTGGCTTATGAGGTTTGCATACTTGTTTTAATATACACCACCATAATCCCCTCCAAAGTGACTGAATTGACCCTCTCACAGCAGTGCATGGACAGGCTTATATTTCCTGTCAGTGTTAATGGGGCCATCTTATTTCTACATACTTACTTGACAATTTCCCCTAAAGCCCACCAAGCCTAGTATGACCAATGGTACATGTGTGTCATTGAGACAGCCCCAAATAAGGAGAAATAAAGGAAATTCCTGTATTGAGTACTATATTACCCTATAGTAGTACATTTTATATTACCCTATAGTAGTACATTTTCTCCCCAGGAGCCACCATATGCTTACAGCCTGTCCAGAGGAAATGCTCCATGCATTAGAGAACGCACTGGGGCAAAAAGGGAAAAAAGCTGGGAATTAATACTGGTTTGGAGCTTACTAATAGGGCATGTGAACTTGGGCATGAGCTTTCAGTGCTTTGTATCTTGTTTCCCATCTCTAAAATGACCCCTACCTTACACTAGTACCATAACACTCAGAATAAAATGAGAATATGGCAAAATACCAGCACCAAGTTTCTAGAGAAGTTGCTGACTGCAATAACCGAGAATGTACTCGGTGCTTATGTTTCTACCAAATATAACCCAAACCAATTTGGGAGTGGTGCCACCTAACAGAGTTGAACAAATCCTTCTACCACCAGCAAAAAAAAATAGTGTGCAGTGACATCTAAGCAAAGGGTATTTAGTCACAGAGTAAAGCTAAATAGAGTCTCTTATCCACACAACCAGGCTGCTATCTCCTACAACAACTAACCAGCCAACGAGGCTCCTAAAGGGGTAAGGAGACTTCCTTGGGGGTGCAGCTGATGAAGACCCATCCCTAAGAGGCCCTTAAAGCACTGGTCCTCCACATTGGCCACACACACTGGAATCACCTGGGTGCTTTTTAAATAAGGATCCCAGGGACCTACCCCCAGAGAGTCTGATTTAATTGGTCTTGAATGTGGCCTCAGAATAGTGGTTTTTAAATGTACCCCCACCGATTCTAATATTCAACAAAGGTTAATAGATACCGCCTTAAAGGAACTGTAGGTATAAAATCTGACAGTCTTCTACAATTAGGGATAAGAACCCCCAACTTCTACTAAATGTCGAAGATGTTTACTAAATGTTAAATGATAGGAATCACATGTGGTGGGGTCATTATGCTATGCTTTCTATTTCTGTTATCAAAAATTTTAAAGAAAAGAAAGAAGAGCCCTAACAGCAGTGGACAATCTCAGGATCGAGAGCATATAAGATAAGAACAGTGAGAGACACAGAGGAATAGCAGCAGAAATTGAATAAAATAGCATAAGACAGAGGTGAAGTATGCTGAGAGCTTTGACTACTCCCTCAGTAGAAAAGAACTGTACACCAAAAGCAGAACCCCACTGAATAACTTCTGCAGTTTTCTGGGTATAATTACATTCGACGATTTTGAAGTAGAGTTTATAATTCTCATTTAATTCCTTATGCTCTCTTCAGAGATTAAAATTTGAGGAGGCTGAGGAAACTGGAGTTTGCAGGAGAAATAACCAAAAGGAAGATGTGACACAAAAAAAGAATTTCAGAAGTCTGCACAGGCCCTCCCTGGTCCATCACTGAATGCAAAAGCTCACTTTTATACAAGAAGAAACCCCACGGAGCTAGGCATTGAATCACGAGTTTGCAGTAATATTGCCAGAGCTCAGTCTGGGCTGGGGCAGTTGGGGCTCCCCAAGAGGAGTGGAGAGTGTTGTTGAAAGTCATCTACTAGTTCAGGGATAAGGTAACCAGGGAAATGCATATCTAAGTCCAACTGTAGTGCAACCCTCCCAGACTGGATAGGTTCATCATTGGTTCTAGCAGCCTCTTTGTTGTCTTAGCTGTTATCCACTGTACTTCACTGTACTCTACCACCACTCCATGCCACTCCACTCCACTCCACTCTACTCCACTCCACACCACATCACTCTACTCCATACCACTCTCGTTCTGCTGCTAGTTCTTCTGGCGACCCCATGACTCTGCGCTTATATGCCCAGTCTCTCAGCCTAAGTGTGCCCACCTATGCATGCCCACACCCTACCAGGTGCCCACCATCAGGCATGCATGTAGGACCACAGGAATCCATCATTAATGCTAATGGCAGGAGGGTGGAAAATCCTGATAATTTTCACTTACCCTATACCAACCCAACAAAGTTTCACTAGAAAGTTCATCTTCAGGGGGCCTCCCTGGTGGTGTAGGGGTTAAAGACACAAAGCTATCAAGCTATACGCAGCCACTGCAACAAGAGTTCAATCCCCAGCCAGGGAGCTAACCCACATAGCACAGCAGACCTCTCCTGTCTCTCCCACTACTCCCCTCAGTAGCGTATTTCAGTAGATCTGTCTGTTCTGCTCCACACACTCTCTGGTGAATCCTCTTACCCCCTGCACCTCTGGCCTACATCCCAGGTCTTGTATGCATAAATAAATAAATCTTTAAAAAAAAAAAAGGTCATCTTCAAGTAACAACACATTAACTTACCTTCCAAGATTACCTCAGACATCCTTTGAAGCAAGACAACAAAACCCAGCGATCAGTGTAGAAAATTCCAATGCCCAGCATTTAACTTAAAAATTACACACTTGGGGGCCTCCCTGGTGGGGCAACAGTTGAGCGCTGGGCTGCGAAGCTGCCTGCAGCCTCTGCAGTGCCAGTTCGATCCCCAGCCACCAGCGAGGGTCCTACATGGCGCGCAGACCTCTCCTGCCACCTGCTGCTCCCCTCTGCAGTGTACTTCGGTCCTTCTGCCTGCTCTGCTCTCCGCTCTGGCTCTGGTGAATTCTCTCACCCTCCCACGCTTCTGACTGTACCCAGTGCTTGTATAAATAAATAAATATTTTTTTAAAAAAATTACACACTTGGACAAATACATGACAAAACAAATATAATAAAATATGAACTATAAAATCTAGGTGGTAAGTATATGTTTAAATTTTCTAATAAAAATTCTTGGAGGAAAAAATTTTTTCTAAAAAGCAAAGAAAAATACGATCAGAATATTTAGAATAAAATCATTCGATAAAAAGAGATTCAGAAATGACAGAGCCAACAGAGACAAGGACTTTGAAACAATCTCACAAGAGACAGATGATAGACAGATAGATGAAAGGCATAGCGATAAGAGAGATATGTTTTTATATATGCAAATGTTCATAAGCAGAACTTTTTAAAGTGAAGTAACTGAATATACTAACCCACCCAGTGGGAGAGGGGAGGCAAAAGACAAAAGTAATTCACAAAAGATAATAAATGAGATTGGCAACATAAGGGGAGAAAAGATCAACCACTCCAGTATAAATAAAAAAAAAATAATATCAAGTTAAAAAACATCTTTAAACCCTATGTTCAATGTTGACAATCATGCAAGGAAAGCCCCAATTGCTGAAGAGAGGCCAAACCCAACCAGAAACCTGAGATTGAGCCCTGTCCCCCATTTTTGAATAAAGCATATAAGCCCCTGTTTCCTGCCCCTCTGTGGCTACCTGCTCTGGCTCCCTCTCTGTGCAGAGAGCTTCTCCTGTCCCACTCCCTGTCTAATATAAACATTTTGCTTTTCTGCCTAACTCTGGTTTCGAAATTGGATTCTTTCCTTGCAAAGACAAGGACTGACCTTTTGGGGTCCAGCTCTGGGACCCCAGCCCTGTGCAGGGTGTGCTTGGTTTATGAGACTCTCCTACAGCCTCGACTTCTAAGCCTGTCCCAAGGACCCCAGCCCCCACCGCTTTCTGCTGCTCAGAGTAAGAATTGTTCTGCCTCTGGCTGTGAAGTCTGGTTACCTATCCAGAGGCAGCTTCCTGCACCCCCACTGGGCTCTCAGATACCCCTTCAAGAATGTGGTCTCTTTCTCTTCCAAGATGAAAACTGAAAAAGCTTGCAGGAGGCACGTCTCCCCTCTCCCCTCCCATGCCTCCCCTCCTCTGCCCCTGCATCTCTCCTCTGACCTGTCCCTTCTCCCTCACCCCTCAGGGTGTCTCAGACCTCTTCCCAGATGGAGAAATCTGTGAGATGGGTCCTAATCAGTTCATTCCTCTCCAGCCCTTCTACATCATTCATTCTTCTACTCCCACCCGTTCATAGCCAAGCCCTGTAACTACTGAAAGAATAAAACCTGTCCTATTAGCAGCTTTTTCCTTCTGTCCTGGCTGCCATTTTGAACATCAAAAAAACTAGGTTCTAAGGCCAGCACCGCTCCCTTCCTCTTCAGAACACAGGAGCCCTCAATCTGCAATTTCTCACTGTCAGGGCTCAGGAGGCAACGTCAAAGGTAGATCCTCCTGATCGAGCTCTCTCCTCTCATGCTCTGGAAACTCAGGAACCAAATAGATTGAGATAAGGGGCCAGCTTTTCTGTGTGAACTGGCTACCTGGACCAGGAGACTGAAGAGATGTGGAAACCGAGAGCCACTGTACCTCACGGTAGTCCTGCTGCAGTCAGAATATCCACATGGTTCCACCGTGGCTTCCTAATGGTGGTGCAGTAGGACCACGTTCCCACAGGCCACTTCCCAAAGTGGGTTCTGGGCAGTGGTGGCAACTGGAGGCACAAGTGTGGTCAGGGAACTTTGAAAATGTTGAAGACACCACCTTTCTGACAACAAGCTGGGTTTAGCGAAATGAGTAGGTGTCTTTGTTGCAAGACTTTGTTACAGGGTAGGGAGAGGAGCACCCCAGAACCCCAAAACCTGCCCACTCTAGTTTCTTTCATCAGCCCCATCGGGACAAAACATACTCAACTGTGTAAGACCTTTAAGGAAAAGGAACTGTAACACAATTAGTGTGCAACAAAGAGAAGGAAAGAATAAAGTTTTCAAACCCAAACACCCAAAGTCACCTATCACCACATGGGGAAATGCACAGCCAGACAGGGTTGGCCCAAGGCAGGATCATTGAAGCCCCAAGGCTTGCCACAAGTCTAAGACACCTCCTGGTGGGGGCCCATAGGAAAGGGACAGAAGGGGCCCAGCGTGTCTGGGACAGAAGGAGCAAAATCAAGATAAAAGCTGCCATTGTTAGTCTCCCCACCGGTCTCTCACCCACATCTGTTCCAACCAGTCCAGGACCAAGAAGCGAGCGCAGTTTCTTCACACGTGTACCACCTGCTCCGTGTACCACCTTCTGCTCCATGTACCACCTTCAGATGGAGCTCTTGCTCCACCCTGCTTCCTTCCTTCTCCAGTCTCCTCTCCAGCTTCCCCTCCCCCCTGCTCAGCTCCACCCTTCCTTGGGTGGGGCAGAGAATCTGGCAGCTCCTCTTTCCCTGAGGACCACCCTGTTATGACTTGACTTTACAGAACTAATTCTTTTTGACCACGTGCCCTTGTGCCCTTCGTTCAGAGATCTGTTAACATCCTATGCAACTGGTCTCCTTCAAAACACTCTTGCAAGGGGGTGGGGAGAAGCAAATATTGTCTAAAAAAAATGTAAAAAATTATAAATGTTAAAATAAAAAAATGAAAAAGAAAAAAGAAATCATATGATATATTTTGGAACTTTCAATATTCTATAATAAAATTATATTAATTAATTACCTATCATGAAAAATAAAGCAAAACACTCTTGCAACATAGATGTGGGGTTTTTTCAACAGCACTGTGTCCTAAGGCTTAAGCCTGAGGTAACCACTAACTCAAGCTACCCTAGTGCAAACTAGAAAAAAGGCACCCCTTCCTCAAAGCACATGTTGCCTCTTTCTGTTGGAAATGTGTGGTAATAATGCAGATTTTTTTTTTTTTTTTAAGAAACAAGGCTCTTTCAAGAAATTATATGGAACTTTACTGCCATCTAGTGGAAGATTGCTCCAATAAATCTTCTAACCTGCAGTCTTCAAGAATGGTGCCTGGAAACATTGCATAAATCAGCCTCCCTGTCCCCCAAAGGACCCCAACTCTGGTTGGTCCTCACCACGTCTGGAGAGGAACCCAGGGATCTGAATCTTCAAGAAGATTCCTAGGTGATTCTGAGGGGTAGCTCTGGTTAAGAAGAAACTTTATCAAGGACATTATGCACACAAACGAGGATGTGCTGGAAGCGAGATTGTGTAGAAGTCATGCTTGTGCTCCCAGGCACGTGTTAACTGGTGGAAAGAGCTTCCAGAATCCATTATTTGGGAGTGAAAAAACTCGTCTTTAAAAAAAATAGTTTGTTTTAAAAGTTTGGAAAATAACAAGTTTTCTTAGGGGAAGATTGTTAGAAATTTTGGATCCTATTGTTAAATTCTGAGATACATTAAAAGAAAGATAAGCAAACTCATAATCACACTGATTCCCAAGAACATGGAGTGCCAGGGAAAACCATGATTCGGGACCCATGTGGCATTTTCCTCTATAGTAACGTGACCCAATGCACTTGATGGGCTGAACTGACAAGAGAAGGTCTTGTCTGCAGCTACCTGTTGGACTAAATGACATTGTTCCATTTAATCCCAGTTTCTTCTTCTGTGTAATGGAGACAAGAGCTATTGCCCTGCCCACCTCAAAAAAAAAAATGCTTGCAGAATAAATACATTACTGAAGGAGTGAATGCATTATAAACTCTAAAATACTATATATGGAAGAGCTGATTTTTATTACTCAAAGATGCAAATAAGTCCAGGCTGATTGAAGATGACAAGGTCACCTTGGTGTGCAACCCTGTAAAAATCCTTTCCTTGTCAGTAAGTTGATTTAGTGAGCTTTGTTTCCTGAGACTGTGGAGAGAAAGATCTTTTTTTCCCTTCTGCCAGAGTCATCAGTCTAAAACGTAAATCTGACCATGTTACTCCAGCTTCTTCTTACCTGTCAGATCTCAGATTAAATGTCAGCTCCTCCGGGCCCTCCTCCGGGCCCTCCCTCTTCCTCTTCTGCTGCAGATGCCCCTCCTCCATCACTCTCCATGCCTGTTACTGTCCCTTCCTGACACTCTCCACTCGGTCAAATTACTCTATTGTTTCTTTTCATTAACTCTACTTTCAAGAGAAAGTAAACTCCCTGAAGAAAGGTAAAGATGGTTACGTTACTGACTACTCTTAAGGGGCTGCATCAATGCCAGATGCTCACACATTCACAACGCTTTGGCGAATGAATGAAGTAGCTGTCGTCCTTCGGGAGACCCCCTTCCTATCACAGTGCTCCCCTTCCATGAGAATTTGCCTCTGTGAACCCCCATGGATGCTTCATGTCCTCCCAGCTCCCAACATGTGACCGGACCAGAGGCTGCACCTTTACTGTCTCCTGGGAATTGGAGCTCATCGAGCTCCTGGTCTGTGACTTGAACATGAAAGAAGTTATACAGAGACTATGTTTGTCCCTGTGCCTGCCTTAATAGGGAAAGTGGATCCAATCTGGGGGGAGGGGGGGTTGGGGGGCGGCTTAGGGAGGAGGGTGGAAAGGGAAGGATTAGAAACCTGAGTTCCAATGAGTGCTCTGATTTTGAGGGTAGGCAACAAAATTCAAGTCCCAAAGGAAAATGAGTATTTCAAGAAGCTTTTTTCTTCCTCTCCTTCATTATGTGTCTCACCAAGAACAATCTGCTCCTTTGCAGAGACAGATGCCACTGGATTATAAAGCGGAGGCTCAGCTACGGACCCTGGCAACATCCCACAAGAAATGTCTCCAAGTTTCGACAGTTGCAGCCACAGCTTCCGCTGACTGGAGTCACCCCTGAAGCTAATCTGCATAAGGCTTTTGGCCTTGCTCACTCAAGAAAACTGCTAAGACAAATGATGGTGTCAAAGCAAGATCATTAAATTTTTACACTGCTCGGATGCACACCCCCCGCCCCCCTTCCTTGGGCTCTGGTACCTCTCAGAGACTGGGTTTCTGCCTGGAAAGCTCAGTCCTCACACCCCAGCCTGGGAACGGCAGGCAAGACTTTCAGACACACCTGAAAAAGGCATCGGTCTGCACCCATTGATATTTTGGGCTGGAAGTAAACCCTGAGACAGGGAGTTGAGTGCAGGCATCTTGTAGGAGGTGGTCCCTGGAGTGTGGGATTGACATAAGGAAGGAAAGACAGCTAACCGAACATGTGTATCAAACTTGTTGCCTCTGTGGGCTACTGGAGTTCAATCCCACTGGAAAATTCTGGGAGACTATGTAGCATGTGACTCAGTCACCTTCCCTCCGTCACTGTCTTCAGAAGTGATGGAGTTGGAGTAGTTTCCTCCAAACCCCACCCTTTTCAGGCTGAGATTTGCCCCCCTACCCTCCAGGCCATTCACTCCCAGTGCCTGTGCTCTATCCTGAGTCCTTGGGCAGAGAGCAGCAGGTGCTTCCAGAAAGATGCACTTACCATTGCCCTGAGCAGCAGGCTGGCTCTGCTCCACGCTGTGTCCCTACCTTCACTTAGGAGGGCGGTCTTGGCTCTGTCAGGGAGGGAGCCGCACCATGGAAACTCAGGATATGCAGAACAGTTTGCTTGCCTGGTACAGTCATTTTCTTTATGCTGATCACATGAAGCCAACTCCTTCTCTGTGTCTTGAAGGCGTGGGAGAAAAGTCTGACTTGGTGAGCTGGCCTCCTCGGGTCCAAAAGAGGTTCAGGCTGGATTGGTTCTACTCAGGGAGACACTCACAAACAGAAGTGGACCTTTGATTCTGAACCAGCTGTTCTCATCTTGCCAGGATCCACCTGGGACCTTGACATGTGGAAATGCTGTGGTTTCCAAGGCAAATGGCTTCCCCCCTGCAGGCCTTGCTAGTTGACCCATCCACATTGTTCTTCCTTTGTGGCGGGAAGGCCGAGCCTTATGATGGGGTTAATGTTGATCATTTATCATAGGAATATTCTTAATTTATGTGCCAATTTTTACATCTCACTGTCACTTCAAAGAAGTTCACCGGATGCTCCGGATGAGTATTTAATTTTTTTCTTTCTAGAAATGCTCAGGTGTCTCCATCACTAGAGGGTCTCACTCTTCATCAACATTCCAGCCCTCACACAATCCTCTACCTCTTCACAGCCACCAACATTGCATCAGAGTCAGTCCCTCCACTCTCACAAGAGTGAAAAAACAGCTAGGCCGTCACAGAGAGGACACTGGATTACAGGGCTAGCTACAGACCCAGATTCCAAATCCCTGGTATTCGATTCAGTTCAGCAGACATGTTAAGCTCCTCTTGTGCCCACTGCTAGAGGACACACTAAGGGTAGAGAGCCAGGATGACTCTAAGAAATTCCGCTCACAAGAATTCTCAGCAATGTGAGGAAGATGGAAAAGTAAAAACTGATTGCTACAGAATGCTATGCATGCGTGAATAACAATACTTTACAGGTGGGAGCAATAGGATTTGATTCAATGTGGAGGATAGAGAAGACTCCCAGGATCCTGACTTGGATGAAGATGAAGGCAGTGAAACAATAGAAATTCGGAATGAAGGGCACAGGCCTGTTGGTGGGCTGGTGTGGGAGGGTGCCAGGAGAGAGATCAGTTCCATATGTCCATTCATTGTTTAATTCAACTGATGCCCTCTTTGTGCTAGACCTTGTGCTGGGGAAACGACAGGAAACCACACAAAGTATTTGTCTTTGGGGGACTGAATTTCTATTTGAAGAAGACAAAACAAACAAGGATACTAATAAATAATCAAGATGTTTTCACAGACTATTAAGTACCTTGGTTGGTTGTCTTTGTGGCAATGTGAGAGTAATAAAGAGTTGGAAACACTGTAACATAATATGCCTGGAGGTCTCAACCCTGGCTTTACATCACATCTTCTGGGAAGGTCTTTGAAAAGATGCCAAAGTCTAGTGATATATTAGATACAGTACTAAAAGCAAAATGATAAAAGAAAACTTGGTAAATTGGGCTTAATCAAAATTAACTTTTTTACAGTTCTAAACATCCCATCAAGAAACTGAAGACAACTCAGAGAATGGGAGAAAGTAATTTGCAAGTCATATATCTAATAAGGGTCTTATGCCAAGTGTATACAAATAATAACTCTTACAACTCAATAAGAAAATTAATTATTTAAAAGGCAAAGTATCTGAAGGGGTATTCCTCCAAAGATAAGCAATTGGCTATAAGCACATAAAAAAATGCCCAATATCATTAGTCATAGAGAAATGCCTAACACAAGAAGACACTAGAATTGCCATAATCAAATAGACGAAAACAAGTGTTGACAAGGATGTACAGAAATTGGAACCCTCATGTATTTCTAGTAGGTATACAAAATGATGCAACTGCTTTAGAAAACAGTTTGGCAGCTCTCCAAAATGTTATTTGTAGACTTACCAAATGATCCCAAAATTCCATTGCTAGATGTCTACCCAAGAGAAATAAAGTTATATGTCTACGCAGAGACTTGTGCATAAATATTCATGGCAGCGCTATCCATAATAGCAACAAAGTCACAAATGGCTCAAATGTCCATCAACTGATGAACAGATAAATAAAATGTCATATATCCATATGTTAGAATATTATTATATAGGATGGCATTATCATAAAGAAATGAAATATTGATACTGGCTACATGAATGAACCTAGAAAACATTTTAAGTGAAACAAGTCAGTCACAAAGGACCAAATGTTTTTTGTTTCCATTTATATGAAATGTCAAGGATAGGCAAATCCATAAAGTCAGTAGATCAATATTTGCCTAAGGCTAGAATGGGGACAAGGGAGTATAGGGAGTTAATAGAAAGAGATTTATTTTTGAGATGATGAAAATGTTTTAAAATTAGATTGTGTTGATGTTTGTACAACTCTGTAAACATACTAAAAATGATTGAATTGTACACTTTAAATGAGTCAACTTTATGGCATGTAAATTATTAATATATCTCAGTAAAGCTGTTAAAAATAAAATGTGTATGTTAAAAATGAATGTATGCATATTTGTGTAGATCAATGCCCAGGTTAATGATTCCCAAATTTGTTTGCACATTAGAATCACCTAGGAAGACCCGAAGATCCCATCGCGATTAAATCAGAATGTCTGTCGGCAGTGGGAGTCCCCAAGTACTTCTCACATTCAAGTACTTCTCACAAACAGTCAACTTTGGAAACTAGGGACCCAGGCCCCAGCCCCGAAAGAGTTTAACTTAACTAAAGAGAGAGGAAGTTGAAAGCTGGTCATTATAAGGTACCCAGGTGAATCTGATGGGCGGAGCCTGAGGCCCACAGGTAAGGGGATGTTAAAGTTGATTCCACCGCCTCCATCCCACCTGCCCCACAGAGTGACATCAGTGCCTTGGGGGGCACTAAATTCAGCTCCAAGGTGGGCCTGCTCGCTCTAAAGGTCATCCCCTTCCTTAGACAGCTACCTTCTCAGGGATGGACTGTCACATGCTAGAAGCATATTGCCAAAAACTATGGGGAGAGTTTTTTCATGCTCTTAAGTGAGAACAAGAAGCCAGTTTCTCTCTTCTGTTAACTGTGGCTAAATGCAGGTAAGCCAGTTGACAATGATGGGAGAAATTTGTATCTTGAAATGAAGTTGACATGGTAGGTAGAGACAGTAGGAGAAAATCTGGGTTCTGATGCAATGATCAAACTGCTGGATCAGCCAGCCCTAAAGCCCTCAATGCATCTGAGCTGCCTGGTCTATCAGCCAATCGATTTTCTTCTTAAAAAAGCCAATTTGAGTTAAGTTTTCCATCACTGTTCTAAACTGACTCGGGTAGTCATGGACAGTTTCTCTATAACATTAAAGCCCACTGAGACCAAAAGATGCAAAGGATTTAGCCCTGTGAAAATCTAATAGAAGGGATTTGAGCAGAGGAAACAGCATGTACACGTGTCCTGAAACAAGAAGAGGCTCAGTGTGTTCAAAGAACTGGGGGAAAAGGCCAGTGTGAGCAATTCCACCAAAGAGCTGGTCCATCATGTAACAGAAGGTCATTCTGAGCAAGGTAATATTTGACACACAGGGTGGAAAGGCAGCTAAAGTGAACCAACCACCTTACTATAGAGCATTCTACTCCACACAAGAGCAAGCAAAGTCCAGACAGTAGGCAATTCTGTGTGACGCAAACAATGGTACTGGGAGGGAAAATAATGTCTTGTACAGTGTAAGGCGGCTTCCCAGCCATGATGCCATTTGGCCCTCCGTGCACTCCACAGGTATGATGTCCTGGTTTTCAATCAAGAACTGCCAGATAAAGGTGTGTGTGTGTGTGTGTGTGTGTGTGTGTGTGTATGTATGTGTGTGTATAGAAAGAGTAGGTGATTTTTGCTAAACCAAAGATGGCAAGAAAAAATTTTGAGTTCTTGCAGACCATAAAGAACATTAAAATTGAAAGTCTTTATTCTCTAAGAGCATTCCTAAGCTGCAAACTTAAAGCTCATGCCTGCATTCCTAAGTGTTTTCCTTTCATCTAAAAAGCATCAAGAAGAGAGCGAGCGAGTATGGTCTTTAAAAAAAAGAATGTTAAGGTCATTTCTCAAAATAGTCCTGAATATTTCATAGCTTTAAAGTTAGGGAGCAGCCTCAAAGGAAAGCTTAGCACCATCTGCCTCTTGTCTTAGCTTTCAGCTTTGGCTTCTCAGGGAGCAGACTTTATTAAATAAACAGCAAAGAAACCAGGTTATTGAGCAGTTTGGCGACTCTTGCATCTTTCAGAAGGTTGGGTAGATTCATGCCACTCATTGATGGGGCGTTTCTTCCTCGGCAGTTCTCGGTGTTAAAGCAAGAAAGGTGACACCTGAAGAGCACATAAGAACTCCTGGGCCTTCTGCATCCCAGGAAGACTGAAACAGGCTCTGAAGCAAGCTATGGAGCCTCTAAGATCATTTTCCTTGAGTTGAGGTGATGCTGTCTCTTCTGCCCCTTTCACAAGGGAAGTCATGGCCTGGATGGGGCTCAGACACTTGAGCTGCTCCCAGCAGGGCTGTGTTTTTAGAGTAGGGCAGAGAGGCAGGAAAGCACAGAGGCC
This sequence comes from Talpa occidentalis, assembly GCF_014898055.3. Taxonomy (NCBI): domain Eukaryota; kingdom Metazoa; phylum Chordata; class Mammalia; order Eulipotyphla; family Talpidae; genus Talpa; species Talpa occidentalis. The sequence continues at coordinate 24,016,900 of NW_023601754.1, read as the reverse complement.
ATTCTCAAAGAAATGATTCCCTCCCAGGGCTAGCAGGAGACAGCAAGAGTCTCAGTCCACCCATCTCTATAGAAACCCTCCAGTATCAACGAGATGATTTCTATGAGTCACAAGTTAAAAGAGTGTCAGTATTAGTCAAAACTTCTCCGCAGTTTCAATTGTTTTAAGCTGAGTCAATAGCTATCCTCTCATTTTATAAGATAATGCTTTTCTGTCTTGGTGACTGGCAGGAACAAATGGGCCCCCCTAAATACCATAGCACAGACCCCTATGGTCATTACCACCACAAGAATGTGCACGTTCCCTCAAATTCTCCCTGGTAACTTCTGCTGAAAATAAAATAGTATTTTAATAACCCCCATAGCCTGTTGTCTCCTTTCTTCAGCGTGTTCACCGAAGGCCCCGGCAGGAAATGGAAATTGCTCGAATGCTCTCTCGCTGGGCCGGGCAGGCAGCGGCCACTGCTGGGGAAGGGCTGATCAGAGGCTGCGTCTTGACTGACGTTATCTCCTCCTGGCAGAAACCAATTTCGGTGAGAACTTTGTAATTTGGAACTCAAGGATATAAGATGCATTCAGGGAATCATTTTCCCTCTACAAATTACAGATTTGTCATTTAAAAGGTTTAATATCACTGAAAGGGCTTGCTTCTCATTTTTTTTTTTCTTTTCCTGAAAACTGCCATATTGATGGTTTCAGAACAGGCTCAGAAATGAGAATAATGGCCTGTACTTCAGACAAACAAATCTATTGTTCTCTACATAGAAACAGAAGAATGATGCCAGACAACAAATAATATGTATTTATTCAGCAAGCTCTCGAGTGTTTAAGCAGAGTGGCAAACCTAGATGTCCGGCACATAGCAGGTGCTCAATAAACATGAGAAGGAGAGAAGGGAGGGAAGGAGGGAGAGTCGGTGGGGGGAGGAACAGACGGGCAAAGACTCTAAAGACAGAAATTCCAAGACATTGTAGAGTAACTTTTCTAAACACCAATACATCTAACACACAGTATTTAATTCCAAATTTCCCCATGATGCAAAGGGAATAATCAGGGCAAAGGGAATAATCTGTAAGGGACACTAGTAGAGAGTGAGAAGAATGGTTCAGAGACCAGGGTCCTAATTCAAACAGAATCACACAGACTCCTGCTCCGTCTCTTACCAGGTGTGTGTCAACAGGCAAAATACTCCATCTCTCGGAGTCTCCGTTTCCTCGCTTTAAAAAAACAGGCATTGTTTGTTCCTATTTTGGAATCTATGGTTAATTCCTTCAAAACCAGCTCTTAATCCCCTACTCCCTTATCTTTCAAAATTTTTAATAATAGAAAGCTCAATATTCCATCCCTTCCCCCCTCACCCTTAAGAGGCAGGTGTGTCCTGGGGGTAGATGGAAGATAAGGGTAAGGTTTAGTCTCCCTGGATGTCAGCCTCCTGAGGGCAGCCTCAACTCTTGAGACCCCAGACTTAGTACGCCCAGAGTTGGGAGTGTGACGAGTCTTCTTGGGCAACAGTTTGAATCAATGGTTTCCTGAACCACACTGGCCAATGTATTCGTTTCAGTCACCTTGTTTCACCTTGTTTCAGCTTTGGAGCGGTTGTTAGAGAGATCTATAAGAAAGTGATTATTAACAAAGTAGAAAATAATGAAAGTAAAGGGAGGTTGATGAGCCAGTTTGCAAAGAGGGGAAATAAAACAATTTGTCCAGAATTATGCCCCAGCATAGCAATGTATTTTTAAGAAGACAAATGCTTTGGATCTATTTATCGGGTTTTTGTTTTTAATTTCCAATTCAGCCACTCTCTTGAGGACCTCTGGGCATGTGCTCATGATTAAAAATACATTACAGTATTCCTAGCCACCATAAAGCAGCATAGGAACAGTGGTGGAATCACACGTGACTCCCTCTGAAATATAACTGGCTCCCTCCACTCTGTTGGTGAGTCCCACAGGATCGATGAAACCCTAAGTGTGGACACTTTCTCTGGAGCTGCTGCCAAGATCAAGGTTACCACCAGCCCCCAACCCCCCACTGGCATCCTCTCTCCAGGCTGCCATTTCTTCACCCAGAACCTTCACAGACAGATCTCCAAGCTCCACTGTGAGTGAGTCTCGTCTTGGGTTGAACTGTGAGCTAAGATTTAGAGCCCAGGAGTGAGAGAGAGCACGTCACAGTTTACAAAGTGTTTTTTGACAGATATTGTCTCACTTGATTGATAAAGTACAATGGGAAAAGGAAGTGCATTGTTTTTGTTTTTAATTAGCATGGAGTGTTCATTCCGGTCCCCAAAGATTAGCAAATGTTTCAACGTTAAGCAAGAGTAGAACATTCTCCCTGAGCCGCCTTTACAATAATCAAACATGTATTATGTTCCAAAACTGCATTGTTAAGAAGTGGTAAAATACGCAAGGAAGGGACAAGAATTCTTTTGTTACTGTTCCTGATCAATCCACACTATTATTCTAGTTTTAAAAAAATAAAATAAAATTTCCACATGCCAGGTGAAGGCTTCCATTTGAGAGCAGAGTGGTCAGCCTCTGGCACCTCAATGCCTCCACTTTGAAGTTACATTGCTGCACAATCCAGTTGCATTTTACTGTGGAGCTTTTGTAATAGCCTGCTTATCAAGTTATTCTTTAAATAATTGGAGTGGTGTAGATCAAACCAGCTGAGTTGCTCTGTGACATTTTTAAACCCCAGCATCAGCACTGCCCAAATACAACCTAGATTAGCAGGTACTTTTCAAGAACACTTTCATGCCTTGCTCTCATAAACTCTGACAGTCTGATGATTAAGATTAAAATGAGCCATCTGTTTGTAGGAATTGCAATAGGACCTGCAAGTGACAACACTTCAGCTAGCAGTCCTGCCAACCCACTAGGCTCCAGGACTTGTGTTGCACCCCGTCTACAACAGACATTGGTGGCTCCCTCATGGCCCCTGGGCACCAGCATTTCCATGCCCAGCAGACCAGTGCAAAGACCAGATTACATTTCTTTGCCCAAGGGCTTCCTCTTGCCACCTGATCCCATTCTGGCCACAACTGTTTCCCAGAAATGCTGGGGAATTAGGGTTCCCAGGAGCAACTCTCAAAAAGCACCTGACTGATGGAGCTAATGGGTATGCACCCCAGCCCCCTCATCTATCAGGCAGGATAACTGGCTTCCAGCATGATTAAACCACAGTTGCCCTCAGTGGCGAGTCAATACTTTGTCAGTTCTTTTCCTTTCCCTCACTAATTTCCACAATCTTTCATCAGTGCTTCCTGCTTTCATCTCCCTAATAAATCACTTGCACTCAAATCCTTACCTATGATCTACTTCTCAGGAAACTCAAGATACCTCCCTCCTTTCCAGGGGTTACATATCTGCATACATTTCCTAGGCCAGAAAGGGAAACCTGATGACACTGCTTTCCCAAAGGCTCCACAGTGGCCATTGTGGATGTGTGTCTTCTGTGAGAGCAAATGTCAGAAGATGCTTTGCAGCCTCAGCAGCCATCATGCCATCCAGTTTCCAGGGGTGTGCTTGCTCTGGGGGTGAGGAGGTATGAGCGGGGGCATGTTTCCCAGCGGTCCGTCTCTCTATCTACAGCTTCCCTCTGGCTGTTGTTCCTCTTGTCATCCTCCATGGACTTAGAGGCTAGAGAGAGGCTCTCACAATCACAGGGCTGTGAGCCGTGACGGAATCATAAAGCTCCCGTGGGCCCCATGTGCGAGAATAAAGGAAATGTGCATCTTTGATGGTGACAGGAATACAAGTCCCTTTAGCAGAGATCTCCCAGTAAATTCAGGGCCCATAATTCTCTTACTTCGTGAAGATATTTATATTTAAGAAATCTGCTTGGCATTCTTATTTATGAATCTGAATTCATCCTTTTGTATTTGAGAATGCTACATCAATATCAATCCAATGAGCATATAGTGACTCTCCATTGTTCTGTCAGTGCTGTGCTGAGATTGGGGACACCAGGATAAATAAGATAGAGTTCCTGACCTTGGAGTGGCATGCAGAGACAGTCGCGTAAATAGATAATAGGCATGAAATCATTTGCACTGCTGTGATAAAACAGCAAGGGCAGCAAATATGTGGGTACTGATCCTGCCAAAGAAACCAGGGGAGGCTTCCAGAAGTAAGTGACACCAAAACTGAGTCGTGGTGGAGGACAGGGTTAGCGGTGAAGGGGCATGACAAGAGAGCATTCTGGCAGAAGGAACCACATTAAAAAAAAAAAGGCACAGAATCAAGAAGTGTGGGTCCAAAAACATCACCTTTTACCAAATAATCTAAGGCCTATTGGCATTTAAATATAAGTATAAATGGTGTTCTACTTTAATATAAGCACATTAAAAATTAACAATGCTGGGCTTCCCTGGTGGTGCAGCGGTTGAGCGCTGGGCTGCGAAGCTGCCCGCAGCCTCTGCAGCGCCAGTTTGATCCCCGGCCACCAGCGAGGGTCCCACATGGCGCGACAGACCTCTCCTGCTGCGCCCGCTGCTCCCCTCAGCAGTGTACTTCATCAGTCAGCCTGTTCTGCTGCCCGCTCTGGCTCTGGTGAATTCTCTCACCCTCCCGTGCTTCTGCCTGTACCCAGTGCTTACATAAATAAATAAATAAATAAATAAATAAATAAATAAATAAATATTAAAAAAATAAAAAATAACAATGCTTTTTTTTTAATTAACAAGTATAATATTCAATACATGACACTGACAATCTGTCCTTGAACTTCAGGTGTGTTTCCCTGGGGCTAAAAGATGCAGGATAGAGTGTAGGGGGAGGGAGTGTAGGGCTCCAAAGAGGGGATGTGGACAGGGGGATGGGGTACATGAAGGATGGAGGAACAAGGGGCAGGAGGAGTGAGGGGCTCCTAAAACACCTATTTGCTTTGTCCTGATGCAGCCCTTCTGTTGGGGACCATTACAAAACACCCCTATGAAAAGACTTGTCAAATTGCTCGGCCCCCTGCTGTGATAGGTTGTGCATCTTTCTCCCCTCTTCATGTAACATGTAGACAGTGAGACAGTTTCACAAGGAGTTGTGTCCCCTGCTGTCCAGGGCTGATCATTAAATAATTCCCATGAGGACTCTAAGCTGCACAGAATCTAAACCAATGACTCAACCACCTCAACTGCTTGACTTGGATCTTATCAAGATGACGGTGATTCAGTGTGGATGACAAATGAAATGAAGCAGGACTTTAAGACATTTTTGAGGAAAGACAAGATGATGAAAACAGTAAAATTAGTTCCGAATCAGCATCATTTCCTGCCAATGATAAGGAGGCTGGCTAAGAAAATAATCACGAAGGCCACTCCTTGCACCAAAAAGGTCACCAAGCCTTCTGCAGGCTTGTTTGACCCTCTTCTTACCAAAAGCTTCAGATCATTTCACAAAGGCTTCTCCAAAATGGTAAACCTTATTCTCATTTTGGAGAGACCTCAACCTCTGGAATCGCAGCAATGTGAGTGTGACCCCTGAAGGTCCAGAGCCTTCAGATGCCTGTGAAGTTCACCTGTGTGCCTGTTGTGGTGGGTTTTACAGAGGATAAAGATATTAGTAAATATATTACTTTTTTAAATGACACTAATTTGGGTTACTTGGTCCTTTAGCACATGGAAAACACATGGAAAATGAGTAGATGATGTAAATGTTGAAGACATAAATGTCATTATTGAGCTAAAAAGTGTTAATCAACATATTGAATAGTGAGGGGGGGGTTGTTTTTATAAGTAAAGGAGATTATTCCCAGCCTCACAATGCTTCAGTGTCTGTGGAGTGTGAGTATCACAGGAAGTGACATAAAAATCTTATGTCCTGTGGTGTGGGCTGGAAGCTGGGTTTGGGGAGTGCGGCCCTACACTCCATCCTGCATCTTTTAGCCCCAGGGAAACGTACCTGAAGTTCAAGGACAGATTGTCAGTGTCATGTATTGAATATTGTACTTGTTAATTAATTAAAAAAAAGCATTGTAGTGTCTACCAGGATGTGCAAGGCATTTGTAGTAGAGCACTTTACAGTTTACAAACAACTTCCATTTCCATCATCACCCCACGAGGAACAAACAAGGAGTTGTTGGTTCTTATGTCCACTTTACAAATAGAACATGAAGTTGAGAAAGGTCCAGGCTGGTCAGCCTAAGTAACAATTCTGAAACTTGAAACTGCAGCCTGCTAGATCCAGGGCCTGGACTCCCCACGAGAAACTCTGGAACAAAGCTTCAAGGGTAAAACCCTCTGCTCTTCCACCCAGCACCTGACCCACATGCCTGGGAGATCCTGCCTGCTACTTCTCACAGGAAAAGCGAAGCACACAGGACATTGAATGAGTGAATTCTGCTCCCAGGGACCCTGGATACTCGGTCACTCAAATTCTCTGCCTTCTGCACATTCCCTAATTCCTAACACTCCTGTTTTCCCTACCCAATGGCCCAGACATCACAGTGAGATTTTATGAGAACTACAGAGCGCTGCAGAGAAAATCTCTTACCCAGCAGGAGACCAGGCATTCAAGGCCTGAGTCTGAAATTCACTCTGAGAATTCAGAATTGAAACGCTTGTTACATTTGCATCTTTTGAAAAGGTCTGTGAATACACATTTGGTCTAGGTTTATACTGAAAATGCCTTTAGACTTTAATATTTACAACATAAAAAGATTCACTTTTTCTTCGGGGGAATTGAAACATTTCAGCTCTCCGAACCCAAGTCAACAGTTCCATTTTGTTCCCTTCCTTACCCACACCAAACACACATATGCATGTACATGAGTGTACAAGCAAACACATACACACCAGTGCTTGCACGTGCAAGCACAAACATAACCATGCACATGCATACACACCAAGTTATACTCATGCATGCACATGCACGCTACCTACACACACACGCACACATCCATAAACACAGGCATTCACACTGCAGCCTTTTCAGGCACGCAATGATCCAGTCAGTGTGAAATTTGGAAAGAATAATAAGTATGAGGCTATGCCACCTGCTACGATTGAATCTTCACTATTTAATTCTCCTTTCCTTTTAGCTTTCCCTTGCTATTCTTCTGACATTGCATTTTTGGAGAACACTATGACGCATAAATCTTTGGGCTAGATGGCAACCCAAAGTTCAATCCCCTCCCCCAGTAGGCAGGTCAAGAAGTTCAGACTCTCTTAAATGCTTTCTGCAACAGGGCACTCACTCCCTCCTGAAGTAATCAGATTTTCTTCTTCACATCTCCTTACTTCATGCTATTCAGGTAGTTAAAATTCCAGTACTTGTCTTGTCCCTACTCTGACAGACCTGGAATCTCTTTTAGGTTTTGACCCCTTGTAGAAGAATTTAGCAAGAAGGCAAGACAGACTATACCCAGACAAGGCTCTACAAGGCTTTGCACCAACACAAGCGTGCCACCACTGAAACAGAAAGTTTTCATGCTGACTCTCCAAAGGGAGCCGGGAGGGCTTCAGGGTGTCACAAGGCGGGGCAGAGCAGAGCAGCATCATACTGTGTTTTGGGCAGGACGACACAGGGCCATGTGAGAAGGGCTACATGCTTCTTCACACATCACATGTCTCATTAGCATTTAAGTCTTCATTCAGGGGTGTGCATGTTAGGATGCCATGAGACCTTGGTCACTCTAGGTCAGGTTCTCTTACCATCCAGGTGGGGATCCCTTGATAAATGACTGAAATGCAAAATCTCTCATCTCAGACTCGGCTTTGGGAGGGGACCCAGATTCAGGCTATTTCCTGGGAATCCTGGCTAATGAAAATGTCACAGAGTTGACCCCTCTAAGTACTGGACTTTAATTCTAAGGTCCAAATAGCGTTCGACAAGGGTAGAGACCACCAAAAAGGTTGTTGGCTTCTCTTCAGCTTCTTAGTATTCTTGTTTGCTCGCCAACCCAGCCAGGTGACTGCAGCAAATCACTCCTGTAGTTGTTGGTTCATTTCCTCAAAATATGGGATTTGGGGGCTACATCTGAGAACCACACAGGGGATCTTGTCTCTGATCAAAATCAAATCAAAACACCTCCTGTGGAGGCATAGCAGGCATTTTATTTCTTGACAATATTTTTCCCATCTGAATTCAATTTCAGCAAATGAAATTCAAGTAGATATAGGTGCAAGAATAATCTGACTTGTGTTCATCAATACCAAAAAAATTTAAAAACCACTATCAATAGAAAAATGAGAGAAGTCCACTAAATTCTTGCACATATTCTGAATCAAATCAAACTTTTTTGGTGACAAAATAAAAATACAAGATAATTAAACATTTCTCACTATTCTTTCTATAGCACCTTGTGTGTGTGTGTGTATGTGTGTGTAATTTTACATAATTCCTTAGAACAGTTACAGGGGGTTATATTTGTTACCCTTTTTTGTCCTTGTTACTCCAGTATTATGATTGGAGAAATTGAGGCTCAGAAAGAGTCAGTCACTTGATCAAGGCCACACAGCTAGCAATTTGCAGAACTGAAGTTCAATCCAGGCAGGCAGCTCCATAGTCTTACTGCTAAGCCTCTAGAGAGCTAAAGATAAGACAGGTTCACATCACCCCTTCATGGTCCTTCCACTGCCCTCACTGCTTTCAACTTGCATTACTGCTCTGGCACTTCCTCTATCAGGAATTTCACACCCACCACCTTCAGCTCCACCAACAGAAATTCTTGTAAGCTTAGATCATTTCTCACCTTCTAAAGCTTTCCTAAACCAATACAGAATGTCAGTGCCCCCTCCACTGACTTTCCACAATAACTTTGTATATATGCTGTGTAAATGTCTATACCAGGCATTTAATGAGCACTTACTGTGTACTAAGCCCTGCACTAAGAATTTTATGTGTGTTATCTGAGGACACAAGGTACAGCAAGATTAAATATGATGAGGTCACTCTCTCAATCCCTCCCCAATTTCTGCCACAGAAAGGAGTTTCCAAAATGATCAAGGAAGTTAACGCGACTGAGCAGTGGTGCTGGGAACAAGTTAGCTCTCACATCAGCCCTGTTAGCCAAAGTTCCTCCCTGGTGACTTAGCACAACAGACTTTTCCTCCAGGATCTTCCTCTCATGACAAATAGCCTCAGCCTTCATCCAACAGACATGCACTGAGTGCCCCACACATTCCAGCTGTCCATTGTTAGGCTATGGCCCCTAAGCCCCTACTGAGGGGGTATTGTATTGCTGTAGCCCTTGGTTCTGGTTTTTGGTCTTTTGGCCTTTTGGGACTTTTTGATGGCTCTCTTATGGCTATTTTTAGTGGCTATTTCAGATGCCAGAGCTTACCTCCTGCTAGGAGGCAGACGTAGTAGATAGGTACAAAAAATACATAGAGAGATGGCAAAATATATCATGAAATGTATTATCTCCTTAAGAAAAATTATTCACAACTTGATAAAGGACATCTGACTATTTCCACAATTAATTGTAGACCAGACATTTTACAATTTCATAAAACTTTTAAGGTATAATAAATCATATTATGTCCAATAGTGTTAATAACCCCAGAGGTTAATATTTTATTGCCCTGCAGGACACTAACAAGTTTTAATATAATTTAGTGATCTTATCTAAGCATTGCTTTTTCCTCCACTGAACTGACAATATAATGCCAGTTTCTTATATTCTTCTTTTGAACTTTTTGAACTATCCTTGTTGTTAATGGGTTAAATACCATGATGACACGTGCATATTATCTAACTATATGAGAGATGTTTGCAACATTTTTAAGGATATACTTTGAAAGTCATATTCAGAGGATTAGAATGTAAGATGTGATCATGAGTGAATGGGTGGCTCCTCTAGAATGAGTGGTCAGGGGCCTCCCTGGTGGTGCAAGAGGTTAAGACACAACCTATGAAGCTATTGGCAGCCTCTGCAGCACGAGTTTGATCTCAGGCCGGCCGGGGAGCTACCCACATGGTGCAGCAGACCTCTCCTGTCTGGCCACTGCTCCCCTCAGCAGTGTATTTCAGTCAGTCTGCCTGTTCTATTCCCCACTCTGTCTCTAGTGAATGCTTTCATTCCCAACACCTCTGGGCTGAACCTCAGTGCTTGTATGCATAAATAAATAAATCTTTAAAAAAAATAGAATGAGTGATCAAGAAAGGCCTATAGGAGGAGAGGAGAATGTGAGCAAAGGAACCAGAAGGGGGTGGCAGGCAAAATGAGGGAGCAGTCATTCCAGGTCGAAGAAACAACAAAGGACTTGCAGAGGAAAGGGGCTGGGCCTGTTCAACAATATGCTGGACATACTTAATAACTGGCTTGGTGGGGGTGGGGAAGGGTGAAGAATACATTCCCAGTTTGTAGTGTTTGCCAATTTCTATGGTGTAAATACTCCCACCACTCTGAGCCATGAACACAAGGTCAGTAAACAGATTTAAGAAACAATATAAACAATGAGCCATGTAAGACTGGATCACCCGCAGACCACTGGACTGTCCCACTGTTACTGATCCCAGCTGCCTCAGCAGTGGGAACCAGGAGGAGCAGTGGTGTCCTCTCACCCTGCTGCTCCACCACAAGTCAGTTGTAGCAGTTGCTCCTCAGAGCCCTTTTATGTAACAATGTACTTCCTGCATTGTGGAATGGACCAATCAGGTGTGAGCTATGAGCTAATTGGTACTAAATGGCCCAATAGGCCACAGTATTGAAAAATGGTCCAATCACATTTGTGGGTGGGTCACCCTGAAACCAGGATTGGAGGGAGCTGAGGACAGAAGGTTGTAGCCTCCAAACAAAGAAGAAGGACCAGAAGCTGAAAGAAGAAAAGAAGCATCCAGCAGCTGACCTCTGAGGAGGGAAGAGAAGCCGAAGGATTCTGTCACAGGCTGGGCCATGTCCTGCATCTGACATCACCTAAAAGGAGCACCAAAGGCCTGGGCCTGGTATCTCAAAGAGCTGTTTGTTGTTGGTATAACCCAACAACTCACAAAGAGCTGGTAACACTGGGTGTCTCTGACACCACCTCTGGGGGACCAGTAGTGACCATCACTACTGGCCAGTGCTGTCCAGCACTCCTGGTGACCAGTGGCGACCATCACTGATGCTACCTGGGTGAGATAACTGGCCACTTGTAGATACAGTAAGCTCTTTGTTTCCCCTGTTTGTAAAATAAACCCCTTGGTTGGGCCTCCGCAGTGGCACAGCGGGTTGAGCGCAGTGCCGTGAGGCTTTCCACATCCTCTGCAGCGTGGGTTCAATTCCAGGCCAGACAGGGAGATACCCACATGGCGTGGCAGACCTCTCCTGCCTCACCCACTGCTCCCCTCAGCAGTGTTTTCAGTCCACCTACCTGTTCTGCTCCCTGCTCTGTCCCTGGTGAATTCTCTCACCCTCCTGTGCCTCTGGCCTGTATCCCAGTTTTTGTATAAATAAAATAAATCTTAAAATAAATAAATAAATCTTAAAATAAATAAATAAATAAACCCAATGGTTGTTGCTCCTGAAGCCTGAGATCTCTTGCAATTGTGTGCAGGTGAGAACCCACAAACAGTGACCTGTCCTCTCATCGGGCACTGTCCTTTGTTCAGGTATAACCCACACCCTACTGTGTGGGTGTTGTACTGCTATAGCCCTTGGTTTTAGTCTTTGGCCTTTTGGGGATTTTTGGCCAGGCAGGTGGGTGGCCATTTCAATCCTTCCATCCAGCCTCCTGGCCCTGTCCACCCTTGTTTCTCCATGATGAGAAACAAGACCAGAAGTCCAGGGGAGGTAACAGTTCTAGAAGATGAGGTGAGGAGATAGGCAGGGAACAGATCTCAGAAGGAGTTTTTGGAAGGAGTTTAGATTTTATTCCAATTATGCTAGGGAACATTTGGAAGAATTTTAAACACTGGACTGTTGCTCCATCTTCCTTTCTACCTTCTTGGTGTTTCTCTTGACAGGAAGAGGAGAAGAATAAAGAGGAACATAATTTCCTCTCCTAGTTTTTATGCATTAACAGTGAACATGCCCTAGTCTCACCTCCTACCTCTTGAGACTTATCAACAAATACCATGCTGTGTAATTTTCTCCAATTTCTCCCAGTAGCGAGCACTCAATTTCTTTTGAAAGAAGGTAAATAAATTCATTCTTTTAAGATTATGCTGAAAAATAACTGTTGAGTGAAATTGTTTAAAAATGTATTGTACCATTTCAAACTGTTGAAAACAGTCACAGGGTAGTTTTAAAGTGATTGGTATCACTAATAGCTGGTTGACTGTCTAGTCATTGGAGCTGCTGGAAGAGAGAGACAGTTGCGATTGTGTGATAACTGACCTGTTCTTTGAAGTGGTGACAGTTAATCTCAGTACTAAAGCTGAGGGCACACACTGGGCAAGAGACCTATTGTAAACTGTGTGTTCATTTCTTTAGCTCTGGAGGGGTATTTGCTCTAGGGAATATATTCTTTTTTGCATTTCACTCAAAATAAGAGCTGCAGCCATAGAAATGCCCTGTTCCATGTTGCCTTGCTCTTCCTTCCCTGGACTCTGAGCTCCTCAAAAACAGCAGCCACATAGTCATTTCTGTATCTTTGCCATATTGTTACAGGGCAGCCCTGATATAAAACGGGTTGCCAGGTTGTGGGTCCTCACCCGCACGCTTAAAAGGGACTTAATACAGCACTGCAGGCACACACAAAAGGTTAATAAAAGGTTTATTTACAAGGGAAGGGGAAATGAGGAAATGTACAACTCAGGGAGAAAACAGGGAGATAAAGTCTTAAAGGCATCCTACCCATTCCACCAACCTGGAAACCCAATGGCGCTCTGAGAGCTGGCCGCGAGCCAAGAGCTGTGAAGCCAAAAAGCCCCCCCAAGACCCACATGTCGGGTTTTATACCAAACCTGGCTGCTTAACTCCACCCTCAGGTCCCATCAATCTTCCCTTTGGTGGTGACGGGATTTGTCTTTCCCAGTGTCCTGATGGTTTTGGTCTGGAGTTGGGGTGGGGTCCACAAAGCCCATATGGAATTAGCTGAGGACATCCCTCCCCCTAACAATATGTGTTGATACTGCAGTGACCCTGACTGATTGAGAGGTGGTACCAATTGAGATAGAGTGACTTAATTTATCAATTTACAAAACAACTACTTGTTATGGAGACATTGATAAGTAGGCATGTGAAAGACAAGTATAGCTAAAAACCTGTCTGTGCTGAGAGGTCCTGCCTAAGTAAAATTAATAGGTAATCTTGATAAGATGCATCTGAGAAGTGGTATGAATATTGGCACTGAATTAAGCCAATTTGAGTCTCTCATTGACTCCACACTTGTGGTCCTGAAGCCTCCAGATTTGGTGAAAGCCACTGAGGACCTGCACACTGAGAAGTGTGATGCACATCTCTCCTCCTGTGGGTGGGTGGTTCCCAGGAATCCTCTGGAACTCTCCCTGTCTGATCTGCCCTGCTAGTCTCCCAATGCCTGCCAAAAGGTTTGTATCCTTCCCCCTTTCACTGACAATTGAATTGTAGGCTTATATTGTTGTAATGTGGATTCCTCCCAAAAAAAGTCAAATTATGGTTATATGCATTTGGCTTGTCATAGTGAAACCTTTTTGCTGCAAGGGAAGTTAGCACTTCTGAGATCCAAACCTGACATAACAATCTTCCACAGTTTACAGACAAGTGTCTGGTAAATAGTAGGTATTTATTAGATACCTATTGACTAGCAAGCAAATTTCACTAGATAGTCCATAAGTACATGGCATGAAGGAAATTGTGAGGGACCCAGAGATGAACACCATTATCAAATGAACATAAAGAGAGCAAGAACAAGAGTGAGGGCAAGAGATACAGAGATAGAGACAGCAATAAAGGGAAGAATTATATACCCTGAGAGTTATTCAAAAGATTGACATAGTTAATGGTCTCACAAAAAGACAATCAGAAAAAAAGTTAAAGATAGATATATGGAAAGAGTAAGTACTAAAATATGAGTTAGTTAAAAGGTTATGACCATGGTAAGGGAATAGTAATGACTGTTCTGAAATTTTTCCAGGATAATATCATCTTAGCAATATTTAATGGTATAGAAACTCAGTGGCTTAAATCATGTGCAGGAGAAATCCCGGGACAATTTTCCAATGGGTTTCTTGGCTTTACTTGCGTGATTAGGGCAGCATCAGAGAAGCCATCAAACTATAGAGACTGTGAGGACCCCAAGTGCCATCACTCCCCCATGTGATACACAGTGGAGTTACATGGGGGGTCAGGCACTACATGGAGTGCTGGTCCAAATGTCTTACAACAGGGTCCACATGGTGAACCTGTTCCTGAGTTTATTATTGAAATGGGCAAACAGTTACTGCAGAACCCTCAAATTGGCAGTTTGACTATTGGAATAAAAGCTATTCTAGTAGCTTCGAAGTGATTATGCCAAGTGAAATCAGTCAAAAAGTGAAAGATAGATTTTGGATGGTTTCACTCATCTGCAGAATATAAATACCCCCAAAAATTAAACATATAGAAGGAATGATATGGAAATAATAAAATTTGACAAAACAAAGAGAATGATTACCAAAGGAAATAGGAAAAAGGAGGGAGGGATGGGGGCAGGAGGCAGGTGGGGTATGGACACAAGCTGAGGGGGAAAAAATTACAGGAAAAAAATATACAAAAGTTATATATCTATGTATATTTGGTTGACATCTTTGGGTTAATCTATAGAGATTTAGAATAACTGGGGAATTTTTTTCCAAATAAAATTATTGTAATTTATTACCCCAATAACAATTTATCAAACTCTATGTATTCAACAAGGAAATATCATTAAAATTGTACAATTATTATTAAATTACTGGAAATATTTGAAAGTAATGAGAAATCAAAAAGTTATTAATACCCATAAATTTGGTATAAAACTAGAATAAAATTCTAAAAAATGGTCCTCCCCAGTGGCGCAGCAGGTTGAGTGCTGCACTGTGAAGCTGTCCACAGATTCTGCAGTGCGGGTTCGATTCCTGGCTGGCCAGGGAGAAACCCACATGGCACAGTAGATCTCCCCTGTCTCACATGCTGCTCCCCTCATCAGTGTCTTCAGTCTGTCTGCCTGTTCTGCTCCCTGCTTTTTTTCTGGTGAATTCTCTCACCTTCCCGCACCTCTGACTGTACTGCAGTTCTTATACAAATAAATAAATCTTTTAAAAAATTTTCTAAAAAAAAAACCTATAAAGTGGATGGTTAGAGAAGAGAACAAAATCTAAGATTCTGCTGAGCTCCAAAGATAAATATAAACTCAAAGTAAAAGGTTGGAAAACTATCCTACAAGCAAATAGAACCTTTAAAAAAGGGAAGAACAGTCATACACATATGAGATACTTTCATCCAGCTGGAAAAGATTACAAGGATGGACATTGTATAATGATATAGGGGTCAATATGTTAGAAAGACATAATACTTATCAATATATATGCACTAAATGAAGCATGAAAATACATAAAGCAACCATTAGCAACCTAAAAACAGACAATTCTAGCAACACAATAGTAGTAGGCAACTTCAGCACCCCACTTTAATCAATAACTGTTCAACCAGACAAAAAATCAACAATGAAACATCAACAATGAAAGTCATGAAGATTGAAATTGTATAAAGTAACTTCCCTATCACAATGGAATAAAAAAAAAAAAACTATTCTAGTAGGAAAAACAAGGTAGAATCCCCTCCTCCCACCACTCTTGACCAAAAGAATCAACCAATATTAATGCATTACATACTGAGAATACAGACTAGTGCCACTCTCAAAGACTTAAAAGAAAGCAGGAGTATATTCTCTATTTAACTCTTAAGAGTCAACTACAAGAGTCTGTTCTTGCAGACTTATGATGGATCAAATAAGATATTAGTGTTTCAGGGATCAGAAAAAAGACTAATTATAATAAAGGAAAAATCAAAATCAACAGGCAACTATAAACCAGAGACACACTATGGGGAGGGGGGGAAAAGGGAGTAGGATCAAAACAAGGGTGGTGGGGGGCCTCCCGGGTGACGCAGCGGTTGAGCGCTGGGTTGCGAAGCTGCCCACGGCCTCTGCGGCGCCGGTTCGATCCCCGGCTGCTCCCCGGCCACTGGAGGTGGGTCCCACATGGCGTGCAGACCTCTCCTGCCGCCCGCTGCTCCCCTCAGCAGTGTACCTCAGTCCCTCTGCCTGCTCTGCTCCCCGCCCTGGCTCTGGTGAATTCTCTCACCCTCCCGCACTTCTGACTGTACCCAGTGCATGTATAAACAAAACAAACAAACAAATAAATAAATAAACAAAGAAACATGCCTCTATTAAAAAAAAATTTAAAAAAAAAAACAAGGGTGGTGGGGATTTTACAGGGACATAGCCAAGATGAAAATTCTTGCATTGTACAAAAATGAAAAATGATGTAAAAAATATATAAAATAAAATTTTAAAAAACAAAATATCAAGCACATAAAATAAGGAAATATACAGTCCCTGCTATTAAGAAATGCCAAGGATCCAGGCAAGAAATATTACTTACTATGTCAAAGACTAATTGGACTACTTGATCTAATAAAAATTGTTTTGATTCATTTTATGCATAATACCTGAAAAAAACTGAGACAAAAGAATTTATTGATTCTCTTGGGGTTAACATGAAAACTGAAAGAGATAAAATTTGAATCCAAATCTAAAAAAAAAGATATTAGTGTTTCAGTGAGCTATATTGCTTCATAAAAAGATACCCCAAATTTAGAGATGTATAATAATCATTTTACCAGTGATCCTAGAGGGCCAGAATTTGGAGAGGGCACAACAAAGAGAGCCTGTCTCTGTACCTCAATGCCTGGAGCCTCAGCAGAAGATTCAAAGGCAGGGGTGACTCAATGGGCAAGGGCTGGGGACCCAAATATCTTCCCTCAGATGTTTGGCAGCTGATTCGAACTGTGGGCTGGGACCTCAGTAGAGCAATCAGTCAAAACACTATGAACTCTCCAGGTGGTCCCTCTAGCTAGGTTAGTTTGGTTCCAAGAGTGAGCTTTCCAAGACAACTTGGCAGAAGGACATGGCCTTGCTATGCTCTGGGCTCAGAAGTCACATATCATCATTTCCACTGTAAACTCTACTGGTGAAGGCATTCACAACAATGCCCCAGGTTCAGGGGGAAGACATGGGTATAACTATAAGAACATGGTGAATGGGAGACTCTGTTGCATCCTTGAAAAATGCGATCTGTCACAGCAGTGAGCAAGAAAATTAATAACATCCATAGCCAAGTATAAGTAACTGTCAGTGATGTGACTGTGAGGCATGAAGCAATTGAGAAGAATGGAAAAAATTTAAACATGGGTATAATGTGGAAGAAAATGTATAACATATAGAACTAAAATTCCAGTTGATTTCAAAATACTGTAGGGATGGAAGCAGGAGGGAAAGTGTA
Organism: Talpa occidentalis; assembly: GCF_014898055.3. Taxonomy (NCBI): domain Eukaryota; kingdom Metazoa; phylum Chordata; class Mammalia; order Eulipotyphla; family Talpidae; genus Talpa; species Talpa occidentalis. Next base: position 23,999,538 of record NW_023601754.1, on the reverse strand, counting down.
GAGTTTGCTAAAGCTCTTGTTCATTTGAGGTGGTTAAAGCTAGGTGGTTAAAGGTAGAGGGCATTAAAATAAAACTAGGGCTTCCCTGGTGGCTCAAGGGGTAAAGGCGCAACCTATGACGCTATCTGCAGACACTGCAGCACGAGTTCGATCCCCAGCCAGGGAGCTACCCACATGGCACAGCAGACCTCTCCTGATTTGCCTGCTGCTCCCCTCAGCAGTGTACTTAAGTCAATCTGCCTGTTCTGTTCCCCACTCTGTCTCTGGTGAATCCTCTCATCCCCCACACCTCTGACCTGTACCCCAGTTCTAGTATGCATAAATAAATAAATCTTTCAAAAAATAAAATAAAATAAGACTGTCCACATGTATTAGTTAAATGTATAAACTTCTTGTATAATACCATGTCATTTTAAAAAATAACTTTAAGACCAACCACTAGAAGATTAAAAATAGCATATTTTCCAAACTACTGAGAGAATGAAAGTAACAAAGAAATAAACAAACAACAAGAAAGCATTTTAAGTTGAAATCATAAAATAAGATAGTAACTAGTCCAAATAGATCATTAATCACAGCAGATGGGAATTTAATCTCTCTTCTATGGAGAGGTTTCTCAACTGGAATGCTTTAAATCCAGTTCTCTGTGATTTGCAGAAAAAGCTTAAATTTTGAAAGAGGGAGATTGGAAATAAAAGGATTAATGGAGATATACCTAGCAAAGGCTAAAAAAAAAAAAAAAAGCAGGAATGGCAATAATAATAATAGTCAAAATAGAATTCAAGGTGAAAAGCATCAAATGGGAAGGAGACAGATATTTTATATTATAAAAATTACAATCCCCAAAGAAAATATAACTGTCATAAACCTTTATGCACAAAGCCGCATAACATTGGTATTTCTAAAGTTAAAACTCCTAGAAATATGAGTGAAATTGACAAAACCACAGTCTCAGTGAGAGATTTGGAAACCTCTCTAAGATATTAAGATGCCAAAGAAACAAAAAAAGATTAGGCCATGGAGGATTTAAATAAGACAATTATTTTAATATCTCTCTTGTACTTTTCATATCAATTGTCTGTGTCTAATTCAATTATGTATACAATTGTATTGCTAATATGAATTGTGCTCAGCTAAGAGACTGCACATTAATTTCAAATACCTGTGGAACATTCTTTTAGCTGACCTTTTATTAAGCCGAAGAAAATAAATTGCCGATTTCCAAAAGGCAAAAATCATAGTCTGCATTCACTGAAATGATTCAATAAAACTAAATAGAACAAACCATTTAGAAATAAAACCCTTCTAAATAAATCTTGATTTAAGATGATTATCAATACTAACATTAATTCATCAGAAATAAATGACAGTGAGGTTACTAAAAATAGAAATCTATAGGATATGGTCAAAGCCATATTCAGTTCTGATTGTAATTGCATTTATTAAAAGATTTATTTATGTATGCATACATGAACTGGGGTGTAAGCCAGAGGTGCATGGTGTGAGACGATTCACCTGAGAGAGTGGGGAGCAGAACAGGCAGATTGACTGAAATACACTGCTGAGGGGAGCAGCGGGTGAGACAGGCGAGGTCTGCCTCGCCATGTGGGTTTCTCCCTGGCAGGCTGCAGTTGCTATCAGTCATGCCTGTTTTTAACCCCTGAGCCATGAGGGAAGCCCCTATAATTGCATTTTTATTAGCACCCAAGAAAGACCAAAAACGGTGTAAAGGTACTAAGAGATAATAAACCTAAACTAGTGAATTAATAAAAATAAAACTAATTAATTCAGCAGAAATCAGAAAATACATTAAGAGTAATAACTCATAACAAAGTATGTTTTATCTTAGAAATGCAAGAATAGGGCAACCTTAGGGAATATATCAATGCAACAGACTACATTAAAAAGGGGAAACCAGAAACCAAGCAGAGGGTCAGGGAAAAGACAAAATCCACAAGCTGAACTTAAATCTGAGGACACAGCAGAGGAGGGAGAAGGAGAAGAGTCTAACAGGGGAGGGAAGGGACTGTGGAGATGGATTACGGGTGCTGTGCTGGTGGGAGAACTATGGGTACTACACCTGAGGGGGGAATCAAATACTGTACAAAAATGAACAACGCTATAAGAAAATAAATAATTTTAATTATAAAAAAGGAGGGGGTGCCGTGTGTTCACCTCAAGAGATAAAAAAAGCAGTCCAATACCCTTTTTAAAAAAAAATCATTATTTAGGGAAATGTTTAATGTCCTTAACTTTTAAAGGGTAACTTCTAAAACCTACAGTAAATAACATACCCAAGGTGGAAGTGTCAGAACTATTCCTATTAAGCCTATTCCTATTAACTATTCCTCTTAAGATGACTGCCATCCTAACAATCTAACATTATTCTAGAGGCCCTGGAAAACATTAAAAATATGAAAACAAGAAATTAGTATTAATATCTGAAAGGATGAGATGAAACTATAATTTGTTGATATAGTAAATCCAAAATAATCAGTTAAAAAAATATTAAATCTGTAAGAGTTCATTAAAGTGGCCAAATAAAAGGACAACATTGTAAATCCAGTAGATTTCCTCTACAAAGCTGAGGCATTTTAGGGCCTCCCTGGGGGCGCAGCGGTTGAGCGCTAGGCTGCAAAGCTGCCTGCAGCCTCTGTAGCACTAGTTCGATCCCCGGCCGCCAGGCAAAGGTCCTACATGGCAAGACAGACCTCTCCTGCTGCGCCCGCTGCTCCCCCAGCAGTGTACTTCATCAATCTGCCCCTTCTGCTCCCCGCTCTGGTTCTGGTGGATTCTCTCACCCACCAGCGCTTCTGACTTTACTCAGAGCTTGTATAAATAAATAAATAAATCTTAAAAAAAAAAATATATATATATATATATATAAGTTGAGGCATTTTAGTAGTTTGCAAATTTGCAAAAAATTTGGCCCATCTCCCCTAAGTTGAAGTTATGAATGTAACATTAGCCTTTTCACGACTGTAGAATGTGTAAAGATAACTCGTCTTTCTTTTCTGATATTGTTGATTGGTGTCTTTTCTTTTTATCTTTATCAGTCCTGCTAGAGGTTGGTCAATGTTATTGATTTTTTTAAGAATCAGCTTTTTGTTTCATTGATTTTCCCTACTGCTTTCCTGTTTTCAGTTTCTTTCATTTCTGCTTTTATTTTATCAGATCTTTCTGCTTGTTTTGGGTTGATTTTGCTCTTCTTTTTCTCGGTTCTGGAAGTAGGAATTTGGGGTGCCACTGAAACGTCTAATTGCAGTTCTCATGTAGGTACACCACCTAGATGAGGCAAGACCTTCACCGCCGCATCCGTCAGCATGTATAATATTGAAAGCTGTGGGTTTGAGGAGACAACCAGATGCAATTGTATGAACAGGGTCCAGGACAAGCTGCAATATTTTGAGGTCTGGAAAAACAGAGATGGAGAAGGATGGCCTAAGGGGGTAGGGGGAGAATCTACAGAGAATGGTGTCAAGGAAGAGGCACTTTTCAGGGTTGAAAAAGTGGCCGACTATTGAATGCTGCCAAGAGATCAAAAAGATGAAATCCAAAATGTGTGCTTTAGAGGCAGCAACACGGAAGTAATTGGGGACCTTGACAAGCGTAGTGTTGCAGAGAGAAGCTAGATTGAAGAGTCCGGTGGGGGTGGGGATGGTGCTCAGCAGGGAGGTTGTCACATTTTTAAACAAGAAAAATCTCTCTCATTTGAATGAGATGATGCATTTGAAGTATTCAACAGTGCCTGCCTCATAACAGGGGCTTGCTAATATTTCTTTCTCTCACTTCTTCACCATTCATTCACTAACTAGAAAGGCTGGTTGTGGCTGTTTCTCTTGTTATTTATTTTTTTAAAGATTTATTATTTTTATACAAGAATTGGGGTACAGGCCAGAGATGCGGGGGGTGAGAGGATTCACCAGAGACAGAGCAGGGAACAGAACAGGCAGACGACAGAAATACACTGCTGAGGGGAGCAGTGGACCAGACAGGAGAGGTCTGTCCCGCCATGTGGGTTTCTCCCTGGCTGTCCAGGAATCAAACTCGTGCTGCAGTGGCTGAGGATTGCTTCATAGGTCGCAGCTTAACCCCTGCACCACCAGGGAGGCCCCTGTTTCTCTTTTTAAAAGCAGGTCCAGAACAGCTACTTTAACATTATTTGTGCTAGAAAAGCAGAAGTGCTATTCACTCGGATGGGCTTCTTTTCCAGAAAAGGAGGCAGTCAGCTTAGCAGTCAAGTCACAGGTTCCAGAATCAGATTGTGATAAATTAAATCCTACCTTCACTCCTCTGAGTTCTGTGGCAACAAGAACAGTGCACAAATTCTCAAACCTCAGTTTCTTTGTGGGTTAATCCCTAATTAGAACCACCCCAGCCTCATCAACGCACATAGTAAGCACCCAGGGTCTATATTTACCGCCATTTAAATTCAAGAGTCTCCCTATCTCATTGAGGCGATTCCTTCTGCAATAAAATACCAAGAGCGCACATCCCCTGGGTGGAGTGTGGGAGTCTCAGTGTGGGATGCAGTGGCTAGGAGCTTCTGGGAGAGCCGGGTCAGTCGTGGGATTCACAATGCCAGGACTGTTTTGCTTGCCAAGTACCAGAAACATTTCAATAACTCCCAGCTGCGTGGAGCACAAGCACCTCTTTTTTCCCTAACTTCCAAGTTTTACCAAGAACCTGAGGAAATCTAGGCTTTAGCTTCCTTAGCTTAATGAGGAGACATTCTGACTTTTTAGGTTACTTTCTCTCTCTAGGCCCCAACATGTGGCGAAAAAAACATAATAATTGCTGCTTAGATAAATGACCTCACCAGAGAAAGAGCACCAAGCACCTAAGTCTTTGCACTGCCTGCCAGGCCCAGCGTCATCATGATTAACACAGCAATCCACGGCCAGGAGCCAGGCCGCTCTGCCTACCAGACACCCTGACTGGGTGACTTATGGCTTTATATTTTTAAATTGGCCTCTCCAGCACCGTCTGATAAATCAACACACAAGTCATTAAATGGTTCATTATCCCAGTAATATGATTCATTCTTTGTGCCAAGAAATGCAAGAGATGTCAGGAAACTTAGAAATATCCCATTTGAAGTCATGAGTGCCCATCCACATAACAGATTAACTGAATGAGAGAGCAGCTGGACACAGAGGTCAAAGAGAAGTCTCAGCAGGTGGTGGTCTTCCCTCCAGCAGTCCTTGACCTCCTATTGAAAAATGTAAGTCGGAGCCTCCCAGGATACTTGCCATACTTCTTTCTCATGCTCAGAAGGCAATTAGGCTGATTGCAGGAGTCTGGTATGGCATTACCAACCAAACACATGAGCTGCATCTCATTGGTAGGACGGCCATGAAGTCCAGGTACCACAGCAGAAACTGCAGTTCAGTTCTGCCCTCAGGTGTGAAACTGTGGGTACTTTACTTAAAATCACACTATCTTCCTCACCTGAAATCACACAGGAAAGGAATTCTCTATGCTTTCCAACTTTCCAATTTCTTTCTAGTTTTACATCCCATGATTCTAATATGTTGCAGCTTGGTTTATGCTAAGGCTCAATTACATCAGGTATGTGAAATTTGGCAAGAGACACCTCCCCCCCAAAAAATATACAACCACCATTTTGCATGAAGGTCAAGTGTCCCCTGCCTCGTTATGTTGATTGCACCTAGTTATGCTGCCTAGTTATGCTGATTAAATTTTTTTTTCTCATGGAAAAAAAATTTAAATCCAAATAAAATGCTGAGGCAATAAGGACATTTATGTGTTTATGTGTTGAACAACTTCTGAAAGTCTGTTTTGTGTATGCTGTAATGCCAACCACTGAGACAGAGATTGATGGGGTTCCATTTTAGTTTGGAAAATAGACAATAAACAAAAAATGCAAAGATATAGTATAATGCTAGATAATGATAAATGCAATGAAGACAAATCAAGGTAAACAGACAGAAAGTCTCTTTTTTGGGGTGGTAACAGAAAATCTCTTTAAGGAATTTAATAGTGTGGACAATGTTGATAAAGAAGAACAAGGGAGGAATAATAAGGAGCCAGTAGAGAGGGCCACCTCTAGGAGACACTGGCTAGTCGTGTAGTTAAGCTGACTGGGGAGAGTCTGAGTTAGGTTTCTATGAAGGATGGAAAGTCCCAGCATGCCCTGCCCTGTAGAGGAATCCTAAGGTAGTGGATAGTTAGAGGGGAAGCTTGGGAGCACTACCGCGAGAGAGCCACGTGTCCCCACAGCAAGAAACACACCTCCTAATAGTGAATCTCCATCCAGACTTCTGCAGCCCCCATGTGCTCAACTCCCTCTTCCCTAGCACCCTCCTTCACAAATCCGAGTCACTCCAACAGTCCGAACTCAGATCTCTGTGCCCTCAGCTGAGTGAAATCACTGCCTTTACTTGGGTTCAATCTTGCTGCATTACATTAAGAAAGGCCCCCACTTAGGGCCTCCCTGGTGGTGCAAGGGGTTAAGCACAGCACTGTGAAGCTGTCCACAGCCTCTGTAGCATGAGTGGGAGCCCTGGCCAGGGAGCTACCCTCATGGCGCAGCAGACCTCTCCTGTCTCCCCGCTGCTGCCCTCAGCGGTGTATCTCAGTAGATCCACCTGTTCTGCTCCCCACTCTGTCTCTGGTGAATCATCTCATGCCCCCACCTCTGGCCTGTACCCCAATTCTTGTGTGCATAAATAAATTAAATCTTGAAAAAAGAAAAAAGAAAGTTCCCTCAGACAGAAAGCTGGGAATCTCTTTGCCTCATCTTCCTTCCTCTCAGTGATCATATAAAACATTTATTACAACGGACACCCAACATATTAGGTGTATTCATTTTCTAGAGAAATAGAACTTATAAGATTTATATAAACAGACTGATTATAAGGAATAATGACTATGTAAATTGGCTTCAGCCAGCTAGGGAGACTAAGAAGTCCCACGATCTGCCATCTGTAAACTAAATGTTCAGAAAGCTGGTGGTGTAACTTAGTCTGAGTCCAAAAAGCCTGAATGCCCTGGGAAGTGATGATGTAGATTCCACATCAAATTTAAAGTCCTGAGCACCGGAAGCAATGAAAATAGATGTCTCAACTGAAGCAATCAGGCAGAAATGGTCAAATTCTTCCTTCCTCCACCTTTTTGTTCTATTTAGGCACTCAGCAGATTGGATGATGCCCAACCACATTGGGAAAGGCAAACAACTTTATTGAGTCCCCTGATTCAAATGTTGATTTCATCTGAAAACACCCAGAAATAATATTTAGCCAAATATCTGGGCATCCTGCTATCCAGTCAAGTTAAACACATAAAATTAATCACCACATTCAGTTAATTCATCTTTAAAGTAAAATTTGGAATAAAGTTTACTATCCCATATTTCTAATTTAGGAGCATCTTTATAGTAGGAATATAAGAGGACTGAAATCAAAAAATCTGTTGATATAACTCTCCACATTAACAAAATAAAAAATTATATAGTTATCACAATTAGTGAAAAAAACATTCAATAGAATTCATCTTATATACATTATTTAACAGTCTTAACAGTGATCAAAGTAGGGATTAATGATTTGATTAAAGATATTTACTTTATTTTTTTATAATAAATTTTATTGTTATATTCCCCATACAATTGCAGCCCCCCCATTCTGACCCCAATCCCTCCCCTCCCGCCCCCGCCCCCAAAAAAGTGTCTCTGGTTCATAGTTTTTGTTGATTTTGATTTTCACTTTCTGATAGTTATTCATTTTCCTGGTCCCTTATTTAAGTTTTCTAGATTCCTGCTATGAGTGAGACCATCCGGTATTTTTCTTTTTCTTTTTGGCTTATTTCGCTGAGCATGATCCCTTCCAGCGCCATCCATGTTGCTGCAAATTGCATGTGTTTATCTTTTTTGAATGCTGAGTAATATTCCATGGTATATATGTACCACATCTTCTTGATCCAGTCATCTATTTTTGGGCATTTGGGTTGTTTCCAAAGCTTAGCTATTGTAAACAGTGCTGCTATAAACATAGGCGTGCAGGTGTTCTTTGGAATGGATGTTTCTGTGTCCTTGGGGTAAATACCTAGGAGTGGAATTGCTGGATCCTATGGAAGCTCTATGTTTAGTAGGTCCAGAAATCTCCACACAGCTTTCCACAGTGGTTGGACCAGTTTGCACTCCCACCAACAGTGCAGAAGAGTTCCTTTTTCTCCACACCCTCGCCAGCATTTGTTGTTGCTAGTTTTTTTAATATGTGCCATTCTCACTGGTGTAAGATGGTATCTCATGGTAGTTTTGATTTGCATTTCCCTGATGGCAAGTGATGTTGAACATTTTTTCATATGCCTGTTGGCCATTTGCATTTCCTCTTCAGAGAAGTTTCTTTTTAGCTCTTCTGCCCATTTTTTGACTGGATTATTTTCTTTGTTGTTGTTGAGTCTCATCAGCTCTTTGCAGATTTTTGTGATCAGTCCTTTATCATTAGTGTTGGGTGCAAAAATGTTCTCCCAGTTGGTGGGGTTTCTCTTTGTTTTTGTTATTGTCTCTTTTGCTGTGCAGAAGCTCTTTAATTTGATGTAGTCCCAGCTGTTGATCTTTGCCTTCACTATCACTGCTTTGGGTGATGTGTCTGTAAAGATGTCTTTGATGTGCAAATCACGTAGTGTTTCGCCTATATTTCCTTCTATATATTTTATGGTTTCAGGTCTTATGTCTAGTTCTTTAATCCATTTTGAGTTGATTTTTGTGTATGGTGTGAGGTGGTGGTCAAGCTTCATTCTTTTGCATGTAGCGACCCAGTTTTCCCAGCACCATTTATTGAACAAACTTTCTTTGCTCCAATGCATAGTCTTTGCTCCTTTGTCAAAGATTAGTTGACCATAAATCTGTGGGTTTATTTCTGGATTTTCTATTCGATTCCATTGGTCTGTATGTCTGTTCTTGTTCCAATACCATGCAGTTTTGATGATTATGGCTTTGTAGTATAGTTTGAAGTCTGGGAGTGTAATGCCTCCATTCCCTTCTTTTTTTTTCAGGAGAGCTTTGGCTATTCGGGGTTTTTTGTGATTCCATATGAATTTCATCAATAATTGTTCTATTTCTTTGAAGAATGACATTGAAATTTTGATTGGAATAGCATTGAATCTGTATATTGCTTTTGGAAGGATGGCCATTTTAATAATGTTTATTCTTCCAATCCACGAGCAGGGGATGTCTCTCCATTTCTTTGTGTCTTCTTCTATTTCTTTTAACAGTGTTTTATAGTTTTCTTTGTATAGGTCCTTTACCTCTTTTGTTAGATTTATTCCCAAATATTTGATTTTTTTTGTTTCAATAACAAAAGGGATGGTTTTTTTGATTTCTTCTTCTTCAGATTTATTGTTTGTGTATAGGAAGGCTACTGACTTTTGCGTGTTGATTTTGTATCCTGCCACTTTACTGAACTGATTGATGAGTTGAATTAGCTTTTCTGTGGAGTTTTTGGGGTTCTCTATGTATAATATCATATCGTCTGCAAATAGTTATATTTTATCTTCTTCTTTTCCTATTTGGATTCCTTGGATGTCTTTCTCTTGTCTTATTGCCCTGGCTAGGACTTCCAGTATTATATTGAAAAGCAGTGGTGAGAGTGGACATCCTTGTCTTGTTCCAGATCTTAATGGAATTGCTTTCAGCTTTTCACCATTGAGAATGATACTGGCTGTTGGCTTGTCATAGATGGCCTTTATGATGTGGAGGTATGTTCCTTGTATCCCAAGAATTTCAAGGGCTTTTATCATGAATGGGTGTTGCACTTTGTCGAAAGCTTTCTCAGCATCTATTGATATTATCATATGGTTTTTATATTTCTTTTTGTTGATGTGTTGGATAACGTTGATTGATTTTCAGATGTTAAACCATCCTTGTGCCCCTGGAATGAATCCTACTTGGTCGTGGTGAATTATCTTATGGATACATTGTTGGATTCTGATGGCTAAAATTTTATTGAGGATTTTTGCATCAGTGTTCATTAGGGAGACTGGCCTGTAGTTTTCCTTTTTTTGTGTTGTCCTTGTTTGGTTTTGGTATTAGTGTAATGTTGGCTTCATAGAACGTGTTTGGTATTGTCCCTTCCTTCTCAATTTTTTGGAAGAGTTTGTGAAGGATAGGCACTAATTCGTCTCTGAATGTTTGGTAGAATTCATTTGTAAATCCATCAGGTCCTGGGCTTTTGTTTTGGGGAGGTTTTTGATTACCATTTCAATTTCGCTAATTGTAATTGGTCTGTTTAGGTGTTCTATTTCTTCTTTATCTAGCTTTGGGTGATTGTAGAGTTGTAGGAATTTGTCCATCTCCTCTAGATTGTTAAACTTGTTTCCATATAACTGTTCATAGTAGTTACTGATTATTCTTTTGATTTCTGCTGTGTCCATTGTGATTTCTCCTCTTTCATTGATGATCCTGTTTATTTGTGCTTTCTCCCTTTTTTCCTTTGTGAGCCTGGCTAGGGGTTTGTCTATTTTATTGATTTTTTCAAAGAACCAGCTTTTGGTTTCATTGATCTTTTGGATTGTTTTTTTAGTTTCAATTTCATTTATTTCTGCTTTGGTTTTTATTATTTCTTTTCTTCTACTGGTTTTGGGGTTTTTTTGTTGTTCTTTTTCTAGATCTTTGAGCTTCGAGATTAGGTTGTTTCTTTGAGTTCTTTCTTGTTTCTTGATGTGAGCTTCTATTGCTATATATTTTCCTCTTATTACTGCTTTTGCTGCATCCCATACATTTAGGATATTGGTGTCCTCCTTGTCGTTCAATTCAAAAAATTTTTTAATTTCTTCTTTGATCTCCTCATTAGTCCAGTGGTCTTCCAGTAGTGTGGTTTTTAATCTCCATGAGGTAGGAAAGTTCCTTGCCTTCTTTTTATGGTTAATTTCTAGTTTGATGCCTTCATGGTCAGAAAAGATGGTTGATATGATTTCAATCTTGGTGTATCTGTTGATGTTTGTCTTGTGCCCCAGTATGTGATCGATCCTGGAGAATGATCCGTGTGCGCTTGAGAAAAATGTGTACTCCGTTTTTTTGGGGTTTAGTGTTCTATAGATGTCTGTTAAGCCCAATTGCTCTAGGTTCTTATTTAGAGCTTTGGTTTCTTTACTTATTTTTTGTCTTGTTGATCTATCCATTGTTGATAGTGGTGTGTTGAAGTCTCCCACTACGTATGTGTTTTCTCTGATGTCTGTTTTCAGAGAGGACAACAGTTGTCTGATATATTTTGGTGCTCCTTCGTTTGGTGAGTATATGTTAATGAGTGTTATTTCTTCTTGAAGTATTGTCCCCTTGATCATAATGTAGTGACCATTGGGGTCTCTTTTTATCTTTTTGAGTTTGAAATCTGTTTTATCTGATATAAGTATAGCTGTTCCTGCTTTCTTTTTTGGTCCATTTGCTTGTAGGATTGTTTTCCATCCTTTAACTTTGAGCCTATTTTTATCTTTTGTAGCTAAATGTGTTTCCTGGAGACAGCAAAAGGTTGGGTTTTGTTTCTTAATCCAGGCTGCAACTCTGTGTCTTTTTATTGAAGAGTTTAGTCCATTTACATTTAGAGTTAATATTGATATGTTAACATCTGTATTTGCCATTGTGTTTGTCTTTCCTTTGATTTTATTTATTTATTCTTTTAATAACTTTTTTTTTTTTTGGCCTTCTTTCATTGTTATTCGTCCCTCTGAGGTTCTGGCTTTAGGACTCCTTGTAGTATTTTTTGGAGTGGGGGTTTAGTTGCAATGAAATTCCGGAGTTTCTGTTTGTCTGGGAAGGTCCATATTCTTTCTTCAAAGAGGAAGGAGAGCTTTGTGGGATAGAGTATTCTTGGTTGGCATCTGTTTTCTTGGAGTCTGTTCACTATGTCCCTCCACTCTCTCCTTGCCCGTAGTGTTTCTTCGGAGAAGTCTGATGTCAGCCTGATTGGCTTTCCTTTGAATGTTATCTGTTTCTTCCCTCTTGCCAGCTTCATTATTTTTTCCTTGTCCTGGATTCTAGGGAGCTTTACTATTATGTGTCTTGCTGTATTTTTTCTTTTGTCGTAGAAGTTTGGTGTTCTTCTTGCTTCTTGTATATCAATTTTCAGCTCCTTCTTCACATTTGGGAAGTTCTCTTCAATTATCTCTTTGAATATTTTCTCTGTTCCTACTTCTCTCTCCTCTCCTTCTGGTATTCCTATAACTCTTATATTTCCTTTCCTCATGGAGTCAGATAGTTCCCGAAGTCTTTCTTCATTCTTTTTCCTTCATACTTCTCTTTCCTTTTCTGTTTTGGTTCTTTTTATTTCTGTGTCTTCAAGAGCACTTATTCGTTCTTCCATTTCATCAATTCTGCTTTCATTGTAAAGATATTTACTTTAAATGCAACAGAAAACATCACAATGATGAAAGTTTAACGCATTCTTAATAAAGTGAAAACACAAAAATTCAAGTGTCTGTGCTTTGAATATTTTATTACCAAGATTTTTCCCTCTGGCATCTCCTGACCTCATGTTAAGGCAACCTGAAATCCAGAAGTAGAAATCAGTATGGACAGAGAGAGTCCCAAGAGAAGCATGGAAAGGAGTCTCCTGACAATATAAACAATGGCAGCTAGGATTCACAGGCACTGAAAAGTCTGAGAACTTTCCTATCCAGTTAGAAAAGGTCTGGTCCCAAGAAAGTGGGGCAAACATCTCTTACTTTTTTTTCTCTCTGCTCCCCATATTTCTAGCTGGAGAACTAAAATGGAGATTCCCCAAGAAGCCATAAACTAATAAGGAAATTGCAGAGAGGGAGGAGCTTGAGAAACCATGTCCCAAGTTGCAGATGCAGGATTCTGATGATAGAAGGTCTACCAAAGCCACTGCTAACTATACTCATAGACAGAAACACTGCCCACGTTTTAGAATGCCCTTTGATGATGCAGTGGGAGCAGCACTGATACAGATGTGAGACAAATCCAAATAGGACTGCAAAGGCTTTCAAAAATGGCACTAATATTGAGATTACAACCCATAAAGGTGACTTAGATTTCACAGTCTAAACCAATTCAGGCCAATTGCCTGCCAAAACATAAATACCAATATTTCTCCAAAAGGTATAAATAATACCCAGTATTATATAATACAGTTCAGATGTCTGGTATATTACCCAAAATTACGTGACTATAAAGAACCAGGAAAATCTCAAATCACATGGGAAAAAACAATAAACAAATACCAACAGTGAGAGGTTGGAACTCACTCAGCATTGCACTGTTTCAACACAGATGTTGAATTATCTGATGGAGAATTTGATAATGATCCCAATAGTAAGGACAATCACTCTTAAAGTGAACCAAAAATAAAAAGTTTCAGCCAAAACAAAACAAAATACATATGGCTATATATAAGAAATTAAAAAAAGGACCAAACAGATATTTATTCTTCTTATTGTGATAACATTGGTTTACAGCAACAGGTTCATACCTCTTCAGATATATGTCACCACACCACCAGAGCACCCCTAGTCCTTTACCCTAGACCAATGGGGTCCTTCCCTCATTTGTCCCACCCCCATCCTTCCTATCCCTCTAGTAGCTTCAATTCTGCAGACATATTTCAAGGGTTTGTTTTTGGTTTAGTTCTGTCAGTTCCTTTGTTTTGTTTTTCTATATTCTGCATATGAGCGAGGTTATCTAGTATTTATCTTTCTCCTCTCGGCTTATTTCACTTAGCATAACCCCCTCCAGTTGCATCCATATTGTCACAAATGGCAAGAGTTCATCTTTTTATAGCTGAATATTATTCCATTTTGTGTATATACCACATATTCTTAATCCACTTGTCTGTTGTTGGGCAGTTAGGTTGTTTCCATAACTTGGCTATAGTAAATAGTGCTACAATGAACATACAGGTGCCTATATCTCTTCAAATTAGTGTTTTTGCATTTGGGGTAAATACCTAAAAGTGTAATTGTTGGGTCATATGGTAGATCTATTTTCAATATTTCTAGGAACCTCCATGCTCCAAATAGAAATTTTAGAACTAAGATATACAAGAGTTGAAATTTTAAAACTCTTTGGATATGCTCAGTAGCATAAAGGAGATGACTGGGAATAAAATCAGTGAATCTAAAGACCAATCAATAGAATCCAATTTTAACAACAACTAAAAAATATTGATTTTTTTAAAAATCACAGAACCTAAGAAGTCTGTGGCACAAAAATAAATTTTCTAGCATTTGTGAGCTATTAGAAGGAAAGGATATAGTATAAAATGCAGGAAAGGGCCTCCCCTGCTGGTGCAGGTGGTTGAGCGCAGCGCTGTGAAGCTGTCCGCAGCCTCTGCAGCGCCAGTTCCATCCTGGCTGGCCAGCGAGGGTCCCACATGGTGTGGCAGGCCTCTCCTGTCACGCCCGCTGCTTCCCTCAGCAGTGTATTTCATCACTCTGTCTGTTCTGTTCCCCACTCTGTCTCTGGTGAATCCTGTCACCCTCCCACGTATTTGGCCTATATCCTGGTTCTTATATAAATAAATAAATAAATCTTTTTTAAAAATGCAGGAAAAATATGGAAATAATGACTAGGAACTCCACAAAATGGAAAAAAAAAAAAAAACAACAAAATCATAAGCCCACAGATTCAAGCTAAGGGAAACCAAATAAACTAAAAAGAAAGGAATATTGTGAAAACAGTATCACTTAAATGGGGAAAGAAATGCAAATAGCAATGAATTTCTCATCAGAAACCAATAAAAGAACTGTCAACAAAAAAAAAAATCTATATCCAGAAAAAAATACTCTTAAATAAAGATGAACATGAAAAGATGCTCATCATTATTAATCTTTAAGGAAATGTAAATAAAAATCACAAATGCAAATCTCCATCCTCATTAGCATTATTTTAATTTAAAAAAACACAAAACAAATGTTGGTGAGTGTGAAGAATCAGAACCCTCATACCTTGCTTGTGAAAATGTAATATTTTGGATGTGTTGGGAAGTAGTTTGGAAGTTCCTCAAAATGTTAAACATAGACTTGCCATATGATTCAGCAATTCCACTTCTAGGTATATATATAGCGAAGAGAAATGAAAGCATATGTTCACATAAAAACTTATACATAAATATTCATAGCAGCATTATTCATAATAGCCAAAAAGTGGGAAAAACACAGCTGTCCATCAATTGATGAATGGATAAACAAAATGTTATCCCATATAATAAAATATTACTCAGCGATAAAAAAGAGTTAAGTATTGAAACAATTTGCAATATGGATAAACCTAAAAGGTAGGGTGCAAAATAAAAGGAGCTAGACATAAAATCACACAAAATAGCTGTTACCTAATGATAAGATAGGGCCTCATAGTCACAAGCCACTGCCTTTCAGGATTCACTGACAAATGACTTCCTGCTATGCTCCTGAGAGCCATCACCTAAACACATAAGTTCTCTCTCCACTAACATTCTGGGGAGTTCTCTTTATCTCCTTTCTTTTTGGATGGATTCTCATCCCGTGATACTGTCTCATGGAACCCTGTTCAAGCATGTCCCAATAAAATTTGTGTGTTGCTGCCTCTCATGGTCAGATCTTCCTATCTCTATGCCCAAATCCCTGGAACACACTAGATGAATGGATATGCAAGTTGTAGCACATGCCCACAATGGAATTCTACCAGCCAATAAAAAGTAATAAATTATTGATCCTTGCAACAATTTGGATGCTGAGTGAAAGAAGTCAATATCAAAATGTTACATCCGATTCTTTCCATGGATATGACAGTCTCCAAAAGATAAAACTGTGGTGGTTGTAGATTAGTGATTACCAACTGTTAGGGGTGAAGGAGGTTGTGACTTCAAAGAAGCAGTACAACCCAACACTAATGATAAAGGACTGATCACAAAAATCTGCAAAGAGCTGATGAGACTTAACAACAACAAAGAAAATAATCCAGTCAAAAAATGGGCAGAAGAGCTAAAAAGAAACTTCTCTGAAGAGGAAATGCAAATGGCCAACAGGCATATGAAAAAATGTTCAACATCACTTGTCATCAGGGAAATGCAAATCAAAACTACCATGAGATACCATCTTACACCAGTGAGAATGGCACATATTAAAAAAACTAGCAACAACAAATGTTGGCGAGGGTGTGGAGAAAAAGGAACTCTCCTGCACTGTTGGTGGGAGTGCAAACTGGTCCAACCACTATGGAGAGCTGTGTGGAGATTTCTGGGCCTACTAAACATAGAGCTTCCATATGATCCAGCAATTCCACTCCTAGGTATTTACCCAAAGGACACAGAAACATCAATTCCAAAGAACACCTGCACCCCTATGTTTATTGCAGCACTGTTTACAATAGCTAAGCTTTGGAAACAGCCCAAATGCCCAAAAATAGATGACTCGATCAAGAAGATTTGGTACATATATACCATGGAATATTACTCAGCATTCAAAAAAGATAAACACATGCAATTTGCAGCAACATGGATGGCGCTGGAAGGGATCATGCTCAGCGAAATAAGCCAAAAAGAAAAAGAAAAATACCGGATGGTCTCACTCATAGCAGGAATCTAGAAAACTTAAATAAGGGACCAGGAAAATGAATAACTATCAGAAAGTGAAAATCAAAATCAACAAAAAACTATGAACCAGAGACACTTTTTGGGGGGCGGGGGTGGGAGGGGAGGGATTGGGGTCAGAATGGGGGGGCTGCAATTGTATGGGGAATATAAAAATAAAATTTATTATTTAAAAAAAAAATAAAAAAAAAAGAAGCAGTACAAGGAATGTTTGGGGTGGTGATAGAGCTATATTAAATCTTGGATCAAAAATCAATAAAATAGAAGATAAGCAACAAAGAAAATCAATACAGCCAAAATTGGATATTTCAAAGATTAATAAAATTAATAACCCCTAGGAAAGAAGAAAATGAAGGAGAAAAAATTTATTAGCAATATTATAAATGAAGGAAGGAAGTATCATTGCAGATGCCTCCGCTTTAAAAGCATATAGTAACATCACAAACAACTTCAGGCCAACAAATTTGACAACTTAAATAAAATGAAATTTTTTATGAAAAACACAAATTGAGTTGAGTTAGACTATAGCAAGAAAAGAAAGAATATTAATCTAAACACCTTATAAAAAGGTGCAAGATAAATTGTTATATAGGTCAACATGACTGATATAAAACAGAAAAGGTAATTACAAGAAAAAGAAAAAAAACTACTGACCATTTGTCTCTTGTGCCAAAATTTCTAAACAAGATATTAGCAACATAAAAAGTAAGATAAAAATGATGACTAACTGGGGCTTGTCCCAGAAATACAAGATTGTTTTAACATTCAAAAATCAATCAATATCAAAATTCTACACAAATTCATGAAAAACATCCTCAGAGACCTGAAAATAAAATTTTAATTCATCATTCTGATAAAGGATATCTATGAAACCCTACAGCAAAATCATTCTTAATAGTGAAACATTAAGTGTTCTCCCTTTAGGAATGGAAACTAAATAAGGATGTCCACTCTCACCATGCTTACTCAACATTATCCTTTTCAATTAGCAAAGAAAAGAAGTAAAAGGCATAAAAATTGAAAAGAAATATGTAAAAACTGTCTTCATTCATAGAAACACTGTAGTTCCTTACAAAAGCTAAGTAATCTACAAAGTAAAATTAGCAAGATCACAGGGATACAAGGCCAATATAAAAAAATAAATGGTAATTTTATGTGCTATCAGCAAACCACTAGAAAATAGTTTAATTGATTTATAATTATAACAGGAAATATAAATACAGAGAGGCAAATTTAATTAAAGATATACAAGAGCATTGACTGAAAACTAAGAATATTGCTGAGAGAAATTAATTTTAAATAAACGGAGGTAAAGAAAATATTCATTGTAGGACTCAAGATTGTTGATATAATATTTCTCTATAACCTGATTTATTGATTTAATCTACTGAAATTAGAATCTAAACAGGAACTTTTATAAAAATTAGCAAGTTGCTCCTAAAATTTATATGGGTATGCAAAGGACCTAGAATAGCCAAAGCAATGTTGAATACTGACAAAGAGGATTCTGATTTCAAGACATTATAAGCCATATAGTTTAAAAAAAAAAAAAAAAGACAGTGTAATAATGGCATAAGGATAGACTAAGATTAATTAAAACTCCATAAAGATTTCTATATCCATTTGATGTATTTGGTTTTCAATGAAGTAACAAGACAATTCAATAAGGAAAAGAAAATGTCACATAACTAGTGATGGAAAGCTGGAAAAATACATGTAGAAAATGAACTTTGCTTGGAAATTGGCTCATTCTCCAGTCTGAGCTGCACAGAACCCACCTGATAGCAGCAACCCTCAGTCACCCTCCAGGACACACTGCTGACTCGAGGCCCACCCACCAGTTCCTGAAGAACCAGAGTAGGCCCCAGTACAAGCTGCACAGAGTCCCACCAAACAGCTATGACCTTAAGTTGCCCTCTGGTGAGTATCTTGGTCCAGTGAGGGAAGGGTGGAGACACACCTAGCAGAGCCCAAACCCACTGCAGTGAGGTCCTGAAAGCAACTAGGAGATGGATTAACACAAGGAGCAGCTCAGAAGTCAGAAAGAGAATATTACACCAAAGAGGGAGAACAAATCTCCAAAACCAAAACACAAAGAAAAGAAAAATTTGCAATCCAAAAGGAATTTGGAAAACTCAGAGAAAAATGCAGAAAAGTAGGTCAAGGATATGCAGTAAAATACAGAAAAGCAAATGAATGTCTTGAGAACCAAAATCAGTGAAGAAAAGATTGAAAAATATTCTCTAAAGAAGGAAATAAAGGAGCTATGGGATGAAAAAAAGATTAAAAGAGGGTATGGAAACTACTATAAAAAGCTAAACAAGTAGAATAAATCAAATGAAAGAGTAAGTCAGTGAATGTGAAGGTATAGATTTATAAAGAAGCAAGATGAAAGAAGAAAAATAGAAACAATGTTTTAAAAAATGAACACTTCATGACAGCACCATGAGGAAAAGCAATATAAGAATAATGGATACCCAAGAAGGGGAGAGAGTCAAAAAGAAGTAGAGAAAGTATTTAAGGAATAGTAAAAGAAAACTTTCTAGGCCAGGACAAGAAAATATAGAAATATAGAAATCCAGGAAACTAGGAGAACACTGGGGTCCCTAAACAAAGTGAGACCAACACCAAGACATACAGTAGTGAAACTTCTAAGAATTCAAGAAAAATAAAGAATATTGAGGGACTCCCTGGTGGCTCAAGGGGTTAAGTCTCAGCACTCTGAAGCTATTGGCAGCCACTACAGCAAGAGTTCAATCCCCGACCAGGGAGCTAACCACATGGTGCAGCAGACCTCTCCCGTCTCACCCACTGTTCCCTTCAGCAGTGTATTTCAGTGGATCCGCCTATTCTGTTCCACACTCTGTCTCCAGTGAATCCTCCAACCCCTCCCCCACCCCCATATCTCTGGCCTGTACCCCAGCTCTTGTATGCATAAATAAATAAATCTTTTAAAAAATAAATAAATAAATATTTTGAAAAAAGTAAGTTTTCCATGTGATGATAGAAACCAGGTTAAAGCTCTGAGCCATTATTTTAGTTATTTTTTTAACATGTAACTAGCAAAGCACTATAGAAGTTTAAAACAGATATGATTTAATATTGCTCTCATGATTATGTGATCTAAGATGGACTCTGCCAGGCGGTTTTCCTGTGTCACAAGGTGACATTGGGGCTGGAATGCCCAACATGGATTTTACACTCACTCACGTTTCTAGCACCTCAGCTGGGATGGCTAGAATTGGAAGCTAGTCTCACATCTTTTTCTCTCCACTCAATATATCTTGTCTGTGGTTCCTCCAAGCTTGGAGATCTCAGGGCTTTTTCCATGACAGCTAGCTTCCAAGAGAGAGGAAATGAAAACCACTGTTATTTTAAAGGATAGACCCAGAATTGGCACAACTTCAGTTCTGCCACAATTTGCTGGGCAATATAATTCACAAGGCCAGCTCAGATTCATCAGGGAAGCATTCTTCTTGACCTGAGGAGTGCCAAGTCTGTACAGGAGGGAGGGAGCTGCTAGCAGCCATCCTCAGGGACCATCTGCTCAGCTCTGACTACAGGGCAGTGCAGAGAGTGCTCTTGGGTCCTAAAGTCTCATGTCCAAGAATACTGGAGTCACTTAGATAAAGTAGGAGGGTTAGACATGGTCTAAACCTTACAGAGGAGCGCTCTCTCTGCTTTGCTTGTACCTCTCACCCTGCTTTTCTCTGGAAGAACACATCTTCACTTCTGTGTGGTTAAAGAATGTAGGGAAAAGACAGACTCTGGCTACAATTGGTAAAACAGTCTCTCCTAGCAGTCCTGCCTGGATCACGTGGAGACAGCTTCGTGGTTGGGGTTAACTGAAACTAATGAGCTTGCCTTTGTCATGTCCTCCAAGTTCTCAGAGACCTATGGCGCAGGGGCTGTGTCAGAATAAGATTCTAGTGTTGGAGATTCCTGGATCTCAGACAAATGCCACTATGACCTCTATGTACTCTATGAATGTGAGTTCTGTTGTGACTTCTGCAGATGGATGTTTTTATGGATCAATTTCTATTGTTTGAGGTGGCCAGATGGGGTGAAATGGAGGGTGGTGGCATGAGGTGGGAGGACAGCAGACTGGGGAGATTTCCCACTCTGACCCAGAGCAAAAGCTGGGGGGTGTGAGATGGGTCATCTCAAACACTGTGTTCAGAGTAGTTTCCCTTGATCTTCATTGAGTTGCTCCCCACCCCCAACCATTAAGAATGCCTGCCCCAACCCCAAGCCCTTTGTTGATGTCTACAGTCTTAAGTTGTCACAACTGGGAGGATGCTGCTGCATCTAGTGGCAGAGGCCAGGGATGTTGCTAAACTTATCCTACAATGTGCAAGACAGTCCCACAACAAAGAATTATCTGGTCCAAACTGCCAGCAGGGCCGAATTGAGAAGCCCTGCTGTGTCTGACTCCCAGCTTCCCCTTTGGCCCTGATACAGCTGTGGAGAGGCTACTTAGAAAAGGGGGAAAGAGCAAGATTAGAAATGCATTTATATATTAAGTCAAATAACCAAAAGACCCCTAAAGACAGCGTGGCTTCATCTCCATAGATGGTCTCTTTTATTTGTTTCCATTTTGCTTTCCTTCAGTCTGTGAACATTGCTTCCGCTAGGCTATGACAGCCTGCAAATGATTGCAATAGTTTTTGATCTTTGTTTACCACCATTTCCCCTACCCCCTCACTGTCTTCCCTCCCCTGATTGAAAGATCCGGTTCTCTGTGAAAATCACAAGTGAGGCCAGGGCTGCATTAATAATTGATTTTCACTTCTCTCTCAGCAAGCTATGGCGTTTGACTTTGAGCAGTAGCTTTTCAAACTGATAAGGCCACAGTGTCCTTCCAGCCCCACTTTGGGTTGCAAGGATCTTTGGTGGGTGATTTCTTTCTTCTTTTATTGTTCTGCTATTAGCACAGTAATAACGATCATAACATTTCCATTGTTTCAGACCTCTTACAGAGGATGACATTCGTGAAAGGGACTTGAGCTTCTGCCGATGACATCTTTGTAATTTTTCCAAGCTCCGCAACAGTGGCAGCCCCGACTGCTCATTAACACGCCACTGGTAATGAGGTTTCACTGACACTTCTGGGGAGTTTGATTTGTCAGAGGGCAGCAAACCATGGCCTGGAGGATGTGAGCCCAGCCCTGTCCTTCCCCTGATGTGACAATGCTGGCGTTTCCATGGCTGAGGGGGTGTGCCTCTCTCTCCCCAAGGCTGCACTGAAAGCTCATCATTCTAGTATGCATTATTCCAAATTGTGCCGAGAACTGCTTAAATAAATTAGGCTACATTCTCCAGAATATTCTACACACATTAAATAAGATAAAGCATATCTATACCAGGAATGTAGTAAAATAACCAAGATATATGCAATTCTACAAAAGATTGCATAACAACCTGCATAAATGCTCACACTTAAAAACATCCCTGTCATTAATATATTAATATAGACACACAGAACATCTAGAGGAATACAGTAAAAACTGTTTGATAGTAAATTGTGTTGTAGAGCAACCCCGATACAAAACGGGGTGCCTGACTGTGGGTCCTCACCCGCTCGCTTAAAAGGACTTATCAATGCTCTAGGGTCCCATCAGTTAGGAGCAAGGGCTGCATAGCCAGCATACCCAACAGAGTTCATTAAGAGGCCTGCTAAGGGGATTGCAATTGTATGGGGAATATAAAAAATAAAAAATAATTAAAAAAAGGCCTGCTCCTGCCTGTACAGGTTTTAACCACAAGACCCTGAACAAGTCTTAGGCCTTGTCTGCGTAGCAAACCCAAGGTGATCGCCCATATCATTCTGACCTTTGCAGTAAAAGACAAAAGTCTGGAGAACCACACCCAGCCATCTCCTCACTCCCAGTCATCATCTATAAAGGAAAACTATCTCTCAGGCCTGCCTGAGGGCAATTGCGACATGTGGGTGGGTTATTTGTAAATTCAAGGACTAGAGTCTTGGGATGAGCATTCCAGGTGCCAGGTGGGGAACCCAGTGGGAAAGCCGGGGCTCTCCTGGTCAGTGTGCAGCATGTGAACCAAATGTTAAAAGTGACAGTCACCACTGACGGCTGACCACTGGGCGCTGAGAGAGGTCAGTGGACCTTTCCCAACTTAGAGGAGTGATTTGGCTGAGGATAGGCAGGGCGAGAACGATGGCCTGAGTCTAAGGACCCTGCACACAAGGCCGCAGCTCCAGATCACACTGTGGACCTTCAGTCGAGTCTGTGCCAGGCATGATATGTTCCCATCCTGGCCCTGCCCCTGCTTCTCTTCAGGGTGGGAGTCTTGCTCTTCCCAGTGGCTGGAAAGCACCTCCATGCACCATCCCCACTGATAACAGTATCTTCTCAAGTGAACCAGCAGCTTCCAGGGACACAGTGCTGTGGTGTGACACAGCAGGACAGAGGAGGAAACAGGCTGTATCAGTTTCCTTTTACTGCTGTAACAAGTTCCATAAACATAATAGGTTAAAACAACACAAATAAACAATTGTAGAAGAGAAATTCTGGAATAAGTTTGAAATTGAGTCCTAAAGGGCTAAAATCAAGGGGTTGTCAGGTGTTCCTGGAGGCTCTAAGGAGACTCTATTTTCAGCTTTTTTCACCTGTTAGATGCTATCTGCATTCCTTAGGCCCTGGCCTCTTCCTTTATCACCAAATCTTGCGAGATTTTCTTATTATCTCATCTTCTCTGTCATTGTCCTTCTTGGCTCCTTCTTCCAAGAATTATATCACACCCACCTGGATGGTCCATCTTAATCTCCCCAGCTCGAGATCCTTAACTTAATCACATCTTAATCAAAGTCCTTTTTGGCATGCAGTATGACATGAACGTTTGGGGGATTAGGCTGTGGTCATCATTGGGGGCCATCTTTCTGCCACAGGAGGAAATAAATGAATATTTATCCAGTAGCTACTACATATAAATCAGTGTCAGGTGCTTTACACAGAAATCACAGAGGCCTGGATGGTTTCATGCCAAAGACATATAGTTAATAAGTGGTAAATTTGAACTCATATCTAAGACTGAAGTTGGTGCTCTTTACTTTGCTCCTCCCACATAAGTAGTTGGCTAGTCCCCGAGGAGTCCAAAAAAGTGAAACTTTCAAGACACAAAGAAGTAAATTTCTAATTATAAGCAAGCCAGTAATTTAGTCATTAAATAAAAAATAAAGTCTTTGCATTCTAGAAAATCCCATGTTTTTGCCTCCTTTATCTGAATGTTTCAGGCAAGTATTCTTTGGGTACTGAAATAGACTCATTTCCCTCTTGCTGTTATGGAAGCTTGTGGTTCCTTTGGAAACTAAAGAATTCATTTTTGCTCTCATAGATCTTGTGACTATACAAAGAAGAATAGTGAATAGCATTTGCTAACTCCATGCTGGAAAGGCGCTTTGCACGTATGAACTCAGCTAATTTTTTTAGCACCTATTTCTTATTCTAATTTTGCAGATGAGGAAACTGAGGTAGAGCATAGTCACTTGTCCAAGGCCCCAAAGCATGTAAGCGACAGGCCCAGAATTCAAACCTAGCAGTTTTGGCTCCAGAGCCTGCATGGTTGGCCCCCATGATCCAAGACCTATGAGTCAGAGTAGTCAGCAACCAGAGTTTGTAAGCCCCAAGCTACAGCTGTGCTGCCCTTGGACCAGGGACAAACCCCAAAACTCCAGCAGTCCTGAAAATATAAGAGGGTGGTCCCAGGAAAAGCGGGGCTTCCAGGTTCTCTGGCCCACCCAAGGGAGGGTAGAGCTGAGCAGCAAGGAAAAGAAGCTGGAGAGGACACTGATGCACAAAGGAAGAAGAATGGAGAGCCGGAGGAGACCTGGAGCAAGCACATGGAGCAGAGAGACGTGTAAAGAAGCTGCACTTGTTTCTTGGTCCTAGACTAGTTGAGAGAGATGTGGGTGAGAGAACTGTGGGGAAGTTAGAGATGGCAGCATTGATCTTGATCTTGTTCTTTCAGTCCTGGATGTGCTGGGCCCTTTCTGTCCTTTCCTATGGCTCCCCACCAGAAGGTACCTTAGACTTGTGGCAAGCCTTCAGGCCTCAGTGGTCCTGCTTTGGGACAATCCTGTTTGGCTGGGCATTTACCCATGAGGAGATGGGTAACTTCGGGTCTAGATTTGGAAACTATATTCTTTGTCTTTTCTTTGTTGCACACTCACTGTATTAAAGTTCCTTTCCATTAAAGGTCTTATATGTTTTGTCTTGAGGCAGTGGATGGCAGGCCCTATTTAGAATGAGTAGGTTTGGGGGTTCTTGGGTACCCCTCTCTCACTGAGTGCTCCTGAAAACAGTCACTTCACATTTGCTCAGTGCCCTTGTCGACCACAGAGCATAAACCCAAACAAGTAAGTGTCAAAAAAATTAAAAATGCAGCTTTGGAGATGTAGCCGGAGGTCCTCTTCCCTGATGGAAGGCCTGGAGCCAAATGCCGGAAGTGGCTTTCCTGATGGAATGCACTCTCAACCTCTGCTGAGGGGAAGCTGCCAGTTCTGTTTTTATTGATTTCCACTTTACACAAAAGCCTCTTAAATCAAACACGCTAGGAAATTGGGCTGGGGGTTTGGGGGAGGGGGCGGTGAGTGGGTGTCCTTTGTTTGTCTTCCACACTTTGAAGCTGTGCCCTTCCTTCCAAATGGCCCAGAAGGCCCAAAGTTGTCCTGAAAGCATTACCTCAGCTGGCTGCCTTCATGTCTGTCAACCTTAAGGCAATTCTTTACCTGCATTTGATGTCATTGCTTCTTGCCAGATGCATACATTAATGCAGGACAAATGACACTGCCGCCACTTGGCTTTCCTGGACTCTGCTTTCTCTGCTCCAGTCTAGCCTGAGGGACAGAGGGACTTGCACCTCCAAAGACAGGGATCCAACCGGCAGAGGAGGCAGAACAAACAGAAGGCTCAGCACAGCCTGACCCCATCCTCAGCATCCTTGAGGGCTCACTCAAATGACGCTCACAGAAGCCTCCCCTAGACTGCCCTCGGCAAAGAAAGTCCCCTCTCTATGACCTTGGGGTAAGAAAGTGGACACCACAACACTAACCATAAAAGACAAATTTGACAAATTGGTACGTATTAAAAATGGGAACTTCTGTCTATCAAGAGGCCATTCGGAGAAGGAACAGGTGAGCATCTCAGTGGAGATACATATTCACAATAGAGAGAGCGACAAAGGCCTCGTGGCCAGATTGTATAACTGGGGATGACAACCTTCCCCTCACTCACCTCCATTTTCATCATGAATGTGAATGTGTTTGAAAACTACAAAATACTTCATCAATGTAAGGAATGACATACTGGGGTCCTTTCGGAGCATCATTTCAACATCCTATGAACCAAGCCCAGTCTCCCCCTTCCACGCCCCACAATCAGATCAAATTTAATCATGTCACCTCCTACCTAAAGACTTGTAATACCCTTAACCTAAGAGATGTCATCCAAGGTCCTCTGTGTGTCCTTCAAGATCCTTCAGCAGCAACCCCTGCTGCCCTCTCTCCACACTCACTTTTGTCATGACCCCAAAAACATCCTGCACGAAGATGCCAAACACCCTAACATCCCCAGGCCTTTCACTAGCTTGTCCCTCTGCTTAGAATTTTTCTTCTCTTTTTGCCCTAGCGAGCTACCACACTCGTCTAAGACTTCAGGGGCACATCTGCTGTGCTGCCTGCTTTAAAGAACCACACCCTGCCCCGCCTCCCATGGACCCCTGGGAGACTGAAATCCCTGAGTCTGCCACCTCCTGGCTACTGACTGAGCAGAGTGACTCGTCCAGGAGTGGCCCAGTGACAGAAGTCCTTCCCTGGATTAACACATAAACATTTAGAAAGAGCAGTCGTCCCTTTTCCTGCAAGGCTACCAAGCAGAGAGAATGTGAGCCGAGTGCTAAAGCAGCCATCTTTGAGGACACACAGGGAAAGCAGTTTATTGTGTGAAGCCAGCAGAGAAGGCCACGCCAGGCAAGAGACAGACAGAAAGAAAAAACTCACTGACCCTGGAAGAGCACTCAGAACTAGCCCACTTGAGTTCATCCAGTTCATGAGAACAGTGACCCCTCTCTTTTGCTTAACCTAGTTTTACTTGGGTTTCTGGCCACCCAGTCCAGTATTATCTTCACCTAGGAGAAAATGTATTACACTGGAAGATGTGAATTGGTTTCTCTTTCTCACCTATCCTCTGTCCAGAGCTGTCCTTAAGACAATGGTCTCACTCCTGGCAGCATGTTAAAATCACCTGGGATCTTCTAAAAAATACCATTGTCCAGGCCTCATCCCAGATCAATTTAGTCAGGAACCCTGGACACTTGTGTTTTTTAAGTTCCCCAAGAGATTTAATGGGCAGCCAGGTTTGAGAGCTGGACAGCCTGTAGTGTACACCAAATAAAGGATAGGCTCATCCATCAGTCTTGACAAAGGATGAAAATAATGTGTCCCCACAAATAGACAAAGAAGGAAAACTGAGAAGGAAGTTCCAGGTGATTTTTTGTGAGAGGATATTGCTTGATATTACTTCAAAAGTATTGGTACGTACTTTTAATACGTACCAATTTGTCAAATTTGTCTTTTATGGTTTGTGTTGTGGTGTCCACTTTCTTACCCCAAGGTCATAGAGAGGGGACTTTCTTTGCCGAGGGCAGTCTAGGGGAGGCTTCTGTGAGCATCATTTGAGTGAGCCCTCAAGGATGCTGAGGATGGGGTCAGGCTGTGCTGAGCCTTCTGTTTGTTCTGCCTCCTCTGCCGGTTGGGTCCCTGTCTTTGGAGGTGCAAGTCCCTCAGTCCCTCAGGCTAGACTGGAGCAGAGAAAGCAGAGAGTCCAGGAAAGGAGAGGATATATACTGTGCTTGACACTTAGTCAAGGACAGTAGTAAAGACCAAGGGTCTCAATCCAAGAATTCCTGACAAAAGTCTAATGTAATCACAGCATGGGTTTGCACAAACAAGGCAGGCAAAGCAACACAGTCAAAATCCCCAGCTTCAACAGCAGACACACATGGTTTAAGCTTTGCCAATTATTTTTTTAAAGATTTATTCATTTTTATACAAGAGCTTGGGTACAGGCCAGAGGCGCAGAAGGGTAAAAGGATTCACCAGAGACAGAGTGAACAGGCAGAACAGGGAGCAGAACAGGCAGACTGACTGAAATACACTGCTGAGGGGAGCAGCGGGTGAGACAGGAGAGGTCTGCTGCATCATATGGGATCCTCTCTGGCTGGCCAGGATCGAACCCGCACTGCAGAGGCTGCAGACAGCTTCACAGCATGGCCCTCAGCTCCCTGTGCCACCGGGGAGGCCCAGCTTTGCCACTTATTAGAGAAATCACCTTGAGCAACTCACCCCCATTCCCTCAGTTACCCCATATATCACTTGGGAGTAGCAAAGCCCACCTCTCCACCCACCAACATTAGACTAATCCACTCACAATTTGGGGCTCATGAAGAAAATTCAAATGCTAGTTGAGCAAGCTGATGAAAGATCCACCACATTATAATGACTTTTCCCATTCCTCACATCTATTGTAATTACTATAAAATAGCCAAGATTTCTTTCATTACCTCCATCAGGAACTATTTTTCGACACACAAGTAAAACCCTACCTATATCTTCTCTGCCAGTCATTCTACTCTCCTGGCTTTTCTGAGACTCTGAAGATTCCCAGAATAACAACTTACACATCCCCACCTCGGCCAGACATGGGCCCATAGTTTTCACCAGGTACAACGTCAACCACCTTTTCTTTGCACTTCAGGGGTTCAAAGAAAGGCATTATCTGAAAAGTTTCCCTGTAAACTCCAGGGCAGCTCTCTGCTATATGGCCCGGAAATTTCAGCTTTATGCAACTTGATGCTAAGAGTTTCCTCGAAAGTAAATGAAGGAGACAGTGCACAGTTGACTGGAAACAGTTTATGCAAAAAATTATATAAGCTGGTGTAATATCTACACATATAGCACTTTGGGTGATCAATTTAATTTCTCTGTGCTTCCATGTTGTCCCTATTCTCAAGGAGACTCTTGTGGTCTCAAGCAGAGACTACAGACACTTAGTCAAGGACAGTAGTAAAGACCAAGGGTCTCAATCCAAGAATTCCTGACAAAAGTCTAATGTAATCTCAGGCATAGTGACTGGGTCACACACCCATTCATGAGCCAGTCACAGTGGTCAAGGGAGTAGGATATGATGATTGGTTCAGGTCCACATTCCAAATTCCAGCCCCTTGGAACTTGAGGTGGGCACATGTTCCGAACGTGAAGGAGGTTAATCCAAGGGTCCCTGAAGATGTGTGAGCAGATGTCACTGCCAGATTTGTGATGTTTACACAAGGGCCAGGATCTGGACCCATTAAGATCTTTCATGTTCTGAAACCAGGGATTGTCTAATAGTCTTGGCATGCACCCAAAGCTTTCCAGAGACATTTTTGTAAGGAATTGATTACAGTTACGGACCACAAACCACCTAGCTGAGGGAACACAGGAGAAACTGGCAGAATCTCCTTCCTTCATCTTCAGCGTAGGAACTTCATTTTATCCTCCATCAGAAGAGAAAGGCCACATCTCCCCTCCTGCAACATTCTGTTTATCAACCACATAATAGAACCATCTCTAAAAAGTCCACAAAACCCAATAAACATTCAAGGAAATAATAATTAGATATCTGAGCACTGGGCTGAGTCTAAATGAGTTATGTGGGTCTCATTCGTATCTCACAAAATGAAGTTAACTGTCTCAAAAAAAAAGAAGATACAGTCTGAGGCATCTTTGTTCTTCTGGCAGCAGCCAAACCTGATGAGGAAGTAATGAAATAATTCAATTGAAATTGCACCTGCTCTCAGAATTCCCTCTCCTCCTGTGCAAAACAGATTACATTGACTTGGTGCTTTTCTAAATCAATGCACTGGCTGTAATGGTGTTATAAAGTCATTATTAATGCTGATGATCGTTGGGAGCCTGATTTCCAGATTTGGTGGAATTAGGACACTTCCTCCTATTATGAAATGCAGCCTCTTGCAAAGACCCCAAGCCTATTTCAAGGATCCAAATCAGTTGGCCAGAAAGCAGTGAGAGAGAAGGATGCACTAATTTTCTTTTCATTGTGGGAAGATTCTGGAAAGAACTGGTAAAACAGGTGAGTTCTAGTCAGAAGACCACCAATTGACAAGTATTAGTGTGCAAGTTTCTTTGAAATCCAGAACATGCAATCTCTCTATAATCCTTTAAATTACATCTCCAGGGCCTCCCTGGTGGCACAGGAGTCTAGACACAACCTATGAAGCTATCCACAGCCACTGCATCATGAGTTTGGTCCCCAGCCAGGGAGCTGACCCACATGGTGCAGAGGACTTCTCCTGTCTTCCTGCTGCTCCCCTCAGTAGTGTATTTCAATAGATCCTCCTGTTCTGTTCCCCACTCTGTCTCTGATGAATCCTCTCACCCCACACACCTCCGGCTTGTACCCCAGTTTTTATATACATAAATAAATAAATCTTTTTTAAAATTTAAAAAAATAATAAATTACATCTCCACAAGTCCCTCAAGCAAAGTATAAAATTATTCCTCATTTTTTAAAAAATTGGGTCAAGGCAAGATAAAATAGCATATTTCCATTCTAGTCTCATTGTGTCTGGGCAACCTCAACACAAATGCCAAGTCAAGTCTAAAATGAACAGTGGCTTGATCTATTTCTTTTTTGTGGCTACTTAAAATAATAATGTGATAATGCCCTGTGGGGGGATGAAAAGAACACAGTATGTACCCAGCCACCCCTGAAGTGTACACGATGTATGCATAGGTGCTCAATTACTTTGCTGGGAGTACCAACTGGCACGGCCTTTTTTGAAGGCTGTTTGTCAAATATCAAAATTCTTAAATGCATTTATCCTTTGACCTACTATTTACAATGTAAGAAATTTAGCTAATGGAAGTATATGTTCAGGAAAAAAGTATGTACAAGGACATCTATTATAACATTAACATCCATAGTAACAAAAGCCCGGGAGTGTTATAGGGGAGGTTTTACATAAGACATGGTGCATCCAAACAATAACATGTTTTGCCATCACAGAAACAGTGAGCTGGTCCCTCCTGGGTGGTGTAGGGGTTAAGTCTCAGCACTCTCTCCTCTAAGGCCTGAGTTAGATTCCCAGCCAGGGAGCTAACCCACAGGACACAGCAGGCCTCTCCAGTCTCTACTGCTGCTTCCCTCAGCAGTGTATTTCAGTAGATCTGCCTGTTCTGCTTCCCACTCTATCTCTGGTGAATCCTGTCACCCCCTGCACCTCTGGCCTACACCCCAGTTCTTCTACTCAAAAAAAAAAAAAAAAAAACCAATAAAAAAAGGAATTTTGAAAAAAAAACAATGAGCTGCTTTATATGCATGAATTTAGAATAAACTCCAAATAAAACAGCAAAGTAAAAAATCTGTCATTTGTCAGGAAGGGAGGGCAGGAGTAGGAAATCATATATATATATATATATCACAAGGAGTCACTTCCGCTGGCTCCCTTTGGAGAAAGCAAGGAGACTGGGAATTTCATGGAGGAAAATTTGCTTTTGATATGCCCTTATATGCAATTGAAATGCCTACTGAAAAAAAATTTAAATAAATAAAATAAACAGGATTACTTTTTTTGTGGCAGAATACCAATACATGTTCACTATACAGAAACAATAAAATGCAGATAAACAAAATAAAGAAAAAACTGTTCAAAGATAACCCCTCCAATGGTCTTCCAGGAATAATTTCAACAATTCCAAGAACTGTTTTATACTCTTCCAGACCTATTTCTATGCATATTTTAATAAAAAGTGGATTATATTAGTAATAACATACTTATGTCTTAGCTGTATTAAGAGGATTAAATAAGTAAGTAAACATGTAGAGTGATATTATCTACTACACACTGTGCCACTTAATATAAATATAAACATGCATATTTATTAACATAAATGCATAACAGCAAGTGGCTTTGTAAATTTTATTTAAAACATTACAAACAACTTTTAATATTAATGCTCATTAAAAACACTGTTTATTATGTTCAGTGAAATAAGTCAGAAGGAAAAAGAAAAATATTGGATGATTTTACTTATAGAAGAAACATAGGGGAACCAAATAAAGAATCAAGAAAAAAAATAATAGCAATTAAAAAAACAAACATAACAAAACAAAAATAAATAGACAAGTATAAATCAGAGACTTTTCTGCAGGGGAGGAGGAGGGAGAGGGATCGAGATGGGGGCAGGAGGATCACAAGAGACTATGATAATGGTGTATGGATGAATTGGTGGTGGGAATTCTATGAGGACTACATGTGATAAAAGAAAGCAAACACTTTAAAATAAATGAAAAGTGAACAATGATGTAAGAAAAAAAATCATCCAATATTAATTGAGTGACCACTAAAAAAAAATTGAAAGTCTGAATGTGAAAGTTAAAAGTTTCCTATACCCTCTTTTGTCTGTGGATAAGTTACGACACGAATAAATAAAATAAATGAATCAATCAATCAATAAATAAAATTTTAAGGGCCTCCCTGGAGGTGCAGCGGTTGAGCGCTGGCCTAAGAAGCTGCCTGCAGCCTCTGCAGCACCAGTTCGATCCCCGGCCACCGGCAAGGGTCCCACGTGGCACAACAGACCTCTCCTGCCACGCCCACTGCTCCTCTCAGCAGTGTATTTTGTCAGTCTGCCTGTTCTGTTCCCTGCTCTGGCTCTGGTGAATTCTCTCACCCTCCCGTGCTTCTGACTGTACCCAGTGCTTACATAAATAAATAAATAAATCTTTAAAAAATAATAAAATAAAATTTTAAAAAACACTGTTTATTTTGAATAAACTTTAGTTTTTTAGAGTGATTTAGGTTCACAGCAAAATTGAAAATAAAGTACAAAGAATTCCCATATACCCCCTCTCCTACACATGCACAGCCTCCTCTGCTATCAACAGCCAGCAACACTGGTGGTACATTAGTCCCAACTGGAAAGCCTATATTAGCACATCATTATCATCCAAAGCCCATGGTTTACATTAATGTTTACTCTTGCTATTGTTCTTCTATGGGTTTAGAAAAAGTATAGCATCATGTGCCTACTATTATAATATTGTGTAGAACAGTTTCACTACCTGAAAAATCCTCTGTGATCTTCCTACTTTCCCCTCCCTCTCCACTAATCCCAGGCAACCATTAATCTTTTTACTTATTCCATGATTTTGCCTTTTCCAGGATGTCTTATAACTGAAATCATACAGTACACAGCATTTTCAGATTGGTTTCTTTCACTTAGTAATATGTATATAATGCTCCTCTATGTCTTAGGTTGATAAGTTAATTTCATCTGATATGTGATGAGGTTTGGTTGTTTCACATCCTTGCCAGCATTTTGGGAATAACATTACATTGTCTGGGTGCACTGGAGTTTATTTATTCACCAACTGAAGAACATCTTGTTTGCTTCCAAGTTTTGGCAGTTATGAATAAAGCTACCCTAAAGATCCACATGCAGGTTTTTGTGTGGACATAATTTTTCAGCTCCTTTGCTGAGCAATCACTGGGTCAAATTTGAAGAATATATTTAGTTGTTTAAGAAACTACCAAACTGTCTTCCAAAGTGGCTATACCTTTGGATATATGCAAGAGGTCGGGTTGCTTCACATTCTTGCCAATATTTGATGTTGTGTTGTCAAGTGCTTTGAATTTTGGGCATCTAGTAAATCTGTCATGGTATCTCAATGTTTTCATTTGCAATTCCTTAAAAACATAATGTGTTGAGCGTCTTTTCATATGCCACTTTGTCCACCACCTATCTACATTCTTTGGTGAGGTGTCTATTCAGGTCTTTGGCCCACCTTTTAATCTGGCTGTTCATTTTCTTACTGTAAAGATTTAAGAATCTTTTGCATGTTTTGGATAACAGCTCTTTATTAGCTCGGTCTTCTGCAAATATTTTCTCTTGATCTGTGGTTTGTCTTCTCATTCTCTTAACTTTATTTTTCATGGAGCAGAAGTTTTTCATTTTTATGTCATTCAGTTTACCAGTTATTTCTTTCATGGATCATGTATTTGTTGTATCTTAAAAATCATTATTATACCAAAGATCATATTTTCTCCTGTTATCAGATTTTCTCCTCTTATCTTCTAGGAGTTATATAGTTTTGCATTTTACATTTAGGCTGATCATTTTCAATTAATCCTTGTAAAGGGCATAATGTCTGTGTCAAGATTCATAATTTGCATGTGAATGTCCAGCTGCTCTAGCACCACCTGCTTAAAATACTGGTTTTACTCCATTGTATTGCCATTATATTTATGTGGGTCAGTTTCTGGATTTTCTATTCTGTTTCAATGGTCTATTTGTCTATTCTTTGCTAATACCACATTGTCTTGATTATGTGATTATGTAGTTTTATAGTAAGCTTTGAAGCTTACTAGTATCAGTCTTCTTATTAGTCTCCTTCAAGATTTTACTGATTATTTGGGTTCATTTGCTGATCCATAAAGATTTTAGATTCAGTTTGTCAATATCCACAAAAAAAAAATTTCTGGAATTTTTATTGGGATTGTAGTGAACCTATAGATCAAATTGGGGAGAATTGACATATTGACAATATTGAGTCTTCTTATCCATGAGCATGGAATGTCTCACTGCTTATTCACTTATTCTGAGATATCTTTCAGTAAAAGTTTTATAATTTCCCTCACATAGATCTTATACATATTTTTTAGACTTATACTTAAATATTTCACTTTTGGGATACTAAATATAAGTGATAATGTGTTTTGATATCAAATTTCACTTGCTCATTGATGGTATTTGATGGTACAGGAATTCAATTGTCTTTTGTATATTAACTTTATCCTGCAACTTTGCTAGAATCATTTATCTGATCCAAGGTGGTTGTTTTTTGTCAATTCCTTTCAATTTTCTAGATAGAAAATCATATCATCTGCAAGCAAAGTCAGTTTTATTTCTTCCTCCCCAGTATGTGTACTCTTTACTTCTTTTTCTTGTCTTATTGCATTAGCCAGGACTTCTAGTACAATGTTGAAAAGCAGTGGTGACAGAGGATGTTTTTGCTTTGTTGTTGATCTTAGCAAGAAAAGCTTTAAGTTTCTCACAATTAACAATGATATATATCTTTTTTCAAAAAAAATAGTGGTTTCCCTAGAGTTTTTAGTATGCATTTACAACTGCTCCAAGTCCACTCTCAAATAATATTTCACTGCTTCATAACTAGTACAAGTATATTATAATAACAAAATATTCCTAATTCTCCTCCCTTTTGTCTTTCTGGCATTTCTGTTGTTCATTTAACTTGTACATTGTGTAAACATTTTTGCTATTATTATTTTGAATAAACTTGTCTGTTATATCAATTAAGAATAAGAAAATAATGTACATCAATAGAGAGGTTCCAGAAAAATTAAAAATAGATTTATCATATGATCCAGCAATTCCACTTCTAAGTATATACCCAAAGGATTTGAAAACAGAATATTAAAGAGATATATGAAGTCCCATTATTTACTTTAATTTTATTCATAAAATCTAAAATATAGAAACAAATGCCTATTAGTGAATGAATGGATAAAAATGATATGTGGTATGTATATACATATGTGTGTGAATATATCTATCTAAATGTGTGTGTGTATAATTCATCCAATGAGAAAGAACACCCTGCTGTATGCAACAATATGGATAAAGGTTAAGCACATTACACTAAATGAGAAAAGTCAGACAAAAGAAAACAATCCCTATATGATATCATTTATATGTAGAATCTTAAAAAACAAAGTGTAAAAGCAGGCCTTATGTCTAGTTCTTTAATCCATTTTGAGTTGGTTTTTGTACATGGTATGAGGCAGTAGTCAAATTTCATTCTTTTGCATGTATCGACCCAGTTTTCCCAGCACCATTTATTGAACAAACTTTCTTTGCTCCAGTGTATATTCTTTGCTCCTTTGTCAAAGATTAGTTGACCATAAATTTGTGGGTTTATTTCTGGGTTTTCTATTCAGTTCCATTGGTCCGTGTGTCTGTTCTTGTTCCAATACCATGCAATTTTGATTATTATGGCTTTGTAGTATAGTTTGAAATCTGGGAGAGTGATGCCTCCATTTTCTTCTTTTTTTTTTTCAGGAGAGTTTTGGCTATTCGGGGTTTTCGGTGGCTCCATATGAATTCCATCAATATTTTTTCTATTTCTTTGAAGAATGACATTGAAATTTTAATTGGAATAGCATTGAATCTGTAGATTGCTTTTGGTAGGATGGCCATTTTGATAATGTTAATTCTTCTGATACATGAGCCAGAAAGAAAAAGAAAAATACCGGATGGTCTCACTCATAGCAGGAATCTAGAAAATCGAAATAAGGGACCAGGAAAAAGAATAACTATAAGAAAGAAAAGATCAAAATCAATAAACAACTGTGAACCAGAGTCACATTATGGCGGGGGGGGGAGGAAGAAGGAATTGGGGTCAACATAAGGGGGTTGCAATTGTATGGGGAACATAAAAATTTTAAAAATTTTAAAAAGTATAAAAGCAGAAGGTAAAATGGTAACCACCAATTTATAATGCTACCCAGAAGGGGGTGAGAGTTTGGGAAGTAAGACAGATATTTTTTAAGGATACAAAAATCACAATGAGTAGTAAGTAAGTCCTAGAGACCTAATACACAGTTTAGTGAAAATATAGACAATATTGTATTATAATCATCAAATTTGCTAATACACTAGAATTTAATTATTCCAATCAATATAAAGGATAATTATGTACCATAATAGAAGCACTAATTATCACTGAAATAGCAATCATATAATAATACATAAGTGTACCACATTAATATGTTGTATACATTAAATTTGCATGTTATGGTCATATATTTCAATAAAAAAGAAAAGAGCAATGTAAATAATAAAATAGACCAAAAGTGATTTTATTTAACCTTAACTTATTCATTCTCTTTTTTATGTAGACCCAAATTTCTGAACTATATCATCATTTCCCTTTTCTGTAAACTTTATTTGACATTTTTTGCAAGACAGATCCACTAGCAGCAAATTTCCTTGATATTTGTTCAAGAAAATCTTTATTTCTTCTTTACTTTTGGAGTATAATTTCACAGGATACAGATTTTTAGGTTTGTGCAGATATACTTCCTAGCTCTTAGACTTCACTGTCTTCTAGCTTATGTGACTTCTGAGGAGAAATAAGATGTAATTTTTTTTTCTCTACAGGTAAGGTATTTTTTTTCCTCTGATTTCTTTCAAGATGTTTTATCTTTGATTTTCCAACTTTTTTTTTAAGATTTATTTATTTATAGAAGAACCAGGGTACAGGCCAGATGCACGGGAGGGTGAGAGGATTCACCAGAGACAGAGCAGGGAACAGAACAGGCAGACTGACTAAATACACTGCTAAGGGGAGCAGCGGGTGAGACAGGAGAGATCTGCTACGCCATGTGGGACCCTCGCTGGCGGGCCAGGATAGAGCTGGTGCTGCAGAGGCTGCAGACAGATTCACAGCGCTGCGCTCAACAGCCTGCGCCACCAGGGGAGGCCCTGATTTTCCAACATTTTAATGTGATATACCTAAGTGTAGCTGGGTTAGGAGAGTGGCATTTATGCTACTTAGTAATTTCTTATCTTTCTGGTATCTGTGGTTTGGTATCTGGCATTAGTTTGGGGAAATTCTTAGTTATTATTTCTTCAAATTTGTCTCTTATCCTTCCTTTCTTTCTTCTTCTGCCATTCCCTTTGCATATAACTTTTGAAGTTGTTAGACAGTTCTTGGGTATTCTGTTCTTTTTTTTATAGCTTATTTCTTTAGCTTTTCAGTTTTGGAAGTTTGTATTATCTCAAGGTCAAATACTCTTTCTTTAGTAATGTCTAGTATACTAATTCTTCATTTCTGTTAAAAGATTATTTTTTAAATCTATAACTTTTTTTTTAGAGTCTTGGAATGTCAATCTCTCTCCTTACATATCCATATGTTCTTGTAAAATGTCTACTTTGGGGTTTAATAAGATATAATTAACATGAAACATTAAATTACTTCATAATACACATGCATAATCTAATGATTCAATATTTGCGTGCATTGCAAAATGATCACTATAACAAGTCTAGGTAACATCCATCATCATACATAATTACAAAATTTTTTCTTATGATGAGAATTTAATTTACTCCCAACTTTCAAAGATGTGATACAGTATTATTAACTATAGTCATCATCCCATATATTGCATTATATCCTACCTTTATCATTAATTTTCCATTAATGCTGTTAGCACATTAATTACGCTTTTTAAAATTCCTGTTCTAATAACTATAACATTCCTACCATATCTAACTCTGGTTTTGATGCTTATATAATCCCCTCAAACTACATTTTTTGCCTTCAATATGTCTTGTAAATTTGTGTTAAATGGTGGAAACAATGTATTGGGTAAAAGGAATTGTGACAAATAAACCTTAAGCAAGGTGGTTGTAAGGTGTTGTGGGGGAGAACTGATTAGTTGTCAGTGTTTTGACTAGCCCATGGCCCTGGACTATGGCCTTCACCCTTGCTTCTCCATGTTTTATTCCCCCTTAGGTGGCCCAAA
Source organism: Talpa occidentalis (assembly GCF_014898055.3). Taxonomy (NCBI): domain Eukaryota; kingdom Metazoa; phylum Chordata; class Mammalia; order Eulipotyphla; family Talpidae; genus Talpa; species Talpa occidentalis. Next base: position 23,961,364 of record NW_023601754.1, on the reverse strand, counting down.
ATAGTTCTAGATAGTTGAGGATTTCCCTTTCCCCATTAGGCTAAGCTCTGATAAAACCCCAGCAGGTGAGGTTATAGTGAATAGTTTCTCCTGAGGGCAAGTCTTGTTAAGAACTTAATGTACTAGTATATTTCAAAACTGTCCCTTTCCCCCTCCTTCTGCCAGAAGTATGAAGGAATTTTTCTCCAATATTTTCTATGATGACCTGGAGGTAAAATTACCTCCTGGAGGTAAAATTTACAAAAGTGTGGGTTCATGACTATAGCCCTATGGAGTTTTTAACTCAAAATGGCCCACTTTGGGTCTCTAGCAATTTGTGAAATTACAGCTTAGGATTTTTTACCCTGGCACTGGTTTCCACAGAGATTTCTGCTCTGGTAAGATGTGATTTTCTGTACCCACTGTTCATTTGGGGGGTAGTTATTTACCTTGTGACCACACTTTTCTGATGAACTAAGAATTGCTGATTTTTCAGTATTGATGGCATTTTACTTGTTTTTAGGACAGAGTGCTGACTTCTACGTTCCTATGTGCCAGACCAGAAACTAGAAGTCAAAAAATATCATTTTTTATTTATCTGCAATACTTTATGCACTTTTTTGTACCTAATAGAATTCCTTTTTCCTTTCAACAAATTCAAAGACCACCTAGAGATTCCACTTAAAACTGACCTAGTTGAATTTGTCTTATTTATATCTTATTTCCCCTTCTTGTTTCCTCAAGTACAATAGATTTAATTTTGTTTCTGCATACCGGCTTGAGAACTGGAGACTTAATTTAGATACTGGGCAAACAGATTTTACCAAGGAGTCAGAAGATTTAGCTAGCAGCCACTGAAATTCAATATATCTTGCCTTTCTTAGTTCCCATAAAATACTTTAATGTTTCATTGATTGCCAACTCAACTGTTTTAACCAGTACCTAGGACCTACTTGGAAGATAGCGAGTTTTGCAAAATACTATGCCATTAATTGCATGATAATATTATGTTCATGATGGGTAATATAAATGAGGCAGTAAAAAGCAGTTGTGAATGATTAAATGTCAAGGACTAAGAAAATACATTGGAATGACACTGAAGCATAGTGTAACTTCAGAAAGATACTCTTCAATTTTGGAAATAGGCAGGCTGCACATTTAATGAGCAACCTATATTCTTGCTAAGTTCTACTGCTGGAACTGAACCTATTTTTTCATAAAGGTTCAACAGTTTTTAGATTTTGCTGAAATTCAGCTGGAAGAAAAATGTCTTCACAGCTTTCACTGTCTAGGGTTTCACACTGAAGGAAATAAAGGTTCTCTTCTCTTAATGTTTCTAAGTGTTATGTAAGAAATTTCTTGCTTCTCCACTGTCTACTTTACTGATCTCAGAACCCTCCTATTACCATATGTCTTTTGGCTCCTGGATAGGGGAATTCTTCACCAAAGAATTTTTCCAATCTCTTGGGAGAAAATATTTGCACTCCACACAACTGATAAGGGACTTATACCAAAGATCTAAAAAGAGCTTACACAACTCAACAAAAACAAAATAAAGAATCCAGTCAAAAAGTGGGTAGAAGAGCTAAAAAGACACTTCTCCAAAGAGGAAATTTTTTTTTAAAGATTTATTTATTTATTTATACATACAATCACTGGGTACAGTCAGAAGCACGGGAGGGTGAGACAATTCACCAGAGCCAGAGCAGGGAGCAGAGCAGGCAGAAGGACCGAAGTATACTGCTGAGGGGAGCAGCGGGTGACAGGAGAGGTCTGCGCGCCATGTGGGACCCTCCTCCAGTGGCCGGGGAGCAGCCAGGGATTGAACCAGCGCTGCAGAGGCTGCAGGCAGCTTCGCAACCCAGAGCTCAACCGCTGCACCACCGGGGAGGCCCCAAAGAGGAAATGTTGATGGCCAACAGGCACATGAAAAAATGTTCAACATCACTTATAGTCAGGGAAATGAAAATCAAAACCAGAATGTTACTTTGGGCTGGTCAACTGTGGGTATAACTTGGAAACCACGTTGGGCACCAAACTGTTGTAGAGCAACCCTGATACAAAACGGAGTGCCTGACTGTGGGTCCTCACCCACGCGCTTAAAAGGACTTATCAATGCTCTACTGCAGGCACACGCAAAAGGTTAATAAAAGGTTTATTTACAAGGGAAGGGGAAATGAGGAAATGTACAGCTCAGGGAGAAAAGTGGGAGACAAAGTTTTAAATGAGTCCTACCGATCCGCCAATCAGGAATCCCAAAATGGCGCTCTGAGAGCTGGCTGCAAGCCAGGAGCTGTGTAGCCAGGAGGTGAGCGATAGCGAGCCAGCTCAAGGCCCACTGTTTGGTTTTTATACCCAACCTGGCTGCCCAACTCCACCCTCAGGTCCCAGGCACCCTCCCTTTGGTGGTGACGGGATTTGTCTTTCCCAATGTCCTGATGGCTTTAGTCTGGAGTGGGGGTGGAGTCCACAAAGCCTGTATGGGATTAGCGCAGGACATCCTTTCCCCCTGACAATATCACCTCATACCAGTAAGAATGGCACACATTAAAAAAAAAAAAAAACTAACAACAACAAATGCTGATGAGGATGTGGAGAAAAAGGAAATCTTTTACACTGCTGGTGGGAATGCACATTGGTCCAACCACTGTAGAAAGCTGTGTGGAGGACCCTCACATTACTAAAAATGGACCTACAATATGACCCAGCAATTCCACTCCTAGGTATCTACCCAGAAGACACAAAAACATTAATTCATATAGAAACCTGTACTCTGATGTTTATTTCAGCAATATGTACAATAGCCAAGATATGGAAACAACCTAAATGTCCAAAAATAAATGACTGGATCAAGAAGGTATTGTATATATACACAATGGGATACTACTCAGCAATCAAAAAAGATAAACTCATGCCATTTGCAGCTCAGTGAAATAAGTCAGAAGCAAAAAGAAAAATATTAGATGATATATTCCTCCTTATGGAGGAATATAAGGAAACCGAACACAGGGTCAAACAAAAAAGACAAAAGCAAGGGAGGGGGAGGAAAAAGGATCAAAAGGAGTGGGAAGAACATCAGGGACCATAGGTGATGTGGTGGTGGGATATTTATGGGAACTACACCTGAAGGGAGAAATCAAATACTGTAAAAATATGAACAACAATGTAAAAAAAATTAAAAATTGATAAAAGGGAAAAAAAGAATTCTTCCAATCTCTCTCCTGTCCTCCTCCCTTCAGGGCTAAATAAGATAAGGCCCCTCAACAAGCCATGGCAAAAATGACAGGAGAAACCACAGACACAGGGGACAATGTCTATACTTTCTTTGAGGAATAGGATCCTTGGCCTATCTTGGGAGTCTCTAGTAAGAAATATATCTCATTCATTCATTCAATTCGGTGGATTTTGAGCACCTACTCAGTGTAAGTCAAATTGGCATGGAAGTAGAAATAGAAGTACCAAGAAATGTGAAACACCTCTCTCTTTCCAGATTAGTAGAAGGAAAAGGCAAGGAGCTGGGAAGAGTACTCTAATCACCAAGTGTGTATTTTTTTTTTTTTTTGTGCAGCTAACAGTGCTAACTTTAACAATGCCAAGGCTAAGGTGTAGGACACTGTCTGGGATTCTCACCTGTGCACTCACAATTGCAAGACACCACTCAGGCTTAGGGTTCAAGAACAACAGAGTTATTTTGCAAACAGGAGATTGGGAAAACAAGAGTTTCTAAGGCCACAAGTGGCTGGCTATCTCATCCCTTGTAGTGTTCACAGTGTCTAACAGTTCCAAACAAAGGCCACTTGTGCTAGATGGCACTGTCCCATCTGTGAGGGCTTAGAGCTGGTGGCACACCAGTCAGCAGCACACCAAAGTCCAACTCATGGTGGCAGCTGAAGGTACTCACAAGTGCGGCAGATGAGGTGACAGCTCTCAAAGGTGGCCAGAGTGGCAGTCACCAATCAGTAGTGCCAGTCAGTACTGGTCACCATCACACAATTGGCAGGGCCAGGGTGGCTGCCCTGTATCACGAGAGGATCATTTCAAGACTGATTTCCAAAGAGGCCAGGGGGAGCTAGAGGGGGACAGGTCAGGTCAGGAAACTTGATCTTGCTAACAGAGAGAGAGAGAGGGTAGCAAAGCTGGTGCTTGCTGGGAAAGTTAATCTGTACCCTCTAACCCTAGGGAGCCTGGTCAAGCAGAGATTCAAAGCACAGATTCTCTGAAATAGAGATGGAGTTGTTGGCTCTGCTGTATGCAAGTCTTCTCCTAATTTGCTTCAAACAATGTCTTTATATAAGGTGTTTTTTTCATTTGTTTTTTGTTTGTTTTGTTTTGGCTTTTTTCTTTTTTTTTTTTCTTTCTTTCTTTCTTTTTTTTTTTTTTTTTTTTTTTTTTTAGGAAATTCTGAAGTAGGGAGAATTAAATCCAAAGAACCACAATAGAGAAAATTGTAAGATTCACAAGAAATGGGCCAATAGAGTCAGGTTATGAGAACTCAGGGAGCAAAGTGGTCACTTACAAACAGAAGTTTAGGACAGGCTTCATGGAGGATGTGGCACTGAATACAGAGGATTTCAATGTTGCGGGGAGGGGATATAACAGATGCAGTGGGAGTAAACAAAGATGTTGAAGTGGAGAAGAGCAGAGACGGTGCCAGGACCAGGTGTGGGGCTGGGAGGGTTTGCTCCAGCTAGTTCATCTCCTTCCCACGATTTCTGTGGAACAACAAAATGTTCTATTTACTCTGCACAGCTACCATGCATTCTTGTGTTATTCAGAGATATCAACTAGCAGGAATGTAATTAGGAAACAGAATGGCACAGAGTAACTTTAATCTTTCTAAAGAGCTGCCCATACGTCCCCAGAGCCAACAGCTCATTTTTATTCCTCTTCTACTCAGCTCCCAGAGCTGATTGCTAATGCTGTCTGCTTGGTAGAGGGCAGTCATGCATGTGCTCGGAGCCTGGCCGTTTCCACTTGTTTATGGAGCCTAAACTCACCCCTCTTTACTTCCTCTCCCCTGCACAGTTATATACCATCTCTGCTGTGCATGCCACAGCTTTAGACAGGGGTGCATCTTTAGATGAACAAAAGAAGATCACTCTGTGATCATCTCTGGAGATTGTGTGGAGAAGACCTGGGGGTGTCACTGATGGCCCCCAGGTTCCTGCAGCAAGCCGAGCAGCAGCACCCATTGCTTACTGTCTGTAGACTTCCAGCACATTGTTAGCACTTTATCAAATGAGACAAGATGGAAACTTCCTGACCTTATCCTTATACTTGCCTCAGTTCCTGCAGCCACCTCTCCTGTAGAAGCATCTCCTTCTATCCATTGGATAGCCCCAAGAAGCAGCACACTTGAGAACAAAGGACAGACCTACGGGAACTGTGGTCTGCCCTTATCCAGTCTCTTGCTGCGTAAACTTGGGGGAGAGCAACCAACCTTTCTGAGCTTTCATTTGTTCAGTGGTAAAATGCAAAGTTATTGTCTCAACCCTCCACCCCTTACACAGGGTTTCTCAATTGTGACACTGTTGATACTTTGACCAGATAAATCTTTGTTGTGGGTGACTCTCCTGTGCACATGATGTGCAGTAGCATCCCCCAAGTTGCCCAGAATGTCTCTAGTCATTGCTAGCTGTCTCCTGGGGACAAATTGACCCCAGTTGAGAAACTACTGACTTCAGCCACCTTGCTAGAGAGGTAAAAGAGGGAATGAAACAATGTAGGACAGGTATTTAGGAATCAGAGAGGAATGATCTGAGATGGTGACATCCTATCCCAAATGGTACAGGCAGAGGATCCCTTTCTAATCAAAAAAAAATCCAGGAAAGAAGTGAATGTGGTAGAAGACAAGTGTTTTCACTCCTGTAAAGATTCTCTTACCCGAAAGGAGAGGGTTTATTTATTTCTAAAATACCACAGGACAAATCCTCTCCACTACCACGAACAATAACCACCTTCCAAAGACTGTGTTAGTCAACTCTCACCAGAGAAATAGAAATTCCTTCTACTAACCATTCTTTGGCCCTGCCTCTTGCAAGATTAAAACTGTAGCACAAAGAAGAAAAAGTAGATCTTACCTTAAGTGATCTTCCTGTTAAACTAAAGGGCACTCTAATGTCAAATGGTGATTCTCTTTGTAACACCATATTATTGTGTTACAGCATAATTTTTAAAAAGATAAAATCTTCATTGTCATGCAAATGTAAGGTAAACATCAAAGATTTTATTCAACTCAGTGATTAAGAGAGAACCAAAAAAAAAAAAAAGAGAGAGAGAACCAGTAAGATGTTAAAGTAAGTAGGTTATATACAAAACAAGTTAATGCCTTCAGGGCCAAAAAACCGTAACATTTGGTTACCCTTTCCACCAATTAGAAATTATTTTCATGCCAGCTACACCAATATCTATAAGCTCATCTCTGCCCCCTGAGAACTGTTAAGTCAATCAAAGGTGCCAACCCAGCATTGCTTTGAAAGGGCAAAGAAAGTACTTTGACTTATTTCTAAGTTGGGGCTCATTTTTTTTAAGGTTTATTTTTATTTATACAAGAGCTGGGGTACAGGCAAGAGTCGCGGGAGGGTGAGAGGATTCACCAGAAACAGAGCGGGGAGCAGAACAGGCAGACGGACCGAATGCACTGCTGAGGGAGCAATGGGCGACACAGGAGAGGTCTGCCTCGCCATGTGGGCATCTCCCTGGCCAGCCGGGAATCAAGCCGGCGCTGTGGAGGCTGTGGACAGCTTCACAGCACAGCACTCAACCCTCCACACCACCAGGGATGCCCATTTTTCTAAGAGTGAATGAATGTAGTCCTGCTAGGCTCTGGGGGGTCTGCAGAAATCTACACTGGCACAACATTTTTGGGGAACAAGTTGTAATACTAGTAGAGAGTGAAGACCCTCGTCTTATAAAATGTGAAGTCAAATATAAGACACTGCTAAATTGATGCAACAAAAAACGTAAAAGTTTAAATATATAAAGGCAATCAAATATTAGAAATAAGCACAATAATACAAATATCAAGCATTGGCAGGGGGATAGAGGTAATTAAAATACCATCAATGCCCAAAATGGAAACTTCATGAAACAGAGTACATTGATTTATGTTTTGGAGGTAACTGTCAATCATCAAAATAGAAACAGCCAAACAGATTATCTCCAGGTGGACTTGTGGGCGAGGGGAAGATGCCCCAGTGAGGGCAGCCCATAAGGGAAGGATGCTCACAATGGCCTTCAGAAGTCTGCGAGACCCAGCCAGCAGGATGCGTTTGAGATAAGATTTGATGGCTGAAGGGAGGTTGCTAGTTTGTCAACGATACAGCTGAGGAAAAGCATTGGCGACAGAAGGAATAGCACTGCAGCAGCCCAGAAGTAAGGAAGAACAGGGCACATTGATTGGATCAGGATACTCAAGGCTGAGAAATGGGACCAGGCACACAAGGGCTGGGCCACGTGATCCTGTGTGATGTGCAAAAATGTTGAAATCAAACCTGCAGACACCAAGAACAAAATACAGAAGCAGTAACTGCTGCTGTTTATCTCATTTTGCAGGATTGGACATGACATTCAAAAAATGAGACAACAGTCTACAGCCATCCCACCCTGGATGAGCCTGATCTCATCTGATCTCAGAAGCCGAGCAGGGAGGACCTGGTTAGCGCTTGGATGGGAGAAAACGAGACAACATAATTCCCAGTCTCATGAAGGAGGAAGAACATAAACCCTTACATACGCACTGATTTCTGAGGACTTATTGTTATGGAAAACTATTCAGCCAGGCTAGAAAGGACCAAATGGCACTCTAAGGTCAAGTGGGTACAGGTTTTATTATTATCACACTAGTGGGCACCAGACAGGAGAGAGTTCTCCCTTGAAATATCTGGGCCCTGAACATACACCAAAGTTTCCCTTTACACTCAGTTTAACATGGGTTGCCAGGGTAGATTACAATTTGAAGGTCAGATGGAAGATGAGCAAAAGGGGAGTTTCACTAAAGGGGAGGGGAAAACGTCCAGAGAAGATAAGAGTCTGCTTGCTCTGCCATGCCCCCTCCTCTTGGAATCAGCCTTGTTAGACAAGAGGGGAACTTGCAAACGATAAGAAGGTAAACATGCTAATTGCACCAGGTGGGAATGTTTGTCTGATGGGGCCTTTTTACTGCATCAGTTGTTTCATGGCTTTTCCCGTTCACTATCAATTTCAACATAACTTTGGACATTTTCCACTTCATTATCTCATCCTATTGCTAGATTGGAACCAAACACTGAAAAAATATATGATCCTAACTTTATAGAGATTCATGTTCTAGCAAAAATTTTCAGTGGGAGATTTTTAGCCATACTAGACTACAATTATATAAATAACTATAATTATATAAAAACCTTTAAAAGTCAGGGTCTCCCTGGTGACCTAGGAGTTAAGTCTCAGCATTATCACAGCCTGAGTTCAGTTCCCAGCCAGGGAGCTGACCCACATGGCGCAGCAGACCTCTCCTGTCTCGCCTGCTGCTCCCCTCAGCTGTGTATTTCAATAAATCAGCCTGTTTTGCTCCCCACTCTGTCTCTGGTGATTCTCTCACCCCCCACGCCTCTGGCCTACACCCCAGTTCTTCTACACCAAAATTTTTTACAAATTAAAAAAAAAAAAACCTTAAAAGTCAGTACACATTGGGCCTCCCTGGTAGGGCAGGCGGTTGAGTGCAGTGCTGTGAAGCTGTCCACAGCCTCTGCAGTGCCGGTTCGATCCCGCCGGCCTCAGAGCAACCCACATGGCGAGCAGACCTCTCCTGTCTCACCCGCTGCTCCCCTCAGCAGTGTATTTCTTCAGTCTACCTGTTCTGTTCCCTGCTCTGTCTCTGGTGAATCCTCTCACCCACCCGTGCATCTGGCCTGTACCCCGGTTCTTGTATAAATAAAATAAATCTTTTAAAAAAGAAAGTCAATATACATAAGGAGCAGAGTGTTGCCAAGACATAGAGGTCCTTAGACCTCTTGGGGTAGGAACTGCAGGAGACCTGAGGGCAGGGAGGACTTCCTGAAGAGCAAGAATGAACAAGATGGTCTTAAGTGGCTGAGTACAGACAGCACCAGGTCTTCTGCCAAGAGGCATGGTATGAACAAGGCACAGATCCACAGGACAAGAGTCCCAACCACCCTCCCCAAGGTCTCCTTCCTGCTTTTCAGATGTGACTTTTATAAGATGTGGCACCCACAGCCTCCAGGTGACACCGGGCAAAGCGACCTTGTTGGGCTGAGGTGAGCTGGCCTCAGACCCTCACCTGTGCACACTCCCTCTCCCCTAACACATGGGAGGGAAGAGCACAAGGGACTGTGGTGATGGTTCACAGGTGTCTCGGTGATGGCCATTTTATGGGGACTACACCCGAGAGGAGAATGCATGACCATATAAAAAGTATATAAATTAAAAAATAAATAAAAGATTCCCTGAGTTTACCCTGGATGGAGACAGTTACGTTGTAAGTGGAAATGTAAGAATGGAAAACTAATTTGAAACATAAAGAAGTTACTTCTTGCACACCCAGCTTCTGAGTCTATAAAATCCTCATGTGTTGGGAAGGCCTTTTATTTATTTATTATGTATTTTACTTACTTATGCATACAAGAACTGGGATGTAGGCCAGAGGTATGGAAGTGAGAGGATTCACCCGAGACAGAGTGGGGAGCAAAAGAGGTGGATCTACTGAAATACACTGCTGAGGGGAGCTGCAGGGAGACAGGAGAGCTATGTAGTTCAGCAACCTGGCCGGGGATCCAACTCAGGTCTCAGAGGCTGGCAATAGCTTGATAGCGCTGAGACTTTAACCCCTGTGCCACGAGGGAGGCCTGGAAGGCCTTTTAAATCTGCCTTCACCACTCAGCCTCCAGCCCAGGGGCAGCAATCAGCTGCACGCTAGCATCTCCAGGGGCGTTTTAAAAGGCGGGCTAAAGGCACGGCCCACCCGAGAGCAATTAAGTCAGAATTTTCGGGAATGCAGTTCAGGAAATATGTACATTTTCATAAAGCCCACCAGTTGATTATAATGTACAACCAAAATTGAGAACTAGTCTCCCACCCTGAATCCAAAACCAACACTCGGAAAAGTCCATAAGCCAAGCAGCCCACCCCGGAGGCCACCAGCCTGCTTCCCCACATTTGCAGGATTTATGGCTCCATCCTCCAGGAATCCTCGGGGCACAAGGTGGCTCTGGAATTGCTGCTTTTCCACTTTATGTCCATCATTTCTCAGCTCTCTTCCCAGGTGCACTCATAATTACAGCGGGGGCCCTCCCAGCAGGTCTCTGCCTCCGCCCAGATGTCTCCCTGGGGGACCGTTTCCAATCCATGCACCTTCCTGACCCCTGAATTTATTGTCTATTGATTGCAAGGGATTCATTACTTTCTCTTGACTGCTCACGCTGCCTGTATTATGTAGAAATGCTAATTCCTCTGTAATTTATACCATATGTGGATCATCCGAGGCAAAAAAACACTCTTTTTCTGCCTTTTATAGATTCTGTTCATTTCCTTTTGGGGAACATCATGATCCACATGAAATCCCCAAAATGAATGTGTCAAATTATTTTGATTTGCAGCCAAGCTGACAACAGGGCCTTGGCTTCCCTCACTGATGCTGTTGTGGGAACAGTAACTATCTAGGGGAAATGGCGCTTTCAGGGAGATGAGCCAAGAAGTGAGGGTGCTGCCACCAGGACAGGGGTCTTGGGCAGGTTTTTGATAGCCTTTCCCAGCCCCCTCCAGGCCCAGCCTCGAGTCCCTCTCGGCAGTCTCTGCTCCAGCCTGGCCAGCCCCGTTGACTCCCCGCCAGAAATGAGAAGGAAGTAAATCCAGGGAAGATTCCTCCTCCGCACTGCCCCTTCTGCACCTTCCTGCCAGGAATTCCACTCCACAGATCAGCCCTGAGGAACACCTTTATTTTTCAGTGATCTCAAATATAGTACTGTGGCTGAGTAAACAGACTATTTAAAAAGTCTTTAAAAACATCCAGATGGACTCTGGTGAAGAACTAGGGGTGCCTCGGTGGCAGATGTGGTAACATATCTGAAGAGCTGTGAAGCTGTCCCTCTAAATTATATGTAGTGTTGTAAACCGATGTTGGCTCAATTTAAAAAAAAAAATTATAGTGCCTCCCTGGTGGTGCAAGGGGTTAAGATGCAGCACTATGAAGCTATCCGCAGCCACTGCAGCATGAGTTCCATCCCTGGCCAGGGAGCTACCCACATGGTGCAGCAGACCTCTCCTGTCTCGCCCGCTGCTCCCCTCATTAGTGTATTTCAGTACATCTGCCTGTTCTGCTCCACACTCTGTCTCTGGTGCATCCTCTCACCCCCTCATCTCTGGCCTGCACCCTAGCTCTTATATGCATAAATAAATAAATCTTTAAATAAAATAAAAATGACAGGAGGAAAAAAAAAGCTTGGGCTAAAATCCTGGCCCCTGTGTGAGTTTGGACAAGTTACTTGGTCTTTCTTCCTCAATTTCCTCAACCACAAATCAGAAAATGGGGCAGCTATATAAATAAACAGATAGTGTCCTGAAGCTTGCCTGGAAGCTGGTAAACTTAAACTGTTCTTTCCAACTTAAGTTGTTAAAGGATGAAGGAGTTCAGGACCTGTCACCCCAATTTATACCACTTCAGTGTATTGATTATTTTGCGCCTAAGGCACTTGAAAGAACAATAAATGTAGAGAGAACCTCTCTCTGAACTCCCCTTATCTGCTTAAAGACAGAGCCTCGAAAAGGAACTCCAGGTCTGCTCTCCCCTCCCTAGGAGTTTCATCGACCTGGGAGGTTGGATTCATCACAGGAGGGGCTGGAGTTCAGCATCACACCCAGACAAACTCTGCCGCAAATTGTCTTATCTTCCATCTATCCTTCTAAGAGACCATTCGTCTTCCCAAAAACCTTTTCCTCTCCCCTGAGATCCAGATGCTCCTGATTTTCCCCTCTTCAGATGATATTAAAGCTCATAAATCTCACTGATTATTTAGGTATTCACTTTTTCCCCTACGATGTCTCTGTGCACATAATATTAAAAATTAATGATTGTGTATACCATTTCCCCAGTTAATTGGTCTATTGTCAGTTTATTTCATAGGTCTAGTTATAAAACCTAGGAAAGTAAGAGGGAAAGTCTTTCCTTCCTGGTCAGGGGCATGAACTTTGAGCATATGAGGATTCCAGGCCTCTACAAAGGCTATCAGAAGTCTCTTTCTTTTGCAATAAACATGGGTTTTATTTGAACCAGTGTGTTCAGACCCATAGGCTCATTTTCCCCTTTCCAGAGTACCAGTCTTTTTTTTTTTAAAGATTTATTTATTTATGCATACAAGAGCTGGGGCACAGGCCAGAGATGTGGGGGGTGAGAGGATTCACCAGAGACAGAGTGGGGAACAGAACAGGCAGACTGACTGAAATAACTGCTGAGGGGAGCAGCGAGTGAAACAGGAGAGGTCTACTGTGCCATGTGGGTTGCTCCCTGGCCAGCTGGGGATTGAACTCGTGCTGTAGAGGCGGCGGATTTCTTCATAGTGCAGTGCTTAACACCTTGCGCCATCAGGGAGGCCCCAGAGTACCAGTTTTTAATCCATCGCATAACCACCATGAACCACCTGCCCTCCTCTCCAGCATTTCAAAGCCCCTGACTTTGGTGAATTCCTCAATTGGCGTGTGTTCCCATCCTAATTCCCAGAGCTGCTAAATCAACTCTACTTGTTTTATTTCTCATAATCTTTGTTTTCATCTTTGATAATAAGCATTACTTTTGCACAGTGTGGTAGAAGAATTAAACAAATTAAATGTGTGTGAAGTTCTTAGCACAGCACCTCCAAAGGCAGGCCTTCTATTTATGTTAGCGACCAGCCTGGCACAGAGAAGAACCATAAAAATTGTGAAGGGGAGTATTCTTTTATGCATTTCATATACATTACCTCATTCAAGTCTTCCTCTAAAAATTATTAACAAAAACTGAGGTTCAGAAGGCAAGGAAGAATGCCCAAAATTGCACATCTAGCAATCAAACCCTGGTGTGGAGGTGATTTCAAGTCACAATGAAGGAATGGGGGAGTGTGGCAGTGAAGAACAAGGCATGGGTACCTTGTGTGATTACACTGTGTTGAATGGAGCTCAGCCTTCCCAGGGAGTAGGACTCATAAAACACAATTGGAACAGCCCCACTAAGGGCCAAAGAGTAGGGGTAACATAACTCCCTTTGAGGATTCCTGTCCTTTCCATGGGCCAATCCCAGGGGCCAAAGTCAGGGGCACTTGTGTCTAGAATAACTACTCAGAGTGTTCAAGTGTTCACCATTGGAAGCCAACAGTATGTATGAAAATTGCCCACTAGCACTTCAACAGACTCTTTGGTAGGTTAAGGGGATGTGGGTCAGCCATTGGCAGCATCTGCAACATCTGGTAGGCCTTTGAGGCTCAGCATCTGCTACATCTAGTGAGCCTTTGAGGACAGAACCTATAGCTATTCCAGTATCCAGCATAAACCTGGTCATTCAGTCCTGGATGGATGGACAGATGGATGGACGGATGGATGATAGATGGGTGGGTGGGTGGGTGGGATAGATGAGCAGCAGGTGTCTGGAAGTGGAGGAATTTTAAAATGGAGAGTCAAGTCCCAAACAGAAAAAATTTACTTAATTAATTTGAAACAACATGCGTGCAGGTGTGTGCGTGCACACACACACACACACACACACACACACACACACACACACACACCCCTTCAAGGTAAAGGAAAAATTAAGCCTCAAAACAGATGTCAAAAACTCCATTCAGTGTTGTTACCTCCAAGGCCATATTTTGGTGGGAAGCCCTTTGTGGCATTGTTGCATAAATTGTATTAAAGACATTCTTTGTTCGATCCCTGGTGTACACCAGGGTGGCCAGCTGCTGCTCCAAGACAGCTACGAAATTAGAATGGCTTTAAATCAGTGGCAGATGCCTAAATGTTTACAGCTCCAAGGTCCCCCGGCCACACCTCCTTTCACAGCCTAATCTTTATCCTGCCTTTTAAAAGTATCTTTGGGGAGTGGGTGTGTTTGGAATTCAGAGCATAGAGACAGAGTGCAGGGAAGCCCACGGGGGTCAACCACACACGCCTGGGCAGCAAGGTGGGTAACAGCCTGAAGGGTTCTTCTCACTCAGCCACTCAGGGTGTCACAGCAGCACAGGCCCCCGGGGCAGCCGTCCAGCCTTTTCTCACCTCAGGGATCCTGAGCTCAAGAGGAACATAAACAAGGGCACCAGTATAAGAACATGGTTGTGTTTGTTCTCCAGGAAAGCTGCAACCTGCATCTCAGGCTAGGACAAAAGCAGGTCACCTGGAGCAGCTCCCTCTGTTTCTGAGAAAAGCCCTCTGTGCCCCTCTTAGAGCACAAAGAGAGATGCAGCCCCAGAGGAAAGGTGTGACGGGACATCTGGTGGCACATTCCTTAGGAGAAAGGGAAGCTGGGGAGGAGGAGGGCAAGTTTGCAAAGGGGCCAGTGGGCCTCCCCAGAGGAAAAGCATTAAAACTGATCACGAGGACTCAGGTGGGCTAGGATGGCCACAGTGGAGCCCACCGGTGGCACAAGGCCCTCGGGCCCCAGAGAAAACCTCCCATGAGGTAAACTGAGTCCAGACTGGTGACGGAAAAAAGAATGGGGAGAGGAGGGTCAGTTCTGGGGTGTGGGTAATGGGGGGGGGGGTCACCTCAGCTCAGTGCTTGCTCTCTGAGGAAGGAGCAATGACTAGCAGCAGAGTCCTGTGTGCTGAAACTTGGCCTCCTGGGCCATCAGCACCCAGTTTCCTGCCAGGTTGGATGGATCATTAATCAGAAAAGGAGGGGACAGACCTCACAGGTACCTCAGATGAGGAGGCACTGATGAAACACATACAAGGATGGAGCTCCAGAAGCAGACTTTGCCCAGATTAGGGCAAGCGGTAGACTCACGCCCTGGGTCTAATAATCAGTTACAGTCCCTCGCCAGTGCTGGCCATGTCACTAGTAGAGTCCCAGAGAATGCAGACACTTTATAGATAAAGGGTCTCCCACTGGAGAGAAGCTGGAGGCCTGGCCCATGTCCGCGGAGGAGAGGTCTCTGGCTTCATTCCTTCCCCTGCCTGGGCCCTGTGCAAACTCATCTGCCTGTGGGTAAATTCCTAGACTGTTTTGGCCAATGAGATATTGGCAGACACAACCCACAGGAACAGCACTTGCATGGTAGGTGCTATTTTTCTGCAATGGCCTTGAGAAGGTTGAGCCCAGGTCAGCCTGGCGGGGCCAAGGGAAGAGAGTGGTGGGCCACAGGGCCACCCTGCCTGACCACAGGGCCACAGTGTGGACAGTAGCACATGGCTGTGTTCAAAGCTTTTGGAGGGCTTCATTAGGTAATATTTTTGTGGCAAAGCCAACACAGAAATTCAAGAAAGGGGTCTCCCTGGTGGCGCAAGGGGTTAAGCACAGTACTATGAAGCTATCAGCAGCCTCTGCAGCACAAGTTCAATCCCCAGCCAGGGAGGTGGCCCACATGGCACAGCAGACCTTTCCTGTCTCACCTACTGCTCCCCTCAGCAGTGTATTTCAGTCAGTTGGCTTGTTCTTTTCCCCACTCTGTCTCTGGTGAATCCTCTCACCTCCCCACCTCTGGCCTGTACCCCAGTTCTTGTATATAAATCTTTTAAAAAAAGGAAAATCAAGAAAGAAGGGCAGGCCAGTTGTCACCCCCGCCTGCCTCCTCTTCCCAGGCTGTCGGATGGCCCATCCTACCAGCAGCTGGGCAGGCACCCTGAGCTCTGCCCTTAACCCCCACTTCTTCCCTCATCCCTGCTCTCCCTGCCCCACAGGATCCCAAGCCCCAGAAGGGTCTCCACACTCCATCCTCTGAGTACTCTTGTGTCCTAATGGTCCCCGTTATTCTAAGGGCTAAGCACTTGCCTCCTCAGGTAGTTGCAGTGGGAAAATTGAAAAAGATCTGCTTAAGAGTGTGATTCCCTTGATTATAGGTGTGTTAGTTGTTCTTCTGACAGCAAAACTGAGACGAGCACTAGGGTATGGTTGGTTTCTTTGGGATTCACCCCCAGGAAACTGACTTGAAGGCGCAGAATGAGTAGGAAGGGGAAAGTCACATGTAAGGGTGTTGCTCCAGCTACCACACTGGGCAGATGGGGCTCAGTCCTGCTGGAGACTGTCCAGAAAACTGTAGAGTGTGCTGCTTGGAATCATTCTCCCAAGGACAGGACCCCATCCTGGCACCCTACCCCCACAGAGGACAGGGTCCCTGGTACATTCACACCTCCCCCCAATTCCCACCCTGCCCGCCCTTGAGGTTGATTAAGTGCAGAGTTCAGAGAAAACCATGAAGCAGAGTAGCTGAGACCCTGGCTGGGAAGCCTAAAGAAGCTCGCAGCTGAAGGCTTACCTAGGCAAAGCCACAGAGCATGGACGCCAACTGGGTCTGCTCCACGGAAGCCCTTACGAGCTATGGGTTAACCCTGTTCCGTGATCTCACAGACCCTCACTGCAAACCTGAGTGGAGGCAGGGGTCACAAACCCTGTCTTAGAGTCAAGTCAGCAAGCAAGTGGTGACTTTGGAATCCAAACTCCCGCTGGCGCTATTCTGAACCCACTGATCTTAGCCTAGTGCAGGCGCAGCTTTCCCATTGACTAAGTCATTCAAAAATATGCATTATACTCCAGGCTCTGCAGCAGGTGATGGCAAGGATGGCCAGCAGAGTTGTGCAGTGTGTGCACTGAGCAAGACCACCTGCCACAGGAGACACCTGTTATATCATAAGCACAGGTGGTGTATTGGCGATGATCACTTGCTATCAGATGGCAGTAATATACCTTGTCCTAACAAAACTGTACTAAAACGATGTTCCGGTAGACGCATCAAGCATCCTGAGGAAGGGTGGCTGTCCGCTCTGTGTCACCTGGACTCTGACAGCCTAGCCTCAGGGGAGTCCAGTGAAGAGAAAAACAGACACAGTCCCTGCTCTCATGGAACTTACAGACTGTCCAGAGAGACAAATAAACATCTCACACACACACAGACTCACACACACATACACACTCACACACACATACACTCACACACACACACTCACACACACACATACAAACACACACTTGTAAATGCTGTGAGTGAAAAGAGCATATTAGCAGGCCTTACTCAGAAAGACTTTCCCTGATGTCCCTCTCTGGAAGGAAGGAGAAGGAGAAGGAACTACAGAGGCACAAGTTGGAGAAAGAGAGTTCCTGGCAGAGAGAACAGAAAGCGTTTAGATAAGAAGGAGCTCAGCACATCTAAGGACTTTCGGAAGCGGCCAAGAGGGTGCAGAGTACAAAGGAGAGACAAGAAAGGACGAGAGAGAAGCAACAGGGACAGACTATGTAAGGCATTGCAGACCAAGGTACCTGAATTGGGTTTTACTTTAAGGTCATGGGCAGCTGCTGGAGGATTGTAAGCAGGTTTTTGACACTGGCATTAGCACCTGCTAATTTACAGAGTTGAGGGAGGCTGAAGACAAATTGGTGAAAAGGAAGCAGACCCCTGCCTTCCCTGGGTTGAGATAAGGCCCTGCCCCCTGAGGTCCATGCCCCCCAGCAGCTCCACAGAGGTAACAGTACTAGATGCAGTGGCAGGAAAGCAGTCTGGGAGAAGATTAGAAGGTAGGCATAGGAGGCACTGGCTAACCAGTATGGCTGAAGAGACAGAGAATGCTAATTGGGTGCTGGAAGATCTTGACAATTTCTAGTTCACTTCTCCAGAGCACCCTCCAGAACACTCTACACAGCACCCTACAGAGCAGTCTCTGGAACATACTGAATCATCGCAAATAACAAAGTAGACCACAAAGCACCCTCGGGTGACAAATATACTTAGAGTCCTAGATTTAGGGATTTTGAGAACCACCATATTCAGAGCCAAGTCTGGAAAACTCCCCTTGCAACACTGAGGTGTTCTACTTACCCAACAATGCCAGCAGAGCGCCAGACACACAGCTCTGCTCAATCATTAGTAGCCAATTCCATGACATGTCTCGCCTCATTCAAGCTCAGAAGTCTGAAACAGTGGCATGCTGACAACCAGAACAGAGACTTAGAGGCTGAGTAATTTCCTAGGATCACAGAGCCAGCTAGTGTTCAAGCTGGGATGTGCACCTCGTAGCTCAGTGCAGGGAAACACCTGGTGCTTCCTTCCTACCCAAAATTCAGCTACTTTGTACCCCCAGGCTGCCATCTGGGTATTCTCTCTATTCTGTTCCTCATCCTTCCTATTGTCACCTCTAATGGCTTTTTTATCTCACCACAGGTACATAGAAATAGACATCCTGCTTCTCTCACCATGTATCCCCTCCATTCAATTCGAAGGTCTCTATTAAGAAAACTCCCCTGATCACCTGGGGCGGGTCTGTCAGTTTAACTCCACCTGTGGTTGTGTATAGTCACATGGGTAGCTGAAATAACATACTCTTTTTTCATGAACCGAAACTCAAATAAGCCACATGGATGCAAAATAAGTAAGGAATACCAAGAAACACCCCTGAAATCACCCCAGATCTGCTCTCCTACCTTAGGATCGTTGCAGCATCAACCCAATGAGATAAATATAGGACACTGTCACTGAGGCAGTTCATTAGGAGCATAGAATTTCCTTAAGGCTTTGAAACGAAATAGCAGCTGACAAAGTCAATAGCTAATACTAATTATTGCAGAGAACAGCAGTGACAGACAAAGCAACTGTGATATTCATAAAGACATATTCCTTATGAATATTCAAGGGCTTCTTTTAAGAAGAATTAGGCACATGGTGCCTGATTGAATAAAAAGGCAATCAGCATTTGCAGCAGATCAGAACATACAAATATGGCAGCTGATATTGACATTGAGGCCACATGGCAGAAAACAGTATGGGAAAAAGAATCTCTGGAAAGACTCATGGGTTCTGCAAGAACACCTAGGTTTGGAACTGGTTGAGTTCATGTAGGTGCATTTGGTAAGAATAAAGTTTGGTAAGAATAAAGACCCTGGAGTCAGACTACCTGGGTTTGAAACTGCTCCACCACTGAGGGGCTATGTGACCCTTGCAACCCCTCAGCCTCTCTCCACTCATAGAAAGGGAATAATAATAGTATCTGCCTTAGGGTATTTGTGGGATTAATTAGGATAATACAAAAAATGTTTAAATTGTCACAGAATTTAGGAGACATTCTTTACATGCTTTATGTGCATTATTTTATTTCATTCTTATAACAGCCCTATGAGATTGATATTATTATTCTCTCAGTTACCTTACTCCCTGAAGTAGAACTTACAAGTGGTAGAGCTGGGATTTGAACCTAGAGACCTGTCCCTGAGGCTGCTGTTTGCTGGCCTTATTAAGTCAGTAGATTTTTTCCGTGTTCCATAAAGTAAGTCAGCCCTCCTTGGGGGGGGGGGGGGTGTTACTTCAGTTCCTTCATATCAACAGACATTTACTACACAACTATTATTTGCCAGCACTGTTGTAGGTATTTGAATACACCGGTGAACAAAGTAAAAGGAGAATCCTGCCCTCGAAGTACCTATATTCTAGCAGGGGAAATAATCAATAAATATAATAAATAAGTTTATCGATAACTAGTAAACTAGCAATATCATAACTTAGATTAGTTGGTGATAAATACAGGGTCCAGGTAGCAAGGTTTCCCTTCACAAGTTGCCACTTCCCAAGATCAAAACAGCCTCCGAAGTGTGCACCAGTGTGTGTGAGCAGTCATTTCAATACTTGTCAATTGAATTGGCTGCAGGTGACAGCAGATGACAAGGGGGAAGGAAGTTTGGGGATCTGGCAGGAACCAGGGGGCCTGAGTCTCACCTCTGCCAAAAACGTTTCTGTTTCCTGCCTTCATTCCTGAAGTCATTGCCGCCCTGCCCCTCCAAGGTGCATTCACGGAGGAAGCACAGCTTACTCTTCTGTAATAATAATGGCTTCTAGCTGAGTGCTTTCTGTGTGCCAGATGTCAAGTGGAATGCTGTACAGCGAAGCTCACTGCTCTCACCTTAGACCCTAACTCAGTGCAGAAGCCACAATCCCATGGGCTTATTTGATCTTAACATCAAGAAGTGAGTCTATTTTCAAAAATTATCATTCAGGGGCTGTGCTGTTCAACTCGACTGGAGTAACGCAGCGAGGATGAACAGTCATCTCCTGCTCCTGCGGAGTGAACTGACATCTCCTAAGGGAGAGTGGCCACCCAGCTGCATCTCGGCTCTGCTGAGTTCCTTCGGCACAGGGAACACCGGGAGCATTGGGAGCACTGGGAGCACTGGGAGAACTCTGCAGAGCTGTGCACAACAAGCCTTGCTGGCTCCACTGAGTAGAGATTTAAGGGATTTCTCAAGGCCAGTTTCAGCAATAGGGATCATGCCATTGTTTCCATTTCATAAGTCACTTCATACCTGCAAGCACTTCCATGTGCATCTCAAGCATGGCCTGCTGGTCCTCCTGCACAGGTACAGCTCTGACAGTTTCCCCGTTACTGGGCAGGCCATAAAGCTGTGCATGAGGACACCGCCCCCCAAACCACGCCTTCATGCATGCTGTGTCTTCTTCAGAGACAATGTTCTCAGCAAATCTACTACCTCCTGCCACTGACGAACTCGAGTCCTCACAACTAAGAGTTAAGGAATCTCAGCACACTGTGAAAGGTGGGGAAACATGTAGAAATTGAATATCACAGTGGCATGTAATTTGGAACCATCTTATGACTCATTAAGCCTTCAAAACTTAAAGAGATGTTTATTTTAAACCCCATCTAAAAATTAAGCAGTTAACACACCCTTCAACCACCCTTCTTCGTGGGCAGGATGGCACAGCTAATCAGCACACTTAGCTCTCACCTCTGGGGTGAATTAAATCTGTCTTCAGTCATAACAGACTGAAGCTTAATGGCTTCCATCCAGTTGTTGCTGAGAGAGGCCTGTGTGAACAGGAACGCCTCCATGAAACAGCAGGAAAGTGTCTGGAAAAGAGTGGAGGTGTGGGATGAGGAGGGCCCCTGGGGCTGACACCAAGCCTCAGGTCTAGAGGGGATGGCAATGCAGGGGCACTGAGTGGACACCCTGAGTGTCATCCCCATTAAGCTCCTTCTGTTGAACTAGACGCCTCTCCAGACATCCAGCGCTCCTGTTGCTTTCTCTTTTCCTCTCTGCCTGCCCACTGGAGCCTTAGCTTGAGTTTCTGCCTTGCGCCAGGAAGCTATCTTGTTCAAGGGGGGTAGTGGCGGAGAGCCTCCTTGTTTCACTGCCTGTCTTAGTTTCAGTCAAGCGTGACTCTACAGGAAGCAGGGGTTATCCCCATTTCACAGGATGAAAATGAACTTTCCTGCGAGTATGACTGCTGCTTAATCCAATCAGTTCTTGTATCTGGAAAGCCTGGACTCTGCAGCTGACTCTGTAGCTGAACTAGTCCATGGGCTTTGAGCATTGAAAGGGACGCAATCCCATGGGTGGAACCTGACTGGAGAGTGGGCAGGCGACAAGGTCTGAGCCAATTGAAGCCCAGTGGGCAGAAGTGTCAGGCAGAGCTCCAGCTGTGGGCGTGACCAGGACCTATGTCTCCAGCTCCTG
Organism: Talpa occidentalis; assembly: GCF_014898055.3. Taxonomy (NCBI): domain Eukaryota; kingdom Metazoa; phylum Chordata; class Mammalia; order Eulipotyphla; family Talpidae; genus Talpa; species Talpa occidentalis. The sequence continues at coordinate 23,939,758 of NW_023601754.1, read as the reverse complement.
GCTTTCTCTGCTCACTGCACCCTCCACCCTGTTCCAGGCTCTCTGTCCCCATCCCTTAGCTCCCTCCAAGACCCTTGCTGCAGAGGCTCTCATATCCTAGAGTGTTCTTTCTAAAATGCTTCCTCTAAGCACTGTCTGACCCAAATCTCCTATGGCTCTTAAGACTGGCAGAACCCAGGGCCTCCCCGGTGGCGCAGCGGTAGAGCGCTGGGTTGCGAAGCTGCCCGCAGCCTCTGCGGCGCCGGTTCGATTCCCGGCTGCTCCCCGGCCACCGGAGGAGGGTCCCACATGGTGCGCAGACCTCTCCTGCCGCCCGCTGCTCCCCTCAGCAGTGTACTTCGGTCCTTCTGCCTGTTCTGCTCCCCGCTCTGGCTCTGGTGAATTCTCTCACCCTCCCGCGCTTCTGACTGTGCCCAGTGCATGTATAAACAAAACAAATGAACAAACAAATAAATAAATAAATAAAACATGCCTCTATTAAAAAAAAAAAAAAAAAAAGACTGGCAGAACCCAGTAGCCAGGCTCCCACTCACCTCAGCACAGCCAGCCCGTGCTCTCTCTGGTATCCCTGCTTAAAATGTCCTGCCCCTTCCTCTCTACCTGGTCAAGGGCCAGACCCAAGCCCACCTCTTCCATGAAGCTTTCCTGGCTTTCACCAGGTACCCTCCTGGGGCCTCAGAGCAACAGTCATCTGCCCTTCCTAGTTGCCAGCTCTTGACAGCACTTCTGCTGACTGCATGAAGGAGGAAGTAAGTTTGGAATGTAGACAGCCAGGGCCATGGGGGCCTCAGCCTTGATCACACCCTGGAACCTCCATAGGTTGGCCACCTCTGGAGCAAATAGCTGTGTTGACCAAGATTAGCACTGTTGGCCTTCCAAGAACCAGACATCATGCAGTCAAGGAGACCCTACAGGTCCCAACTGATGACGAACAGCCAAAACCAACCAGAGAGGAACCGTGGTGGCCCCCTGCCCATCAAGAAAACACAGGCAGAGTCACCACCTTGTCCTTGTCCACCCCACTCCATTTTTTAAAATATTTATTTATTTATGCATACAAGAACTGGGGTACAGGCCAGAGGTGTGAAGGGTGAGAGGATTCACCAGAGACAGAGTGGGGAACAGAACAGGTGGATTGACTGAAATACCCAAACCAGATTCAACATGGCCAGTTACCATAGTCCTTCCATTCTAAAATTCACTTGTTTTTAACATTTTAACCACCCACTGTGGACCAGACGACTTCAATTGTGGCTCCCTGTATGTGGACACCAACACTTGCACCAGGGTGCCTGAGTCAGCTGCAAGAATGGAGCCAGCCTCTCAGGAACCACCACATCGCTGAGTCCAAAAATTTTGGGGAACTCCAGAAATTCAGATTCTGAAGGTGAAGAAGTCTAAGAAATATTTTAACCAATTTTTTTTGCTTGTATCTTCCTACTTATGTGTGTGCAAAAGTAATCAGAATGAAAGATATCTATAACTAAGTCTCTTTTTAATAATGTAAGAACTCCTTCCGCTATGTACACAAGAAAAATTCTAAGCCATAATGAAGCATTGTGTCCCAAGTTAAATGCCTGCTTCCTTGCACAGAGCAGCCGTGTGTGCTGCAGTGCCTGTGGCTGCGTGGCGAGACCCTCAGTTTCCAGCACCCCTCTGTCACCCCAAAGGGAACCCTGTCAGCCCTCGCCACGGGCACGCCTGACACAGCAGCCAGACACCAGTTTCTCTTCCTGCCATCCACTATTATTTCTGGAGACAAAAGAAGCCTTTGAAATATTTCCTCAAATTAAGCAATGTCACGTAATTTCTGAAGCCTAGAGGGAAAGGCAGAGAGCGCGGATGGGAGGGCCGCCTTTGCCAGAGTCGTCCCTGGGCTCCAGGGACAGAGCTAGACAATGTCAGAGAAAAAAAAAAATTGTTGAACATGCATTGGACTCCCCTGCTGCGGGGACAGGAGCACAGGGAGGGGGCATCCATCCACCTCCACGGTTCCTGCTTTTGACAGCTCAGGGCTCGGGAGGGCTGGGGCGACTTGGTGCCCGCGCACGGGCGTGTTCAGATGTGTCTCTGGTAATTAGAGGCGCAGGCAGGCAGAGATGTGAGTGTCTCTGGGGAGCGGCCTTCTCCCCTCTGCGAGGATGCACCCCCAGCCTTGGAGAGGAGCAGCTGGACTCCAGCTACGGAGCAATGAGCCACGTAGTCAACCTGGGAGCTGGAGGAGCAGTTAGGCTTGGGGTCCCCCAGCTGGAGATCACAGGTTCTGTGCCCTGATTTCAGATGATTGAAGAGGTTCGGGTGGAAGATTTGCCCCAGCTCGTTTGGGGACAGAACCAAGATTCATGCTGAAGCCTCCCCTCCCCCTCACTGTTTAGAGAACAGTGCTGCCCCCACCTTTCACCCCATGTTGATGGAAAAGTTCCATCTTGGAAAAGGGGAAAAGCAAAGAGGGTCATGACTAGAGCTGGAGCCCCATGTTCAGGCCCCACAGGCCCCACCCCCTGGTAATTACATCACCCCCAGGGAGCGCACAACCCACTCAACACCAGGTAAGGAGAAACCCATGTCGTTAGGGAGGTGCAAAGAGCCAATTAGGAAAAGCTTTTAGGGGGAATTTCAATGCCTGGAGACCATGATGAGGAGAAGGAGTTTTCCTAGCAGAGCTGTAGGCATGAACAGAGGCTCAATAGCAGTATTCCCGGAGCTTCCCCCCAGCCCAGCAGCCTCCTGAGGAGGGGGTCATCTACCGATGCACCAAGTCTTTGGGAAGCAGCAAAATGGGGGACCGAATGGGGACCACATTGTCTGGCAGCTGAAGTGCATCTCAAGTCTTCTGCCAAATTACTTCTCAAGATATTCATCAGTCCTCCAGAGAGTTCACCCTCGTGTGCATCAGCAAAATGCTAAGTTTCCTCTCAGAGGTTTCCAGGAACCTAGATCCACTTCCCATGCTAAAAGCTGAGTAAAACCAATACCTAGTGGTGTTTTTGTTTAGTTAATTTTATTTTACTCTTTTATATGAAGAATTTTCAAATGCACACAAATACCAGACACTGTAATGAACCCCACGTACCCATTGTTTGACTTCAATACTGATCAACATGTTGCCAGACCTGTTTAGTCTCTTCTTCCCACTGCATCACCATAAGGTATTTTTAAAATATAACCAACACAGAGATTCTTTAAAATCAAAAGTGTAATATGCTGGTGCTTACACACTAATTACAGAATTTGTTAAAATGCATATTAATTCATACTGTGCTAGAGGCGGTACAGTCTGAGAATGGGGCTTAAATTTGAATTTCTAGATAAACACCTTCTCCTTCCCCACCAAAGCGTGTGTGTAGACTCAGCTGGAGAGATACCCAGTGTCAGCCGGGGAAGCCCAGGCCCAAGGCAGGGTGGTGAGTGCTGGTCTGGGGCCTGGGGCAAAGGCAGGACAAGCCCCCCCCCCCAACCCCCCCCCCCCCGCAGCCATGGCAGCAGCAGTGGCTAAAAGACACCTGTCACAATATTTAAAACCCTCCTGGGTGATAACATCCATTTACGAAGGTGAGAACTTGTACCCCTCATCCAGACAGTGTTATAAATCAACATTTCCTCAATAAACATATTTTTTTTAAAGGGGGGAAGGAGAAAAAAGATACCAAAATGATGGTACTTGGGAATTTTTATAAATGCACATGGGAGAAAACAAGCTCAAAACTAAAAGGTATAAACAAAGCAAAATAAAACAAACCCCTCCTGGGCTGTCACCAAAAAGCTTCTCCGCTCAGCCCAGCCCTTCCCCCCACCCCCCACCACCTCCCACCCCCCACCACCTCCTCCTTTATACGGTGTACACAGTGCGGTGCGAGGATTGGTTGTTACAACGAATGCATCAGTCGGGCCCTTTCATCCAAGGCCTGCAGACATACCATGGCAACAAAAAGAAGAATTCTAACAACCTCATTAGACTTTTCTTCCTTCTGTTTTGAAGGGAAATTTTTTTTTCTCTAGCAGTGCTGATTACCACCTTAGTGAAATATCTTCTTTAATCTTAAGATCTAAAAAACTCCTGCAGGTGGGTGTTTTCAATGCTCTCTGTCTTCCCAGAGGCAATTAGAGGTTTAAACTAAAATAGTTAATTTCCTACTTATTTTCAGTCTAACACTCTTAGTGGAATCATACAGACCCAACATTGTCTAATTAAAGCATTTAAAAGGGTATCAGAGGCTAATGAAACTAATGTCGTAAAATGGAGGTGAAAAATCAGACCCATCTTCAGAGGCAAGGCCTCAGAGTGGAGGGGATGAGCACATTTGCAAGGGGCTGTTGCCAGCTTGCCTGTCCTGGAAGCGACCACTGACAAAGAAATCAGCTCCCAAACATGGGGGCTAGCAGCTCTGAGGCCCCCAGAGCAAAGGAGGGCAGGGCTTCTGTCTCCTCAGAGCCTGACCCTCCCTGCTGACCCCACAGGCCTCTTTCTGAAAACCCCATCCAATGCTCGCTCCTCTGCCCACCGCCCTTGGGGTCGAGACCCCACGCTTACTTGGGTGCCCGGCCCTGACTTCCCCTTTGTGCTCTCACTTCAAGTCATTCTGCTTTAGTCCATTTCCAGCTGTGCTGGGCCAGCTCGCTCCCTGGAACACTCCAAGCTCTGTCCCATCACATGGAATCAGCAATTCACACCCCTCATCCTGTGGCTGGCTAATTTCTTATAATTTGGGTCTTGGCTCAACTGTCACCTCCTTGAGCAAGCCACCTGCCAGTTGAGCGAAATCAACCCCATCTTTAGTCATTCTCTGCCGTCCCCCATGTTTCCTTCCCAGCATACGCCTCCACCCCTGTCTGTTTGCATGTGCCCTGCATGTCTTCCCTGCATCTAGCTTCCCTAGAAACAGAAGCTCACAAGGGAGGAGCCTGCCATTCTCACCGTTCTCTCACCAGCACCCAGCCTAGTGCTGGTATGTGGACGGTGCCGCTGTGAAGATGTGTTGACTGACTGAATGGATGGAAAAGACTGACAGGTAAGACCATCCTTCCAGTTGGTCAGGCCAAAAATCCTTCAATCACCCTTGCCCCTTTTTATTCTTTCCCCACAACTCTCCAATAGTTGTATCAGCAACCCCTTTTTCTCTAGCTTTAAAATATATTCGACATCTGACTACATCTGTGCCCTCCAGAGCTCCCACTCTAGGCCAGGCCTGTGATCTCTCAGTGACATTATTTCAACAGCCCCTAACTGCTCTCCCATCCTTGATGGTCACCAGCCTCACAACGAAACCACAGTGGAGCTCCTGGAACAAAGACTTCAACTGACCTCAACCTTCCAAGTGGCTTCCCTTCACACTTCCATGGAAATCCAAGCTCTAGAGTGAGCTCCAAGAGGCCCTACATGACCTGTCCCCACATGACCACTCATTTCCTCATCAGCTCTCTCTCTCTGTCCAGCCTCCCTGCTCCTCAATGCCAGGCACCACTGTCCCTCTACCTAGCACAGTCTTTTGCAAGGAGGCCACATACCTCACTTCCTTCTTTCTAGTCTCAGCTTATCAGTCTGGCTCCTAGGCACCCCCATCCTCAGCTGACATGCCCTGGCTTATCTTTCACCCATGACATATTCTACCTATTTATTTGTAGCATCTCCCCCAATAGAGTGTGAGCTCTGTGAAAGTAGGGTCATTGTCTTGGTCACAGCTGTGGCCCCAGACCCAAGGGCAGTTTGCAGTGAGCACTCAATAGACACGCATTGACCAAGAGGCCTACTTGCTTGCACACCTCAATCAACAGCCTTCACAAGACGATCAGTCAATACCATCATCTGTCTCAGTTCACTAGCCTCTCCTCTGTCATCCCAATTCTGTTCCCACCTCACCCCATAAGGATGCAAGAAGGAGGAAAGACTTCTGGTGTCCTCTCTGGAGAGTGATAAGTCTTTCTGACAACCCCCTCAACTGCCCATTAATTCTGTTGTTTTTTTTTTTTTTTAAGATTTATTTATTTATTTATTTATTTATTTATTTATTTATTTATACACGCACTGGGTACAGTCAAAAGCGCGGGAGGGTGAGAGAATTCACCAGAGCCAGAGTGGGGAGCAGAGCAGGCAGACTGACGAAATATACTGCTGAGGGGAGCAGTGGGTGGCAGGAGAGATCTGCTCACTATATGGGACCCTCACCGGCAGCTGGGGATCGAACCAGCGCTGCAGAGGCTGTGGGCAGCTTTGCAGCCCAGCACTCAACCACTACGCCACCAGGGGAGGCCCACTGCCCATTAATTCTGGACATGTTCAATTATTCCAGATTTTCCAGCACTCATCTTAACATATGCTCAAAACTGTGCCTTAAAGTTTCCAAATTTCTCCAATTTTACATACCATAAGAAAGGTGAAATTCTTTGAGAAAGAGCCATAAACCAATAAATCAATAAGAAAATGCAAGGTGAATAAAGCATGGATTTTCAAACTGTGCTCAGCTCCTTGATTAGGAGCTGCCTGGTCAGCACAGGTTTGATATGGGTTTGATAGAGCGCACACACATCAGAAATACACACATGGTCAACTCACTATTGGGACCTACAAAGTGTCCATCGGTGTCTCTCACAGTCTGTCAGGTGGTTGGCACGGATGCAGTGGTGCTAACCTGCCCACCTATTTGGCCATGGTCTCTTGTTCTGCCATTATTTCATGGTCTGATGAACAGATTTGACCCAAAAGTGCCATCAATGGATCATGGCGTGCAAAAGATGTCAAGAACACACTTTATGGTGATAGTTAACTCAATGGGATAAGAGTCAGCAGGGTCCAGCCTGTCTTTTCATTCACGGAAGTTCACAAAATGACACTGCAGAGCAAAACCAAAGGTCCAGGACAGAAACTGCAGCCAGAGAATATCTGCTTTCTGGGGAATCTGGAATTTAAAAAGGGTAAGTGTATGAGTCAAATTCACCTCTTTGGAGACTTAGCCTTGGTAATGTTTGATTTCTTTGGAGTGTACCTTTCAATGAATCCTTCCCCACTTCTATCACCACAACCATCACATCACCAACTTGCAGAACCACAGAACACATCTGACATCCCCTGACAAAGAAGCTTCTTTGTCTCACTTGAAGAGGGAAGTTTCTTTTGTAGAACTCCTTTTAACCTTTCCTCTAATAAAACCAGAGGATTTGGCTCATGCACCCAATCCAACCCTCCGTTTCGTAAATAAAGTTTTATTGGTATAGAGTCCCACTCAGTGCTTTACATATAGTACATGGCTCCTTTTGTGCTACAATAGCAGTGTTGAGTAGCTGCAACAGAGATCATGTGATCCACAAAGCCTAGGATATCTGGCCTACAGGGGCCTCCCGGGTGACCTAGGAATTAAGTCTCAGTACTATCACCACTACAGCCTGAATTCGATCCCTGGCCAGAAAGCTAACACGCATACAGTGCAGCATACCTCTCCTGTCTTGCCCACTGCTCCCCTCAGCAGTGTATTTCAGTAGATCTGCCTGTTCTGCTCCCCACTGTCTCTGGTGAATCTTCTCACCTCTTACCCCACACACACCACCGGCCTACTCCCCAGTTCTTCTATGCAAAAATAAAATAAATAAATAAATAAAATAAAATAAAATAAATAAATCTTTTAGAAGAAAACAAAAAAGATATCTGGCCTATCCAGCCCCTTATAGAAAAAAAAAAAATGTGCCAACCTCTATTCTAAAGTAATTAGCTGAGTCAACAGAGGGACACAATAATATCACTATAAAAACATAGAACCAAGCAGGGCTATAGTTCTGTAGCCACCTCCTTAGCTGAAACAGCAAGAGGAGGGATGAGAGCAGTCAAAGAAGCCGCCCCCATCGACATTATTGCAGGTATGGATGGAGCCTACGGCATTCCCTGGGCTCACCCCTCTAAAGTCTAGAGTCACTTCTTGCAAATACCCAGGCTGTGCCTGGGCAATTTTTCTTGCCAAAGAAGGCCAAACAATGCTGTCATATATCGATGGGGAGTAGTACTAGATAAGCACCCCAGTTCCCTTAGCCTTCAGTTTGGATAACTTGAAAGTATTTCCCAAAAAATCCTCTTTTCATTTAAACTCATTCAAGTTGGGTTTCTATCCCTTGCAATTTAAAAGTCTCAACGAATTCCAGTCAGTTGTTCCACAGCATCTTGTCCAGATGGGGACCTGGGGACCAAGATAGCCAGGTGCCCAACAGTCATTGGGAGCTCAAGGTGCCCCTTGAGCATTTCTGCTGTCAATAGGCCATGGTATCAAGAGACAACAACACTGGCTTCCTCATTTCTACCAAGCAACCAGGAGATTTTTAGCTGACAACAGTCACCATACCCTCTAGGGGCCATCTTATAAAGGACTTTCAAGTCCTCCAGGATCCTACATGCTTTGGCCTCAGTCTCTCTTCAGACTTGTCCCTTCCCCATCCTCTTCCCTTGTAGCTCTCCAGCCATGCTGTCCTCTCAGCTCCTAGGCCAGTCAAGTCTTTTCTCTCCCGAGGATCTCTGCAATTGCTCTTCCCTCTGCCTGGAACACTCCCTCTAGATTTCTGTGTAACTAGTACCTTCATTCGGTGCTCAGGAAAAAATGTCACATTTTTTCTCAGAAAGGTCTCCCCTGACTACTCCATCGAAAGGGGCTTTCTCACTCCCACCGTCTCACACTTGATCATATCACTTTCTTCTATTTCCCATTTAGCCCTTGCTACTAGTGAAATTATCGTGCTTACACATTTGTTTATATTATCAGTCTCTCTCCAAAAGAGCTTATAATCCAAAAAAGAAAGGTTTTATCTATTATTTACTCTTGTTTTCCCAGTACCAAGAAAGTACATTGTAGGTGCTCCATAGATATTTATTGGGCATGTGAATAAAAGGTGGGGCTGGGGAAGCAGAGAGCAGGGGGTGGAGGGGTGGGAGGGAGATAGTGAAATAGGGTTAATTCCTCTCCAGAATTTCCCGGGTTTTTCCACTTGAGACTGGGTCACCATTTGAGCCAGATATATCTTCCCATAGAATAATTATCAATTAGAAATGTGTTAAGCTGCAAAACCTAACTGTAATAGCTAAAAGATAAGAGATTATTTTTCTTAATAAGAAAATCTAACAATAAGAAGCTCCTAATACTAATTAATCTATCTAATGATGACATCAGAGACCCAAACTCCTTTCTAACTCATCATCTTGAGCATAGTCACTCTCTCCCATGTGCATCTTGCCCATTGGATGGTTGTGATAACTCAAACATCACATTCATATCATAGAAGAAAATGAAGGAAGGGGAAATGCCAACCTATTGTCCTATTTCTTCCAGCAGATGTTTTCCCTGAAACCCCCTCAAACCCTAGAATTTTTAATTTTAGCTCATTACACACAACCAGATCCCATGACATAGCTGCAAGGGAGTCTGGAAAAGTGACCACCTATCCCGCCAGCATCTACAGTAGAGAAACATGCAAGAAGATATAGGAACAAGCACCCTATTGAATCAAATTTTGGAGTTGGTCATTGTGCCTGTCCCCCGAGGGAGGAAGAGGACATCCAATACTGACCAACAAGTGTTAACAAGGCCCCCAGAGAGAAAGGTTTCCTTCACTTATTGCAGCCGAACCAATAACTGCTGATGCAATGAGGTTTACTTAAAACAATGATTTGGGAAAACACCTCCCAGGAGTACTGAAAGCCAGTTGTTCTCATTTTAATAATCTGTGTGCTTTTCTATTGAATTAAATGAGATGGAATAACAGCAGTGTGAAACTGTCCCCCTTTTTTTCTTTGAAAGGTTAAATAACTCACTACATTTAGTCATGAAGTTATTACAAGCTGTTAAATTATATCCAGACTAGGTAGAAGAAACAAGCCTGGGAGATTTGTCTAGTGTGTTAACACATATTATTTACCCCGAGGTGACATTTTAATAGCAGGGGAAAACATGAGCAGCCTCCCAACCCTTGCACACATTTTGCCACATGCCGCTCGGAACTCATAAATCCCTCCTTTGTCAACAGTAATGAGGCCCAGAGAGCAGACACCTGCTGAGGTCCTTAAACTTTTCCTGAGAAAAATATACATAATTAAGAAATTGCGAACACTCACCTCTGATTTATTATTAAAACAATATACCTTGGACCGCATTTGCACCCTTGCTCGTTGGAGCTAAACAGACAAGTGATTAAATATCACTTCACAGGGAGTCTCCCAACACTCTCCCCTCTAGCTTTCCATACTTGGCCCACCTGTGCTCAGAGAAAGAACTTGAGCCACACACACGCAAAGGCAAGGAGTGGACGCCATGACAGGGATTCCTCGTGGTCTTCTGTCCCCAGGTTTTATGAGAAGTGTGGAGCTCATAGTCCATTATGCTGACTCTGGGATTGACCAAATCTAGATTCAAATGCCATCTCTACTAATACCTGTGTGCTCTTCACTCTCTGCATTTCAGTTTCCACATCTGCAAAATGGGGTAAATGATGGCTCCTGCCTCAAAGGGTTGCAATGAGGATGAGATGCAACCCTAGACAGTTTCCAGCAGACAGTAATTGTTCATGGTCACAGGATGGCTGCCACAGCTCAAACATCATATCCACATTCACAACAAGAAAAAAAGGGAAAAGGTGATGCCAATTTCATCGTCCTATTGAAACCTCCCTCCAGTAGCAGTGGGAAATGTAATTGGCTTTTCTAGAGTCTCTGACATAGTTTCTTCTGTAGCCACCACATGAAAGATTCTGTTCCTCAACCTACCTGTTCCTGCAGGAAAGCCTTCCTGGGCAGTGAGAACATAGTACCACATCAACTCCAATGAGCACACCTTCAAATGCCCTCCTCTGCAGACAGCGGCTAGGAGATGGGGCACAGCACGGATGCCCCAAGGGTCTTTTCCCTAGGGTTAATTTGTTGATAGGATGCCTATCAGACTCTCATGAAAGGACAGGAGAGGAAGAGGTTAAGCATGCTTGTGAGTGGGCATCAAGGAATAGTGGGCTTTCATGAGCTGAGGTCCAGCTGCTCTTCTGCATGAGAGGCTGGCAGCTGGTGGTTGGAGAGATGGGCACAGCATCAGGAAGTCTCTAGACTAGAGCACACTTTCTGCCAGGGACACTCCTGGGATATATAGCTGTAAGGGTTCTCAATCAGGGCTTTGTGATCACCCCTGGGGACTGGGGCTTGATGAGAGATAGAGACGAAGGCAGAGGCAGAACTGACAATTGAGGACCAGCTGGCCACTTGGCAGTGGGTGGCCAGAGGCAAGCACCCTCAGGGTTGGCAGGGCCCAGGAATGGCCCCCAAGTTGGGGAGTGCTGGCAGGAAAAGGAGGGCCTGGAAGGAATGACAAGACTTCAAATGGTAGTGTAACAGGGTGGTCCCCAGAAAAGGGGGAGGTTCCCTGCCCCACCCAAGGGAGGGTGGAGCTGAGCAGGAAGAGGAGAAGCTGCAGAAGAGACTAAGGAAGGAAGCAGGATGGAGCCAGGAGACCTGGAGGAGGCGCATGGAGCCTAGAGACACGTGAAGAAACTGCGCTTGTCTTTTGGTCGTGGACTGGGTGACACAGATGTGGGTGAGACCCGTGGGGATGTGACAATGGCAGCTTTTATCTTAATGTTGATTTTGCTCTTTTCCTTCCGGGCTTGTCTGGTTATTTCTGACCCTTTGCTGTGGGTCCCCACTGGAAGAACATAGTTTTAGACTTGCTTTAGACTTGTGGCAGGCTTTGGGGCTTTGCTCTGGGCCAATCCCATTTGGATGGACTTTTACCCACGAGGGGACGGGTAACTTTGGGTGCTTCATTTAGAAACTAGACTCTTTGCCTTACCTGTATTGTTTCCTAGTTTTATTAAAGTTCCTTCCCATTAAAGTCTTATATGTTTTGTGTTGATGCGGCGAATGACAGAACCCATTTAGAATAGGCAGGTTTGCGGGGTTTGGGCTACCCCTCTCCCTGTCCTATAACAGTAGAAGGGAAGCAAGGGCCAGAGCTGCAGGCAGGATGGGTGCACAACACTCTTATTTCCTCAAGGCTAAGACATTAATTTAGGGTGAACTTTCACACTCATCCAAGGTGCATGCAGCCTGCACACGTGGAGGTACATCCCACTCTCAGACATACCATGAGGTGGGACAGACTGAGAGCTGCCACCTGGCACCAGGTACTGCTTGTCCTCATCACTGGTGCGATGTGCCCTCATTCTGTCACACAGTTCCCCTCTGAGGAGGCTGCCACTGCTAGCTCTGCCTTGCAGATGACTAGACTGGAGCTCACGGGCTCAGGGATTTGTCCCTGGTCTCCTAGGGTCCTCGCTGCTGCAGCTCCTGGCAAAGCTGTGCCTGAAAGAGACTGTGGAGGTGCAGGTCCAGGTGGGTAAATAATGAGGGGGCCATCCAGGCCCAGGAGCCTGTGATCACCCCTGTCTCACCATCCTACACTAGCAGTCAGGGTAACCTGCCTTCTCTTTGCCCTGGGATGAAACCTAAACTCCTTGTGTGATCAATGAGGCCTTGCCCTACAGAGCCTGGATCACTCCTCCCATGCCACACCTCTCTCTCTCCTTCTGTCTCTCACCCACCCACCTTCTTGTCCTCCACCCCTATCAGCTAAACTGGCCTTAGAAAGTGGTCCACGCCTAGGTGATCCCTGCCTGGGGCCGCACTCCCTGCTCTTTTTCCCCAGTAGCCACGCAGCCCAACCCCTCAGAAAGGCCTTTCACCTTCCATCCCAGATTTGGTTAGTGGTTGTTTCCGCCCATTAGAACATGGGCTCAGTGATAACAGGGCTTTTGTCTGTTTTGCTCACTGTTGCATCATTTGTGGTTTTTGAATGAGTGAATGAATGAATGAATGACCCCCCTCACTTCCAGGTGTGGTGTGTCTTGCCTTTGAACAAACAGACACACCTGGGGTCCCATCCAAAGCAAACACAGCTGAGCAGAGCTGCAGGGCTCTTCCTTTCAGGGAGGGGTGCTCAGCTGGAAGCCCCTCTTCCACCCAGAAGTGAGAGCTCCTGCACTCAGCTGAGCTGTGCTGGGACTTTTGCACACTGCCCCACTCTCCTGGACCTCTCTCTGCCTTTGTAATCTCAGCTCTGTTCCTTCTGACCTCTTTGCATCTGAAGCTTTTCTCATTCTTATATAGTTAAGAGTGAAGTTCAGGTTCCTCTCCAGGTCTGTCTAGCCGTTCTTCCCAATTTGAAGGCAATTTCCTGGCATGCTCAGGCATCACAGTTGGCTCCGTCTTCGTTGTATGATTTCTAGTAGCAATGCTTCTAGAATCTTTTTTTCCCCAGTGGAAATTCACTGGAAAGACTTGTCCTCATACTCAGGTGATTAGTTAACATGTGTTTAGAAGGACCTGGTCCTGACTTTCCATGGAACACACACGAGAAATTGGAGTCTTGCCCTCAGAGAACTCATGGTCTCCTCAGAAAAACCAAGACTGGTGGTTGAACAGCCACCAGGGATTCCTTCAAAATCAGGTCAACTTCAGGGCTAAATTGTGAAATTTGAGCAGCAAGTGCCTAAAGAGTAGAGGTGGTTGTTGACTGGGATAGTCAAGAAGGGCTTCCTGGAGGAGGTGAGTGAGCACTGAGCCTCAGCCTTCAAGGGTTCAGTGGGATGAGGATGTACATGGGAGGGGTGGTTGCTTCATAGAGAATAATTGACGTCCTCTAGTGTTGAGTTCTTTCCAAACTATCCATGGATTTTTGGTTTTATTTTGTAAGATAGTTTGCAACTTTGATACATGGACATTGCCTAGGAAAAGAACTTACATTTCCCAATTAATGCCATGAAAATCATGTACTTTGGACAGTGCTAATATGCTGCCAGAAACACCTCCCAACTCTAGATAGTCAGAAGGAAGGAACACAACCCTACACCCTTGCCTTTGCTGACCCCTAAGAATGAAATAAAAAGAGAACTGCTTTCCAGAAGGAAAGGATAAAAATACATCAGGATCCCACAAGAATCCTAGGGAACATGTACAGAAGGACAATCCATTAAACCCTCAGTGACATTGGACACAGGGCCCCCACCACGGCAGCCCCACACACTGCAGCCAGGCCACTTTACAGCTTCTTTCTCTGCTTCCTCCGCATGCTCAGAAATTCTTTCCTAAGATTAATCCTCAGTGTGACGATCGACAAGAAGTCTAATATACACATGATACTTAACGCCCTTTCTTTCATTAGATCTTCATAAGCAAGCAGAACATGGTACATTACCACCATCTCTAAGCTGAGAAACTGAGGCTTAGAGACATTAAATTAAATGGTTTGCCTGCAGCCACACAGCCAGGGAAAGCTCTAGACTCCCTTGGCATTCTTTTCTCCCACACGTCTTGTTACTTTCCCTGCAGAGGCTTCATTCTGCTATTCTGACTTCAGTCATAATGAGTGTACACACTGAATCCAAGTATCAGACCGATAAAATAATCCTTTTATGTAGTGTTTTCCCATTACGGAGTGATATTACCTTGCCTTTTCATATTCCATTTTCCCCCAAAGCTGTATCATTAACTAAAGAATATGTTCTGACTTATCCAATAAAGTGTTTAACCTTTTTTAATGTTTTATTGATTCTCAAAGCTTTGGTTCCACCAGAAGATCCTGATTGCTACATTAACAACCTCATTGATATTCTTTTAACAGACCCTCTGCAATGTGAAATGCAGTGTGGGAAAGATGGGCTCCCAACGATCTGTTAATCAATGAGCTAATCTTGCGTCCACCTTGCAGGAAAATGGATAATGAGGAATAAGGTCTACACACAGTTCCCAATGGGGCTGTGACATCCAAGCCCAGATGATTGGGCTGCCAGCGTGTGGAGCAAGCAGAGAGTGGAGAGAGTCAGTCCAAGAAGGAAAAATTTTCCTCAGGTTGCTCCCTCCATCTCCTTTGCAATCAGCATGATATTCACAAAGCCAAATTGGACTTTTCAAAGGTGACAGGGCACCACTGGATGGTACCTTTCAGCGGAAGGTAGACATCAAGAACAATTGTCTCACAAGGCGTACCTAACCTGGACTCTGCTCTATAAGCCAGCCTCCTCTTTCCAATTTTCCCTCCCTGAACTCTGTGCTGGGGTCAGGCCCAGCAATCAGCACTGGGGTAAGGCAGGTTCTCATCTCAGGGCAACAAAATCAGTAAACAAGATGTAATATTTTAGTGCAATATTTTTAAATCAAAATTAATGCAAAAATTCATGATAAACAAAATATCAAAAGTTTAAATAGAGACTCCGCCTGCACTTGCATGGCCCTGATTTATTGCCTCCTCTTAGCCCCAGACCCACCTTCTAGTTTTGCAGATGCCCTGAGCTCTTTCTGACTTCCTGGCCTTTGCCTGTGCCACTTTCTCCACCTAGAAAACTTCCCTATAAAGCAGTCTTTGCGTGTCAGCTTTGACCTCCCCTTTTCCAGGCAGGAGTTCCATGACCTTCACAATGACTCCACCACCTACTAATAGTAAACCAAGATGTCCCGACTGTGTGTGCAGAGACACCTCCCAAAGAATTGATCACACTTTCTGGTCAGTTCGTATGCTTCATGAGGAGACAGACTGGGTCATGGTCACACTGTTCCCAGAGCAGATGGGCGGGGCTGGGGCTGTGACTGAGGTGGTTACTCCTGGTCAGGCTGCCTGGAGGTATGAGCCCCCTGGGCCACGTGAAGACAGGCTGAGAAGTCCTGATGAGTTGGGGACCTCACATGGGTTACTGGCTCGCTCCCTCCCCCAGAGCTGCATCTGCAGGTGCCATGAAGTGGGTGGTCAATGGGTCTGAAATTCCAAAAGAGAAATTGTGAGAAATGCCAAGAAAAGCAGGAGGGGTTTCAGTCCTAATGTGGAGAAACAGCAACCCCCCCAACCCCCCCCCAAAAAATACAGCACTGGCCAGACATCACCTTCAGGGGACATTCTGTAGGGGTCTCTTCTCTCTAACAGTTCCTGAAATATTCAATAACCATTCCTTTGACCTTGCTGAATATTTTCTGCTTTGCAGACATAGGGACGCCACGGGAGCCTGGCTGGGGAACAAGAAGTAAAACTAGATAACCTAAAGTAGGCCAGCAAGGCCGCGAGTCCCCACTTCCTCAGCCCGCTCCTCCTGTCGCTCAGATCTGGATGTTTGCAACCAAGGGAGACACTTCTAAAACAAAGCAGTGCCAGGGCAAAAGTACTGAGAATTTTAGCCTGGAGATGGGATTATTGGGAGTCAGAGAGAGAGAAGAGTTGATGAGCCTGGACTGTAATACCTGCATCTCACCCCCACAGCCCTATCTCTTCCCCTCCTGAACCCCCTCCCCCTAAAGGATGCAAGCTAAAGCATGGGTCTGAACCAGGGTATACTCATGGTATACTCCTAGCAGCCAAAGCAGGGAGCACCCTGGGGGAATATGAGCTCTGAGTGGAAACATAAGGAGACAGAGAAAACCATTCTATGAAAAAAGAACTTGGTACCCAACAATCTACACCCTACAGAACAAGAATTTGTAACAACCATGATACACTCAAAGATGTGTGAAAGACTAGTGACTAAGCTATTATAAATAATGTCTAATTAGAAATATGAGCATGAACATTATAATCACGGAAATACATGGGCATGGCTAAAAACTGAGTTGGTGAATTAGAAACTCACATAGAATTTTTCTACTCCAATTACGATCCTAGAGCGGCAGCACCTGAGAAGTTGTTAGAAATGTAAACTCTCAACCAGAACTACCAGATGCAAGTGTACATAGTGACAAGATTCCTAGGTGATCATGTGCACTACAGTCTGAGAAGCACTAACATAACTCTCAACCTTGGCTGAACATTACAATTATCTGGGAGCTTTAAAAAGTACTGGTGCTGGGTCCCCACCTCCAGAGAGCTTCACTGACTAGTTTGGAGTATGAAATAGTGAAAATTCCCAAGGTTATTCTAGTTTGAGGGTCAAGAAATTTCTCAGAACAAGGTAGAGATAAAAGTGTAAAATGTGGTCCTCCTTGGTGGCCAAGGGGTTAAGCACAGCACTGTGAAACTATCCGCAGCCTCTGCAGCAGGAGTTTGATCCCCAGCCAGGGAGCTGCCCACATGGTGCAGCAGACCTCTCCTGTCTCGCCCACTGCTCCCCTCAGCAGTGTATTTCAGTCAGTCTGCCTGTTCTGTTCCCCACTCTGTCTCTGGTGAATCCTCTCACCCTTCACACCTCTGGCCTGTACCCCAGTTCTTGTATGCATAAATAAATAAATCTTTTTTTAAAAAAAAGAAAATGTAAGTGAAGTGGCACACATATATATGATAGCGGCCCTTTATGGAGAGACAAAAAGGAAAGAGAAAGAAGAAAACACTTTTATAAAATGATAGCGAAATTCCAAGACAAAATGAAATATTCAGGACCTCTGATTAATATACCGAAAGAGTTCACAGAGCACCAAAAAGAATATATATTTTAAAAATCCATACACAGAAATGTTATATTACTACTTAGGAATATTAAGGATACAGAGAAACTTTAAAAGCCGCAGAGTGAAAAGATGGATAACCCAGTAAGGACGAGATGGCAGATGTCTAGAGAGCAATGCTCAAACGCAATTGCAGAGTTTTCATGCATCCAAAGCAGTGAAGGAAAAAAATGTCAGAATTTTATATCTAGTTCAAGTAGCCTTTAAACATGAGGGTAGAATAAAATATCCACAGCTATACCAGGCCTCAAAGGGCTTACCATACAAAGGCTGTCTTGGAGACACTCTGTGTGAGTCCACAGTTGAGGCCAGTGAAGATGGTTTGGGAGCACAGGCAGTGTGGGCAGGAGCCAGAAAGTGTCAGGGAAGGGTGGGAGGTGCAGAACTGAGCTTTTTGCTTCAGGCTTCAATGTGATGCTCTTATTGATCCTGACCTCATGGAAATGCTTGATATTTTGTTCATGGATTATTTTTCAATTAATTTTGGTGCAAAATTATTTTGTTTAAATTTGTAATGTGACATTAAAATATTATTTGCTTTTCACACCCCTCTAAGTTTTTCACAAAAGGCAAATAAATGCCCTTTCATCTCACCCATGTGATGTGACCCTAGACCCAGCCCCACTGTCTCAAAGCCTCTAGGGTTCCAGAGATGGGGATATTTGCAAACCCACCTGGGCTCATCAGTTGTTTCCAGCCCATGGACCGTTCGGGATCAAGGCACTTCTCTGTGTGTGAAAATCAAAAACCAGGCCACCACTCACTCAGTGGCTCCATCCCCAGCCGGCCAGCAGAATGTGGGCTCGCATACTAACCACTCTGAGATTGAAATTCAGCTTGAGAACTTTGTGGTTGGAGACAGTTCCTGCTGCGAGAAGGGAATATGACAGATGGCATAAGATATTACTGTAATTTTACTGACAAAGCACTAAGCATATCACAGAAGAAGTTCAAAATCAATTCATCTGCTTCCCAGCAGAAGCAAGGCTAACAGGCAGTGAAGCATAATCTTGATAATGTAGTTGTTCCAAAAGAAGAAGGAATTAACCAGGCTACCCTAAATGCGTGTGTATGACATTCTTTTTTGTTTTCCTTACCCCAATAAGGACTTAAAATCCCATTTGTATGAAATTAAACTAAGTTCTGAAGTTATCTTCCTGTTCTGGGGTGTTGCCTCAGGAGGTCTGTGCAAATTCCTCTCTAGCTAAATGGGATCTGAGGCTCCGACCCTACAGAGTTTCAGCTTTTGTTGTTAAAGAATAAAACACACACTTGTTCCAACAACTACATCTGTGTCTTCTTTAGGGGCCCTACCCATTCAGGTTCTTTGATGGGAAACAAAAGAAGCTCACTCCAAGCAATCCGATATCCTTCTAATAAGTTATTTTTCTATTTGTATTCAGCTGAGCTGGAGAACCAGGTTTAAACAAGAAAGGAAATCACTGTGTGTTGGGGGGTGGGTGGGGACAGGCAATAGTTGATGACTGTCCAACAACAGGACCCCGATGATGTTTTGCATTCAGCATTATTTTATCAAGATTCAAGGTCCCAAGAAAATAAGACCGATGGTCCAAGTTTGGGTCACGTGTCATGTTAGAAAGACAATCCCAAGAGCACCCTCAGTGGGTAAGGAAAGATTCCTACAGCAATATGAAGTCACTGTGACTAAGGAGGGGTTGGAGGGTTGCAATGGAGCATGGTAGAGGATTATTAGGGTTTTGGTGGTGGGCATTTTATGAAAATATACATTTGTAGAGGTTTGAACCTATTACCTCTAAAACAATGCAGTGATAGAAACCAATTTTACCTCAATAAATATATTTTTAGATGGTGTGATATGGGCAAGGTGTTAGGCAGGCAAAGACTCAGAGGACCAAGACTTCTTAGAAATCCAGACTGTACTTTTAAGTGCAATCCAACAACACATGAAAGGCAGTTCAGACTGTGCCTAATAAATAGTAAGTTAATCATTATTATCATCTCTATCATTATCATCAACTATTGTTTATTATTTATAACTATCTGGCCAACCTTTCACGAAAGATGTTTGCTACTGAACAGGGAGGGAACACCTTCCATGGAAGAAGAAGTGGATTAATAGGTTTATATTGGCACCAGCTTCTGAAGAACCCTGGTCTCTGCTGAAGTCCAAACTTCCATTGTCCAGGCCACCCACAGCTCATGTATTCCTAGGCACAGTGGACAGAGTGCCTTGGACACTCAAAATTTAAGGGCATACAATGTTTTTAGAATCAAAGGGGGGAAATGAACATTTAAGTGAAAGAACATGTACAGTATTATGTATTTGTCGTTATACTAATGCAGTTGAAAATATAACCAGGAAAGTCACAGTTCAGTCCTGAATCAGCCCCCTACCATGAAATTTGTTTGCTCTGTGGAGGAGAGCAAGGGCCATTTTCTTTCCATTTCTGACCAAAAATCTTCCCCTATCCCACACTAATCCTTGCTAAATTTTCCTAATACTTCACCTAAGATGGTGGCCGAAAATGCTCACAAATCCTGCATTGCTTACTCAATAAACATTATTAAGCAGTACATTTCAGATATTCTGGGAACTATTGAGCCACAAATGTGGCGAGCTAGACATAGACTGTGCGCAAGGGGGTTAAAATCTAATCAGAAAACCATGTAATCAATGCACTTATCTTACTGGGTGATAATTACCTAGCTAACAGGGGAATGTATATCCATCGAGAAGATTTTCTGTGATGTTAGTTATAGCACGCATAGCACCAACCCCCTGAGCTTCACATGCACGCACACAGCTCAGCCGAATATGTTGTCTCTGCTGGGGGTTACTGGGAACTGTGTGGTCTAGAATGGCTGCCTTCATCTCTGGGGTTGGATAATGTAACCATTTTCTCAAACACCTGTTCTAATAGTCCAGTGAAATCCTTGATTAAGAATTCTCATTTAAATAAGCCTAGAATATGGTCTTTCTTTTTGGGGCCCTGTAAGTATGAGGAAAGGACAGGTGGGTGAATGGATGGTAGGATAAACAGGTAGGAAAAGGGAAGGAATATAGGAAATGAAAGGGGGGAAGAAAGAATGGATGGACCGATGAAAGGTCTAGATTGATTAGTAAAAGTATGTGAGCTCAACTGCAGAAATTAATAAATGGAGAGAATGGGTTGGAATGAGAGGAGGGCTGGATGATGTGTGGACATGTTACTAAAAATTATAATGAAATAGGGGCCTCCCCGGTGGTGCAGCGGTTGAGCGCTGGGTTGCGAAGCTGCCCGCAGCCTCTGCAGCACCGGTTCGATCCCCGGCTGCTCCCCGGCCACCGGAGGAGGGTCCCACATGGCGCACAGACCTCTCCTGCCACCTGCTGCTCCCCTCAGCAGTGTACCTCAGTCCTTCTGCCTGTTCTGCTCCCTTCTCTGGTGAATTCTCTCACCCTCCCGCGCTTCTGACTGTACCCAGTGCTTATATAAATAAATAAATCTTTTTTAAAAAATTATAATGAAATAATGGATGCAGAGAGTCAAATGGATGGGTGGATGGATGGAGCAATTAGTGACAAGTTAATAAATAAAAAATTGGATAAAGGAATAGGGTAATTGAGGAAAAGAGACATGGAGGAGGGAAGGTTGGACAGACATTTGGAGGAAGGATACATGGACAGATTGGTGAGTGCAAGATGGATAAATTGGTGACTATGAGGATAGATGACCAGACAAATCATTGAAGCAGGAGTGGACAGGGCAAAAGGGCAACAAGGCAGGAGGCCAAATAAAAGGATGGAACAGCTACCCACCTGTCTGGGCTCTGAGACCAGAGAACCACTGAAAAATCCCCAAAAGGACAAAAACCAAAACCAAGGTCTAGAGCAATACAATACCCACACAGTAGGGGCCTATGGGCTACAGCCAAACAAAGGACAGTGCCCTATAAGAGGACAGGTCACTATCTGTAGGTTCTCACCCGTGCACAATTGCAAGAGACCTCAGGCTCCAGGAACAACAATAATGGGGTTTATTTTATGAAGAGGGTAAACAAAGAGCTTACTGTAGCCACAAGTGACCAACTATCTCACCCAGGTAGCATCACTTTTATGTAACACTGTACTTCCTGGATCATGGAATGGACCAACCAGGTGCAAGCTATGAGCTGATTGGTGCTAAATGGGCCAATTAGCCATAAGATTGAAAAATGGGCCAATCAGACTTGTGGGTGGGGCACCCTGAAAGAGGAGATAAGCCAAGATTGTTTCTTTTCCTCAATTACCTTATTCCTTTATCCAATTATTTATTAACTTGTCACTAAACCATGTCCAATATCAGAATATCAAAACCATGTCCAATGACACAGAAGAAATCATGTTTAATTTAATAAGGGAGCAACAGGCTTTGGTGAGAACATAGAGTAGGCAAGAAGACAGGCGCCTGTCAGCATGAACAATGAGGAGCTCCAAGAACAGCCCAGGGCTGCCCACCCATGTGAAGCAACCCCAACCAACCCTCAGGCAGGCTCTGAGCAAAAAGGTACTCATGCTTAAGAGTAAGAAAATTTACCAGACTTGCCACAGAAATAACAGTCCTCTGACTCTCCACCCACACCCAACTTCCAAAGGCAACCACTTTCAAGGTTTTTTTGCTGATTCATTTGGTATTGGTTTGAGGTCTCTGAAATCCAAGGGGGAGAGATAAGGGTGCTTCCAGTTTTAGGCATTCTCTGTTTTTGCCCAGAGTCAGAATATTCCTCTTTTACAGCATCCCCACCCTGCCACATTCCTTTTCTGCCATTCTTTTTTTTTTTCTTTTAAAGATTGTCATTTATTTATACAAGCACCGGGGTACAGGTCAGAGGTGCGGAAGGGTGAGAGAATTCACCAGAGACAAAGCAGGGAGAACAGGCAGAAGGACCGAAATACACTGCTGAGGGGAGCAGGAGACAAGGCAGGAGAGGTCTGCCCCGCCATGTGGGAATCTCCCTGGCGGGCCGGGAATCGAACCCAGTGCTGCAGAGGCTGCAGACAGCTTCACAGTGCTGCACTCAACCTGCTGCACCACCAGGGAGGCACCCCTTTCTGCCATTCTTTGCAACATAAATCTTTCTAAAGAAAGACCTAGTCTTCTGACTTGCTTCATATGGGAGCCCTTAAATCTGCTACTGAACAATGCTGTCACCCTAAAAATTTCCTTGAGTTAGAGCCCATTTCCTATATCCTGTCTTCCTTGCTTTCTTGATTTAAACATTAATTTTAATTAGGGTTTAAAGTTATTGGAAGCACTAAGTGGATGCACTACTGGATGTACTTCCAATAATCTTGTGATCAACAGCACATGAGATTTAAATGTTGAAAAATGTTATTATTCAGTCTTTACACTCACTTGATAGGTTGGCTGGATATAGAATTCTAGGCTGAGATTCATGTTCCTCTCAATTTTCAAAGACATTGATCCGTCATTGGCTTCTCGCTCCCATTATGGCTCCCAGTATGGTTTTGAAAAGTTCAAAACCTTTGTGTTTCCTGAGCCTTTGTATTTGACACATATTTTTTTTTTTTCCTTCTGAAAACTTCTAGGGTCTTCTTTTTGTCCCCAGTATAGCAAAATTTCATTGAAAAAAAGAAAACTATAAAAAGGAACATTCAAAGAAGAAAGTGTTCTTGCAAATTAAAAATTGGAGAACATGAACAAAAATTCCTATAGAAGCACTGGAAGACCAATATGAGAAAATCTACTATAAAATAGAACAGACAATGTGAGGCTATTTCTGGCTGTACTAACCTCTTTCACATCAGAGGCTTTCTCAGATGTCTGCTACTCCCCTCCTGTTGGCCTGATTTAGGTCAGGACACTAACATGCAGACTGGAAGCTCACTCACAGGTTGGACTTAATCACTTGTGGGTTTTACTGCTCAGTCTTCCTGAGGTCATTACCTTAAAGAAACTCCAATGTCAGCATCTCAGGGGAAACTGACCAGAAGAGAGGCCTAGAGAAGATCTTCTGAACTCCTGCCCAGTATCACAGGCCTGGCAGTGTCCTGGGTGCTAGTGGAAGAAAGCAACCAGTGCAAAGACACACATAACACTGTTTCCAACACAGCCTCACTGTCTATTGCACCTGTGTCCCTGTTTCATCTTCTGTGAGAAGAAACTGTCCCCCTCCAGCCTGGTGTGGGAAGGGTTATCACCACCACATGGAATAGGAATGGACTTGGGGTTCCAGCTGCCACTAACACGGACTTTCTGCTTTTTCAAGTCTCCGCATTACTTCCACCTCCAAAGATACCTGAAATTGACAATCCTTGATCCTTTTGGTTGTTCTTCAGTAGAAATCAGGTTGCTGCTCAATAAGCCTAAGGCGGCAGTGGGGAAAATAAAATCAGTTACTGCTTGTCCCTGTGCATTTCAATTTCTGAAAGGTATATATTTTTGTTTTATCTTCCTTTCTCTTTTTTTCTGATTTTGTCTTTTTTAAATCTTATTAATTTTTGGTTACATTCAAAATTTTACTAACATGTCAGTTAATACAAATGTTCAATCAGTCATCTGTTGGTACAACTTGAGCTGACCTACGAAATCTCAGCCCTGTGTTAGCAGGAGAAGCAGAGAACAGGCTTCTTCCCCCTTAGTCTCCTGAGACCAACCAAATATTCCCCTCAAAGAGCTGTGAAAGTGAGGAACACTCCCATACAGTCTCCTGGACCCGGCTATGGGGAATCAAGTCAGCTCTTGTTTGAACTACATAGCCCATACCCTTTCTGCAGGAGGGCATCCCACCCAGGCCTAACCATGCATCTCACCATCCAGGGTAGTGGTGGGCTCAGGAGTGCACAGGTGATCCATGAGCCCTTCCAGGGTTTAATATCCTTTCCTGCGGTAGGAAGAACACTCTAAGGTGGACAGATGCTAACCGGGAGCTGCCAGAGGCTACCTTCTCCTACGCACAGAAAACACCTGTGTGTAATGAGAAAAACTAAATCCAAGCAGAGATGCATGAGAGAGAATGAGCATGAGAGAGGTGCTGAGGATGCTGGTAGCTACAGAGAGCAAGGAGGGGACAGGATGGAGAGGGAGGGATAGAGGGAGAAGGAATTTCTGGAATAAGATGGAAGGAATTTGGTAACATGGGCCTGCAAACTAGTGACTGACATTCTCAGATGGAAAGCAGGGGGACAAGTGCCAAATAAGGTGAAGAATGTAGAGTCCCCAAGACTGGCTCACAGGGGCATCAGCAATGATGAGAAGGTAAAATGGGAGGCCTAAGAAGGGTGGGATTTTCAGAGGAGCCACAGAACAAAAATAAGAATATCGGAACTCTAGTGTAGGTGTCTTTTTTTTTTTTTTTTTTTTTTTGGTGGGACCTCGCCAGCGGCCTGGGAACGAACCAGCGCTTCAGAGGCTGCGGGCAGCCTCGCAGCCCAGCGCTCAACCGCTGCGCCACCAGGGGAGGCCCGGTAGGTGTTTTTTCTCCCAGCATCTTTGTTGTCATTGCAAAATAAAAAAAGCAAACATTTGTCACATGTCCATTTTGAATCTAGTAGAATCTTCCTTCGGGAAGGACTTGCCCAGGTAAGCTATCCGTGCTGGGCTCAACTTTTCCATATTCACTTGAACAATGTGACAGCCTCACCTCCTGACATTTCTGACACTGTGGCCTATAAATAAACTGTCCCCTCAGTGCAGCATTACCCCACACACACATACCCCCCACAAGCATACACTTATATGCACACATACAAGGAAATGAATAATACACTAATATTCAAAATTGCCAACTTCGCCTGTTGCCATAGTAACCAGCAGCATTAAGTCCTGCTGCTGAAATTTCAAGAGCAGATGACATGAAGTATTTACATGTAATTGCATTGTATAAGAAGAGCTTTTCTTTCATATAAAATATGAGTGTGTCTCTGATGAGATGGGTGTTTATATCACATTACTGTCTAACAAATGCACCACGTCTCCCTGTCCCCCACACAGGCACACCCTCCTGCCCACCCAGTGCATGTTACTCCTGGAATAAAGTGAAAAGCAAGACAGCAAACAGAGATCAGCCTCCACTGAAGCCCCTGAACTGCTTTGGACTGGGGTAATTCCCAACACCTTCAAGGGCTCAAGTTCTTACTTCCCAGATTAAGTAGGGGTGGGAGGGGGGATTTCTACTCTACAGGCTTGTGCACCTGCTCTCCCCTGATGGACCGGTTCCTGCACCACCTGAGTCATGAGAGCTTGGACATGGAGGGGACCACAGACCATGTTGCAGGCTGACATTGAGAGGGGTCCTAGCCGGTTGCTTTGGGAGAAGAGGGAACTGGCCAGTGGAGGTACCACCCACCTCTTCTCACCACCAGGAGGAAGGACCTGAGCTAGGTCAGGATTGAGTCTCATTGATTTTTCCTTCATCCCAGGCTTTCTGCTGATATACTGTAGGGGCAGGAATGGGCACGGTGCAGGTTTTCTGATACCATGCAGACCGGGTGAAGGAGGAGTCAGAGTCCTCAGTGGTTTTGCAGGCTTTTATTGGGATTACCAGGCATATGGCAGGCAGGGGTGCTGAGGGGCCGGGAGGCTGGCAGGCCTCCCAGCCCCCAGCAAATCCGCACTTGTTCTGGGCTCTCTGGCGTTCTCTGCTTCTGCTTCTTTGCTCCTCTCTTGGCTTCTCTTTGGCTTCTGCTCGTTCTTGGCTTCTACTGGCGTCCCCGTGACGCCGCCCTTAAAAAGCCCAGTCTCAGCCCAGGTGAATCCCATCTACCTATGCCCACACCCTACTCCAGGTGCCCGCCATCAGGCATGCATTCAGGACCGCAAGGATCCATCATCTAGCCTGCTGGCGGGAGGGCAGAAAAGCCTGACATTTTCTTTACCCTACATATACTCATGTCATTTTTACAGACCTTCGTGCTTCCAGAGCCACAGCTGTGCCGTTCCGTACCTGACAATGTCCACCCCCAGCCAGACTTCTGACCACGGAAGAACCAACTGTATTAAGGGTCTTGGAGGGGCACCAGGGCCCAGTTCTCTGTGGATCCGGGTAGACGGGTAACGGAGAGCCCTGGAGCCCTCAGTGATTTTTCAGGCTTTTGATGATCTTTATACACAATCTGTAGGTGCAGGGCAGGCGGGAGGGCCAAGAGGCTGGCAGGCCCCCCAGCCCCTGGCGAATCTTTACTCTTTGGGCTCGCTCTGGCATCCTCTCGTGGCCTCTTCCTCTCATAGCTGCTCTCCGCTGCCCTCCACCGCACAGGCCTCTGTGACATGGCCCTTATAGGCTCAGCCTCTCGGCTCAGGTGTGCCCACTTACACACGCCCACACCATACTCCAGGTGTCCATCATCTGGCACGCATGCCCCGAGCCCACACTCCCAAGCACCTCCCTCATTCCAGGGCGCAGGTGATAGTCACAGAGGCCAATGGCGCCCAAGCCTGAGCAATCTTCACTTACCCTACAGGTCTTCATGAACTTTAAAAAAAATCCCTCCAGTCATTTGGCATTCAAACTTCACGTTCAATACTAGAACTTTATTCAGTAAGTAAGTAAAGTTTCATAATTATTTCTTTAATCACATCTTTAATAAGCTTTCTGGGAAAGGTAGAGGTTTTCATCGAGAATGTGCTCATCCAAATAGTTGAGTTCCTTGAGGAAAGAAATGACTTCAAAGTGTGGGGTGATGTTTGATGTTCGAGGTATCCCCTGCTGGGCACCTGCCTCAAGAAAGCAGCTCTCCTCCAATGCCTGTGGGATGGGGAAATAGGGTGTTTTGCAACCATCCCAGGCTGGGTAGGTTCATTGTCAATTCTCACAGGCAAAAAGAGAATTTTGCAGCCTTTGGTATCACTAACACACCTTTAATGCTGAAGCAGGTGACAGGACCCAGGCAGACCGGCCAGGGAGAGAGACAGCCTCAGAGTGATGCCACCGTCATGAGGACCAGAGCTAAGGAGAACCTTTGACCCCCGCTTCTCAGCCCAGGTGCCTGCATTTACATATGCACGTGCCCATGCTCTCTGGGCCCAGGTGTCCAGAGCCACAGGTGAGCCTAGCCCATGCCCCGCTGCTCCGCCCAGCACCCATGGCCTAGGGGGAACGCAAGACCACACATGATGGCATCTGCATAGGCCAGCAGCAGGAGGGCAGAAAAAAGCCTGATTAAGTCCATTTTCCCTACATAGGGACAGGATGAAATGCCTGCAGCAGGGAAATACACACTAGATGAATGAAAGGAAGGAGCAAAGGAACAAATTAATGGTTTTGGAAAGAAGGGAAGGAGTCAGCAATAATCAGAGTTAAGAAGATCCTTAAGGAAAGAATCAAGCTATGGTAGAGGGACTTTTGGGCTCAGGGAAAGATCCAGAGGGAGTCAGCCTGCCACGTTCCCCCATCCCCTCCCTAGCTCTGCAGAAATCCATCCGGGCACAACACCCTGACCATCTGCACACACCAAGCCACACCACCTCTTCCTCCCATCACTGCTGAACCTGGATTCAGCTGTGTGCCCTGCTCCAGTGCCAAAAGAGGAAAAAGGAAGACAAGTATGAAAATGTTTAAGGGTCTTGCTTTAACAAGACTGTGGGGTCATGTTCTGTGCCTAAGAGAGAAGTTACTGTTTGCAGCTTCAGGGCCAAGCCCTTGATGGTGCACCCTGGGGCCCACCTGCAGGGCCTGCTGCCTGCGAGTCAGAGGTCCCCCCAGCCCAGAGCCTGAGTCGGCCTCAGAAGGCAAGGCTCCACGCCTCCCAGCCCACAGACCAGCCCCAGCCCCACCCTCTGTCTTGATCACGTCCTGTGGATTGCACAGCATCTGGTCCTCAAATGTCCCAGGTTCCGTCTCCCTTCCCAGGCACACCAGTCTCTCCACGCATGGCTGGGTTCCTCGGAAGCTGCTCTTCATCCTGGTGGCCAAATTGTTTCTTCCTTGCACTGATAAACAACAGGGCTTGATTAAAGAGTTTCCCCTTTGGGGGGTCTGAGCTGCTGCCTTTCCTTGATTAAAATGTTTGCCAGCTGTTTCCCTGTTCTGGTCTGGGGCTGGAATCTTCCGGAAAGTCAGACACTTAACTGCTTATTAAAAAACTATTTTCCTGGGCCTCTGTGGTGGTGCAAGGGGTTAAGTCTCAGCAGCACTGTGGAGCTATCAGCAGCCACTGCAGCACCGTCTCATCCCCGGCCAGGGAGCTACCCACATGGCGCAGCAGACCTCTCCTACCTCACCCACTGCTCCCCTCAGCAGTGTATTTCAGTAGATCTGCCTGTTCTGCTCCCCACTCTGTCTCTGGGGAATCGTCTGATCCCCCGCACCTCTGGCCTGCACCCCAGTTCTTGTATGCATAAATAAATAAATAAATATTTTTTAAAATAATAAAATAAAAATCTATTTCCCTCCAAGTGATAAATATGCAATTCTCTGTCTTGGAGTTTACCACTCTGGTCCCTTCCATCCATGTCCACTCACATTTGGCTTTATGATCTGGTGCCACCAACTGAGACAGAGCAATTAGCCCTCCACCTTGGGCATTGGAGCCTAAGGCTGGCTCCTCTGAGGGGCTGTGACACTGGGTCATTTTTTAGGGCTCTCCCTCCCCCTAGTGAAGGTCCTGGTCCAGGAAAGCAGTCTGTGACAGCACTCCCAGCACGAGCACTCCACTGTCAACAGCTGAAGGACATCCTCTAAGATAACAGGCAGCACTGGAGTCTCTCAGAGATGATGTTAGGACACTTGAAATCAGAGACCCCTGCCTCAGAGCTCCAGTGCCAGGCCCCAGAAGCTATTTGTGGGAAGTGCAAGAGAGAGTGGGTGGTGGGCTTTTCACTGGCCTCCACCCGCGGCCCCACTGGAGCTCAGGCTGCAGCCAGAGGCCAGCAGTGATGGTGGGTGGCAGTGGTCAGGGCTGTAGGGAGAGCATGGGCCCCACTGGGCCAGCTCTAGCTGCAGGCAGTAGAGAGGCCAGTGGAGCTGGTGCCTGGATAGTAGAATAGACCCATCTATTCTGACCAGTGCTGCCCAGGGCTGTTGAGCCAGTACTGCTGATCTGGGTTATGGCCTCCAGAGAGGCAGCTTCTTTCTATTCTGACCAGTGCTGCCCAGGGCTGTTGACGGGTGACCAGCCCTCTGTATCTGGGTTACCTCCAAGAGATCTTAGCCACTCCTGACTGTCCAGCAAGGCCTCCAGTGCCACTGCCTCCACTGCTATCCAGTCCAGTGTCTGGTACTGTCCATGCTGACCTACAGACTGTCGCTGTGGCTGCTAAGGTGACCCCCTGTGAGCCCCTGAGCTTTGGTGAGTTGGATCCTGGCCCACTGCTTGCTGGCTGCCACACGCACCAGGCCCTTATTGACAGGAATAGCGCCATCTTAGATGAGGTAACTTTTGTTTAGAACTTCTGGACACCGTGGACACTATCTGAAGTGAGATAGTGGCCTTAGAAACTTTGTTTTCCCTGTTTGTCAAATAAACCCCATTGTTGTTGTTCACTGAACCTGAGTGATCTTGCAATTGTGCTCATGGGAGGAACCCCCAAACAGTGAACTATCCTCCACTGGTCACTGGCCTTTGGAGGATAAAGTCCCCTTACAGCTCCCTCTACAGCTCTCTTTCACAGTGAACTCCACTTTGTGGCTCCAGAGCACAGCTGCCCTGACCCATCCCTCCTACCTCTGCCCGCCTGCCCAGGGCTTCTGAGAGACTGGGCTGGAGGGAAACTGGGAGCAAGAAGACCTCAGACAGGTGCACCCAGAGGGCAAAGTCCAGACACAAAATGTTTACCAAGGAGAGGAAAACTTCCTATCTTGGACATTTCTCTGTCTAGTTTTCCACCTATTCTGGCAAAGGTGAAGTTGGCCCATCCATTAGCATCCCCAGCACACTCCACCCCTGCCTCACACAGGGACAAAGAAAGTGAAGACTGGAGACATATTTGAAGGGATGGGGTTTTATGTACTCTTGACAGTTTATCGGTTGAGTCCAGATGTTGGAACTGAACTTCTGCCTCGTCTGAATTTCTTATAGAATTTATGCTACTGGGAAGCTCTAGCAAGATAATAAAAGAGAAGGGTGACCTAAGAGTTACAAGGCAGAGGGGGCAGGCCACATAGTTTGGGTCCGGGCCCCCGGAGACTGCTCACACCTACCATGCTCAGCAGCCTCACCCCACCCTCCTCTGGAAATAACATTTTCAAAATCAGAAAGGCCAGTTGCAAATTTTGACACCATTGCCCAAAAATAAGCAAAACCTCTCGGGAAGATTTTAACACCCAATAAAGCAGTCTTCACCCCAGAAAGCAAAAGGAAACCTTGTTTTAGTTAAATATCCAATTTCAAATTATTTTTATTGCTGTGGGTGTGTTTTGTTTGTTTCTCTTGTGCCAGAAAAAGGAGAGGAAGGCTGCAACCTCTTGAAGAATGAACACACAATCATTTCCTGGAAGACAAGCTCCCAGGCACTTGCTGAGAGCCTCAGCCACACTGACTCACACACCTGCTGGGCAGGGGTGGGCAGTGTGCAGGTCGTCTGCAAATCTGTAGCCCAAGCCTCAAAAACACACCTTTTTGGGCCTTCCCAGTGGCACAGTGGGTTGAGTGCAGCGCTGTGAAGCTGTCTGCCGCCTCTGCAGCGCGGGTTCGATTCCCGGCTGGCCAGGGAGATTCCCACATGGCATGACAGACCTCGCCTGCCTTGCTCACTGCTCCCCTCAGCAGTGTATCTCTGTCAGTCTGCGTGTTCTGTTCCCCCCTTTGTCTCTGGTGAATCCTCTCACCCTCCCGCACCTCTGGCCTGTACCCCAGCTCTTGTATAAAAATAAATAAATCTTTAAAACACACACACACACCCCTTTTCATTGTATATATTCTTAATTAGGAAAATTAATTCCTAAAAAAAGAAAGATCCCAGCTGCAAAAGTGGAAGGTCAGCAACGAGGTAACTGCCCAGCAACAGAGGCCCCGACACCCCCATCTGAGGCACACAGCCCACCAGGATATGGCTGTGCCACGTGACCGACACCTGCTGCCCCCCAAAGCCGCTGGGCCAGGATGCCCACTGTGACAGGTGTGAGGCTGTTTCTATAGCCACAAAGATGTCCAGACAGTTGAATCCAAAGCTGTCTAGAGCAATTATCTCTGGAGGAATGAGACTGAGAGATTTTTATTTTCTCAGCAGTATTTTCTTTTTTTTTCTTTTAAAGATTTATTTATTTATTTATACAAGCACTGGGTGCGGGGGGGTGAGAGAATTGACCAGAATTCAAGTCAGAAGCGCGGGAGGGTGAGAGAATTGACCAGAGCCGGAGCAGGGAGCAGAACAGGCAGACTGACGAAGTACACTGCTGAGGGGAGCAGCGGGTGGCAGAAGCGGTCTGCGCGCCATGTGGGACCCTCGCCTGGCAGCCGGGGATCGAACCGGCACTGCAGAGGCTGCGGGCAGTTTCACAATCCTGCGCTCAACTGCTGTGCCACCGGGGAGGCCCCTCAGCAGTATTTTCTTATTTTTTAAACATAACATATTATTTACGTGTTTTTAAAAGACAACAAAAGAGTTGTCCAGAATAATCCCTCTCTTCAAAGGACAACTCCCACTCCGCAGAGAGGCAGTTGGCAGCCTGGCACTCAGGCAGTAGTGCCACACTTGTCTGGTCCTGCTACTGCCCTTTATTCAAAGGTCAGCAGCCACCTGGGGGTTATCTGGGTCCTCCTTGGGCAGCAGTGAGGTTCTCAGGAAAGAGCGGGGCTCCTCTTAGTGCAGCAAGTATGACCTCCCTGGGCCCACCGCTGGCTGGACTCACAGGGAACCAGCCATTCTGTTCTGTTCCCCTGGGACAGGGCTCATCCCATGCTAAGAATTCAAGGTCCCACCTGGCTTCAT
This sequence comes from Talpa occidentalis, assembly GCF_014898055.3. Taxonomy (NCBI): domain Eukaryota; kingdom Metazoa; phylum Chordata; class Mammalia; order Eulipotyphla; family Talpidae; genus Talpa; species Talpa occidentalis. The sequence continues at coordinate 23,907,502 of NW_023601754.1, read as the reverse complement.
TCATGGGTTGTGGGGAGCCTTGTGACCCATCAGATAGTCCAAGAGAGGCCATGAGTGCTGGTGGAGGGGGGGCGGCCATGGAGGTGGCCTGCTGGGCCTGCCCGCATCCACACCCTGTCCTTCCCCAGCTAGCCCCACCCCCACCCCCCCAGGAGGATACCCTGACTCCTTCTGGCTTCCTCTGTGAGTGTAACTCCCCTCCCTCCCTTCCTGAGACTTGGCCTGGGGGAGAAGGATAAACCTGTTTCTGTTCAAGACCAGCCTTGTCCACTCTGCTGGTGGTGTGCTTCGGATCTGAACAGAAACAGCTTTACAGCATTGTGCCTGTCTGCGTATTTCCTGTGTGTCTCCCGCCTCCCTGCCTCGCTTCACTGCCCCCCACCCTAACCACATTTGCTCCATAGCTCCCCTCAGAGGCTGTTTCCCCCTCAAAAGTGCACAGAGATGTACAATTTTGGGGATCAGATAAACTCTTAAAAGGGCCCAGCAACAGGACCCTTAAAGTCTGGGAACCACTAGCTTAGGACATGCCTGTAAGGGTGGACAAGAAGACTTGAATTGTTTAGCTTTAAAAAAAAATCCTGAAAGTAAAAAAACTCATTCAGTTGAACTTCTGGTCCATCTTTGGAATCAAGTGCAAGCACGATTCAGTTCCAAATGACAAGGTCACCCAACGGAAGTTGTGGGTGGGCGCTCCTTAGCTTTGTGAGACTGGGACCAGGACAGACACCCACACTGAACTCGCTGATGGGGGTTTGCCCTGTCCCTGCGGGTTAAATCTCAGATCTCAGTGGAGACTGTCAGAGTCAGTGAAGATTTCTTTATGTACGGTCTGATCTCATATTATGTTGTTATACAAGCTACACCGTGTGTTCCCTCTTCCCTGACTCTGGGCTTCTTGAGAGCAAGGTCTGTGGTTTTTCCATTTCTGTCTCCAAGGACTCTCCAAAAATGGACACTCCACTGTCTATATTGGGCATCTTGGCCCCAAGCACCCCTGACACCCCACCTTGCACCATCAGCTGCAGACCAGCTCCCCCAACACCTCTGCCATGGCATCGAGGGGTCCTGGGGCCCTGCACCCAGCTGGCCAGCTTGCATTGCCCCATCACCTCCCACTGTGCAGATGGCTTTGAAGCCACACTAGCCCACCTGCCCAGCCAGGGGTTGGGGGAAACAGCTGGCCATTTCTACCCTGGCACCCAGATGCTGTCCATCCTGCCCAGGAGCTGTTTGCTCACTTTTTCTTTTTATGAGGAAACATTGGTTTACAATGTTGCTTGTGTTTTAGAATTATAGCTCCCCCTTCCAGTGTTATCACACCACAGCCTCCACCAAAATACCTTTAGTCCTGCACCCTCAGCCTCTGTGCTCCCTACCCTGATCCCTCTGGTAAGCTCAGTTCTACAGTCAGATTTCTAGGATTTGTTATTGGTTTGGCTTATCTGACCCTTTGTTTTGTTTCTTTATATTCCACAGATAAGTGACACCATCTGGTATTTGTCTTTCTCCTTCAGACTTTTTTCTGCACAATCCCCTCCAGTCCCATCCGTGTTATGACAAATGGCCAGAGTTCACCTTTTTTAAATAGCTTAGCATTCCATTGTGCATGTGCCCCATCTTCCTGATCCACTCATCTGTGTGGGCGCACTTAGGATGTCTCCACAGCTTGGCTACTGCAAAGTTGCTGCCGTGGACTTAGGAGTGCATGGATCCCTTCCAATTCGTGATTTAGCATTCTTTGAGTAGATACCTGGGTGTAGAGCTAAATAGGCACTTCTCCAAGGAAGACAAACAGATGGCCAACAGCCACATTAAAAAACTACTCATGATCTCTTATCTCAGGAAATGCAAATGAGAGCTGCAAGGAGACACCGCCTCACACCTGTGAGAATAGCCCGCATCTAAAAGACCAGGAACCACAGTGTTGGGTGTGGAGAAAAAGGACCTCTGTGCACTGTGGGTGGTAATGGAGACTGGTCCAGACCCTGTGGAAAACAGTATGGCAGTTTCTCAAAAGATTAAAAGTGGACTGTAGGGTAAGTGGTTATCAGGCTTTTCTGCCCTCCAGTCATTAGCGTGGATGATGGATCCCTGCAGTCCTACGTGCATGCCCGATGGGATGGCGGACACCTGGGGTAGGGTGTGGGCCTGCATAGGTAGGTACCCCTGGGCTGAAATTGGCCTTATAAGGGCAGCATCACGGTGATGCCAGCAGAGAAAGAGTAGCAGAAAGAGAGAGCAGAAGGGAGAACCCAGAAAAGAGTGAAGACTCGCTGGGTATTGGCAGGCCTGCCAGCCTCCTGACCCCCGGCACCCCTATCTGCTGTGTGCCTGGTAAAAGCTCAATAAAAGCCTGAAAAAAACAATGAGGGCTCCAGGACTCTACCCGTCTGCTTGGATCATAGAAAACCTGCTCTGTGCCCTTCCTGCTGCTACGTGGACCTACCGTATGACCCTGCTCATTTTTCTTCCTGCCTCTATACCAACTAGGACAACCCTATAAGTCAGTTGGCACTGTGAGCAGGCAGACTGAGGGGCATCCGGGACTCCCTAACTTGCAAGTTCTAAGGGGGTCTGCCATCCAGACTCTTCGTGTGTAAGATATTTCACAGAAGGATTGTGCATGGAGGGAGGAGAGGAAGGATATAATTTCCCAGTGGAATAGCTAAAGTTACCTATCCCCTCATGGGTACATGTCCAGCCAAATAGGGTCAGCCTGAATTGGGGCCTCTAGGCCTGAAAGTCTCATGAGTCTAAGGCACCTTCTGCAGGGAACCCTAGGAGAGGGGTAAAATCAAAGTACACATCATGATAATGACTGCCACAGTCAACCACCCCATGTGTCTCTCACATGTCTCTCCCAAAAGATTCTACATGTTTTGACTCCTGAAACCAGACATGCTCCCCTCGGGGGGCCCGTGCCCAGACCCAGAAACTGCTTGTGGGCAATACAAATGGCAGCAGGTGGCAGGCATTATATTGGCCACCACAAGTGGCCCGGCTGGGGCTCAGGTTGCAGGCACAGCCCAGTAGCAGTGGTGGGCAGCAGGGGTTTCCCTTTCATGCCACCCCAGGGCACGCAGCCCCTAGGTCAGGGCTCCAGGGAGGAGCACAGGCACCACTGGGCCAGCTGCAGCGCTGTGGCTCCTCTAGCCATGGGCAATAGAGAAGCCGTGGATTCGGTGCCTGGATCATAGACTGGACTATCCGGTGCAAGCTATGAGGTTGTTGCTGTGGTCCAATCAGACTTGTAGGTGGGGGATCCTGAAAGAGGGTATAAGGCAGAGCAGGCGCCAGCTTGGAACTCTGGCTCTCACACTGTTTTGACAAGTCCTCACTCTAGGGTGCTGTTCCTAGACTCTGCTTGAGAAGGACTCGCTCTGCTCCTGACCTCCGAAAAAAAAAAGCAGCATTCAGCAGCCGACCTCCAAAGAAAGAGAAGAAGCCAAAAGCTTTACAGAGAGGCCAAAGAGCATCACAGAGGTGGGGGGAGCTGTACCTGCCTCCAGCTTGCCTGACACCTCCGGAAAGTAGCACCAGTCCTCAGGCCTGGTGTCTCAAAGAGCTGTCTGTTGTTGGCATGCACCAACAGCTCACAAAGAGTTGTTAATATGGTGTTTCAGTGCTGTCCAGTACTACAGCCCAGTGCTGCCCAGCACTAATGATGGGTGACCAGCACTCCATGTCCAGCTCACCTCCAAGAGCTATCAGCCAATCCTGATCATCTGGCACTGCCTCCCAGTGCCAATGCCTCCATTGCTTTCTGGCCCGACCCTCGGACTGTTGCCATGGCTGCTCTGGTGTCATCTCAGGGGCCCGACCTGTGAGCACCTCCAGCTGCGGTGAGTGGGCCCCTGGCCCGCTGTTTGCCAGAGGCCACACGCTCCAGGCCCTCGTTGATGTGGATGGCGCCATTTTGGATGGTTGGCCATTTGATTCGGACTTCTGGACACTGTGGACACTTGGGTGAGCTAGCCGGTCACTTGTGGTCTTAGAAACACTTTGTTTTCCCTGTTTGTTAAATAAACCCCATTGTCGTTGCTCCCTGAACCTGAGTGGTCTTGCAATTGTGCACGCAGTTGACCTCTACCTAGGCACTGTCCTTGGACACTATAGCCACCCAGATAACTCTGTTTCACTCCAAGGCCTCAGTTCAAGTCCAAAGCTGAGAAGCAAACAAGCCCTTCTCCATATGTCTCTCTCTGTCTCTCTGCAATTGTCTCCCCTTCCAGTATTATTGTATCTCCAGCTTCCCCTGGCCACTCAGCTCCACCCCTCATTAGGTGGGGCAGGGAACAGGGAACCTCCCTTTTCTATGGATTTCATGGTTACACTACTCCCTCGCACTGCCCGTGTGGGCACCAGAGCCACCGCGCCCATGGCTTTCAACATTCCACCCACTAATGGCGCTGCCGTGCGCAGCTGCATCTTGTAAAACAAGAGTTTCCCTGCCCAAAGTAGGTGGGGGGCCGCTTTCTGTAATTCTCTTTCATCTCCAATTCTTTCAGAAGTTTCTTTCTTGCCCATGAGGACTTTCCTCTCATCCATGGACATCAAAGCCTGGTTAGAAATTTCGCTTAGTGCTGCCTGCATGTTAATGTGTCTAAATGGTCTCATTCTTATTCCTGGTGTTGTAAACAAACGCCCAGGTGTCTGTCCCCCCCAGCCCACATTAACTGTTGCAATCTGCCTGGCCCTCCCTGGACACCAAGCGCCTGTCCCACACCATAATTAAAATTTACTACATCCCCAGCTTTGTCATCCCGACCGCTCCATACAATGAGGAGCATACAACTTGGAATTGTTTTCCTTTTAAATTGCTGTGAAACTGTGAATTACAGCAATTACAGCCAAACTTCAATTATTCAGATGTACGAAAGGAACATGACAGTTTTGAGTAAGTGAATGAAGACTTTACCACAAAGCAGGTTATACAGAGGCAAGTAGCTAGATCTCAGAGCATCCCGCTCCTGCCAACCATGCTGCAGCGGAGAACGTGAGCAACCTGTCTTGCACATCAGAAAGCAGCCTTCTATGGACAAGGGGACAGGCTTCAGGGGGCTAAGCAAGCCTGGAGTGACACCCATGTGAGTTCTGAATGGAAACACCATCCAACTGAGCAGGGACTTTCCAGTAAGCAAATCTAAAAGCATGCTATTATCTCTCATGTGAGGTGACCACACTCAAGGTTAACTCACCATGTCCAGCCAAATCAGCCACCTCTGTGTTGCCTGACTCTTGCCTTCATTCTAGTCATGGGTGCTTTTTTTTTTTTTTAAAGATTTATTTATTTATGCATACAAGAACTGAGGTAAAGGCCAGAGGCACATGGGGTGAGAGGATTCACCAGAGACAGAGTGGGACACAGAACAGGCAGATTGACTGAAATACACTGCTGAGGGGAGCAGCGGGCAAGACAGGAGAGGTCTGCTGTCCCATGTATGTAGCTCCCTGACAAGGGATCAAATTCGTGCTGCTGTGGCTGCAGACAGCTTCATAGGTTGCACCACCAGGGAGGCCCAGTCATGGGTGCTTTTAAAAGTTTCTGCATTGGGGACAAGAAGTGTTAACATGTACCACGAGTCAACACAAACCCAAGAAATTGCAGACTTTCAAATGTCTGTTTTCAAAATGTTTACACTGAGGGAAATGTTAAGCCAGGTTCTCTAATTAGAACAAGTGTTTATGTGATGCAAGGAAGATGGATTGTGGCTGCCAGGAGCTCCAGAGCAGAGGAGGCCAAGGCAAAATGGTGGCAGCGGGTTACAGGAAGCTGGGGGCAGGCCAGCCCACATCTCTTTTAGTTCTTTGGGTATTTAATCAACTAGAAAACCTGCTGCCTGCTGCCTTCACTCCCAGTGGTCTCTCTATTATCACTAAAATAATAATGACAAATTGGGAGAGGCACAGAGGACAGCCCAATGTGAAACCAAGTGTTGCAGATGGCAACAGGAAGTGACAGCCAGCAGTCTTCAGACGCCAAGGGGAGCCCGTCCATCCTGGGGGCCTCCTCCCCTGGGAAGTAAAGTCAGCTACCTGCATTCATAGCCCACCAGGAAGAGGGGATGAGGCAGGAGGGCTGCAGGACAGGGACAAAAACCCCAGACCCAAGCTAAATCAGTCATAGGATCAGTCTTGTCTTGTTTCTATTGCAAAAGAGGAAAGGAAAAATCCTGGAGTTCCTGGGAAGAGGTTTGAGGTTGAACAAAGAGACCACTCCTGTTGCAGTCCGGCTCATCTGTAAAGATGGCCACGAGGACAGGCAGCCATGTCCCAACCTTCTGGTGCTGTCCACAGTCTGGTTTGCAGGTTCTTTCTAGACCCAAACTTCAGAATCCTCTGTCTCATGAACCCATAAGTTAAAGCAGAAATTGGTTTATTATCCTGCACAAAATGATCTTCCAAAGTAAAAATGCAGGCCCACCAAGTACCTGGAACTCCCTTGTGTTCCAGCCTCTTAGGTCCTGATTATTTCCCACATGCTCTTGTGATTTCATTCATTTCTCTGTGTTTCCATTACTCCAAGACTTCCTCTTCCCATAGCTCATCAGGCAGATAACTTCTGCTCACATACCATCTCTTCAGAGACACCAGCCTGCACCAGCCTTCCTCCCCATCACGTTAGATGCCCCATGTGCACTCTTTACCTTCATGACATCTATTCCTTCTTTCCTTCATCCAGAAAATGAAGGAAATTCAGCACAGAGGTAGGCCTTGGGGATTCAGCTACACTTAAGAAAGGAATAGTTCATGCCTTCTTGGAGATTTCCATCTAGAAGAGGCGATGTCATTAGCATTATATAACTGACATTTTATTATGGTATTTGATATTTAAATGCTATGAAGGAAAAATGTATTGAGCTATGAGGAAGCAATAATATATAAAGAAGTTGAGGAATTAATTAGAATTAAAGCACTACCCAAAAAAATGCACAAATGTTTTCTCCCCAGGCCCACTTCCTCCTGGCTGCAAACTCTCAAGAGTGGGGGGGCCTGGACATGCAGCACAGGCAGCACTGGGGGGAAGGGGTGGGCATGAGTTCCCAGCAGGGGCTGGCAGGGGCTGGTGAGAGGAGGGATGCTGAGCTGCTTGGCCATCTTTAAAGGAGGAGGGAAGCTGAACCCTGGCTTTCTCTTCCCTTCCTCCTACTCAGCCCCACAATTCTTTTCTCATAATTAATCCATTTGACAAGTGAGAAAACTATTTTCAAAGTAAACAAAATAAATCAAAATGGTGCTAACTTCTCTCACTAATGTCCTCCATCAATCACGGATGACTCAAGTTTTTAAATGGAAAGATTGGGGGAGCAGACAGAATGAAAGCTTTAAACTCAACTGCTCTCCCCAGTCTGTAACATTAAGGTGCTGGAATTGATTTGTCATTAAAAAGAGAGCTACAAGTATTTTATATGCCCAGAAGGAGGGGAAAAAAATCAATGTTAAACTACATAATTGGGAGAGGGGTTAGATAGAAGAAGGGGGTAAATTCCTTATTGATCCAGAAAAAAATGCAATAAAAAAGAGTCAAACACCTTCATTTAATGCTTCATTTAATGTTGTACAGGGCAGGGTGATGACACAGGAAAATGTGTGTGGTGGAGGCATTAATTCATCAGATCCCGACATGTGTGGATGGGGGTGTGGAAATGACTTCTCAGAGTCTCTAAGGACGGGAGTTAATGCTGTAAATCCAAAACCACAAAGGTAAAGTGGGACACAGAGGAGTAGACAATAGCAAGTGAAGTCTCCCAAGAAAACAAAACAGTGAGAATCTTCCAAATCAGAAGTCAAGTGCTTGCCTCCATGTTACCGATGAATAAAATTTTGCTAGGCAAATTAAAAAGTAAGGGTGGACTCATGAGATTAGTTATAATTTCAAAAGATGAACAATATCAGGTGTTAAGAAGGATGTGAAGAAACTGCAGTCCTCATACATTATTGGTAGACATGTAAAATGGTACAGTTGCTATGGAAAACAAGTTAGCTTTTCATTAAAAAGCTAAATATACAGTTAAATATATGACCCAGTATTTTCACTCCTAGGTATAAACCCAAGAAAATTGAAACTAAAAGTTTATACAAAAACTTGTACATGAATGTTTGTGGCTGCATTATTCATAATATTTTAAAGAATGGAAACAGCTCAAATATCCATCCAATGATGAATTGATAAGTAAAATGTGGTATAAATGTGGTATATCCATACACTGGAATATTATTCAGCCATAAAAAGCACTGAAGTACTGATGCACTAAAACATGGATGACCCTTGGAAGCCTTGTGCTAGGTAAAAGAAAGCAGATGCTAAGGACTTGCATATTGCTTTTCTACTTCTAGGAAATGTCTAGAAGAGGAAAACCTATACACCCATATTAGTCATTACCAATACTCAGAATGTGGTGGTATTTGGAGACCATCTTTAATGAAGAGACAGTAAGGTCAAATGAGTGGACTCTAATGCAATAGACTGGTGTCCTTCAAGGAAGACACACAACAAGGAAAGACCATGTGAAGACAGAGAGGACAGGCATCTGCAGGTCTAGGAGAGAGGCCTCAGAAGACATCACCCTGCTAACACTTTCACCTTGGACTTCAAGCCTTCAGCGATGTGAGAAAATAAATGTGTAGTTTAACTCACCCATTCTGTGCTACTTTGTTATGGCAGCCCTAGCAAAGCACTACAGGAGGTGTGAATGTAACTATTATAATAATATAATAAATTCAGTATCTGACTCTATAAATTATTATTATCATAAGCTGAAGCATATGATAGTGAACTAGCAAAGAGAGAACTAACTACTCCAGGGGTTTTCATCCTATTTCCTTAAGTCTGTAACATAATACTTTAAGGGATTTTTCCCCTATAAAGGTAATAAACAAGTTCCTCTCATGCATGGAGAGCGAACACTGGAAAGATGGTTACTCCCAAATGGGTGGCCCCAGGCTACTCTGCATGGCAACATGGAGGAAATGAATTTTGTGTTATTTCAATCACTGTGATAATCCCTGGGAGGATCATCTGGCTCATGAGAAATGTTTAAAATCAAGAGATACATAATCAATATCCAAATAACAAATTGAACTCAGAATTCGTGGCCCCGATACATTCCTAGAGAATAAACTCTTTGAGTGGATGGGGAAAGCAGTAAAAAATTCTTTTTTTTAAAGATTTATTTATACAAGAACCGGGGTACAGGCCAGAGGTGGGGGTGTGTGTGAGAGGATTCACCAAAGACAGAGGGGAACAGAAAGGCAGACTGACTGAAATACACTGCTGAGGGGAGCAGCAGGCAAGTCAGGAGAGGTCTGCTGCGCCATGTGGGTTGCTCCCTGGCCGGCCGGGAATCCAACAGGCGCTGCAGAGGTTGCAGACAGCTTCACAGAGTGGCGCTCAACCCGCTGTGCCACCGGGGAGACCAGTGAAAATTCTATTTTAAGCTTCTTTGGAAAGTCCCACCACAGTACTTAACACAGGACCAGACAAAAAATTACCCAGATCGTATTCCAGATTCACTAACTGGTGACTTAACATCAAAGTAGCGGCTATTGTCCATATGGAAGAAACTGAGTTTCACGGAACATATTGGACATTACTACAAATAATCTTCTAATAATAAAAGCAATTTAAAATACTCCAATGTTGGAGCTAGAAGGGATCATGCTCAGCGAAATAAGCCAGAAACAAAAAGAAAAATACCGGATGGTCTCGCTCATAGCAGGAATTTAGAAAACCTAAATAAGGGACCAGGAAAAAGGCTAATTAATACAAAGTAAAAAATCAAAATTAACAAGCAACTAGAAACTAGAAACACACTACGGGGGGGGGGTGCAATTGTTTGGGGAATATAACCAAAATGAAAATGCATACATTACGCAAAAATGAAAAATGGTGTAAGAATTATATAAAATAAAATATTAAATAAATAAATAAATAAAAATACTCCAATGTTGATTTTATTCTTCGTCAGTCTGATAGAAAATTTTAAGACGTATACTTCCTATAGCAGGATGATTCATAACAGCCAAAAGATAGAAATATCCATCAGTGGATGGATAAGCAAATTGTCTATCTATTATATATGTGTGTGTAGTAATATATATAATATTATGGTATATACAATATATATACACAATGGACTATTATTCAGTCATAAAAAGAAATGAAGTACTAAAGAATGCAACAACTTGTAAGAACTTCAAAAACATTATGCTCAGGGAAAGAAACCAGACAGAAGCAGTCACGTGTTCCACGATTCGTCTTGTGCTCTATTCCTATATTCAGAATAGGCAAATCCACAGAGACAGAAAGCAGATGGGGAAGCAAGAAATAGGAAGTGATTACTTAATGACGACAATGAAAAAATCTGAAACAAAAGAGAAGCGGTGTTTGCACGGCGTCGTGAATACCCTCGATGTCACGGAATTGCGTGCTTTAAAATGGTAATTGTATGTTATATGAATTTCATCTCAACTTAGAAGAAATTATACTCCTGCGAATGAAGGCGGCTGAGTGTGTCCCCCCCACACACCCTCACCAACACTGAAGGTGGAATCTCCCACAGCCTTTAACTGGGACACGTAAGCACAATCTTACAGCTGCACATTCCCTTTGATCCGAAATTTCTAATTATTGGAATTTATTCTAAGGCAGTGTTTCTCATCTGAAGGCAATTCTCCCTCTGAGGAAACATTTGGCAATATCTGAAGACATTTTTGGCTGGTGCAACTGTGGTGATGGTCTGGCATCTAGTGGGAAGAGGCCAGGAGTGCTGCTAAACACCCAGAGTTCCCCTGGCAGCCCCACTAGGAACTGCCCCAGATAGGGTGGCCAGAGGGCCAAGGTCAGGAAACCCCATTGCAAGGAAATAAGCAGACAAGTGAGCAGTGATGCTCCTTTTAACATGTTAACTATTATGCTATCATTTTATTATGTGATAGTGAAAATTTGTGTATAGTTAAATGTCCACCAAGGAGAAACTAAAGTCCAAATCCATATATTAGAATACTGAGCAACCAATAAAAACAATAATGCAGATTCACATAGAAAGTACTTTAGGGGCCTCCCTGGTGGCACAGGGGTTAAAGTCTCAGCGCTATCAAGCTGTCAGCAACCAATGCAGCATGGGTTCCATCCCCAGCCAGGGAGCTACCCACATGGCGCAGCAGACCTCTCCTGTCTCGCCCACTGCTCCCCTCAGCAGTGTATTTCAGTCAGTCTGCCTGTTCTGCTCGCCACTCTGTCTCTGGTGAATCCGCTCACTCCCTGCCCCTCTGGACTACACCCAGTTCTTGTATGCATAAATAAATAAAAATGAATCAAAAAAGAAAATACTTTAATTTAGGAATGCAATAGGTTCCTGAGTGTTATTTAGCAAACATAATTGTTGCCCAGTCCAAATGATGCGACACCCCTGAGCACTCACATCATCTGTCAGTAATGCGTGGAGTGGACCTGCTCTTGGTGGCAGCTTTGCTCACACTTGCAGCTCCCAGAGCAGTGCCTGGCACACAGTAGGTGCTCAGTAAGCCTTGGAGGAATACCTATATAAACATCCACTAGATTTCAAGTTTTTAAGAGGAAGTTCTGTACAACAAAACAACTTCCATTTTGAAAAACTTTCCATTATGCTGCACATAATTCAATTCTGAAGACTGCTAATTGGACGTGTTAGGTGCTTTCATTGAACCACATTAGTTGTTCCAAAGTCTAAATCCACTTAGCTCTTTGACATAATAGACTTCTCCAAAGATATCCAAGCCTACTTAGGAAACAGAAACAGGAGCATTTAGCCACAACCACAGCTGTCAGCGGGCACCACTAACCCAGCTACCCAGGATTTGACTGTTCGGGGCTACGAGAAACAAGAGGCTACTCAGGATCTATCCAGTGATTCTCCTGACATTGACATTAACGGGTTAAAGCCTCTGAATGTGAGTCACTAGGGGCAAGAAACAACCCAGTCTGTCAATGATCCAACAGTTGACAGAAGAACAATCCACTAGCTTGCTATTCCCAAACTACTTAAAGACTGCTGTTCTCTTAAAAGACTCTTAAAAACAATAGCAACAACAAAAATCATTTTCTTCGACAATCACCTTGGGAACAAAAGAATAAGCCTGAGAACAATTTTTCATTTGACATACCAGAGTTTCTCATAGATTGTTTTTGTTTTCCTCTGTCACTTCCCCCATGCCTCCCACTTTGGGAATAAACAAGGAATTTCCACCAATGTTTCATCCTGACAGACCAGATGTAAATCAGCCTGGCAGGACCAGGTGGGCAGGGAGCTGTGAGGTTCATAGTTCCAGCTCCCACAGGGCCTTTCGACCCACATGGCCCCTCACTCATCCAAGAGCCCATGGCGTGGAGAAGCCTGGGCCAGACAGGATCCAGCTGCACATCCTCCAGGTTTTAAGAAGACGATGCAGGTCAAACAACACATCATGGGCCCATCTTTGGTTGTTTTATCTTGATTTTGATGCTGACCTCAATTCTTTCTACTCTTGGATCTTCTCTGAACAGGGGGACACATGGCTACCCCAGGACCCAAAAATTTAATTTTTCTCTTTACCACATGAATTTCTTAACACAACTCTGGGGAGAGAACTAACTCGTTGTCTTCTCCAGAACACTCCCGTTTTTGGAAGTCACATTAATTACACCCCCAAAATCAATTTTCCCCTCTAGTCAACTGGATAATAGAATTACAGGCCCTATTCCTAGAAAGGGCGCTTAGATAAACATTAGCAGATAATCATATCTGGATTGCCTTCTCCCAGATCCAACCCCCAATTTCCAACAAAGGCTGGGTGGCCAGTACAGATCGGAAATCAGGCCAGCCAGAGCGGGAAGTGAATGACTGTCCCTCAGCCACCAGTGCCTGGCACAGGGGAAGGATGCACAGATTACAGCCACTGCAGATGCTGGCTGTGACCCCACAGAAACTCTAGGGTCCCACCCCTAAGTGCCTCCCCCTTGGCCTTCTCTCCCCTGCACCTTTCGCTACTCCAAAGCTTCCTGTGTCAAGCACATGAAGAACATCTCCAGCCTCCCTCCCCATCCAGAAGCTTCCAGGGCACTAAGAGCAAGTACAATCCTCCCTTTAAGCTGGAGGTGTGGACGTGATGGTTACATGCAGCACACCAAAGACGGGGCCAATTCCCAGAATGGAACATTCATTCCACCTTGAATGAAGACCTGTGACACCTGTCACAAGATCAATTCCACTTTCTCACTTGAAGCAGCATGTTGCAAGGAGATGAGCCCCCCACTGGCAGAGGCCTTCAGGTATCGCCTGAGTGCAGAAGTCTCTATGAGCAGCTCTGCACCTGAGTGGGAGCCTGGACTTTGGGGCCACCCAGCTATCACTTTCAACAACAAAGCCTTACACTTGCACAGGGTTTGGGAAAATGGAAGTCCTTGTGCACATACCATCTTTCTATTCCTCCTCACAGAAACTCTGAAAGAGACATTTTATGCCCTTTTTACAAAGGAAGAAGTGGAAGCTTAGAGAGGTTAACTTAATAGGGAAGAGAGAGGCCTTTGTGTGGCTCTCTGCTCCAGGGCATCTCCATAAATAGTGGGCACTTGGAGCCAGGAGAGAGGGCAGAGGTGGAGACATGGCTCAGACTTCTTCGATAAAGGTTATATTTGAAGTTGTATTTACATATGGAGCCAGCAAGGTAGAGGAAGAGAGTAAATCACTGCAAGCAGCAGAAACCAATTTTGAGTTTTTGATCCTCCTATAATTCCCTAAAACTCCTGTTGTTGACTAAGACAAAGCTGTACAAAAAGAACCAGCACAGCCTCGAAGATCTAGGGGCAGAAATCTGGATGAAGCACTGCCCGTGGAAGTGTTACAGGGCAGGGAGAGGGGCAGCCCAGGCCCTGCAAACCTGCCTACTCTAAATGGGTTCTGCCATCCGCCGCATCAACACAAAACATATGAGACTTTAATGGGAAGGAACTTTGATACAACTAGGAAACAATACAGGAAAGGCAAAGAATCTAGTTTCTAAATCAAGCACCCAAAGTTACCCGTCCCCTCAGGGGTAAGACTCCATCCAAATGGGATTGGCCCAGAGCAAGGCCCCAAAGCCTGCCACAAGTCTAAAGCATCTTCCAATGGGGACCCACAGAAAAGCGTCAGAAACAACCAGACAAGCCTGGAAGGAAAAGAGCAAAATCAAAATCAAAATAAAAGCTGCCATGGTCACCTCCCCACGGGTCTCACCCACATCTGTGTCACCCAGTCCACGACCAAAAGGCAAGCGCAGTTTCTTCACATGTCTCTCCATTCCATGTGCCTCCTCCAGGTCTCCTCTTGGCTCCCCATCCTGTTTCCTTCCTTCTCAGTCTCCTCTGCAGCTTCTTTTCTCCCTGCTCAGCTCCACCCTCCTTTTGTGTGGAGCAGGGAACCTGGAACCTCCCCCTTTCCTGGGGACCCCCCTGTTACAGAAGGAGCAAACGCTGTCATTTGCACTCTTTAGTCACTCTATGCAGACCCCAAGTTCTTGGTTGCCTGGCGGGTGTCTGTAGCAATGCACAGATAGAGCTCTGGGAAGTCCTCTAGGTCTCGGGGAAGGGGCCAAAGCGATTCCAATTTTACTGGAGAAAAAGTAAGTGGTTGGGCCCAGACAACTTGGCAATCCCAGAAAAAAGTATGATCCTTAAGCAACCTTACCTCAGACGTAGGAAGAGTCCCGCGGACTTCAGGCATGGACACCCCATGCTGACCCTTCACAGTGGAAGGTCAATGAAGACTCTTTAAAAATTTTTTACATCATTGTTCATTTTTAATCTATGAAGATTTTTCTTCATGAAACACCACATGCCTTGGTATAGAGCAAAAGCCCTCATTTATTCTGCATCTTCATTTTACCTTGTTGCAATTGAATTTTGTTGTTTCCAATGTCCTATCAATCTGGGGCCATGATTGGTCTTAGAAGTCAGATACTTTGAATTATGCCCACCACCCACAATTTTATCCAAATTAATAAACATCCTTGAAATGATCTGGAATGGAGGTTTGTTTTTAAAAGAATAATGATGCAATAATGAAAAAAAAAAAAGAATCCAGTTGTATTTGATAAACTAAGCTCATGTCAGCAGTCCACATATTGGCCAGAAGAGAACAAGCTCTTCAATGAAGACTCTCCCCCAAGTCTGCATCCAATGAGAGAAGAGGAATAGTTCCTCTTGGCAAAATCAGGGTGCTTTATCAGGTGATGTCTCCACCCTGATTCTGGGGAGGGGACTGCATGACAGCTCACAGGAATTGCTCATTCAAGAAAGCAGCCTCAGCAGAGGACACAGAGCCCAGGCTGTCTCCCCCTTCCTGTCTTCTTCTCAATCCATGCAGAGACAACAGGAGATCAAATGTAGTGCCAACACTTGTGGACGAAGTTGGGGCCATGCTCAAAGTTCATTGCTATGTTCAAGCAACTCATTAGTGATCGCCAAGTAAACAACCAGCCTCCAACTTAAAAACACTCTTAGAGAATTTAAAAATACACCCCTTTGGAAATGAGAGATTTCAAAATATCTTTGGAGTCGAGAACCCTGCTGGCACCCCCCACACACCACAGCCACAGAGATAAAGGACAATCACACCGCCTTGCATCGGGTGCCTGATGGGACCGAGGAGAGTGGCTTCCCAGTCGACAAGACCAGGGAGGCTTAATGAGTTAATGTTTTCAAAAGCTTTCTGAGTGCTTTGATGGGAGCAGCTGCAGCACTACAAATCAGCCTTTCATCTCCCAAAATAGTCTCTTCCTGCCCCTCCAAATAACTGATCCTAACCAGCTCCACCAAGACTACCGCCTCCAAAAAGAGAGGAAAGGAGCTCACAGAACATGACCTCTGAGCAGCCCAAGGTCTCTGATCCTCTCTTCCCTTACCTAATGCACCTTGGCTAATTTTGCCCAAACAGTATCATCAGTGACACATGCAGCTCTGCTTCGATGCTCTGTGCCATCTGAGGAAGCGGAGAAACCCTTCTGCTGGAAAATGAATGCAAATAGATTCTAATCAACAGGAAGAGCTCAATTAGAGCCAAGTTCAGCATGCTTCAGAGGTGTTGCTATTTTCTCTCTGGCTTACCCCCACACAGTTCATTTGAAGGGATCTCTGACCTTGGGAGGGGGTTGGCAACCAGAACTTCTTCACACAACTGCATACCCAGACCAGCAAACTACCCAACCATCTTGGATATCTTCCACAAACCGGAAAAGTTGGAAAGCTGCTATTTACCTACTACAGTTGAGTTTAGAGCTACGGTTCTCCCAGTCTGAAGGTCACTGGGCCTTAACAGCCCCCAGGGAATGCAAAAAACAGACCTCTGTCCCAGTTACTTCAAGTAGTGAGGGGTTAGTGTCTGAGGATTGGGAGGTGAGGCAGTGCAGGAAACAGGGCCCAAATGACAGGCACTGATTTTGGGGTTGTGAACTCAGCACCCACTACTCATCAGCTGTGCAATCTTAGTGAAATTTCTTAACAATCCTGCATGCAGTTACTATTATTTACTCCAGTTTGTAAAGGAAATAATCCTCACATTATCACAAGAAAAAAGAGGAAAATGCTAGGTACCTAGTAATTTCTCAATAAATGTTTGCATCTACTGAAACAGTTCTATAGCAGTGCTATAGAGGTCAAAGGACAGTGTGAAGGTAGAGACCAGGTCACTGTCTGTGGTGCTTGGTTGCAAGATCACTCAGGCTCAGGGAACAATGGGGTTTATTTAACAAATAGGGGGAACAAAGAGTTTCTAAGACCACAAATGCCCAGCTATCTCACAGTATCCAGAAGTCCCAAACAAAAGGCCACTCATGCAAGATGGCGCTGGCCCATCAATGAGGGCCTGGAGCTCATAATGCACTGACAAGCGGCGATCCAGGATCCAACTCACAGCGGCAGCTGGAGGTGCTCACAGATGGGACTGCTGAGATGACACTACAGCAGCCCACAGCAACAGTCTGAAGGCCAGGCTGGACAGCACTGGATGTTGGACCAAACAGCAACAGAAGTAATAATACCAGGAGGCAGTACCCAATGATCCAAAGCAGTGAACAGCTGTCAGTGTTGACCCAGACACGGGTTCTGGTCACCTGTCAACCGTGCTGGACAGCACTGACCAGTAGTGCAGGTCACCATCATCCACCAGGAAGCAGAGTCACACACAATAGTGTTAACAGCTTTTTATGCGCTATTGGAGTGAACAACTAGCACAATGGCTCTTTGAGACACCAGATCAAGGTGTATGGTGCTCCTTTCAGGGTAGGTGACAGGCATCGTGGCCAGGTCTTTGTAAAAGTCTTTGCATCTCTTCTTTCTTGAGAGGCTGGCTGCTGATCCTTCTTATTTCTTTGGAGGCCAGGAACAGAACTTTTAACTGACTCCTGCTCTGCCTTATATCCTCTTTCAGAGTCCCCCCACCTAGAAGCCTGATTGGACCATTTTCGATTCTAGGGGACTAAATGGACCAATCAGCTCATTCTTATTTATCTGAATAAATAATGAGCTGGGCTTGAACCTGATTGGTTCATTTACCTCACACCTGATTGGTCCATTCTATGATCCAGTCACCAAATATTAAAGGAAAATTTGGTGCCTGCATAAACCTGAACTGCCCTGACCTCAGGACAGGCTCATGGGCTGGTGGGCTCCAAGGAGCCACAACCAGAGCTGGCCTCATTAGAGCTAGAGGAACACTGCACCCAGTACTCATTCAGCAGAGCCAGGTGTAGCAATGTAAAAGGTATTGGGGGGTGGGGGGGCGTTGTTTGGCAGTAGCTGCGCTGGCACAGAGGTCCTAACTGGGGCCACATGCTCCTTCCTGCATCCCTGGAGCTTGCTTTTACCTCCTCTGCCAGACCCTGGGGCACTTGGCCAGAGGAACCACTGCTACCTGCAGTCACTGCTGGTGCCTCTGCCTGCAGCCTGAGCCCCAGTGGGGCCACCTGGGGAGGGCCATTAAAGGCCTGCCATCCATGGCCGCCTGCTGTGGATTGTGCTGCCCACAAGCAGCACACTCTTGGGCCCCTGTGCAGAAGGCATGAGGGAGGAGAGCTCTCACGTTCAAACCCAGCTAGCACCAGGGCCAGCCATCTGAGGCCTCCGTGTAGCCTTCCCACAGCCTCCCACTGCAGGACAGCTGGGTGCTAGCCAGAGCCAGTACTTCCAGGAGGCCAGGAAACTCTAGTTGCTGCTGCCTGCCACTTAGGGGCTATGGCTTTCCAACCCGGTTTGCCCCAGGGGCGGGGCTGCCCACAGGCACGAGTGCACCAGCCTAGCTGCCACTTGTAGAGCAGGGGGTGCTGGCTGATGGAGCAGCGGGAGGAAAATCGCCACTGCTGCTGCCAGCCACCTGCAGGCAGCTGCACCAGCCAGCCCTCCAGCTGGACATGTAGGGGAGGCCAACAAAGCCAACATAGGCTGGAAAGAGCTGGTTTTTGCCCTGGGGCTTGTGCCCAGGGATCCAATTTCACCAATACTATGCTTTCTGTTGCATCTAAAGACACTGATGCCAGGGCCTCCCTGGTGGCACAGGGGCTGGGGACACAGCGCTATCAAGCTATACCAGCCACTGCAAAATGAGTTCAACCCCAGGCCAGGAAGCTAACCCACATGGTGCAGCAGACCTCGCCTGTCTCCCCCGCTGCTCCCCTCAGCAGTGCATTTCAGTGGATCCGCCTGTTCTGCTCTCCATTCTGGGGTGAATCCTCTCATGCCCCAAACCTCTGGCCAGTACCCCAGTTCTTGTATGCATAAATAAATAAATCTTTAAAAAAATTAAGACACTGATGCGAAAAAAAATGTTGACAGGAACTCTGAAAAGGAGCTAGTGACCAAGAAATTTTAGGAAAAGCCACATTCATCCTCTGGGAGTTTGACAAGGCACTTTTCTCCACATCTTGAATATATTAAAGGAATGTTTAAGAAACATTTGTTAAAAACCCTTACTTATAAGCTTTTTGGTACAAAAAAAAAAATACCTGTGAACAGCAAGCTAGAGAAATGTTAGGAAGACGAAATTAAGAAATGCTGAAGCAGCACTTTCTCTGCGCGTTCTCTTCTCCCCACAAATAAGGCTCCACGCAGTCTCCCCATATATCTCATGCAGGGGTGAGGCAGGCACTGGGAGGGGAGAGGGGCCTGCCCCATTCAGGGTGTCACTATTGACTTCCTCTGTTTTACTTCTCCCCCCAGAGGGGCTCTTTCTAGGCTGGAGGCCATTGTTCATCCCTCTTCGAGTTTGCTCTTGGATTTAGTAAAGTTCAGGGTGTGGTTTTGCTTTTTAATATCTAACCACATCTCTGGTGTTTTTTTAATAAAAGACCAAAATCTTGGAATCAGACTTAGGCAATTGAATTGTTCATTCATCAATTTCATCTTTGCAACCTTTTAAAAAAAAATAATTGGGTCAATCCATTCACTATCCTAATATCTGCAGCCCCAACTGAGAGCCTTTTGTTTTATTACAAAATCTAAATTAGGAAAGTGCTTCTCCCCAGGAAGGAATTTTTAATATAGAGGAGCAGGAGTCACCCCAATGCAAAGTCTTTGCCAGCAGAGATGAGCCTCAGGCCCCCTTTGCACTGTTTCTTGTGCAAAAAGAACCTTTGGAGCCTACTCTCCAGGCTCTGCAACTCTAGATTCTTTGTTCCCTTCCTGCCCTCTTAAACCTTTATCCTCAGTGAAAGCCCCACTCCACCTCACCAGGGATTGTGGGGTTTTCTCTTGGTTTCAAAAAGGATCCTTAGAAACATGGCTCCATGCCCTGAAGATGAACAGTAGCAAAGCAGCCTTTCAACCCCCAGGCCCTGGTCTTCTGAGCCTCCTTCTGACCTTCCTCAGGATTAGGAGGTGACATGACTTGGTGAGTCCTAGGGCAAGTCAGGGCTAATTAGGCAGCCTCAGGGACAGTGCAGGCAGGGACTTCAGGAAAGTTAAGGAAGTCTCCAGAGATAAGGGCAACAAATTCCTAAGGGGACTAATCAAATACCACAGGACTAGGGGAAACAGGACATTCTGGAACTAGGATGATAAAGAAAAGTATGCTAAGGGCTGGGACACAGAGACTTAGTTCTGGGCACAGAGACAGTTAGGCAGTGAGTGAGACCACCGAGAACTAACCAATCACAAGGAGACTGGTGGGGCTTTAGAATAATCAGGGGAAGAAGGTCTACATTCCCTGAGGCACGACTCCACTTTGGTTTCCTTGCCCCTCCCTCGTCTGGTTCCACCGGCCTGGGAGTCCCCCTTTATTTCTGTTACTTTTCTCTCAATAAACTTTTTCTTTTCTCTAAACAAATCTGCGTCCTCTCTCTTGCTTGTCTGAGTGTAAGCGAAGTTCCTGCTGCAGCTTCATGAGACACCAGCCCATGGTGGTCTAGTGAGGCTGAGCCTGCACCAGGGATTGCTCCTGGTTGGGAGACTAGGCATGAAGACCTGCAATTTCGGTATCACCTGGTCAGAGGGTGAGTAAGGGGAGTCAGTTGTTTGTCCACTTGGTCCCCAGGTGGGGGCAGAGGGTCACTGCTCTACATCCTCCCCAGAGGCCAGGCTACCTTCTTGCAGTCAGTTCTGCCTCAAGGACAAGGCAACCAAGGGTCTGGCAGCTGCGTGCCACACAGTTGTGTGACCCACAGCGGGTGGCCACACAGCCACTGGCCCAGTCTCCAAGATGAAGAAGCTAATAGTTGTCCCTTAAGCCACAGGGTGGTTCTGAGATAAGCTAAACAAAGCTCTCAGCTCAGCTCCTGAAACATGATTAACAATCAATATTTACTGAGGACAGAATAGCCTATCACTGTAACGCACAAATGAGCATTTCACTGCCCAAAAGAAAAAGGTAAGAAGGAATGGCTTCCAATCAATCAAGAGGGAAACTAACACAAAATTGCCTGGTGTTCTCAGGTTTGGAGAGAGCATGCTGGCACAGATGTTACCTCACTTCCTTCCGGTGAATGTGTGAGTGGCAGGACAGGTGCCACCACGCCATTCCACACAGGAGAAACAGTCCAGGGACTGTGCAGGGACTTGCTTGAGGCCACAAGGCCTAGCACAGATCCAGAGCTGAGGTCCAGGTCTTCTGCCCCCAAGTACCACATTGCTCCCACTGGATTAAGTTGTTTCCCACTTTAAACCATGAGCAATGGGCAGAAGAGCTAAAAAGAAACTTCTCCAAAGAGGAAATGAAATGGCCAACAGGCATATGAAAAAATGTTCAACATCCCTTGTAATCAGAGAAATGCAAATCAAAACTACAATGAGATACCATCTTACACCAGTGAGAATGGCACATACTAAAAAAACTAGCAACAACAAATGTTGGCGAGGTTGTGGAGAAAAAAGAACTCTCCTGCACTGCTGGTGGGAGTGCAAACTGGTCCAACCACTATGGAAAGCTGTGTGGAGATTCCTCAACCTACTAAAGATAGAGCTTCCATATGATCCAGCAATTCCACTCCTAGGTATTTACCCAAAGGACACAGAAACATCAATTCCAAAGAGCACCTGCACCCCTATGTTTATAGCAGCACTATTTACAATAGCTAAGCTTTGGAAACAACCCAAATGCCCAAAAATAGATGACTGGATCAAGAAGATGTGGTCCATATACACCATGGAATATTACTCAGCATTCAAAAAAGATAAACACAAGCAATTTGCAGCAACATGGATGGAGCTGGAAGGGATCATGCTCAGCGAAATAAGCCAGAAAGAAAAAGAAAAATACCAGATGGCCTCACTCATAGCAGGAATTTAGAAAACTGAAATAAGGGACCAAGAAAAAGACTAATTATAATAAAGTAAAAATCAAAATGAACCAGCAACTATAAAACAGAGACACAATACAGGGGGGGAGGAGGGAGTAGGATCAAAACAAGGGGGGGTGGGAATTGTGTGGAGACTATAACCAAGATGAAAATGCATACATTGTGCAAAAACGAAAAATGATGTAAAAAATATATCAAATCAAATCAAAAAAATCAAAATCAAAAAAATAAAATGAAATAAGCCATAAGTTCCCTTCTTCATGCCTACCCAGTGCCAGGAGACCCGTGGGGACGTTAACAATGGCAGCCTTTCTCTTGATTTTGATTTTGTTCTTTTCCTTCTAGACTTGCCTGGCTATTTCTGAACCTCTCCTATGGGTCTTCACCAGCAGGTGCCTTAGACTTGTGGCAGGCTTTCAAGCCTCAGTGGCCCTGCTTTGGGCCAACACTGTTTGGCCAGACATTTACCCACCAGGGGATTGGTACCTTCAGGAGCTTGATTTGGAAATCATATTCTTTGTCTTCTTGTTGCACACTAATTTAATAGTGTTGCACATTATTAAAGTTTCTTTTCATTAAAAGTCTTACATGTGGCAGATGGCAGAACCTATTTGGAGCAGGCAAGTTTGGGGTACCCTCACCATGTCCTTTAACAATTGAACTCTTTTAAAACTAGTGTCCTTCCAAACTTGTTTCACCATAAGCCCTTTGTGCAGATGACACCAGAACTGCTTGAAACAATCTTTAAGAGAGTTTTCCACCATGGAAAAAGAACTCCCCTTACTTTTTTTTCTGGGCCTAATTCATAAAGTGGCCAGTACCTACAATGGCAGGATGGGGATGAGGATAAAACATCTAACCCAGTGCACTTAGGCAGTGATCAATAATGGCAGCCTTAGAAACCTTTTTTTAAAAGAAATAATGCATTCGATAAGGGCACAAATCTTAAGTGAATTGTTCAGTGTACACACCCATGTAGCCACTATCCAGATCAAGAGGTAAAACTCTCCAGCACACCAAGGTCTCCCTCAAGCCCAATTCTAATCAAAAACTTCCCCACACACCACCCCCAAAGGTCACCAGTTCCTTCCTTCTCTCAAATAGATCAAGTTTGCTTGTTGGTTTTTTTTTTTTTTTAACTACTTATAAATGGAATCACACAGATTCTGATATTTTTTATGCTTGATTTCTTTTACCAATTATATCTTAGAAATTCACACATGTTGTATGTAATAGATTAGTCTATGAATGTGCTACAATTATATATACACTCTCCTTTTGTTAGCAGACAGGGGCACCCCAAGAACCCCAAACTTATATGATCTAAAGGGATCCTGCCATTTGCCACATAAACACAAAGCAGACTCTTAGTGTGTAAAATCTTTAACAGAATGATTGTGCATGGAGAGGGAAGGTGTGGAAGGATATAATTTCCCAATAAAATACCCAGTTACCCATTCCCTCTTGAGTAAATGTCCGGCCAAACAGGGTCAGTCTGAAGGGAGACAAAAAGCTTGCCATAAGTCTAAGGCACCTTTCAGTGGGGAAGGGGGGAAGGGGTCAAGCAAGTTTGGGATGAAAGGGACAAAATCAAAGTATACATCAAGATAAAGGCTGCCATTGTCAACTTCCCATGTCTCTCTCACCCACGTGTCTCTTCTAAGTGTGTCTGCTTGTCTCTCTTGCACGTGTCTCCTCCAAGTCCCCAAGTCCTTGGTGCAAGTCCAAAGCAAGTCCAGAAGCAAGCAAACAAGTCCTTCTTTTTCATCCTCTCCTGTGTCTCCCCTTCCAGTCTCTTCTGTTTCTCCCGCATCTCCTGGCCACTCAACTTCACCCCTCATTAGGTGGGGCAGGGAACATGGAAACTCCCTTTTTTATGGCCATGGCTCTGTTACATTAACTGTAGACATTTGGTTGTCTGCAGTTTGGAGCAAGCAGGAGCAATGCTACTATGAACTGATTTCTTGTGGGTCTATAGAGTAAAATGGGATATTGAGACTTAGCAATTATTTTTATCCACCACCTGAAATGCCCCTCCAAAACACACTCAAATTACTGCCAGATCTGGAGCCAGATCTTACACATCCTTCACAGTCCCACAAGATATGTCCTATAAGGTGCCCAGCAGGTATCTCCAGATATGGCACTGGATGAAGATTTAGACATTATCATGGAAACACTTAGCTTAGAGATTTGGATATTAAGGAACCCTTCTGAAATTAACTCAAAGCATGCCAGTAATGCTCTATTATTCCTATTTCTCAAACAGAAAACCTTCAGATGGGTTACATAGGTGTCTGGTAGCAGAAGTGAAGAAAAAAGATATTTTCACACAACTGTAGGTATTTGGAGTTCTGGGCTTTCTACAATCACAGCTACCAGGCGATAATGTACCAGCTTGGGAGAGTTTGCAGATCTGTTTCTAGACTTGAATATTAATTAGATTCTATCATTTCTTGCAGAGCACAAAATACAGTAAAGAAATCAGGCAAACACATCCCAGCACCCTTACTCTCTGAACAGTATTACGGTACTATTTTTACTGTACACCTTCTACCAGTGCTTAGTCCTAGCAGCACATCAGAATCTCCCGTGGTGGTTTAAAAAATTATCTATGCCTGAACTGACTCTAATCTGTTAATTAGAATCTTGGGAGAGATGGGAGGCCTAGAGTAGGTCTGCGTGTGTGTGTGTGTTTTTTTTAAAATGCCCCTAGTGATTCTAATGTGCAGCCAAGTGCTGAGAAACATCATCTAATACCCCAGCTTTGTGTCTTTTATAAAAGTGGCACAGATGAGGAACACAGAGGAGCTGAAATAATGTCCCCAAAAGCTTGGTCTCTAGAAATGGCATTCACTACCAAACCCTTGAGTGACAAACCTGAAATAATTCCGCCTTCACATTCCTTTGGATCCTGAGAAGCAAAAGTGCTGTATAAACATCAGATATTCATACATTTCCATTCATGAGCTCTAAAGTGATATCTTCAGCCATTTTCCACCTTTAATATTTTTGAAAATGAATGTGAAAAAAGACCCAATCTCTTTTCTCTAGGTGCTCTAACACATGCCTCAGAAAAATACCAACATTTCCACTTTGGGGAAAACAATTTAGCTTTACTATTGTCAATATTTACTTTGATATTCTCAGATCTTTCCATACGACATTATGCAATTAATTTCACAGTGTAAGCCCTGTCTAACATTACCAGCTCATATCAGCCTCCCATCCAGAAAAGCTTTTAGGTGATAGTCTTCTACAGAGCAGATTTCCTCCCTCTCCCTTATCACAGCACAGAGCCATCAGCAAATTAGTCATTACATTCCACAGAGCCAGCCGATACCTCCCCTGTCAATTGCTGAATAGTCGATTACAGTCTGGACATACACATTTTACACTGATTAAAAAAAGAATTACAGCCATTGATTCTGCTTTTTAAATTAAGGGACAACATCTCTGTAATATGGAATTACAGAGACTTGGCTTAACAAAATGGTTATTTAAAAGAACGAAAATTGAATTTAGAGGAAAACTCTGTGACCAAGACAATGTGACTTTCCAAAAACAAGGAGTATGAAATCGGCTAGCCTCTCTAAGCCCAAAGATTAAAAGACCCCAAGGAACGTAAACTCTAAACTAATATCGATACTGTGTTGAAAAGCCAAAATGTTAATTTCCTCCAGCATTGGCATGGATTTGCCTCACTAGCAAATTTTAGATATGAACACCAAGTCAAAAATAATTCTCCAATGACTCTGAGCATTTTACCAATGACAACAGATTTGAAATGCATTTTCAGAGCAATGACAGGGAATTAAATAGATTTCTAGTGCTATAAAGCTTAATATTACCTTAGAAAGTGTTAAACTGTCTGCTCATCTTCCTTGCGGCTCATTTGGTACCTTGTAAGCACTGAAGAAAAGCTAAGTGCAGGAGCACTTTATTAATGTACCAGAAGCCGCATCAACGCTAGCATGCTTAACACCTTTAGAAAGTTTTTGAGAAATGTAAAACAGTAGGTGAGCGCCTAAGAGGCTTAAAGAAAAATATCACCAACCCTCACCTAAAAAGTTGTCTCTTGTTTAAGGGCCAATTATAAATTAGGGATACTTGATTCTTGCAAAAAACAGTCACAAGTAACTGCAATCTATTATGCTTCCTATGAAAATAATGCAGATTCTAATTAGTTTTTAATTGCTTGCTAAATTGGTCTGATTTTGTACAAAATAGACTTTTAAAGAGCTATGCATGAGATTATTTCCAATATTTTCCTGAGAAAGCTCTCAGTCCACCCAACTTGAAAGCAGTAAAAGCTAAGCCTCAGAGGTAGATCTGCAGAGTGAGACTTGCCTTCACCCCCATGAGTAGGCCTGAATGCAGAAAACTTAATTTTGGATGTAAGCAAACCTAATCAGAGTTGACTGAGATTCTAGAAATGTGAATGTGTTCATCTGTGATGCTACTCCTCCCACACTCCCCTTTTGATGTTCTAAAAATGTTTTTATGGTCAAATACCAACTATTCTTATAAATATCAACAGAAATGAGAAACTTAGAAACTTGACCTGCTTATCATTGACTACTAATATAGTATCTCCCACTTCCTATGAAAGTGGTTCTAATTTGAAGCATTCAAGAAAATATCCACTTTTAGTCAAAACTGAAAAGCAAGTAAGCAAGTATCAGATTTCTCTCCTGCCTTAAATAACTAGAAAACTATACAAAATATATCAGACAGTGATCTTCCAGACATTAGATGCTAGGCAAGACAGGATTGTGATACCTGAGAAGAGAAAAAAAAGAAGAGAAAAAAAGAAGAAAAAGAACCACAATTATACCAGCTTACCATTGGAGGTAGTTTCTAGGTCTCAGTACAGGCAGGGAAGAGTCCAGTTGATTCACTAAGATAAGGAGACAGAAACCAAAGCTTGTGGCCAAAGCAACCAGAATTTGCAAAGCAAAGTACTGGAGGAGATACACAGGGAGCTCCAGAAAATGCAAAGTGTTCCCTTGCATACTGGTTGAGTTACCAGCCTATGTAAGTGTGAGAACAAACTACCTAAGACTGGAAAAGGGGTCACTAGAAAAGAGTAAGCAGAAAAAATGTCACTCTTACAGCCAAAGTGAAAAAAAAAATCTCCTAACACCTGGGCACCAGATCCAAACAAAGGCAAAGGCTAATGAAACTGCTAACCATCAGTAATAAATCTTTTTTTTTTTTTTTTTAATACAAGCGCTGGGGTACAGGCCAGAGTGCGGGAGGCTGACAGGATTCAACAGAGATTGAGCAGGGAGCAGAACAGGCAGACGACAGAAATACACTGCTGAGGGGAGCAGTGGGAGCAACAGGAGAGGTCTGCAGCACCATGTGGGATTCTTGCTGGCTGGCCAGGACCGAACCCACACTGCCCAGGCTGCAGACAGCTTCACAGCATGGTGCTCAACCCACTGCACCACCGGGGAGGCCCCAGTAATAAATGTTAAAACAGTCAGGAGAAAAAGATTTGTGACAGCAGTCTACTGCTTAGAAACTATGTAAGCCAAACAACAATGGAGCAACATGTTTAAATACTGAAACTATCAATTTAGAATTCTCTAGGCAGCAAAAGTCAAATTTCAAAATTGAAGACAAATTAAAGGCATTTTCAGATAAACAAAAACTGGAAGAATTCATTGTTAACAGACCTGTATCAAAAAGAATGATAAAGGCAGAATATAATGCCAAATAGAAATTCAGACGTACCCCTATGGCAAGGGAATTAGATATAAAAATAAACAACTGGAATTGACTCAAGTTAAAAAACTTCTAGACAGCAAAGAAAATACTAGATGTTTAAATAGACACCCTACTGAAAGGGGAAAAAAATTATACAATATATAACTGACGAGGGATCAATAACAAGATAAAATACATACAGTTCAACAGCAGAAAAACAAATAACCCTATTAACACATGGGCAGCAGATGTGAACAAACAATTCACTAAAGAGGATATCCAGGAGGGGCCTCCCCAGTGGCGCAGCGGTTGAACGCTGGGTTGCGAAGCTGCCCGCAGCCTCTGCAGCACTGGTTCGATCCCCGGCCACCGGGCGAGGGTCCCACATGGTGCGCAGACCTCTCCTGCTGCCCACTGCTCCCCTCAGCACTGTACTCCGTCCTTCGTCACTCTGCCTGTTCTACTCTCCTCTCTGGCTCTGGTGAATTCTCTCACCCTCCCATGCCTCTGACTGTACCCAGTGCTTGTATAAATAAATAAATCTTTAAAAAAAAAAAGAGGATATCCAGGAGGCCAAAAGACATATGAAAAAAATGTTCATCATTCCTAATAAGCGAGAAGCAGATTAAAACTGCAAGGAGATACCACTTCAGACTGGTAAGATGGGCACATATGAAAAAGACCCCCAACAACAAGTGCTGGAGAAGATGCAGAGAACCAGGAACCTTGGTATATTCATGTGTACTGGTAAGTACGGAATATGAACTGGTGAAATCATTATGGAAAACAATCGGAATTTACCTTAAACAAGGACGACTAGAAATATCATACAACTGGCAATCCCACTCTTAGGCATATAGCCACAGAACATGAACTCAATAACAATGCATCTATGTTCTGCAATAGTCACAGCAATGTTATTTATATCGCTAGGACATGGACACAGCCTAGATCTCCTTCAATGGGAAAATGGATCAAGTTGTAGTACTATGGAATATTATATAGCCACAAGAAAGGATGAAATGCATTCATTTTCAACAAAATGGAGGGAATTTGAAAAAAAAGACTGTAACAATAATTTTCTTTATATGTAATTCTAGAAAATGCGAAAGTATGGTGACACAAAGCACATCAGCGGTAGCCAGGGTCCAAGGGTGAGGGAAGAGGATTGATTGCACAGAAAAATGAGGAAACTTGTATAGTTGATAGAAACATTCGATACTGTGACTGAAATGAGGGAACTTGTATAGGTGATAGAAACCTTTGATACTGTGATTGTGGTAGTGGTTATACAACAGATATATTTGTCAAGACTCAGAACTGTATACTTAAAACTGATGATCTTTTATTGTAATAAAGAGAAGCTGATAAAAGCTGTTTAATAAAAACTTCAATAGCCAAGAAAGTTCTGAAAAATAAGAAGAGAGTGGGAGTGACTTCCCCAAGTCATAACTAAAAAAAAAATCTTGATTCATGATTGGAAAACAGTCCTTCTGATCAAATTTAATTGAGTGCTAGTGGATCTTATAAGAAAATATACACATTCACCTGGAGATCAGCCAGGAGTATTTAAGCACAAGGGTGAACAATAGACAAACATGGGAATTTAGTATGGTTCCAAATAGGTGGGGAAAGAATGGGCTATTCAATAAACTATATCGAGAACTTGCTTAACTCTAAATAAGTTCCATGTCATACCATATACAAACCCAATTACAATGGATTAAGAATGTAAATGTAAACAAGATTATAAAAGTGCTAGAAGTTAATATAACATATTTTTATAATCTTGTAATAGGCAAGTCCTATGTAAACAAGCCACATGACCCAGATAAGCAGATTTGACAACTGAAGTAAAATAGCATAAACAAAGCTCAGACAGATCAGCAGGAGAAAACTTCATATGTATATATGTATATACACATACACACACATACATTTACACATACACCTATATATTTAATATTGCAGGGTTTGGTGCCAGCCTAAATAAAACTCCTGTAAATCTTAATGAGAGCAATAGACAATGTGAACAGGCAACTTTCAGAGAAGTAGATATAAGAAAATATAGTTTAAAAATATCAAATCAAATAATAGTAATCAAATAAACACAAAAAATAACAACTTTTTTTTCATTCAACGGATATTTTCTTAAATTTGATATTTGGTGTTATCAGACTCTTGGGAGGATGGTAAACCAATGCTCCTCTTTTAGAAAACAATCTGACAACAGTAATCAAAATTTAAATTCATAACTCTCAACCCAAAAAGTTTTCATCTAATAATCTAGTCACAGAAAACCCTAGAAAAGTCACTAAGTATTACATTCTTTTGTTTATCTCTTTGCTATAATCAAACACTAGCAACCTAAATAGGGGAACTGGTTCTGATTCACCCATCTTTGACAGATCACTGCTTTTGCCTACAAAGCAACCCTTCCATTTCTAAGAACAGAGTTCCCCTTTTCCACTGCAAACTGCTCTTCTAATCACCAGGCCCAACCTGTTGCCCATGAGAGCAAAAATGCTACTCAAAAATGCTCCTCAGGCTTACCAGTGCCTGGTCAAAGGGAAAACACAAAATCAATCAGATTTTAGAGCCAATCAGATGCTAGGTCTCTCCCTCCTTGCGGGACCATAAAGACTGGAGGTACTAAGGCTATATTCTACACCACGTGGATAAAGCCAAAACACCAGGGAAGGCACAGCTGAAAAGATGGGGCCACACAACCAAGCCAAAAATCAACTCTCATCTTCAGTCCTCCCAGTTGGGGAATAACCCTCACAAGCCTGAGTTGGGTTTTTCCACTTACAAATGAAAGGATTCTGACAAATGTATTATCCAGACATCAAAATTAATGAGGTAGATCTGTGCAGAGATTTCTACAATGTAAGGAAAAATACCAAAAGCAATTTTCGGAATAATGCAATCCTATACTCATAAAGGAGTTTTTCCTATTAACTGTGAGAACTGGGAAAAGAATGTTCACTTTAACACATAACTTTAACACGCATCGTGTGTGTTCACTTTAACATATTTTTAAAATGTGTGTATATGTGTGTATGTATATATATAATTTTTAACAGAATAAAATGTTCTACAACTAGTGCCATGATAAAATTTGCATCATCTAATCATCTACTTTAGTCCGTTTTAATTTCCATAGAAGCCTGTGGAATTTTCTCCCTAGAAAGGAATAGAACAGCAAAATGAATTCTAGAAGAAATGTAAGTGAATTACACCTACGTGCTCATCAGTGTTTTATATAGTTTCTTCCTCCATCTACTTCTGAATAGCCAAATCTAGAAAGACATTTTGTCATCCTCTATAATAAGTAAATTCTAGAAAAGTGGAATATATACATTTGAGATCAAACAACCTCTGGCTGAATGAATGAAACCATACTCATATATGATGCAATAAGAAGAAACTGAGGAAGACACTTTTAGAGATCTCAAATAAAGAAAATATAAAAATCAAGGTATAGAACTTTGCTACCTGCCACAAATTCAAAGTGACATGAAGGGTATACCATAAAGACAAGACATATAGTAATTCAATCAACCGAGTAGACAGCCCTTTATCTATGACAGTGTTTGTTGTGAGGTGTGTGTGTGTGTATTTATTTATTTCATGCACAGAAGAACTGGGGTATAGGCCAGAGGTGCTGGGATGAGAGGATTTACCAGAGACAGAGTGGGGAGCAGAACAAGCAGACTGACTGAAATACACTCCTGAGGGGAGCAGTGGACGAGACAGGAGAGGTCTGCTGTGCTATATGGGGGGTAGCTCCCTGGCTGGGATCAAACTCAGGCAGTAGCAATGATAGTGCTGAGATTTAACCCAGAGGCCACTAGGGAGTCCCCACTTCGACATTTTTGATGATGAAGGGCCATTTATTTATCATGACTGAAGTGTCATTGTTTGACATTCTCACTAGCGTTTTGACAGTACAGGATTTCCCCCCTCAGGTGTGGTCACTGTAGTCCTCCCACCACTGAGGTACCCATGGTCTTCCACCATAGTCCATTGTGCTCTCCCGTCTCCCCTCAATTCTCACCCTTCCCCCTCTGAAAGCCACAAGTCTTTGGTCAGCTTTCAAGGGTTGGTTTTAACGAGTTCGATCCCCCGGGGGCCAGGGCGCAGCAGACATCTCCTGACTCACCCGCTTCTCCCCTCAGCAGTGTACTTGGGTCAATCTTCCTGTTCTGTTCTCTACTGTCTCCGGTGAATCCTCTCACCCCCCACACCTCTGGCCTGTGCCCCAGCTCTTGTATGCATAAAATAAAATAAATCTTTTAAAAAAATTTTAAAAAATAAAGTTTATATGACTGTTTTTTTATCTCAAATGTCAAATCCACATCCATCCAGGACTCTCTACCCCCTTTACTGACAGAGGATGTTAAACTCTTTATGACTGAGGCAAAATGTATTCTATACAACTTAAATAACACTACAAGTCTATCCCCTAATAACTAATCAAAGGAATAAAAATTAATGTTTATATTTAAATTAAGAAATGAAATTTGGGGCCTCCCAAATTTGCGAAGCTGCCCGCAGCCTCTGCAGTGCCGGTTCATCCCCGGCCACTGGCGAGGGTCCACATGGCGCGCAGACCTCTCCTGCTGCCCACTGCTCCCCTCAGCAGTGTATTTCGTTGGTCTGCCTGTTCTGCTCTCCGCTCTGGCTCTGGTGAATTCTTTCACCCTCCCACGCTTCTGACTGTACCCAGTGCTTGTATAAATAAATAAATAAATCTTTAAAAAAAGAAATGAAATTTGAAAAACTATCACAATAGTTACAAAAATGACAAAAGTATTACCTCTACCTAGCTACTTATTATGCTCTTGACACTCTTAACTAGTTACAAGAAAATATATAAAATCTAAACTCCAAAATAAAGTAGAAATTCAACTGAAAAACCAATTTGATTTTTTAAGTTGAAAAAATGACTTTCAAATCAATATTTGGCTCAAGATGATGCAAAATTAACTAGCATAACTTTTGCAACAGGATTTAAAGAGTAAAATTGCTTTTTCAATGGTCAAACAAAAAAATCTAACAAATCCTTCCACATTCAGTAGCATCTGAAAAGTAAGAATTTTAAGTTATTCAAATTTAAAAAACAAACATAATTATACTTAGGAAGAAACTGAATACTCTTTCTGAAACACTAAAATGACATCAAAATACAGTGTGTACCTCCAAGGGTCACATATGCTGCACTGGCATTACGGCCCATAATGCATTAGCAAAAATATAACAAGATTCAATTTTATTATTTCATCAGTATTACTTTAATCAGTAAGCATATTAATATCACAAATACTTTTTTTATAAATATCTTTAAAAGATGTGTTCTACAATATGATATCAAAACCAGAGTTGGTGTAGGTTGTTTAGGTAATCATTTTGACTGTAACACATTTGATCAGAATACTGTTATGGTGAAAGTTAAGCGCCTTCTTTTTTAATCATTCAGCAACAGTGAAAATGCTCTACATATGCATAGCTCTGAACAACACTTTTCTGTTTCAAACCTGCAATGGTATCTATTACTGTTTTGAAGATTACATAGTTCAACATAAAAATGCATCCCACTCAGACTCTCAATAATAAGTCTGATTAGACAGATAACCTCCCAATCATAAAAGCTTTTATTTTAAGACAGTATTATGCAAATGCAGCATGGAAATCAGACTCACTATAATTGGGATAAAAAGACAACTGGAAAAAGAATACCACACATTTGACACTTACTGCATTTTTTGTGCACTCATTTTTTCTTCCTCTTCTCAAGTGCTAGATGAAAGTGTATTTACACTAGAAAGTTCCTAATAGGCATATCGAGAGAACCATTTACTTAAGAAAGTCACTTCTAAACAGAAGTCCCCAAATAGTTTCTATTGCATGTTTCTATGACCTTTCTTATAAAGAGTATTTTATGTGCAACACCTGCAGATAAAAATAAACCTATATATCACTCAAACCCAATCATATATCAAATATAAAATGGAGACAGACATGAAGCAAACTACAATAGCAGCAGTGATTCTTGGGGTAGCATGTGCAAAATACAGTATGTTGCTATTTATTTACATCATTGTGGTCAGAAAAGAAATGTGCCAAAACTTCCTTTTCCATTCCACTTGAACTGGTTCCCCACAATTGAAACAAACATCTCCTGCGACATTAAGTTGTCATCAGCTTGTGTGATCCCCAGTTCACTCAACCTTTTCTTCTTCAACTGGCCTTTTTGTGTGGAGGCTGCAAGTAGTTCACTGAGAATTTCACAATTGCCTTCGACCTGTTCGGCAAGGTCCGATCTTGCATAGAACTCCATTTTACCAGTTGCACACTGGATGAGCTCTTCCAGATCCACTCTTTCAGCTGCATCTCCCTCTTCATTTGTCTGAATTTTAAGTGCTTTATTTTCTAGAGAAACAAATTATAGAAATTAAAGTTAAGTACACAAACTAGCCCAAATAAAACATATATTCCTACCATATATTAGAGCTTTGGAGTTTTCCTGCCAGGGATTCCTGCTACATGTGATTGGATTTTACAAATTCTTGGACCAAGGATCCAAATGAACAGTTGTCTTCACATCAAGATTTCCTTACCTTCACATATTACCTTTGAATTATTTTTTCTTTTCATTCTAGAATCTCATTATTCCCACGCACTTCCTGGTATTTACTTATATACTAAACTCTGTGTTAGGAGTTGGAGTCAAAGACAAAACAGTATCACTTTTCCTAAAGGACTTTCCACTTTAGCAGCTAAGGAAGTGCTAATGCTGGTCAGTTTTTGTTTTTGTTTTTTTTTTTTAAAGATTTATTTATTTGTTTGTTTGTTTGTTTGTTTGTTTGTTTGTTTATATAAGCACTGGGTACAGTCAGAAGCACAAGAGAGTGAGAGAATTCACCAGAGCCAGAGCAGGGAGCAGAGCAGGCAGAAGGACCAAAGTACACTGCTGAGGGGAGCAGTGGGCGGCAGGAGAGGTCTGCGCGCCACGTGGGACCCTTGCCAGCGGCCGGGGATCGAACCGGCGCTGCAGAGGCTGTGGGCAGCTCCGCAACCCAGCGCTCAACCGCTGCGCCACCAGGGAGGCCCTGGACAGAATTCTTGATGTCCAGGATAATGCCTACCCCTGGTGTTCCTTTCATTGCTGTTAAAAAGCAAGAGAATTTTGCAGCTGTATTAAGATCACTAATCTGGGCCTCCCTGGTGGCACAGGCGGTTGAGCGCTGGGCTGTGAAGCTGCCCGCAGCCTCTGCAGCATAGGTTCAATCCTGGCCACCGGCAAGGGTCCCACATGACACGCAGACCTCTCCTGCTGTCCTGCTGCTCCCCTCAGCAGTGTATTTCGTCAGTCTGCCTGTTCTGCTCCCCGCTCTGGCTCTGGTGAATTCTCTCATCCTCCCGTGCTTCTGACTGTACCCATTGCGTATATAAATAAATAAATAAAAATAAATAAATAAATAAATAAATAAATAAATAAATAAATCTTTAAAAAAAAAATCACCAATCAGTTGACCTTAAGGAAAGGAGATAATTTAGGTGTGCTCTTCCTAACCAGATGAGCCTTTTAAAGCACAGTGTTTTCTGGCTGAAGTAAAGAAAAGCGCAAGAGAGTCTCAAAACTTGGGATTTGCCTTGAAAGGGGCTCTCTGTTGGTGAGATGGAGGGGATCTTGGGACAAGGACCCGAGTGTGGCTTCTAGTTGTAGACATTATTGTCCAGCCAACAGTCAGCAAGAAAATGAAAACTTCAGTCCTACAACCTCAAGGAACTGGATTTCACCAACATAAATGAGCTGGGAAGTAGACTCTTCCCCTACAGCTTTCAAGTAAGAGCCCTTCAGAGCTGACACTTCAAATTTGCCCTTTGAGCACAAAACCCAGCCACACCCAGCTGGACTTCTGACCCACAAATCTTTGAGGAGAAAAAGAACCCCCAGAGATATAACTAGAGCAGACCCTGAAGGAAAATGAGAGCTACTCATGCTGATCCTTTAAACTTTCCTCGTCCATGTCAATTTTTAATCCTTCTCTAACACTGAGATTTCACAGTAATCTGGGACATGGTTTAAAATTCATGAATTTCCCACTGAGTTAGCTCAACTTTGCTGCCAAGAAAGGCAGGTGACAGGAAGGCTTTTACTTCTACCAATAAAAAATAGAGGAAAATTCCACGAACCACTGCAGTAAATGCAGCCTGGCACATTCATTTCTCCGCTTCCATCCTTGAAAAATGACAGCACTGCCACCACTGCTATCATTGGCCTGTTCTTAAGCCTATAAACTTAGAAAGTCAAACATGATAAGAAGGGAACTGTAGCACCACAAAAACCATAGTTCCCGGTCTTGAATGAACAGCCAAACTAACTGACCTTGAAAGTTTCTTTCACCTTGAGAGTATGTTACAGCCTTTCTAAGCTTCTCTACCTCCATGCCCAAACATATGTCAGTTAGTTATC
Organism: Talpa occidentalis; assembly: GCF_014898055.3. Lineage (NCBI taxonomy): Eukaryota > Metazoa > Chordata > Mammalia > Eulipotyphla > Talpidae > Talpa > Talpa occidentalis. Next base: position 23,871,522 of record NW_023601754.1, on the reverse strand, counting down.
TTTTGTAAAGAGGGGAGGAAGACTCAGAAGCTTAATCAGTTTAATGCTGAAATAAAGTAAATTAGATCTGGCTTTTACAATAAAAAAATTACTAAATATAATCTTACCTTCAGTTTCATCTTGGGCATTTTCTTGCAGGTCAGAGAAAATGGTAGGTTTCACCAAGACAACACCATAACCTTCATTATTATGTATGACATTATTCACCATAGATATTTTGGGAATGTCATAATGTTCATCTAAGAAGTCCTGTGACATTGAAAACAAATGTTTTAAGGAACTGTCACATTCAACACTGCCTGCTTTAAAAATCTTCTCACTTTTTTTTAGGCTCATCTAAAAATAAAGTAGAAAAGCTATGCTTATTAATATGTGGTAACACAGTCTGAGCTCTGAGTGACACAGCATTCTTCTGTGATTTCTGCAGATCCACAGACAGGCAAAACATTCTCACACGAGACTTCAATCACCAACTATAAATTTTATTAAAATTTATATACTATTTATACATTTCAAAAACAGAAAACAATAGAACCCAACATGGGAATTTAATAAAAAATAATTATTTCTTAGGTAAAAGAACTCTAACCTTTAGAAAAGGGTATTTCAGCAGGTGCTCACCTTAATGAGTATTCCTTCCTTGCAGTGATGGATTCCATTGTCACTCAGGGTGCACTTACTCCCAGGGTATATTTCTATACCAGCACCCTACAGGTTATAATTTAGGGTAAATACAATCAGTTTTTTAAAGGAAGGAATATAAGAGGTTTATTACAATCACTTCTTAGACTTTAACACAGCACTAATGTAAAGTGCAAATGTAAAGTGTTTTATGGAAAGTTCTAGTAGGTGTTTCTAATCAACATTTCCATTTGCTCCATTTCCAGCAAGATGACTATCATTTATCACTTTCAAAAAACCACACACACACAAACACTGGCTACAAGTACCAACACTTAATTACTGACCCACTCTCTTTCATTCTGGACAAATCAGTTTCCTGATTCTGCCAAAAAAAAAAAAAAGTTAAGAGATACACTTATTCTAAATGACCATCCTCTCAGATACTCAATTAGTTGGAGTACAGTATTTGAGTCTGGTAAAATATTTTAATTTGAGGATAGAAAAAGACTCCATTTTTTAAAAAAAAAACACCAGTTTTAAAACATATCAACCTGACTTAGAAATCACTTCTATGAAAGGAAATAAAGGCAAAACACTACATGACATGCACCTCAAAAACATCTTTACAGATACATCACCCAAAGCAATGACAGTGAAGGCAAAGATAAACAGCTGGGATTACATCAAATTAAAAAGCTTCTATACAGCAAAAGAGACAATAACCAAAACAAAGAGAAACCCCACTGACTGGGAGAAAATTTTTGCACACAACACTAGTGATAAAGGACTGATCACAAAAATCTACAAAGAGCTGATGAGACTCAACAAAAACAAAGTAAATAATCCAGTCAAATAATGGACAGAAGAGCTAAAAAGGAACTTCTCCAAAGAGGAAATGCAAATGGCCAACAGGCATATGAAAAAATGTTCAACATCACCTGTAATCAGGGAAATGTAAATCAAAACTACCATGAAATACCATCTCACACCAGTGAGAATGGCACATATTAAAAAAACTAGCAACAACAAATGTTGGCGAGGATATGGAGAAAAAGGAACAATGGAATATTACTCAGCAATCAGATAAACTCATGCAATTTGTAGCAACATGGATGGAGCTGGAAGGGATCATGCTGAGCGAAGTAAGCCAGAAAGAAAAAGAAAAATACCAGATGGTCTCACTCATAGCAGGAATCTAGAAAACCTAAATAAGGGACCAAGAAAAAGACTAATTATAATATAGTAAAAATCAAAATCAATAAGCAACCATAAACCAGAGACACACTAACATGAGATAAACAATTAATGGCCTCCACTACTATAGATATAAAATCAGCAGCCATTCCAAGTACCTTGTTTATATAATGTAATCAGAAAGATCATGCGCAATTTAATTCTAGCTCGCTGTATCTCAGCACTACATGATAACAATAAAAAAATAACAGGAATAATATATTTCCTGATACTATGCTAGGCACTTTTAGGAAGCAAAAATGATTCAAATCTCTATATTTTTTTAAGAAATCATTCATGGAGTAACAAATGAAAAAGTTGCTATTAACCATTTAAGACACATTTACCACATGTATGCTAACATTTTTCTAGGCTTAGTAGTATACCATGAGAAAACATTTATTATTACTTGCCACTTTGGTATTTTCTAGAACATCTATGGCTAGATATCCCATCACATACCAACCTAAGTCTTCTGAAGAAAGGTCAAAAAAAAAATGCCAATTGGGCCTACAGCTTGGGATTATGTACAAAAAAAAAAAAAAAAAAAAAAAAGATTTAGGGGGTGATTATATGAGATTATATGAAATGTAGCTAAACAACAAATAGTTAAAATTAAATTTCAAATTATCAGGAATCATGTAAAACTTGAAAAAGAGAACAATTTTAGCCAGCAGCCACCTAGCAAATGAGATAATCACTTTTAAAATACACTGAAATTGAACAGATATTTGGTAACTAAAAACTTATTGAGAAGACTGCCACTTCTGAAATGTTGAAGCTGATGCCACTATACCTCCTGCTGGGCAAAAGTAAAAACCACAGACACTATATATATACAAAACAAACATAAGAAGACCGAAAAGCAGAGAGATGACAGGTCAGCTAGAGAGACCTCATGGCCTGATGAGACGACACAATGCTGCATTCCTCAGACTTGGAGGTGAAGAAGCTGGCAACCCACAAACACCAGACACAGGCCAGAAAAGCCTCCCCAAAAGCCTACTCTCTAACCAAAGGAAAAGTTAGCCTAAGAAAACAGAAACCTTTCAAACAAAAACAACTCTAGTTTAGCCAATCCCCAAAGGAAAAAAAAAAGTGATCTACCCCAATCTATGCTGGCAAATACCAAGAAGGGAGCCTAGACTTCTGGCCTGTAGCAGCTATAATCAGGCACCCCAACATCCCCACTGAGGTAGTGTCAGAGAATAAGCAGGGAACCAAGATTTCCATACCCACCAGTCAAACAAGGTCCTTCCCCTGGCAGGATCAGTTCTGGACTTGTATCTATAGCCACAGTCACAAGGCACTGCACCAACTCCTGACTGGAGTGGTATCAAAACAGGTCCAGTAGAGTCTAGACTTAATCCACTGGCCAGTGCCACAGGGCAATATGAAGCTGGAATCCCCAGCACACAAAACATTAACAAGGGTCCCTGCACAGCAGTAACAGGAGTACCCTGCAAAACTGGGCTGTTGCTGGAAATCAAACTTGGAGCTTATACTTCTATTGCCACCTGGCAGTAATAAGATAGCCTCTATTCCATCATCCTCTCCTGGGGCGGTATCAGAGAACCTTAGTTGAAAGAGAACAACCAGACTCTCATAATATAAAAGTGTCCAGGTTCTAGCTGAAAGTAACGTGTCACATCCAAAACCAGGAAGATGTCAAACTGAGTAACACAATCAACAGATGCCAAAACCAAGATGTCAGAGATGTTAGAATTAGCTGACAATTATCTTAATGCAGTCATGATAAAATGCTTTAATGAGCAGTTATGAACATACTTAAATGAAAAATGAATGGCTCAACAAAGAAAAAAGCTCAGCAAAGAAACAGCAGACATAAAGAAACAAGCAGAAATTTTAGAACTGAAAAACATAGTAACTGAAATAAAAAGCTCAGTGAATGGGCTCAACCGCTAACAGGGCAGAGTAAGTAATTAATTAATTTGAAGACAGAACAATAGAAATTACCCAATCTGAACAAAAGAGAGAAAATACACACTCAAAAAGAGCAAGTAAACAGAGCCTCAAGAACTATGGGACTAAAACAAAAGACCCGAAATTCTTGTTATTATGAGTCCTGGAAGGAGAGGAAAGAGTTTGAGGCTAATTTGTGGCAATATGGATGGAGCTGGAAGGTATTATGCTAAGCGAAATAAATCAGAAGGAAATATAAAAATATAGAATGGTCTCACTTAGAGGGGGAATATAAGGAAACAGAACAAATAAGGGGTCAGGGAAAAGACAAAACTAGCACACAAACCATAATTCTGAGTCACACAGCACAAGAAGGCTGAGGAAAGGGGTCAAAACAGAGGAGGGAAGAGCACGAGGGACTGTGGTGATGGTCATGGATGCCATGGTGGTGGAAGTATTATGGGGACACACATAAGGGGCAAAATCAAATACTGTACAAAAATGTACAATGATGTAAAAAAATTTTAAAAATAATTTAAAAAAAAGAGTTTGAGGCTTAAAAAACTCAAAGAAATAAGAACTCCAAAATCTGGGAAGAGACACACACCTACAAATTCAAGAAGATGAGCAAACCTCCAACAGGATCAAATTAAAGAAATCCAAGCCAAGATTACTTACAACTAAACTTCTAGAAGGTCAAGACATCCCTCCCTCCACCACTCCCCGAAAATCTTGAAGGTAGTCAGAGAAAACCACCACCACACACAGTCACACATAAATGACATGACAAAGGATTTCTCATCAGAAATGGAGGCCAGAAAAAAAGTGGCACAGTATTGTTCAAGGGCTAAAAGAAAAAAGTTAATCCAGTGAAAATACCCTTTAGGAATGAACAGGAAAGCAAGACAGTCTAAGATGAAGACAAACTAGAAGAATTTGTCACCAGCAGACCTACCTAACTGAATTGCCAAAGGAAGTTCTCTGGACAAAAAATAATAAATAATAAAAGGAGAAATCTTGGGTCCCAGAAAGGGTTAAAGAAGACAATTAGCAAAATTTGTAAATATAACAGGGCTTCCTTCTCTGGAGTTTTCTAAATTATGTTTGATATTTGAAACACAAATCACATCATTTTGCTGATATATCAATTGAGGAGGGCATCTTGGAAGACGAGCTGAGTTCACCAAGACGTCTTATCAGTCCTGTGGAACACTGGCAGTGTGTGCTTATTAATATGCTTGAAACCTTGCCTTCTAGGTGGCCTGCACAATGCCCCCAAGTAAGACTGTTATCCTGTCCTTAAAAACCTTGAGATCTGGCACTGAGTTGGCCTTCTTATGAATGAATGAAAGTCTTTGCAGGCATCTATTTCCAGAAAGGGGAGACTTTATCCACACTGAATATTTGCATTAGAAAGTGACTTTCTCTTCCAAAAAAATTTCAGCTGCCTTTACTTCAGCACTCACAGGTTCGCCGCTCACTTGCAGTGAATAATGATTCTTGAATCATTTCAGCCACCCAGAGCTAGCAGACTACATCATATGTAGCTGGGTCCAGCCTTTTCTTTTAATATCACAGACATTTTGCTCTCATCGTGATCATCACACGGTGAGAGAAGAATATTCTCTGTGTCTGGTTTCCTATCCAGGTCATTACAAGTTTCTCTGTATCTGATTAAGGCCCTCCTCGAATTTTTGTTAATCTCATTGTTTTCAATGAAGCAGATCTTTTAACAGCTTCCGTTACTTTGTTCTTGTTCTTCAAGATTGTAGCTTTGGTAGAATGGGACATGCCTGACTGGCGAGCAATAACCATCACTGATTTTCTACTTCTGTAATCATTAATCACTTTTAACTTCATTTCCAGGTCAATCTCTGGACGTGGACTCTTACTGGCAACATTTAGCAGTGGATTTTATAGGCGCAGGGGCCATAATGACAAAATAACTCAAGATTAAATGAAGTACAGGGGAAAGTAATTCTATGAAGAGACACAGTAAACATGCATGTGTGAGTAAACAGTATGAGAGGCTGCTTCCAGGATAAAAAAACACTATCACAATGTGGTGGCTACACTGCCATTAGACAACAGGAATTTTGGGACCACCATCACATATGCAGTCCTCTGTTAACTAAAATATTGTTATGGGGCACATGATATACTTCGCTCTAATTGGTGAAATGACATCATCAGTAAACTGTGATAAGTTACGCATATATAATGTAATACCTAGCATAACCACTAAAAACTTTTGTATTAAAACGAACATTCAAAGAGATGTTCAGGTAACCCACAGGATATCAGAAAAAAGAGAAAAGTGAAAACTAGAGAACAGAAAAAGAAACAGAATTATAGACTAAAAACACCAATAATTATATAAAATGCAAATGATCTAACTACACCAATTAAAAAAAATGGCATGTGATTATTCAAGATACTTTCACTTGAGAAAGAAACCCAGATTAGGCAAAGGGAATGAAATAGAAGATTTTAAGGAACTGTTGGGATGTGGCCATGGAATTCTCTTAGGAGGAATAGGAATGCCTGGACCAGAGGATTTGTAAAGGGATATGAAATTAAAGAACTACAAAAATATGGTCTCATTGGGTCTCACTCTATCTGAGTCAGACCTGGTCATCTTTCTGGAGCAGAATATACAGATATCTCTTTGCATGACATGCAGGTCTTATTGCCAAAGCCAGATATAGAACATTCATTCCCAAAAGTACTACTGGGAAGACATCGAAGCTGTGGCCTTAAGAATTTACATGTGATGAAAAACTGGAAAAGTGTGTTGGGAATAGGGGGTTGTGAATGGCCAAACAGTTGTTATGATGGACCTAACCAAACTAAGACAATTATCCACAATAAAATCTGCACTACCAAGAGATCAAGTATATAACACCTCTTGAAAAAAGTCTGTGAATTTTGTAGAACAATGTAATTCTCTAAGGAAAGATGCACATAAACTTTATACACATTCTCTGAAAGGAAACCTGTAACATCTGGAAAATACTGAAAAAATGCACTGAAAAAATCTAGTGCATCCTACACATAAATCATTCCAATCATTTCAAATATCCCAACAGATTAAGCTTCAATTCTAATAAACTAAGTTTTAAAATGAAACATCTATAAATGATCAAATTGATAAGTTTTCAAAAAACATTTTCAACATCAAGGTTCATATTGTAGAAAAACCATACAAATTTAAAGAATGTGGCAAAGCTTTTAATCAGTGTTCATATCTCACTCAATATCTGAGAATACATAAAGGAGAGAAGTCTTTCAAATGTAAAGAATATGGCAAAGCCTTAATCATTCCTCAAGGTTGTCTCAGAAAGTCTTCTTTGAAAGAAGACTTACAAATGTGAAAATGTGGCAAAGCCACATATTACTATTTTAATATCAGAGAACTCATTCTGAAGAGAAATCTTAAAAAAGTAAAGTATGTGATCAAGTCTTCAGCAAAAGGTACAGCCTTACTCAACATCAGATAATGTATACTGGAGAGAAACCCTACAAATGTAATAAATGATGACTGAATTTTGTACACAACATATACTGTAGAAAACACCAGAAAAGACACTTTAAAGATGTAAGAATTGTAGGAAAGTATTTGAGAATCAAATATAAATATATGCCAGAGAACTTTAGTAGGGCAGTAAGTCAGTAATACTTTTTATATTTTATTCTAAATCAGAATATTTATTACAGAAAACATAACCCAAAATTAAAACACTTAGATAACTTATTAGCATGCTTCAAATTATCAATGAAATGGGTATTTAGGCAGGTATAATTATTTGATGTATCTTTTGTATATCAACCCTATTTGAATTTTTAAAGGAATTATTAGCATAATTCAACTCTCAAATCGCTTCATTCTATGTCTTTATTCTTTGTTTGTATGTGAAATCATGTAGCCGATTATTGCTGCCTCAAAGATACTTTCTGTATTAGGTGAGATTTATTCATATCTACCTGACCATGGAAGATTAATGGCACTGTAACAGATGATGTATGAAGAAAATAAATAGAGATACTGTTTGTAATAGAATTATAATAGTGATGTTAGTCACCAAGAAGTATTCAGGCATCATTGTTTGCATTAAAGACAGGAACATTCTGGATTTTAAATAGTTTTGCCAATTGCTCTTAAAGGAAATAATGCAAGTACATATTTGAAATCTTGATGCCTCTTCATAATAGCAATAAGTAGAAATCATAGATTTTAAGTGATATGATTGAAACAAAGAAATCTTCAGAGATAAAACTATAGCTAACTTTGCCCTTACAGGGCATGAAATTTTTGTACATCCACATTTACTAATTAGTCTCACTCTAAAAAAAACCACAGAAAGTACACCACTTAGACCATTCTATCAGATGAATGGGGATGTTTCTCTAATGCATATTTGAACAGATTCATGTGGTGATATTTTCAATGCTTTAGACAGTGGGTGAACATAATACTTTTAATTAATAAATCTGAATTTGTTTCAAGAGAAAAAGAAACTGGAAAAGTGGATTAAAAAACAAGGCCAAACTATATGCTGTTTATAACTCACTTTAAACAGAATAGTATAGGCAAGTTGAAAGCAAAAGGATGAAAAAGCATATATTATGAAAACATTAATCAAAGAAAGCAGATTTGACTATACTATTATCAGATAAAGTAGACTCCGAAGCAAAGAAAATAAACAGAGAAAGATAGTAACATTAATGATAAACTCATAAAACTAAATGGAAAAACAGAAGAATCCACAATTGCAGTTGCAGACTTCAACATTCCTGTCTCAATGACTGATAGAATTAGAATTAGACAGAGACAAAGAAAGAATATAGAAGAATGAGCTGACATTTATAGATGCTTTCATCCAACAATAGTAGAAAACACATTATTTTCAAGTGTTTGTAGAATGTATATCAAGATAGACCATATCCTGGACCATTAAAAACAAATCTCAACAAATTAAAAAAAAAATTGAAATCATATGGTGTCTTCTAACCACAATAGAATCAAACAAGAAATTAACAGAGAGAAAGGTAACAGTAAAACTCCAAACACTTGGAAACAAAATAACATACTTCTAAACATAGCATTAGTTAAAGAAAGAAAATACAACATACCAAAATTTGTGGAACACAAACAAAGCAGAACTGGAAGGAAATTAAAGGCCTAAAAAGCATATATAGGAAAGTCTCAAATCAACAATGTAAGCTCTAACCTAGAGAATCAGGGGAGGGGTGGCGGTTGGGGGGAGGGGACAAGCAAAGGAAGGAAATCTTAAGCACAAGAGCAAGAAAACAAAATTAAGAAAATCAATGAATGGATTAGGAAGATGTCATACATACCACACATACCATGGAATACCATTCAGCAATAAAAAAAGATAAACTCTTCCCAATTGTGACAATTTGGATGGAACTGAAGGGGATTATGCAAAGTGAAATAAGTCAGACAGAGAAAGACAATTACTTGATGGTTTAAGTTATATGTGGAATGTAGAGAAACAAAACAAAGGGTCAGATAAAACCAAAGTAGTAACAAACCCTAGAAATGTGATGATAGAATTGAGGCTATCAGAGTGGGAGATGGAAGGTGGAGAGCAAAGTGGGAAGAGGCACAATGGACTATGATAATAGAGGATTATGGGTTCCTTGGTAGTGGGTGTGATATAGTAACATACACCTGAAGGGTGTGATCCTTTAACTCCTAATTACATTCAATGTTGTAAATCAATGTTAAGACAATAAAAATTTTTTTTTAATTTAAAAAAAAAACCAGCAGTAACCCTCCCACCCCTGCTGAAAAAAAAAAAAACTAATGAAGCAAAGAGTCGGAACTTTGCATAGACCAACAAAATTAAAAAACCTCTGGCAAGATTAACATGAAAATCCTTCACCGCTAGCCTAGTGCTCTGTAACTTATAAGCACATCCGTTAACTCACACAATATGAAATAGGTAATTTAAACAGCGCTCTATTAAGGAAATTGAATACATAATTTAAAAGCTCCCAAAGAAAAAAATCTTCAAGCCAGATGATTTCATTGGCATATCTACTAAATATTTAAAGAACTATCATCAATTCTATACATATCAGAAGAGGAAAACTTACAAATTTATTTTATAAAACTAGTGTTACCCTGATACCAAAGCCAGACAAAGACAGTAAAAAAATTTCGGAGCGAGGGTACTTCAGAGCAATATCCTTTATGACCTTAGAAGCAAAAGTTCCTAATAAAATATTAGCAAATATAATATATAAATATATTTAAAAATTTATATACTGTGACTAAGTAGGATTTATTCCAGAAATGAAAGATTGTTTGAAAATTTGAAGATCAATCAATATAATCTACCATTTTCTTTCTTCCAAAAAGAAAAATCATGTGAAAATATCAATTTGATAAAAACTGATAAAAATCAAAAAGCATTCATTATAAAAATTCTTAGAAAACTGAAGTAGAGAATTTCCTCAACTCAATAAAGAATATCCACAAAAACCTATAGTTAATCTTATACTTAATGGTACAATACTGAATGCATCCTTCCTAACATGAAGAAGAAAGTAAGAATATCCGCTATCACAACTTTTTATTCAAGAGGGTGGGAAGTGCCAGTCATTGCCATAAAGCAAGAAGAGAAAACAAAAGACAGATAGCTAGGGAAGAAAGAAAGAAATTGTCTCTATGTGCAGATGACAATATTGTCTATATAGAAAATCCCTATTTGCATATGATGCTATTGTGTATATAGAATACATAAAAACACTCCTACAACTAATAAGTTCAGCAAAGTCACAGGATACAAAACATACATACAAATATAAATTACATTTATACTAGCAATGAGCACATGAAAATTAAAATTGAAAATACATTATCGGGCCTCCCTGGTGGCGTTAAGATGCAGCACTGTGAAGCTAACCGCAGCCACTGCAGCACGAGTTCGATCCCTGGCCAGATAGGTGACCCACATGGCACGGCAGATCTCTCCTGTCTTGCCCGATGCTCCCCTCAGCAGTGTGTTTCAGTCAGTCTGCCTGTTCTATTCTCTACTCTGTCTCTGGTGAATCTGCTCACTCCCCATACCTCTGACCTATACCCCAGTTCTTGTATGCATAAATAAATAATTTTTTTAAATTAAAAAAAAGAAAATACATTATCAATTATAATGATTCCAAAAAATTAGCTAGGTACAAATCTAAACAAAACACATATAAGACATGCATGCTGAAAACTACACTATGTTTTGTTTTTTATTTTATATATATTTTACATCATTCTTTATTTTTGTACTATATATGCTTTCTTCTCTCAGGTGTAGTCCCCATACAGTTCCCATCATCAATTCACCCCCACACCATCACCATAGTCCCTTGTGCTCTTCCCTCCTGTTTGGATCCTTCTCTCTCCTCCTCCCCTGCAGAATGTCTCTGATTTATAGTTGCTTGTTATAATTTTTTTTCTTGATCACTTATTTGGCTCCTCCATATTCCTCCTATAAGTGAAACCATCCAATATTTTTCTTTTTCTGGTTTATTTCACTGAGCATAAGCTCTTCCAGCTCCAACTATGTTGCTGCAAATCACATGAGTTTATCTTTTCTGATTGCTGAGTAATATCCTGCTGTGTATATGTACCACATCTTGATCCAGCCCTCTGTTTTTGGGCATTTGGGTTGTTTCCAGAGCTTACCTATCGTAAACAGTGCTGCAATAAACATTGGGGGGCAGGGCCTCCCCGGTGGCGCAGCGGTTGAGCGCTGGGCTGAGAAGCTGCCCACAGACTGCAGCGCCGGTTCAATCCCCGACCACTGGCGAGGGTTCCACATGTAATGGCAGACCTCTCCTGCCGCACCCGCTGCCCCCCTCTCAGCAGTGTATTTCGTCAGTCTGTCTGTTCTGCTCCCCGCTCTAGCTCTGGTGAATTCTCTCACCCTCCCGCACTTCTGACTGTACCCAGTGCTTGTATAAATAAATAAATAAATCTTAAAAAAATAAAATAAAGGGCCTCCCCGGTGGCACAGCGGTTGAGCGCTGGGTTGCGAAGCTGCCCGCAGCCTCTGCGACGCCGGTTCGATCCCCAGCTGCCCCCTGGCCACCGGAGGAGGGTCCCACATGGCGCGCAGACCTCTCCTGCCGCCCGCTGCTCCCCTCAGCAGTGTACTTCGGTCCTTCTGCCTGCTCTGCTCCCCGCTCTGGCTCTGGTGAATTCTCTCACCCTCCCGCACTTCTGACTGTCCAGTGCTTGTATAAATAAATAAAATAAAAATAAATCTAAAAAAAATAAAAAAATAAAATAAAATAAACATTGGGGTGCAGGCATCCTTTTGAAGTAATGTTTTTGTGTCCTTTGGGTAGATTCCTAGGAGTGGAATTGCTAAATCATATGGAAGCTCCATTTTTTTTTTAAAGATTTTTATTTATTTATTTATACAAGCACTGGGTACGTCAGAAGCGTGGGAGGGTGAGAGAATTCACCAGAGCCAGAGCAGGGAGCAGAGCAGGCAGAAGGACCGAGGTACACTGCTGAGGGGAGCAGAGGGCAGTAGGAGAGGTCTGCGCGCCATGTGGGATCCTCCACAGGTGGCTGGGGAGCAGCCAGGGATCGAACCGGCGCTTTAGGGGCTGCGGGCAGTTTCATAAGCCAGCGCTCAACCGCTGCGCCACTGGGGAGGCCCTGGAAGCTCCATTTTTAGTAGTTTGAGGAACCTCTATACAGCTTTCCATAATGGTCAGACCAGTCTGCACTCCCACCAGCAGTGTAGGAAAGTCCCTTTTTCTCCACATCCTCGCCAGCATTTGTTGTTGCTAGGTTTTTTTTAATATATGCCATTTTTTACTGGTGTAAGATGATATCTCATTGTGGTTTTGATTTTCATTTCCCTGATTACAAGTGATGTTGAACATTTGAAAACTACACTATGTTGATGAAAGAAACCAAAGATCTAATAAATGGAGAGCCCTATCATGCTCACAGGTTAAAAGACTCAACTTAAAAAATCCTCCCCAACTTGACAGATATGTTTACTAGGAATTCCTATCAAAATCACAAGAGAAAAAAATCACAACAGGATATATATATACACACACGTACATACATATATACATATATATGTAGATATATACATATATCTGTAGATATATATGAGAGTTTTCTAAAAATATATTATAAGGCAGAGGGACCAAACAGCTAAAACAATTTTGGGAAAAGATTAATAAAGTAAGAGGAATCACTCTACCTAATTTCAAGATTTAATATATAGCTTAGACATATTGGTTGATGGATAAGTACAGCTCAGTAGAACAGAATAGAGAATCCAGCAATAGGCCCACACAAATACACCCAAATGACTTTTTAACAAAAGTGTAAAAATCAATTTACTGGAGGAAACATAGCCTTTCTAAGAAATGGTGCAGTTACAATTGGACATCCAAAAGCAAATAAATGAACCTTGACCTCACATCTTATACCAAAAGTAACTCAAAAGTGAATCATAACCTTAAGTACAAAGGTAAACAATGAATTTTTAGGGAAAAAAATAGAAAATCTTTAAGATCTAGTGTTAAGTAATGAGTTTTTAAACCAAAAGCACAACCCTCAAAGGAAGAGTTGACACACTGAATGTCACCAAAATTTAATATTTTGTTCTGTGAAAGTTCATGTGAAGATAAAAACACATGCTATAGGCTAGCATAAAAATATCTGTAAATCTCATGTCCAACAAAGGACCAGTGTCTAGTACATAAAAGACTTTCAAATCTCTACGGTTAAAAAGAGCAAACAATCCAACTAGAAAATGGACAAAGTCATTAATAGACATATCACTGAAGAGATAGGGATGACAAATAAGCATTTTAAAGTGTTCAGCATCATTAACCACTAGGAAAATGCAATGAAAACCACGTACATATCACAATAATGGCAAAAAAAAAAAAAAAAAAAGTGAAAACACCAAAAGATAGTGAGCATACAGAAACTGGATTACTCAATGCTGGTGAGAAAGTAAAGTGATATGACTGCTCTAGAAAACAGCTTGGCAGTTTCCTAAAAACTGAACATCCAACTACCACATGACCCACAACTACAGTCCTGATAATTTATCCCAGAGAAATAAAAACAATATTCACACAAATACCTGCTGGGGTCATACTATGGAATATTACTCAGCAGTAAAAAAAGATCAAACTATTGGTACATGCAACCACCAATCTGTGGATGAAGTTCCAGAGTGAAATAGTATATACTGTATGATTACATATATATATAAAAAATTCTTGAAATGATGAAATAATAGAAATGGGAGGTAGATTAGGGTTTGCCCGCATCTTAGGAAGAGGTCAGAAGAAGCAAGTGGATACAACTGCAAAGGATGGAAATATTCAACTTGATGGAATCCGTGTTATCCTAGTTGTGATACTATATGAGTTTCAAAGATGTTACCATTAGGGAAATCTGGTAAAGAGTATACATTCAGGATATCCCTATTATTTCTTACAATAGCATATGAATCAACAATTATCTCAAAACAAAAAATCTAATTTTTAAAAAAGCACTAAACTACACTTGCTACAAAATTATTTACAAAATTAATGAAGGACCTTCATCTTTCAAAGTTACCATAGAGAAACTGTGAAATTTATTATTATTTTCCTTCCTAACCTATTTGAAATTCTAAAGAATATTACACAATTGAGTCTGGCTTACTTACCATATGTATCTGAACTTCTTTGAGGAATGAGAATAGCAGTAAGCATTTACATGTTGGTCCCACACTTTATTTTCTCATTTAGAACTTTAAACTATTTGCCAAAAGGACAAGAGATTACCATACCTTGGCACCATATAAATCTGAGTTCTTCATTAAAAATTCTGCTGATGTTCGTACTGTGACTCCTGTTGTTTCACATTGCAGTACACAGTTTTCCAGTGTAGTCTTGCCACGGTGAATGACTATGATGAAAACATGCAATCAACTGCCTTAAGAAGTAATGTGTCTTTTCAACATTAAAAATGACCTAAAGCTGTCATTAGATATAGTCTGAGTATGTCTCAATAACTACCATTTAAACTTTGTTACTAGAATTACAAATTCATAATGCATGAAAACAATTGTTTCAATTATTGTCTAAAATCTAAAAGTAGCATTATTTAAAATGACTTCAGAAATGCAAAATCAAGTTAAAAAGCATTACAAACAAAAGCATCAAAAAGTAACTTTCTTATAGAACACAAGACCACAATATTGGATATTTAGAAGAAAAAAAAAACTGATCACACAGAAACAAATATTAAACTAACAAATTTTATAGAAGGACTGAACTACTTTGACTTTGGGGTAAGTTTCCCAGTCACTATGCTATGTAAATAAATAATTTTTATTTAATAAATAATCAGTCATCCATATACTCAAGTGGTAGTTTATTGTATCTTCCAGGGAAAGGTAAAAACACAAAATATTCACTTACTTAAGATTCCTTCTACGGCATCATGCTGAACAAATTTTATGCTTGAGATTTTAATATCTGCACCAGTACAATCCACAAAAGTATCACCTTTGCCCCTCTTTTCTATTACAATATCATCTGGTAGACCATATCCTAATGAAGAAAGCAAGATTGGAAAACATCTAAACAAAATCACTATGACAGATTTCTCCATTTCAAACAACTCCAAAGGATATTTGAACCCAGTCAATCCAGTTGCATTTAAATAGTAAATTATTTCCCCACATAAATTGTTTAAAGCAGGTGCGATTTTTAAGAAACATATATTTGCTCATTGAGATGAGCAAAATAGATTTCTCAAATATATTTGGTCTTTATTCATAGTACTCACAGCTCCCATAACCTTTCAAACTTCCCAGGAGGGAAAATTTCCCAGAGTTTTATATTAATGAAGTGGCTTTTGGATTGGACTAGAGGATAAGTGGTTACTTTCCACGGGACTCAACCATGTGAGTAGAAGGATAGAGGGTTGGATTCTTCAGTCCAACTCCCTGATTTTTCCACGGAGGGAAGAAGGGCTGGAGATTGAGTTCAACTGCCAATGAGTTAATCAAACATGCCTGTGTAATGAAGCCTCCATAAAAACCCAAAAGGACAAGGTTTAGAGTTCACCATTTGGTAAGCAGGTGAAAAGTTTCATGGGCCTCCCTGGTGGCTCAAGGGGTTAAGCACCACACTGTGAAGCAATCCATAGTCTCTGCAGCACGAGTTCGCTCCCTGGCTGGCCAGGGAGAAACCCACATGGCGAGGCAGACCTCTCCTGTCTCACCCACTGCTCCCCTCACCAGTGTATTTAAGTCAGTCTGCTTGTTCTGCTCCCCACTCTGCCTCTGGTGAATCCTCTCATCCCCTGCATCTCTGGCCTGTACCCCAGCTCTTGTATGCATAAATATATCTTTAAAAAAAAAAAAAAACACACATGAAAGTTTCAGGAAACTGCATTCTTTCATCTGGTAGCTCCTGAGTTATAACCAACTCATAAACTGGTGACCTAGTGAGTAAAGGGACTGCAAAAGTTCTTGGAAGTACGGGGCCTCCCTGGTGGTACAGGGGTTAAAGTCTCAGTGCTATTGCCAGTCACTGCAGCATGAGTTCGATCCTGGCCAGGGAGCAGACCTCTCCTGTCTCACCCGCCGCTCCCTCAGCAGTGTATTTCAGTAGATTTGGCCATTCCACTCCCCACTCTCTCTCTGGCGAATCCTCTCACCCCCTACAAGTGCACCTCTGGCCTACACCCCAGTTCTTGTATGCATAAACACATAAATCTTTAAAAAAAAAAAAAGTTCTGTGAAGTTCTTACAAATTAAGAGAGCCCAAGGAGGGGGTCATGGAACTTTTGATTAAAGCCTGTCAGAAGCACTAGCCTTGCAACTGGTAGCTGAAGTGAAGGACAGTCTTGGGATACTGAGTCCACTGCCTGTGGAATGCAATGCTATCTCTGAGAGATTACATCAGAATTGAGTAAAATTCTTGGACACAATATTGGCTTCTGGGAATTGTTTGTTTGTGTAAGGAGGCCTCCATACACACTCATGCTGAAACTGGGTCCAAGAAGCTATTCACAGGATACATAATTTTTAACAATAACAATTCCTCAGTCTGCTCCCATTTATCAGGAAGACTACGCTATCAACCGTCTTAAACCAGCTGAGCAGTAAATTCACTTGCCAAATTATTATAAAAAAAATAATAACAAACCTAAGTACTCACAATCGGGTCTGAGGCTTTAAAGGATTCAGTCCTTAAGTTTGTTTCTCCTAATTTAAGATTCCTTTATTCAATTATAAATTAAGTTTGAAATGTCTAAGCATTTCTCAAGATAGATAATTAAACATGTCTCTTCAACATTTAAAATCTGACAAAGTAACTTAAAACTGTTTTAGCTATTAGGAAAGAGGTCTATCTTGTTAAAAAAAAAAAAAAAAAAACCATTGGATTTCTACAAACCTTAATCAAACTGATAATGTATACCAGACATCTGAATGGGTTTACAAAAGTATGGAGTACCAGAAAACTAGAGCTCTAACCTGTTTCCACCAAAAACCAAAACCATATAGACAAAGCTATAAGAAATAACTAATTGTCTAAAAATGAATAAAAGAAAGCAGTAACTGCATAAAATAGGCAGTCACTGAAGTTAGCTACACTTGAAGAGTACAGACAAGCCTTCAAGGGCACTAGAGAATGCAAGAAGACTCTGTCCCATGGGCTCACTAACAGCAGCGGAATCTGAATGACTGGATTGTGAATTATTGTCTGATTTTACGCATCTGCTTATGCTTTGCACACTTTCTACAATAACCAGTTTTGTGCCATCAGAAAAATTAAAAATATAAAAAAATTACCATAGTAAAAGAAGAAATAAGATTATTACATTAAACATGTTATGTGTTCTCAATAGTTTAAAACATAAAATCATCACCTAAGTGAATGGATGTCCTACACAAGAAGGAAAAACCCTACTATATATAAGTAATAGTAACATCCTGTATATAGTAGGTACTTAATATATATCTTGTATTATAAGTGTTAGATATAGATCACTATCAAATAAACTGTAATCTTACTCATGAAAAAGTACTCCATATATTCATATTAGAGAAACCATGTGATTTCCCAAATTTTCAGAAATTCAATGTTAGTAAATTTACAGTCATTTATATACTTAAGTATCAGAATTTTAGATGGTTATTTATGATACTCTAGCAACTACATTGTAATTTCCACACCAATCTAGAACTTTTAACTATAACACAATCTAAAATATCACTGCTATTTTCACTATGCCAAGAAATAAGTGTTGTTATTGAAGTGATTTATTCTGCAAATGTGTTATATATTTATACACACATCTATTATATTCAAATATTGGAGAGGAAAAACAAAAATTACACACATAAAACAAAAAAGGGGGTGAGGTGATGTGCCAGTGAACAGCAGGGCATTAAACTCCCAGGCTTGCTTCCATTAAGAAGTTTTGACAAGATAAAGATAAAGAACATAGCTTAAGCAGTTTGTGAACAGCTGCATAAGTCCCAAAATGATATATGATTTTTTGCATTACAAGCTTTATTGCTAACTTGAAGCTCTTTTGGTAAATAGTTGAACAGGTGCATCTAAATTTGACACGTTATGAAAATATACAGGACCAGGATGAATGACTAAAGTACCTAAATCTAGGAATCACTCTAGATGTACAATAAGGTTATAATGGTTAAAAAGTTATTTCAACATTAATATTCTCAAAAGCACACCTTGGTCAAGGGGAAAAAAAAGTAGAGAATCTGTGACATTCAGCAAGCTTCTAAAGAATTAAGATAAAGTCTTTTTGGCCCAACATCAAGTTAAATGTGCTTTATTTACTATACCGCTTAAAAAATTAAGCTAAATTTATAACAAAAAAAACATGCACTAATATATCCATCACATACACAAGACTAATAAGAGTAAGCAACGAATATACATCAAAAACAAGAGTACACAGCAAATAAAAAAATACTACATTTAAAAAATTGCTGAGAATTTTTTTTTTTAATGCTAGATGTGAAATTTCCTTTCCATAAACCACCTACAATCTGGAAAGTATGCTTCTTCCTAATGGACCCTTTATAGATACATGTACTTGTCTTCCCAACAAGCACAATGCCACAAAGAAACACCCCAAGTTACTCAAGCACTGATCCATCTCCTATAAGCTTTAACTACCCTTAATGCCTCAAGGCTACTCATTTGAAATCAAATGGGTTGAAATCATCCTCAAAGCTTCAACAAGGTCAGTGATTTTATGTTTTCTTAAGTGGATCATGCACGAGAGTTTGGTTGTGTGATTGTCTATACTCACCTTCCAACTCAATGGAGTCAGCAATGGAGAATGTGCCAGGTACCATGTAATGACCAGGACAAATAATAACAGTGTCACCTTCATAGCAGGCATTTATAGCGGACAATGGATCACTATGGAACTAGAAAACAACATTATTGCAAATATATACCCCCCAAACCTAAGTATTACTTCAATTACCTTCATGTACTTTTTGAAAAGGAAGTGATATAGCCTCCCTCTTCCCTTTTTATTGAGTTTCACTTTATGGCACTTCAGATATTACATTTTTTACAAGATGCTCTACCAGTAAAAAAGATTATGACTTGAAGAAGACTTGATGGTTAACATCTTTCAGCAATGAAGTATTTTTTAATTAAGGTATGTACATTGTTTTTTAGACGTAATACACACTTAATAGACTGCAATATGGTGTAAACATAACTTTTATATGCACTGGGAAGCCAAAAATAATGTGACTCACTTTATGGTGATATTGGTCTTATGAAAGTGGTCAGGACCTGAGCCTGCAACCTCGCAGAGGTGAGTCTATCCTTAAACATCTCCTTAAACTGCACTGAGCCCAAAGCAGACTTGCTAAGTGCTGATGAAAGACAGTTCTCACGCTACTTTCTATTTCACAGACAAACAGCTGTAGCAAGCTTCTGTAAACACTTTGTAGAATTCATGAAAACTTGGAGTGACTCAGAAGAAAGCAACCTGAAGCAAGAAACTCTTACCCGAATTTCTATTTCTTCCTTGCAAGGCTCCTGACAAAGCCTATCCCTAAGCAGGGACTGCAGCAGACCAGTCATCATGATGGAAGAGACCACGTGGGTGACCTTCTGACCACTTGGACGGACGCCCTTTGCTTGCATATTAGAATTCTTCTGATAACCAAACACGTACCTTAAAGAAGTGAAACAGACCTATCAGTTCTCAGTAAGGCAGCTGATAAGATGTCAGTTAGCTAAGAATAACAAAGACATACATACCTCAACAAAGGATTCTCAATGAGTTTTAGCTTTTGTTTTAACTGTTCAATCTCTGAATACAGTTTTAACCCTTCCACCATGGAGATGTTCTCTTGCTCGGAATCAGAGTTACAATTCGACAAACTGCTTCTCAGATTTAGAAATTTCCTGTAACTCTCCTCACATTGAGACAAAAGATTACGGTAGTCAACAATAAGTCCTGAAGGAACTCGGTCTTCAAGAATGTCATAATGCCTAAAAGTTTAAAAGCATGTTGAAATCCATTGCTTTTCAGACACATTTTCCTGTAAGTAAGACAGCCCATTTAGTCCTCAAAGACCCAGTAAGAAAAGCGTTTTACATTATCTAGCTCAGGTACATGTTCAGTCTTTCTTAATAGCACTCTATTATAAGTAGAAGCTATTGAAAGTTTTAAGCACCACTTCATTAGGATCACTACTTTTTCTTCTTTTGAGGAGTGCTATTTTTTCCCCTTAGATCCAAGCATTTATGCTCTAGAAACAATGAACATTCGTGTTGCACCATTTGCACTCATTATTTAAAAAGAAATTATTTTCTCATATGTTAGATTCAAAATCTTAATAGGTGGCAGAGAGCAATCTGGGGGTAGGGGTGGGGAAGGAAATGTCCCAAATAGTTTTACAACAGGGTTTAATATTATCAAATTTAAAGGATTAAATTTAGAAATGATTCAAATCATCTGGTCCTTCCCCAAATTTAAAGTACTCTGGCACAAAATCATGCTGACAATTTTAGAAACTCAGATTTCTGAGAAAAAAAGTTGTCACAAATAAACTAGAAATTAAAACAAAATAACTTTGTATTGAACAACATTACTGGTATTTAAAATTTATTTACATATGTTCTCAAAAATATAAACAGAACAAAAAATATTTCTAGATTCAATAAGCTAATGAATAAATGTACAATCAAGTTAATGGATAAGAAATTAATGGATTTGAAAATAAAGTCCAATATTGTCATTACCTATAGTTTTAAAATAATTGCCTTATTTCTCAGTTAAAAGTATATTGACAATCTATATCTTAGGCTTGGGTTTCTCAACCTTGATTACATATTAGAATCACTAGAGAGCATTTAAAAATAGAGATGCTCAGGTCCTGATCCAGATGAATTAAATTGGTCCCTAGAAGCAGAGGTATTTTTTTTATAAAGTTCCCCGGGGATTCAAATGTACAAGCCAAGGTTGATCACTATTGCCTTAGATGATGTTGTTTTGTTTTGTTTTTTTTTAACTCTGTCATGCTCTAAATAAGAAAGGGGATAGGACATCCTAAACAAATATACATCTTATTATGGCTAACATTCAAGAAGTACTTAAAACAAATATTTCCACATTTCAAGTAAATGAATTAAGTAAAGCTTGAAAAGCAAGGATTTTGTCTGCTTTGGTTAATCCATACTCATTTAAAGACATTCTGGAAATCCACTTTGCAAACAAGAAACTGGGGACCAAACCAATTGCTTGATCAAGTGTATTACGTTATTAAAATTAAGACTCAAATTTTAAAATAAGTTTCTTAACATTTCCAATATCCATGCCAATCAGCTTATTTCTTCTCATTATAGTGATACTTCTAGTCTGGAAGCAATGAACCAGTATCTGTGTCTCAAACCCATAAGCTTTGAAGCAGAGTATTTTGAATTAGAAAGGAAAAATATTTACCACACAATGCAAAATCAAGACAATATGGTTTGATTCCATTTAAATCTTGCCTCTTGATAGTTCTACTCCTATCTTAGCCCAGAGATCTTTTTAAAGCATCTGCCCACATTTGATAATATTCCAGTTTCCCCAACAAGTACCAGAATTTCTTCTCCATAACTGAAAACAATTCCTCCCTTATGCTACCCTGTCTGCCAATAATGTACAAGGTATGTATGTTTCTTGTTGTTCACACATAGGGCTATGAAATCAGAATGCAGTTTTTTCCACGAACAAGCTTGCCAGATACTGGATATTTACCTACTATATTTCACTTCAGTTGGAATCAACCATCACTCTTTAGGAGCAAGTATGTCAAAATTAGAAAATACACAAACTTATTAAAATGCTGGTATTTTATTGCCTACATTGGGAAAACAGGAAATGAACAATGAAAAAATTGGAAAGAAAGCACAGCCAACTTAGGAAGTGCTAAAATCATATAATGCTAAACCAGGCTGAACTATAACCAGACCTTTTACAAATTTTTTACTAATTATTTAAACCAAGAGAAACTTACTAAATCAAATTGGATTCTAAAAAAATTAAAGAGTTACTGCCTTATCTTATATAACCACATCATCTAATGCAGGGAAAAAAATAACATCTATAGCTTTTTTTTGGGGAGTTTAACGTCTAATTTTATCCTTATTGCAGGACTGTCCACTAAATAACCAATGATGACTATAAGGAAAAATTACCTGGTCTTAGGGCACCATCTAGTGGAAGGCTAAATGCCACATTTCAGTTACTTGGTTTATTTGGTGGGGTTTTTTTGTATGAAAATAGTTTTTCCCTACCAGAATTTGATAAATTAGAAGATGAATGTGTCCCAGTATTTTAGAAATTTGTATTCACCAATATTAACTACTTGGTATTTTCATCTATTGTCAAATAATCTAAGGAAAAGAGATTGCCAAAACATCCTGTCTGACTCAAGTCTACTGGTTTAGCCTACACTGTTTTACTGTAGGAATTTAGAGTAAAGCCTTGTCTTTAAAAGCACACTTTTAAAAATAAGCAGTCTCTATAATTCAATTAAATTCACTGTTTTTCAAACAACTGTCTTTAAATTTAATAGTTTTTATTAACACATTAGCTCAACAGTTTTATTCAGATTTACACAGCACTGAGCTACTGTTCATGAACTGTTTTTAGACTCAGTTTATAAACACTGAAAGGAGAATGTCTGCACTTCTATAGGTTTCTTTTAATAACTTATCAATGAATTATACTATTTCTATATCAATCTGTTTCTGTCTGTGGGCCATATATGTATATGTGCCCATACTGTGGGTGTATATATACCACACAGGTAAAATTAAACCATAGATAGCTATTTTTCCAAAAAGGTCACAATAAACACTTACAATCTCAATCGAGGCTCCACACATCTGACAAAATAATCATACTCATCCTCCTCTTCTTCATCCCAACTCCTCCAAATGTTTTGGTAGAAAAACCTGAAAGGAAGTATCATTCAATTCAAGCTCTAGCTCAAAATGTTAGTGGGAGTTAAAGAGTAAATCAAAAGAAGTCCATCAACTATAGCAGAGAATGCTGTACATTGCTACATTCAATAGCCATGAGTCATAAAGACTTTCTTGAATTTGCTAAATAAGTTTTCACATAACACTGGTTCTGTTAGGATTTTCCTTGTATCAGAACTATTTATTGACCATCTCTGACTGGGTGGATGCTTGTGCCATTTGTTAAGATAGAAAAGAAAGAGGGAGAAACAGGTTTGGGTTGAAAACAAAGAGTTGTGTTTTCACCACATTCAGCTGAGATGCCTATTAGACCTGCATGTGGATGGATGATGTCAACTTTGCAGATGAATGTACCCAGAGTTCACGAGAAAGGTCAGAGCTAGAGATATAAATCTAGGAACCATCAGACTATCAATGGTATTAAAACAACAGATGAGATTATCTAGGGACATAATATAAAGTAGTAGTTCTCAATCCTGGCTGCATATTGGAGTCCCTAGGAAGCTTTTAAAATTGACTCCCAACCTTATCCCAGACCAATAAACCAGAACCTCTGCAGGGCTGAAGGCCAAAGGAGGAAGGCATTCACCTTTAAAGCTCCTCAAGTGATTTAACAAATTTTTTATTATGGAAAACTTTAAAAAATACAAGAGCTA
Source organism: Talpa occidentalis (assembly GCF_014898055.3). Classification (NCBI taxonomy): domain Eukaryota; kingdom Metazoa; phylum Chordata; class Mammalia; order Eulipotyphla; family Talpidae; genus Talpa; species Talpa occidentalis. Next base: position 23,847,538 of record NW_023601754.1, on the reverse strand, counting down.
ATTGTATCATTACTGCCATGTTTCCATTACCCTTTTTCAACAATTATTGATTCATAGGCAATCTGATTTCATCTCTACTCCTATTCACTACTTCTGTTTCCCTCCCCACACCACCTTGACCCTGGATTATTTTGGAGGAAATCCCAGACATGTATCATTCATACCATTCTAGAGCACCTCTCCTGCCTCATTCATAATTTCTTCAGTATGTGTCCCTAAAATAAATCTTTATACCAAAGAAAATTTTAATTCCTTAATATCCAAATATTCCATGTTTTGTTTGCTGCTGCTGTTGTCTTTCAGCTTGTCAGATCAGGGTCCAAACAAGGGTGAGTGATTGAATTTTATTAAATCACTTTTTATTTCCATAGATTATCCATCCTTCTTTTTCCCCTCGCTATTTAATAGTTTTCCTACTTCAAATTCCATTGATTGCATCCCCATGGGGATCGCTTAACATGTTTTTCAGTTTCATTTAGGTGTAGTAAACTGATGGAAAGATCCAGAGTCTTGATCTGGATCAGGATTTTTAAGCAAAAATATTCAAGGGAAGGACAATGTGCTTCCATCAAGAAACACATAATGTTTCATCTCTTTTAATAACACAGTAAAGATTGATCAGTATATAAGGTGCTGTCAGTCTGACCTATCTACAAAGTTTTTCACCCAACGATTATAGCAGCGATTGATGATTACTGCACAACCTTTATTTCATTAGTGGTTGTAAAATATAGATATAATCTAATCCTATCATTCCTCCTTATGTATTAGTTGGACTACTCTTTTTTTTTTTTTTTTTAAGATTTATTTATTTATACAAGTACTGGGTACAATGCGAATCGTGGGAGGGTGAGAGAATTCACCAGAGACAGAGTGGGGAGCAGAACAGGCAGAAGGACCGGAGTACACTGCTGAGGGGAGCAGCGGGGCGGCAGGAGAGGTCTGCGCGCCATGTGGGACCCTCGCCAGTGGCCGGGGATGGAACCGGTGCTACAGAGGTTGCAGGCAGCTTCGCAGCCCAGCGCTCAACCACTGCCCCACCAAGGGAGGCCCTGGACTACTCTTATTAAGAAAATTCCCAGGTTGAGTCTCCCCGGTGGCGCAGCAGGTTGAGCGCAGTGCTGTGAGGCTGTCCGCAGCCTCTGCAGCGCCGGTTGGATTCCCGGCCGGCCAGGGAGAATCCCACATGGCAGGGCAGACCTCTACTGTCTCTCCCGCTGCTCCCCTCCGCAGTGCTTTTGGTCGTCTGCCTGTTCCCAGCTCCCCACTCTGTCTCTGGTGAGTCCTCTCACCTTCCTGCAACTCTGGCCTGTACCCCAGCTCTTACATAAATAAAATAAATCTTAAAAAAAAGAATTTTTTTTTAAAAAAGTTAAAAAAAAAAAAAAGAAAATTCCCCAGTGATTCTAACGTGTTTCCAATGTTGATTAGAGAAGAGTAAATAGGCTAGGACCTATCCCTGTGTAAGTCCAACACCCTGAAGTTCAAGGACAAGAGGAAGAATCAGCCAACACGACTAAGAAAGCTACGCGCCATCAGAAGAGTGGGGTCTCAGAAGCTGGAAGGAAAGAGTGTTGAGAAGATTAGGAAAGACCAAACAACCAGGAGGGCTTTGGTGACCTTAAGCACAATTTCAGTCATGCAGTAGGGGGGTAACAGCAATACTAGAATACCAGGAAGTCCACACTATGACTATATGGAACTGTCAAGAAGTTCTGCTATGAAAAGGGAAAAGCAATGAAAATGAAACCATCTCTTAACTTTCATAGATTGGACTGCCAGTCTCTTTACCGTCTAGAGCCCATCTTTAAAAAAGAGAAGAATGCAAACGTGTCTCCTCAGAGTCCCTGCATGCAAACTCCCATCTTCACCTCCATGTGACATGCTGGTTAGGTTTCCACCTTCTCCACCTGCTAAGCTTACATTTAGGTTTCATGACTCAGCTCAAATATTATCCTTGCCAGTTCCATACTGGGCATTCACCTAGCATTCCCATCTGTACCTCCTCTAGTGTTCATTCTCTCAGGACAGAAATCCCCCTAGCCACTCACATCTCATCCCCCATATATCCATTCCACCACCAAGTCCTAGCCATTCCACTTTCTCAATAAGCTTCAATCTTCCATCTCCATATCTCCACTTTCTTGTTATCTGATCTCCCTAGTCCATCTCCCTCTATTCATTTTTCACATAGCAGCCAAAACGAATCTTTTAAAACAAAAGCAGATCCACTCCTGAATGAAAACCATTTAATGGCTTCCTACTGCTCTTTTTTATTTTAAATATTTATTTATTTATGCATACAAGAACTGGGGTACAGGCCAGAGATGCAGGGGTATGAGGATTCACCAGAGACTGAGGGAAACAGAACAGGCAGATTGACCAAAATACACTGCTGAAGGAGCAGCGGGCAAGACAGGAGAGGTCTGCTAGGCCATGTGGGTTGCTCCCTGGCCAGGGATCTAACTCGTACTGCAGAGGCTGAGGTTAGCTTCACAGGTTGCTTCTTAACCCCTTAAGCCACCAGGGAGGCCCCACTTCCTACTGCTCTTAAAGACAAAAATGATTGACAAAGTTCTGCAACTTCTGACCCCTTACAATCTAAGTTGGTTCCCCAGGTCTCGCCCATGCTAAATGTGCTCCAGCTACACTGGCGTTTCAGCAACGTGAACTCACTGAGATCCTGAACTTTCCCCCCCACCTCCTGCCCCAATCCCTTTCACAGAGATAACCCTTTAGACCCAAGTTCAAATGATTTTTCTGAGGAAAATCATATAACAGCTACCTGCCTAGTCTGAGGATACTCTGTAACTGTTTACTCACTATAGATTCCAGTCATGTATACCTTTGTGTGATTATTTGAGATTTAACTCCTGCCTTTAAACTAACAGTTCCCTGGTGATGGTGATTGTGTGTTTCCTCCAAACTCACCCTTTATTGAGGACATGGCACTCGAGGAAATATGTGAGGTTTGCCTTCAAATAACACCATTACCATTCTAGATACTTGTCTTTCTACCAAATTCTGTACTCATACACAAGATACCCGATTGCTAATTTCCTAAATTCATCAGCTACCCCTTCACCTTCGAAATGATGAATTTTGTAATGAGAGAAACATCAGGTAGTTGTCTAGGTTCTGAGCAGCCGCCAATTCTTTCGATTTCTATTGCTTAGCCTAATATTGAACACCTAGGGTTAAACACTCTTCACACAATTAGAAATCTTCCATGAGAAGTCAGAAGCAGGGCCCTAGACACTTGCTTCCTTGTAGAGTATTCAATGAAACTCAGCAAAACCAGGTTAACTCACTAACAGTATAGACACTAGAAAGTTCTTTTTAAACTACAGAACACCAAGCAACAATATCAAGATGAGCATTATCTTATCCTATCTTCCAGTTTCTCAAGGAATGTAAAAGTCCATTTTTAAGCTGCCATTTTAAAAGATTTAGTGAATATGTTTATATACAGAAGGTCCTAGCTGAAAAGATTCAGGAACTTGCTGAAAAGATTTATCTGAAAGCTAAGAAAGTATAAAGATTAATCCAAATATGGGATTCCTGCTCACTTAAGAGACAAAGGGTGCACTAGTGGAAGTGGAAATTAACTACACCAATAAACGTTGACAGGCATAAACACATCCCTTAAGGATTCAGCAAGAAATCTGAGAAACGCCATCTTGAACCAGACACAACACTGAAAAAAAACGGCTGTTAGTCTTAACAGTGCACAAGTCATGGGAGACCATCTTCTTCACTTTCTTCCTGTCTTCCTTCTCTTTCCTCCTATATTCAAGACCTCAGCTGTAAGGCTGAGCATCCATAACTTTGAATGAAGCTTCTAAATATAAACAAACCAAATTAAAATCCTCTGTCTTTTGTTAACACCTGGGGACACTAAGTAAAGGTTACACAGGAATTCTTTGTACTGTTTTTTTTCAGCTTTTCTACAACGTGAAATTATCTCAAAATGAAAATTTTAAACATTTAAGAAAATGTTTTAATTTAAAGAGTACTTAATCTTTGAATATTTTAAAATATTACAAAGACCAAATTTGAGTTTTACATTTGGTGTAACATCAGACCAGAGTTACTATATTTCATCTAAAGTGTCTGGCCACAGGTTATTTTTATCAACCTCTCTTCCTACCTGACATGCTCCACTGCAAGTGCCGTCTGGTCAAATATTCCAGAATCATCAAACACCACCCACAGTTCCTGCAAGGGCAACTGATGTTCCTTCAGCTCAAGAAGCTCTTTCATACACTCCAAGGTAAAAGTGCTCACTTGAGATTCACAAAGGTATGGGTCAGCCAGTCTCACCACTGCCTTCAAGGCTGCAAAATCCACATCTGTGACCTGAAATTTAAAATAATGGGACATAAATAATGGAAAGTGAAATTAAGACACACATATGAAACACTGCTTACAACCTGATTTTTTAAAACACGAAATGGTACAGAGAGCCTTCTTCCATAAAATGAAGGACAAAGAAGATGCACCTGGCTCTCTTCCACATGGGGTTTACATAGTAGTCAGAGAAACAAGCCACAAGATGGTGACAAGTATGTGAATAACTAGCAGGGGTGGTCTGGTTTTGCTGGGATAGTCAGAAGTCACTTTAGAGCTGCAACGAAAATGTATAAAAAGAAAGCAGTCATTTGAAGAGCAGGAAGATACAAAGGCCCTGTGGTAGAGACAAGCTTGACAGATGGAGGCTCAGAAAGGGGTAACAGCAGGAGATAAAGTGAGAAAGGAGGAGACCAGGTCATGAAGGGTGTTGGAAGAAGCTTGGACTATAAATGTCTCCAGCACAATGAGAAGTCATAAGCCAGCACCAGGCCTTTGATAAATGCTAATGTCTTAGAGGTTCTAAGCAGAGATAAGTGCTAATGTCTTAGAGGTTCTAAGCAGAGCTCTCCTCTAAGACATTAGCACTTTTCTCTTTTTAAACAATGATTTTGACTGCTCTTAGAGAACAGAGGGGGTAAAGGGTTCTCAAAACCAAATTAATTGCTGAACTGCAACCAAAGGTATTAGCATAATCCAAAATTTAAAAATCACTAGGAACAGTTGCAACCTACTGCTTGTGCATAATCACTGCAGTATGTGAAGTCATTTTCTAAAAGAGCTGCAACAACAACTTGTATTTGAACTCTCTGGTTTAACAATTTAGTTTAAGAGAGTTTTCTGTGGTCCAGTTAGCAAACAGGAAAATTCTCAACTGTAATTAGAGCACAAATTTAACGTAAAAGGCCCAGTCAGTTGAAAAATAAGATTGTTTTTACTTTCTGCAATGAGACACATTATCAAGAAATTAACCACATCTCTACAAATTTGTTGGCAAAAATAAGACTAGTTTTAAAATGCCTATTTGGGTTCAGCTACTTAATGGCCTACAACTAAAAGGTAAAAAATTAACTGAAACTCCATATTGAAACTTCATAATTAAGCCTTTTTATTTTTTAAGTGATCTCAAATATCTCCTCCACTTCATAGGTTTACAATCCATTTCCCCTGTCAAAGGACACGGATATTTAAACCACCTTCACTCCCTGGTAGTTCCTCCTCAGTTGCCTTTAAAATTTTCAGAACACTTCATACACCATGGCAATTGAATGTGAAAAACTTGCTATTTTCAATCAGCTCATAAACTTTAATTAAAAATAAGCACTTGGCTATAACACTCTGAAGGAAAGTGCTCTTAGCTAGAGACAAATGTCTTAACAACAGAATTAAATTTACCTCAACCAGTACCTCGAACACATTAGTGTGCCAGACCGCCCGCCATCCAGATGGTTCAAGGACCTTCTCCAAGAACTCAGCTGTGAATTCTCTTACCTCAGAGGCCTTGCAGTCAGCTACAAACAAATTAAACACAGTAAGAATTGAGATTGCATAAAGCAAAGAGAAATTAATAAAGCACTTTCTCAGAACCAACAACTGGCAGTCTGAGGGACTGAGATAGACTTGTACACTAAAAAACAAGAGCAGCAAAAAAAAAAAAAAAAAAGAGAGAGAGACAGAGAGAACATACTCACCTAAAATGTAATCTTGATAGGCTCTGAACCGTTCATAGAACAAAAGATGACTCGTTTGGAACATCTCTGGAAAAAGAGTTTTTCCTTCCAACACAAAACTTTGTAAACTACTCCCTGGCTTATAATTGCTACAATCACTGCATGAATCTTCATCTTGGAACAAGCCTAAAATAACAAAAATAAGCAAGGTCAACAATCCAGACACTTTCAGTGCTTATCAAGTCTTTCTATATCCTTGCTTAAAAAAGCCAAATAAAATACAAACAAGGATTTAGATATGATGCTTTACTTATCTCTATCAGTTTTCCAAACTTACAAATATTTCAAAATCCAAGTTCTACTTCAAAACAAAAAGAACTTAAAATCTTTCATAGGTCCTTGTGGTTGGTTGTCTGTGAGGTGTTTCAGGGAGGCATAAGAAGATTGTTTTTTTAATTCAGTGGCTTTCACCCAAGCTCTCTCTCAAATGACACAACTATGATTTTACAATGGCAAGCAACTTATAATGGTTAAATATCTTCTCTTTTTCTTAACTAAAACAATTCCATAATCTCATTAGAATAAGGAGCTGATTTCCTATACTCCCTCTCCAATGAGTTGAAGGCTCCCTCTATTTCCTACAATATCAGTCTATCAAAGGGTTTCATCCCAACAGGGATGAAAGATTCTTAATAATGCATAAGGTTTACTTCATTAAAGCTACTAGGTTCCCCCTCACTAATTTCAATGACTGTGTCTAAGGAAAAGATTAGAAAATGCTAATCACATTAGGTTTGGGCTGAATGTAATTATGTATCATAAGGCATGATTTGGCCAGTGGCACATCTACTTCTGTGTAATATGATGTTTCTAAGAGATAAAACAACTACTAAATAAACAATGCTACGGGTAACATTAAGATTGGCAAACAAGTTTGCATAGGTGGCTTCCAGGAGGGGATCTGAGACGCAGCAGCAACAGAAGCTGCTGCCGCTGCCTTTCCCCTCTCCCTACTCCCCTACCCCTACTTATTTTCTCCTTCTTTCTACGTCTTTGCCCCTGTTCAGGCCACCAGAATTACTTGGCCCCAGAGACGATCAAAGTGTACTCAAGGGTCCTCTGCTCACATATACCCATGCATACGTGCCTCAGAGGACATCAATATCTTGCCCACTGTGTGACAATCTCTGTGTGTTAGTTTCCTACCTATAAAGGGATGATAAAAATAGTATGCCTATTTCAATTAAGGGAAATAAATGATTTGTTAATCACAACAGTACCCATCACACAGTACAGATAAATGTTAAAGAAATAATACCTCATACCCATTAGGATGGCTACTACCTCCCCCCGCCCCCCCAAAAAAAGGAAAGGAAAAAAGTGTTAGCAAGAATGTGGAGAAATAGGAACCACTGTGCACTGGAAGTGGGCACATAAAATGATACAGCTGCTTTGGAAAACACTATGGAGGGTCCACTGAATATTTTTCAGCCTTAAAAGGGAAGGAAATTCTGCAATATGCTACAACGTGGGTGAACCTTGATGACATGCGGAGTGCAATAAACCAGTCACAGAAAGAGGAGTACCATAGGGTTCCATGGATGTGAGGTGGAATTTCAAATCCATTAAGTCAGAAGCTAGAATGGCAGTTGCCAAGAGGTAGGGGGAGGGCCAACAGGAGTTACTGTTCAATAGGTGCAGTTTCCATTTTACAAGGTGAAAAGAGTTGTGGGGATGGTGACAGCTGCACAAGGAATGTATTTAATACACACAAGTGTATTTGTCACACTTAAAATGGTTAAGATGGTAACTTTTACATTATGTGCATAGTAACAATTTTAAAAGGTTAAGACACCCTCCCTCCAGCACATTTCTTTACAGCCACTTTGTTACGTTTCACACAAATTACACTTTATCTTTACTGGCTGTGTCTCCCCCGGCAACTGTTCTCCACAAGGAAAAACTGAAACTGAAGACATTTTTACAAATTCAGGAGAAGGGTTAGCAATGGAATTAAGTCACACCCATGTTTGCTCACTTGTTCGGCCCTTTCCACTACACAACTGAAAACGTTAAATTAAAAATCTGAACCATCTTAAAATATGGGGGGGGGGGGGGAGGTAATGGGATTTGCACGAAGCGGTAGAAAGGACTGAGAATTAAGCAGGAATTTAGAAAACCTAAATAAGGGACCAGGAAAAAGACTAATTATAATAAAGTCAAAATCAAAATCAACAAGCAGCTATATAAACACATGCAATTTGGGCCTCCCCTGGTGGCAGAGCGGTTGAGCGCTGGGTTGCCAGGCTGCCCACAGCCTCTGCAGCGCCAGTTCGATCCCCAGCCACGGGTGAGGGTCCCACAAAAATATACATATATATGAAAATAAAAATAAAATAAAAAAGTGCAATTTGCAGCAACATGGATGGAGCTGGAAGGGATCATGCTCAGAGAAATAAGCCAGAAAGAAAAAGAAAAATACCAGATGGTCTCATTCATAGCAGGAATCTAGAGAACTTAAATAAGGGACCAGGAAAAAGAATAACTATAAGAAAGAAGAAATCAAAATCATCAAACAACTATGAACCAGAGACACACTTTGGGGGGGGGGCGGGGAAAGGAAGGATTGGGATCAAAATAAGGGGGTTGCAACTGTATGGGGAATATAAAAATAAAATTAAAAAAAAATCAACAAGCATCTATACACCAGAGACACAGTAAGGGGGAGGCGGGGGGGGGTGGGTGGGTGGGTGTAGGATCAAAACAAGGGGGTGGGAATTGTATGGGGACTATAACCAAGATGAAAACGCATCTATTGTGCAAAAATGAAAAATGATGTAAAAAATATATAAAATAAAAATGCTTAAAAAAAAGAAAGAATTAAGGGACTCGGGTTCCAATTTCAGGCTCTGTCCCAAGCGGGCGCCCCTAGCTCCCCGCACGGGCCTCGGGGCACCGCAGCTGCTCCGCACCGTCCCCAAGCCCGGCTCGGGCTCCGTCCCGCAGGCCGAGGCGCGTGGCCCGCGACCCCCTCCGGGACGCGGGTGCAGAGGCCGAGCCGAGCCCCGCCGAGCCCCGGAGCGCGCCCACTTCCGGGTGGGGAGGCCCGGCCCGGCCCGCCCAGCCCTGGGGTCCTCCGGGGGGTCCCGCCGCCGCGGGCCGCCGGATCGGGCCCGCCGCTCGGGGGCGGCGCCACGGCCGGGCGGCGGGGGCTCACCTTGGTCGAGGGGCGCCAGCTCCTCCTCCGCCGGCCAGTCCGGGCGCCCCGGCCCGGGCGCCATCGCCGCCGGCCCCGGCCCGCCACCCGCCAGCCACCCGTCAGCCATTTCAAATTTCCGCGGGCCGCGGCCGGCTCGAGGGCGTGCTGACGGAGGGGCTTCCGATTGGACAGGGGCCGAAGCGCTTGGACCAATGAAAGAAAGGCTTGCGCGCTCGTTTCCGCAGAAGCCCCGCCTCCTCCAGCCTCGGCCCGCGCGGGAGACAGCGCCGCAGCGCCATCTGCTGGCAGGGCCCGTCTCAGCCTCTGTTTCTGCGCCAACTGGGACGCGTTTGAATTGGACCTAATTTGGGATGATTTTCAAGAAGCTAAATGGGATATAGAGGAAAAGGCCCAGGGTGGGGAGTCACAAAACCATAATATTTAGACATGTTTCTACCATAATTGTGGCAGTAGCTCGGGCAAGTCAGTTCACCTCTCAGAACAACTTCAATTGTTGTTAGATTTTGGCCCAGGTGGCACCAAACCTCCTTAGACCACCAAGTCAGCCCCCTTCTCTCTTATTCCTCCCTCTCCTGCCACCTGCCCCTTCCTCCCCTTCACTGCCCTGCTACACACACACACACACACACACACACACACACGATCGTTTCAAAAGTTAAATTAAATTTAGTAAGTGAAAGCATGTTTTACCCATATCAATTAATCAAAGGCAACTATAGCCTCCAACAATAACAGCTAACGTTCATTCAGTACTGTGTACAAGACACCCTCGGCATGCTCTACCTGCTTCATCCCACTCAATGGTCAAAAAAAATCCTATGAGTCAAAAAATGATATGAGTCCCATTTTACAGATGAGGAATTGGAATCATTAAGAAGTTAATTTGAACTCAGCACAGTCCAGAAGCCCACCTTCCTACCTCCACCGAACCATGACCTGTCAGAGTTAGAAGGGCCGCTGATGGCAGAGGTGGGATGAGTCCCACAGAGAGGGGGAGACCCTGGTCCAGTTACCCTACATGGTCTTATTGCAGGGAAAACATTTCCACTTCTGCCTCGAAGGAAAACCTGGTGCTAACGTCTCCCAGATCTCTTTTGAGTGAAACGAAATGGAGCTGACTGTGGAAACCTGCACTTAATTCAGCTAGCTTTTCAGAAAACAAGATTTCTTTGACTCTCGTGTACAGAATCTGACCTTACATTTATTCGTTCACTGAACAAATATTGAGCACCAGGAGGTGAAACACTCAGAACAATAAAATGAAGACTAGAATAGGACCTTGAGAAGTAAGCTAGCTTTCTCACAATTGTCTTCTTTAACCCTCCCACCCACAAGGCCCACAAGTGGCAGGATTTCCCTTCAGCCATCTCGCTCGGTCCTGGCGACAACATTTCTCTCTTCTTCAGTTACCAAGTGAAATGTCTATGCTCTTCCAAACTCCATTAAGAACTGATCATTTAAAACTGAATACATTTCCAAACTTATATCAATATTTATTCGTTACTTCCTCCAATTATTTAGAAAGCTTTCAGAGTTTTCCCCTAAGTGGAAACCTTTTAGGAGCACATATTTCTTGGGAGTTTGCTCTCCCTGCACCCTATGACTCCTTACCCTAAAGAAAGGGTTTTTGGGGGCTCTGTCGTGGCGGAAGGGGTTAAGCACTACACTATGAAGCAATCCGCATCCTCTGCAGCATGAGTTCGATCCCTGGTCGGCCAGGGAGAAACCCACATGGCGCAGCAGATCTCTCCTGACTCGCCCGCTGCTCCCCTCAGCAGTGTATTTCAGTCAGTCTGCCTGTTCTGTTCCCCACTCTGTCTCTGGTGAGTCCTCTCACCCCCTGCATCTCTGACCTGTACCACAGCTCTTGTATGCATAGATAAATAAATCTTTTTTTAAAAAAAGGAGGGGGGGTTTCCTTCTTCCTTTCCAATTCCTCCACCTGTGACCCATCACCTGCCTCTTACCTGCCCTAAAGTGGGGTGTCACCCATTCTTTACCATCTTTTTTAATCTTTACTCTCTCACCACAAGTTTGTGTTAAACGAAGTTAAAGTTAACATAAACTAGGGACCCCTCTCCCTACTCCCAAACCTGTAAGCAAGCCAGGAGTCAGAACACAGCAGGTCTGGTCCTGGGAAGAGGTTGTGCCTGGGGAAGTATGTCATCTCTCCAGGCAATCAGTAATCTCAAAAGGATGTTGGCTCCACAATGCGCATTTCTAACTCAGCAGATTCTCAGATGTTTTCCCAAGAAGACAGGGTAGGTTTAACTACCCTGCTTATTCTCCTTAATGCATAGATAAAATTTAAAAAACCACAAGACTCCTACCCAAATCTTTCTTGTCTCTGTAGTTAAAATCTCTTCTGAACCTCACTACCCTTATAACACATGCATAAAAACCTCACACTAAGACTCTGAAATCAAAGCAGTCCTCTCAGAGCATTCTGAAGTCTGTTCCTGGCCTCAAGTCCTCACTTTGATGCTTTAACAAACTCACTCAAATGAACTCATCTCAATTCATTTTAGTTGGCACTCTTTATACTGTGTTCACACAATGACTCAAAACTAATTGCCCCTCCCCGAGAAACTTCCCAAAGCGTTATTGGAAAATTAAGTTATGAGCCCTCAGGCTTGCTGTACAGCACCAAGAGGCTCAGGGGTCATGCATGTCCTCTCCCACTTTCTGGAAGACCAGGAGCTCTTGCTGAGGCCTCCCTCTTTCCCCCTCCCCAAGCTCCTTCAGTCACCACAGCATTGACTGTGGTTAAAAGACCTCTGTAGTCTTTTTTCTTTAAGATTTATTTATTTATACAAGCACTGGGGTACAGGCCAGAGGCATAGGAGGGTGAGAGAATTCACCAGAGATAGAAGGAAGCAGAATAGGCAGAAGGACCTAAGTACACTGCTGAGGGGAGCAGCAGGTGAGACAGGAGAGGTCTGCCACACCATGTGGGTAGCTCCCTGGCTGGAACCGGGGCTGCAGAGGCTGCGGACAGCTTCACAGCACTGCGCTCAACCCGCTGTGCCACCAGGGAAGCCCAACCTCTGTAGTCTTTATAACTCCCTGGTCTGGGTCTTCACTCTCCTGGTTCTCCTTCCAGGTCTCTTACTTCTCCTTCCTGCCCTCTCCCTCTTCCTCCCCCTCAGATTCCCTAAGGAGTTTCCCAGAAGTCCTAACTCTTGTCTCATGCCCACCTCCCCACCACGTCCCCCTCTGGGACACTGTTCCTGCTCAGGTTGTTGAGACAGTATCTGGGAACTCGCCCCTTCTGAGAAGACTTCATCCACCCTCTCACCTGCTTTCAGAATCAATTGCCCCTTCTTTTTGCTCTTCGAACAAGCTTCTCAAACATAAATTCCAGGAGCAGCCAGATGAGCAGCAGCAGAGAAGTGTCACTGGGGCAAGTCCAATGGAAAGTGCTGCGGTGAACCCAATGTTGCCACTATGGATTTTCAAGAGAGATAGATTTTTATAAGAAGTCTCCCACATTAAAGGGCTGAAAGTTCAATTTTTTTTAAACATGGTGCCATAAAATAAAACAGGTGAAGACCACCGGTTTGCAACTTCTGAAACCTACCCTATGTGACATTTTCTCAGAAGTTGTGGGTGTTTTGAAGGCAAGTACCTTGTCATATTCCACTTTGCATTGCTAGCACTTACTACTAAAGTGACTTAGTCAGGCCTGGATTGTATTTTTCCTAGAAGGCAGCTTAAACTTGCAAAAGAACATGAATCTAGCTTTTGGTGAGGCAATGAGTCCTTTCAGCAGGCTCCCTGTTGAGCCTCCTCTTGAGCAAGGAGGCTATAGGGGTGAGAAGGGAACAGAAACCTAGCTCTGCCTTGTGGAGCTCACAGTCTGGTGGGCAGAGGCATGTTAAACAAGAGAGCATCTAGAGAATGTATAATGAGAAGCTGGGATAATTGCCATCCAGGCTGTCAGGAGACAGAACCCTGGCCGTCCCTTTTCACCTTGGGAGCTGAGAGAAGACCTCACTAAGGAGAGGATGCCAGGATAAACCTTCAGGGTAAAATAGAAACAGCCATTGGCAGGAGGTGTCCAGAATTCAGGAAACAGCGGGAACCGGGGGTAGGGTGGAGCGCCAAGAAAAGGGAAGCCTTGGGACAGAAAGAGAGTCCTTGAGGTTTCAGAACAGACTGTGAGGGAGATGAGGATGTTGGGTAATAAGTGTCAAAGGCCATCATGCTTCATCAAAAGTTCAGATTTTATTCTACATATTATGGAATGCCACTGATGAGCTTCAGCAAAGAAGTGATTCTCTGATAATCTATGAAGAACATTCTGACTGCTGTGTGGAAGCTGCATTGCAAGTGGCTATCCGTACTACCCAACACCGTTTAATAAAGAAGATATCTTTTCTCCATTGTATGGCCATAGCTCCTTTGTCAAAGATTAGCTGTCCATATTTGTGTGAGTTTATGTCTGGGCTTTCAAGTCTGCGTAATTGCTCTGAGTTTCTGTTTGTTCCAGTATCATGCTGTTTTGATTATTACTGCTGTGCAATATAGTTTGAAATAAGAAAATGTGATACCAGCATTTTTCTTCTTTTCTCTTAGGATCATTTTAGTTATTTGGGGTCATTTGTGGTTCCATATAAATTTTATAATTGATTTTTCTATTTCCTTGGGTAAAAAAAAAATTGGTATTTTCATAGGTATTACAGTGAATATGTAAATTGCTTTGGGTGAGGTGACCATTTTAATGACCTTTCAATCCGTGAGCACAGACTATTTTTCTTTTTTTTTTTTTTTTTTGGTCTCTTCTTCCATTTCATTTAACAGTTTTATCGTTTTCAACACCTCCTTCATTATGTTTATTTCCCAGGTATTTCATTCTTATTGGCATGATTGTAAATAGGATTGCATTCCTTATTTCCTTTTCTTCTGACACAATGTTTGCATACAGAAATGCCACTAATTCTTGTGTATTGATTTTGCATCCCGCCACTTTATTGTATTCATTTACTGTTTTTATTAGTTTTTTTGGTACAGTCTTTTGGTTTCTCTAAGTACATTAACATGTCATCTGCAAATAATGACAATTTCACTTCTTTTCCAATTTGGATTCTTTCTTCTTGCTTAGTTGCTTTAGCTGGCACTTCCAATACTATGTTGAACAATAATGATGATAGTCGACATCCTTGCCTTTTTCCTGACCTTAGTGGGAATGTTTTCAACTTTTCACCATTGAGTAAGATGTTTGCTGTGGGTTTGTCATATATGGTTAAGTTTCACTTAGTCCTATTTTTTTAGAGTTTTTAATCATAAATGAATGTTGAGGGCCTCCGGTGCGCAGCGGTTGAGCGCTGGGTAAGCTGCCAGCCTCTGCAGCGCCGGTTGATTCCCGGCTGCTCCCCGGCCACCAGAAGAGGGTCCACATGGCGCCAGACCTCTCCTGCCGCCCGCTGCTCCCTCAGCATGTACTTCGGTCTTCTGCCTGCCTGCTCCCGCTCTGCTCTGTGAATTCTCTCACCCTCCGCTTCTGACTGTACCAGTGCATGTATAACAAACAAAAGCGAACAAACAAACAAATAAATAAATAAAACATGCCTCTATAAAAAGAAAAAAAAAAAATAAATGAATGTTGACTTGCTTTTGTTTTGTGGCATTTATTCAGATAATCACATAGCTTTTGTCTTCCTTTTTGTTGATCTGGTGAATGACACGGATTGATTGCATACATTGAACCAGGCTTGCATCCCTGGGATGGAGCGTACTTGATCATGGTGGATGATTCTCTTGATATGTTGCTATATTCAGTTTGCTAGAATTTTGTTTTTGTTTTTGTTTTAAAGATTTATTTATTTATGCATACAAGAGCTGGGGTACGGGCCAGAGATGCGGGGGGGTGAGAGGATTCACCAGAGACAGTGGGGAGCAGAACAGGCAGAAGGACTGAAATACACTGCTGAGGGGAGCAATGGGCAAGACAGGAGAGGTCTACTGTGCTATGTGGGTTGCTCCCTGGCCAGCCAGGGGTGGAACTCATGCTGCAGAGGCTGTGGATTGCCTCATAGTGTGGTGCTTAACCCCTTGCGCCACCAGGGAGGCCTCACGTCAGTAATATATTGACATCTCTGAAAATGATTGTATTTTTTTCAATATGTTGTTTTGGATCTGTTAATAGTTGCTTTATGTATAGATGCTTCTATTTTAGTTGAATAAATATCAGTAACGGTTATACCTTCTTGGTGAATTGACCCTTTGATCATTATGTAGTGTCCATCTTTGTCTCTGATTACCTTCTTTACTTAAAAATGTAGTTTATCTGATATAAGAATAGCCCTTCCTGATTTATTCTTTGAATTATTATCATGTATGACTTTATTCCAACCTATTATTTTTAGTTTGTTTTGTCTTTGGGTTTTAAATGGATCTCTATAAACAAAGGACTTATGGCTGAATCTTTTCCACTCACATTGTTAGTCTTTATCCTTTTATTAGTGAATTCAGACCATTCACATTTAGGGTGATTATTGACATGAACTGTTTATTTTCAGTCATTTGTTTTTGATCTTTGATTGTTTATTTTTCTGTTGCTTCTTTTTCCACTGGTTTCTCTCTGCTCTTTCTGGATGGCTTCCCTTAGTGTTTCTATCAATTTTCTTTGTTTCTTCTTCTGTGGGTTGCTATTCTGGATTATTGGTTAGTGGTTACCACAGGGATTTCACTTAAATTCCTATGTTTTAAGTCCTCTATCAGCTGGCGTCTGTTCTCCAACATTTAATTATCCAGTGTCTGCCCATTTCTTCCTTCCTCTTAGTGTTTTATTGTTGATCCATCGTGTTCTTGTTCTTGCTTCTAGTGTTATATTCTATAGTCAGTTCACTCAGGAATTGTGATTCTTTTTTTTTTCTTTTCTTATAGAACTCCATTCAGCATTTCTTGAAGTGCTGGTCTGGTGGTGGTTAACAGCTAGCTTATTTGTCTAGGAAAACCTTCATTTCACTTTCTCACTTGAATGATAATTTTGCAGGATAGAGACTTCTTGGCTGGTGGTTCTTCTCTTTTAGGATTGTGAACACTTTCTTCCACTCTCTTCTTGCCTGAAGAGTGTCTGGGCTGAAGTCCAGGGAAATCATAATTTAGGAGCCCTTTCTAAGTGTTGTTTTCCTTGCTTCTTGCAAAAATTTTTTCCTTATCTTTGACTTTTGATAGTTCAACAATGATGTATCTAGGTATAGATCTTTATGCATTTGAAAATCTAGGTGTTCTCTCTGTTTCCTGGACATCCATGTTTAATTCATTCTTTAGGTTTGGGAAATTCTCAGTTATTATTTTTTTCAATAGGATTTCTGCTCCTACTTTGTCTTCACCTTCTGGGATCCTCATTATTCTTTATTTTCCTCATTTTCCATTGCCTTGATTCTTTTTCTAAGTGAGTGATTTGCTCAAGCACAAAAAGTCTTCTACATCTAAAATTCTTCTGTCAGTTTAATTCTATTTAATGTACTTTCTAAATTTTTCTGCATTTCATTCAGACTCTCTTATTGTGATCTGTTTATATATTCAGTCTCTTTGGTGATGAGTCTCTTTGTTCCTGAATCTCCTTTCTAAAATCTTGTTCTTGCCTATCTGCCTTAGGCTGACCTTCCAGGATCTCACTTAGCATTTTTAATACTGCTGTTTTGAAGTCTTTGTCTGATAAGTCCTCTATTTCTGTGTACTTCATACTTATCCCAAGAATTACGTTCTTCTCATTTTGCTTTTCCATCTTGTGTGCAAGTAGATGCTCCTTGCTTCCTAGTATGTGTGTTTTCATATTTGTTTTTTGTGCTAGAGAGAGAGAGAGAGAGATTGAGATTGTTTCCCTTCCTAGTTTACCTTGGCACGAGGTGGGGGGCAGGAGAGGAGTCAGGAGCTTTAATATTTGATCCCAGTTTGAGGAGTGGAGCTGGTTTCCTTTACCACCGCTTCTTTTTTCCACAGCAAGCTGGATTCTGTGCTTCGGTTATCTACACTTCCCACCCAGCCTCCCTCCCTGCAGATGTAACCTCTGAAGCTTGAGTCTTCTGTTGGGAGTAACTAGATAGCCAGGTTCTTGCTCCAGGACTACTTTGCACTTGACCAGAAGGTGGCACTGGGTGTGTGGCTGACTTGTCTTGGCCAGGGAGTATCTGCTAGGCCTCTGCAGCCACTTCTGCAGGGCTGCCGCATCTGTATGCCCTTTGTTTTCTTTCCCAAGGGATTCATGAGTTATCTCACAAGTCCTTCTCTCTGCTGGTGGGCTTTTTATGGAGTCCAGCCAGACTCAGCCTGGCTTCTCTTTAATCTCTTGAGGGAGGAGTAGAGGAGGGAAGAGAGGAGGGCATGGGGGGGGGAGGGGAGGAGCAGGAGAGGAAGGAGTTGCCTGTGCCCACACTGACCCACCCCTCAGTTCCCACTTTCTGGGGCTGTGTCTGCAGAGTTCCTGCTGCTCCCCTCCCAACCCCTACCCCCGCCCAGGTCTGCACCCAGCTGAGTGTCAGCAGAGATCCTCTAAGGGATATCACAATTCACAATGTCCTGGGTTGCCCTGTAGTAGCTTGGGTGGTCAATCCCCAGCCCAGTCAAATTCCCTTTCCCTTGCTCCTGCTCCTTTTCCTCAGCTGAAGGGGAAGGTTTCCTTAGTTGGAAATCACCTTGAGGAACTCCTGGAACACTAGGTGGGACAGAGTGTCTGGATCTTCCTATAATCAAACATTTTTTATAGTTGTTTTCAAGGAAGAGGGTGATCCCAATGTCTCTATTCTGCCATGTTGTGGGTAGATCTAGAATGAGCATCTGTATGGTTGACTTTGCATTCCCCAATGTTATAAGCAAAATCCAACCCAATGAAGACCTGAACTGAACTAAACAGTGGAGAAAGGGAGGGTTTGCTGGCTCTCTACCAGGGATGCTGAGCTAGGACATCAATCTTCTCCTGCCCTAAGTACTCCTGGTTCTTCGGCCTTCAGACCCAAACTGGAATTGTAGCCAGAAAATGCTGGGGTAGGTCTGCTTGTCACTGTTGAAGCCAATTGAACAGACAGGAGTTGACTCTCTAACATGCACTTTATTGTCAAAAAGCCCATTCTAACATCTTCTCTTAAGCTGGCCTTTTCCTGGTTCACTAAACAAAGACAGTTGCTCATAAACGAACCTCCCACCACAGTAACCCACCACGGTTGGTGCCGTCCTCTGCGTCACGTCTCCACAGAGTTTGTTGTCGCCGCCTTACTCATGTTGACCCAGGTACACCATTTTCCTGGTCCTGGGGAAACATCCTTTTTCTCCTGATGACATCAATGTCCAACAGTTCTCCAGGCATCACTGGGGCAGAATTCTCAGTTCAAAACAATGTTTCAGTTCAAAGAACATATTATTAATCACCTGGTGTTTATATGTGGCCTATTCTACCTGTGTATGTGCAGATTCCTATACTAGGCATGGTGCCCTTATCTTCCTCCCTAGCGCTTATCAGAATCTAAAAGCTATCTAAAAGCTCTTAAGCAACATACATACATACATAGATATCAAACTGGGACTAGCTTCCTATCCCTGGATTCTCCCACTGACCTGAGACTTTAGCAGGTATAACCTGGATTCACCTCACTGACTCTGAAGGCCAAAAAATCCCATTGCACTGACCCTAACCCTAACATGGGAAAGCAACATTGTATGCATATGCGATCTGAAGACGCAAAAACAGGGTAGACTCTCATGAAGCATCTGATTTGGAGATTTATTTATTTTATGCATACAAGAGCTGGGGTGCAGGCCATAGATGCACAGGGCGAGAGGATTCACCAGAGACAGAGTGGGGAGCAGAACAGGCAGATCTACTGAAAAACACTGCTGAGGGGAGCAGCAGGTGAGTCGGGAGAGGTTAGCTCCCTGGCAGGGATAGAACTCAGGCCACAGTGGCTGTCAATAGCTTGATAGCTCTGAAACTTAATCCCTGCACCACCAGGGATGCCCTGAATGCCACTTTATTACTTTAGGTCCTCATAACTAAGGGGCATTGATAAAATAATTAAAATATTAGAATTTAATTGTGGGCCCCAATTTCCGTGTCCTGTACTGCTGAAATCAGAGTCACATTCTCTCTGACACTGGCCCTGTCTCTTCCACTCAGTATTTATGAGCCATTCTCACCATTGGCAATCTTACCCATCCTTTAAGGCACAGGGCAAGCCCACTCTTCCAGGGAACCTTCCAATTTGCTCTCCTCTCAACTATTTCTAGTCATTACTCCTACCTCTAGATCTTATTGGATGAATTAAGAAAATATCACACATCTTATTCTATCACAAATAGTTTTATAACAATTTGATAACTACAACTCAGTGTCATTGGCTTCCTTTATAATTCTATGTATTTTACTTTATGCATCTAAAGATATTTTGTAAAGGGGTACAAAGGCTTCACCCTTGGGGTCTAGGGCAGGGAAAATCTTAAGGATCTTTGCCTTCTGTGCGCCTGCTTTTGATTCTTCAGTCAGCCTGCCTGAAGAGGCCCAGGGCCTGGAGTGGCTGGAGTGCCAGTCATTGATGAAATCAATGGCAAATGGAGGGACTCTCAGATGAAAGCAACACTTCTGGTTTGGCCAACTTGGGCCCCCAGCCAAGGCCAAATAGCCCTTCCTGGATTTAACAATGACGTCAGAGCCACCAGGGCCACCACTGCTGTGTGTTGAGCTGCTAGTTGGTCTGAGAGAGGATGCTCCAGACCAATGTTTGTTCCATCCCAAATTCATATGCTGAAACCTAGTATCCAATGTGGTAGAACTTGGAAGTGAAACCTTTGGGGTTATTAGGTCATAAGAGTTGAGTCCTCACAGACTGGATTTAACAAAACAAATACAAAACAAAACAAATTCCCCACCCTGAAGTTAGGTGAGGCCACATGATTTGCTTTGGCCAGTTAAGAAATGACAGGACTCACATGTAAGAAATGACAGAAACTTTAAGAGACAGTACACAATTCATGATTTTTTTTTTCTTCCTCAGTTGGGTTCCATCAACCTGAGTCCTTCAGTGTTTCCAATAAACAGATCCCCATTGTAAATGCCTGTAGTCACTGAAATTTTGGAATTATTTGTTACCACAGCAGAGTCTTGCCCATCCTGACACACACCCATACACACACACACACACACACACACACACACACACACACACACTGCTTTGCTTTTTCATACAAAATATATATTTGAAGTATATTTAATAGTTCAAAATTATAAAACCGGTGCAAGAGTGAGTCATGGGGTGGCAATCAAAAAGGTCTTTAGTTTTATATCTAAATAAATCTACCTCTAAAAATAGAATGGGTTAAGATGCAACCTATGAAGTGTATTTCACAATCTGCCTATTCTGCTCCCCACTCTGTCTCTGGTGAAACCTCTCACCGCTCCCCCCCGCCCCCACACCTCTGGCCTGTACCCCAGTTCCTGTATGCATAAATAAATCTTTTAAATAAATAAATAAATAAATAAAAAGTAGAATGGATCATATTTAATTTTATAATTTGAAAAAATTACAAAACAGCACGGTAATGCCCTCTTAGATCTTCAAATGTTCTTTCTTTGGCAACCAGGCAACTGTTGCCACAGTATAAAGACCACATCCTTGTTCATTCAACTTGCTCAACACTCAGGGCTCTAGAGTCATCTGGGGTCAGGAGACTCCCCAGCCCACTATGCACACGTCCAGCTAAGCACAGCAGCAAGTAGAGGCATCTGAACAAATTTTTCAGGTCAAGCAGCAGCCTCATGGTTGGAGACAATGATGTTGCTTTGGGTTCCTGGGAGAGGGGCCTCTCTCAAGCTCAGGACAGTCTGGGCAGGGGAAGAGCATGGATTCCTCCTGGGCAGGAGAGCAGTCATGTGGCAGCTGTGTGTTTTCTCTCTGCACAGCTTGTCATTGGGGATCCGCCCTTCACACTCAGTTCATCCACTTTGGAAGGGACTTACACAAACCAGGCCAAGCCAATCAGAAAATTCTAGCCCCCTGGATGTAGTAATTGGCTCAGGCATGGGCACATGACCAAAGCTGGTCAGTCAGAATTATCCCTAGGACTTACTCTTACCCAGAAAGAGTAGTTTTCACTACTCTTGTGAAATGAGTTGTGAGAATGGTGTAAGGGAGAGTCTGCCTGCATGAGATACCACAGAAGAAAACAGAGAACTAGAGAAAAAGATTACAGGGGACAATTGTTCATCCTCTGGGTCCACCTCTGCCTAAGCCAGATTCATTCTCTTTCTTTCTTTCTCTCTCTCTCTCTCTCTCTCTCTCTCTCTCTCTCTCTCATCTTTCTAATTTCTTAAGTCAACAAATTCTATTTTCATGTTGTTTAAATGCACTGAATTTCATTTTTGTCACTCCTGTCAGGACAAAGGGATCTGTCCTGACTCATGCCATGTGTAGGGTAAATGAATTGATCAGACTTTTTACGCCACTAGCCTCTGTGGCTATCAGTTGTGGTCTTGATCATGTTGATGCAGAGGGTTCTTTGGAGCATGGAAATGGGCATGTGTGCCTGATTGTGGACAACTGGAGTATGGGTGTCAGCATGCATAAGTGTGCATCCCTAAGCCTAGAGGCCAGGGATATAAAGATGGCTGCAGGAAGACAGCTATGTGAGGACGAGTGACTACAGAAGAGGTGGAACCATGACAGGATGCCAGAGAGACCCCAGAAAAAGATAAAGATTTGTGGAGGGGGTGGGGACAGGAGGCTTGGTTGCCTGCCTGCCTCCTGGCTCCCACCCCTGCCTCGCCCATGCTTGCCTCCTTGCATGGTGTGCCTGTGTACCTGGTTCCCTGAGAGAGCATTGAAGCCCAAAAATTCCACTGAGGCCTCTGGGACTTTATCCAACTGCCCGAATCAATATTGAACCCGGGGCCTTCCTGGTGGCTCAAGGGGTTAAGCACTGCACTATGAAGCAATCCACAGCCTCTGCAGCACAAGTTCGATCCCTGGCCAGCCAGGGAGAAACCCACATGGCACAGCAGACCTCTCCTGTCTAGCCCGCTGCTCCCCTCAACAGTGTATTTCAGTCTGTCTGCCTGTTCTGTTCCCTGCTTTGTCTCTGGTGAATCCTCTCACCCCCCCACACCTCTGGCCTGTACCCCAGCTCTTGTATGCATAAATAAATAAATCTTAAAAAATATATTTAAAAAAAAAATAGTGAAGCTGCCCTGTGCCTGCTTGCACTGAACCATGCTTCTTTTAAAAAAATGCTTTTGCAGCCCAGGTGGTCCTTACACCATCATGATAGACTAACGAGAACATGTGTTCATCTCTTTTTTAAATTATTTTATTTATATAATTCTTACATCATTTTTCATTTTTGCACAATGTATGCATTTTCATTTTGGTTATATTCTCCATACAATTGCACCCCCCTTATTCTGACCCTATTGTGTTCATCTCTTTTACCAGAAGGGAAACAGGGCCTGACCCTACAATACTTAATGTCACTGCCAGGACTGACATCAGCATCTTCCCTTCCTTGCCAGTCACACTGCCCTCGGGGCCCTATTTATATTCCTTAAGGAGTAGAAATTTAAAAAAAAAAAAAAATACAAAACCACACTCTCTTCCCAGCTGGAAATAGGACTGAACAGCCCCTTCCTCCCCCCACCCAGCCTCCAATCCAGAGACTCTGAGTTCAGGAAAACAATTAACACCCCCCTCTCATGACCATTCAGTCTCTGCTGTTAATCACCAGATCATTAACTGCCACTCAGATAACTTGCTCATGTTTAATTCAGAGAGGCCTGTTACCAAGGCAATCACAATCTCCATCCCCTTCTGAGAAAGGCTGAGAGTAGAATGGGATGCAAAGGAAGGGAGTTTCTGAACATTTCTCTGGTTTTCAATGGGTTTTGTCTGATCTCAAAAAAATAATAACACAAGCCTCAGACAAATCGTTCCAGTGAATTCCTTAACCTCAGTTACCCCAAATGAAAAATGAAAAATTTGGACTAAACTCATTTCCAAGATGTCCAGAGACATTCCAGTAGTGGGCTCTGCATCTGCCAGTCCTCCTCAACCAGGAATGTCCAGAAGTTCCCTTCCTTTGCCTTTTAAATTTTGTTTTCAATTTCATCAGAAACATATAAACACATTCCTGTTGTAAAATAGCCAAACAACAAGGTTAAGTTCCCTTGACCACCATCCCTAATTGCAGATTCTCTTTTCCCACCCCCAGAGGGAACTGATTAGTTCATAAATTTTACAGTTGCAGGACTTCTAATATTTACAAACACACAAACCCTTACAGAATGAACAGTGCTTGCTTGTGTGCGTGAGTACTTATTTTTATTTTTTAATTTATTTTCTTTCATCTTTGTTAATTTTGGGACGGTGTTTGTTGTCTCCCTCCCATTTTAGGTCCCATAGTTCTCCCACCACTATTGCACCCCTGACCCATCACCAAGTGCCTTGTGCTCTTCGCTCCCCTGTTTTGACCCATCACCTTCTTTCCCTACTGTGTGCATCAGATCCCCTACTGTGTGCATCAGATCTGTGTGCAGATTTTGTCTTTCTCTTTTACTTTTTAAAAACTAAATGAAACTCACGCCTTATTCTTTAACTTGCTATTCATCTTAATATCAAGAATTCTACCTCATTCTTTTTAACTGCTACCAAGTCACTTCCTTTTCAAGGCTCTGAAATCAATAAAACACCTCCCATTTTGCCGTAGTTGTTTTTTTTTTTTGCATGGCTTTCCAAGCCGGAAAAGCACATAGAATCACATTAAAGTCTTAACAGATAATAAAATGAATCATTTATTCATGGTGAGTTTCATTATTGCATGCCTCACTCAGAATCAAAATTTCATCTGACTTTTACATGTGTCTCCTAACAGACAAAAAAGAAAAAGTGGAGCGGGCTTTAATTTCCCCCAAAGGGCAGTGTCTCCCGAAGTGCAGCCAACACTTTAGCTTCCCATCAGTTCTGTAAGGTTGCTCCCAGGGAGACCTGAGCTTTTAGACCTCACGTTTCCTAGGTGATAATGTAACTTCCTTCCAGATTGTCAGCTTCCATGCTGTTCTACCCCTGATCAGCTCCGGCTCAGAATTTTCTCATAAAAAGACAAGGAAGGACCATAGAACAAGGCCACTCACTGATTGGACAACATAGTGGCCAAAACGGCAACCTTTTCTTAAACCTGGAAACCAGGCCCCTGAGTCCAGGATAGGACCTAATACGATATGAAACAGGGCTATAGGGGCTATCGCCTCCAAAGGAGAGTGCCCAGTGGGTTCTTTATCCACACACCCAATTACAAGACCACTCAGGCTCAGGGAACAACAAAAATGGGGTTTATTTAACAAACAAAGGAAATAAGGACTCTCTAAGCCCACGAATTGCTGGCTATCTCACGCCAGTATGTTCAGTGTCCAAAAGCCTTAAACAAAAGCTGCTCACCCAAGACAGTGCCATCCTGTCATTGAAGAGCCTGGGGCTCGGGGCACACTGGCAAGCAGTAGATGAGGGTCCAACTCACCGCAGCTGGAGGTGTTCACAAGTGGGGCCGCTCAGATGACACCAGAGCAGCCCCAGCAACAGTCTGAAGGTCCGGACGGACAGCACCAGATGCTGGACCAGAAAGCAATGGAGGCAGCAGCACCGGGAGGCAGTCCAGACAATCAGGAGTGGTTAACAGCGTTAGAGGTGAGCCGGACTCAGAGTGCCTGTCACTTGTCAATGGTACTGACCAGTAGTGCTACTCACCATGTCACAAGTGCTACAGCTCTGTGTGATTTGTCGGCCCACACCAACAACAGCTCTCTGAGACACTAGGCCCAAGGCTTGGTGCTCCTTCCAGGTGATAGCAGAGGCAGGCCGGAGGCAGAAAGCGGACCACAGCCTCTGAGAAGCATTTTGGTTTCTCTGGGAAGATTTACTACATACCTACCATACACCCAAGTGGAACTGGTGGGCTTGGGCAAACAGTTCTGTCAGAAACTGGGAGAACACTTGTCAGGCTGGCTGCTCCATTTGTGGGAGCTGGGGGTGGATGGGATTATTTGCACAGCACTAGAGGTGGAGAGACTGGGCCTCCCTGGTGGTGCCAGGGTTAAAGTCTCAGTGCTATCAAGCTATTGCCAGCCACTGTGGCATGAGTTTGATCACTGGCCCCAGGGAGCTACCCACATGGCACAGCAGACCTCTCCTGTTTCGCCTGCTGCTCCCCTCAGCAGTGTATTTCAGTCAGTCTGCCTGTTCTGCTCCCCACTCTGTCTCACCCCCCACACCTCTGGCCTGCACCCCAGTCCTTGTACGCATAAATAAATAAAAAAATAAATCTTAAAAAAAAAGAGAGATGGAGACACCATCCTCAGTGTCCTTGTAACCATCTGCTGAGACAGCGGCTACAGAACAGCCAGCGCAATGGCCCGGACGATCACACCCTGTTGGACTGGATAACAGGTGGAGATGCGCCAGAGACAGTGAGCAAATGGCAGACTTAGGCCGAGCTGGTACAGGTACTTAGAGAATTGGGGACTTGGCAGGACATGTTTAATGTGAATATTCATGGTCCTGACAATGAGCTTTTCACAGCAGGAATGAGGGATTTGGTACTAAAAAGTGCTCCTTCATCCTCATTTGGGTTCTTTGTGGAAATTTTGGCACCCTATGTGGAACATCAAATACAACAACGTCACCACAGGGAGAGCCAGCTTGGGTGAAGTCGAGAGCCAAGAGCCAGGAGCCGGAGCTCTAAGACTCAGAAGGGTATAGGGGTGACTGTTGAACAGCTAAAAAGAATGCCAAAGAGGTCAAACAAGCCTCTTAAAATCACAGAACCTGTTAAAGTTACCTGGACCCAAATGTGGAGAGATTGGTGAAAGCAGGTGTAAATCGTACTAAAATACACAGGAAGCCAATGCACAACTGTTAGAATTATGGAAGCAACTGCAAGAAGACCAGAGGCTCACATCCATAAGAAGATGGACTACTGGGAACTCCAGGCCTCAGGTATGTGTCCTGCACCTAGAGGATGACCTGCTGCCAAGCCAGGCCCAGGGACATGCCCTGTTCACTTTTGAATAGGGTGAGGGCTAAGGAACTCGTCCATAGGGGACAAGTGGAGGACCGGAGGCCACAGGTGGAGTTTGCTATCCAGGGTCCCCAACCCATGTGCATGTGTGGAGGGTTGGCCTTAGTGCAGGGTCTGCTTGTTATATTGGTGCCTGTGAAAGCCAAGTGTTGTAGTGACAGCAATGAGTACCCCTGGGGGTTGGATGATTAATCCCAAAAGAGTACATAGGGTGTTGTCAGTCTCAGAGTGAGTGCATCCTGGGGGTGGTGCAGTGTATGGCTTGTGGCCGAGACCACAGCCAGAGAGGCCAGAGAGGCCAGAGAGGCCAGAGAAAGAGCACAAAGATTCATGGGGGGGCTGGGAGGCTCATTGCACTACACTATGTCACTAAAATCCTTAAAAAACATAATTTCAATGTCTGTAGAAAATTCCACCTTATAACACATTATGATTCATTTAATACAATGGTTAAGAGTTCTGAGTCTCAGAAACCTGGGATCAAATCCCAGGCCTGCCTGTTCCTTACTGACCCTAGGACATTGCTCATCCCCCACCTGGCATCAGTTTCCCTGCCTGTAACAGGAGATAATTGCTATTATTAGGTTGTCTGGACGCTTAAACAAGAGGATGTGTTTCTTGGCACAGGGATATCCAGGGTAAGCATTTTCACTGGAATTAAGCTTTCACTGGTATCATTCAAGGTTCTTTCTTCAAATTTTTGCAGATGTAAATAGTTCCGTAATGAAAATCCCAACACAGTTTCCTGGAATTAGAATTCCTGCATTTGCACTTTTCCATTCTCAGTACAGTCTGCCGTGAAGGCCCCTCTCCCAGTCCACTTTCAGTTCTTGGCATCAAGAACTCGAATTGTCTCTGTCCCTGTGCCTCTTTCTTTCCCTCTCAGCCCTGCCCCTTCCTCTGCCTCCCTCGCCCACCGTGTCATCCAGACTCTAGTTTCCCAAAGGCTGCTCACAAAAGAAGACCCTGAGATTCAAACATCATTTTCCTTTTGCAGTTTGGAGGCTGCATTTGCTCTGTCTGTTATCTTCATGTTTCCCTCATTTATCCATCCAGATAGGACAATTTCTGGAGCATTCCTGGCCATTCTGTGCATCTTTTTAGTTTTCCTTTTTTTTTTTAAAGAGGTGTACCTGTCAGTGCCATTTTCAGAGAAGTGGTTTTGTATCTATGGCAACTGAAGGATCTATTGTAATCAGATATTGAGCCCCATTAAATTTCAGTCTTCTCCCCCGACTGCAGTTGCTCTGACTTTCATGCTGTTTTTCTTCTGCATCAGGCCTTCAGCATTCATTCTGCTGTGATGGGCGCTGGGCTCAGAATGTCACCCTAGACCGCTAAGAATAGGCATTTAAAATAGTCTGTCCACCTCAATATAAGGAAACTTAAAAAAGTCAGGAAAAGGACAAAATCTGCAAGCTGACCACAGATTTGAGGTGCACAGCAGGGGAGGGAGGGAGAGGTCAAAACAGGGGAGGGAAGAACAAAAAGGCTATGGAGATGGATCACGGGGGCTGTGGTGGTGGGAGAACTACACCCAAGGGGAGATATCAAATACTGTCCAAAAATGAGAAATTATGTAAGAAAGTAAATTAGGTTAAAATAAGCTGAAAGGGAAAAAAATACTGTCCACCTCAGACGCCAAAGTCAAAATGCGTGTGCCCGACTGCCCATTTACAAGAGGAAAAACCTCGAGGAATTTTGTTTCCCTTAACCACATTCTGGTGGCATAATTGCACTGAGCTAAGCCTTTTGTTGTTATCATTACTCCTAGTGTAATTTCACTTTTAATAAATAATAAAGACATGATATCAAAATTATAAAGTGTGATGTATTTTCAGTAAAAATTTTCCCTTCTACTGATAAACTGCTCACCCACTCCCTCCGCCTTCACCTAGGGCCTCCCACACTCAGCCCCAGAGCTGCCTGTGGGCAGTGCAAGCTGCAAACAGGCATTCTATCACCCACTACCAGCGGCCCCACTGGGGCTCAGCCTGTAGACAGAGGCCAGCAGTGATGGCACGTGGCAGGGGTTTCCCTACCAAGACTCCCCAGGGCATGCAACCCCTGAATTAGGAATGCACAAGGAGCATGCCCCTGCCCCTACCCCTAACCCATCCCCCAATTCCCCTGCATCTCCCCACCAGCTCCAGCCCTGTGGCTCTCTCTAGCTGCAGGCCAGCATTCCTTGGTAGGGCAGCAACATCTTGGGTGAGTGGCCTTTTGGTTAGGACTTTTTTTAAAAAACATTTATTTATTTATACATACAATATTTATACATATTTTATTATACATACAAGAACCGGGGTACAGGCCAGAGGTGTGGGGGGTGAGAGGATTCATCAGAGACAGAATGGGGAGCAGAACAGGCAGATTGACTGAAATACACTGCTGAGGGGAGCAGCGGGCGAGACAGGAGAGGTCTGCTCCACCCCTGGCTGGGGATCGAACTTGTGCTGCAGTGGCTGCTGCGAGCTTCATAGGTTGCATCTTAACCCACCAGGGAGGCCCTGGTTAGGACTTTTTGACACTGTGTACGCTCTCTGTGGTTAGGTAAGTGGCCATTTGTGGCCTTAACTATTTGTTTCCCCTGTTTATTAAATAAGCCTTGTTTTTGTTGGACCCTGACCCTGAGTGGTCTCTGCAATTGTGCATGTGGGTGAGAACGCACAGGCAGTGACCTGTGCTCTACTGGGCATTGTCCTTTTGAAGATATAGCTCCCTACATCCCCCCTCCTTTTCCACTCCCAGAGAGAGTTTATACATATACAAGCAAATATGTGTGTGCATGGGCTGCCCCTTGCTGTTTCCAGTTAATATCTCAGAAGCCATTCCATATTCTTGCTTATGATTCCATATTCATCCTTATTCTTTCATCTTTTCTCTTTTTTTTTTTTAAGATTTATTTATTTATTTATACAAGCACTGGGCACAGTCAGAAGCATGGGAGGGTGAGAGGATTCACCAGAGCCAGAGCGGGTTGCAGAGCAGGCAGACTGATAAAGTACACTGCTGAGGGGAGCAGCAGGCGACAGGAGAGGTCTGCGTGCCATGTAGGACCCTCGCCTGGTAGCTGGGAATCGAACCTGCAATGCAGAGGCTGCGGGCAGCTTCGCAACCCAGTGCTCAACCGCTGCGCCACCGGGGAGGCCCTTTTCTCTTTTTCTAAGATTTATTTATTCATTTATAGAAGAACTGGGTGTAGGCCAGAGGTGGGAGGAGGGTGAGAGGATTCACCACAGAGAGTGGGGAGCA
This sequence comes from Talpa occidentalis, assembly GCF_014898055.3. Taxonomy (NCBI): domain Eukaryota; kingdom Metazoa; phylum Chordata; class Mammalia; order Eulipotyphla; family Talpidae; genus Talpa; species Talpa occidentalis. Next base: position 23,817,988 of record NW_023601754.1, on the reverse strand, counting down.
GAACAGGCAGATCGACTGAAATACACTGCTGAAGGGAGCAGCAGGCAAGACAGGAGGGGTCTGCTGCGCTATGTGGGTCACCTCCCTGGCCAGGGATGGAACTCATGGCACAGGGGTGATAACACTGAGACTTACCCCCAAGGCCACCAGGGAGACTCCATCCTTTTTCTTTTTTTTTTTTTTAAAGATTTATTTATTTATTTATACAAGAACCAGGGTACAGGCCAGATGCACGGGAGGATGAGAGGATTCACTAGAGACAGAATAGGGAACAGAGCAGGCAGATACACTGCTGAGGGGAGCAGCAGGCATGACAGGAGAGGCCTGCAGTGCCATGTGGAACCCTTGCCGGCTGGCCGGGATCAAACCGGCACTGCAGAGGCTGCGGACAGCTTCACAGCACTGCACTCAACCGCCTGCGCCACCAGGAGAGGCCCATCCTTATTCTTTTTTTAAAGATTTATTTATGCATCCAAGAACTGGGGTACAGGCCAGAGGTGCGGGAGGGTGAAAGGATTCACCAGAGACAGAGCGAGGAACAGAACAGGCAGACTGACTGAAATACACTGCTGAGGGGAACTGTGGGCGAGATAGCACAGGTCTGCCACGCCATGTGGGTATCTCCCCATAGGCTGGGATCAAACCCATGCTGCAGAGGCTGTGAACAGCTCCAGGTGCTGCACTCAACTGCCTGCGCCACCAGGAAGGCCCCCTCCTTATTCTTTCTATGAACATATTTCAATTACTTGGAAGTCTCTTGCTTTATTTAAACATTTATATACCACTGAACACTTTGGGTTGTTTAATCTTTTTAGTAATCACGTGCCATTTTCATTTCACATATAGCAGAAAATTCTTAGAGGTGGTATAACCGGGCAAGAGGTAAGTGCATTTTAAATTTAAATAAATATTGTGAAATTGCCCTCAGAGATGTTTTACAAATTTACACTCCCCCCAGGAACACATGAGCGTGCCTATTTTCCCATATCTACATGTGAGGAATTTGTTTTACTAAAGCAAAGATTGTGAGGAAAGTGAGAGAATTGGCCTAGTAGACATAGGGAATGGCAGGTGTCAGAAAAAAATACATTCATTCTGATATTTAGACCAGTGATTACACCAGGTGTTCAATGACACTTGTGAAAGCACAGTAGGAAGAATCTATTCAAGAGGAAAGTGCAGGGGAATTTTGTCATGACAAAGAGAGAGTGGGTTCAACTCTGAATATAGCAGGGGCAAGTGAGATCTTGTCTTGTTGGGGGTGTCATCGGATGAAAAATTACTGAAAGGTAAATGAGGGATGAGTGGGGTTCTGGCTATATCAGCTAAATAGGATTCTTGCTAAAGATAAAGGCAAGTAGTGTGATCAGCTATCACTGGGAGATGATGTGGGTGAAGAACCTGATCAGATATTGAGAGAGATCATAGTGGAGGAGTTCCATAATGGAGGAGTTCCATTCAGGCTGACTTCTCACTAATATTGAACAACAAAGAGATGCACGTGGACATTCAAAAGGCAGGCCAATGTTCCGTTCCCCACTCTGTCTCTGGTGAATCCTCTGACCTCCCACACCTCTGGCCTATACCCCAGCTCTTGTATGCATAAATAAATAAATCTTTAAAAAAAAATAAAAGTCAGGCCAAGTTTTAAAGAGAGCTCAGCGGAGCGGAGCCTGAATAGAATTTAGTCAAGGAGAAAAATGGCTGTCACAGGCTCCAAGGTGTGTCTCTTCCCTGTGACCCTCTACGGGATAAAGGTATCAGGCTTTTTTCCTCCCCCTTGCCACTAGCGTGGATGCCCAGGGCCCAGGGGCACAGGCGTAGGGTGCACATGCCGATGATTGTGGACACCTGGGCCCAGCAAGCACAGGGTGTTGTAAATGCTCACATCTGGGCCCATAGTGGATGGCTAATAGGGCGGCATCACACCCTGCCTGGTGTACCTGTGCACCTGGTTCCCTGTCAAAATCCACCGAGGGCTCCAAGATTCCTTTACCTGTCTGCCCAAATCAATAGTGAACCTGCATTGCACTAGACCCTCAAGCCTTCAGTAAAAGATAAACTGCCCAGTGTGAATGAGTTTATCCTGAAAACTTGGCGAGAAGGTCCATTTTGCCCCCAGCAGATGTTATGTGAAGCAGCTGCAGTCCAAGAGGTCAAGCCTGGAAGCAGAAGGGATGTGAGGGCTCATACAGAAGCTGGATGAGGGGGTTGGGGGCTTCTGAGAATTAAGGGCTGCTCTCCAAGGGTGCGGGGGCATGTAGGACACACACACACACAGTGGTGGTTCCTAGGGATGCAGAGCTGGTATGCACAAGGGAACACATTTTTTTTTAAGATTTATTTATTTATGCATACAAGAGCTGGGGTACAGGCCAGAGTTGCGTGGGGTGAGAGGACTCACCAGAGACAGAGTGGGGAACAGAACAGGCAGATCTACTGAAATACACAGCTGAGGGGAGCAGAGGGCAAGGCAGAAGAAGTCTGCTGCACCACACTGGTTTCTCTCTGGCTGGCCCGGGGAGGGGTGCATGCAGGAGAACATTTGGGAATGAAGAGACAGAGAAATCTATCCCTCTTCATTGCCCTCCCCCTGTCCTCTCTAAAGAGACAGCTCCACTTCCTCCCTCAGACGTGAGTGCCCACGGGCTGACAGAGACACAGTAGAAGAGCCAAGAGGCATGAAAGCCAGAGCAAGGGAAGTGGTGGGTCCCTCCCTTTGGGCGTCCTGGTGTCCGACATGACACCACCTCTTCGGTCCTAAGAGCTGCCTTGCCGGAGCGGCTGTGCGGGGCTGCTGGCTCTGCATAGGTGATTCTCAGGTATGCCATTCGCAGCACATGGATGGAGCTAGAAGAGATCATGCTCAGTGAAATAAGCCAGAAGGAAAAAGAAAAATATCGAATGGTTTCACTTATAGGAGGAATATAGGGGAACCAACTAAAAGGTCAAGAAAATAATAATAAATTTTAAAAAACAAAACTAGTATGCAACTATAAATCAGAGACATTCTGCAGGGGAGGGGGAAGGAAAGGGACCAAAACGGGTGGGAAGAGCACAAGGAACTATGTGGATGGTGCGCAGGTGGAATAGTGGTGAGAATTTTACGGGGACTACACCTGAGAGGAGAAATCAAACATTGAACAAAAATGAACAGTGCTGTAAAATATATATATATATATTTTTTAAAATTCCCAGTGACAGCTTCTATTACAGTGGTTCCCAAACCTGCAGCAAACCATGATACCTGGGAGCTTAAAAAATGCCCACTGCGTCCTCGGTGCATAGGGGTTAAGTCTCAGTGTTATCACACTATAACCGCAGCACCTGAGTTCAATCCCCAGTCAGGGAGCTACCCACACATAGCGCCACAGACCTCTCCTGCCTCGCCCTCTGCTCCCCTCAGCAGTGTATTTCAGTAGATCCACCTGTTCTGCTCCCCACCCTGTCTCTGGTGACTCCTCTCACCTCCTGCACCTCTGGCCTATACCCCAGTTCTTCTGTGCATAAATAAATCTTTTTTAAAAATGCCCAATATCCAGTCATGTCTTCTTCTGAGTGTCTGAAGATGAGAATCAGGCTCAGTCATGTTTAAAGACCCACAGGTGATCACCTGGGAAGCCATGTTTGGAAGCCTTTGCTCTTTCATTATCTCCTTTACAGATGAGGAGCTAAGATTCAGTGTGATTAAGGGCCCACAGCCAGTGGATGTTCAAGAACTAAGTCTCAAATTGTCTTCTGGCAGATTTCTAAATCCACATATTCGCCACCAGGTGGAACTGCTTCAGACCATCCAAAACATCCCTTGCATGTAACAGAAATTGAGACGCAGAGCAAGAAGGGCAATTTTTCAAGGCTACATAGCAGATTGCTGGCAACCCTGGGAGTGGAGCCCACCCAGAGGGTCACAGATAGGCTAAGGTGACTGTAAGGGGCAGGAAGGACCACAGGGCAGGTTTCCTGATCCAGCAGACCGGGTAAAGGAAGAGTCAGAGTCCTCAGTGGTTTTGCAGGCTTTTTATTGGGGTTCACCAGGCATATGGCAGGCAGGGGTGCTGGGGAGCCGGGAGGCTGGCAGTCCTCCCAGCCCCCAGGAAATCCTCACTCTCTGGGCTCTCCGGCCTTCTCTCGGCTTCTGCTCAGCTTCTCTTTGGCTTCTCCTGCTTCCTTCTCAGCTTCTGCTGGCGTCCCGGTGATGCTGCCCTTAAAAAGCACAGTCTTGGGCCTCCCTGGTGGCTCAGCGGTTGAACGCTGGGTTGCGGAGCTGCCCTAAGCCTCTGCAGCACTGGTTCAATTCCCGGCTGCTCCCCAGCCACCGGCGAGGGTCCCACATGGCGCGCAGACCTCTCCTGCCGCCCACTGCTCCCCTCAGCAGTGTACTTTGGTCCTTCTGCCTGCTCTGATCCCCGCTCTGGCTCTGGTGAATTCTCTCGCCCTCCCGCGCTTCTGACTGTACCCAGTGCTTGTATAAACAAAACAAACAAACAAATAAAACATGTCTCTAGAAAAATTAAAAAAAAAAAAAAAGCGCAGTCTTAGCCCAGGTGAATCCCATCTACCTATGCCCACACCCTACTCCAGGTGCCCGCCATCAGGCATGCATTCAAGACCGCAAGGATCCATCATCTATCTGGATGGCGGGAGGGCAGAAAAGCCTGACATTTTTCCTTACCGTACAGAGGCCTGCCCACTCTAAATGCAATCTCAAACCAAACCATTCCCACTTCCCCTCCCTCCTCCTCTTATAGAACTAGCATATGCTTCTTATCCCACCTCTGTGCTTTCATGTTGGGATGAGGAGACTTGTTCATGTGGAGGTATCACAAAAGGTTGAGCTAGTCCAGAGAGGATGGAGACTGAGGAAAAGCCAGCAGTAGCCAGGGATACCTGGGAGGCCTGAGTTTGTGCTCCAGTCCTCCGGCCCCCACCTGCTTCTTCACTCACTTTCATCCTTCCATAGGAAAAAACACAAAAGCCTTTTGCCTCTTCCTGTTTGCCTTGCTTCCCCTCTCTGTATCTCTAAGCAGTCTTCCCATGCCTTGAAATAATAGACTCATAAATACACAATAAAAGGAGGAAAACAGACACAGAACCCTGATTACTCTGTGGGTCTGGAAGAATAGGTCAACAGCATCCACCCTGCTGAAGCCAAATCAGAAAGGCCAGAGCCTCCAGGGGGCCGCCTGGAGAATCGGCATTTTTTGAATGGAGGAGACCACTGAGGTCAGCTTGCCATGTTGCCTGTGATATTGTATCAGGGTTCTCCAGAGAGATAGAAACAACGAGAGTTATAACTATGCTTAGATTTGTATCTATATACGTGTCTATAGGTACGTATGTGTGTGTCACATATATAGATAAGTCTATATGATGTTTTCCAAATATCTTGGCCCCCAAGGGCCAGGCAAGCAGAAACATAAAATTAACCATTGGAAGACACATGCTCTCCTCATGCAGCATCCCCGCCAGCCTCAGCTTGTACACACTTCAGTATTGGGAAGTTCACTGACACTAGGGAATCCCGCAGGAAAACCCTGACTCAGAAGTCCTACCCTTATATCGAGGGGGAGTTTTCTCTCCTCTAGTCTCTGTTCACTGGTTCTTCTATTGAATTTTCTTCAAATTTCACAAAAATATATTTTTTTGTTTTCGGAATCTCCAGATTCTTTAGAATGGTGTCGCGTCTGGATCCTACAGAGAAACAGCACTTTTTACAAGACATGGCCATGTTGGAGTTATTGCTAGAAGTCTGGACCCTCTCTGATGAGGATTCTGCACAGTGACGCCTAGTCCATGACTGTCCAGCACTTACAGATCCCATGTCAGCAGCATCCTGATTCCCTGGGGCAAGGGAGCAGGGCTGTGCTGATGATTTCTTTTCTACTGTGTGGAGTTTTAGTGGGAGAGTAGATCAAAGAGCCTGTACTTCCATTGAGGAAGGTACAGGGACCAGGCCTTTCCCCTCCCACCAGGCCACAGCAGGACGTGGGCATGTGGCCAACAGTTTCAGAAGTCCCCGCCAACAAATTTCCTTTCACTTACTTTAGCCAGCATTGTGTTCTGTTGCTTGCAGCCAAAGAAGCTAATTGAAGTAAGGGCCTAATCCTGGGGACTAGGGGAGCTGAGAAGTAGGATGTAAGCCCATCAGGCCAGGGTTTAAGGCAGATTTTAACCACTTCCAGGTTATGCCTAGATCCACACTAGGCAGGAAGAAGCAAGTAGTAGAAACCATTAGCTTCCTATTTCCCCAATACTTCCATATCATATATCTGACAAAAGACTTAAGTCCAAAATACACAAAGAACACCTGTGTAGGGTAAGGAAAAATGTCAGGCTTTTCTGCCCTCCCGCCATCAGGATAGATGATGGATCCTTGCAGTCCTGAACGCATGCCTGATGGCGGGCACCTGGAATAGGGTGTGGGCATAGGTAGATGGGATTCACCTGGGCTAAGACTGTGCTTTTAAGGGCAGCGTCACAGGGACGCCAGCAGCAGCAGAAGCCGAAAGAGAAGCCAAGAAGAAGAAGCAGAAGTAGAGAACACCAGAGAGCCCAGATAGAGTGAGGATTTGCTGGGGTCTGGGAGGACTGCCAGCCTCCCGGCCCCCAGCACCCCTGCCTGCCGTGTACCTGGTAATCTAATAAAAGCCTGCAAAACCACTGAGGACTCTGACTCCTCCTTTACCCGGTCTGCATGGGATCAGAAAACCTGCACTGTGTCCATTCCTGACCCTTACAACTTGCAATTCAGTAAGAGTACAAATAATTGGGCCTCCCTGGCAACGCAAGGGGTTAAGTCTTAATACTATGAAGCTGTCCACAGCCACTGTAGCATGAGTTCCATCCCCGGCCAGGGAGCTACCCACATGGTGCATCAGACCTCTCCTGTCTCGCCCACTGCTCCCCTCAGCAATGTATTTCAGTAGATCCTCCTGTTTTGATCCCCACTCTGTCTCTGGTGAATTCTCTCACCTCCCTGCACCTCTGGCCTATACCCCAGTTCTTTTATGCATAAATAAATAAATCTTAAAAAAATTTGATTGTAGGTTAGCTGCTTTATCTGTCCAGTTGATTCCAGTGATAGAAGTCCCACCTCTGGCCTACACCCCAGTTTTTGTATGCGTAAATAAATAAAAATAAAATCTTTTAAAAATATACAAATAATTTTTAAATGGGCAAAAAAATGAATATATGTTTCACCAAATAAATTATATGATGGCTAATAACAACATGCTCAACTTCATTAGTCATCAGAGAAATGCAAAATAAAACAATGAACGACCACTTCACACCCACCAAAGTATCTACAATCAAAAAGGCAGATAACAAATATTGGCTAGGATGTGGAAAAGTAGGATGGTCATGTCATTTTGGAAAACATTTTGGCAGGGTCTTAAAAAGTTAAAAGAGGGCCTCCCCGGTGGCACAGTAGTTGAGCGCTGGGCTGCGAAGCTGCCTGCAGCCTCTGCAGCGCCGGTTCGATCCCTGGCCACCGGCAAGGGTCCTACATGGCGCGCAGACCTCTCCTGCTGCGCCCGCTGCTCCCCTCAGCAGTGTACCTTGTCAGTCTGCCTGTTCTGCTCCCCGCTCTGGCTCTGGTGAATTCTCTCACCCTCCCGCGCTTCTGACTGTACCCAGTGCTTGTATAAATAAATAAATAAATCTTTAAAAAAAAAAAAAGTTAAATGTAAGGATTACCATACAACCCAGCAATTCTACTTCCAGGTAATCTACCTAAGAAAATGAAAAGCTCTGATTACATAAAAACCTATATCCAAATATCCATAGCAGTTTGAGCCAAAAGATGGAATAGCCAAAAAATGGAAATAACCCACATCGACTGGTGGATGGATGAATAAAAGGTGGTATACCGGGGCAATGGAATACTCAACAACAAAAAGGAATGCTGTACAGAGACAGACTACCACATGGACAAACTTCAAAAGCATTATGTTAAGTGAAAGAAGTCAGACAAAAAAGACCATATGTTTTATGATTCCGTTTATATGAAATACCCAGGAAAAGCAAATATATAGACAAGTAGCAGATTAATGGTTGCCCTGGGCTGGGAGTAGGAAGAGGAATTTATTGCCAATGAACACAAGAAATCTTTCTGGGGTGATAAAAATGTTCTAAAAGTGGATTTTACAACTCTGTAAATTTACAAAAAACTCATTGAATTCTACACATTAAAGTGGGTTACTTTTATAGTATATAAATTATATATCAATAGCTGTGTTTAAAAATCCCATCTCTCATTTCTGGGAAGAAGGCATTAGAGAAGTAGCTGTTTTCTACCCACTGGAGCTGACATTAAAATTTATGTTCCTGATGTGAAAGACATGTAAATTCCTAAAACACAGAACTGCAAAGGCTCTTATTGGCAGTACTACTTAGAATTCTCTTTGTTTAAAGTGACAAAAAATGCAACTTAAAATGGCTTAATCCTGGGCCTCCCCGGTGGTGCAGTGGTTGAGCGCTGGGTTGTGAAGCTGCCCGCAGCTTCTGCAGCGCCGGTTCGACCCCCGGCTGCTCCCTGGCCACGGGAAGAGGGGCCCACATGGCGCGCAGACTTCTCCTGCCGCCCGCTGCTCCCCTCAGCAGTGTACTTCGGTCCTTCTGCCTGCTCTGCTCCCAGCTCTGGCTCTGGTGAATTCTCTCACCCTCCCGCGCTTCTGACTGTGCCCAGTGCTTGTATAAATAAATAGATAGATAGATGAGTGAATAAGTGAATAAATGAATAAATAAATAAATAAATGCATGAATGAATGAATGAATAAATCTTTAAAAAAAAAGGCTTAATCCAAAGAACAGTATCGATTATCTCACATACCTGGAAAGTTGGGGAGCAAGTCAGTTTCAGGCACAGCTGCATCCAATAATCCATGTGATGTCACCAGTACTTTCTCCATTTCCTTTTCTCTTTTTTCTTTCTCAATTCACCTTACATCCTAAGTCAGCTTTTGTATCTCTCCCAGAAAGTTCTCCCAACACAACAATCCCAGAGGAAAAAGAGCTCCTTTTTTCCAATAATTTCCACAAACACCCCAGTTTTACTCTTACTGACCACCCTCCTCCCCCCCAAACACCATTATTCCTCAGCCAATTGCCACCCTAGAGCACCTGCTCATCCAAACTGTGTGAACTGAGGAGGGGCAGTGGGGAGTGGGAGGAATGGTCATCCCCAAAAGGAAAATCAAGACAGGATTATCAAAAGAGGACTGGCTGTTTGGCTGGCTACTGGGTGCTTGGGCCTCCCTGGTGGCGCAAGGGGTTGGGCACCACATTATGAGGCAGTCTGCGGCTTCTGGAGCGCGAGTTTGAGCCCTGGCCAGCAAGGGAGCAGCCCACATGGAGCAGCAGACCTCACCTGACTCACCTGCTGCTACCCTTGGCAGTGCACTTCGGTCAATCTGCCTGTTCTGTTCCCCACTCTGTCTCTGGTGAATCTTCTCACCTCCCGCATCTCTGGCCAGTCCCCCAGCTCTTGCATGCATAAATAAATAAATCTTAAAAAAACTGGGTGCTTGATGTAGAAGCTGTCCTGTTAGACCCTGAAGTTAATGGAAAGTTGGAGCCCTCTAAGGTATCAGACAGGCCCTGAGAGTGGGGGATCACCTGAGTGCCCCCTTTAAAGAAGCAGTATGGTTCAGTGCTCCGTGGGTTTGTGGGCCAGCACCATGAAGAGCAGACTCACCTACTTTATCTGCAGGGCCCTGGCTTTGGGCCACACAGCTAGTGGCCAAAGTCAAAACTAACTCCTGTTCCAGATCTCTTTCCAATCTTTTGCAATCTCTAATTTGCTCAGCTTTCATTTCTCAACCATTACCTGCTACAAAGTGAATGTCTCCTGATGCTTCTTAAAAATAAAGTGCCAGGGCCTCCCTGGTGGTGCAGCGGGTTGAGCACAGTGCTGTAAAGCTGTCCACAGCCTCTGCAGCGCGGATTTGATTCCCGGCCAGGGAGATATCCACATGGCGCAGCAGACCTCTCCTGTCTCGCCCGCTGCTCCCCTCAGCAGTGTATTTCGTCAGTCTGCCTGTTCTGTTCCCCACTCTGTCTCTGGTGAATTCTCTCACCCTCCCACGCATCTGGTCTGTACCCCTGTACTTGTATAAATAAATAAATCTTAAAAAAAAAAAGAAAAGAAAAGAAACAGGTCTAGGGCCTCCCTGGTGGCACAACGGGTAAAACACAGTACTATGAAGCAATCTGCAGCCTCTGCAACACAAGTTTCATCCCTGGCCAGGGAGCTACCCACATGGCGCAGCAGACCTCTTCTGACTCACCTGCTGCTCCCCTCAGCAGTGTATTTCAGTCTGTCTGCCTGTTCTGTTCCCCACTCCATCTCTGGTGGATCCTCTCACCCCCCGCATCTCTGGCCTGTACCCCAGCTTTTGTATGCATAAATAAATAAATCTTTAAAAAAAAAGAAACAAGTCTATTAAGATAAAATTGACATACCATACAATTCGCCCTTTAAAAGTGTATAATTCAATGGGTTTTGGTGCCTTTATTTTTTTTTTAATTTTCTTTTTTTTTTTTAAGATTTATTTATTCATTTACACAAGCACTGGATACAATCAGAAGCATGGGGTGGGGGGTGAGAGGATTCACCAGAGCCAGAGCGGAGAACAGAGCAGACAGACTGATGAAGTACACTGCTGAGGGGAGCAGCGGGTGGCAGGAGAGGTCTGCGCGCCATGTGGGACCCTCGCCGGTGGCTGGGGATCGAACTGGCACTGCAGAGGCTGCGGGCAGCCTCGCAGCCCAACGCTCAACTGCTGCGCCACCAGGGGAGGCCCAAATTTATTTTTTTAATTGTGCAACAATTTTTATATTTTAATTTTTTTTTAGTCTTTGTTCTGTAGTTCATCACTGCCGGAGTCCACCTCTGGTGAGCAGGGTTGAGAGAGGAATCCCATTGAGCCGAACCGTGGAAACAAAGAAATGACAGACACAAAATAGAGTTCAGGAGAAGCAGGGCCCAGGGGACGCAAGGCCTCTCCTTCATGCTCAAGCATCCCGAGTGCCAGGTGCAACTCGTTTTTATTGATACAAGCAGTTCCCCAACCCCCATTTCAGGTTAGTTACTAGACAATGAAGTATTCTCTTAGCATTTGACCTTGTCTGGGCACACATTTACCTCCAAGGTTCTGCGCCATCAGGTTATTCTGTTTCTTTTTTAATATAGTTTGTCCCTTAGACATAGCTTTACAGACACAAGTTGTATACACGGGCCAGTCCTCTGACCGGAGCTGATCCACTTTTTAGCCATGACATTGATGTTTGTTTTGTTTGTTTGTTCCAGCACCGCATGCCTTAGGGGTCTCCAACACATCACCACTACTTTTATTTTTATTTTTTTTTTAAATAATAAATTTTATTTTTATATTCCCCATACAATTGCAGCCCCCCCATTCTGGCCCCAATCCCTCCCCTCCCGCCCCCGCCCCCCTAAAAGTGTCTCTGGTTCATAGTTTTTTGCTGATTTTGATTTTCACTTTCTTATAGTTATTCATTTTCCTGGTCCCTTATTTAAGTTTTCTAGATTCCTGCTATGAGTGAGACCATCCGGTATTTTTCTTTTTCTTTTTGGCTTATTTCGCTGAGCATGATCCCTTCCAGCGCCATCCATGTTGCTGCAAATTGCATGTGTTTATCTTTTTTGAATGCTGAGTAATATTCCATGGTATATATGTACCACATCTTCTTGATCCAGTCATCTATTTTTGGGCATTTGGGTTGTTTCCAAAGCTTAGCTATTGTAAACAGTGCTGCTATAAACATAGGGGTGCAGGTGTTCTTTGGAATTGATGTTTCTGTGTCCTTTGGGTAAATACCTAGGAGACATCACCACTACTTTTAAAACCTTTTCATCACCCCAAACAGAAACTCTAAGCATGAAACAGTAACTCCCTCTCCCCCTCTTCCCGCCAGTCTCTGATTACCTCTGGTCTTTCTTTCTCCAGGTGCCCTGACCTCATGGCCTATGTCTTACTTCTCAGCGGTGCCTCCCTCTTCCCCAGAATTAGACCAGCTTCCTTTTAGCTCGCTTCCTTGAATTTAGTTAGCTTCCTTGGCTAACTGAACAGAGCAGGATGTGGAAGGGGAGAGAATGGATCCCGAGGGGCAAACACCTCATCTAATCACCTCCTACAAATCTCTCAGACTCCAGCTCAAACGACCCTTCTTCAGGAAATCTGCCCTGGACGCCGAGGGAGGGTAGGACAGGTTCCTCCTTTGCTTCCTTCACTTACCAGTGTGTGACTCTTCTCTCTCACATGTGCCTGTTTTCTCCTATCAAGCTTCCTTCCCCCACCACACTGTCAGCTGCAAGCAGGCAGACTGCTTTCAGGATTTCTGTCATTTTTTAAAAAAAAGATTTATTTATTTATGCATACAAGAACTGGGGTACAGGCCAGAGGTGTAGGAGGGAGGGGTGAGAGGATTCACCAGAGACGGAGTGGGGAACAGAACAGGCAGACGGACTGAAATACACTGCTGAGGGGAGCAGCGGGTGAAACAGGAGAGGTCTGCTGTGCCATGTGGGTAGCTCTCTGGATAGCAGGGGATCGAACTTTCGCTGCAGTGGCTGTGATAGCTTCATAATGCTGTGCTTAATGCCTTGTGCCACCAGGGAGGCCCTCTCTCTGTCATATTCTGAATTTCTCATACTGTGCCTCACATAAAGCAGATACCCAATAAATATTTCTTGAAAGAAAGAAAGAAATGAATGAGAATTCTGAGCCAAAAACTCTCTAAAACCTTTACACATGCTCATCATTTATTTACCTACGTGTGGAGACAGCGAGGCCTAAGGGGAAGGATTGCAAGATAACCTGTACCAGAGCTCACACTGTATAGGCTGAAGCATCATCATTCATTTTGATTATTTCCAATTTGTTGCAGACTAATACTATGTACAACAAAAATGAATTACTAGAAAGGTGAAATAAAAACACAAAGACTTACAAAATACAAGCCTGCATTTTTTATTATTAGACTCGACAGAAGTAAAATTGGTCTGTCAGATTTCTATGATGTTTCTAAAAGCTAACTTCATTGCCTTACCTAGCTCTTCTCAGACCGGTAACAGTGGGCAGGCAGGTCCTACCGGTTACACTTGCATAAACTGTCAATGTGGGAGCCCAGTGCATGCCCCCAGTGACATCCTGTGTCACCTGTGTCACCACTGGTGTCACCACAGGCGACATCCTGGGCTGGGCCGGGTCTCCTGGCTCTTCCACAGAGGCGCAGGAAGGAACCATGAAGAAGCCTCCCCTTCCCAGTCCTGGTCTTCCTGGAACTAGGTTTGAAGCCTGTACCAGTTCTGCAGCCAGTTCCCCTGTGTGGTGAATTGGCAGGACCCAGCAGCCCCCCAGACTCCGTGTTTGGAGAGCAGGGGCCTTGGGTTCACCCTGCAACATCTTGGGAAAGGTTTCAGCAGGGTTCCCCTTTCAATGGCATGCGGCGAGTTTCCCAGGCAAGTTTCTCCATGCAGCAGAGATACTAGTTATATTTAAAGAGCAGGAACATTAGAGAAAGGGACAGAGAGTAAAAGACACTTGCAGAGACACCAGCGGGCAGGAAGAGCTGCCCGAAAGGGACAGGTTTGCTGAGAGAGGCCTGCATGGTCGCAGGCGGGCAGCCTTGAAGGGAGCTGCCTCCGCTGAGGGAGGTCAGTGAGGAGAAGCCCCAGCAGGTACAGGTCATGGGCAGGCAGGAGGCTGCTGCCCTGCGGAGAGAGTTAGCGAGAGGAAGCACCTGCATACTCACAGGTGGGCAGATGGAGTGCCACCCCGTTGTGAGACCTGCGTTAGGTTTTATCTTCAGGGAGGGGCTCACCTTCGTGGGTGGATGGTCTATGCCCCTGACACTTCCTACAACAGTCTGATAGTTTCTGGGTGTTGCGCCTCCTGATCCAGGCATTGATGCCTGAGGGTCTTGGTTTCTCTAACTGGGTTAATGGCTTATGCTAATCCCCTCTACCCCCACCTCCTTGTGTGAGTTAGGTTCTTGACCTTTATATCTCCTTTCCAGTTTTTCTGTTCTTATCCTCCATCAAAACAGGCAACAAGGTAATAATGGTTATCTCACCCCTAGGACCTCTCCCTGCTGCAGCCCTGCAACAGCTGGGAAAACATAGTCTCATTTTAATAACATAGTAACTTGTATGCAGGGACTCTCTAAGTTGGAAATATCTTTTAGGTACTTTTTACTCTTCCAAGTTTGGAAAAGAACATTCAACTGAAAAGGATTTAAACAAAAAGAACATGTGTTCTTCCATTTTCCAAAAAACCCAGTGGCCCGTTGACGTCTTTGAGGTCCAAGTGGTCTCCCTATCTCCACCTTGCTGTTCTCACCATGACAATGACACTCCCCTCGAGGGGGCACCATCCTCAAAGCAGCTCCAAGGAACCCTGATTCGCAACCAGAAAGGGGGAACAGAGTTTCTCCTTCCTCCAGTTTTTTTTTAAAGATTTTATTTATGCATACAAGAACTGGGGTATAGGCCAGAGGTGTCAGGGGGTGAGAGGATTCACCAGAGACAGAGTGGGGAACAGAACAGGCAGATGTACTGAAATACACTGCTGAGGGGAGCAGCAGACAAGGCAGGAGAGGTCTGCTGTGCCATGTGGGTTTCTCCATGGCCAGGGATTGAACTCATGCTGCAGTGGCTGCGGATAGCTTCATAGGGCTGCGTCTTAACCCCTTGAGCCACCAGGGAGACCCTTCCTTCCTCCAGTTTTAAGCACACACGTGAGAAAGCCTTTCAGCAAAATGACAGGTGACTAAGTCTTTCAGGAAGGCTGAATTTTTTTCTTCATACTCCTCTTGCACATTTATTGTTAGGATTATCATAAGCATTAATGACTTCTCCGGCCATCATAAATAAGATTTTTTAAAAGATTTATTTATTTAAGAACTGGGGTACAGGCCAGAGGTGTGGGAAGGTGAGAGGATTCACCAGAGGCAGAGTGGGGAGCAGAACAGGCAGATTGACTGAAATACACTGCTGAGGGGAGCAGCTGGCAAGACAGGAGAGGTCTGCAGTGCCATGTGGGTAGCTCCCTGGCTGGCTGGGGATCGAACTAGTGCTGCAGAGGCTGCAGACAGCTTCACAGTGCTGTGCTTAACTCCTTGCACCACCAGGGAAGCCCATAACTAAGATATTTTTTGCAACAAATTTCTAATTGGTCATTGCTGGCATACCAGTTAGAATCTAATTGGCATACCAAATGTATGGATGGTATACATTTAAGTCTCTTCACTCTATTGAACTCATTTTAGTATCAGTAGGCTTTTAATTAAGTCACTTTGATTTCTAGATAGAGAAAAAGATTATTTTGGCTTCATTCTGTAATAAAGTTTTAAAAAATAATAATAGCAGAGGAAACAGAAATTAGCACTGGTATTTCTTTAGGGAGACAAAATACCTACATTTTTAAACTTAGTAGAAATTTTTCTGATCCAGAAAAATAGTTTGATATAAGCTGCTTGAGGTAGAAGTGTTAGCAGAAGCCAAGAAAATGGAAAGAGCTGGATAGGGTGATAGTCAAGAGAAAAGTGGAAGACATTTTGCTCTGCGAGAAGGGAGTACAGAGAGAGGAACCAGAGAGACAGTGAGTGCTGGGCTACTTCAGGGGTGAAGTTATCAATGGAAATTCCCTGGTGGAGGAAATTTTCAAAATATGAAAGTCTAATGTTCCATTTGAAGGTGCTACGCTTGCATTTCTGAGATGCAAGGCCTTTCTGAAACTCCTTTCCAATTCTTGTGGAGTAGGGCTTGGTGTGGAAACCCAGGATGGAGCCGAGTTTCATATTTGAGTTGACGTGACCCACGGAGAGATGATACACGTGTGAAACCGCACACAGTCAATAGGAAGCTGAGTTCCAGCCAGATATGATTGACTCTTGGGACACAAGGGGAGTCTTAGACTCCCCCAGGTGTGCTATTCTTCAAGAACTCTAATTCAAGAGACCTGGGCTCCAGCTGACAGCTTGGCTACAAGACTTAGCATTTATCTCCTATTTATCACATGCCATGCAACATGCACCCAAAACCCTTGACAATGATGCTGATAGCTACTATTATCACTATTTAATTGACAGCTGATCAAATGAAGCTCAGAGGTTCCGAAGTTTGCCTAGGGTCCCCTAAGTGGTGGAGCCAGGATTCAAGTTCAAGTCTGATTCCTAAAGTCAAGGGGTCACTCCACTCCCAAGAAAGAGGATGTAGAAGTAGAAGCTGTTTTGAGGGCTAAGGAGGAAGACAGAGTCATGTGGGCACCTGGGGAAGGCAGAGGGCAGCAATGCCAGAACCAGACCTCCACCCCTGCTCTGACTCTACATGCAACAGCCCCACAGAGCCTGGCAGGGAAGTGAAGCCATTTCTTGCACTGAAGCAAGAAGCCCAGGCATCAAACTAGCAGCAACAGCAATCCTAGTGCTCATTTGAACTTCTGCTTTAGAAAACGGTCATGATTTCCTTCTCTTTTTTTGTACCAGACTTGGCTTCTCAATTATGCCTCCTTGGAGCAAATTTGAAATAGCTGTGTTCCTCCAGCAGGGGGGGAATTTTCTGAAATGTGTGGAATAGGAAGAGAGAAAGGGTCACCAGTTTCAAGTGTCCTGGTGAAAACCCCGAAAGGACAATAGTGACCATTACATCTCCCATTCAATGAAGCTTAACCTGCATGCTGTGTCAGCTTTCTACATGGACACTGACTCCACACCACAACTGTAAGACAAAGCAACTACAGGTTTTCCCTGCTCAGGCTTGGTGTCTGGTGAAGGCTCTCTTCTTGACTTTCTTTTCACTCATTCTCACATGGACTTTCCTCTGTGCTGCTGGGGTGAGGGTAGATCTCAGTGTCTCTTCCTTTTCTAATAAGGACACCAGTCCCATCCAATCACAGGCCCACCTTATGACTTAATTTAACCTTCATTACCTTCTTAATGACCCAATCTTCAAATACAGTTCCACTGAGGGTTCAGTGCATAATAGTCCTCCCTCTTAGCCCCCCCCCCACCAATTCATGTCCTGCTTGTATGCAGAAGGTAGTCACTCCATCGCCTTCCCAACAACCCCAGAAGTCTTAACTCATTTCAGCATCAACTCTGTCTAAATAGCATCTAAACCAGATATGCCAGGGACTTGTGATGAGCTTCATCCTGAGGTAAATTCCTCTCCAACTGTGAAACTGTAAGAACAGAAAGTTGGGTGCTTCTAAAATGCAGTGGTGGGACAGGCAGAGGCTAGCCAGGCCCATTCCAAAAGGGAGCAACCAGAAAGAAGGGGCAAGGAGCCCCAAATGAGTGCAGAACCTAACAAGACAAACCCTCATTGGATCTTAAGGCTTGCTGTCGACTCAGTGCTGGTGTCCCACCTCCTAAATTTATATATTGAAACCCTCATCCCTGATGTCATGTATTTGGAGGTGATGCCTTTGGGAGATAATTACAGCTAGATTAGGTCACAAGGGTAGAGCCCTCATGAAGGACTAATGTCCTCTTAAATGAAGAAAAGACAAGCTCTTTCTCCACCATGTGAAGTTGCAGGAAGACTGCCCTTTGCAAACCAGCAATTGTGTCCTTACCAAACACTGGATCTGCCAGCATTTTTGATGTTGGACGTCCCAGTCACCATCCCTTCCAGCTCCATTCATGTTGTTGTGAATGGCATGACTTTTTCTTTTTTGATTGCTGAGTAGTATTCCATTGTGTATCTATACCTCTCCTTCTTGATCCAGTCATCTGTTTTTGAGCATTTAGGTTGTTTTCATATCTTATCCATTGTAAATAGTGCTGCAATGAATATAGGGGTGCAGGTTTTCTTTTGAATTAATGATTTTGTGTTCTTTGGGTAGATTCCTAGGAGTGGAATTGCTGGATCATATGGAAGCTCTATCTTTAGTAGGTTGACGAATCTCCACACAGCTCTCCATAGTGGTTAGACCAGTATGCACTCCCACCAGCAGTGCAGGAGAGTTCTTTTTTCTCCACATCCTCGCTAACATTTGTTGTTGCAAGTTTTTTTAATATGTGCCATTCCTCACTGGTGTAAGATGGTATCTCATGGTAGTTTTGATTTGCATTTCCCTGATTACAAGTGATGTTGATCATATTCTCATGTGCCTGTTGGCCATTTGCATTTCCTCTTTGGAGAAGTTTCTTTTTAGCTCCCTGCCCATTTTTTGACTGGATTCTTTATTTTGTTTTTGTTGAGTTGTTTAAGCTCTTTTTACATCTTTGATACCAGTCCCTTATCAGTTATAGGGAGTGCAAATATTTTCTCCCAATCTGTGGGGTGTCTCTTCATCTTGGTTATTGTCTCTTTTGCTATACAGAAGCTTTTTAGCATGATGTAGTCCCAGCTGTTTATCTTTTCTTTCAATTTCTTTGCTTCGGGGGATGAGTCTTTAAAGGTGTTTCTGAGATGTATGTCATGGAATGCTTTGCCTGTTTTCTTCTATATATTGTATGCTTTCACTTATAGGAGGTATATAGGGAAACCAAACAAGGGGTAGGGAAAGGAAAAAAAGGAGAGAGACAAAACTATCTGGCAAACTATAAATCAGAGACACACAGCTGGGGAGGGGGAGGAATCAGAACAGGGGAGGGAAGAGCACGACGGACTATGGTGATGGTGCATGGGTGAATGGGTGGTGGGAATTTTATGGGGATTACACCTGAGAGCAAAAATCAAACATTATACAAAAATGAACAAGAATGTAATATATATATATATATATTTAAATAAATATCTTCAATTAAAAAAAGAATAATCCCCTGGGTGTTCCACCTCCCAGGCCCAAAGGGGCAGGAGTGTTAATCCTGAGGTTCTTTGCACTGATCCTACCCCAGAGGTCCAGGGTGGGCATAGCAGGGACCATGGGAACAAAATAGCAAACATGCACAGACAGGGACTGGTTCTCAATAGGTGATGGTGTAACAGGGTGGTGCCCAGGAAAAGGGAAAGTTCCAGGTTCCCTGCCGGACCCAAGGGAGGGTAGAGCTGAGCAGGGAAAGAAGAAGCTGGAGAGGAGACTAGAGAAGAAAGGAAGCAGGATGGAGAGCCAGAGGAGACCTGGAGGAGGCTCATGGAGCAGAGAGACTACACTTGCCTTTTGGTCCTGGACTGGCTGTAACAGATGTGGGTGAGATCTGTGGGGAGAATAACTATGGCAAGTTTTGTCTTGATTTTGATTTTGCTCTTTTCCTCCCAGACTTGTCTGGCTGTTTCTGATCCTTTTCTGTGTGTCCCCACTGGACGATGCTTTTGACTTGGGGCAGGCTTTGGGGCCTTGGCTCTGGGCCAATCCCATTTGGGTGGACTTTTACCCACGAGGGGATGGGTAACCTTGAATGCTTCATTTAGAAACTATATTCTCTGTCTTTTCTGTGTTGTTTACTAATTGTATTAAAGTTCCTTTCCATTTAAGGTCTTACATGTTTTATGTTGATGTGGCGATGGCAGAACCTATTTAGAGTAGGCTAGTTTGGGGGTTCTGGAGTGCCCCTCTCCCTGCCCTGTAACAATATCATGCTAAGGGCAATGACTATGTGTTTTAAGCCTTTTCTTCATTGATTTGTGTTTGTGTGCACATGCCCCCTGTATGTTATAATGTAAGCGCTGGGTTATAATGTAAACTGTCTCCTATATGAGTTTTGGTTAAAAAAACTTGGAGCATCACTGCACAGAATGATGCCCAAGGCTCTATACCTGTTCTCTGAGCCAAGAATTTGCATCAATGTCCTTGACTTTATTCTATTGTCTGGGTTCAGCAAGTGAGCTTCTTGGATCCCTCTGAAAAAGATTTCATCAGAGTTTCCAGTTCAGCAGCACATGTTGAGTTTATCAAGGAAAAGGACATTTGCATAGACACAAAAAGGCAAAGGCTACAAAGGCTTTACAAGGGCAGGATTGTTAGGAAAAAAAGAGGCACTGCATAGACACAGGCAGGCAGAGAGCTGTGTTTTGCCAGAGCAAGGGGTGTTCCTACAGCGTTTGGTGGAGCGTGGGGCAGGATACAAACCTTTGTGGAATTTTATGTCCTTGGGGTCAGGTTGGGTTAGTTTTCTGTAACAGATAATCCTTCTGACCCCACCTCGGATTCCTGGAAACTTCCATAGCCATTTTTAATGGCTCATTAATCATCCCTACCACCACCTCTGGTTTTGTTTTGTTTTGTTTTTTTAAAAGATTTATTTATTTTTATACAAGAGCTGGGGTACAGGCCAGAGGTGAGGGGCTGGGGTGAGAGGATTCACCAGAGACAGTGCAGGGAACAGAACAGGCAGAGGACCGAAATACACTGCTGAGGGGAACAGTGGGAGCGACAAGAACAGTCTGCCATGCCCACCACCTCTGGTTTTTGACCTTGTTGTGGTGGTGTAATATAGGGGTGAGGTGGGGGGGTGGGGGTGCGTGGCGTGAAAGAATTCAACAGAGACAGCATGGAGAACAGAAAAGATGCATTCATTGAAGTACCCTGGAAGGGGCAAGATGGGAGAACACAGGAAGAAGAATTGGAGGCTCTTTTTAATATTCTCTTTTTGCAGTTTTTCTAACTTGGGGCACCAGTTTGCACCAGTTTGTCTGGTCTCTCAGCTCAGGTGCTGGTCTTTGACACAGAAACATGTCCGGCCCGGCTTCTACATTCCTGCAACTGGACTGGTTTTTCTGGTCATGATGGCCTTGTTCCCAAGGCAACCTTGTCAAGTCCCATTATCTATCCAAGCCTCCCAAACGTGCCTGCTGGCCATGGAGCGGGGGCCTAGTTTTTAACCTTATGAAATGATACACCGACATTCATGAAAACCTCCATTCCCATTTTTCTACTCTAAGCTTCTATCACTGTCACTGGAATCAACTGGACAGATAAAGCAGCTAATCTACAATTTACACACACACACACACACACACACACACACACACGCTACTTTTATGATCCAAATCACGCAAACTATTTCTATTTGGGAAAATAATAACAACTTGCCCCGAAGACTCCAGGGCAGGGTGCAGCTGGAGCTCGGATTCCTTTTTCTCCCGACCGTGGCAGGGGGAGCCCCCGCCCCTCCCCCTCTCCCGCTCCCCGCCTCCCTCCAGCCCTGCGGGGTCCCCGCCCCGCGCCGCACGGAGCCGGAGGCCGAGAGGACGCGCGCGCGCGCGGCTGGGGCGGGACCCCGGGGCGCGCCAGGCCTCCCCGCCCACTGGGCGCTGCGGCGCTGGCCACGGTGCTGGGATGGCCTCAGTGGACCCGCCGCGGCAGGTTCTTCCTCAGCTCGGTGGTGGGTGAATGCGACCTTTGGGCTGGGTGCCCCGGCACCTGAGCAACCCTTAAAGGGGGATGGCTGAGCCTGGCGTCGCCCCAGGATTTGGGGCGCGTAGGACACCCCTGGCCCGAACCGGAGCAGAGAGCCCCGCGGGGCGCCCATCTGTGTCCGCGGGTGGCTTTGGCATCAGCCCTATACGCCGGGCTGAGTCGGCACTGAAAGTTCTGGAAGAAGCTGCGTGTGTTGCAGCTGGTGATGGACGACCTGGTGCGCCCCAGCAAGGTCTTCGACACTTTTCATCAGCTACGACAGGCTTATCTGTGTCACCAGCGCGTAGGAAGGTCGGAGGCAGGACACAAACTCGGAACGTGCGGGGGGTCGAGGGTGCAGCTCGGGTTGGAGGTGCTGGAGTAGCTTGAAACTGTTGTAGAGCAACCCCGATACAAAACGGGGTGCCTGACTGTGGGTCCTCACCCGCGCGCTTCAAAGGACTTATCAATGCGCTACTGCAGGCACACACGAAAGGTTAATAAAAGGTTTATTTACAAGGGAAGGGGAAATGAGGAAATGTACAGCTCAGGGAGAAAAGTGGGAGACAAAGTTTTAAATGTGTCCTACCCGATCCGCCGATCAGGAATCCCAAATGCACTCTGAGAGCTGGCTGCGAGCCAGGAGCCGTGAAGCCAGGAGGCAAGCGACAGCCAGCTCCCCCAAGGCCCACGTGGTTGGTTTTTATACCAAACCTGGCTGCTTAACTCCACCCTCAGGTCCCAGCCACCCTCCCTTTGGTGGTGACGGGATTTGTCTTTCCCAATGTCCTGGTGGCTTTAGTCTGGAGTGGGGGTGGGGTCCACAAAGCCTGCATGGGATTAGCTCAGGACATCCTTTCCCCCTAACAAAACCACCACATGATTTCCTCGCATTTTCAGGACCCCACATGTTCAGAAAGAAAAGAAAAAGATACCAAAACTAGTATAGTGATCTGCTTTAAATGCTTACATTCAACAAATTAAAAAGTGACAGTGCAGTATCATTTGTGCCTTTGACAGGATGTTTTTGTTGTATTGCATCCTCTAGATGTGTGGTCATGAAAATGTCAGGAATGGGATCAAAACCTAAGTTCCTCTCCAGGCACTTTGTCTTTGCACCACATTCTGTCTCTGTGCAAAAGCTTGCCCTGACTCCGCCTTGGCTGAGTTCACCCTTCACCTCCTCAGAGAGGTCCTCCCTTGGTGACTAAGTTTCTGTGTTGACTTAAAGGCTGTGTGTACCCTGTAAGCATATATGGCGAAATCTCCTAATTACCAGTACTAAATGTTCTACTCCTGACCACATGGAGAGCTGGGTGTTCTCCAGGACATGGGCTCTGAAGGGGTCTGCAGTATGGCTGTGCAGCTGGAGGAAAATATCCAGCCCCCAGATCTTTAGAGCCTTTTATTCCCCTCCAAGTATCTCTCAACATCTCAGAACTTTTTCTACATCCAAAGATACAAGGGTGGGGGTGGGGGGGAATATGGAGAAGCCAAAAGTTTTTATCATGCTTCTGCCTTTACAAATATACCCAGTAATAATGGTAGCTAATATTTGAGGGCTTGATGTCAGATACTGTTCTAAGAACTTCATATGAGTCATATCTGAGAGCTTGATCTCCACAGTACCACAACCCTATAGTCTAGGTAAGTGTGAAACTGAGGCACAGAGAGAGAGAGAGTAGGTTGGCTAGGACAAACAGCTATCTAAATGATGAGCATTAGAATCCCAGCTACCTAACTCTAGACAGAGCCTCTGCGCCTAGCCACTTAGACAGTGCCATCTGCAGGAGCAGTAATGGCGACTGAATTGTTCCAGTAAAAATGCTGAATGAGGGCCTCCCCGGTGGCACAGTGGTTGAGCGCTGGGCTGCGAAGCCCCCGCAGCCTCTGCAGCGCCGGTTCGATCCCCGGCCACCAGATGAGGGTCCCACATGGCGCGCAGACCTCTCCTGCCCGCCCGCTGCTCCCCTCAGCAGTGTACTTCCTCAGTCTGCATGCTCTGCTCTCCGCTCTGACTCTGGTGAATTCTCTCACCCTCCCGCTCTTCTGACTGTACCCAGTGCTTGTATAAATAAATAAATAAATCTCAAATAAATAAATAAATAAATAAAAATGGTGAATGAGCACAAAGTTACCATATCTACTTGGAAGTTGAAAGAGGAAGTTCTGGATAACACAGTGCTAATGCACACAAGAAAGTTGGATTTTATATGTAACATATATGTGTTCTGACAGGTGTTTAAGACGTATGCTTTCCTACATGAAGGACTACCACTAATGTCCAAAGGGATAGACCTGTAGCTATTCCCCCAGGAGGGAAGCTCCTTACCCATTGCAAGGAGCTACCTGGAATAGCATCGTGCAGCTGGGGAAGAGTTGGCTGGTATGAAAATAGAATGCACCTAATCCCAGACACTGCCTAACAACTAATACTCATCCTCTTATTGTCATCATGCTGTACCAACCTGAGTGAGGTGGCCTCAACCTCTGCTCTTATTGGCCCCTGCTGCTTCTATTCATGTTATTTATAGGGTTCAGAAGGGCATGACCAGAAATACCATCCTCAAGCTAGCCCTGGCATGGGTGGCAGCGTTTCTCCTCTGTGGGTCTGCCATGTCAGCTGAGTGTGCATGGCCAACAGGAGCTTCTTGCCTGGAGGGGGCAGGGGGAGAAAATGCCTTGCTGAGCTTTATAACTGGTGCTTTTTTTTTTTTTTTTTTAAGATTTATTTATTTTTATACAAGAACCGGGATACAGGCCAGATGCACAGGAGCGTGAGAGGATTCAGACAGAGCGGGGAACAGAACAGGCTGACTGACAAAATACACTGCTGAGGGGAGCAGCAGGCGAGACAGGAGAGGACTGCCGCACCATGTGGGACCCTTGCCGGCAGCTGGGTTTGAATCAGCGCTGCCGCTGCCGAGGCTGCTTCACCGCACTGCGCTCAACCACCTGCGCCCAACCACCTGCGCCACCAGGGGAGGCCCTAACTGGTGATTTCTGATGATGGTCTCCATCGCTGCATTCTTCACCTGCTTTGCCAGTGTGACCTATTGAAATAAGTGACCCTCTATATCAACATTCAGAAGCGTCCCTCCCTGAGGAGTGACAACATAGCCCCCGGAGAAGAGAACTTGCAGCTGAACTTCCAGGGAAGAAAAAAAAGAACATGTATTTTTTTTTTTTTTCATTTGTCAGCACATGGCAAGTTTATTAAGGAAAAGAGAAGAGAAATGCCTACATAGACATAGGCGGGCAGTCTTAAAAGGCAAGAACTAGAACATGCTTTTTTTGTTAAGTCGGCTGAGAAAGAGAGCAGGGCCTTTCCCCCAGGCACGAGTCTTTCTTTGCCTATTTCTAGGACTCAAGATCCACCACCTCTGCAGGTGGACATCCACAGCAAAAGAGCTCGCTGGAACAGAACTACTACAGGTCAGCCAGATGTCTGCCGAGGCAGCAGCAGCAGCCAGACCCCACCAACACTGTGATCAACTGTTTGCACCTCTCCTGGGATAAGGAAGTGGCAGTGGGGTGTGTGTGTGTGTGTGTCTCCATTGGGTTCCCTACACTGTGCACGATCACCTGAGCTACCTGACACAGGACATGCCCCAGCATTCTATGAGACATCCTTCTGGCTCCTCTTGCTTAATTCAATTATCAACCCTGCTCTGCATCTGCTCTGCTGCGTGAGTTTCAGAAAATTATTTATCAAACTTCTGTGATTTGGAAAAGTCAAGATTCATCCTCTTTGTAAATATGAAAGGTCTCCCACACCAGACTGCCTAAACCACTTACACTCCACAAATATTTCCTTAGGTCACTGCTGCCCACTTCTCGTTAGTCTTTGCACAAGGAAAGGTGAGAACATCAAAGGAACAAGTGAAAGGAGCTACTACAAGTACTGTCTAAATGTCCTCTACAGAGCTGCTTGTTATTCAGTGTTGTCCCTGCCCAGCAGCATAGGGGTTTACTTGGGTACTTATTAAAAAATGTGAGCTCACCCAGTCAATAAATGGGCAGAGGAGCTAAACAGGCACTTCTCCAAAGAAGACGGGCAGATTGGGACACACACAAAAAAAAGTTCATCATCACTATCGTCAGGGAAATGCAAATCAAAACTACAATGAAATACCACCTCACACCTATAAGAATGGCCCACATTTAAAAATCTAGAAACAACAAATGCCGATGAGGATGTGGTAAAAAAGGAACCCTCTTACACTGCTGATGGGAGTGCCAACTGGTCCATTCACTATGGAGAACTGTGTGGAGGTTCCTCAAGACTAAAAATTGACCTACCATATGACCAAGTGATTCCACTGCTAGGAATTTACCCAAAGGACACAAAACACTAATTTGAAAGGATACCTGCACTCCTACGTTTATTGCAGCACTATTTACAATAGCCAAGGTATGGAAAACCACCTAAATGCCCCCAAACCGATGAATGGCTCAAGAAGATGTGGTATATATACACAATGGAATACTACTCAGCAATCAAAAAATATAAATTCATGCCAGTTGAGGCAACATGGATGGAGGTGAAAGGGATTATGCTCAGTGAAATAAGTCTGTAGAAAAAGAAAAATATCAGATGGTTTCACTTATAAGTGGAATACCGGGCCAGGAATAAAGGGTCAGGAAAAAGACAAAACTTGCAAGTTGACCATAGATCTGAGGCATAGAACAAGGGAGGGGAAACAGAGAGGGTGAAAGCAAGGAAGGGAGCACAGGGGTGCTGTGATAGAGATGTGGTAGGGGGACAACAAGGACTACAATGAGGGAAGAAATCAAATGCTGTACAAAAATGAACAAAGATGTAAGAAAGTAATTAAATTTTTAAAAAGTGAACCTAGACCGAACCCAGACCTCCTATATTCTAGAATCTGCATTTTAACAAGACCTTCAGATGATTTGTTTATAATAAAGTTTGGAATCATTGATCCAGATGTGTAGAAGCACAAAAACGGTTTTGCAATGCTTCATCTTCTGTGGAGACATCAGCTTAAAGCTTAAAACCACTGTGGTTCAAGTTTATGTTAATTTTAAATTTGTACAACTATCTTGTCTGTCCATTTTATTCCATAATAAAGCTCAAATAGAGTCCAAACCTTTTGTTTGGAGTTTATATGAAAGTGGTGTATGTTTATCAGAGTGTGTGTAATTAAAAACAATGAGGCCTGAAAAAAGTGGCAGAAACTATAAAACATCAGAGACAAATTTTACATTTACATTTATAAAACATACCACACAGTTCTCCATAGTGAATGGACCAGTTGGCACTCCCATCAGCAGTGTAAGAGGGTTCCTTTTTTACCACATCCTCATCGGCATTTGTTGTTTCTAGATTTTTAAATGTGGGCTATAAAACATCAGAGACAAATTTTACATTTACATTTATAAAACATACCAGCTATGCTTCTTTCAAATGCAAGAGATTGCAAAGTCATTCTTTGTTTTTGCATTGAGCTCTGAGTGAAAATGGAGTTAAGTCACTTGCTAAGATTTTACTTAGTTGTAAGGGATTTCTAGGGCTACAATATAGGTGGGTCAAATATAGTCCACCTCATGTGATTTTGGAGAGTTGAATCCAGTTTTGTGGGTACACTGGAGGATGACCTAGAGGAGTAAACAGATGAGGTCTAGCCCAGGCCATTTCCAAATGTCTTATTTTGAATAATCAAGATTCAGGGAACTTATTAAACCTAGGGCAGTTCTCTGAAGTAATGAGTTATGGTTATGTGGAATCAGTGTCTGCTGTCAGTTCCCAGGGCCACCCTTTGGGACTAACCCCAGCAAACAGGAAGGCCACCTTCTCGAGATTTCTCACTTAGCACCTTTCATTTTTAATATGTGATCTGGAATTTTCTTCATCAAAGACAACAGTGCTGGGAAACCCTTTCAACTCTGTTCCACTTGAACGTCTTTCCTTGGATTCTCATGAGAGAAATGCACTGGTAGAACCCTCTGAAATCTAGACTTTGTTTATAAATCCCCTTTGATGTCACAATTATTCTTTGTGCACATTTATTCCAGTTGTATTCCTCAGTGGCTATGAGTGGCATGTGAACTGTATTAGTCACTGCTCCTTCTTCAAAGCACTCTATGAGGCCTGACCAAGGCCAGCACCTCTTTTAGCTGCACTGATAGTTATATCAGTGTGCAACCCAGCCAGGGCCCTAATGACAGGGTAGTATCAAAGTTCATTAACTTCATGGCTAGAGAACCAGTCAGAAGCAAGTTTCTGAAGAAACAATCCCTGGACTCTGAGAATCACTGATGTCCTGAGACAGCGATGGGAGAACTCAAATGTCCCAATACAGCAAGCATCTCAGATTGAGAAAAGGTCATTCACAGCTATTACCTTCCCAGATGTGCTTCATAGTCTTGGAATTCAACACCAGGCTTGCCCTAGGCTTATTGCGTCTGCCCAGCTATGAGGGATTTCGCCTCACCCCAACCAACCCAATTCCTGATCTACTGTGAAGCAATACTTTTTGGTAAGGAGAATTAAAACTAACACTAAAGTGGATGGAGGGGATGGAGGGGTACAAATCCAAAACACAACTCCCAATTTTTTTTATTAGATTCAATAGTTATCAAATTGCCATAACGTTTATAAATGGTTAATCCATTTTATTTACCTCATTATACATCAGCAAAAATTTAACTTGCTTTATAGTTCATGGATCACTATTTACTAGCCCGGTTCTACTATAAAACATGGTACTGCAGGTTAAGCATTAGCCTCACAAGGTTAGACAGGCAATGGGACTTGAAACCCAGAATTCATACAATACTCTCCAGTCTATTCCAAACACTCCCCTAGCCCCCCAAAGTACTTCTATGCTCTCCAAGGCATAGCTTGGCATATTCGTAACTGCTGGTCTGTCTTCATACCAGACCAAAATTTTCAAAGCTAGGAACCTTTATATGAAATGTAAATGTCAGGCATATACTAGGTGCTCAATTTTTGTTCAATAAAGAAATATGTAAATGAAGATTAGCAGAGATCTAGCTTATTTTTAAAATATGGTTTTTTGACCTCAACCAAAAAAGAAAAGAAATGTGAAATACCTCACATTGTATTGACATTATTTTGCTGCTCACCCATCTTCTCTTGAGCTCTAATTCAAGTATTTTCCTTGTCTTGTCTATTTTTCTAGCTGTATTTCACTGGACATGAGTAAAATGGACTCATGAGCAGTTAATTCTATAATCAGACTGATATAGAGTAAATTAACACCTGCAAAGAAAAGAAAGGGCTTGCTGGACTTTACTGGACAGGAAAGCTTAGCATAGATTTTAATGGTGCTATAACTTTGGAAGCATTTATCCTTATGAAACCTAATGTCCTTTGTCCATTTGAGCTACTATAATAAAATACCACAAGTTGGGTAGCTTATAGCCAGCAGAAACTTATAAACCAATTTCAATTAAAAAAAAAATTATTTCTTACAGTTCTGGAGTCTGGAAGTCCCAGATCAAGGAACCAGTATACTCAGTTAAGGGCCCTTTTCCCATTGCTGATCACCAACCTATATTCTCACATACTGGAAGGAGGCAAGCAAGCTCTTGAGGGCTTCCTTTTTTTAAAAAAATTTATTTATTTATGCATACAAGAACTGGGGTATAGGTCAGAGGTGAGGGGGATTCACCAGAGATAGAGTGGGGAGCAGAACAGGTAGATCTATTGAAATACACCGCTGTGGGGAGAAGCACGCTAGATAGGAGAGGTCTGCTGCACCAAGTGGGTCAGCTCCCTGGTTGGGGATTGAACTCATGCTTCAGTGGTTCGCAACAGCTTAATATCACTGACTTTACCCCCTGCGCCACCAGGGAGTTAAGGGCTTCTTTTTTAAAGGCACTAATCCCATTTATGGACACCCCAGGCATTCCTAAGTACTTCATTAGACCTCACCTCCTAAAACCATGATCTTAGCCCATGTGGGGCTAAGATTTCAATGTATGAACCTGGGGGAACACAAACACTCAGACCATAACATTTAACAAGTGCCAGATAACTACCAACAGGAAAGGCATAGGGTGAGGTGTTAAGTGATGTGATCATTTGAAACAGTCACAAATTCCTTGCAACTCTTCCCTTCAAGAGGTGGAACTTAATTCCCCTTACCCTTGAGTATGGGCTGGACTTAGTGGTTCCCTTCTAAAAGAAAAAAAAAACCGCAAAAATGACAATGTGTAACTTCCAAGGTTAGATCACAAAAAGGCACTATAGTTTCCTCCTTGTTCCCATCCCCCTCCCTGCCCTCGTAGCTCACTCTGGGGAAGCCAGCTGTTATGCTATGAAGACAGTCCAGCAGCCTTTGGGAAGGCCCACAAGAACTGAGCCTCCAATTAAGTCATGTGAATGAGTGTGGAAGGCAGCCCCAGCTGAACCTTCAGATGACTGCAGCCCACAAGCAAAGTCTTTACTGCTTCCTCATGAGTCACTCTCAGGCAGAGTCACAGTTAAGCTGCTCCCAAATTCCTGATCCAAAGAACTGTGAAACAAACCCTTATAGAGACAACAAGTTTGGGGATAATTTGTTATAATAGAGAATGCAGGTGGTGAGCCTTTTAGAACTTACATAGTGGCGTATACCAGGACTAGGAAAGCATGGTAAGGCTGAGGGACTCAAACAGATAGAAATGACTGACAGGGTAAATGGTGCCTTGCCATTAAGGAGTACTGTGAACATGAGAATATCTAGTAGAGTCCACAGGCATTCTACCTGTTCCTTTTATGAGTCAAGATAGCGTAAAAAGAAAAAGGCCCCAAGCTGTTAATGGCAACTTTATTTTTCACTGGTGCAAAAAAAAAAAAAAAAAAAAAAGTCATGATAATTGTATGATGCATTTTCCCTTAAATTTACAATAATGAAGGTTATACATAAATTATAAAGATCACAAGTATTCTAGTTTATACTATTTAGAACAAAATCATTTTGATAAATAAGTCTAGGGGACAACATAGGTTCTTAATAGATGGCTGAGTCCAAATATGCAAAATATAGCTTCTGGTTTTGACCATGGTGCTTTAAAATTCTCAAACATGCATTAATATATTCTAGTTTTAGGGAAAATATTACACATGGCCTTATTTCGCATTTAGGGAAAAGCCCAAGCTGAATTTCACATACAGTATTCCTTTCCTCTCAAATTAATCTCAAATTGGACTAATGAACAAAGAGATAGACACTTTCAGGTTAGTACTCCCAAGTAATGAAGGAAATTACACAATCAACAATGTAAAAAACAGTAAAAAGGAAGAGAGCTTCATTAGTAGCTGAGATAGTGGTTTTGTTTTTCAAAAAAACAAATCATGGGAATTTTAAATAGCAGATCTATCATGCTACTTGGGGTGATCAGACAGACCTGAACACTTATAAAGTGAATAACTTTATTAAGGTCCTGTAGGTGAGTGTCCGGAGGTGCTGGGTGAAACACATCACGGTAAGAAACGGGAAACCTACCTCAGCATTTCTGAAAGGCACAATCTATGAAAGGGAAACCTAGTATAATAAAACCCTTACTGAATGTACATGGAAAGGAGTATGGTGAGCCTGTTTCCTTTTTAAAGAATAAGACCTTCATAAATTGGTCCCTCAGATTCTGGTGATTCCCGCCTCAAGCGCAAATGCTCCAGCGTGTTATGAAAATGCTTGTTAATCTGTTCTGTTTCTTCACTGGACTCAAGATTTGGGAGATCTTCTCGAATCTTCTGGATAAGTTGGTTCAAAACCTGAATTGTGACCTACAAAAGAATATATATAATTTCACTATCAAGTATGTACCACAAAAAAATGAAAGATGATTTATTAAAAGTATTTTGAAGGGCTTCCCTGGTGGCACAGGGGTTAAATACAGGGCTATCAAGCTATCAACAGCCACTGCAATATGACTTCGATTCCCCGGCAGGCCGGGAGCTACCCACATGGTGCAGCACACCTCTCCTGTCTCGCCAGCTACTCTCCTCAGCAGTGTATTTCAGTCAGTCTGCCTGTTCTGCTCCCCACTCTTGTCTCTGGCCTGTACCCCTGCACCTCATATGCATAAATAAATAAACCTTAAAAAAACATTTTGAAATGCTGTGTTATTCTAATTACCAGTTACTTATGAAAAAAGAGAAATAAGCCATAATTCCTGGTCTGAGCAACAACTACTGGCTATTCATTAAAAAACAAACTAACAAAACCACTTAGTAAGAAACATAGCGTCAACACTATGCTAAAGAATAAAAATGTTTATGCATAACTATAAATAAAAAAATAAAGTGTCAAAATAATAAACTTCTACATGTAACAAATCTCCTAAGAACAAGAGAAAACAGCAGTTCACTTACCGCATCATTTTCCTTTTCATAAAAATAGATATATCTGTTCAGAATTTCTATAAAAAGTTGCACTTGTAGCGAGGGATCCATGCACTGATTTGCTATTTTTAGAGCTTTCTTTAGGCATTCCATTACTCTCTTGCCTCCATGGAGCTGGAATAAAACAGTGGGGGATGGGGGGTAATGAATTATAAATGTTCATATTTTAGGATATAAATTTAAATCCTC
This sequence comes from Talpa occidentalis, assembly GCF_014898055.3. Classification (NCBI taxonomy): domain Eukaryota; kingdom Metazoa; phylum Chordata; class Mammalia; order Eulipotyphla; family Talpidae; genus Talpa; species Talpa occidentalis. The sequence continues at coordinate 23,786,110 of NW_023601754.1, read as the reverse complement.
TTTATTTTTTATGCTATACATCTGTATTTTATTTTTTAAATATAAAAATGTATTTTTATTTGATAAAATTTAAAAACAAATGTACACATCTGTTATTTTAAAATGAGTATACTGTTTTATGTTTATATATTACATAGTTATTTTTTAATACTTTATTTTATATAATTCTTACATGATTTTTCATTTTTGCACAATGTATGCATTTTCATTTCAGTTATATTCCCCATACAATTGCACCCCCCCCCTTATTATGACCCTAATGCTGCTTCTCCCCGCGCCCCGTAGTGTGTCTCTGGTTTATAGTTGCTTGTTGATTTTGATTTTTACTTTGTATTAATTAGTCTTCTTCCTGGTCAAAAGTAGATGACTGGATCAAGAAGATGTGGTACGTATACACAATGGACTATTACTCAGCAATCAAAAAAGATAAACACATGCAGTTTGCAGCAACATGGATGGAGCTAGAAGGGATCATGCTCAGAGAAATAAGTCAGAAAGAAAAAGAAAAATATCAGATGGTCTCACTCATAGCAGGAATTTAGAATAGTATTTTTTTAAAGGTAGCAGTATAAACTTGCTATGTCACAATTCCCTCAAAATGGATGCTTAACCACATGACTATGCATTAATTTCTTTTCACAAAATAAAGCAATTTTCTTTGTCAGATGTCTAAGCACTTTGATTGTGTCATCAACAGGGCATGGGCATGGCAGTCCTTCCCAACTAACAATCCTCTCCTGTTTCAAGTCATCCTGCGCATGGTCAGGAATTTCCCACCTTACCTCCTCCCCATTTTTGTCAGTGTTTCTGCCAGACCAGAAGAGATGTGCACAGGTGCTGACAGCTCGGCCCTGATCAGGTTTCTTCAGAAGTTTGGATGCAGCAAGTGCACACTGAGTCCTCAAGGGTTCATGATTCTCTTCACTGAAGCACTTCATTCTCTCAAAAGTACCAATGATCAAGGTAATGGCAGCCAGCTGTGCTTTGGAGTCACTGATTTCATCTTCATAAAGAGAAAATGCCTGGTGGACACAAAGAAGGGACCTTTAAGGACCAACCACCTACTCGAGCATTTTCCAAAGTACTTCCACCAACACCCATCCCCCCCACCCATAAAACACTTTACAGTCTCCAGTCCCTTCACCCTCTGTAAAGATGCTAAGGAACTGTAACATAGAAACTTGTTTGAACTTGTTTAGCCCAAGGTTCCCAAACTGAATTAAAAAGGAACTTCCCCCTTCCCATGAAATACTTGTACCATGACCCACAATATTAAATCTCATTAGCACCCAGCAATCAATTTTCCTGCTCCAAACCAGCCAATAGGACCACAGTGGAAAGAGTAAATCCATTAGCTCCATACTACAGAAAGGTGACTGATTAGGGCCAAACTAGCTAAAAACCCATAAAGACAAAGAGATCATCACCTGGGACATAAATTCATATGCTACTGTTTCATGATTTTCAAAACCAATTTCTCCAGCAGCTAGAGCCCCTTGAAGAAAAAGTCTTAATGGTAGTTCTGCGAGCTCTGCTTTGATCAAAGCACTAATAGTTTGGTGAGCAAATGAAAAAATCTTCTGGCATTTCTTTTCCCACTTGTCATCCTAAAACAAGAAAAAATAGTTTAAAATACCTTAAGTTCAAGATTAACTTGCTCAAGAAAACCCATTTTCTATAAAAGAGGGACAGTTGTAAAGTTGAGCTCAGTTTTCCTGTTAATCTTCCCTCGCTGTCCATTTATGAAGCATAAAAGTAAATCAAGTAGGATGTCTTCTCAAAACATTCATTTGAGGTTACATATTTTGCAGTCTTATATAACTTGGTATTTGGCTTTTCTCATCAGAAAAGAAACACATTCTAAAATTGAACAAAGTTAGGAAAATAAATAAAAGAAATTTAATTAAAGTCACCCCTAAATTCTCCACCCAGCAATAATAATAATAATGATAACATTCTGGTACTAATGTCTTCTTTTCGTCTTTCCAAATGTAATGTTGTGGCTTTGTTTTCTACTTTAAAGTAAAGTAGCTCACTGAAAAGAGTTAAATCATATTCATGCTGCCTATCATTTTTTTAAAGATTTATATTTATTTATGTATGCATATAAGAACTGGGGTGTAGGCCAGAGGTGCAGGGGGTGAGAGGATTCACCAGAAACAGAGTGGGGAGCAGAACAGGTGGATATACTGAAATAAACTGCTGAGGGGAGCAACAGGTGAGACAGGAAAGGTCTGCTGCCTGTCATGTGGGTTAGCTCCCTGGCCAGGAATGGAACTCATGCCTCAGTGGCTGGCAACAGCTTGAAAGCACTGGGATTTTAACCTCTGTGCCACCAGTGAGGTCCTGCCTATCATTTTTCTCCAACTTTTCTTTCACTTATTTTGTCATAATTACTTTCCTCATGCTAGTAAGAAGTTATTTACAAACTAGAAAACATTCCACAATGTAACAAAATATACCTATTTCCTTCTGGAAATAACAGGTAATGACTGGTCCAGACACAGGAAGCTTTACTGCATCCCTAATTATTTCCTTTTCTTAGAGGTGGAATTAATGGGTCTTTTAAGGCTCTAGTTACATACATATTGCCAGAGTTTTCTATGAAGACTGTAGTAAATTCATATTCCCACCATTACTAGATGGTGGAATGGTCTCTACAATGGTAGAAACCTACTACAATGGTCTTAATCACACCACTGCCATCATGGAACCTTTATTTTTCTCTTTAGTACTTTGATTTCTATAAAGGTACGTTGTTGTAATTACAATTAAGGTTAAATATTTTATGCATGTTTGACCAAATTTCTTCTTGATAAAGCAGTCGGTTCTTTTATATGTTTAAAAAAAAAAAAGTGTAACAGTCATAGATTTGTTACAAAGATTAAGTGCAATACCTAGGTACATAGGGTATGGCATATAGTAAGTAAATATTAGTTGCTATTTTTACTGTTATATGCAAGTATATGCATAAAATACTGGAAAAGGGACTGAATAAGAGGCAGGTCTAATAAAAACTGGCCAAAAGCTCCTATGTCATGTTGCAGAGGTACAATAAATCTTATTGCCCCATTAGAAATTAAATTTACTGAGATCTGTGCCTTAACACACATCTAACTGTCCAGACCAGATTTCAGATGAGTAGATTGAGGTATTTTCTACAAAGCTATGCCACTGAAGACTTCAACCATGGTTGTAAAAGGAAAATATTTATTAAAAATATGCACAACTCAAAATTATTCAATTATTCAATGCTTCCAGAGAAAGCAGGTTATGAAATTCTGGACTCTTTCATTAGGCAAAGCCAACTTGATTTGACCTCACTGGCCGTGTACTTACAAGTTTGATGAGATACAGCATCTTTAGAATGGGTACTTCAAAGGCTCCAAGAAAAGAAATCACTTTTTAAAAATAAAGCATTCTGAGGCAATTTTGTAATATACTTATCAATGTCTTACAATGATCTTTAAATTCAGGAAAATCTGCTGACAAGTTTAATCTGTTTTAGTTTTCATTCCCAAGGGTTTTTATGTCACCCCTCAGTTTGTAATCTGCCAACATCACTATTACGGACACATAACACAGAATGAGTTAAGAACTAAGAATTACTGGAATTGAGATTTTATTATAGCACTGTCTATTTTTGAAGTTTCCTATAATAAAAAACTAACACACATACATGGAGGGAGGAAAAAGAAAAAAAAGGAGGAACATACTTAAAAGTAAACCCACCACTTTAGAATTTTCTTTGTATCGAAAAGCGAGCTGGTAAGCTGCAAAAACCAAAGGTGGCAATGTGAAGCGGATCCGTTGATTTCCACCAGCTCCAAAATGTTTTCGTGCTGTGCTTAAAATCTGACCAATTAAAAAAAAATTAATTAACATTTCCACATTATGATTAATCATTTGTAAAATTAAAAATAGGGGCTCTAATCACCATCATTACCACCCTTTCTTGAATACACACAATTTATCAGCTTTACAGTAGGCACTTTACATTTTTTAATCTCACCAAGTCATCACAATCACCCTAAACGCAAATACTAACCCTATTTCACAAATGAAGAAAGCTAAGCTTCAGAGAGGTTGTATAACCTGTCCAGCTAGACAGATGAAGACAAAATTAAATTTGTGTTCACATACACATGTATAAAAATATATCATGTCTCAAGAGCACGCAAGTTCTGATGACAGACTTACATTTAAAAGTAGATTCAAACATTACATGTTTGACCGTAGGTGAATTATTCACCATCGCTTAGCTTTAAATTTCGTTTGAAAAACAGAGTTGTCTATTTCTCCTAGGGTTCTTGGGAAGATAAATTAACAACTGTGAAGTGTTACGTGCCTGACACAAGGCATGTACTCAGAAAATGCTGGTTATTATTATGATACAAAAACAGCTGTGTTTACACTGCTGGTATAGACAGCAGGCCCCCTGATTTCAGAAACCATCATTTAAGTTAAAGGAAATGACAATACACTTTAAGAGTCATTGTGAAATGAATGTCTAGCTGCTTCCAAAAAATGACAAGAATCATGACATACTTTTTAATATGTGTGACATATTCAGGTTTTGCTAATTTCTCTGACATGGTAGTAAGAAGAAAATTCCCTCTTAGGGAAGTCAGAGCTAATGGTCCTTACCTTTAAGGATACAACCAAATGGCACACGTGAACTACTGCATTTGGTATGTAACAAAAAATGAACACATAGACTTGTGTGTGAACACAGAAACATAAGGGAATTGGTTAAAATATTTGAACAATCAGCAAGTCACTATATACAGACACACACAGTACAGAGTATGACACTGCAGTGCCTGCAAATTTGTCACCAAGTCAATGATTATTAAGGTACCAACAGAAGTAAGGTTCTTATCACACTGATTAAGAAAGACAACGGGAATGTCAACTACAACAAAGGAAGGGAACAGAAAGAGAAAGTCAGGACCCATTAGAAAATAAAAGTGTTCTTCAATAAAATAAGCTTAATACTTAGTTTCATGCATCCAACAATGGCTTTGACCAAACAATAATAATCTGAGCTACCTCTCATTAAAATAAATGATCTGGACCAATACTCCTACTCAGGCAACAAACATGTTTTACTCATCTCACAAGGATTTACTGAGGACAAATGATTATAGAAAGGGAGAGCCTCATTTGACTGTTCTTTCTCAGGAAAAAGGAATTAAGAAAAAGGCAATTTTTCAATGAAAAGTCTTTCATACATTTTCAATTTGGCAAACACATACACTTACGTATTTGTAAACCTGGAAAATATAACTAAATATAAGGATTGTTATTTATATTTAAAGTTAAAGATAAAATATGATGAACTGAATGCTTCTAAAAGCAACACACTATTCATAAAACAAAATGAACATGAAATGATTACTAGGTGCCCAATTAAAGAAAAATTGTTTTTTCTAAAATTTTAAAGAAAACTAGAGCAATCAACCAACTTATTCCATATGTGCTCCAGAAGTTTACAAACAACTATATGTTTATAATATAAATACATAATTTATATACACATAAATTTACATACAAAGTTTATGAACGCCACTGAATCTCTTAGTTGCAAATCTTTCAAAACCTTCTAGGACCATTAACCCATTTGATGCATATCTGCATGATTTCACTAGGAGCTACTGAAGGGGTAGAGTAAGAGTTAACCCATACCAAATACTGCTGATCAGGGTCCTCAGACCTCAGAAGATGAATAAATCTGCCCACAAGGCTCTGCTCATCAGCAAAGTCTTCTGGGTCAGGATCTTCTACAGGTTGATCTGGCTGATCCTGAATCAGTGTGGATACTAAATTCATTATGGAATCCACCTGTATGATGGGAGATAGAAAGCCACTGGGATGAAATCATCAACATATAAAGTCGCTGTCAAAGGTATTTCTAGTTTTGTTAAGTTACAGAATAGTGTCAACAGTATAAGTCCTTTTTTGGTAAGAAAGCATATGCATATTGAGAAACAGATAAAACTCTCTAAAGAGATACAAAAAATGTTAACTAACAGTGATTATTCACTTTCGGCTGGGATAACAGTTGTTTCATAATTTCTTCTTTAAGCAGCTCCAATTTTCTAACAAGTATAATGAATAAGCAACATTTTTTAGTGTTAAATTATCTTCCCTTCTCATTTCATGTGTCTGTCTCAAGGTCTAAAATCATAACTACATTGTCTCTGCTTTTCTAACATAGCATATTGATATTCTCTTACCTGATCTTGAGAGACGATTTCTGTGTTATAATCCAGAACGTTACTAAGCACATAACAACTCATGCTTTTTCTGGACTCATAGTCAAAGTACTCAAAGAGTGGGTGAAAATGTTTTAATTTCAAGACCGTCAAAATATTGTTGTAAGTGTCAACAGGTATCTTCAAAAGTCTGGTGAGTTCCTTTGAAACTGCACTACTAGTAGCAATACTACAACAACAACAAAAAAAAGCCCTTTGGTGAACAAAATTAACTTTCCAAACACACTACGAGTTCCATAAAAATTTGGCAGTTTTTATCTATATATTAAAGGAAATGTATCAAGTGAATCACACTACTCCAAAGTACTTAATGAACTCCTTTAAGGTGAAGATGTCTATCTCAACACATTTATTCGCCTATCAATGTTCTGATACAAACTTATGAACAGTTTGGATAGCCAGACTTAAAATGAATGTCTAGAATTTGATATTTCTAAGGCAGTTTAGGTTCCTATGGCAGCCAATAAGTAGTGTATATACATGATGAAAATAAGCAGGAAGAAAAATCCATGCAAAACTAGCAATTAAAAAAATTAAAAAGTAAACCATTTCTTGTGCATCACATGTTGGCGATAAAGGAAAAACAGGCTGAACTTATAGGAGGTACATTCAGTGACGACTGAGGAATAATGTCCAAACATTTGTAAGACCTTTAGAAGTTGAGATTTCTATTTGTTTTGTCTAATTTTAGTTTAAAGTCAGTAAGTGGGGAAAGATATAGATACATCACTTATTTTCTCTCATATTTATCATTCAAGATCTGGAATGTTTTTTGGTTCACAAAAAAAATGGACATTTCTAAAAGAAAAAAGAGGAATAATAGAGGTCAAAGAAAAAAATCTTCCTCATGCAGCTAATCTTTGGGAAGAGTTATGGAAAGAGACAATGTGAGGTAAAATTATGAACACTATTGAGGAATGAAGGGACTGGCCTGACCCCACGTTCTGAAGTAATGGAAGATGGGATAGTAAGTGGGGGAAAAAAAACCAGGATCAGAATTGCCCATAGTGGCCACTAGAGGATGCCAAAGGTCTAGGACAGCATTTCGGAGGAAGCTCTGTGTAGATAACAAGAGTATTAATACTTTCCTTGATGGCATCAAAATTAAAGCTCAAAACAGAAAAATATTTTAAACCAATTTAATTTCCACACCTTAAATATACATATGCACCTAATTTCTCACAACTTATTCATCTGTAGGAAATCGCCTCTTATGGAAATACTCCTTGACACAGTTTCCTTACCAGTTTAAAAATGAATTCATTCAGATATACAAAGGGGACTGACTGAATTGGAGACACTGGTTCATGAGTGCTGTTATTTGACCAATGTACATAATGAAGTAATTGGCTGCCAATTACTGCAATGATCAATGCCAAGCACACCAACCTCACAAATGCTTAAAATAAGACAACTGCTAATATTTCAAAAAGCAAATGAGAAAGAAAAATAAATCTAGGACAAAATTGTTTTATGAGCATTTTTACAAAAACATTTAATTTTGACTTACTGTTCAAGGTTGAGCTTATTAAATATCTCCACTGTTGTTTCTAGAACTTTATCAACATAGTCCACACGATCAGGGTAACACTTCATAGCGAGATTAATTAGAGAGACTTGTAAAGATACAACATCCTCTGAAGGCATGTCTTGTCTAGACTGGAATGTTAAGAAAATCATGGGATTTATTTTAAACAATTACAAAAGGGGCTACCAGCTGGGGTTTCAAAGTTTTAGAACTTAGGAGAAAAGCCATACAAACCTGTATTACTGTAGCCACCTGCTGTGAAAATATATCAAAAAGTTTAATATCTGCTGGGATGCCAGGTCCATCTTCACGGTGAGCAAATAAAGCTAATCTGGAAAAAAAAAAAATCTTTATTTAAAAAGATACGCAGTAATTTGGGGTAGTGGGATCAGGGATGACATTCTATTCTTTATGCTGTTCTGTGTTTTCTACAAGTGTATTTTCTCCAGGACATTTGTAAAGGGTTTTTAAAGGACATGGTAGCTGGTAATTCCCTCTTAATAGAATAGTTTTGCAAATGATGCCTCAAAGCATTTTTTCTTTATACCATACTTTGTAGTTACATAAGCCTTCTAGAAATGCATTAAAGTGATGAATGTATTCAACAGTCATGATTCCAGAAAGTAATTAAAAGACACAAAGAACAGACTTTCAAAATACTTCATTTTTGCTACAGTGAAGCTTGAAACACAACTAAAGTTAACTTCTGTTTCCCACATCTTAAACTATACACAGTAAACTCTGTTCCTTTATCATTATTACAACTGATACACATTTTTGTTATGCTTAAAAGAATTACTACTGACAGGGATGGCAAAGAGACATTACACTTTACAGAGCAAATTCCAGTTATTAGCTTCCCTTAAGAGTATGCCCAAATACAAGGAATCCAAATAGGGAAAGAAGTAAAAGTATCACTATTTGCAGATGATATGACAATATACATAGAGAACCCTAAAAACTCCACAGAAAAACTACTCAAAATAATCAACCAGTTTAGTAAAGTAGCAGGATACAAAATCAACACACACAAGTCAATAGCCTTCCTATATACAATCAATCTGAAGAAGAAATAAAAAAAAAATCCCTTTTATGGTTGAAACAAAACCTAACAAAAGAGGTGAAGGATCTATACAAAGAAAATTATAAAACACTGTTAAAAGAAATAGAAGACACAAAGAAATGGAAAGCCATCCCCTGCTCATGGATTGGAAGAATTAACATTATTAAAATGGCCATCCTACCAAAACCAATATACAGATTCAACGCTATTCCAATATAAATCTCAATGACATTCTTCAAAGAATGTCATTTCATTAGTATGACGAAATGAAATTCATATGGACCACAAAAAACCACGAGTAGCCAAAGTCCTACTCATGAAAACAAAGGAGAACGGAGGTGTCACATTTCCAAACTTCAAGCTATACTACAAAGCCATAATTAAAACAGTTTGGTATTGGAACTAAAACAGACACACAGACCAATGGAACCAAACAGAGAGCCCAGAAATAAAGTCACATTTATATGAACAACTAATCTTTGACAAAGGAGCAAAGAATATGCTATGGAACACAGGCACTTTGTTCAATAAATGGCTGGGAAAACTGGACCACCACATGCAAAAAAATGAAACTAGACCACTACCTCTCACCATGCACAAAAATCAACTCAAAATAGATAAAAGAACTGGACATAAGACCTGAATCCATAAAATATATAGAAGAAAATATAGGTAAAACACTACAAGATATACATCTTAAAAACATATTTAAAGACTATTACCCAAAGCAAAGAAAGTCAAGGAAAAGATAAACACCTGGGATTACATCAAACAGAAAAGCTTCTGTACAGCAAAAGAGACATTAACCAAAACAGAGATACCCCATTGGGGAAAAATCTTTGCATTCCATACAACTGATAAGGGACTGATCACAAAGATATACAAAGAACTCACACAACTCAACAAAACGAAGTAAACAATTCAGTCAAGAAATGGGCAGAAGAACTTAAAAGACATTTCTCCTAAGAAGAAATGCAAATGGCCAACAGGCATATGAAAAAATGTTCAACATCCCTTATCATCAGGTAAATGCAAATCAAAACCACACTGAGATACTACCTTACACCAGTAAGAATGGCACTTATCAAAAAAACAAGCAACAACAAATGCTGGCGAGGATGCCGTAAAAAAGGAACTCTCCTACATTGCTGGTGGAAGTGCAAACTGGTCCAACCACTGTGGAAAACTGTCTGGATGCTCCTCAGTCTACTAAAAATGGAGCAACCATACGACCCGGCAATTCCACTACTAGGGATCTACCCAAAGGACACAAATACATTAATTCAAAAGAACACCTATACCCCTACATTTATTGCAGCACTATTTACAATAGGTAAAATCTGGAAACAACCCAAATGCCCAAAAATAGATGACTGGATCAAGAAGATATGATATATACACATGATGGATCAAGAAGATGTGATATATACACACGATGGAATATTACTCAGCGATCAAAAAGATAAACTCATGCCATTTGCAGCCATGTGGATGGAGCTAGAAGGAATCATGCTCACTGAAATAAGCCAGAAGGAAAAATATCGCATGGTTTCACTTATAGCAGAAATATAGGGGAACCAAATAAAAGATCAGTGTAAAAAAAATAATAACAGTACAAAGTAAAACAAAGCAAAAACAATTACAAATCAGAGACATACTGCAGGGGAGGAGGAGGGAGAGGGATCAGAGGGAGGGAGGGAGGAGGACAGGGGACTGAGGTGATGGTGCACGGCTGCACTGGTGAAGAAAACTCTATGGGGACTATACCTGAAGGGGTAGGGGGAAGCAAATATTGTTTCAGAATGAACAATGATGTCAAAAAAAAAAAAAGAAAAAAGAAATAAATAACTTAATTTAAAAAAAAAAAAAAAAGAGTATGCCCAATTAACAAAACTTTCACTGCCCTGAATAAGCTGACAATTTGGAGAACCAAGATAATGCTAAAAAAGCAAATCTGAAACCTAAAGGGAATTTACTAAGCATAATTAATTTTTTTTAAGATTCTTCATTTAAAAAATATGACAGTGGTTTCATAAACATTTTTAATCATCTGTATCTTAAAGCTACTTGATAAAATATGTTCCAAATAAGTTCCCTTTAAAATAATATAATAAGCATATTAAAAACAAATTTTGTTCTCTGGTGATCTTTGGACCTTCAGTGATGGGTCTGTGTAACAATGTCTTTAAATGCCAATGGGCCTCCCTGGCAGCGCAAGGAGTTAATAAGCACAGGGGTGTGAAGCTATCCACAGCCTCTGCAGCACAAGTTTGATCCCCAGCCCGCTAGGGAGCTACCCACATGGCACAGCAGACCTCTCCTGTCTCGCACACTGCGCCCCTCAGCAGTGTATTTCAGTAGATCTGCCTCTTCTGCTCCCAACTCTGTCTCTGGTGAATCCTCTCACTCCCCTACACCTCTGGCCTATACCCCAGTTCTTGTATGCATAAATAAATCCTTAAAAAAAATAAAATAAAAATAAATGCCAATCAGATGAATAGATTAAAAAAATCATTACTATTGTTATTGTTCATGCCTCCTACATAATTAAAAGCTAAACCTCTTTTATGCCTAAGCACCTAGTGGCTACTCAGAACTAAACTGTTTATAGTCCAATTGCATTAAAATCCTTAATATGAAAAGATATAAAAACACAAATAATTCGCAGAAGGTGTTGAATTCTTTAATCCTAAGTCAAAACATTTACCCTCCAATGTAGGGAGTTCTTACCTATCAATTAAAGCAATAATTATGTTTTTCACATTTACATTTTGATGTAACTCAGCACAAGCCCGAAGAAAAGGATTCAATGTTTGAAGGTGGAATTCATCAGGGAAAACCTGAAAATCAAATAATTGATTGCTATAAGTAAAGTATTTCACTTATGCTCTGAACTTAAGAGTATTGAAGTTTGTACTTGTGGGAAAAAATAATTTTAATCTTCTACAACTACATTCAAATACATTACTTTTTAAAAATCAAATTACTTTTATTGAGGTAACATTGGTTTGCAACATTGTTTATGCTTTACGGATATAACTTCACTCCTCTTCAGTGATAAAATTCTCACCTGCCACACCTCATGGAATGTATATCACACCATGCCCACCACCAAAGCACCACTACTTCTCCCACTCTTTGCTCCCTAACCTCTACTCTCCCCCTTTTTGGTATCTCAGTTCAGCAAGCAGATTTCAAGGGTGTGGTTTGGTTTGGGTTTTACCTGTTTCTTTGCTTTGTTTCTTTATATTCCATTTGTGAATGAAATAATCTGGTACTTATCTTTCCATTTCTGACTTATCAAATACAACATTACTTTGAACCTCTCTACACCTAAGCCCAGACAGAAATATTCCACTAACCAAACACATCGACAATTAAATTGAAACTGACACCTAGTTTCAGACCTAGAAAAACTTGGAGACTACTATTTCCTACATTTTGGGTGAGAAAAAACACTTCAATACAAAAACCAGGTTATTAGGAGGAAAAAAGGAATTCTTTATTTAGGAAAGCTTATCTTTCTACTCTATCAAGATTTTTTTCAAAACAATGAAAATTAATGAGATAAAATGTTTCCTTTTTTAAAATGCAATAAATATTTTACCTACCTGAATAATACACTCCATGAGATATTCTTGAGCCAAAGCATCCCTACAATTCACAACTTGCTCCAATATGCCAGTCAAAACAATCTGAGAAAAAAAATGTAAGACTTACAAGATTATTTTCAAAATCCTAAGCCACTTCATTTTTTATTTTTCTCATATACAGATTCATTTCTATGTTGAACTCTACTCCATATTTTCTAAAGTATGAGGATGTTTCATAGTTCAGGGTTTTGTCTGTATACAGATGTCCAAGTGTTCCAAAACCACTTGTTGAAAGGTTTTCTTTGCACTTTCATCAAAAATAACAAATTATATTTGCACGCGCGCACACACACATATATTCTGGATTATCTAATCCAGGGGTCAGCAAATCTAATTCAATGCCTGTCTTTGTAAATCACTTCCATATTATCTGTGTAGTTTTGTACTATACCTGCAGAGTTCAGTATTACAGACCATTCAACTTGCAAAGACAAAAAAAATTTAAAATCTAGTCCATTACATAAAAAGCTTGTCAATCCCTGTTTTATTCCCCTTCACTGTTTATCCCTTTCATGAAAACCACATTATCCTACTGTATCTTTAGAGCACACCTATAGTAAAACAGTCACTCTCAGTTTAAGGAAAATTGCTATCTTGCTAATACTGAGTCTCCCAATCCAGAAACACACACTCAAAATATATCGTTTGGTATATTTAAGTCTTTGATTTTAAAAGTTTTCAATATAATATTTTTTAACACAATTTGAAAAGTCAGACTTCAACTTTTATCACATAAGGAAAGAGTAAAAAGTACAATATAAGTAAAATACAAGTAAAAAGATATAAACCTGTTTGTAACGTTCCACATTTACACCTTCCAACTGACTGAGGCGCACCAAATTTGTTCCCACTAAAATTCTCAGTTCTTGTCTTTCTCGTTCTCTTTTCTCTCTATCTCGGCTATGCCCCTGGTGTTGCATTCGCACCCACAGCTTATTCATTTCTGCAAAGTTAAGTAGCACAAAATCCATGGAATCGCTGATATCACCAGTTGTTTCTTCACTGCAAAGAAACATTTGAAAAAATCTTTATATATAGTATGTCAACTTACTACTGTAGTATCTCCTTAGTGCATTTCACCTTAGGTCTGAATACATCCATGCTTTATAAAATACGGTTTCAATATCAATGGCTTAAAGTTAATTTTCAAGAAAAGACTCAAGACAATATCAGGGAGAGGACACAGTACAAGTTTAAAGGGACAAATAGTTTCTTTTACTCCCTTCTCTGGGCCAAGTAGACTTGTTCTTACGGCAACTTCATTAATTCAAAAAGCCTAAAACTGACACTTAAAATGGACTACTAACTAACTTAATTTAGTAGAGAATATTCTGTTTTCAACTGGAATGAGCAAGACTATTTCTTGTTCATTTTTTAATCTCCTAGGGTGGGGAACTTAGCAGTCTTCAAAATAAATGTTCAAATTGTTCATTAAATGTTCAAAATGGAGAATCAAATTATAAAATAAAGCAAATAATGTCACCATCTTCTCCACACTGTTAAATTTTTACCTTTTCTGTCCTGCTTAAATTTCTTATCATGTATGGTAAAATTTTCATTATTTCTATTAAAAATGAATTTATAAAAATACAGAAATTGATGCAGACATCAATAAAAACCACCTCAGAAATATTTAAAAAACTTAAGAAAAAGAAGTTGCTTAATTTGGGGAATCTATCACGTGAATCTATCACCAGTTGGCTGAAGACCATAGCCAGATGACCATCTGCCAATGTTGTGGGATAAAAGCACAAGAGACTTGGAGCCTAGAATACTGCTCACACAAAAATCAAAGCTCTCACTGAATGGCTTTTATTTTTCCTGTTTTGGAGTTAATATCTAATTTGTGTGCACAGATAATTAAGATCACTTATAGTCTAGGGTAACTAGCAGTTCATATATTTTAAGTACTGATAGATATTCAAGAAACAAGATGAAAATTGGCTAGTTAATGGAAAGAGTTATGCATACTTCATTATTTCATTACAAATACAATTTTCAAACTAACTCATTTAAAAAGTTATAGTTTCAAAGATCATTTAATATAATAGAAAAGTGTTCTCAATTATATTAATGAAGAAAGTAGGGTCTAATAATCCACATAATTTTGGTTAAGAGCAGATTTTGCATCACACCATATATACTGGACAATTCTATTACAAAGGAAATCTATATACAAAAATGCTATCAATGGCTGTGAATGAATTACTGATATTTATTTTCTTCTCTGTACTTTTCCATACTTTTTTAAATATTGTACAACAAAAAAATACTACAACTAAATTAAAAGAAAGTCACTTACTCTGTTGGCTCTCCTTCATCAGGCAAGATGTTTCTGGTACACTGAAGAAGATAATTTCGAAGAAATAGACCTCTTAAAGGATGCTGTACACCACGGCACATTTCTACCAAATCTTTCAAAATATCTTTCCTGGACTGAGGAAATGACTTGACATATACAACTCCAACTGTGATCAACAGATAACTAGAAGAATTATGAGGAAATATTTGATTAGAAATATTCAAGTTGAGAATTTGATTATGACCAAATATACTGAGTACAAACAAACAAGATAGAGACAGATTTTCTCCTGCACAATGAAAAAAATATCACCTGATATAAAATATAACTACTTACCAGCCCCTCCCTGCAAAGTGTATACACACACATATATATGCATACACAAATACTTATCAATACCTTTAAACATATTCGAAGACAATACCTGTCATGTTAAAGTTTCCATTTAGAGGCCTTATACAAAATAGCACATCCATTTTTTTTTTCTATTCCAAAATTCTATTATCTGTATATAAAATTATACTCTGAAAACTTAAAAAATGAATTATCCACCAAAATGTTAACTCAATTTGTTAAGAAGTTAAATAATTGGGGCCTCCCTGGTGGCGCAAGGGGTTAAGTACAGCACTGTGAAGCTATCCGCAGCCTCTGCAGCAGGAGTTCAATCCCCAGCCAGCCAGGGAGCTACCCACATGGCACTGCAGACCTCTCCTGTCTCGCCCACTACTCCCCTCAGCAGTGTATATTTCAGTCAGTTTGCCTGTTCTATTCCCCACTCTGTCGCTGGTGAAGTCTCTCACCTCCCCTCCCCCACACCTCTGGCCTGTACCCCAGTTCTTGTATGCATAAATCAATAAATCTTTAAAAAAAAAAAAAAGAAGTTAAATAATCGTAAAACTGGTTTTTTAAAAAACTGGTTTTAAAGGGTATAACATGAAGTGGGAAATGCAGATAGAAGAGGCCTCATACTCATAATTACTTACAGCCTTGGGATAATGTTTCCAGCATACTGTACAAGTTCATAGAGATCTGCCACCTTTCTTCCTTTAGCAAATTCATCTGTCAGGTAGACTTCCAAGTAGTGTAGTTCATCAGAAATAGCCATATCTTTTAATTATGATTAAGGACTCAAACAAAGTTAAGCCAACCTAAGGAATTTTGTTGGAATCATTAAACTTTTGAGCAGATTTAAATTTTAATCCCCCAAAGAGCATGGTAAAGCGAAGAGAGAATTTCAGGGCTTTCCTTACTTTTATAAGAGTTTTAAAAGCTATCCAAAGCAGGAAGGCAATAAAAAACAATGGCCTGTCAGACTACTACAGGGTTTTGAAACGCCCAATCATTGAATTTCTTCCTATTTCAGAGTCCTGCAATGAGAAAACATAAGCACTGAAGAACCAACTGCTTCACAACCTTTATAATCCTTCATGAAGGGCCTGAAATTGAGATACAACATTTAAAAAAGCTTAAGCACAGAAAAAGGGATTCTAAACTAAGTTTTTCTTTTCTTACCTAGCCCATCTCCACAAAGGAGTACTATTTGTTTAAGAAAATGAACAATAACTCCACAAAAATGTAGTAAGCAGCTAAATATGATCTGATCAAGAAAACAGCATGGCCAAAACGTTCATTCTTCAACATTCAAAAGATACAAAGTTCATAATAGCTCTTTGGTGATAACATGGAAGTCCGAAGTTCACCAAGCATATTAGAAGCATGTTTCAGAGCATCCATAAGCTTATTTTTGTCCTACAAAAATATCAGGAGAAACAAACAAATACCAAGAAAACTGATAAGAATGGGTAATTTAAATAAATATTAACTTGGTTATAGAAACTTTCATTTGTTACAGTTTTGAAAAATTATTTAAATTATTTTAGTCTTATAAAAATTAAGTTCAGTTTCACCCTGTTGTCTCTGTATTGAGACAAAGATGCGTAATTCCGCACCAGACCACAGAACCTAGCAAACCTTACATATCTAGGACTACCAGTTTCCCTACATAGAATTTTTCCAACTACTACCAACTATGAAACTGAGTCCATGAATTCACATTTTAACTGCAATTAAGAGAGGTGATCCCTTTGAAGTAAAGTACTGTCCTAACAATGGTACTGATACACTTTTCAGAGATATCTGGAATCCTGTACGTTTTCCTTTCACAACACCCAGGTGCCCCTTTACACATAAATGCAGATAATTCCTTTAGATGCAGGATATACTCCATACACAGAGAGAAACAGAAGGCAAGTAACAGCAAGCTCCGCGCCTGCGCATTTTTCTCCATTCCAAAACATTTGTTTTGCTGCAAATTTGTTTGCAAGGGAAACAATACAACAGATATGGTTAAAAGAGCCTATTACTAAGCTTTAGAATCTGCGAGACACTTTACAAAGGTAAAATATTATCATCTGCATCATCACAGCCTATTTTGTTCCATTTTTAAGTTTTAATCTAGAGAACATACAGTTTCTTCACAGATTATCCCCCACATTATCTATTAGAATATGAAAGTACTTGTATATAAATCAGTATCATTTTTAAGGCAGTTTCTGCAAAAATATTGATATCTAACTATTCAGGACAGAAACAAGATTTCAAGATAGGAAAAAAAAGCAGAATAATTCAAAATGAAAACATTTTAATCCATTCGTTCAACAAACATTTATCAGGCAGCCATTATATGTCAAGTACTCCTCATGCCTGAGGTACAGAACCAATGAGGCTAATAATTCAGGTGTGACCTTGTATATAATATAGTAATCTGCAAATAAAAGGCAAAGCATCTTGTCCTCACAGAGGTTACATTCTGGTTGGGAAGACAGACAACCCCAAACTATATATAAAAAGTTATAAAAGGGCAATTTGTTGACAATGTTCCATATAGTGCTTGAGGGAGGAGGGACTGAAGACAGATGCTGGAGGACATTGAAGATTTACCAGAAGAGGCAGTACTATACCATTTTAGAAATCACTGCAGATGGTATCCTTAGGAACATGCAGACTACAAGTGAGCTAATCACATTGTCATTTTTTTTGTTCTCTCTCTTTCTCTCTTTAATCACATAGTCATTCTTACCAGGCATCTCTTCATCTGGAATGACTGGACCTTCACAGCCTGTATGGCTTCATCCAAGAGCTTTTCCTGCTCATCCTGAGGTGACTGCTGTGTTGTAGGCTGAAAAATTTTTTTAAATCCTCTATTAATCAGTAGCACTCTCTACTAACATAATCAGATTATTTCCTAATTCTAGCCATAGTCCTTTTCCAAGGCTTTCATAATGCTCATTCCAGTTCTGTATTTCAAACTAATCATAATTACTGAACTGAGAATTGTACCCAGTTACTGAAATTTTAGCATAAAATAGCTAAAGAGGAACAGTAATGTGTACAGAGAAATTTTTCACTCAAACTCAACATTCTTGTAGCAGATTCACCTGCAAGAAGCATCTGATCGCAGTTTATGGCTACCTGGGTTCTGCTAATACACCCTAAATTCAACCAGAACATACACATTCAACCAATCTAATTCTAGCAATAGGTATAGTAGGTATAGTCTAACCCAAACCTCTGAAAGCCTCTCTTTTTCTCTTTTCATCTCCATTTTAGTCTACTCATAGGAAGACAAAGGAACTAGTTTGTAAGAATACTGACTCCCTTAAGTGATATATAGTATAACTTAGAAATAAACAGCTTAGCGGGCCTCTCCTGTGGTGCAGCAGTTGAGTGCTGGGTGGGGAAGCTGCCCACAGCCTCTGCAGCGCCGGTTCGATCCCCGGCTGCTCCCCGGCCACCGGAGGAGGGTCCTGCATGGCGCGCAGACCTCTCCTGCCGCCCGCTGCTCCCCTCAGCAGTGTACTTCGGTCCTTCTGCCTGCTCTGCTCCCCGCTCTGGCTCTGGTGAATTCTCTCACCCTCCCGCACTTCTAACTATACCCAGTGCTTGTATAAATAAATAAATAAATCTTTAAAAAAAATAAACAGCTTAGAAATAAAATACATAAAATTACTGTTAGTGACTCACAGCAGCAGACCACAGAATACTCTCCTAAATACCCAGCTGATCATTTCAAGTCCGGAGATCTAGTTAAAAACAACAAAATATATGTAGATAGGGCCTCCCTAGGGGTTAAGTCTCAGCACTGCTACCACAAAGGGCCCACCATGACAACCTGAGTTCAGTCCCTAGCCAGGGAGCTAACCCACATGGTGCAGTAGACCTCTCCTGTTTCACCCGCTGTCTCCTCAGCAGTGTATTTCAGTAGATCTGCCTGTTCGGCTACCCACTCGGCTAATCCTCTCACCCCCACCCCCTACCTCTGGCCTACATGCCAGTTCTTCTACACACACACACACACAAAAAAAATAATAATCATCATCTTATATACATACATATGCATATGTAGATATTCTTTTTTGCCATCAGCAAAAATTTACTTGCAAAATGAATTAGCTCTACCTGTCAAGTATAATTAACCTTCTGTCGTTTATGATGTATAAACACTGTGTTTACACCTCTACTACAGCATGCATCACATTACAAATAAGTCATTTTTACATCTTTGGGACTCAACATATTACCTGACATATAATGAATGTTCACAATATGATCATATGAGCTGATTTTAGAATATTTAGATTATGTATTTAGTAAAGGACTGACACACATACCGTGGAATATTTGATCATAAGTCAGGCTGAGAAGGATCTGAATGCCTCACAAATTAGAGTGATCCTAAGAGACATACTTGATAGGGCACAAGTATGTTTTGTGACAATAAAATCCTAAGGGAATTCCTAAGTTCAAAGGACTTGCTCCTGATCTTCCTAAGGTTCTCTACCATATGACTGAAATCATCTTGATGAGAACAAAAGGATAAGAATGTTAAATTCTCTGGTTTTCATCAAGAGCTGTATCCACTGGTTGGTACACTATTATAACACCAAAATGGTCCTTTTCCACACACATCCCAACCCCAATTTGGAAATAACAATTGTCCACAGCCTCTACCCAGGTTGCAAAAATATGTTTATATTAAACAATAAAGTCATTGTTTAAGTAGAAATAAAAAAATTTAGGTATTAATACATGCTACATGAATGAACCTAGAAAACATAAGAAAGAAGCCATACACAAAATACTGTATAATTTCATTTACATGTAAGTTAAGTCACTTACATTACTAGAAATAAAGAGTAGATTAGTCGTTAGCAAGAAGAGTAGAGGGATTACCACTGACGAGTACATGGTTTCTTTTGGGGTGATAAAAATGTTTTGGAACTAGGCAGAAGTAGTGGTTGTACAACACTGTGAAGGTACTAAATGCCACAGATTTGTTCACTTTAAAACGGTTAATTTTTTGTTATGTGAATTTCACCATAACTTAAAAAAAAGAAAAACTACAGATAGAATGTCTCTTACACAATTACCTGGAAAGGTGGATGGATGGCAAGAACTTACATCATATAAACATGAAACCTGGTCTATTCTATTACCTAAGATAATCAAAACAACATTTAACTTTAAAATCAACATAAAACACACTTCTGAACTAGAATTATTTGTAAAAATTGAGATCTTTCTCTTGGTCTAATTCTGGAAAGAGAAAAAAATTAACTGAATAACAAGCGATGCCATGTGTCTCTACTCTTTTCTAAGGCACACTCTCGCAAACTGCAACCACACTTCAGAAGCACAAATAAATATCAAAGAATAAGCTGCGTCTTATTCTAAATTTAAATTTAGATTTAAATTTAAATTTAAACTTACATTAAATGTAAAGGGGACACTAATTTCTATAGAACGATTAGTATAAAATGTTGGTCTCACAAGCAAGGATGACACAAGCATTTAAGGGTTCTGATTTAATGAAATTTACTATTCTTCATGAGCGAGCCTTCTGAGACTTTTAATGACACAAAGTTATGCTTTGGATTATTTTGGCTTTTTACCTCTGAATGCAACAGATTTTACAATTATTAGAATCATGGATTCATTAGGTTCAGACAGTCAAGTTGGGCAATTTTTAGTCACTTTTTACTGCAGTAAAATAACTATAAAGGTAAACTCTGTACCCATTAAACAGTAACTCCCCACTGACCCTCTCCCACCACAGACAAACACCATTCTCTATGAATGACTTCTCTAGATAACACGTGTAAGTAGAATCATACAGTACTTGTACTTTGTGTCTGGCTTATTTCACTTAGTATAATGTCTTCAAGGTTCATTCATGCTTTTAGCATGTGTCAGAAATCCCCCCCCCCTTATTAAGGCCGAACGTTCCATCATACCGCATTTGTTTTTCTATTCATCTGCTGATGGACACTTTGATTGCATCCACCTTTCGGCTACTGCATAAAATAATTACTTCTATATAGCAAATAAAACTGGTTATGAAGAAGTACAAACAAGCCCAAAAATATTGTGTAGAATTGAGTAGATTCCGTGACATACTAACAAGTAAAATTTTAGCATAATTCTTCCATTTTTTGTCAACTTCCATTTTGTGTAAATACAAAATGTAGAAAATTAGACTTATTATAAAGAAGGTTACAGATAAGGAAATAAAGCTATTATGAAGAAATGTATTTTTACATATTACTAGCAAGACTATAGTACAGTATTACTGTACTACACTGTACCAAGACACAAATGCCTATTTAAGGGAGTGTCTTGAGATCCTTTCTGTTAAGTGTTACAGAGACAGTTTCAACTTGCTATCATTAACAGAAGTCAGGTGACCAATGTCTCTTCACCCATGAAAGGGGCTCTCCATTTACAAATGACTATACTAATCAGTTACATGGATCAGAGAAAAATGGAAACACTTGAGAATCAAGATCAAATTAATATTTGTGATTAGGCCCTTTTAACATGAGGCTCGGTCAAACAGCTCTAAAGGCTAAAGTTGTACCATGCAGAGAAAATCAAAGGTCATCACAAACTAATGACTTACAAAATTACTCTCCAACAATGTACTCTTAATTTTCTCATCTATCAAACAGGGATAATAGTATTTATATCACTGCTATGAGAAATAAGTGAGATGACAGATAAAACTCCAAACACGCCCAGTACTTAGTAATAAACACTTCATAAGTGTTACCATTATTTTATCCTCAACAGGTACACACAATTAGCTCCACCCATCCTAGCCATTTACTTGCTGATCAGTCTCTCCACTCAGGCCATACATGTCATCTAAAACAATGCAAATCAACTGTAAAATGAAAATAACCAGGCTCACAAAGATAAAGAATTTCATGCTAATGAAAGTGCTATTTAAAAAGTAATAAGGCACAAATTTACAACTGCAGTAGAGAGAATTAAGGAAGATGAGGGGGTAAGAACTTCAAAACAGAATTTTAATACCAACCTCATTTACCAATACATTTCCCCAGAAATCTCAGGATGGAGCACACATGAACAGTCACTTCTTCCAGATTCATCTACACCTGGAGATTCACCTATACCTGGAAAAATTTCTGCTGCTCCTCCTCAGAAGTCTCAGTTTACATGTTACTTCCTGTAGTCTTTCCCAAGCTCTCCAGCCAGAACTATTTCTCCCTCCACACCTCACAACTGAGTTGACAGTGCTAATAAAGCAATCCTGACTGCATTACACGAAATTCCACAAGCACTTCTCCCTGCTTGGCCACTAAGTTTTTTGAGACAAACACACACATTGTGTGTGTCTGCAACATCTCCCATCTTCCATGACACAGAAGGTACAAAAGACCTTGAATTTAAATAGATGCCGGACTTTCAAAACTGGGACAAACCAAAGCAGCCAACATGTTTTTTCAGATAAAAAAGTGAAACCCAAAGAAAGTCTGAGAGACTAGTCGAAGTAATACACACATTGGTTGTGACAAGATAAACCCAAGTTTCCTTTCCTAATATATTCATGAAGACAGCACCATGTATTCAGCTCAGCTTCAAACCCCGTTTATTCAGCAGAGAATTGAGGTGTATAGATGTTGAGAAATAGCGAAGTCGTCATTTTTACACTGTTTTTCCATAGAAATCCCTATTGTAAAAATTCTGAAAAGCATGCAAAATCACCCTGTATGTCAACACATTATCCTGAAAGGACTGCATGTCCAACATAAACCCTGTTTGCAGGGATTTGCAGGTTTCCAGAAACCCGTCCACATAAAATGAATGAAACCTTAAAATTGACATATAATCCACCACCATTCAAAAACACTACTTCCACAGTGCACACTCTGCAGAACGCTAATAAAAAGCAAGTGGCAACTTGCCTTCATAGACACCAGACACAAGGATTCACATTTTGAGGAAGTCCAAGCCAGCAGGCACACACACCAGGGTTTGCCTGCCATCAAGGAGCGGCGCTAGGGCGAGAAAGCCTACTTCCCAGCAAGTGAAATACTTGCATTTCATCACTGGGGAGCCGAGTAAGCAGCCAGGCTGCCGAATGCACAAGAGTTAAAGGAAACAGCGGTCCCTTTTTCCGCCTGTCAAAATTCCTGGCCATCGGATCATGCGTCCTTCCAGGAAAATCACGTATGCGAGTCCCCAGAACTGGCTGACCAGCACCGCCGTCCAGGGTGGGGGCCCTGGAGCCGAGGCCAGGGCACCTTTCCGGGCCCTCCGGGAGGCATTTCTCGCGCAGCAAAGGGCGTGGGGTCGGCCGGGCACAACCACGCACCAAGGTGCAAACAGCAAAGGAGCAATAACCGGGCGGGTCCCGACGCCACCTCAGAGCCTCGGGCCCTCGGCACGCCCCAGCCCCGGCCAGACGCCCCGGCTCTGGGCCCCCAGGTCGGCGCTGCTAGTTAGGGCCGAGGCTGCTCAGGCTCCGGCGCCGGCCTCCACCCCACCCCAACACCCCCGCCCCCCCCCACACACACGGCCTCGGGCTGGAGGCCCCTCAGAGAGGCCGCCCCGTCTCCGAGCAACGGCCGGGCCAGGAGCCGCCGCCCACCCGGGCCCACACCCGCGAGCCCGCGGCCTTCCCAGCCCGTCTCTATCCCGTAGGCCAGGCTGGGTCGGCCTGAGCCTCGATCCGGCTGCGGGGGCCCAACTCCGCCCGCCAGGCTCTCGGGCGGTGGGCGCGCGCGGGGTGGCAGGAGGGTCGGCCCGGGCCCGGGGCCCCCAGCACTCACCATGGCGACTCCCCAGAGCCTGCAGCAAGCAGCACCCACCCGCGCGGAGCCTCCCGCGGTCAGCTGACGCTGCGGCCCCTCCAAGCCCCGCCCCGCCGGGCCTCCGGCCTCCGGATTGGCCGGTTTCTAGGAACCAAGTCTCGCGTGTTTATTGGCCGTCGCCCCTCTCGCGGGGCTGATGGATCTGGGCGTCAGCCGGGCTCACAGTGTGAGAGAGAGGCCGGGACGCGCGGAGTAACGGGAATCTCTGGGACGCGGGAGAGACAGCCGAGGGGAACGGCGGCGCTTGACTAGTTTGTATGTGAGGGAGGAATAAAAAGAAGTAGCCCTTTGTAGGTCGCTTGGTAGGCGCTTGCGTTCGTGATGCGCGTGCGCATAAAAAATAACAGGCTTGGTTTGTAGGACGCCGCAACGTCCTGTCTCCACCAATCCGAATGCAGCCGGGGGGTGGGACCTAGTCCTGATTGGCCGGGGGGGAGTCTGCGCGCGCATTTTGTAGCGTCGCAGCGGTTCGTGGAGGCTGAGGTCGCCATGGAGTCCGGGCTGATCCGGCCTTTAGCCCAGCGTCTGGGCGTCGCAGAGCCCGGTGTGCTGAGGTGAGTGCGGCCACGCCAGCCCCGGCGGCCCTGGACCCTCCTCAGGCGAGGCGCGCGCGGCCTGCGACGCGGGAGGGAGAGGGGTCTCTGGAGCCGGGCGAGAGCAGGCCCGCCCGGGAGGGGAACTCGGCGCTGCGGGCTGGTGTGAGGGGCTCCCGCGGGGCTGGTGGGGGTCCCTGGAGCAGCTAGTTCTGTCGGGTGTAGGGTTATAGGGCAGGGAGGGGGCACCCCGGAACTCACTTTTGCCTGACAGTACTTGAATACAGTCGTGTCTGTAGTCAGAGTGTTAATTACAATACAGGGCAGGGAGAGGGGCAGCCCAGACCCCGCCAACCTGCCTGCTCTAAATGGGTTCTGCCATCCGCCGCATCAACACAAAACATATGAGACTTTGATACAACTAGGAAACAATACAGGAAAGGCAAAGAATCCAGTTTCTAAATCAAGCACCCAAAGTTACCTGTGCCCTCGTGGGTAAAACTCCACCCAGATGGGATCGGCCCAGAACAAGGCCCCAAAGCCTGCCACAAGTCTAAAGCATCTTCCAGTGGGGACCCACAGCAAAGGGTCAGAAACAACCAGACAAGCCCGGAAGGAAAAGAGCAAAATCAACATCAAGATAAAAGCTGCCATTGTCACCTCCCCTCGGGTCTCACCCACATCTGTGTCACCCCGTCCACGAACAAAAGACAAGCGCAGTTTCTTCACGTGTCTCTCTGCTCCATGTGCCTCCTCCAGGTCTCCTGGCTCCATCCTGCTTCCTTCTTTCCTTCCTTCCTTCTCAGTCTCCTCTGCAGCTTCCTCTCTCCCTGCTCAGCTCCACCCTGCATTTGGGTGGGACAGGGAACCTGGAACCTCCCCCTTTCCTGGGGACCACCCTGTTACAATAGGGCAGGTTCTGTCTTACAGAACCTCCCCCAGCTCCCCCCAAGGATGTGAGTGTCCATCTTAGCTGTAAATAAGCTTGCGTAGAAGGTGGGCTCAGAATGAAGAGCATCAGGTTGTGTTCATTGTTTGGCAAAGTTCTGGGAAAGAGTTCTAGTGATCCTATTGTTAGGGGGAAAGGATGTCCTGAGCAAACTCCATACAGGCTTTGTGGACTCCAGACTGAAGCCATCAGGACATTGGGAAAGACAAATCCCATCACACCAAAGGGAAGGTTGCTGGAACCTGAGGGTGGAGTTAAGCAGCCAGGTTTGGTATAAAAACCAGATACTTGGGCCTTGGGGGGCGCCCTTTTGGCTCTTCGGCCAGCTCTCAGAGTGCCATTGGGTTTCCAGGTCAGGGGATAGAGTAGGACGCATTTAAGACTTTATTTCCCTATTTCCTCCCTGAGTTGTACATTCCCTTATTTCCCCTTCCCTTGTAAATAAACCTTTTATTAACCTTTTGTGTGTGCCTGCAGTGGAGTATTAAGTCCCTTTAAGCGCGCGGGTGGGGACCCACAGCCTGGCAACCCGTTTTATATCGGGGCTGCCCTGAAACACTATCCCTCTTATAACCAGGAAAGCAGAGGAATACTTGCGACTATCCCACGTGAAGTGTGTTGGCCTGTCAGCACATACCACGGAAACCAGCAATGCAGTCATGTGTCTGGACCTTGCGGCTTCCTGTATGACCTGCCCCTTAGACAGGGTGAGTAGGTTTCATTGAATGTCTGAATAATCCAGTGTAACACTGAAGCTTAATTGTACATTGCAATTTCTACTTGGACTAGACCCTGTTCTAAACTCTTTCCAATTTTGCTGACTGAGCTCATGTCATTGTTTTCAATGAACTATAGAACCATTTTCTCAAGTTAAAGGGAAAAAAAATTGCAACATTTTCTTTACTCTTTACTGCAGTTTTTCTCAGCTCTCAGAAATTAAAGTGTTCCAGTGAAACCTTTTGTAACCTGACGTGGCATAAAACAAAAACAATTCATATGGAAAAATTTTTGAGTATTCATAACCAAACCTATCAAATCATAACAAATAATACAGCAAACCTACAGTCACATTAACATACAGTAAATGCAGGATAAACACTCAGCTTATATAAAGTAGCTCCTGGGGAAAACGTGGTGACCCTCTCGCAGCTCCTAGGTGGGCATGCTGCCTCTAAAACACTTGGCTACAAAATAAATATTGAACACTCCACTTTTTTTTTTTTTTTAAAGATTTATTTATGCTTACAAGAGCTGGGGTACAGGCCAGAGATTCAGGGGGTGAGAGGATTCACCAGAGACAGAGTGGGGAACAGAACAGGAGACTGACGAAATACACTGTTGAGGGGAGCAGCAGGCGAGGCAGGAGAGGTCTGTCGTACCATGTGGGTTGCTCCCTGGCCAGCCGAGAATCGAACTCATACTGCAGAGGCTGCAGATTGCTTCATAGTGTGGTGCTTAACCCCTTGCACCATCAGGGAGGCCCCTATTTTCACTTTTTACCTTTTGCTATAAAAGTGAAAATTCCCTTCACTTTTCTTTGTTTTTCACTTTTTATTGTAACGTTGATTTACAAAACTCTGTGATTTAGAGGTACAGGTTTATACCTTTACAAATGTATATTACCATACCATGCCCAACACCAAAGCACCGGCGGTCTTCCACCATTGTGCTGCCCTCTCTCTCCTCCCCCTGTGGTAGCCTCAATTCTACAGCCATATTTCTAGGGTTTGTTTCGAGTTTTGTCTGTCCCTTTGTTTTGTTTCTCTATATTCCACATGAGTGAATTCATCCATTGTGACATTTCTTTCAGTTTGAAAACAGGTACTAATGTAGGTCTTTTGTAAAGGCTAAGTGGCATAATGTAAACTTTGGGAAAGCAAGGGATACCTGTATATAGTCTCCCTGGCCACTTCTTTTTTTACTTTAGTGTATCGTGTATGCTGCCACTAACATCAGCCTTCTAAAGTACCTACCTAAAGAAACTATGTTTTCCTTCCAGTATCACAGTGGTTGAGAACACAAGCTGTGGAATCAGGCAGAGTCACATGTTGGGACCAAATCTTAACAGCACGAGTTAACTCTGTGAGCCTCCAGTTTCCTCATCCATATAGTAAATATAAGAATATCCATTTCACTGGATCATTTTAAGGATTGAACAATATATTACATGTACACTTAACACAATACCTGTACTACAATAGTACACTCCTTAAATGGTGGCATTTAAAACACCGTTGGCTCCCAGTGGGTTGGTTCCCCATCAAAATCAACAGCCTCTCTTTAACCCTAACCTCAGACGACACTGTACACTTAACAGACCACTTTAATGACTGACTTTGTGAATGCACCAACTTTTTAAGCACCTATTTGTCTTACATGACCCTGCCTTGCTGCGGCATCCTTTATGAAGGTTTCTTTGACTCTCCCAAGCAAAGTTGGTTTCCCTCTCCTCTCCTTTTGCCTTCTCCACACACTTACCCTCCCCACCCAACTCCCACTTCTTTCCTCCTTTTCCCAATGAATTGCACATTAGACCTTTACTTTTTAAAAAAAAAAGAAAGAAGGAAGGAAAATGGTGACCATTGTATGCATCTCCTTTATGTTTTCTTCACAGTTTGGCTGTAGTAACACTATGTTGTATTTTCAATTAATTTTAAATTTTAAAAGGCTCATCCTGCCTTTCTAAAGTATGAGCTCTTTGAGAGCAGTGCTTAACTGTCTGACGTGGTTACTGATTTTTGACTAAATGAAGCTAACCCTTGACGTAGAGTGATGCCACAAAATTAATTTTGAAAAGTTGACTTATTAAGTGTTTAAGTGCATTGGTATATAGAATTTATGATTTTTATGATTTGTATGTTTTTCCTTTCAAAGGCTTATTTAATTAAACTTTCTGGTTTGAACAAGAAGATGTATCAGAGCTGTCTTAAATCTTTTGAGTGTTTACTGGGCCTGAATTCAAGTATTGGAATAAGAGACCTGGCTGTACAATTTAGCTGTACAGAAGCAGTGAACATCGCTTCAAAAATACTGCAAAGGTATGAGGCACAAAGAACCTTCATTAAAAATTTAGACTGATGCATAAAGCAAAATTTTCCAATGTTCTCGTAATTTTCAGTCTTAACAAAATAACTAATGGGCTTCACCTGGTGGCGCAGCGGTTGAGCGCTGGGGTGCAAAGCTGCCTGCAGCCTCTGCCGCGCCAGTTCAATCCCCAGCCACCGGCAAGGGTCCCACATGGCGCACAGACCTCTCCTGCCGCGCCCACTGCTCCCCTCAGCGGTGTACTTCGGTCCTTCTGCCTGTTCTGCTCCCCGCTCTGGCTCTGGCGAATTCTCTCACCCTCCTGCACTTCTGACTGTACCCTGTGCTTGTATGTATGTATGTATGTATGCATGCATGCATGTAATTATGTATGTATAAATAATCTTTTTAAAAAAGTAACTCATGTGAAAGTGATAGAATGCATGTCCATGCATTTGAATAGGTTTCTAGTTCTGATTTGCATCTTCAGTTCCTTTGAAATATGTTCTGACAAATAATTCTGCAACCACCGCTTTCTCCTAGCTATGAGTCCAGTCTTCCACAAACACAGCAAGTGGATCTTGACTTGTCAAGGCCACTTTTTACCACTGCTGCACTACTTTCGGCATGCAAGTAAGTGCACCTTTTAACAGAAAAGTCACCATTTACATACATTTTTTCATTCCCCCCAAATACTTCCAATTTAGTTGTTTCCAACTCAGCATGTTTATTTTCCTGTATAAATGATACTAGGAATAGTGGCTGAGTAACCAGATTCTCAGTTTATCCCTTAGTATAGCTGACACATGGGACTGGTGTTTCCAGAAGTCCATTTGCCAAGTAACAGCCATTTATATAAGTTGAGTATTCTGATTTCAGGGTCTGCCTCTAATAAATGATTAAGTTTGTCATTAAAACACTGGTTGCTTGTCATTTTCAAGTGCCTATTGCAGACATTTATCAAATAGTGTATAAAATATTTCAGTGATTCTTTATATCTTAAAATTTAGAGTTTTCTGTATGTTGAAATGTTGCCCTGGAAGTATTAGTAATTGTTGTCTTTGTCTAAAGTTGTTTTATCTTACTGAAAAAAAAAATTTCTTAGAAAGCAGAAAGTACTTGGCCATTAAAGAATGGGTTTCTCACTACCCAGTCACTTATTTGGTGTCTTTGGCTCTTTTAGCTGTATACCCAGGAATGATTAATTTACTTTTATATGAAATGTCCCTTTAATCCAAAGAAGGTATATGTATATGGGGAGGGAGTACAACTGTTGTAGAAAATGGTCCTGACTTGACACCAAATTACAATAAACAAGGTTTGAGTAGAACTATTCTAAATAAGTTTATTTTATATTTTTTATTAGTGGTTATTATGAAGTATTACTAGGAAGAATTTTGGGGAGGGGGTGGGTAGTTTCCATTCAGACAGCATAAATAAAATTATCATGGCTTTAAGTGAGTTGAAAGGCTATGATTGTTAGTCAGCAAATTGTAACATCTGAGGTTTACTAAGAAAGATAAAGACATGAAGCACTATAGCAAATGCTTATGTGTCCCTTTTGTTAAATTCACCTTTTAACTCTCCGATCAAATAAACAACAGCTTAAAAGGCAAGTCTGCATGGTTCTAACTAATAATATATATTTGGAATAAAAGGGAAACTAGATAATTGGGGGCTGTTCAGAAACAATGGGCATAAAGGAAGTAAGCTGATAATCTGGTAAGAAGAGATAACTGCAGTGGTCTTCAAGAACATAATTTATCAAATTCTTTTGTAGGATTCTAAAGTTAAAAGTGGATAAAAATAAAATGGTAGCCGTATCTGGTGTAAAAAAACCCATATTTGATCGACTGTGTAAACAATTAGAGAAGATTGGGCAACAATTAGAGAAGATCACCAGTGAGTATTACTTAATATTTCAAGAATGTGTTGTTTGAAAATATAGATCTGCCAGTGAAAGTCTTTTTTTTTTTTTTGTTTTTCTAGTAAAGTAGGTTAACTTTTTAAAAAATAATTGGTTCCATGAATCAATTCCTGAAAATATTTTTCCCCAAAAAAAGATGTTTATTAAGGGAAAGTAGGCTTTCGTGTTGTATCTGCTTTGGGAATTACAGGTTCAAACCTCTACAAATTTTTATTTTCACACCCTGCCCACCACCAGTGCCCCAATAATCCTCCACCAATGTTCTGTTGGGTTCCTTCCCTCCCCTAGATATTTTGCTAATGTGCCAGCCTCCATCTATATGAGGTAGAATAAAAGTGATTCTAAGGTCTGAAAAAGAGAAGGGGACTGTCCTTTGCATTCTCCTTATTCTAATATTTGGTGGGTCAAGGTATCTAATTTTTATTTGTTGATCCAGAATATGCCCAAATACAAAAATTGACAGCAGGAGAAAAATTAACCTTGATGAAACTTTTTCTTAAAGGAGAGCCTGAAGATTCAGCTACTCCACTTCAAAAGAAAAAAAAGACAGCGATTGAACCTCCAGTCAAGAGTAAGGAGTTACTAACACTAGACAAACATTAACTTTACTGCCAGGGGGATTAGTGTGTAATAGGTTTAATGCACTGAACAGTCCTGTGCTTTTTTAGCAGACTGTTTGACAGGGGTCAGATTTTAAATAAATCCTGACAGTCATTTCATAGGACCATTTCCAGGCAGTCATTTACAGAAGTTAATAGAAGTGTGTAAATAAAAACACATCTGAAACCATACTGCTTGGGTTCAGATCCTGTAACCACTTCTGGCTGCATGATTTTAGGAAATTCGCTTAATTTCTATGATCCTCAATTTCCAGTTCTGTACTAGCACTTTGTAGGATTATGGCAAGGGTTCACAAGGTAATATAATTAAAGTGCTTAGTTCAGTGCCTCTCAAGAACAAGGACAGTGTTTAATGGGTGTTAAAATAGCAGGATGTCTTGGAGTGTTTGGATCTTAAAAGGGAGAGTGAAAACTGTTGTGTTACTTGCTAGTTCCACTTTTTATTTTAGTAGCTAATGTCCTGTTACCTTATTAGGCACTTTAAAGTTAAAAAGTACTTCTTTAGTTTCATTTGTAAACATGAAAATTTTGACATGCTTGAAATTTTTCTTACAGAAATTGAGAAGATAGTAGAAGCTTCACATAAACCACAAAAAGATGACAATGTGACACAGGATTATGAAGAATGGAAAAGGAAAATTTTGGAAAATGCTGCCAAAGCACAAAAGACTACAGCAGAGTGATTTCAGCTTCTACAATGCCATGTGCTCCAAATCAGCATCTGCCAGTCTGCCACCTCAAGGAAGATCTAAGGGCTTTGGAATTTTGTTTGAACTTTTATAATAAGGAGCCTAAGACCATTGCCTTAATAGTAAAGAAACTGGCACTGGTTCTGAGTTTTGGGCAGCAGGCAGCTTCCTTATGTGGGCAGCAGATTCATTACATGAGCCACAGAGCCTCATTGACATTGTCTTGGCTTCCCACACAACTGCATCCTTCTACTAAATGGAATTGGAGCAATTCTGCTTTTTGTTTTAAGCAAAAGAAAGTCTCTTGTCCTATTGAGAACAAAATTCAGACTGATTAGAATTTTGTGGGTTTTACTTAAGTCTTTGTGTAAATTTTTTGGGTTGACTAATCAATATATGGGACAGCTTAAGTTAATAAATGTTATTTTTGTATGCATTCAAGTTGCACTTGTCATCAGTTTGGGGAAACCCTTGCTATGCCAAAAGCTCTCTACCAGGAAAAAAATACCTAGATTGCTTTGCACTGAAATATGTTGCTCACTAAAGCACAAACTCCCAATCAGACTTAATGGACTTAATTAAAACACTTCTTAGACACTTAATAGCTTTAAACTTGTAGCAACTAATTTCATTATGTCTCAAGTATAAGTAGAAGTGAAAACAGTCTCTACCTCAGAATAATTTGGAAAGTATCTAATACTGTAAAGCATTTAGCACAGTACATGGTATCACTATTTCATTATTAGCATATAGAGAGGAAACATGAATATAGCTAGAGATACACATTAGCATCACATTAAAATATCAAGAAGTAACTAAGGTTTGTTGATATCCACATAGTAAAAAACGAAGCCTTTCTAAGTGCTACTTATTTTAAAGCTATGGAAAAGGTCTTTATGGAAGATAAGTTGCTAGGGACTTGTGAGGCATCATGCCAAACATAATTTTATCTAAAATTAAGAGTACATGATCTAAATATTTCCATAAAGAATGCTATAAAGCAAATGCTTCTAAATTTTAAAGCTATTTAGTGTCAGTAATAATGCCCACAGGAAACTTCAAAATCTTAATGAGCATCAGTTTCCTCATAAAATGGAACCATCTACCTCATGAGGATTAAAGGTAATATTTGTGAAGTACATGGTATTTAGAAGGCATTCACGAAACAGTAACTTTCGTTACTTTGATCTAAAATGGATAAGTGGGGCCTCCCCGGTGGCGCAGTGGTTGAGCGCTGGGTTGCGAAGCTGCCCGCAGCCTCTGCAGTGCCGGTTTGATCCCAGGCTGCTCCCCGGCCACCGGGTGAGGGTCCCACGTGGCGCGCAGACCTCTCCTGCCGCCCGCTGCTCCCCTCAGCAGTGTGCTTCAGTCCTTCTGCCTGCTCTGCTCCCCGCTCTGGCTCTGGTGAATTCTCTCACCCTCCCGCGCTTCTGACTGTACCCAGTGCATGTATAAACAAAACAAATAAATAAATAAAACATGCCTCTATAGAAAAAAAATAAAATGAGTGATTCTTCTCCCCATTTATTTTAAGATACATAATTTGTTTTTATTGGGTGCCAAGATTTAGATTTCTAGGTTCAGGTCAAAAGCAATCTATCCTTACAGGTAACAAAATTTGCCATCTTTAACAATTTTTAAAGTATACAGTTTAGCATTAAGTGCTTCCACACTGTTAGGCAACTCTAGAACTCTTCATCTTGCAATATTGACTACCATTAAGCCCATCAAACAACTGCCATTCCTCCCCCAGTCCCTGGCGACCACCATTGTATTTCTGTCTCTGAATTTGACTATGTACCTGTAACAGCAGGACAGGCCACTGAGCAGATTTTCTATGATCCAGCAGACCGGGTAAAGGAGGAGAGAGTCCTGGAGCCCTCGGTGGCTTTTGCAGGCTTTTATTGGGATTTACCAGGCACACGGCAGGCAGCGAGCCCGGGGGGTCGGGAGGCTGGCAGGCCTCCCAGCCCCCAGCAAGTCTTCACTCTATCTGGGTTCTCCGGCCTTCTCTCATGTTCTCTCTGCTTCTCTGCTCTCCTGCTTCTGCTGGCGTCCCCATGATGCGGCCTTTAAAAGCCCAGTCTTAGCCCAGGTGAATCCCATCTACCTATGCCCACACCCTACTCCAGGTGCCCGCCATCAGGCATGCATTCAGGACCGCAAGGATCCATCATCTATCCTGATGGCGGGAGGGCGGAAAAGCCTGACATTTTTCCTTACCCTACACCTTCCTTTTGGGGAAGGCAGTGGTCTTTCAGGCCAATGACTGCACTAGTGCTGATAAGGTGATTGCTAAGGGACTGGTTTAAGATTAATTCCTAGGAGGGCCTCCCAGGTGGCGCAGCGGGTTGAGCACAGTGCTGGGTAACTGTCCACGGCATCTGCAGCATGGGTTCAATTTCAGTCTGATGTCGTTTTGTGGAGTTGTGGGGTCCTTGGGTTCACTCTGAGAAAGGTGTCACCAGAGCTCCCATTTCAGCAGCCCGCGGCGAGTTTCCCAGGCGAGTTTCTCCATGAGACAGAGATGTTAGTTATATTTAAAGAGCAGGTTTATTAGGGAAAGGGACAGGTTTGCTGAGAGAGGCCTGCATGGTCGCAGGCGGGTGGCCTTGAGGAGAGCTGCCTCCGCTGAGGGAGGTCAGTGAGGAGAAGCCCCGGCAGGTACAGGTCACGGGCAGGCAGGAGGCTGCTGCCCTGAGGAGGGAGAGAGTTGTTGAGAGGAAGCACCTGCATAGTCACAGGTGGGCAGCGGGAGTGCTGCCCCGAGCCTGTGCAGAGACTGCACTGATACAGTCCTTTTCTCTTTGGGAGGGTCACTCCTCTGTGGAGTGGCTGCTTGTTGCTGATGTTGGATAACAGGCAACACTAGAAAGGGACCACAGAATCCAGGGTGGGCCCAATCTCTGTATCTTTACCTTAGGCCTGCACTCCACTCCCTATAGCAGTCTGACCCTGCTTGGGTCTCATGCCTTGTGATAAGGCACTGGTGCCTGAGGGTCACGACCTCTACAGCTGGGTTAATGGTCATATTATTCCCCTCGCCCCTCACCTCCTTGTGTGAGTCAGGTTTTAGTCTTGTGAGGCCTCCTTTCCAGTTTTTCTATTCTTGTCCTTCATCAAGTCCCCCTAGGAGCTACCCACATGGCGCAGCAGACCTCTCCTGCCTTGCCCGCTGCAGCTCTCAGCAGTGTATTTCAGTCAATCTGCCTGTTCTGCCCCCCACTCTGTCTCTGGTGAATCCTCTCACCCTCCTGCACCTCTGGCCTGTACCCCAGCTCTTGAATAAATAAATAAATCTTTAAAAAAAATAAAAAGGTTACACTCCTAGGAAACTAAGTGAAGTACTAGGAGTCTCAGTTTGGTGACATGAGGCTTATCACATAAGTGACTCCATTCGGGGCCAGTTGTTATTTTCAATAACAGCGTCTACTCTCCCATGTGTTAGATTGTCAGAAATGTCATGATATTTTTTCTATGTTTTTCATGACTTTTCCAACAACCCAATATTTGTCTTTTCTGTGACTGGGTTTATTTCACTTAACACAATGTCCTTGAGGTTCACCCATGTAGCATGTGTCAGAATTCTCCCTTTTTTTAATTTTTATTTTATTTTTATTTTTTTAAGATTTATTTATTTATTTATACAAGCACTGGGTACAGTCAGAAGCACAGGAGGGTGAGAGAATTCATCAGAGCCAGAGCAGGGAACAGAATAGGCAGAACAACGAAATATACTGCTGAGGGGAGCAGTGGGCGCGGCAGGAGAGGTCTGCGCGCCATGTGGGACCCTCGCCAGCAGCCGAGGATCGAACCGGGGCTGCAGAGGCTGCTTCGCAGCCCAGCGCTCAACCGCTGTGCCACCAGGGGAGGCCCCTCCCCCTTTTTTTAAATGAAGCCAGGCCTTCATTTTACTAGCTGTTGACTTTGGAAAGTCACCTGTCCTTGCTAAGCCACAGTTTTCATCTATAATAATAACTTTACCACCAAATTGTCAGGATAAAATGAGATTTCCTTCCTTTTTAAGGCTGAATAATATTTCATTATTTGGTCATGCTTCATTTTATTTATCCATTCATCTGTCAAAGAACATTTGGGGGGTTGCCATCACTTTTGGGCTGTGGTGAATAAGCAGCTATGAACATGTGTATGTATCTCTTGGAGACCCTACTTTCTCTTTTTTTTTTTTTTGTATTTATACCCACAAGTGGCATTGGTAGGTCATATATGTGATAATTCTATTTAAAATTTTTTAAAAAACCACCTTTCTGTTTTCCTTAGTGACTGCATCATATACATTCCTACCATCAGTGCACAAGATTCCAGTTCTCCACATCCTGGGCAACACTTGTTTTCTGAACATTTGTTATTTTCTGGCTTTTTGATAGAAGCCATTCTAATGGGTGTCAGGTGGTATCTCATTGTGGTTTTGATTTGCATTTCCCTAATGAGTGAGCACTTCATGTGCTTATTGGCCATTTGTATATCTTATATGAAAAAAATGTTGATTTTGCTTTTTGACCATTTTGGTTTTCTTTTCCTTGATTAAGTTGTAGGAGTTCTTTATATAGTGTAGATAAATAAATATATATACTCTGTAAATATAAGATTTGCAGATATTTTCTTTTTATTACTTTTTAATGAATTACCTTTTTCTTACATCCTTCTTGATTTTTGACAGCGTAACGGTAGGAAGGACACAGTGCAGGTTTTCTGATCTAGCAGACCAGGTGAAGGAGGAGTCAGAGTCCTCAGTGGCTTTTGCAGGTCTTTTATTTAGATTTACCAGGCATATGGCAGGCAGGGGTGCTGGGGGCCGGGAGGCTGGCAGGCCTCCCAGCCCCCAGCAAATCCTCACTCTATCTGGGCTCTGTTCTCGCTATTTCTCTGCTCTTCCATTCGTTCTGCTTCTTCTCGGCTTCTGCTGGTGTCCCCGCGACACCGCCCTTATAAACTCAGTCTCAGCCCAGGTGTCCCCACTCCAGGTGCCTGCCATGAGGCATGCATTCAGGACTACAGGGTTCCCTCATCTATCCTAATGGCGGGAGGGCAGAAAAGCCTGATATTTTTTCCTTACCCTACAGACAGTATAGGATTTCTCCCCTCATGTGTGGTCACCATAGTTCTCCCACCACCAAAACACCCACAGTCCTCCCCCATAGTCCACTGTGCTCTTCCCCTCCTGTTTTCACCCTTCCCCTCTCACTGCCTCTACCCCTCCCCTCCAGGATGCCTCGTATCTGGTCAACTTTCAAGGTTTGTCTTTGACCCTTTGTTTGATTGCTCTATACTCACATGTAAGTGAAACCATCCAGTATCTTTCTCCTGGCTTACTTTGCTTAGCATAATTCCTTCCAAGCTCCATCCATGTTGCCTCAAATGACATTAAAGCATGAGTTTATATTTGAGGATTGCTGAGTAGCATTCCATTGCGTATATATACCACATCTTCTTGATCCATTCATCTATTCTGGGTCTTTTTTTTTTTTTTTAACAATATTTGCTTCCCCCGTATTTTGGGACATTTAAGTTGTTTCCATATCTTGGCTATTGTAAATGGTGCTGCAATAAACATGCAGGTTTCCTTTCAAATTAGTGTTTTCCTTAGGTCGATTTTTAGAAGTGGAATCACTGGGTCATATGACAGATCCATTTTTAGTCTTTTGAGGAATCACCACACAGCTTTCTATAGGGGCTGGACCAGTCTATATTCCCACCAGCAGTGTAAGAGGGTTCCTTTGTCACACCCTCATCAGCACTTGTTTCTAGTTTTCTTGTTTTTGTTTTTTAATATGAGCTATGCTCACAGTGTGAGGTGGTACTTTATTGTGGTTTTGATGCATTTCTCTGATGATAAGTGATGATAAACATTTTATCATATGCCTGTGACAATCTTAATTTGCAGATATTTTCTATCACCCTTAATGTTTTCTTTTCACTGTTGATTGCATGAGAATAAATACAACTACTGCTAGTGACTCCCCCCTCCCCATACCTTAAAAGCAGGTGATGTCAGTTTTTTTAACCTGGAATGTAGATATGTGGTAATTTCTTAAATTAGTTGGGTGATGGGGAAAACTTGTCCAAATGCCTGAGGAATTCTTTCTATAATTCTTAATATATTCACACTCTTAGTGATGAAAACTTACAACATCAGTGAGCACATATGTTTCAGTATTCTCATAAAGACTTGAGAGCTCAGTTCTTTTGCAGTTGCTCATGGCTTAACTGATTTTTACAGGATTTTATCATGAAAATTCAAATATATTCCACAGTAAAGCACACAGTGTAATGAAGCCCCATAGTGATCACCCAGATGCAACAATTAACAAGATTTTGCCACAGTCATTAAGGTATATATCCCTTTTCTTCTTGATGTCATTTAATCTACATTATAACCACACTGCTATTATCATGTTCACAAAATCAATGGAATTTTTTTCACATCAAATACACCATTTAGAATTACGTCTCTAAGATCTTTTTATTGCTGGTTTGCTCAAGTCAGGGTCAAAACAAGGTCCACACTTCACATTGGATTGCTAATTTTTAATTATAAAAGCAATACATGCTCATCATAAAAAAATCAAATAACTCAGAAAGTTGTAAAGTGAAAAGTACCATTTCCTCTTCTCCCCAGGACCCACTTTTCATATCCCACTGTTAAGTTTCTTGCAAGCCTTAGAAAATTTTAATGTAAGTGTATGCATTAAAGCAGTGGGATGATACCATATAAATGCTCTATAATATTTTTCTAATAAAAAGATGGCTGTCAGTATATCTAGATCTACCTTTATTAGGTACAAGGCATTCCCCCATATGAGTATGGCAAACTTTAAACCCATACTGGTAGGTAATTGTGTGTTTTCTTTGGGCCATTAGTAACAGTGCTACAATAAAAATCATTTGAAGAAATCTGTGTACTTTTCAAGTACTGGTGAGGGATAAAAAGTGTCCCGTCCAGCAGTTTCTGATAACAATTCATTCAAATGGGAAAGTCCTATTAAAATAGTTGATACCAGCACAGTTGCAGTCTAAAAATTTTAAACTAAGTATATCCCAGCAAAGTAGAAAACTAAAAATATCCAGAAAGTTAAAGCTTCATAAAAGCTCCTTCAAATTTCAGCCAGGGAGGCTAAAATCCTTATTTCCTCTCATTGGTATTCTCAAAGAAAGTTTGGAGGAAGTTATTTCTCTAACAAAAAAATTAGAGCATACGGCGGGTCAGGGAGGCAGATTAAATTTTCACAGATATGGGATTCTTTCTAGATCTGTCCTGTCCAACAGAGATGGCACTAACCATGTGTGGCCTGTTATTAAGCACTTAAAATATGGTTATTGCAACTGCAGGACTGAATTTCTAGTTTTAATTTTAAATGTAAAAGTGGATACTTAATTCAATTATTAGAAAACATTTTAAATGTTTCAAATAACTCCAGTTTTTCTGCAGTAAATTTAATGATATCTAAATAAGATTAAGTATGTATGACAAAAACCTAGTGTCTGAATTGACAAATATTTTTAGTATAAACTGCATGCCAGATTTTGAAGACTTAGTATGAAAAAGAAATCTAAAACACCTTAATAATTTTTATATTGACTACATACTGAAATAATGTTTTTGATAAATTGTGTTAAATAAATTATCAAATTACTATCACCAGGTTTTTTTTTAGAGGCGGTATTAGAAATTTTAATATTTAATGGCTCATTATATTTCTATTAGTGCCTCTGTAGATCAGGCTAACAAACTACATTTATCTGGGGAGAAGTTTCATGCCTATGCCCAAAAAACTGAAGTTCCAAGGTTAAGAATCACCATACTAGATAGAATTATAAGATGTCCTTTCCAGCTCCTTCTTGAGGCTGCTCTCAAAAAACCTTTCTCAGAGAGGTAACTGATGTTGAAATTTATGGCATTTTTACCAAATCACTGATATTCTGTTATGCAAGTGAGGTTTCCAGCAGCCATCTCTTCCGGCGCTGATTCATTAGCTGGCCAGCTTTGGGAGCAGACCTGGGTGTTCTGGCACTGAAAATCTGACCTTCCCAACAAGGGTTAGTTTTCCAGAAAAAAAGTTACAACTTGAGAAATGCAGCAGCAAGCCTAACCTCACCGTTCCGCCTTCTGCCTCACTTCCCATACCCATGTCCTCTGCTCCAAAAAAAAAAAAAAGTCTATATTCTGGGACAAATATCCTGAAAGGCTGTGAAAATGTTGCAAGGCTAATTCAAGACTGAAAGTAATTACTCCAACTAAAACTACTGACCTAAGAAGGTCAGGGGAGTAGCTCAAAAAAATGGGTTAGAAGAAAAGGAATGAAAAGAATTGTTCACTTTGGAATAATAAAGTACTCCTCCTTCGCCATTTTATAAATTGATTAATTGATAACATTGAAAGTGGTATATCCTAGTAAAGCAGTAGGACGCATTTTCCTTTACTCTCTCCTTGTGTATCCTTTCTGTGCTTCTCTCAGAAAGCTGAACATTGGCACATTTTTATCCCTCTTTCACATACTGCTACTTGCCAGACTTCCTAGACCATAGACTGACATCCAAGGAAGGGAGGGCAGGAGGAAGACACCAATGTCAGGAGGGGGCAGAGAGTGTATAGATTTTATTTATTTTTTTTTTTTTATATAGAGTCATGTTTTATTTATGTATTTATTTGTTTGTTTGTTTTTTTTGTTTATACATGCACTGGGTACAGTCAGAAGCGCGGGAGGGTGAGAGAATTCACCAGAGCCAGAGCGGGGAGCAGAGCAGGCAGAAGGACCGAAGTACACTGCTGAGGGGAGCAGCGGGCGGCAGGAGAGGTCTGCGCGCCATGCGGGACCCTCCTCTGGTGGCCGGGGAGCAGCCGGGGATTGAACCGGCGCCGCAGAGGCCGCGGGCAGCTTCGCAACCCAGTGCTCAACCGCTGCGCCACCGGGGAGGCCCTGTATAGATTTTAAAAGCATATTCAAAAGAATTATTCTGATTTGGCTAAAATAGTTGGTATATTTTGAAATCTCGAAAAATATTAAGGATCTGTGCTTTGATTCTCAAAAAGGAGCACAAATTAAAATAAGTTTAAGAACATGTCCCTAAATCCATGGCACTTCAAACTGGAGCAAGGTAGGACATGAAAATGTTGGCTCACACTAGAACAAACCAAAATTCTAGGAATTCTCTGGAGGATAACACTGAATAATATGCACCCTTGTCAGAGAAGTTCAGAATTTAAATTTGACATATGCAAAGTAGAAGCTTTCCTATCTACCTAAATCATGCCTTCACTTGTCACCAAAAGTAGAAATATTTGAAAAGTAAACAGAACATTTCAAATT
Source organism: Talpa occidentalis (assembly GCF_014898055.3). Lineage (NCBI taxonomy): Eukaryota > Metazoa > Chordata > Mammalia > Eulipotyphla > Talpidae > Talpa > Talpa occidentalis. Next base: position 23,745,039 of record NW_023601754.1, on the reverse strand, counting down.
TAGTAATCGTATATAGTGGAACAAAAGTTCCTGGGTCACTTTCTTTAAAGCCACTTTTCATCCTCAAGGAAGGTAAGGATCATAACCTTTTTACAAAATAGAATCAATATTAGTAAAGGGCTAGATTATTTAGAATTTTGAGTCATCACTTCACCACTGGTCTCAGTATTTTCCGGGTCTATGGAAGCAGCAGAGTTGAAGATTAGGGACACGTTGGAAATTTCTTTAATCTGTTGGCAGCAGTCACCACGTAGAAATGTTTCTTGAGGTAAGGAGGGAAAAGAAGTATATTTATAAGCCAGTTGTTTTAAGAAGAAAGGATAAAAGGATTTAAACAAATTTAGCTACTTAAGTTTGTTTAAAATTGATCATCTAAAGGGGAAAACAAGATTCTAGCAAAGTTGGAGCAGAACTGTCCCGGGACTTCCAGGCGTGTTTGGAGCAATAGTGAAGTAAGAAGCTACCACGTCCTGCCCTTTTCACATGAGGATGGAGCCGCTGGAGGAGTGGCTTGCATATTATGATCCACGAGCCACCAATGGGTCACAAAAAGAAACTGGTGGTTATGACCAGCATTTTTCAAAAAAAGACAACCAACTGTCATAGAATAGACACATCCTGTTAAGAAGCTATGAACCTTTTTTCACACTTGGGTACCAGCTCTCCAGCTAAGGCACTGTGGTTTTGTTTCTGAGTGAGGATTGGCGTCAATATGAAAATGCTGGAAAGCCATTTCCCTGGAGGACAATTGTGTTTAAGACAGATTTGTAAGTCCCTGGTACCAACAGTGTAAACAAAATTTTAAAGCCTAGTAGGGCTTTCCCAGCTCTACTAGGAGCCACTAGGAGCCCTAGTACATCTCTGAAATGTGGAGGCATCAGATCTCAAGCTACAGTCCTGAGGCTTCATGATCATCAGTGAGGACGCTCAGAGTTCATTCTGTCACTGTAAATGTCCACCTAAGTGTGAAGGAAAGACTACTTTTATGCCAGTCATTCTTGGTCTGTGCCATTTTTTAAGCAAGCTAACATGCTTTGACAAAAACAGTTTGTTTTGTTTGTTTGTTTGTTTGTTTGTTTGTTTGTTTTTGCATAGAAGAACTGGGGTGTAGGCTAGAGGTTCAGGGGGTAGGGGAGAGAATTCACCAGAGACCGAGTGGGCAGCAGAACGATTTACTGTAATACACTGCTAAGGGGAGCAGCAGGCAAGACAGGTAAGTTCTGCTGTGCCATAAGTAGCTTAACTCCCTGGCCAGGGATTGAAGTACTGAGACTTAACCCCTAGGCCACCAGGAAGACTACCCCTTTTTTTCCCCTAAATAATCTTCCTACATAAAATCAAAATGTAAATGAAAACTTAGCTATAATTCTTTCAAAGGACATATTAAAAAGACAAGTGTTGCCTTTGCTAAAAGAAAAAAGCAAATACCTTCCATTTCCTCTGAGCCATGTATTTCTGCAGCAATAACTGGGATTTGAGGCGCACTTTAGATTTTGAAGCTTTGGCAGGCAAATTATTCAGCCACTCATGTTTCAGGCACTGTGTGGCACTCATTCTGCAGCTGTGAAATCAAAGGAGTTGGGACTTTTAGTTGGGGTGTCTTTTCTGGTCTCCAAAAATTTGTTCCAATTGGGTAGGAAGCCTGAGTCAATGAAACAGATTAATCACTTAGGCAGATTCATGCTGCGTTCTAAAAAGAGAACTCCTGGTTCTAAAATTTTCCTCCTTAAAGTGCAAAAAAGTCATGAGCAAAATGTTGCCTGTCCTCTAGAGAGGGAACATACTCCAGTCATTAATCATCACCTCCCAGAAAGGCAGAGTTTAGAAAGGCCAGCTGTGCCTGGAATTGCTTTTAAGGAGTAAAAGAACATGAGGCTAGAGAGGAGTTCATTTCCCCCTCCAGAGAATAATGTCAACTTGTTCCTCTATTTTAAATATTTTTCCTCTCACCAACCTTTTCACAATAAGAGAGAAACAAAACAGTAGAGACCAGGGAGCCAAGAAGTATTAGAGCGCAGGCTTTGGGCTCACTCCTGGGTCATTGGCAGTCGTTCCTATTTGTCTGCCTTTCAGAAAAACCAGTGGCTCCATCCGGGACTTTGATGTCACTGCTGATGACCTTCATTATCAAGAAATGGGTTTTTTGGCCTTTAGTCTGGGGAATAACATCTCCTTAACTCATCCTCCCTCCCCCCATATCAGCTTATTAATAGGAACAAATTAGAAATAAAACAAATTTGTAAATGTTTCTTTCTAAACCTCTATCTAGATTTTATGCTCCTAGTTGTTTACTTTTTTTAACATCTATTTTTTATTTATGCATAAAAGAACTGGGGTACAGGCCAGAGGTAGGGGCGGCGAGGAGGAGAGTGAGAGGATTCACCAGAGGCAGAGTGGGGAGCAGAACAGGCAGATTTACTGAAATACACTGCTAAGGGGAGCAGTGGGCGAGTCAGGGGAGGTCTGCTGCGCCATGTGGGTAAGCTCCCAGGCTGGGGCTGATGTAGGGGTGGTGGGGGGGATCGAACTCATGCTACACTGGCTGGCAATAGCTTGATAGCACTGAGACTTTAACCCCTGTGCCACCAGGGAGGCCCTCCTAGTTGTTTATTTTTAATTGATTTCCTTCTTTCCTTTCCAGGCTACCTTTTTTGCTCTAAAGAAGTAGCAGACTGAGACAGCCTGTGCAGAATGGGTCAGTAGGGAACCAGCATTAGCCTGAGCTTCACAGCACCCAGACCAGCTGTCACCGTCAGGATGGCAGTGAAGGGTACCTTTTCTCTTTAACCAGCAACCGGGAGACAAAGTCCTTGGCCTCCTCTGAGAGCCCTTCAAAGGTGTCAGCATCAAAATCCCAGCTACAGTTCACAATGAAATTCATGGTCTCTGCGTCTGTTTCCCCTAGAAATGGGGACAAACCACTGAGTCTACAAAGGAGAGAAAGGACCGTCAGTATGTGGAAGCCACACTTGCCACTGCACAGCTGCAGGACAGAGGAGAATCTTATGAGGTTCAAGCAGAACTGGAAAGGCTCAAAAGAAAAGCATCCCCATCACAGGAGAGGGGCGAGAGTGTTCAGTTAGGGAAAGAAGTTAAGAATTGGAAAATGGGAAGCAAGGTATGTCAAATAAAGTCCCTATTGTGCTCACCTCTTTTCCCTCACCCTGAAGTAAGGAGCAAATCTGGCATTTCCCAGGTATATATTGGCTTATTTAAAAATAGCCTAGCAAAAGGGAAGTGGGGAGGGCCTAAAGGCAGAGTTAAGCAGCCATTTTCTCTGTTTGTAAATAAAAACCAGTCAAGTGAGTGGGGTCTGGGGCCCTTGGCTCCTGCTCTTGGTCAGGCAGGTTTGATCTCGGTGGGTCATTTGGGATTCCAGGTCGGCAGAACAGGTAGGACACATTTAAGAATTTATCTCCCTCTTTTCTCCCTGAGTTGTACATTTCCTCATTTCCCTTCCCTTGTAAATAAACCTTTTGTTAACCTTTAAAAAAAATTAAAATAAAAAGGTAAAAATTAATTAACTGACTAATTAGAAACTATGCCCTGATCGATCAGGGTGAATTAAAAAAAAAAATAGCCTAGCATGTCTCTGAGATATGTAGGCTTGTTTAAATGGTACCCAGACTTCAGGGGCCAAAGAAAAGCTGAGTATAGCTCTTCCAGGGAGAGTAAAGAGACGACACCCTAAATGGCTGGCCTTGGGCCTCAAACTTCTCCCAATAGAGCAAGACACACATTCAAAGCTGTGGGCGAAGGAGGCAGTTGTGCATGACGAGATGATTGGGAGCAAAGCATGACCTTGTTGGGCCTCAAGAAACAACTAGGAAAGTCCACAGAGAGTGGAGAATGTTTAGTCTGTGCACAAATCCCCTCTCAGCCCGTCCTCAGCGGGAACAGAGAGTGCAGGGCAGGAGGACAAGGTGAGAGAGCGTCTGCCCTGCCCATCCCTTCTGACCACTCAGAGTCTTCCAGCCCCATGTGAACCCGCAGCACCTGCACTGCCTTGCTGCAGGGTTTTCTCTCCACTTAAAGCTTTTATTCACCACAAACTTTCAAGGAAGTAATGTAATGCCCCCCCAGGATCAGCTCACAAGGAACAACTGGTAAGAGTTGGTGCATAAACACCCTAACTTCCCCACCCTCAGGGTGGGGAATAACTCTGCAAGGGTGTTCCGAAATGGATCCCAGAGTCCCCCCACAGGATGACACTCCAGATACCCACAAGGCTTACTGGCTGGAGAACACTGGCTGCCTTCCTCTCCTTCTTCCTTTCCCATTCCCTTGTTCTTATTTCCTGGGAACACCTTCCAAATAAACTACTCACACTGCTTTGTGCTGAAAATAAGCAAAGGAAAAAGGCTCCCCACCCTCCTCCCACTCCACCGCACCCCACTCACAGCATGTAGGTGATGACTCCCACACTCCACATGTCTGTGGGGAAAGAGACAAACTCGTAGTTGACAACTTCCGGAGCGAGGAACTCAGGGGTGCCGAAGTTCACCTTTAGCTTCTCCCGAGGCTTGTACCTGCAGAAGAGGGGTGCAGAGCACCATGGGAGTGTGGCCTGGGAGAAGATTTCGATGTGGGGACTAATTCCTGGAGGAAGCCAGGCATTTCCTGGTCCCCCATGTCAGCTGTGTTGTCTGCTCTTTACAGCCCACCACACATATAGTTTTCTGGGGAACTGTCTCACACCAGGCCCTAAAGTCAGGCTTTCCTTAGTCACGGGGGAGAAGCAGAAAACCACAGTTCTCCAGGTACTTGAGAAGATCACTGTCACTATCTTATTCGGCATGCAGCCACATGAATGAGCACAGGTTGGGTGGAAGCTGTATTTGAAGGATTCCTCTGTTAGTGGGTGAAATGTGGTTAGAAGAACAACAGTAAGAACCAAAAGAGGAAAAATGTTCAACCTGACTAATAAGGGAAATGCACATCAAACCCACAATGAGACCCACTATCAAAAACACCTCAAAATAGCAAGTTTTGGTTAGAATATTGAGAGGCTGGGAACTATTAGAGATAGGAATGTAAAACAGTACAGCTTGCACGGGAAACATTATGGCAGTTCCCCCCAAAATTAAAAGTAGAATTCCTATATGATCCACCAATTCCACTTCTGGGTATATATCCAAAAGGATTAAAAGCAGGGTCTCAAAGAAATATTTATTTATCCATGTAAAGTCACAGTCACCAAAAGGTGAATGAGTAGATAAACAAAATGTGGTACATCCATACAATAGAATACTACCAGAATTCAAGAGGAAAAAAATTCTAGTGTCTTTGATGAACCTCAAGGACCTAATGCTAAATGAAACAAGTCAATCACAGAAAAAAAAGTACAGTATGAGATACCTAGAGTGGTTAAATTCATAGAGACAGAGTTGGTTTTGCAAGGTGGAAAAAACTCTGGAGACTGTTTGCACAACAATGTAAGTACGTTTAACACTATTAAGCTAATCTTAAAATTCTTAAAAGATGGTCAAATTTTATTCTATGCGTATTTTAGCACAATTACAAAAAAACGAAAAAACGGGCATTGTTTTAGGATTTAGAAACTTTAGAACGTTGATGTGAAAGATGGTTTTTAGAATCACTTTTTAAAAAAAGATTTATTTATTTGTACAAGCACTGGATACTGTTAGAAGCACGGGAGGGTAAGAGAATTCACCACAGCCAGAGCGGGGAGCAGAACAGGTAGACTGATGAAGTACACTGCTGAGGGGAGCAGTGGGCGGCAGGAGAGGTCTGCGCGCCATGTGGGACCCTCGCCCGGTGGCCGGAGATCGAACCGGCGCTGCAGAGGCTGCGGGCAGCTTCGCAACCCAGCGCTCAACCACTGCGCCACCGGGGAGGCCCTAGAATCACTGTTGAAGAAGAAAATGTCTAGCTAGAATTTAATAGGTAGCAACCAAGATATCCTTTGGTAAGCAAGTGAATAAACAAACTGAGGTACATCCAGACAATGGAATAGTATTCAGTGCTCAAAAGAACTATTGAGTCGTGAAAAGCCATGCAGGAGCCTTCAATACACATTACTAAGTGAATAATTCAATCTGAAAAGACTACATAACATGATTCCAATTATATGATATTCTGGAAAAGGTAAAACCATGGGACAGTGAAAAGACCATAATTTTCAGGGATTAGTGGGAGGGAGAGGTGAATGGGTGGAGCACGGACAATTTTTAGGGCAATAAAAAGTCTCTATGATGCTATAATGATGGCTACATGCCATTAGACATTTGTCTAAACCTTTAGAATCCAACACCAAGAGGGAATCCTAAGCTAAGTTATGGACTTTGTGTGACTATGATGTATCAGTGTAGGTTCATCTGCGGTAACGAGGTACCACTCTGGTGAGGGGTGGCTCCTCTCCTGTCACCACGAGACACAGAGGAGCAAGTTGCTTGCATCCAAGTTCAGTTCAGTCTAAATTGTTGACTCCCAAGCAGTGGTGTGTGAGTAAATGTTTAATGTCCAATGATCTGATTGTTTTTTTAAAGTCCTGATTTGCAGCAGTTGCCAATTTCTGTGGTGTAAATACTGATTTCACCATGGCTCATTGAATGTAGCTTATAAGAAAGCACAATAGCCACCATTCTATGGCCTTTGCACTATAAGGTACAACAGACATAAGTAACCCTGTGAGCATTAAACAACACAGACAAGCATTGCTTAACAACATTTCGTTCGATGACGGATCACATATGCAACAGTGCTTCCAACAGATCCCCCCATAGAACCTATCGAGGTCTGTGTATTTACAATTTATGCTGTCAGCATGTCACATTTCTCAGAACACATACCCATCATTAAGCATGGATGACTGTAGTAAAATAGAAAGTGAAACATTTTGAAATTTTAATCCTTGTTTTTATAATAATTTGTTTCACTGTAAGTTTATACCATTTCATTGTAAATAATGACCATGTTTAACAACAGGCTTACGTAACTCCTGATCATGAGCTAGTATGAGTTGGGTTCAGCATACTACTCCCTCAGCTGACTCACTAATGTGTGGATGAGAATAAATGATTGTTATTTCAAGCACTGCTTTTTGGGGTGGTTTGTTATATAGCAATCTTTTTTTTTTTTAAAGATTTATTTATTTTTATACAAGAGCTGAGGTACAGGTCAGAGGCACAGGAGGGTAAGAGGATTCACCAGAGACAGAGTGGGGAGCAGATCAGGCAGACAACCGAAATATACTGCTGAGGGGAGCAGAGGGCGTGACAGGAGAGGTCTGCCATGCCATGTGGGAATCTCACTGGCTGGCCAGGAATCGAACCCATGTGCTGCAGAGGTGTACAGCCTCACAGTGCTGCACTCAACCCGCTGCACCACTGGGGAGGCCTTTATAGCAGTCTTATGGCAATAGCTAAGCAAGAAGGCATCCACCTCATGTTTTGTCAAAATATCCACCAAGATCCCCTCTCCAGACTCTAAGGATAGGCTTTGGTGACCAGAGGTCATATTTGAGGTTGTAACCACATAGGCCTGGGGTAGGCACCTCCTCGCACTGCCAAAGGGACTGATGAATGAGGCTTGGATTCCAATCTCAGCACATAGTGGAACCAGGAGGTCATCATCACACACATGGCCATAGGTCAGGACAGGAAAACAATCTATACTTCACTTAAGGGACTTAAAGATATTTTAACTATTATCTACAATGCTCACTTCATGCAGTGAAACTTGATACTCGAGTCATAGGATGGCTCTGTACTGCCGCTGTGTTATCGCAGTTAACCTTCATAATTCATCGTTCCATATCCACATTTGCCCCATTTTTTCACCATTGTACCAAGAACTAACCCAGCCCTGAGTGGTGTTACCCTACACGGTCACACACACACACATTTTCCCATGTAACCTAGTCATTTCCTGAAGGGTAGGCATGGTGAGTGATGAGAAATGAATAGAGTCAACTACCCAGCACCCCCTTTTAACATCGCTTCCATCTCTGCTCTGACAAATGGTTTGAGGAACGGTCTGTTGTCAGTAAAGCTGCAGCAGCACCCGTAGCACAGAGCAGCCCCTGCAGTAGCTACAGGCCTGTCTACAGAGTGAAAGGCAGCCAGCCTCTCAGCGAGAGATTTCTCAGCCCCAACGCTTGAAAATTGGCTGAGCTCAGTGTATGTTAATTTCATGATTAAAATTGTAATTATTATTAAAAATAAATAAATGTGAACTGATTATATATTTTTTTAAAAACTGAGCTGTGGATAACCAGAGCCAAGATAGCCACACAGAGTCCCCCAGGAGTTTTGTCAAAGTGCCAAAATACAACCCCCTTACCTTTTAGCCAATCCGAAGTCAATGATCTTAATCTGATGTCCTGTCTGATTGACACATAGTATGTTCTCTGGCTGGGAAAGAAAGAGAAGTCTGCTTAACTCATTCAATAGCTAAGAAAGAAGGTTTGCACATTTATTTGTCAATAGGTCTCAGTTCACCAGACTCCAAGGGAAATGAATGGCTCAGGGAAGACAGATAATGAAAATAAAGTGGGTTGAATGATAGAGTAAGGAGTAGGTGGACTGTGGGAAACTGGAGTATTCCTGCCCCGTAGTGACTGCTCAGCTCCAACCCCTTGTCACAGTGCAGGAATGCAGGGCCCATGGCTAGGGTTCCTTCATCCTCAAGAGAAGCCAGAAATCCATGTTTTTATGTGAAAATTCCATGCTGTTAAATATTGACAACTAAATCAAATTTAAGCATGCATTTATTATATATGGGAGTCCAATGGAACACCGCTGTGATGCAGATTTGGTCCACAACTGCTTGTTTGAGACTGTTGGCTTGGAGTAGTGATTCCAAACCTGATTGTATATTAGAATTACCAGAAGAGCTCTCAAAAGTCCCAATCAGGCCTCAACCCTGACCAGTGATGTCAGAATCTCAGGAGTGGGACCAAAGCTTCAGTCATCTGGTCAAGGAAATCAGAGCTGCTAATGTCAGAGCTGCCATTTTGTGGTGATAGCTTTGACCCATGGGATAGAGGTGGTAGCCTTTACACACTTTCAGATCAGCTCTGAGACTCTGTAAGAGCCTGGAACAATGCTTACTTCTTGTGCCAGACAAATTTGGATTGATGGTGGGAATAAGGGGAGATGGAGGGCTTATGTAGAAAGGACCTGTAGACCTCAGTTCAGCGCTTAAGATCCAGGGATCTGTTTTCTACATTATCTGGGATTGTAACCCTCTCCATTCCTGAAACCTCAGTGTCTCCTTCTGTAAAACGGTCACGTTTGCAAAGGATCTGATCCTTTGCAAGGATCAGATGACGTGGTATGCATTAAACACTTTGCAGCTTCCAGAGCAAGTGCTAGGTTCGACTTCTCCCAACAGAAGCTTTCACTGTGATTTATGTTGCAGTAGCACCATGCAGTTCTTAAGTTAGGAATAGGAGAGGATGATTTTAAATCACCACTTTTTTAAAAATAAAGTCTAGAACAACATTATCCCATAGAAATATGTGAGTCTGATACATAATTTAAACTTTTCTAGTTCTACATTAAAAAATACAAAGAAACAAGGGAAATTAATTTTTGTAACAGCATTATTAAAATACAAGTAATAAATTAAGTAATATCATAAATGCACCATATGTAAAATGCACCATTTTCAAGTGTATAATTTTGTGACTTTCAGTACATTTACACACTTGTGCCATGATCACTACTATCTAATTTTAGAACATTTTCATCACTTAAAAGAAAAAAAATACATGGCCATCAGCAGTTACTCTCCATTCTCCCCTTACTTCTGATTCCTGGCAATCACAATGTATTTTCTGTCTGTGGAATTTCCTGGTCTGGACACTTAGTATGTTAAACCATTATGTACTCTTGAGACTAATCCCACTTTTTGTGTATATACTCTTTTATATGTGTTGTTTCATTCAAATTGTGGATATTTTATCAAAAATTTTTGTACCTACCTTCATAATTGACGTGGGTCTAGTTTTCTTATGATGTCTTTGTCCAGTTTTGGTATCAAGATAAGACTGGCCTCATAAAATGAATTAAGAAGTGTTCCATTCTCTTACATTTGAAATTTTTGTACAGGATTGGTGTTTATCCTCTAAACGTTTGATAGAATTCACCAGTGGGCCTCCCTGGTGGCGCAAGAGGTTAAGACGCAACCTATGAAGCCATCCACAGCCTCTGCAGCACGAGTTCCATCCCTGGTGAGGGAGCTACCCATATGGCGCAGCAGACCTCTCCTGACTCACCCACTGTTCCCCTCAGCAGTGTACTTCAGTCAGTCTGCCTGTTCTGTTCCCCACTCTGTCTCTGGTGAATCCTCTCATCCCCCACACCTCTGGCCTATACCCCAGTTCTTGTATGCATAAATAAATAAATCTTTAAAAAAAAAAAAAAAGAATTCACCAGTGAAGACAAATGAGCCTAGGCTTTTCTTATGGGTAATTCGTTATATTAATCTGATCTCTGGTTATAGGTCTACTTAGATTTTCTACTTCTTGTCACTTTCCAGTGACTTATGTTTTTCTGGGAATTTGTTCATTTTACCTAGGTATCTAATTTGTTGGCATATAGTTTTTCATAGTATTAGTTCTTATAATACCTTTTAAAATTTCTGTTAGGAGTAGTCATGCCCTTCTTTCTTTCTTTTTTTTTTTTTAAAGAGGCATGTATTTTATTCATTTATTTATTTATTTGTTTGCTTATACAAGCACTGGGTACAGTCAGAAGCGCGGGAGGGTGAGAGAATTCACCAGAGCCAGAGTGGGGAGCAGAGCAGGCAGAAGGACCGAAGGACACTGCTGAGGGGAGCAGCGGGCGGCAGGAGAGTTCTGCGCGCCATGTGGGACCCTCCTCCAGTGGCCCAGCCGGGGATCGAACCGGCGCTGCAGAGGCTGTGGGCAGCTTCGCAACCCAGCGCTCAACCGCTGTGCCACCGGGGAGGTCCCTCTTCTTTCAATACTGATTTTAGTAACTAGAGTCTTCTCTCATTTTCTCTTTGTCAGTATAGTAAAAGATTTCTCAATTCATATTTTGAACAAAACAACTTTTGGTTTCATTGATTTTTGTTATTGTTTCTATTTTGTTTCCTTTGTTTCTGTACTGATCTTTATTATTTTCTTCTTTCTTCTTGCTTTGCGTTTAACTTGCGCTGCTTTTGCTCTTTCTTCTGATGGAATTTATTGATTTGAGATCTTTCTTCCTTTGTAATAGGTGTTTGCTACTACAAGTTTCCTTCCGATTTTAGGTGCACCTCCTAAGTTTTGGTATGTCATGTTCTCATTTTCATTAATCTCAAAGTATTTTCTGAATCTTTATCTTAATAATATATTTTATTTAATCAATATGTTCAAAATATTATTGTTTAATAGGTTTTCAGTGTAAAATATTAATGAGATTTTCCTATTGTTTGAAATCTAGTGTGTATTTTGTTTGTAGCACATTTCAACTCACTAAATTTTCGTCAAAATTTCAATCAGATGGTTAGTAAGAATTTTTTTTTTAAAGATTTATTTATTTATACAAGCACCGGGTACAGGCCAGAGGCGGGAGGGTGAGAGAATCCACCAGAGACAGAGCAGGGAGCAGAACAGGCAGAAGGACTGAAATACACTGATGAGGGGAACAGCGGACGAGACAGGAGAGGTCTATCACACCATGTGGGAATCTCCTTGGCCCACTGGGAATCAAACCGGCACCGCAGAGCTGCAGACAGCTTCACAGCACTGCACTCAACCCACTGCGCCACCGGGGAGGCCCTATTTATTTATTTATTTTTAAAGATTTATTTTATTTATTTATATAAGCGCTGGGTACAGTCAGAAGCACAGGAGGGTGAGAGAATTCAACAGAGGCAGAGCGGGGAACAGAACAGGCAGAAGGACCGAAGTACACTGCTGAGGGGAGTAGTGATCGTACTGGCTCTGCAGAGGCTGTGGGCAGCTTTGCAACCCAGCACTCAACCGCTGCGCCACCGGGGAGACCCTATTTATTTATTTTTTAAAGATTTATTTATTCATGCATACAAGAGCTGGGGTACAGCCCAGAGATGCAGGGGGTGCAGACAGAGTGGGTAACAGAACAGGCAGATTAACCAAAGTACACTGCTGAGGGAAGCAGCGGGCGAGTCAGGAGAGGTCTGCTGTGCCATGTGGGTTGCTGCCTGGACAGCCAGGGATTGAACTTGTGCTGCAGAGTCTGCAAATTGCTTCATAGTGTGGTGCTTAACCCCTTGCACCACCAGGGAGGCCCAGAATTTAGATTTAATGAAGTATTAGTATTTCAATGACATGACACTTATAGTTGAAATGTGATTTCATATTTAAAAGTTTTTCTACAACTGAATAGAATGTCAGTTTTTATTTTATATTAATTAAAATTAATATGAAATTTAAAATTCAGTTCCTTAGTGACACTAGGCACATTTCAAGTCGTCACATGTGGCTAGAGGCCACTATAATGGAGAGTGTACTGGAGCACTTTAGGCCACACAACACCCCTAAGAGGTAGATATTTCCCATTTTGCTACTGACGCCTTTATGCAAGAGTTAATGGCCAGGAAGAGACTGCATTAACACAAGCCTTGCTTGTGGCTTGGGAAATGATAGTCTCCTGCTTACAGAGTCATAGGGTTTGCCCCCAAGACTGTTCCTGGGCCGAGAGCCACAGAGTGGAATCCTGAACTTCCCTTAATTCCTTCACCACAGAGAAGCTGCTCCAGAAGCTCTGAAATTACCTCTAATGAGTACAGAAAAATCTGAGGCCAATACCCCACCACCTTCACCATTTTTCTAAGAATCCCAGCCTAAAAGCCTGATGTCAATCAGGAAGATGGCCAGAAGGAGCGTGTGCGCCCACGCAGGTCTAGCAACCAACTTTTCTTTTTTTGTTTTTACTTTTATTTAAATTTTATTTTTATATTTCCCCATATAATTACAACCCCCTTATTTTGACCCCAAGCCCTCCTTTCCCCGCCCCCCACCTTCCATAGAGTGTCTCTGGTTCATAGTTGTTTGTTGATTTTGATATTTTCTTTCTTATAGTTATTCTTTTTCCTGGTCCCTTATTTAAGTTTTCTAGATTCCTGCTATGAGTGAGGCCATCCGGTATTTTTCTTTTTCTTTCTGGCTTATTTCGCTGAGCGTGATCCCTTCCAGCTCCATCCATGTTGCTGCAAATTGCATGTGTTTATCTTTTTTGATTGCTGAGTAATATTCCATGGTATATATGTACCACATCTTCTTGATCCAGTCATCTATTTTTGGGCATTTGGGTTGTTTCCAAAGCTTAGCTATTGTAAATAGTGCTGCTATGAACATAGGGGTGCAGGTGCTCTTTGGAATTGATGTTTCTGTGTCCTTTGGGTAAATACCTAGGAATGGAATTGCTGGATCATATGGAAGCTCTATGTTTAGTAGGTCCAGAAATCTCCACACAGCTCTCCACAGTGGTTGGACCAGTTTGCACTCCCACCAACAGTGCAGGAGAGTTCCTTTTTCTCCACAACCTCACCAACATTTGTTGTTGCTAGTTTTTTTAATATGTGCCATTCTCACTGGTGTAAGATGGTATCTCATGGTAGTTTTGATTTGCATTTCCCTGATTACAAGTGATGTTGAACATTTTTTCATATGCCTGTTGGCCATTTGCATTTCCTCTTCAGAGAAGTTTCTTTTTAGCTCTTCTGCCCATTTTTTGACTGGATTATTTTCTTTGTTGTTGTTGAGTCTCATCAGCTCTTTGCAGATTTTTGTGATCAGTCCTTTATCATTAGTGTTGTGTGCAAAAATGTTCTCCCAGTCGGTGGGGTTTCTCTTTGTTTTTGTTATTGTCTCTTTTGCTGTGCAGAAGCTCTTTAATTTGATGTAGTCCCAGCTGTTTATCTTTGCCTTCACTATCACTGCTTTGGGTGATGTGTCTGTAAAGATGTCTTTGATGTGCAAATCACGTAGCGTTTCACCTATATTCCCTTCTATGTATTTTATGGTTTCAGGTCTTATGTCTAGTTCTTTAATCCATTTTGAGTTGGTTTTTGTGTATGGTGTGAGGTAGTAGTCAAGCTTCATTCTTTGGCAAGTAGCGACCCAGTTTTCCCAGCACCATTTATTGAACAAACTTTCTTTAGCAACCAACTTTTCATCTTCTCTGGGGAGCCCCTGAAATTCCTTAAATGGCTTATACACAATCCTCGGCCAAAAGACAGCACAACACATTCACTCTACACACTATCACGTGGCTCTTAAAGGGAATGAGAAGAGATGTCCTCAATATGTAATCAACCGAAAAAGCAAGTTAAACAACAGGATGCCTAGTACAATTGTGTGTGTTTACATATCAAGCCAAGCTGCCAGGCAGGGAAAACTTTCACTGTGTATTTTGTACATATTCACTTTGTCTATATTATCTATTTTTACATATTTTCCTACTTTAAATTTTTTTAAATTTAAATTTTGCTACCTTAAATTTTAAAAAATTAATCTAAAAGATAATTTTAAAGAAAAATGTCATTGTATCAAATACCACTTAAAGAGGTACATTATCGGGCCTCCCTGGTGGCTCGAGGGGTTAAGTCCTAGCATTTTGAAGCTACCAGCAGCCACTGCAGCATGAGCTCCAGCCCCATCCAGGGAGCTGACCCACATGGCACAGCAGATCTCTCCTGTCTTGCCTGCTGCTCCCCTCAGCAGTGTATTTCAGTCGATCTGCCTATTCTGCTCCCCACTCTGTCTCTGGTGAATCCTCTCACACACAACCCACACCTCCAGCTTAGGCCCCAGCTCTTGTATGCATAAATAAATAAAATAAATAATTTTTTAAAAAGAGGTACATTATTCACATTTTACAGATGGAAAAACTGAGGCTCAGAAAGACAGATGACTTGCCCTAGAGTCCAGAGCCAGAAAATGGCAGAGAGGCAGGATGGAAGCCAGGAGCATCTGTCTAGAGGGCTCTTGAAAATGAGAGAGGAGTAGAGGTTCAGAAACCTGGGAGGTCCACCCACCATGTGCCCGGGGGAAGGCTGACCTTGAGGTCCAGGTGCAGGATGTAGTGCTGATGGAGGTAATGCACGCCCTCGCAGATCTGCTTGGTGAACAAGACCACGTCTAGCTCAGTCAGGTGGTACTTCTCATTTGTGATCCGGTCGAAGAGCTCACCCCCATCCACACTGCAGGGCAAGAGGGGTGTTTGAGGGGAGAGGAGACAGACCCTTGAATGAAAAAGACTCTCGGAGGATTTGTCTACTCTTATCACCAGAGGCCAAAGGAGGCCAATCTAGGAGGACCCAAGGACGCCATTGCCACATGGGGTTTTATGGGATGCTTTGCCCTGGCCCATTCCCAGTTCAGAGTGCAGGTGGTCAGGAAGACCAGGGGTTGTCTACAGTGTTGATAATCCAGGTCCCCTCTGAGTACCCTAGGCCCAAATTGTAAACTTATTTGACTAGAGGGGCCAATTAGCAAAAGCCCCAAAAAGGAAAATCAGACCAGATGTGAGACAAAAGTTTCCTTAGAATAAGGAGCCACTAGTCTATCTTCTACTTTTCTAAGAGACAACATAACAAATGTTTCACTCTCCTTAGTCCTACCAGAAGGAAAACAGCAGAACAAGCACAAGAATAAATGGCCTCTGAGCCCTTGATGACAGGGTCGGGGTAGTTAGGAGTGGTGGGGACTATGGTAAATGGAAGACAGTTTGTCCTGTCTACAAAAGTCAGTGACTATGAGCTCCAGCATATTGTCTCCAGTTGGAAATGCAGGTCCAGCTTTGCTAGGTCTTTCATATTTTCAAAACAAGCCAATATCTAGGTTTTAAGGCAAAATGCCCCAATTTCTAATTGTTAACAACTCAATCAAAATTACTAAAAATCGTGTGGGCCAAACACATACATCTGCAGGTCAAATTGGCATCACCGGTCACTGGTTAGTGACAAAATGGAGGTCAAGCAGCTGAACCCAAGCAGAGGAGGTGATGACAAGGCCCAGGGTATTCCAGAGAGAAGAAAGTAAAGGGAGAGCATTGCCTAGAACCACGGTCCAAGCCCTGGTCCTTGGAGGACATGCTGCCCCGCCTCCTGAGACACTCACTACTCCATCACGAGGGTGAAGCTGTTCTTGCTCTCAAAGGCATCATAGAGCTGGATCAGGTTCACATGACTGAGCTGGTTCATGATGTTGATCTCGTTCTTCACATCCTCCTGTGGTGCAGAGAGGAGAGGAGTTTCCAACAAATGGATCAGGAAGAGAGCTAGCTGCACCTCCCAAGATATGCACGCACCCCTACACCCATGTGCACATGCATGAGCACATATGTCACATGTGCATGGACACATGCCATATGCACGCACACATGTATGCACATGGCCAGCATCCTGCTCTCACAACAGGTCTCTTGGACTTACCACCCGAACTCAGTCTTACAGCAGAAGGGCCCTTAGTCTGACCCACCCCTCTCATAGGAAACTGAGGTCCCAGGACACCTATGAGTTTGCTCAGCAGACCCTGAGCCCTGGCTGCAAGGTGACCTGCAGGCTGGAGTGTGGCGTCAGGTGAACGAGGAAGGGCTGGTGGCCAGGTTTCCTGCTCTCCTGGAGGGGTTGGGGACATCATCGGCCCAGGGGGCTGTGAAGGGAATGGAGGAGTCCTGAACTTAGCCAGAGGGAGTGGCCAGCCCAGGGCAGAAGCCTCACCCGGTCCTTGGCGCTCTTCACTTTGATGATCTTGGCCGCCAGCGAGAGGCCAGTGGACTTCTCTGTGCACCTGTGGACCTGGCCAAACCGGCCCCTGAAGAGACACGTTGACACCTCAGGCTGAGAACCCAAGAGGCTCATCCCACACTCGGTGGGCCTGCCTGTTCCCCGTGCTTACTTGGCCTTCCCCTCCTCCACACCCCCCCAGGGATTACCCTACACCCCACAGCATTCCTAGCATCACCCCCACTTCACACGGCTATCTGAAACCTAAAGAACTTCACCCCACACCACTCAGGCTGTCCTGCATCCTGGGGGACTATTCTTCCAGCTGCCCCCCTCAACCCCATGCCAGCTCTCCTGCCACTTCCAGGATATGGTTCCCATGTACATACTGTGTGGAATCTCCTGGGCCAACAGCTTCCCTCATCCACACTTGGCTTTCCTACACTCTGGGGGATTCTGTCTTCCCCACCCTGCAGGTTCTCTACTCACTCTCGCTGCATGGGATCCCACTCCCGACCTTGGCCCTATCAGTTCCTGAGAAGCTTCCAGCAGTGCTCAGTCTCCAGGCCCCTGCCTGGCCCCTGCCCACCCCTCACCAAAGCAGAAGGCCACCTACCCTCCCAAGACTTCGTGCTGGCACACCATGTAGCCCGCTGAGGTTGAGGTCTCCTTGACATTCACCATCCGGTGCTCGAAAGGGGCTGGTGGGGCTGGACTGTCATCTGTTCAGAGGACAACAACCTGTGAGCTCCTAGAAGGCCAGCACCTCTCACCACTGTCCAAGTCACTGCACTGCACTTGGTTCAGGTGACAAACATCTCATTCAAGTCACCCTTTTGTCAGAGGAGGAAGCTAAGGCTCAGAGAGATGAGGTGAATGGCCCATGGTCACACAGTCAGGGATGGATGGGCTTCAAACCTAGGTCTTCCAGCACCTGTGACTGTTATTTGCAGCACAGAGAAGTTATGTCCAGTCTGTTCAGTGATGATGAGAAGAGGATCCAGGTGGCAGAGCAGCCCACAGGAATCAGGAGGCTCACTTGAACCAGGTATGGAACAGGGGTGTTTTTTTTTTTTTAAAAAAAAAAAGATTTATTTATTTATTTATGCATACAAGAGCTGGGGTGCAGGCCAGAGATGTAGGGGTGAGAGGATTCACCAGAGACAGAGTGGAGAAGATCAGGCAGATCTACTGAAATACACTGCTGAGGGGAACAGCAGGCAAGACAGGAGAGGTCTGCTCTGCCATGTGGGTCACCTCCCTGGCCAGGGATCGAACGTGTGCTGCAGTGGCTGGGGATAGCTTCATAGTGCTGCGTCTTAACACTGTGCCACCAGGGAGGCTCTGGAGCAGGGTTTAATGATGGGACTATGTTTAAAGGTACAGACAGGGCTATGGAAGAAGCAGCCCATAGAAGTTTAGCTGGGGACAGGGGGGGTGGGGGCGGCGACAGTAGGTCTGGAGGGAACCGGAGGACAGCAGCATGTATACAGATTAAAATATTTTAGTTTTTTTTTTAAATAATCTTATCCGGGCCTCCCTGATGGTGCAAGGAGTTGGGCACCTCACTATGAAGCAATCCACAGCCTCTGCGGCATGAGTTCGATCCCCGGCAGGCCAGGGAGAGACCACGTGGTGAGGCAGACCTCTCCTGGCTCACCCGCTGCTCCCCTCAGCAGTGTATTTCAGTCAGTCTGTCTGTTCTGTTCCCCACTCTGTCTCTGGTGGATCCTCTCACCCCTCTGCATCTCTGGCCTGTACCCCAGCTCTTGTATGGGTAAATAAATATTTAAAAAAAAACCTTATCCTTCAGAAGTAAGATACACCTAGAACTATTACATGAAATGGAGTAAAGAAATCAAACAGAGTCCAGAACACACACCAAACACAATGACATACACCAGGTTATGCATAACAACCTGGAGACACCCCGGCAGGAGGTCATAGGCTGACAGTTATTGGGAGCAGGTCTTGGGAGCACTCGGAGGGTTCCATGGACGACTCCAAGGCCTCCAAAACCAGGCCTGGAGCCTGGGAGTACTAGCTTCTTTGTGTGTCTTAATACAATCACAGTACAAGTTTGACTAGAGAGTGTGTGGTTTATTCTTTTTGTGTGTTTATAAAGGCAAACCCTGAGACACAAGGAAGGAGTAAGACTTGTGGGGTTCTCTTGTGTTTTCCTTTTCCTGGTTGCCTAGACATGTTGGGAGAACCCAGAATCTGGTGCATGTAGCGCAGATCCCAGCGCAAGATCCCGTGTGGAGAGTCCGTTCTGTCGTCACTGCCCTCTGTTCTGGGCGGCAGTAGAGCCAAGGTCCACACAAGAAGTTCTGCAGCTAGACAGCCAAGGTCAGGTCCTGGCTCCTTCAGCACCAGCTCCGTGACCTTCAGTGTGTTTCTGAACCTCTTGTGTGTTTCCATCTTTCCCTACCCAGGGGTCAATGAAGGTCAACAGCGTCATGCAGTGAGTCCTCGGGGAACACTGACTGTATCACCAGCCCAAGTCTTCAGACTGCTCTGCGCTGCACTTCAGGAATTAAGGGAGGTGTGTCCACATTTGGGACAGGCCACGCAAGGGGAGAGGAAGCCGCTGGAGAACAGCGGGGCCGCTGGGAAGCTCCGGAGTGGCGAGGCACTGGGAGGACCTGCAGCCACAGGGCCCTGCTCCTGGGGCTCCAGACGTTCTGGGGCCTTCCTGCAGCCCCATGGGGCGAGGGCTCTGACCAAGGAAGGTAAAACCCTAAATGCTAGAAGAGTTGAGGGCCTTTGAGTCACAAGAACACAGGATTCCTTTCTCCCTGCCCCCATCCCTGGGATAGAAAGCAGGTCAGTGGTCACATTGGCCTCGTCCTGTCCCCATTGAGAGCTTACTGGGTGCCAGTGGCTGAGAGTATTATATACAACAACTAATAGACTTGCTTTTTAATAGGCATCTTCTCTGTCTCAACCCAGAATGATGCCAAAGGTGGAGAACTCAGGCAGGCAGTTAGCCACGAGAAACCTGAGCCACTCTCTCCTCCCCATTACATTCAGCTCCAGCTCAGCCCTCTGCATCCCGGGTGCCAGGGTCTCCAGCCCTGGGATGGATGTACCATCACATTGTTCCAGTCTTGGACTCCCCTGAGCCTGCATTGTCTCCCCTAAAAACTACAGAGAGAACCCCTCTGGAGCAATCCCTCCAAACCCATTCACCTCGGGCCACAGGGCACTGTCCCCACTTACCCAGAATCATGCTGCCAGCCTCGGCGCCCAGGGGCACTGTCTGTCCTGCTTCTGCTCCTCCCGAGCTCCCTGCTGAGGAGCCCTTCCTGGGCTCAGGATTTCCTGCTCCTGGGCCTTCCTCCTGCTGCAGGCCCAGGGACCCAGAGTCTTCTCCTCTGTCCCTCCTGGCCCCTCCTGGTCCCGTGGCAGGCTTGACCCCAGGGACCTGCTTCTCGTCGGCCTTTGCTTCCTCATAGCTGTTCCACTTCTGCAGGAGAGGAAATTCACTGGCTTCTTGTGGGATCTGATTGCTCGACGCAGTTCCAGGGGCCTGAGAACAGCATGTGGGTTCAGGTGGGTCCTGCCCACCTGGATGGGCAGCTGCTGGAGACTCCACAGGGGGTGTGGGTCTGAAGCTATCTCCTCCTGCCACCAGCAGCTCGCCAGGGGTATCCGTCTCCTGCACGTGGATGGAGATGCTGGGCAGAGAGAAATATGGGCCTGAGAATTAAAAAAAGGGCTCTGGAGTCAGAACAGACCTGGGTTCAAATGCCTGCTGTTGTCAGTCAGTGCTGTGGCCTCATGGCCTCAGTTTCCTCATCCACAAAATAGGCCTTTAGGGTTGTTTTAAAATAAGAGTTAGGTGTGGTTGGAGCCAGTAGACACCAACCCTTGCCCGTCTGGATCCCTGCCCACCTCTGCCCAGAAGCACAGCAGGGGAGAGGTTGGTTCCTCTGATGGTACCATCAGCTCTCAGGATTCCACTGGATGAGTGTCCACAGAAGACTTGAATAACCTCTAGTGGACAGATTGGGGACCAGTGCCTCTGAGGACCCTAAGAAACCTGCTTCTGGGGGCCTCCCTTGTGGCGCAAGGGGTTTAAGACACAACCTATGAAGCTATCTACAGCCACTGCAGCACAAGTTCCATCCCCGGCCAGGGAGCTACCCACAGGCACAGCAGACCTCTCCTGTCTCACCCGCTGCTCCCCTCAGCAGTGTATTTCGTCAGTCTACCTGTTCTGTTCCCCACTCTGTCTCTGGTGAATCCTCTCACCCCCACACCTCTGGCCTCTACCCCGGTTCTTGTATGCATAAATAAATAAATCTTAAAAAAAAAAAAGAAACCTGCTTCGGCCCCAGGAGAATTGTGGCAGGAGATGTGGGCTCTCCCCACCCTTCTCTAGGCCTCAGTTTCCCTTTCAGTCAGAAAAAGAGAGAAGGGAAAGAAAAGAGAGAGTGTGAGCCAAGTCAAGCATCCCACTGGAGGCCCCCACTCAGACATAACTTATTAAAATTGCCCATATGAGCATGGATTTCCTGTTTTGCTCCAACAAATGGACCTGGCTGCGCAGGGCCCACATGTTTGCATGGCTGAGCAGCAGCTCCCCACTTCCCACAGGCCATGCTGTGCCCCAGCGATACAGTGGGCTTACCCCCTTCATCCATTTTCTGTACCCAGAGCTTGTGGCATTGGGATCTGAAGCCCCAGTCAGAGGTTCTGGGCCTCCAGGGGTTCAGAGCTGCCTTCTCACAGCTGCTCCCTCTCCGACTCTTCCTGACAACCCCTCTCTCAGGCCCATGTGTTGGGGCAGGGGTACGGGAGGGCTGTCTGGGGTGGCCTGAGTCTCAGGAGGGTACTGGGCACCCTCATTTCTGGCCTAGGTCCTGCCACTAAGTTGATGGATGACTTTGGGCAAGTCCAGTCTCAGCTTCCTTCTCCATCAAATGGGGAGAGCGGTAGCTAACAGACAGGCAGAGAGGACCGCCTGAGAGGAAGGCACGAGTGCACAGGCTCAGAAAGCGAGGCCTAAAATGGTACCATCACTGTGGAAACAATATGACGGTTCCTGAAAAACTCTGAAATAGAACAAGCATATGATCCAGCCTATTCCGGGAATATATCCAAACGAGTAACAGCAGAGTATTGAAGAGATATTTGTTCACCCACGTTCACAGCAGCATAATTCACAGAAGCCTCATCATTGACTGATGAACAGACACACAAAATGTGCTGTGCACCCACAAAGGAATATTACTGATCCTTAAAAAGGAGAGAAAATCTGACAAAATCAGAATCAGATGAGGCCATCATTGCAAGTGAAATAAACCAGACACAAAAAGGCAAATACTATATGATTCCACAAAAATGAGTTACCTGGATTGGTTACAGAAACAGAAAGTAGGGTAGGCTGGGAGGGGGTGGGAGTTGTCTGATGGGTCGGTCCCTTGCTTCAGATTAGCAAGATCACAAAGTGCTGGCGATCTGTGTCATGTGAACATACAATGTGAATATACTTAATGCTACAGAACTGTCCACTTTAAAATGGCCACAATGGTAAAGTGACAGTATGTGCTTTTTACTGCAATAAAAAACATTGAAGCCTGACCCCAGCAGCAGGTGGCCCATTCTGAGCATACACATCATCTGCGAGCAGAGTGAGTCTGGAAGACGGACCTGTGCACACCAGCCTTGGGCAGGAGGGGTAGAATCCTCCCAACACTGAACCCCCAGGAGTGAGTGTGGGTTGGTGATGACAGAGCGGGAGAGTATGGGGGCCTCCAAGCCTAGCTCAGGCCTTGTCTCTGACCAAGGACATGTAAACAAGGTAGGAAAGAATCCAGGTAGCAGGTGCCAGCTGAGAAGGTCAAGAGTCTCAGCTGTCCCCACCCCCGTGTTCACACCTAGGGGGGAATGGGTGGACCCGAAGTCACCATCATGCGTTTCCAGGCCATTTTGTGTGTCTTAAGACTTTCCCTCCTTCTGCAGCACACCCAGGGCTGACACGACTAGTCAGCGACAGCACAGTGTTCCACCAAGTCCAGCTGGGGCCTTAGGGTCCCCTGCACAGGCAAAAGCTGCCTGGGTCAAACCTATTTTCCTCAATATAACCCTGAGCTAGCCGAGGAAGGACAGGTAGTGACAGCCCCACTTCCTGAGCCCCAGAGCAGATTCGGCATACCTGAAATTCAGGGCTGAAACTGGATAGAGACCTTACACCTCACACAGAATCCTTTTAGACCCCTAACAAGTTCATGGAAAGTTCATCCCCATCTCCAGATTCCACATCTAGAGTCCTGGCTTTGATCCAGGGCTGCCTGCCAGGAATCCTACCCTCCAACTGGTTAGGTCTCCGGAGGCTCCCATTTCCTTCTAAAACAAAGGCAGGCAAATAATCTGGGGTTCTCTACCACTCATCACAGCACAGACACCTGTTCCCCTCCCTGACCCAGGCCTCAGTGGCGCAGCTACCACACAGCTCAGGACAAGCCCAGGAGGGCACCAATTCCCTTGAGCGAAGCCCAGAAGCACAGTGTCTTCCAGTGGCCACCCTGGGCCCGGGCGTGCGGCCACCCCCCCACCCCCATGGCAGGTGAGCACTGGGACAGGGAGGCTGGTGCTCAGCTGGTTTTCTGCATCCTTATTTTCCTGCAGAGAGTCTGCTGAGGGCAGGCCCAAGGCTGCATCCTAAGGGTGAGGTCACAGCCCCACCCCTGAGGTCCAGGACCCCAAGTGCAAATCTCCTGAAAGTCCCCTGGCTTGACAGCCTACACCGCCCTCCCACCTCTGAGTGTCCCATCCCTCTCTCCCCACTATCATATTTAGGGCTTAATTAAACATAGGCCTGATGAAGCAGGATGGCACAGTGTTTAGGGGCAGATTCTGGAATCAGATTCAGATTCTATGAATCCCTAGCTGTGTGACCTGAGAACTCTGAGCCTGTTCCCGCATCCATAAAACAGGGACACCAACCACACTCACCTTCTGGGGTTGTTGTAAGAATGAAACGATAGGATGCCTGTAATCCTCGGTCAATGCCTGGTACAGGGGACATGTACAGTGAACCCGTCATTTTGAGCTATTATTATTGTGCTAATTCTCAGGGATCCTCAATGCTGCTCTGCATTGGAATCACCTGGGGAGCCAATAAAAGACATGCCTGAGCCTCACTCCAGACTGAATAAACCAGAACCTCTTGTCGGCACAGAGAACTGCGCGCTAAGCTCCAGAAAGCAGCGGCCTTGTCTTGTCTTCCCCTGGGGAGGCCAACCCAGCGCTGTGTAGATGGTGGAGGCACAACCCAAGCAGGTGGTCCCTGGCCCTGCTCCAGCTGAGGAGCTGTAGCTCATTCCTCCCCTCGCCCAGCTTGGAAGAGCATCCCTTACCTTGGACATGTTTCTCCACCACTGTGAGCTGCTTTGGCCTGGGCAGGCGGTCCTGAAGTCAGCCTCATGCCTTCCTCTAAGGGTTGAGGATCGGGATCCGGTCTGTCGGATGAAGCTCCTTCTTCTGTGACCAGTGCAGCCTCCTGGTCAGCGGGGGCTTCACTGACCAGATCGGGTGCCACAGATAATTCCGGGTTAGTCTCGGGCTTCTTGCTGGATGCTCCATTAGCTTCCGCCTCTGTGGGCAGCAGCAGGTGGCCAGGGGGCTGGGTCAGGCCAGGAACGCCATCCCCCTGCTCTGGCAAGGCCTCTGCCTGGGTGAAGAGGTCAGATCCCATCCCTGAAGGGCTGAGTGGGGACAGCCTCTCTGCCGCCCTCTCTGGCAAGTCAGGCTTCTGGCTCTCTGCAGGAAAACAGGCAGGGTGAAAATGCACTCCCATTAGGAGGACGCAGTCCTGAAGCCAACATGAAGAATATGCCGAGGCCCACTCAGTGCAGTGTGTTCACCTAACTAGAAACAGTCCAAACCATCAATAGGGGCTTGGTTGGTACAAGGAGTGCCACATGGTTATAACAAGGAGGAAGCAAATACCTGTTTGTGGATACAGAGGGATTTCTGGCCATCTTGTAAAGGGTGAAAAGCTAGGTGGAGGGTACGCTTCTGTTTATCTAAGAAGGGAGTATGTATGTGGTGTGCGTGTGTGTGTGCGTGTGCGTGTGTGTGTGCATGTGTGTGTGTGTAACGACTGATAACATGGCCTAGAAATAAGGTACAAACTTTTTGCATATGGGGGGAAAACAGGATGCCGGGAAACTATACCTCATCTTATTCATTTGACTTTGGAACCATGTGGCCATTATGCAAAATTAGTTTTTAAATTAAACTTAAAAAAAAAGCAATGTATAAAAATTTACAGCAAAGGAAAATAAATACACGTCAGTTGGACACATAATGTATATGCCAAGCGACTCTCTATCCCAGGCCAGCGGGACATACGTAAAGCACAAAAATAACTGGGAAACAAACAAAAATACACATTCCCACAGTTTCCCAGTAATCTTTTGGTTGTTGTTATCGGGGTTATTTATATTTGAACCTGCCACGTGTGTGATGTGGGGTAAAGCAGATGGGGTCCCCCTCACCTTCCCAGGGCCCCCTGGTCTCGGCTTGCACACCCCTGGTGCTCGCTGCATGATTTGGTTTTGCTTCTTTCTCTTCCACGCGCTCTTTGTGCTGAAAGAATAATCATGAAACCGATCAACCACACCATTCAGGCCGCAGACGTCTGTTGTGGGCCGTCCTGGGTTTGAGATGGAAGCTGGTTACCCAGCGGAGCCTCATGTGCTATTAGCGGGAACTACTGCTCTTGCCATGTTAGAGGTAAGGACACGGAAGCTTTCCCAAGGTTGCCAAGCCCTTTCCAATATGTTGCCACCACTGCTGGCGAGGGGCAGACCCGGCCCTGACCGCGGGGACGAAGTAGACTGTCCCTCAATGTACTTAGACCAGGGATGGAAAATAAATACCGTCTTAACACGGCAAACTCAGATTGATGAGTCGCTGGTTAGGGTTGGGTTCTGGGGAAGAGTGCCACCATCGAGTCCACATCTGTCAGGGCACTGGTGTGTTGGGTCTCACGGTCACCCCACTTGGTACCACAGTACAACTAGGAACACTGCCCCTGACTCTCGAGAAAGACTTGCTGGGTTTCAACCCTATTGTCACCACTTTTGAGCAAGATCCTCCACTGTTCTACATCTTTCTTTTCTTTTTTTTTTTAAGGTTTATTTTATTTATTTATGCATATAAGAACTAAGGTGCAGGCCAGAGGTGAGGGGTAAGAGGGTTCACCAGAGACAGAGTGGGGAGCAAGACAGGCAAAGCCACTGAAATACACTGCTGAGGGGAGCAGCAGGAAGACAGGAGAGGTCTGCTGTGCCATGTGGGTCAGCTCCCTGGCTGGGGATCGAACTCATGCTGCAGTGTCTGGCGATAGCTTTATAACTGTGAGACTTTAACCCCTGAGCCACCAGGGAGGCCCCCTCTGCATCTTACTTTCTTCATCTGTAAAATGGGGAGAATAATATCTGCCTCATAGGGTGGATGAGAGTGTTGGGGACATTGATCTGTGGACTGTCCTGAGAATTGTGCCAGCCGCTGGGGAGAGCTCAGTAGCTGGATGACCAGTCCTGCCCAAGACAGAGCCACCAGCCTCCCAGGAGCCCACCCCGGGGATCTCTCGGCAGCTCTTCCTTGACTGCAAATGGTCCTTGCCAGGCAGTGCTCTTGTTTCTGAAGCAGCCTGGGGCTCTGTGTATTTCTAAGTGCAAATATTTCTAGAAGGCCTGGCCCTTGCTAGGTGACCTAGTGTTTCTAGGGGTTTGGAGCCTTCAACTAGTGCCATCCCGGGCTCCTGGTACCTGTCACAGGGGCTCACACTCCTGCTCACATCACTGCCTGCTGAAGACTCCTTTCCTGTTTTGACCACAGAGCACCCTAATTTGGGAGCCCAGAGGCCCCAAAACAGCTAGAGACAAATTTTTCTGATTTGTACAGCATCTAAGTTTTTTAGATTTGTTACCAACCTTTTAAATTGGGGAGATTTTTGCATTAAAATTTCTAGGTTCCCTTTTGGGGGATAGACTTGTTCTGTATTTTGATTGCAGCGGTGGTTGTATACATCTGTTGAACTATACACTTAAAATGTGCATATTGTGTGTGTGTGCATGGGTATGTGCCATTTGTGTGTAAACTATACCTCAGGAAAACCAATTAGAAAAAAATTCTAGGTTCTTAGCTTCTCTTGAAAAAACTGGCAGGATCTGTGAGGTCTAGGCCCACAGAGCAAAAATGGGCTGGAGCAGCTTGTCACCTCTGGAGGGGGTTTATCTCCCTCAAACATCTCCCACACACAAAGGATGAGGGTTGGTTCCACAGTTATTTCTCAGGCTCTCGCAACCCTATTACTGTCTCATCCCTTTGGGATTTTAGGCCACCGGCCTTGCTCTCTTAATGGGAACACACAGGCCAGTGCTGGGCATTATCTTCACACTAGCTGCCGCCATCATGATCACCACCAGCATGGCCCCGACCCCCGCTCCGCAGAGCCCTCTCCCTTGGTCCCATTCACAAACTCTGTGCTGCCACCCCCAGATTTGGGGAAACTGGAGGCATTATCACCAGCTGCCTCCGAGTTTACCCTACCGGTACAGACTGTCCTTTGGCAGACCTTGTTGGACACAAATTGTCCTTTCCTTCCCTCTGTCCTTGGTGCAGGCAGACACGTGCACACACAGGCGTCTGCTGGCTCTCTCTCTCTCTCTCTCTCTCTCTCTCTCTCTCTCTCTCTCACACACACACACACACACACACACACACACACACAATGCGGGGCTTTGTCTTCAGGCCTCAACTTTCTGGTCCTCCCTTGTCTGGTGCATCCAGGCAAAGGGGAGAGACCCCAGTCACCATCCCAGGGACTAATGTCTTCTGAGCAGCCTGTCCGTGACTTGGGTCCAGGAGTCAACGCCCCAACGCTGAGCCTGAAGTCATCCTTCACAAGCGTCCCCTGGCTTCTCGAAATAATCTAATTCAATATGACACCCAAGCGGCCTGAGGAGGCCCTTCACCAAGTTCTGGCAAAACGATCAAATTTAACAGCCAGTGCTAGGATTTAATTCAATTCCACAGATGATTACTATCCCCCACACTCTTAGGGAACACAAAGAGGGGCTCCAGAAAGTCTCCATAACATGCTATTTCCTGCAGTGTCGCCTGACAAATTAGGCTGTGTCTCAGCTCCCTGCCCATCCTCGGGCACCTCCTGTGAGCCCAGCCCAGGCCCAGGTAGAGAGAGAGGAGCAGAGGCCTCGGCTGAGCCAGAAGGAGCTGACAGCCTCCTGGACAAGCAGCCCCAGACCCGCCGTTAGTGACAGGTGTGCGCCTCTAGCACTAAGACCAGAGGGGAGAGCAATAGTGTGCCGGGGGAGCACAGAGACAAGAAGCACAGAGGACTCAGAAAAGAGAAAGTTCTATGACTTTCTCCTTCAGAAATGCCTGGATAGCTGCAACGTGTATAATAGCTATTTTCCTGCATGTATGAAGATCTCCTACAAAACAGCAAAAAACCGAAATAAAAAAGTGACAAAAGGACGTGAATTGGCATTTCACAAAAATGTACATGAGGTTTTAAATCCATGACAGATGCTCAAACTTCTTGTAAAAGAAACCCAAACTGGGCCTCCCTGGTGGTGCAAGGGGGTTAGCACTGTGAAACTATCCACACCCACCGCAGCATGAGTTCAATCCCCGGCCAGGGAGCTACCCACATGGCGCAGCAGACCTCTCGTCTCACCCGCTGCTCCCCTCAGCAGTGTATTTCAGTACACCAGCCTGTCCTGAAGGTGAATCTGGTGAATCCTCTCTGGTGAATCCTCTCATCCCTCCCCTCATACCTCTGGCCTACACCCCAGTTCTTGCATGCATAAAAAAAAATAAATCTTAAAAAAAAAAAAAAGAAAGAAGCACAAACTGAACCAGAATGAGATAGTACATTTGATCTAATTCTGGTTATATTTAAAATTCTCTATAATAAAAAGTCTAAAATTTTTTATCAACTGAAAAAGAGAGTTAACTTTAAGAGGCATGTGAACAATTGTCTTGGTTATCGACTGAAACAAACTTAAAAAAGTATAAGACAATCAGGAAAATTTGAACCATGTCTTTGGTAGTATTAAATTAATAAAAGATATGATAACGCTATTGTGATTATCTTTTCTAAACGAGCCCTTGTCTTTTAGATATAAAGGCTGAAATGTTTATGGAAGAAATGATGCAAGGTGTCAAATTTGCTTCAAAATAACCACGAGGGGAGAAGAGAGTGGGAACAGAGGAATCAACACTGACCTTCAGGAATTGGCTCATAGGTTCATTATAATGATCTTCATTGTTAAAGGTATTTAATATCCTTCATGCTAAAATGTTTTTTTAAAATACATTACAATAAGACCTCAGTGTTCAACAATCAGTCAGGAAAAGAGTGCAAAGTTGGATAAATTCTTTGTTAGCAAAAGTGGAGGCAACAAGTATTCCCATATGGTGTTGGCAGGAGACTAATTTGTAATAACTTCTCTGAAGGTCAGTTTGGCTTTATCTACACAAGTTTCCCCTAGGCTTGGCATGGCCACATCTTGGAGTATATTGCAGATAAACTCACAAGCCTGTGATTAGTCACTGCATTGTTATTTATAATAGTTAAAAATGAGAAACAACATAAACAGTGATATGGGACTGATTAACAAATTAAGACACATCCCCTCCCAAATGGGGCACTCTGCCACTTCAAGAATTGAGGAAATTTTCAAGGTACAAATATGAAGACAAAGAAGGTGATTTGTATGCTAATGAGCTTAAAGATAAACAGACTATAACTGGAGGTGTCGCAGCAAACTGGCACCTATGATTACTGGAGTAGGAGGGTTATAGGAACTGAAGAGGGGGGGGGGAGCGGAGGATGGAGCAGGAGAGAGACATAGTATCTTTCTACCACTTGAATTTTTTTACCATGTGCATGAGATTAATTTCTTTTTGAAAGCTGAGGTCGGTTCCCAGCAGCAAGAGCAGAAGTCACATCTCCCCTGAAGGCCACACTCTCGGGGGAGACACAGAAAGTGAGTCTAGGGGCAGGGGTCATGCTCTGGAGAAGCTGCAGGGCAGGAAAGGGCAGGTGATGGCAGGGTGAGCATGGCCAGTGTTGTAGAGGGGACGAAGGCAGCTCCCTGCAGGCTCACTCCTGAAAGCTCAAAGCTTGGTAGCTGACAGAGTCAACCACAGACCCCATTAGGCCCAGCTTATCTCTTGGTGGTGACTCCAGGGATCTGAAATGGTGACTCCAGGCTGTCTGAGTGTTGCTAAGTGGCTCACCCTTAGCTGTTCCCAAACAGAGTGTTGCTCTACACGCCCCCACCACCACCCTGCCCCCCCACACACAAACACACACACACACACAAACACCCCCATGCCAGCCAAGCTTCCATTAGCGCGGGTTTGATTATGCAATCCTTGGGAACAATTGCTCCAGAAATACCACACTCCACCCCCAGGCTCCGGCTCCTGCCTGGCCTAAGTCCCCCCTGGGTCACTGTCAACACTCAGCTCTCCACAGGCAGCTGCACACTCCGCCCACTCTGGGACAGAAGGTTGGGAACAGGAAGGGGAGGAGGGTTTGGGGGTCTGTGAGGGTAAACTCACGTTCCCCATCTGTCTCCCAGCCAGATGTGAAGGACTAGAAAACAGAAGTGACTGAGATATGAAAGAAGCTGATCCATCCTCCTATCCTCAGTGGCCCCTATATCCCCCACTTCTAGGTGCCCCAATGCTGCCCAAGGCCCCACAGTCCTTGCCAGGGTACTGCCTCTTTACCTCCCTAGGGAGAATAGCCAGTTGTCCTGTCTGGAATCCATCTATGGCCTTTTGGGTAACATCTCTCCTTTCCCAATCAACAAATAATGAGAGCGGCACAAGAAGGGGACAATGGTCTTCCTGCTCTCTTAACTCTGCCACCAGGCCAGTCTCCCTACCAGCGCCACTGGGCCCCCCTTCCACTCAGAAGGCCCCAGGCAGGGAAGCAGTAACCAACCTCAGCAGCACCTTCAACCAGGCTTCCTCCCCTGCAAGGGACAATGCCTTGCAAGATGAAATCCACCAGCTTCGAGTTCTGGAACACGGCCCCCACCAAAGCAATGGCTTTGTCCACAGCCACGACCATCCTGAAGAGGGCTTCAAGCCGGGCGCCATGCTGGGCAGCGTCCTGCCGCACGGCTCTCACCAGCTCTAGGACCTCTGGCCACCCAGCCTGCACATCAGCTAGGGGAGCAGGGTCGGCCCCAGCTGGGCCCAGCACTCGGGAAGCCTCCAGGCGGTGCAGGCCTTGCTCCAAGTGGCCCAGACCTCTGGACACGCTCTGTAGCTTCTCGGTCACATCTTCTTGAAAATGCAAGAGTTTGTCAACCTTCTCATTCAGCACATTAAGCTTTTTGTCCATAGTGGTTAAGCAGGCCTTGCCCAATACTGGCAGGCCTCGGTGGCCCAAACTCTCCTTGGAGCCTTCTGACATCCTGATGAAGCTTGATCAGGGTGTGGACATGCAAGAGCCACTGGCGCTGGCCTTCACTGGGGCCCTGGTGTCTGCAAGTTCATTGTTCCTAGTAGTTAACGGTCTCTCCCCGCAGAGCCAATCCACACGATGGCCTGGGTTGTTCAGGGAGCCCAGAGGGCCAAGCTCTCTCTGAGTCTTTGCTTTGCTTATCTCCCACTCTGCTGTGGGCCATGAGTAACAGGCTGGGTTTGGCCCAGGCCTTGTCTTTGGGGCCCCTTTGACATCACAGCCTCATTGAACATTCCTCTCTGAGAGGCTGCTGATGGGCAAGTATTTGAAGAATCTTCCCGGGGCAGAAGGGAGTTTGTGTAGCTGAAACTAAAGGTTAGAAGAAAGCGGGCCCTTTAGGTAACATCTCTGAAAGCTAAACTCTACCAGGGGGTCTTGGGGATCCCAGGACAGCGTAAGACCTTCAGACCCCCAACACACTGAGGAGCAGATGGATTCCCAGGGCCATCCACATTTAATTCACAATAAAAATTGTGAATTAAATAAATTCATAAAAACCAAAAATAAATTCTGATTTTTTGTCATGATGAAAATCTTGATGTTCCTACAAATGAAAAAAAAATTGGGGGGTCTCCCCAATTTGCTGATGCCCCCAGCGGGTATTTGGTCAGCTCCTCCATCCCTCCCCTCACAGAGCTCTCAGTCACTAGTCACTTATACCCAGAAATAGAAGTGAGGGACAAAGCCCAGGCCACTGGCCAAGTGCCATCCCCACAGGTCTTGTTCCTCAGAAAGTGCTCTGGGGCACACTTGCCAGGGG
Source organism: Talpa occidentalis (assembly GCF_014898055.3). NCBI lineage: Eukaryota > Metazoa > Chordata > Mammalia > Eulipotyphla > Talpidae > Talpa > Talpa occidentalis. The sequence goes on along the minus strand of NW_023601754.1, from coordinate 23,713,060 downwards.
CGCCTGCTCTCCCCCACAAGTGATTATGCAGGTATAGGGCACCCAATCTCTGACTGGAACAGATAGAACAGGACACGAGAGAGCCGAGGGCTGGGTTTCCTGTGGCTTGCAAACATTTTAGCCTCAAAAACCCTTGGTTCTAATGCAACTTTTGTAGACCCAATAAATAAGACAGACAAAGGACACTAAGTGGGGGCACAAGGGGGCACCAGAGAGTTTGGAGGCTGCCAGGTAGTGATTGACTGGATACATTGTCATCCAGACCCTCATCAGAAGAAAGCAAGACCCAGAAAGGGAATTTTTCTAGGGTTCCCCCTGGGACATGACCTCCTGAGGAAAGTTCAGCTGTTTTCAGGGCTGGTACCATGAGATGAAGATTAATGCACCCCTAAGACTCCTCCCTCTGAACAAACGCAATTATAAGAATACAATTGACCTGGAAATTCAACATCTGAAAGCACCTTTAGATCAATTTATTATCATTTTTTTAAGATTTATTTTATTTATGCATACAAGAGCTGGGGTATAGGCCAGTGGTGTGGCGGGGGCGGGGGGGGTCTATCAAGAGGATTTACCAGAGACAGAGTGGGGAGCAGAACAGGCAGATCAACAGAAATACACTACTGAGGGGAGCAGCGGGTGAGACAGGAGAGTTCTGCTGCTCCATGTAGGTCAGCTGCCTGACCAGGGATCAAATTTGTGCAGTGGCTGTCAATAGCTTCATAGTGCTGAGACTTAACCACTTGCACCACCAGGGAGGCTCTAGGTCAATTTATTATCTTAAGCTATAGGTGTGATACTGTGCAGATGAGATTTGACCCCAGAGCCCCTTGCTGCCCTCCCTCTATTCGTGTAGTTGCCCTAAGTAGCCCATGTAGAAATACAGACCCCTTTTTGGAGAGAACAGTCCTGGGTGTCACCGGTGGAATGGTCTGGAGCCTGCTCAAAAGACCACTGGTCTGCTATATTCACTGTGATTAAAACAAGCACACAAACAAATTCACGGAAAAGGAAGTTTGGAGAAGATTGTGCTCTAGCCCCTCTTGGGGATTCACTATGAATCTCAGCAGGACCTCATCTGACACAGAGAAACCAGCATCTGACCAGGGAATCACTCCTTCCCCCACATTTACACTTAGTACGTCCCTGTGTAATTAGGGCTCCCTGAATCAAACTTTGGGAAGTGGCTGCCTATGAAATCCCTGGAAGTATAACACCCAATGGAATGCCTGTCCTATAGTGGGTGCCAATAATCTTTGCAGAATAAAGTCCCTACAAGTTTAAAGAGACAGAACCCAGTCACAGGCCACAGATCTCACCTTTGCAAACCACAGGCACCATCAGTACCCCTCCCTGCTCTAGAGCTCTTTGGAGCAGCCAGATCTTCAGAGTAGCTGGCTTCCAGGCAAGCCCTGGTTAATAAAGCCTGGAAATGTTTCTGGAAAGTCCAAAAGAACCCAAAGGAGACAAATTCCTCAGACACATATCTGTAGCAAAAGCTAATTATTTAAATTACAAGAGGATTTGCCCCAGGTATTCATTAAGCAACAAGAGATTGCAACGCAACTGCTATCTAGTTTACTGGAAATATGGTTAATGCATCTTCCACTTTTCCAGAACTACCTTGAAGCTCTCTGGGGCCAGAACAGTGCCTCTCAGTCTCTCCTGGATTCCTGGCCTCACCAGTGTGCCAGGCATAGGTTGGGTATTCAATACAAATGTATGGAAAGCATGAACTAAGGGGACTCCAGCAAGAAGCAGGAGGCTGAGCTGACATTCAAGAGGCTTGAAGAAGGTGGGAAGAGCTGGGGTTTCCCACAATAATCAAAAGAGTACAGGGCAGAAAATCTTAACAATCCCTGCAAGTAGCACTGGGATCCTCTGGGAGAAAGCTCAGAATGTGCTGATAAGAGCAGTCCTTGAGGCTTCCTTGACGAAAAGGAGTAGCCAGCAGCTTTGAATCCCTTCCATTTTCCGATCTACAGAAAAAATTAATTTATGAGCACACAGTTTCCTTGAGAACTGATGTGTGGCTTTTCTTCAACTCTCCCTGTTATCCAGGGCACAGTAAGAGCCATGAGCAATTCTTTGGGGGCAATGATGCCTGCCCAGGACCATGGGATAGGAAAGAAATTCTAACCCCCAAGTCAAGAGAATGCAAACCAGAAAAGAGGCATCTGAGCTGGAATGTAAGAGTAGCAAATCCAATGGCAAGTGTCTTTCCTGGGTGAGGACAGGGAGGCTGATCCACTCCCAGAAACAAACAGGTTGACCTGTGCTGTAGGGTGGGGTCAGCATGCACTGACTCTTTCCTGGTATTTCTTGGCAGCCTAAGAGTCTTACGGCTCATGGGGTGGGAGATACTGAAATATCTTCATTTTAAAATGATATCAAATTCTGACTCCATTTGAAAAATTGTCCTTCCCTGTTCATCTTCTCTTCCCCCACAGATATCTGATTTAAATGATAGTGAAAATAAATCCACACTCTCATTGATAATGAGAATGGACGAAGAGCCTCTAAGTAGTCAATGAATTGGGACTTTCTCTTTAAAATTCCAGAGAGGCTTGCAGATCCCAAAGCCCCAGATGAAGTAAAAGAGGAGCAGAAAGGCAACATTGAAAAGTCCATTCCAAAACTGTGGCTTTTCTCTCCACCCCCCGACCCCCTGCACAAAAGGAAATTGGTTAGGGGAACCCTTGGAGATTAGAGGTTTGTTTTTGGAGAAACACAATGCCCACTATACAATAGTTCTATGTACTATTTTTTTTTTTGATGTAAAAAGGGCATTTTTATTGATAAAAGGATCAAGTCATCAAAAAGGTAAAAAATTTATAAACATATGTACCAAACAGCAGATTCTCAAAACATATGAAGCAAATATTGACGTAATTATAAGGCAAAATTGACAGTTATACAATAATAGGTGCTATGTACTGTTTTGCTGAGGGTTAACAGTGTGTCCTGAATGAACTCCACCCACTGGTGTTTTATGGACTCCACTTCTACCTCCACACCAAAGAGATTGCAAGTGCCTAGAACTACAACTCCCATCATGCCATGAATCTGCCATGACTCTCAACTTCCTGAAGGGGGCTGCTGGTAACTAAGGGTGGAGTTAAGTAGCTATGCGTGGTATAAAACTGAATACATGTGTGCCTGCGTGCTCTTCGTTTTGCCTGCCTTCAGCACCCAGGGTCCCAGCTCAGACAGAATTACTGATAGGACATATTGACTAGTTAATCTCTGTGTTCTTCCTCTTCTCATTTTCCTTATGAACAAACCTTTTCATTAACTTTTCACTATGTGCCTGCCCTTGAGTCTTGTCCTGAGTCCTTAAGTGTGAGGGTGAGGATTCATCCCAGGGTCACTTCATTTCCCTTTTAAGGTTGCCCTGTAACAGTCTGGAGGTTCTCCAGGAGTTTCCTAACTGATCATCCTCAACAAAATCAAGCAGTCAACAAATCTCAACCACCCATCCAGTTTTTTGTACCTTATTCTGAAATATGCACAGATACAAAAGGATCACCAGGTATTCCAAGAAAGCCCTCAAGATGAAAAGGGAACCCCAAAACATAATAAGGACCAAAAAGCTAGAAACATAACTGTGAAGAAACAGGGAAAACAGAAACCAGAAGAAGGTTTCAGAAAGATTCACATGAATAACCATTAAAACGTGTGAAATGTTATCTATCCATTAAAAAAGAAGGGGGTCTTGTCAGTCTGCCTGTTCTGCTCTCCGCTCTGACTCTGGTGAATTCTTTCACCCTCCCGCACTTCTGACTGTACCTAGTGCTTGCATAAATAAATAAATAAATCTTAAAAAAAAAAATACTGCCGTCATTGTGCAATTTTAGAACACACACACCAAAAAAAAAAAAAAAAATCATAAAATGCCCCCTGACATCGAAAAAGAGGAGAAAAAAATCACACCCCCAAAAAATGGAAACAGAATGACATCAGAATGCTTATCCTAAAAACAAATAAATGGTTGCTAGGAGACAGGCTGGATGTTCGGTTCTAGACTGGAAACCCTTAGAATTCTGAAGACACTGAACATTGTCAGAGGACAGAATGAAGAGTTACAATGATGCAAAAAAAAAAAAAAATGTATGTGCCCTTCCTAAGGAAGCTACTTTGAGGATACACTCCAGCAAAATGAGGGACTGAACAAAAATAATTCCAGGAAACAGCAGCTTCAATCTAGGCCTGAAGCAGGAAGATGAAGAATCCTGACAAGAGAGGGCTCCAGGGGGAAACATTATACACAAAGTAGAATTAAAGAAATGTAGGAAAATATTAAGAGTGTGGGGCTACCTGGACTTCATTCCTTTCTCTGCCGGTATTTAGCAAAACCGTTTCATTAACGTCTGTGAGTCTGCACTTCCTGGCCTGTGGCATGAGGATAACAATGTGTCCATGTGTCCGTGTCCTGGAGGTGTCAGGAGGGTCAGGTGAGACACCAGAAGGCACCTGGAACAGTGCTCAGCACACATGAAGTGGTAGCATCAGCAGGATGCTGGGCAGATAGGGACAAAGGGGAACAAAAGGAATTTGAGACTCCAAGACAGAGTTCTGTCAGGAGACGGTGAGATTAAAGGACATACTTCATTTTGCACTGAGGAATATCTACAGTCATAATAAGGCAAATGTTTTATTAGGTAAAAACAGGGATATATTGTGCGGGTGGGGGAGAGAAAGTGGGAGTGAGCTAAATCTTCATTTTTCTTAAGATAGATAATATACAAAATGGATGAGGAGGAAATTGGAGACAAACGCCAGGAGAAACAGCTAAAAGACGTTAATGTGTTTGCTTCAGGGAGCTGGACAAGAAGCAGACTTTGCCAGGCTCAAGGGCACACCTTAGGCGAGGCCAAGGCCTTGCACTTTATGGATTTGTATATTAATCACAGCAATGTTGCAGCACGAGGCAGTGAAAGGTCTTGTCCTAACAAAATCAAATATGACCATTTTCTGAGAGACGGGGGCCAGCTGTTTGAGGAAAAGTGCACTTCTACTTTACACACAAGTGCGGGGCTCCTTTAGCCTCCAACCCAGCTTTTCTCGCCTGTCGAGGGCGTCTCATAACGGTGCAGTGACCACAGGGCTGCCTGAGCATTCATATAGGTGAAACAGCAGTGTCTTGCACACAGTAAATCCACGAAAATGGCAGAGATTAGGACTGTGAATCGCACTGCCTTCCACCGACACCTGCCCCCAGATGGTCAGACCAGAGCCTAGCAGGGTGCTTGGCCAGGATGAAGACCAGGCATTTCCCCAACCCTAAATCAGCTCCCCCAAGCACCTGTCCCAGCCTCCAGGCATGCACCATGAGCTGTAGGCACTCAGAGTGTGCAAACATGCCCTCCATTGAGCGGAGCTTCCTTGGGTAAGGAAAGTAGAGATAAAATAGAACCTCAGAAAGCCTTGTAGGGTTTGACACAGGGCCCCTGGCCCTATCTGCAACGCCAACCCCACACCCCAACCTCACGCCACCTGGACTAGTGGGTAAAGGTCTAAGTCAGCCTCCCTGGGCTGTACCCATCCACCAAAGCTCCGTACTGACTGAGCTTCTTGGCCCCTGGTGTGGGGAGCAATTATCACCAAGGCTCCTGTGACCCTAACAATCGCTTGTCCTTCAAAGCACGCAGACCCAGCCCGCCCTTACCCCTGAGATCTGGGTGTAATCCAACGCCCGCTGCTGTCCTCTGGCGCCAGTTCTGTGCAGTGCCGCTGCGGGGCACAGAGTCCCCATCCTGAGGCCGCAGCGCTGTGCCAACTCAGTGTTTACTCTGCCTGGAGATGCCCAGTTGCCCGGACTGATGAGAATGAGGTGGGCTGGCCAACCAGGATTTCTCCAGAACTCAGGCACTACGATAAGTCTGGCATTTCCGCTTATCTCTGACCCTGCCCCCGGCCCCAGAGGCATCCAGAGGCTTCACTTGGTTATCTGCTTTGCTGGGCGGTATCTGCCTCCCCAGGGGCCTACTTCCTGCATCACTTAGTGGAGTGTCCAGTTGTGAAACAAACACCATGTGCTCCAAGGAGGGAGGCGAGTCCTCGGGCAGAATCCTGGGGCCCAGGGAGACGAGAGGGGACATCTTGCCTTCAGACGGCCCTCCAGGGCAGAGGCAAGCCCCTCAGCAGCAGCAGCAGAATGGGTTGGCAGCCCTGTTTTTCTTCAATGGGGCTGCTTGTACCCTGGCTGGGAGCCTGGTTGGTTATCTCCAGGCTGGGAAGGCCCAGCTAATGCTTCTCCAAGTGAAACTACTCAGGAAGCAATGAAGCTGTACAGAGCCCCCAAAGACTGGGGTGTGCTGTGTGAGGGAGAAGGCAGTACCTGCAGTCTCTGCTGAGTGAGATGGCAGCTCCCTCTCAGCCCTTGTCCTGGGGGAGGGCTCCCTGGCCAGATGGTCCCAGGGTGCCCTGGAAGAGGCCAAGCCCTGCACACACGGCTCATGAATACAGACAGACACACACGTGTAACTGTGGGACCCCTCCTGATCCGAGCTGGCTGATGGGAATCAAAGAAGGGGCTGCAGGCTTTTGTTTATTAGCTTACTTTTCTTTTTTCTTTTTAATTTTAATTTTTTTATTTTTATATTCCCCAAGCAATTGCAACCCCTTTATTTTGACCCCAATCCCTCCCCCCTATTAGCTTACTTTTCTGCTTGACTATGGGCTAACCACTTTGGCTACAATATCTTATTTAAACTTCCCATAATCCTATAGGATAGATTACTATTTGCCCCCACTGGTTTACAGAGAGGGCCCATCCAGAATGGCTTACCCCAGGCCACAGAGAGAGAGGCCACATAGACCCAAGGCCACATGATAGAACCAGAATGCCAGCCCCCTCCAGATAACATGCATCATTCTGCCACTTTTAGAGGCAGTGGAGGATGCCGAGATGGCAAGGGTCTACTCCCTCATTTTGTCCGTGGAGAACCTGAAGCCTAGAAAGGGGGAGGCACGTCCTGAAGGTCACAGAGCAAGTCAATGGCAAAGGCAGGACCAGATGGCAAAACTGTCACCTCAGTGCAGCCATGGAATTCGTCCTCACCCTTGGTGTATGTGAGAGTTGCCTGTGCCCCGCCGGGCTCAGCCCTGACTGTTATCGGAGGAGATGAAGAGAAGGTCAAGGGGCAACAACCCCCAGATACAGTATTTGTTGCTATTCTTTCATAGAGGAAATGTCAGGACTGTTCTACCCCAGTTACCCAGAAAGATAGTAAAACAACAGCCACAATCCTGCCCGTCTGAATTCAGGAAATGTGCTTGGAGATAAAACCAAAATCAAGTTGGTCTCTCTGAAGAAGGAGAGGAGGGAGCTGCAAGGAAGCCTGGCCTGGGCTGGGGGCGTCCTGACAGCTCTGGAGGGCTGGCAGGCCTGCCCCCAGGGTGTCGGTGTCTCCTATGCTTAGTGTCCCTAGCCTTGGCCGAGGGTTTTCATTTGTACACGTCAGTTATTTCATCTGAGCAAGGTCGGGTGAAATTCACCCTCAAATACTAGAGAAGAACAAAGAAGCATCTGAGCCACTCTAATTAGGAAATAATAAAGACACTAATGTTTACTCTGGGTTAGGGACTGTGCCAGCTCTTGACATAAGTTACCTTTTCCCCTGCACAATTCTAGGAGGAAGAGACTATTACCCCCATTTCACAGGCAAGTAAACTGAGTCTTGGCATGAAGTCACTTTCCAAAGTCAGTACAAATGCAGGTAGTCAAACTCCAGAGTCTGCCTAGACCAAGAGGCATCTCTGGGGGGCTGCATTCTCCAATTGCCAAGGCAGAAACATCATTATATTTGCAAGTTGCAGCCAGGCCAGTTTCATGCCAACACACTTGGTAAGGCGTCCCCATCGGCAAAGTGCTTTGATACATGTTCACACTGACACTCATCTGAGGTGGATGAGTTATGATTCCATTACACTGATAAAGAGACTGAGGGGCCCAGTGAGACGTGGCTCTGCAGTTCCAAAGCCTGTATTCACTGCGCACCCTCCCACCACTTTCCCCCACACAACACTTTGGGACCCCGACCCACCTGGCCTGCTGACAGGAATCAGAGGGGGGTCACAAGTCTTTTGACATTAGCCTGCTTTTCTGTGCCTGAACATGCCCAGGCTCCGTGCTAAGCACTTAGCAGCAATGTCTTATATAAACCCCTTGATTGTGCAGATGCTTGTGAGTGCAGAACCCTTCTGTGCAGCGGGGATGCAGTTGGGAGCAAGGTTAGAGCGCCAGGACGGGAAGGAATAGGACAGTAACTCTTAGGCGCCAAAGTGTGGTAAGATGGGGCAAAACCGTATGAAAGAGACTTGTTTCCAGTCCTCCCATAGCTGATGAAAAGAGTTCCACCTTTGTCTGCTCCAAGCTTCTCCCCTCAGTCTATCCCTCCCCTCCATGGACAGCCTGGTCCCGAGACCTGTTGATGTCAGGCTCGAAGCATGAGAAGTGAAGGGAACTGAGGTCTGGAGGAGAGGATTTGGATAGAGAGAGGGGGAGATGTCAAACAGGGGCTGGGTGGGGGTTGTAGACCTGGGGCAACCTCATGATGTAAGAGTCAGGAAAGAAAGTGTGAGGCACGATAGAGAGTTTGGAAAACGGTGTCTGCTGCAGGAAATAAATGCTCACTGGGACGTGTATGGGAGTGTATGGGACGTGTATGGCTGGGCCTCTGTGGCCCCAAGTCTCAGCTACATGGTGTCGGCTAATTCAGAGTGTAAGCGGAAGGCAAAGGAATTGGGGAGGACTTCTTAGAGGAAATGGGACTTGAAGGTTGGGGGACTTTTGAGGAGGCCCAGAAAAGGGCCGTTGTAGGCGGTCACAGAGAGAAAACAAGGCTCCAGATGGTGCTGCTGGTGGGGGTGCCTGTGCCAGGAGGAGTCTCAGGCCACGAGACCTGTGAAGCCCTTTGACTCAGCGGGCAGGACCCTTCAGAGAGTGGACTGGGACAATCAGGCAGGGACAAGTCGACCCAAGGCAGCGAGACATGGAGACAACATTCCTATGGAATGGTTTTAGGTGGGAAACAACATGATGAATGATAACCTGGGGATGGGGGTTGACTTGGAGGGGACACAAAGCAACTTCTGGAATGTTGGAGATGTTTTATATCCTAAGTGGGGCACATTGGTATATGCATATGATAAACTCTAACAGGCCACGAGATTCATGCACTGCATGTGTGTAAAGTAGGCCTTAGTCTTGTTCTGTTAGGAGGGACATGCGCGTGACAGCAGGCTGCAAGGCTTTTCAAAGATCACCATCCACATGGCCGCTAGTATCCATAGTTGTTACCTGTTCGGAAATGTGGATACTGTTGCCAAAATGCAGGACTCTAAGGAAGTGGAACACACCTCAGAGAACAAGTCTGAAAGTTCTTTTGCAAGTGCTGACAAGTTCCACGCTCCACATGCCCTCAGCACAAGCAAGACCGGGAGCCACTGTGGCCAGACTCTTAAGCATTTGATTTTCTTCCCAGATCCAAGAGGCATAGACTTCACCCCCAAAGCAGGTTGCAAAACAGCAAATATAAACATTAGAATTCTATTTTTATTTAAAATATACACACATGCCAGTATAGTTAATTCTGCACAAGAGACTTGTGGATCTTTATTTCCTGTATTTCATTTACATAATTTTTCTAATATTTTAAAATGTATATTGTTTGTTATTAACAAGGTTTTTCTATAATAGTCACTGTGTAGCTGGACCCGCAGGAATTATTCCAGGCAGCCAATATGCACCCAGAGAAGGGTTTAGCTAACCAAGAACTGAGTGATAGACTCCCCCCGGGACCCCAGGTGACAGAAAACAACATTTAATTACCTCACAGGGAGGCCTGAGGTCAATCGCTTAGCCTTAAATGAACAGAAAACACACTCAACACACTGAAAAGGACTCCTTAGTAATAGCAACCCCCAGTAACAATTCTCTGCACTTTGTTTTTAAAATAGCTCTTCCCCCTTCCAACTTGGGAACAACTGGTCCAGACCAAACATGTAACTCATAATTCAATCTGGGAATTTTTTAAAACAAAGTTGGCAAGCACTGGGGAACAACCCCAACTACAGCTTTCTCAAATGCTGTAGAAAGAAACTGAAAACAGTTCCAAAGCTTGAGCTAGCTAGCCAGGCCCGCACACCTGCACAAAACCAAAGACAAACCCACACACCTAGAACTGTTAGTTTTGATTTCTTTTTTTTTAATCAGAGTCTAAAAGTGTTTTCTGGAGGGTCTGCATGCCCCTAACTCCTGCTGAAAACACAAACACACAGCAAGCTTGGCATCTGCACTTACATACCACCTTCTATCCATGGATCCCAAGAAGTCTGTCAGAAATAGTGTTTTCATGAGTCCCCCATGAGATGCATTAACAGTTCCCTCCACTTTATACGCAGATTAATTTAAACCTGGGGGCAGCTAAGTGGCTTGTCAACAGTTATAATCCAAACTGAATCTGTGCAAGTCTCCCTCTGGCCTCCTTTGCTCCTTCCCTCTGCTGACCGTCCCTTGGAGCCTTCTTATTGGCCCCAGTGGAAATCACGCATGCAGACCACTGTTTCCCTGGTGATGGAGATGGCATGCTATTTCCTGCCCTGAATCTGGCCCGGGGCCCTGGCTGTACACATTTAGCCACAAGTGCCTCCACTGCAAACGAGTGGGGACAGCCTGGCTCCTTGGAAACCTCCGTGGCAGCGAGTGTCAGCTGATCTGGGCCCACCAACTGCCACCCCAGGCCATGCTGCTAGCTCCCCTTTCTTTTTTTTTTTTTTAAAGATTTATTTATACAAGCACTGGTACAGTCAGAAGCGCGAGAGGGTGAGAGAATTCACCAGAGCCAGAGCGGGGAGCAGAGCAGGCAGAAGGACCGAAGTACACTGCTGAGGGGAGCAGCGGGCGGCAGGAGAGGTCTGCGCGCCATGTGGGACCCTCCTCCGGTGGCCGGGGACCAGCCGGAGATTGAACCGGCGCTGCAGAGGCTGCGGGCAGCTTCCCAACCCAGCGCTCAACTACTGTGCCACCAGGGAGGCCCTCCCCATTTCTTGGTCAGAGCCAAGCCACAGTTACAGGGGCGAGGTGTCTCCAAGCTGGGTGAACAGATGGGAACCCCTCGAAGTCAAACTCACTGGTCCAGCTTCAGTCCAGTCCTCAGAGATAACTAATCCTAAGACATCTGGGTGCTAAGTCCCTAGACAAAACAGCCTCCCTCTGCCCATTTCTATGGACATTAGCTCAACATGTGGAGGTCATTGATTACAGTCCTGATAGGTGACTGGATTTACATTTCCAATTCCCAGATGCAGTGCTTATTTTATGATTCACTAATTAATAGATCCTGCAATGACCACTCAGAAGTGTAACTACCTGAAAATTGATTCTTTTTATGGTTGCATGCTCAGAAATTAGGGGTTGAGATTTTTGGTGAGCCGTGCCAATGCCAGAGATTGTCACTTATTAATTTCAATTTTTATTGCCTCTAAAATGTCCTGTTTAATCTCATGGGATGGTTCACATGCAGCAGGTGAAACAGAGACAGTGTGAGTTGCTCTTCCTTCCCATGTGCTTCCAAACACCCCTTATGTATTCCTATCAGAGCCCATTAATGAGAACAAGACATAGTCTCTGTTGAATATTTACTATGTACCAGGCATCCCGTGAAGCATTTTACATTCATTATTATTTTTAATTCAAGGTATATCCTCGTTATGATATTGTCATTAATAGGAAATTATATATATATTCATGTGTATTCACCCATTCAAATGACCATATTTCTCATACATATTTGGTCTTCTGGCTCACCACTCTCCTTGGACTTTCTTAAGTGTCAGAGTGTTAAAGATGTTCTTTGCTGTATTAACGAAGGTAACTTTCAGAAAACATGTGAGAATCGGGGCTGGTTGCCAGGGAACCAACCATATAATTAGAGGATTAGAACTTTCCATTCCACTGCCCTGACCTCAGAGAGGCGAGAGGGGCTGGGAGCTGAATTTAATTGCCAATGGTCATTGGCATATAACAAAGCCTCCATAAAAATCCAAGAGGACGAGACTCAGGAGAGATTCCGGGTTGGAAAACAAGGACATTTGGGGAAAGCGGCCTGCCTGGAGGAGGCATAGAAACTGTGGCTTCTCCCCATACCTTGCCCTGTGCATCTCCTCCATCTGGCTGGTCCTGAATAAAATACCCTTTGTAATAAATTGGTGACCTAGCGAGTAGGGGACCCAGTCATGGGCCTGCTGCCCGATATACTCAGAAAGCCAAACACTGACACACCAGCTTTTGCAAGTAGGGGAAAAGGTTTGTTTTGTGGTTGAGCAAGGAGATAGGATTGTGACTCTGATCTGTAATACCTCCCTGCCTGTTATTGATTAGGATTGGGTTTTTAAAAGTAGGTGAAAGGCAGGGACAAGTTGGGATAGGTCAAGGAGAGAACGAAAAGAGAAAGTACATGATGCACAGCTATGCAGGTGGTTCATCTCTCTTCATGGGTCCCGTGTTCCCCTTGGATGCAGGGGTTAACTTATATTCCTCAGGGGATTTGGGAGGTCCCGACATCATAGAGTCACTCCAGGTAGTGTTCCTGGTGGCTGTGCATGTACTCTGAAGCCCACTGTCAGAAAGGACTGTAAATTCCTGTGCCAACTGGTTTTCTCTAGCAAAAGAGAAATCTTGAGAAATTTCTCAAGGGAGAAATCTCTCCCTTGATAAGTGGGAGAGACTTCTATGAAAGCAAGCAGGAGGGATGGGAGAGAAGGTAGGTGTAAGGAATATGGAGTACTCAGCAGGCTCATCTTTGCCTCCTGCCACTAGCCTCGATGGCTCCTAGCTGCAGCTTTGTTTCCTCCCAGGTTTCATTGCTCATATGATATTGTGCTGCTGCAGAGGGCTCTTGTGAGTGTAAGCATGGGGCATGCACAACTGTAACTGCAGACAACTGGGCAGAGAAGCCATGAGCACCAGGCATGTGCATGTGTAAATATGGACAGCTGGGCCAAGAAACAAGAGATAAAAGGGGGAGATTTAATGGGGCTTGGGCTCAGTTGCTGCCTCCCTGCCTGCTGCTCTGCCTGTGTATATGGTTCCCTGATTCATCATTTAAGGCCTTCAAATATACCAAAGTCTCCAAAATTCTCTTTTCATCTGCTTGAATCTGGCCAGGGATTGAACTCGCGCTGCAATTGCTGAGGACAGCCCCATAGGTTGGGTCTTAACCCCTTGCGCCACCAGAGAGGCCCTCCGTTGGCTTTTATGTGATTTATAGACAAAGCTGGCACAGGGCGGAGTTGAAGCCTAGTTTACAAAACTGAGTTCGCGCATGTGAGCTATACATCAAAGTTCCATATTTACCGGCCTGGGATGCTTGCACAACAGTAGAAATGGGGGAGGGTGAATGAAAGAAGCCCCCATTAATAAAATATATATTTATTTATTTATAAATATTTATTTATTTATTTATGCATACAAGAACCATGGTGCAGGCCAGAGGTGTGAGGGGTGAGAGGATTCACCAGAGAGAGAGTGGGGAGCAGAACAGGTGGATCTCCTGAAATACACTGCTGAGGGGAGCTGTAGGCAAGACAGGAGATGTCTGCTGGGCCATGTGGGTTAGCTCCTGGCTGGGGACTGAATTCATGCAGCAGTGCTGGTGATAGCTTGATAGTGCTGCACCACCAGGAGGCTCAAGGAAGCCCCCTTTTTAAAGAGGCATGTTTTGACCACCTTTTACAGAATAAGGCCGGACTTTTTGCAAAACAGAACCTGGTCTTGGTTTCAAGTAAACAGGTTTCCTGAGTTGTGTGACCTGTTCTAGAGAATTAATCAAGCCTGAAGAGCATGTCCCAGGAAACTGATGTATAATAATATAGGCTTTGGACAGACACCTGAAGTCTGAGGAGGGGGTTGTGAGGGCCTCTGTTCTATTGCTGGTTAGTCAGAAGCCTGGGACCATGACAGGTGTCTGAAGTGAGGACAGTTGTAGCAGAAAGAGCCCTGAAGTCATGGGACCTGATGCTCTCTCCAGGAACTCAGTGTCAAAATTGAGTGGAATTCTTGGATTCCTGCCAGTGTCGAGAATTGCTGGTTGGCATGGGGAAGGCTCCCCACATCCCTGTTGGAAATTGGTCTCAGGATATATCAACTATAAACTCAGTTTGCAGGTAAGGAAATTACCACAAATTTAGTAACTTAAAACAACAGAAATTTATTCTTTCATAATTTTGGAGGCCAGAAATTCAAATGTAGGGCAAGTGAATAAAACAGTTTTCTAAAAGTTTCTCAGGCTGTTTTTCACTGCAACTCTCCAGCATAGGTGGTCTAGTGGAGAACATGCAGCCTTGAGATGTAGCCCACATGTGCAGAAAGTGGTAAATATGGAACTTTGATGTATAGCTCACATGCGCGAACTCAGTTTTGTAAACTAGGCTTCAACTCCGCCCTGTGCCAGCTTTGTCAATAAATCACATAAAAGCCAACGGAGGGCCTCTCTGGTGGCGCAAGGGGTTAAGACCCAACCTATGGGGCTGTCCTCAGCAATTGCAGCGCGAGTTCAATCCCTGGCCAGGGAGGTAACCACATGGCACAGCAGACCTCTCCTGCCTCGCCCACTGTTCCCCTCAGCAGTGTATTTCAGTCAATCTGCCTGTTCTGTTTCCTGCTCTGTCTCTGGTGAATCCTCTCACCCCCTACACCTCTGGCCTGTACCTCAGTTCTTGTATGCATAGATAAATAAATCTTTTTTAAAAAGGGCCTCCCCAGTGGGGTAGCTGGTTGAGCGCCGCACTCTGAAGCTGTCTGCAGCCTCTGCAGTGTGGGTTCGATCCCAGCCAGCGAGAATCTCACATGGTGCGGCAGACCTCTCCTGACTCGCCCACTGCTCCCCTCAGCAGTGTATTTCTGTCGTCTGCCTGTTTTGCTCCCTGCTCTGTCTCTGGTGAATCCTCTCACCCTCTCGCGTCTCTGGCCTGTACCCCAGCTCTTGTATAAAAACAAACAAATCTTTAAAAAAAAAAAAAAAAGCCAACAGGGCTCCTTGGAGGCGGCCCTCTGCTGATGGGCACAGGGGCACTGCTGTGGCCAGAGCCCGGGAGAAGGGGGGACTGTCCCTTTTGCATCTGCTGCTGCTGCTATTGCTGCCTTTATTGCTGCCAGGGGGAGGGGACTGCCAGCACCAGAGTGGGAGGGGGCTGCCACTGCCTAAGCCACTGGGCTGGGCTGCTCCTGTTATAGGGCAGGGAAAGGGGCACCCCATAGCCCCCAAACCTGGCTGCTCTAAATAGGTTCTGACATCCACCGCATCAACACAAAACATGTGAGACTTTAATGGGAAGGAACTTTAATACAATTAGGAAACAATACAGGAAAGACAAAGAATATAGTTTTTAAATCAGTCACCCAAAGTTACCCATCCCCTTGTGGGTAAAAGTCCACCCAAACGGGATTGGCCCAGAGCAAGGCCGGAAAACCTGCCACAAGTCCAAAGCAACCTTTCAGTGGGGACCCACAGAAAAGGATCAGACAAGTCTCGAAGGAAAAGAGCAAAATCAAAATCAAGCTAAAAGCTGCCATTGTTTTGTTTTGTTTTGTTTTGTTTTAAGATTTATTTATGCATACAAGAACTGGGGTACAGGCCAGAGGTGTGGGGGGGGGGTGAGAGGATTCACCAGAGACGGAGTAGGGAACAGAACCGGCAGACTGACTGAATGAAATACACTGCTGAGGGGAGCAGCGGGCGAGACAGGAGAGGTCTGCTGTGCCATGTGGGTAGCTCCCTGGCAGGGATCGAACTCATGCTGCAGTAGCTGCGGACAGCTTCACAGGCTGAGTCTTAACCCCTTGCGCCACTAGGGAGGCCCATAGTTATCCTCCCCACGGGTCTCACCCACATCTGTGTCACCCAGTCCACGACCAAAAGGTAAGCACAGTTTCTTCACATGTCTCTCCATTCCATGTGCCTCCCCTCTGCTCCATGTGCCAGGTCTCCTTCTGGCTCCCCATCCTGCTTCCTTCCTTCTCCAATCTCCTCTGCAGCTTCTTCTCTTCTCTTTAGCTCCACCCTCCTTTGGGTGGGGCAGGGGACCTGGAACTTCCCCTTTTCCTGGGGACCACCCTGTTACACTCTCACCAGGCTGGGCTGCTCCCACCAGGCCAGCTGGACAGATAACGCTGTTGCTACCTGTGTATCTCCTGTTGTTGCAATGAAGACTTGTTCCTTGCCCCACATATGGGCTTCCTGACCTGTTCTCTTGTCTGCCGCCATTGAGAACTGAGCAAGCGTGTAGCTGAGGCCCGACACCAAAACTAGAGCCACGGGGCCAAACCAAGGTGTCGGCAGGGCAGCTCTTCCTTGAGAGGCTCCGGGGGGAAGTCCGTTCTCACCAGTTCCAAGTTTCTGGTACCTGCTGGCCTTTCTTTTTGGTTTGTTTTTTTTTTCAAGATTTATTTATTTATGCACACAAGAATGGGGTACAGGCCAGAGGTGTGGTGGTGGGGGGTGAGCAGATTCACCAGAGACAGAATGGGGAACAGAACAGGCAGATTCACTGAAATACACTGCTGAGGGGAGCAGAAGGCAAGGCAGGAGAGGTCTGCTGTGCCATGTGGGTAACCTCCTGGCTGGGAATTGAACTCATGTGCAGTGGCTGCGGGTAGCTTCATAGTGTTGCATCTTAACCCCTTGCACCACCAGGGAGGCTCCACCACCTTTCTTGGTTTGGGTGCACCGGTGCAGTCTCTGCCTCCATGATCACATAGCCTACTCCACTCTTCTGCACAAGTCAATCTCCTTTGGTCCCCTCTTATAATGATATATGTGACTGCATTTAGGGCCCACCTGCATAATCCAGGCTAATCTTCCCATGAAAATGTCATTAATTTAATCACAATTGCAAAGTCCTTGTTTTGCCCAAGCTCTAGGAATTAGGATGTATCTTTTGGGAGGTCATTATCTAACCTAACACAGTTACCTGTCAAGTAGGTGGAGCCTCAGGTTTCTCTTGTATGATCAGGCCCGTTCTTTGGTTGGGTGGTGAATGGGCAGCTCAGAGGTTAGGAGCTCAGATTGTGGTGCTAAGCAGACCTGGGTTTGTGAACTCAGCTCCACCGTGTATCTGCTGGGTGACTTTGGCAAACAATTTAACGTGTCTGAGCCTAATGTGTGGGATTGTTTCAAGGATTAAATTTGATAATGGATATGAAAGGCCATATAATAGTGCTTCCCTGTAGCCATATAATAGTGCTTCCCTGTAGTTCTGTGTAGCAAACAGGGACTGCTGTCCTTTCAACTGTTGTTAAAACGTAGGGTGTAAGCAGGAGTCCTAAGCCAATCCTACAGAGGGAGAGCCAGTAAGCACCAGTCTTCTACAGGTAAGAAATGTGAAAACAGGTAGTCATCTGCCATAAAGCCAAGGAAAGCTAAAGCTAATCCAGCATTTGGAGAACTCTCAAAACCGTTTGGTGCGGAACAGTATCATGACCTGCCAGAACTGACTGTGCTAACGATTCCTGCTCTTCAAAAGTAGAGAATGTGATCATTCTCCAGGGTGGGTGCAGGTCTAGTTCTCAAAAGTGTGCATTTTGCCAATATATATTTCTGTACTTTGTTATAAATAAGGTTCATCTGGAAATTAACACTTTGATGGACTAATTCTAGTTTCAAATTCTGGAATAAGAACGATTACCGAGAATAAACTAAGAAAAACAGAAAGAGCAGTTTTTAAAAAAAAAAAAAAGTAGAAAAATAAATGAAGACATTTTAAACCTGGGCTGTTTTTATTAGTATATTTGAGAGATGACAGGCAAGCTGGCTTGTCTCCTTAGTGCAAAATAAATGTGATTTTATTCTGTTCCATTCATTAACTGGGATAGGAAAATGTGAATTTTAATAAAGGTTTTAGCACTACACTTCAAAATATTGTCATATATTGTGACCTATTCAACTTGCTGTATTTCATCCAATTAGGTTTTTCAGTTTAACCCACTATGATTCTTTACAGATATACAAGGATTTCTTAATTTTGGTGGGAAGTATACTCAGGGTCAATGAAACAGAATTCTTGCCTTTTCAGAAAAAGGAAAATTGCAAACCACTCAAATGTCAACCAGTAGGGGGAGGAATAATAGCTCTGTATCTACTGCCATGGAAAGCTATCCAAGGCATATGGCCCAGTGAAAATTCACAAAATAACATACAAAACTGATCCCATCTAAATTTAAAAGAGTAACAGCCTGACAACCAGACTGGTGGACTTAACTGCAAATCCATTACCAATAGTTGAGGATATACACCCGATTACTAACAGCAGTCACACTCTCTGAAGAGAACAGAATTGAGTTGGTGGGGGGAAAAAGGGTGAAGTTCATTTCCCTTTTATAATTCCTGTGTTTTTGTATTTGTATATTTTGTGTATTACTTTTAAGATATAAAAAAATAATTCTAATGGCAATGTCACATTAATTCACAATTCTTGTAGGGCATCACTTGTAGGATAACAGATAGCAAATGTGTGTTGTTGTAGAATAAATCAAACCTGCTCCCTCTGCCTTCTCTCTGTGTTAACAGAAGTACACGAAAACAATCCCATACCGGAGGGAGTACGAGAATAAGCACTTGTCTGGAAGGCTGGAAGTTGAAGGAGGCCAAGGAGAGCCAGCAGGGCTGCAGGGAGCTGTCAGGCAGCCTTGGCGAGAGCTGACTGTTGATCAACTCTCCCCACCCACTTTTCTCTACCACCTGCTACCACCCCCCCAACCCCACCCCCGGCCCCTCAGACACACACTCGACTAGTCAGGCAGCTGGCACGTACCCTCAGGCAGAAGTAAAAAAGCCTCCCGGCAGTTTTTTTCCAAAGAAACTTGGCAATCTGTGTTGAAGAATATAAGATTTTTAGCCACCAAATTGATGTTCCACAATAAAGTTCTCATTCTGGCAATCAGATGACCTCAGCAGGTGACCTCAGCCTAAAAACGAGTTCCCCTCTGCTGCCCCCATTCCATCCAGAGAACCCAGTCAGAATTCTCACTGGGAGACACCTCCCCAGTTGTATGGACCTTTTTTTTTTTCCCTAAGATTTATTTATTCATGCAAGAACTGGGGTACAGGCCAGAGGTGTGGGGGGTGAAAGGAGTCACCAGAGACAGAGTCAGGAACAGAACAGATGGTTCTACCGAAATACACTGCTGAGGGGAGCAGTGGGCGAGTTTCAGGAGAGGTCTGCTGTACCATGTGGGTAGCTCCCTGGCAGGGTATCGAACTCTTGCTGCAGTGACTGTGGACAGCTTCATAGGTTGCTTCTTAACCCCTTGCGCCACCAGGGAGGCCCTGGACCTTCTTTCTTAATAGACCCTAACAAGCAAAGATCACCAAGATATTAACAGAATCAGCAGCTTGAGAAAAACATAGATGTGGAAAACAAATTCTGGTGGAAACAAAAATAATCAGGGATAGAAGAAAACTTGACTCAGTTTTAAGACAGATTTTATAAAATCAGAAAAGGCTGATTAAATCAGACAGATTAGAGACTTAAAATATGACAGCTCAAGCAAAATGTTCAAAAGAAGAATCATTTTAAAAAAGGAAATCTCCCAGCCATATGATAAAAATGTGAAAGAACATAAATCCAAAGTCCAATGTTCACTAAAAGGAGTCCTAGAAAAAACAGGAAAAAGGCTGGGAGTGGGAAGGGAAGCATCAATAACTCCAGGCATTTATCTATTTTTGCGTCATTTATTCTCAGAGGAGTTCTGATGGGAGCCCCTTGAATTCTCCACCTCATCAAGATTGGGGAAAGGTATATTCAGGAGAGGTGGGGATTGCTGGAAGGTGGCCAGGCAATGACAAATGACAACTTTCTTAATGTGCAGCACTAAGGCAGGCAGGATCAGAGCTTCCGTGTGGGCACTTGCACACTAGGGTTAACTCAGCTGAGACTCTCAGAAATGCTAGAATCGGCGCAGTGAGCAGAGCCCTTCAGATCACCACTAAAGACCTGCCTCCAGGCTGACATCGGTCCACCCTCTTTCGGTTTGGTTGTTTGATTGCACCCAACTCCCCAGAATTCAGCTCAAGTTTCTTCACCTTGCTTACAAAGACAGCATGACTTTTTCCAGGACCTTAGTCTACAGAGTACCCCTTAGGTGAGTACCTGGCTAGCAAACTCTGTCTTTTCAGGAATGCCACTAACACAGCCTACATCAGTAGACTTGTAGCAGCCGTGTCTGTCTATGGGATTCTGGTCCCAACCCAATTGGTTGTGATTGCTCCAAGAATAGAATTCTAATCTCTTAGAAACAATTGACTTTTACATCCTAGAAAGCTGAAAATTGGCCTGGTAAGAGAGAGATTCTAGAGATTTTCTTCAGGCATCATGAATTCCCATAAATTTAAAAGGACAGGATAACTCCTAAAACATATACTGTGCTGTAAATCAATGTTATCTCAACTTAAAAAAAAAAACAAAACAGGATAAGGGCCTCCCTGGTGGTGCAAGAGGTTGAGCGCTGCACTGTGGAGCTGTCCGCAGCCTCTGTAGTGCAGGTTCGATCCCAGCTGGCCGGCAAGAATCCCACATGGCGTGGCAGACCTCTCCTGTCTCACCCGCTGCTCCCCTCAGCAGTGTATTTCATCAGTCTGCCTGTTCTGTTCCCCGCTCTGTCTCTGGTGAATCCTCTCACCCTCCCACGCATCTGGCCTGTACCCTGGTTCTTGTATAAATAAAATCTTTGGAAAAAAAAAAAACAGGATAAAAAAGAAAAGTTCACAAATGAAAGACAGAGGCTCTAAAGCATGTTTGTCAAGAACCAAGAACTACAATGTAGGCAAAGGTAGATTTACTGGAATGTTTCAAACCCCCAACGAAGAAGTGGCATCCATTAAAGACAGGTATAGAGAATCAAGGGTCAGAGTTGAAGATGAGGACATGGTATGAGAGGT
The DNA here is from genome assembly GCF_014898055.3 of Talpa occidentalis. Classification (NCBI taxonomy): domain Eukaryota; kingdom Metazoa; phylum Chordata; class Mammalia; order Eulipotyphla; family Talpidae; genus Talpa; species Talpa occidentalis. The sequence continues at coordinate 23,692,121 of NW_023601754.1, read as the reverse complement.
AGGAAAGAATTTTGAAGTGGCATATTGTTCAGGAAAAGGTAGTAAGGTCAATGAGGAGAACTGTGTGATTGAGATGAAAGCCAATCAAAATATGCATAAAATATTTTAATAAAAAATTGAATCAGAAAAGAAAAACCTGTAACACCAGCATCACATTAAAATGAGCAATTGGCATTCTGCACCTTTATGTAAAATATCCAACAGTTTCTTAAGTTTGTCTACTTACATCTCTCCTTTTCTAGATGATACATGTGTTGTTTTCCTAGCCAGATGCAGTAAATACTTAGCTATTTGAAATGTACTTCCCAGTTCTTTCTCTACCCAACAAGCTGTTGCACTTCTGTTATGAAATTGGAGTCACCCTGATCTAGCTTTGATTCCAGGTTCTGCCACTTAACAAATATGTGACCCTGAGCAACCGTTTTAACTAACAATTTGAGCTTCATTTTCCTGATTGTAATTTATTAATATAATCATACATGGAGAGCATCTGGCACCGTGCCTGGCACACAGTGAGTACCCAAAAATGGTAGCAGTTCTTTTCTATTGTTTTTGCCATTATTTCTTTTAATCACATTCAAATGTTGGCAGTACCATATAAGACATAAAAAATTGTACTTAGATGCGTTCAGCTGATTTTTCTGTTACAAACATGAGTCTGCTAGCCATTTACTGCAACATGGATGGAGCTGGAAGGGATTATGTGCAGCGAAATAAGCCAGAAGGAAAAAGAAAAATATCGGATCATTTCATTTATAGGAGGAACTTAGGGGACCAAATAAAGGACCAGGAAAAAAATAATTATGATAAATTAAAAAACAAAATTAACAGGTAACTATTAATTAGAGACACTCTGCAGGGGAGAGGGAAGGATCAAAACAGGGCAGGGAATGTGCTCTTAACACAAGAGACTATGGTGATGGTGTACGGGTGAATTGGTGGTGGGAATTTTGTGGGGACTACCCTGAGAGGAGAAAGCATGCATTGTACAAAAAGGAAGAATGATGTGAAATATATGTAAAATAAAATTATATTAAAAGAAAATAAAATACAGATACCTGCCCCCTTAAAAAAAACATGAGTCTGACATTTTAAATGTGCTTTATATTTCTACAACCTCAAAAATCACAGTTGAAACATTTAACTCTGAGCTTCCTAATGAAGGGCTGAAGTTGCATTTGTATAGTTCTCAACCCAAAAGAGACACATTGCAAATATGTGTCAAGAGTTGTTAAAACCAGGGCCTAACCGGTGGTGCAGCGGTTGAGCGCTGGGTTGTGCCCACAGCTGCCTACAGCCTCTGCAGCGCCAGTTCGATCCCCGGCTGGGCCACCAGAGGAGGGTCCCACATGGCACGCAGACCTCTCCTGCCACCCGCTGCTCCCCTCAGCAGTGTACTTCGGTCCTTCTGCCTGTTCTGCTCCCCGCTCTGGCTCTGGTGAATTCTCTCACCCTCCCGCGCTTCTGACTGTACCCAGTGCTTGTATAAATAAAAAAAAATAAATCTTAAAAAAAAAAGTCTTTAAAAAAAAAAGAGTTGTTAAAACTAAAGGAGATTTTCTTGAATGATAACATGTGAAATTTAGAACATGAATATCTCATTTGCAGTTCTAATTAGCAACCAGATACCAAAGAGTGAAAGTGGATGTTTATGTTTTGCTTTTCACTGAGATAAAATCTCTCCAACCAAAAGAAAAGTGAAGTATAACAGGTCTATCATTGGAGTCTGGGGGAGTCTTGCCCCCAAATCACGTCACATTAATCAATCATTCTTTTCTGAAAGTTTGGCATATAGAAGCAGAAGGAAGGAACCCACTGTGAAAACAGCTCCAAAATATATGAAGAAACTTGCAATCACCATCTGCTTCATCTATTTTAAAGATCTGTTATATATGTTACACAATTCTCATTGAAATATGAAATTTTTATAGTGCTTTCTAGATATGTTATATATAAAATATCAAAATGAATATTAAAATTCAAGATCTTTTGGAAAGCAGATAGATTTGGACATCAAAACATAAAAGCCTCCCCCGCAAAAAAGCAACCTAACTCAAAAATGGGCAAATTGGGCCTCCCTTGTGGCAGAAGGGGTAAGCACCACACTATGAAGCAATCCGCAGCCTCTGTAGCACAAGTTCAATCCCCAGCCAGACGGGGAGCTATCCACATGGTGCAGCAGACCTCTCCTGTCTCGCTCGCTGCTCCCCTCAGCAGTGTATTTCGTCAGTCTGCCTGTTCCATTCCTCACTCTGTCTCTGTGAATCCTCTCACCCCCTGAATCTCTGGCCTGTGCCCCAGCTCTTGTATGCATAAATAAATAAATCTTTTAAAAAATGGGTAAAGGGTTTGAAGAGACATTTCTTCAAAGGATATATACAAATAATTGGTAAATACATGGCAAAACATTCAACATCATTAGTCATTAGGGAAATGCAAACCAAAACCATAAAATCACTACTTCACACCCAATTGATGGTATTATCAAAAACAAACCAACAAAAACACAAAAAATAAAACCAAACATTACAAAAGTCCAGAAAATAAATGTTGGTAAAGATATGGAAAAATTGGAACATTTGTAAATTGCTGGTGGGAATGAAAAATGGTACAACCACTATGTAAAAGAGTTGGGTGATTTCTCAAAGTTAAACAAAATAACCACATGATCTAGACTTCTACTCCTACACAAAAGAAAGATACTTAACAGACACTTGTATACTTGTGTCAGCTACTTGTATACTCTCATAGCAGCATAACTCAGGGAGAAGGGAATGGGAAACTGATTATTAAGGAAGATGAAAATATTCTGGAAATAGCGATGTTACACAATGTTGTCAATATAATTTATGTCACTGAATGATACACTTAAAATTGTTTAAAGAGAAAATTTTGTTATGTAGATCTTCACCACAACTAAAAAAATCATAATGCCACTTTAACCCACATAAAGCTAAAAAAAGACTTCTTAAGTGTTTGCATAATGCTGTAGAAATGTTTGATAACTACATCTGGGAAACAGTTCAGCCTAGGAATGTGACACCATAAAAGATAATGAATACCAAGAGATTCTTACTGGTAAGAACAGAAGTGATTTTTAGCTAAAAAAAAAAAAAAGAAAGAAAAAAGAAAGAAAAATAACAGGTTTTTGCTAGTTATGTTGTTAATAGACTCTGACTAAAGGTTAGAGACCAAAAGAAGGCAATGTGCTTTACCTCTCATCTGTAAATTGTGGACTGTTAGCATCTGCTTTCCATTGATAGCAACTGGTTAAAACCATTACTTGGCCTTTTTGCACATTTTAAAACATGAGAATAAATATGAACTAAATGCCCATATTAGAGGCAGAGGACTTCTACTTTTAACCAAGATGGAGTAAGAACTGATTTGCCACCCTAATTGAAACAACTAAAACTCTAGACAAAGATATGGAAGAACAGACACTGGAATCAGGCGATAAAGGACAGTAATGCATGAGGTAACAAACACATGGAATGAATCCTTTGATTACTCCAGTTTCCAGATGGTTTGAGAAAAAGCAGAGAGATGGAAGATGTAAAAGTTTCAAATTGAAATTCTAAAGAGGAAAATTACAACATCTGACATAAAAAATACAGTGGATGGGATTAAAGGCAAGTTAAATGTTGAAAAGGTTAATGACCTTGAAGACATACTTCAAGCATACTTCACCATTCGCTGTAATTTAGTTCTCAACTGAATGTCTCCATCACAAAGAAGTCTTCCTTTACCACCAAACCTTAATTAGCATGATGTAATTATCTTGTTTTCAAGCTGTTACTTTTAATTTGGTATTCCCTCCAACCCCAATGTAAGCACCATAGGACAAAGCCCTGGTCTGATACTTCACCACTGTGTTCCCAGAGTCTAGTGGGATACCTAGCTCAAAACATATTTCAATGACTTCATCCACTCCTGACATTTAGGAATGAACTCTTTTTCAAAGTCCTCCTCAATTAATCAAAACCATTCTTTCTGTATTTATAACATTTCAGTTCTCTCTCAGATTAACAGAAGAAGGATTATGATATAGATCAGAACTTGTATACATGAAATAAAGTATTGGAAGTAAAATAAAATCTTTTTTCTCATTCTTAATTGATTTAGAATATATTTAAGTGATAATAGTAACAATGTATAGGTTGATCATAGCATACACAGAAGAGAATTGAATGACAGTAATGTTACAAGGGACAGGAAAGAGTAATTGGTAATATTTGCTATGAGGTACCTGCACATGTGAAGTGGTACAGTGTGATTTAAAAGTGGACTTAGATGAGTTATAAATTTATATGTAAACTCTAGGGCAACAACTACAATTATCTTTAAAGAAGTATAATTGGTATATTCTAAAAGGTGATAGAAAATAGAAAATGCATAATTAAAACCAGAGAAGGCAGGAAAAGGGGAAAAAAGCAGAAATAAAGAACAAATGTGGGCCTCCCTGGTGGCACAAGGGATTAAGACGCAACCTATGAAGCTACCACAGCCACTGCAACACGAGTTTGATCCCCAGCCAGGGAGCTACCCACATGGCACGGCAGACCTCTCCTGACTCGCCTGCTGCTCCCCTCAGCAGTGTATTTCTGTCAATCTGCCTGTCAGTCAGCCTGCCTGTTCTGCTCCCCACTCTGTCTCTGGTGAATCCTCTCACCCTCCACACCTCTGGCTTGTACCCCCGTTCTTGTATGCATAAATAAATAAATCTTTAAAAAAAATTAAAGAACAAATGCAATGTCTAAAAAACAGTTATAAACATGATATTCATTTTACTATATCAATAATCACTTTGAGAATGATCTAAACATATCAATTATAAGTTAGAGATTGCCATAGTAGATTAAAAACCTCCTAACTACATGTGGTCTACAAGAAGGCTGTTTAAAAGTAAAAATCCATAATCTATTGAATTTAATGGAGACTAGCCCATATATTCTGGGTGGACCCAATTTAATCAGTGGAAAAGCTTTGAAAGCAGAGATCAGGCCTTCTCCCAATATGAAACTTCACCTATGAACAGCACCTTTATCCTGTGCCTGAGTTGCATTCTGTCCAAAGGATTATGGATTTGCGTAATTACTCTCACAATTGCATAAGTCAATTCCTTGCAATAAATCTCAATATGTATTTCCTACTGGTTCTGCTCTCTAGTTCGACACTGATACATGCTTTTCCCTCAATAGGTTAAAGAGGAAACTCTTTGCATTGGTTAAAGAGGAAACTATGAGGGATTTTTTAAAAACATTATTTATTATCTAGGGCCTCCCCGGTGGCGCAGCGGTTGAATGCTGGGCTGCGAAGCTGCCTGCAGCCTCTGTAGAGCTGGTTTGATCCCCAGCCGGCAGGCGAGGGTCCCACATGGCACGCAGACCTCTCCTGCCGCCTGCTGCTCCCCTCAGCAGTGTATTTCAGTCCTGTTCTGCTCCCTGCTCTGGCTCTTGTGAATTCTCACCCTTCCGTGCTTCTGACTGTACCCAGTGCTTGTGTAAATAAATAAATAAATCTTAAAAAAAAAATTATTATCTATTTATGCACACAAGAACTGGGGTACAGGCCGGGGGGTTGGGGGGGAAGATTCACCAGAGACAGTGGGGAGCAGAACAGGCAGATGAACTGAAATACACTGCTGAGGGGAGCAGCGGGCGAGACAGGAGAGGTCTACTGCGCCATGTGGGTAGCTCCCTGGCTGTTGATTGTACTGCTGCTGCAGTAGCTGCGGATTGCTTCGTAGTACTGATGCTTAACCCCTTGCGCCATCCAGGGAGGCCATCTATGATGGATTTTATCATCCCTGCAGCCATTATATTTCATATTATGCCTTTGGCAACATGAAGGTTTTTGCAGTTCAGAAAATGCATCACAGTAAGATTCATACAAAAACAAAGGAATCAATGAAACCATACTTTTGTCAACAAAACTGACAAATCTTTAAACTAGAATGACAAAGAACAAAATAGATGTAAATAACTGAAATGAGAAGTGAAAGTGGGGATAATACTACTCAACATGCAAAAATGACAGGATTATAAGAGAAATTAGGAGCAACTATATGCCAAGTTAAGACAACCTAGATGAAACAAATTCCTAGAAACAAATTACAAAAACTGACTAGAAGAAATAGAAAATCTCAACAAGTTGAATCAATAATCAAAACCTTCCAAAAAAGAAAAGTTCAGGACTAGATGGTGTTAGTGGTAAGTTTGGAAGAAGGGGAAACATTCTTACTTGTTCTGAGACTAACACTACCCTGAGAGCAAAGATAGATTTTTAAAAAAATCACAAGAAAAGAAAAACTGACTAATATCTCTTGTAAATTTAAGTGCAAAAATCCTTAACAAAATAGTGGCAAATTAATCCAATAGCATACAACATTATCAAGCTCAGCTAATCCAGGAATTTAAAGGTAGTTCAAACATGAAAACCTGCATCACAATAATAAAGGAAAAACACACATTATGAGCTCAATTAATGCACAAAAGGAATTCAAAACCCTTTCATGAAAAAACTCAGAAACTAGGAATAAGAGAAAGGGTGTTTCCTCAACCTCATAAACAGTATTTATGAAAACTCACAGCTAACATAATTAACAGTGAAAGATCAAAAGCTTACCCCTAAGATCAGTAATGGGAATTCCGATTTTTATCACCACTATTTAACATTGTACTAAAGGTTGTAGCCATAGAAACCAAGAAAAAGAAAAAAGCAACTAAAAGATTGGAAAGAAGCAAAATAATCCTTCATATTTTCATATTATATGATATACATAGAAAATCCTAAAGAACCCACAAGAAAGTCACTACAGCTAATAAGACAAATTCAGCAAAGCCTCAGGATTATATTTCTGTATACCAGTAATGAGTGAGAAATCTGAAAACAAAATTTAAAAAGTAATTCCATTTACGATAGCATCTAAAAGAATAAAATATTTGGGAATAAATTTAACCAAGGAGGTGAAAGACAAAAACACTGCTGAAAGAAAATAAAAAAAAAAAAAAAAACATATATATATATATATATATATATATATATATATATATATATATATAAATGGAAAAACAATCTGTGCTCATGAACAGGAAGACTTAATGTTGCTACCCAAGTCTCTAGAGATCCCACACAATCCTTATCAAAATTGAAGTCTTTTTATTTTTTACAAAAATTGAAAGCTGATGTTCAAATTCATGATGTTGTAAGGGGTTCTCAATAGCCAAAATAATCTTAAAAAATAAGTGTATTAGAAACCCACTTTCTGATTTCAAAACTTACTAAAAAAAAATTAAAAGGGTGCAGTAATCAAAGTATGCTGGCAATAAACATGAAGTGTATAAACCAATGGAATAGAATTAAGAACCCAGAAATAAACTCACATCTTATTGCTAATCATTCGAAAGGGTGTCAAGTCCATTCAATGGGGAAAGAACAGTCCCTTCAACAGATGGTGCTGGGACAACTAAGTATCCACATGCAAAAGAATAAAGTCAGACTACTACTTCATACTACATACAAACTTATAACAGATAATGAATAACAACCTAAATATGTTAACTAAACCATAAAATACTTAGAAGAAAAATATAGATCTTCATGACTTCGCTTTTGGCAATGGATTTGTACATGATACCAAAAGCTCAAGGAAAAAGACATATATAAAATTCCTCAAAATTAAAAAATTTAAATCATGGGTCTCCCTGGTGGCGCAAGGGGTTAAGACGCAATCTGTGAAGCTATCCACAACCACTGCAGCACGAATTCAATCCCCCGCCAGGGAGCTACCCACATGGAACAGAAGACCTCTCTTGACTCGCCCGCTGTTCCCCTTAGCAGTGTATTTCAGTAGATCTGCCTGTTCTGCTCCCCACTCTGTCTGGTGAATTCTCTCACACATACCCCCCACACTTCTCACCTGTACCCCAGCTTGTGTATGCATAAATAAATAAATCTTTAAAAAACTTAAATCATCAAGAACCTTATTAAGAAAGTGGAGAGATAAACTACAGATTGGAAGGAAATATTTCCTAACCATATGTATCTACTAAAAGTTTAATATGCAGATTGTATAAAGAAATCCTACAACAATCCAATTTGCAAGGGGCAAAGAATTTGCCAAAGCTATAAAAATTATCAACAGGCACATGAAAGGATTCTCAACATTCTAAGTCATTAGAAAAATGCAAATTAAAGCTACAAGAAGACGCTAGTACTAGGATACCTATAATCAAAACAAAACAAGCTTTGGCAAGAACCCTGAGAAAGTACATTACTGGTGGGAAAGCAGACTGGTGCAGCCAGTTACCACTATGAAAATTCTGGCAGTTCTTCAGAAAGCTAAATGCAAAATTACTGAGTGATCCAACAAAGGAACTGAGAGAGGAGCACCACAAGCTTGTCAATGCTCGTTACAGCATTTTCACAAAGTAAAAAAATGAAACCCAAGTGTCCATCAATATATGAAAGATAAATGAAAATATAGTATATACACAGTGTGTATATTATTCAGTTAGATAAAGGAGTGAAGTTCTAGTATAGGATACAACATGGATGAGCCTTGAAAAAATGCTACGTGAATAAATCAGAGATAAAAGACAAATATTCTATGATTTTCCATTCAGATGAAACACGTAGAATAAGCAAATTCAGAGACAGAAAGGAGATTAAGGTTTACCAGGACAACTCACAGCCAATATTATTCCCAATAGTGAAAAGCTGAAAGACTTTCCTTTAAGATCATGAACAAGACAAGGATGTCCACTCTCACCATTGCTTTTCAACATAATACTGGAAGTCTTAGCCAAAGAGACAAGAGAAAGACATACAAGGAATCCAAATAGGGAAAGAAGTAAAACTATCACTATTTGCAGATGATATGATAATATATACAGAAAACCCTAAAAACTCCACAGAAAAATGAATTAAAATAATAAACAAGTTTAGTAAAGTAGCAGGATACAAAATCAGCGCATAAAAACCAGTAGCCTTCCTATATGCAAACAATCAATCTGTAGAAGAGATTAAGAAAACCATTCTATTTACAATTGAAACAAAAAAAAAAATCAAATACCTGGGAATAAACCTAACAAAGGAGATGAGTGACCTATACAAAGAAAATTATAAAACATTGTTAAAAGAAATAGAAGACACAAAGAAATGGAAGACATCCCCTACTCATGGATTGGAAGAATTAACATTATTAAAATGGCCATACTGGGCTTCCCCTGGTGGCGCAGCGGGTTGAGCCCGCACTGTGAAGCTGTCCACAGCCCATGCAGTGCAGGTTCAATCCCAATGGCAGGCGAGGGTCCCACATGGCATGGCAGACCTCTCCTGTCGTGCCCGCTGCTCCCCTCAGCAGTGTATTTCAGTAAATCTGCCTGTTCTGCTCCCCGCTCTGTCTCTGGTGAATCCTTTCACCCTCCCATGAATCTGGCCTGTACCCCTGTTCTTGTATAAATAAATAAATCTTTAAAAAATAAAAAAATGAAAAAAATAAAATGGCCATACTACCGAAAGCAACTTACAGATCTCAATGCAATCCTGATAAAAATCTCAATGACATTCTTCAAAGACATACTTCAAATAGAACAAATACTGATGAAATTCATATGGAGCCACAAAAAAATCTCAAACAGCCAAAGATCTCCTGACTAAAAAAGGAGAATGGAGGTATCACACCCCCAGACTTCAAACTATACTACAAAGCCGCAGTAATTACAATAGTATGGTACTGGAACAAAAACAGACACACAGACCAATGGAATCAAATAATAAACCCAGAAATAAAGCCACAGATATTTGGACAACCAATCTTTGACAAAGGAACAAAGAATACACAATGGAACAAAGACAGTTTGCTCAATAAATGTTGCTGGGAGAACTGGACCATCACATGCAAAAGAATCAAACTAGACTACTACCTCACACCATGCACAAAACCCAACTCAAAATGGATAAAAGAATTTTACATAAGACCCAAAACACTAAAATACATAGAAGAAAATATAGGCAAAACACTACATGACATACATCTCAGGAATATCGTTAAATTCCCCCAAAGCAGAGATAATGAAGGAAAAGATAAACAGCTGAGATTATATCAAACTAAAAAGCTTCTGCACAGCAAAAGAAACATTTAACCAAACCAAAGAGACACCCTACTGATTGGGAGAAAATTTTTGTACTCCATACAACTGATAAGGGATGGATCACAAAGATCTACAAAAAGCTCACATGACTCAACAAAAACAAAGTAAACAACCCTGTCAAAAAATGGGCAAAAGAGCTAAGACACTTCCCCAAAGAGGAAATGCAAATGGCCAACAGACATGAAAAAACGTTCAACATCACTTATAATCAGGGAAATGCAAATCAAAACCACAATGAGATACCACCTTACACCAGTGAGAATGGCACATATTAAAAACTAGCAACAACAAATGTTGGCGAGGATGTGGAGAAAAAGGAACTGTCCTGCACTGCTGGTGAGAGTGCAAACTGGTCCACCCACTATGGAGAGCTGTGTGGAGGTTCCTCAAACTACTAAAAATGCAGGTATCAGGTGACCCAGCAATTCCACTCTTAGGAATCGACCCAAAGAACAAAAAAAAACATTAATTCAAAAGGATATCTGCACCCTATGTTTATTGCAGCACTATTCACAATAGGTACGATATGGAAACCCAAATGCCCAAAGATAGATGACTGGATCAAGAAGATGTGTTACATATACACAATAGAATACTATTCGGCAATCAAAAAGATAAATCCATGCCATTCACAGCAACATGGATGGAGCTGGAAGGGATTATGCTCAGTGAAATAAGCCAGAAGGAAAAAGAAAAATATCGGATGGTTTCACTTATAGGAGGAATATAGGGGAACTAAATAAGGGATCGGGAAAAAATAATAGTAATAATAAAAACAAAATTAACAGGCAACTATAAATCAGAAACATTCTACAGGGTAGGGGGAGGGAGAGGGATCAAATCAGGGGAGGGAAGAGCACAAAGGACTATGGTGATGGTGCACGGGTTAACTGGTGGTGGGAATTTTACAGGGACTACACGTGAGAAGAGAAAGCAAACATTGTATAAAAATGAACAATGATGTAAAATATATATAAATAAATTTTTAAAAATAAATAAGGAAAAGAATCATGTTTATAATTTGTGTATGTAAACCATAAAAATAATTTATTATTCATACAAATTATGTGAAATTTAAAAAATTTCTATTTTCCATAGAATTGGTAAAATACTGATTTTAAGTAAACTGTAAAAAGTTAAGTACAGCAAATCCTGAATGTCATCAATAGAATTGGTAAAATGTCATCAATAGAATTGGTAAAATACTGATTTTAAGTAAACTGCAAAAAGTTAAGTACAGCAAATCCTGAATGTCACCAAGAATGTCATCATCTTGGAAAGTGAAATAACATAGTAACAAAACCAGTTTATCATAGGTTACTTAGAAGATAAAAATTAGAGATAAGTTTCCATGATGTATTTCTTACTTATGGCCACAAAAATATCACCAAAAGTCTAAGCAAATACCCAAACCCATACTATTAAACAATAATTTGTATTCATATTCACTCACTTTCCAACTAGTTTATTCCAGTTCAGTGTCATGGGTGGACATAGCCTATACCAGCAGCTCAGGGCACAAGGTGGGAGCCAATGCAGGAAAGGATACACGACACTATTGCCTCTCATGGTGCATTCATACCACGCTAACTCATACTGGGACAATTGAAACACCCCCAAAGAACTTAACAGTACTGCACATTTTTGGTATGTGACAGGAATACCACCCAGACATAGAGTGAACATGCAACTCCACATGGATAGTGGCCCCAGTCAGGAATCGAATTTTCCCTCCTCAGCAACATTATAATGAAACAATGCTTAACAAAATGACATTCAAAAACATGAGACTATGTTTATGGCAATCCCTGGAGCAATCACTAAAAACCTAAAAGATAAAGTGAAAAATCACAATAAGTAAATTAAAACAGAATGCTAAAAGAATTTCAAGAAATCCAAGAGGGTAGGGAGAGAGAAATCATACAGAAAACAAATAAAATAGCAGATCTAAATCCAGACAAATAAAAATAAGCCAATTAAAATACAAAGATCATTAAAAAAATTAAAACAAGAATCACTATATACTCTAAGAAACTCACTTCAAATATGATGGAGGGAAAACCTGTGTCATTCAAACTAATCAAAAGAAATGTGGATTGTTTATTAAGGTATTAATATCAGACAAAGTACTAAGAGAGCAAAGGAATAGACAGACATTATTTAATGATTAATAAGGTCAATTCACCAAGAAGACATAACAATGCTTCATTATTTTCACACCCACCAACACACATTCAAAATATATGAAATAAAAATTTACAGAACTATAGGGATAAATAATAATCATAGTTGGAAATGTCAACTTTCCTCTTTCAGTAATAGACATAACACCAGTAGAAAATCAGTAAGGATTCAGAATTGAGATATGGAACACTTAGCAAGACAGATCACATCTTAGAGCCTACCAATTTTAAAAGAACTAAAATCATACAAAATTTGTACTTAGTAATGAAATTTAAAAATCAACAAGAGAAAAATAACTGAAAAAGCCTCCAAACATTTGGAAATTAATATCAAGGGGAAATTAAAAAATATCTTGAACAAAAATGAAAATATAACAGACTTTGTAATATGACAACTACAATGTTTAAAGGTAATTTTATAGCATTAAATGCTTGTTTAAAAGGTTCCAAATCAATCTAAGCTTCCACCATAAGAAACAGGAAAGGAACAAATATATCCAAAGCAAGCAGAAGGAAGGAAATAATAAAGAGCAGAAATTAATGAAAATTAAAATATCAAATCACACGCTGGTTGTTTGAAAAAAGCAACACAATTAATAAATCTCTAGTAAGACTGACCAAAAAAAGAGAGAAGATAAAATTATTAACAGCAGGAATGAAAGAGGGCCATAACTAACTCTCAAACAAGGAAAAAATATGGGAATAGCATAAACAATTCTACACACTTAAATTCAACAACTTAGATGAAAAGGACCAACTCCTTGAAAATCACACCCACGAACACTCATCCAAATAGAAAGATAATTGGAACTGTTCAGTAACTATTAAGGATATTGAATTCACAGTAAATTCACAAAACAAGCCCATAAAAATCCCATATTGAAATAGAAATCTCTAGGCCCTGACAGTTTCATTGGTAAATTCCACCAAACATTTAAAGAGTAACATTAATTCCTCACAATTTCTTCCAGAAAACAGAAGAAAATGGGATATTTCCCAAATTACTACATGAAACCAGTATCAATATCATCTGACTTTCAAGTCAGATAAAGATATAAAAACACAGTTCAGGATCCTTTATAAACATATATAAAAATCCTCAACAAAATATTAGCAAGTCGGATCCTCAATACATAAAGTAGCGTACAACCAAGTAGTTTATCAGAATTTCAAGGCTAGCTTTTATAATAAAAAAATTCATCAATGTGATCTACCACATTCTGAAGTGAAAGTAAGATCCTTCAGTTGATGTGAAAAACCAAAATTCAGTATCTGTTCATGATGAAAACTGTCAACAAGCAGGAATTGAAGGGAATTTCCAAATTTAATGTTTTTTCTTCAGCAAAAATCTACATTTAACACCATACTTAATGATGTTAAGATTATTTTCTGCCTAAGATTGGAATCAAGACAAAGCTCCCGCATCACTTTTTTCCAACATTGTACTGAAGCCCTAGTCAGCACAATAAGGCAAGGGAAAGAAACAGAAGGCACATGGATAGTAAATTGATACTACATTGGGGAGTGGGGGGGAAGGAGAAATCCCTCAACAATGGAGGATAAAATAGATTGACTACAAAAGCAAAATTTTTCACTATGAAAAGAACTTTCCTGGCTGAGCCTAGAGTCTCTATTATATCTTATACTTTTCATTCTGGTTTGATGTTAGGATACTCATTATAATTGTAATCTTTGAGTAATGAATATTAATAAATGGGTTAAAATAGCACAAAATTTAACTAGAAAAGATAAATGCATAAATATGTGCATACAGATAGTTATCTATAAATGTAAAAACAAGGCTTATAAGAGTAGTAAAAGAGGGGGTTTAAAGTAGTTCCACGTGAAAAAAATCAAAAATTGAAATGAGATTCATTTATGGGAAATGTTCTAAAAGTTTTAGAAAATCCTAGTGAAATTTAACAAAAATTAGCAAGAAAATAAGGCATCAAACCAAGCCAGAAGGCAAAACAGAAATAATTTCAAAGGAGTTTTCATGAGACAAAATGTCTTAGAGAACAACCACATTAAATTTGGCAGTGTACCTGTTATCTAAAGCATACTTTTGCATGCAGAATCAAACTTGATTAATATTTATGAAATATGTAAAGAGCTTAATTTCTCTTAAAAGAATAAACATGAAGGCTGAGAAGCGAGTCAAAATTAAATATACTGCTGACATTTTTACAATTGAAATTAGAGAATCAAATACAATTGCCAGAGTACAATTTTCGATTTGAATTATCTCAGGGGAAAAATATTACATATTACTTCTAGGAAGCAACATAGTGCTGTACCATACTGACTATTGTTTATTAAATTATATGAGATTTTAGAGATGTGATTTTACTCTAAAATTTTATGTAACTTGTAATTTTAAATTTACTTCATCATAGTATAAACTGTTTGCTGTTTGATTTCCACTGATTGCCACAGAGGAAGTAATTTGTAGTGTTTCTCTTACTTTTAGATAACTTACATTTAAACACAACCTATGGCTTCCCTGCCTATAACAACGTAATGTTCTTGCTTTCAACAAACAAGTATCAAGTACCTAAGTGCCTCCCAAAACATTCTGAATACACTGAGGTTGGGTGGGGAGATAAACATACAAATTTGTATAGTTTAGCCTAATAAATGCCAAATAACTTATTTTAAAAAAAGATTTATTGATACAAGAACCGGGGTACAGGCCAGATACGCGGGAGGGTGAGAGGTTTCACCAGAGAATGAGTGGGGAACTCAACAGGCAGACTGATGAAATACACTGCTGAGGGGAGCAGCGGGCACGATGGGAGAGGTCTGCCGCACCATGTGGGACCCTCGCCAGCCGGCTGGGATTCGAACCTGCGCTGCAGAGGCTGCGGACAGCCACCAGGAGAGGCCCAATGCCAAATAACTTTTAATTTTACTCATGTTTAAGAACTATCTTCATCAGACCAAATCTAATTATTATGGAATCACTTCAGGATATTTTAAATAATCACAACATTATTTACAGATATTTAGAGGGAAACAAATTTTATATTACATAATTATTATGCTCCTAGGACATCTGCTGCTAAGAGAGGTCAGCAACAAAGTGATAGCATTCTAAGACTTCTGCAACATGCCTAAAGAAATTCAGCTTTAAAATTCCATTAAGATCTGGAACAAGACAAGGATGTCCACTCTCACCACTGCTTTTCAATATAATACTGGAAGTCCTAGCCAGGGCAATAAGACAAGAGAAAGACATCCAAGGAATCCAAATAGGAAAAGAAGAAGTCAAACTATCACTATTTGCAGACGATATGATATTATACATAGAGAACCCCAAAAACTCCACAGAAAAGCTAATTCAACTCATCAATCAGTTCAGTAAAGTGGCAGGATACAAAATCAACACGCAAAAGTCAGTAGCCTTCCTATACACAAACAATAAATCTGAAGAAGAAGAAATCAAAAAAAACATCCCTTTCGTTATTGAAACAAAAAAAATCAAATATTTGGGAATAAACCTAACAAAAGAGGTAAAGGACCTATACAAAGAAAACTATAAAACACTGTTAAAAGAAATAGAAGAAGACACAAAGAAATGGAGAGATATCCCCTGCTCATGGATTGGAAGAATAAACATTATTAAAATGGCCATCCTTCCAAAAGCAATATACAGATTCAATGCTATTCCAATCAAAATTTCAATGTCATTCTTCAAAGAAATAGAACAATTATTGATGAAATTCATATGGAATCACAAAAAACCCCGAATAGCCAAAGCTCTCCTGAAAAAAAAAGAAGGGAATGGAGGTATCACACTCCCAGACTTCAAACTATACTACAAAGCCATAATCATCAAAACTGCATGGTATTGGAACAAGAACAGACATACAGACCAATGGAATCAAACAGAAAATCCAGAAATAAACCCACAGATTTATGGTCAACTAATCTTTGACAAAGGAGCAAAGACTATGCATTGGAGCAAAGAAAGTTTGTTCAATAAATGGTGCTGGGAAAACTGGGTTGCTACATGCAAAAGAATGAAGCTTGACCACTACCTCACACCATACACAAAAATCAACTCAAAATGGATTAAAGAATTAGACATAAGACATGAAACCATAAAATATATAGAAGGAAATATAGGCGAAACACTACGTGATTTGCACATCAAAGACATCTTTACAGACACATCACCCAAAGCAGTGATAGTGAAGGCAAAGATAAACAGCTGGGACTACATCAAATTAAAGAGCTTCTGCACAGCAAAAGAGACAATAACAAAAACAAAGAGAAACCCCACCAACTGGGAGAACATTTTTGCACCCAACACTAATGATAAAGGACTGATCACAAAAATCTGCAAAGAGCTGATGAGACTCAACAACAACAAAGAAAATAATCCAGTCAAAAAATGGGCAGAAGAGCTAAAAAGAAACTTCTCTGAAGAGGAAATGCAAATGGCCAACAGGCATATGAAAAAATGTTCAACATCACTTGTCATCAGGGAAATGCAAATCAAAACTACCATGAGATACCATCTTACACCAGTGAGAATGGCACATATTAAAAAAACTAGCAACAACAAATGTTGGCGAGGGTGTGGAGAAAAAGGAACTCTTCTGCACTGTTGGTGGGAGTGCAAACTGGTCCAACCACTGTGGAAAGCTGTGTGGAGATTTCTGGACCTACTAAACATAGAGCTTCCATATGATCCAGCAATTCCACTCCTAGGTATTTACCCAAAGGACACAGAAACATCAATTCCAAAGAACACCTGCACCCCTATGTTTATAGCAGCACTGTTTACAATAGCTAAGCTTTGGAAACAACCCAAATGCCCAAAAATAGATGACTGGATCAAGAAGATGTGGTACATATATACCATGGAATATTACTCAGCATTCAAAAAAGATAAACACATGCAATTTGCAGCAACATGGATGGCGCTGGAAGGGATCATGCTCAGCGAAATAAGCCAAAAAGAAAAAGAAAAATACCGGATGGTCTCACTCATAGCAGGAATCTAGAAAACTTAAATAAGGGACCAGGAAAATGAATAACTATAAGAAAGTGAAAATCAAAATCAACAAAAAACTATGAACCAGAGACACTTTTAGGGGGGCAGGGGCGGGAGGGGAGGGATTGGGGTCAGAATGGGGGCGCTGCAATTGTATGGGGAATATAACAATAAAATTTATTATCTAATAAAAAAAATAAATAAATAAAAAGAAATTCAGCTTTAAAATGAGACAGTTTATAAAAATATCTATGTGTATATGATTTTTAGAGAAACTGGCTAAATAGGTCATATTATCTTACAGGGGAAACATTGCTCTTCTGCCAAAGAACTTTTTAAATCAAGCCAAAGATTTGGGTCTCCCTGGTGGCACAAAGGGTTGAGATGCAACCCATGACGCTGTCCATAGCCTCTACAGCACGAGTTCGATCCCCGGCCAGGGAGATACCCACATGGCACAGCAGACAGCTCCTGTCTTGCCCACTGCTCCCTTCAGCAGTGTATTTCAGTCAGTCTGCCTGCTCTGTTCCCTACTCTGTCTCTGGTGAATCTTCTCACCCCCCACACCTCTGGCCTGTACCCTAGTTCTTGTATGCATAAATAAATCTTTAAAAAAAATAAGTCAAAGATTTAATCATATGAGTATTAGAAGGAAATTTCTTTTCTACAAGGCAAGTTCCAGTCTAGTCACTCATTTCTTATTGTATCCAATAACTACTTTATTACTTCCCTCTAATGGTCTTCAGCTTTAAATAGCTAGATTATGACATCTATAACTCTTTTCCTACTTTTATAAGCTGTTCTTATTTTTTCTGAGGATTTATAATCACAAAAATTTTTAGGTATTAATTTTTTTCTCAAAATGAAGTTTTCTTATACTGTGTTTCAAAGATAAAATCATAATTGCATTCCTGGGAATAAATAATAATTAAGGCTTTAAAATATATACAAATATGAGGTTATTTGGAGATATGTGCAGATAAATAGGGAGATTAAGGGAAAGGAATTCTTAGGAAAATTCTATATCCTACCTACAGTACACCTCTCAAGCTCCCTCTGCTGGCTGTTATATAAATAAAGTATAGGCGGGGAATCAGATCTATTTTTCTTTTGGGAAGCCATGGATGAATCAACAGTTTTTGTGGAAATTGAGATTCTCCTAAGTAAAGGCTAAGTCTAACCGATGACCACCTACTCTAATGAGGCTTTAGGACTTTCAGATTAGGAGAATGGGATGAGGAGGGTTGAAAATAAAGGAAGTCAATGTCAAGTTTCATTCAATATGTTAATCATTACATCAAATGCAGAAAACGCAAACCAAAAAATAGTAAGTCAACTTATACTAAACTTCACTACAACAAAAAGCTTATAGCACACGATGTAATCTATTTGTTTCAATATTAAGGTTTATTTTTTTATTCCAGAGTCAGGTTAAGTAACAATTTAAATAATTATCAGGATGCATAAATGAACATCCATTCAGATAAACATTACTGCTTAAAAGAGGCTAAGAAATATTTTGCATGTAATAAATATATTTTATGTTTAGGTTAACAGGCACCATCTTGAGAGCAGAAAAGTTTTTTTAAACCAATAAATAAATTACATTCAAGAAAACAAGGTGTTTATATCTGAAGTATGATATATCCTTAAATGTTTTTCTTCATATAGCACCCAGACTTCCAAACTATCTAAAAAGTATTTCCCAAAATATAACTCAAACCTTAAGTCATAAAAATAAAGGCCAAGAAAAAAATCAAGACAAAATTTACAGTTTATATTCTTAATTCCCCATTCAATAAAATATCAATTGCCAATTTACTAAAAGTAAATGAACTGTATATAAGCAATCTGTTAGTACTGAAAATCTGAAATATATATTTTTAAAAGTCACTCTTTCTGAAAGTATTTAAAATATTGCATCTCTGGTGGCAAACCTGAAAATTATCAAGCATTTTATTTCCCTAGTTTTCATACTTCCACTACCATCCTTCCCCCTTTATTCTTTAACAGTCATCCAGCACAGCACTTTTTTTGTTGTTTTTTTGGGTAAATACACTTACTTATGTCCCAAACACAAAACACTGACAATATTCCTTAGTAAACAAGGAAATCTCATAACAGTTCAAGCCTACACCTTTGCTCCCAAAGTGTGGCAGAGGCTAAATGACAGGGAAAAAAATCAATGGCCCTTATTGATGTGGTCAGAATGCTCCTGAGAGTCCATAACTATTTGAAAATTTGCTGATGTAATCCTGAAGAAAGTGTCAACACATTTTGTAGACAAGTATCAGAGAATAAGTCTTTGATTGATAATTTTTCTATTTATTTCTGCCAAGGCGACTGAAAACACGAAAGCCTTTTCATCAGAGAGGTTAGCATAGATGTCAATTTCCTTTTCCTGTTTTTCTGTTAAAAGAAAAAAGGGAAAGTTTAATACAAAAGCAGTTGATGCAGTATTTTTAAATACAGCTTTCAAGTACTTCTTTAAATGACAGTAAATATACAAAATACTACAATGTATATAGTATTATAAAATACTATGCTGCTGAACTGAAAAAAGATGTTTAAATTATATAAGGAATTATTGAAATGCCATGAACTAAATTAAATTCTAAGACTAAATGGAGTCTATATATATTTCTATGCACAAAATCTATTATCTCTATCATTTCTGTAAGAATCTTAAATATTTCATTCCCTTCATTACTATGAGCTCATTGTCTCAATCAAAATTCATCTTGTCACCCTAAAGATGGTCCCTTCTGAACATCAACGGTATTGTTCTGAATACGTGAACTTCTGCACCTTGGCCCTCCTATTAAATAATAACCAACATTTATTTCTCTCTCTCCTCTCCTATTACAAATATAATCCAAGTTGATGACAGAAAATTTGAAAAATACAGAAAAACAAAAAAGAAGACAAAATCACCCATCAGATCATGTGTCTGCTAAAATGACAATTAACAACGCTGTATATACATTCTTTGAAATTCTCTTTTCAGGCTCTAAAAAGATTCTACTTTAGTCCCCTTTTTTGGGGGTTTTGAATTATTAATCAAAGTTAAATATGCAATGTGAAATCATTTTTACAAAACTTGTTCCAAAAAAGAGAACTCCCCCCCCCATTTCCCAAATGCAACTTTTTTCAGTTGCTACTTTGTTTTAACCTCTCTAAACAACATTTTGGTTTTTGACATAACTGATTTTCCCACCACTGAAAATTAGGATTTTGTTTTCCATCTCATCACCACTACATTCTTCCCATCCCATTCTATCACAATTTCTATGAGATCAACTTTCAATGTTTAGTCTATGTAAATAACTTCATTTTCCGTGCATACTGTTTTTCCTGGAGAGTCTTTTTCCAACTGCCAAGTTTTCATGAATAACTGAGCCCAAACTCTTCTAATCGCATCTTTCAGAATGTTTATATGTATTAAGTATATTCTATCAATTTTATCTTTTTTTTTTTTTTTAAAGATTTATGTATTTATACAAGCACTGGGTACAGTCAGAAGCGCGGGAGGGTGAGAGGATCCACTAGACAGACCGGGGAACAGAACAGGCAGGCTGACAAAATACACTGCTGAGGGGAGCAGTGGGCGCAGCAGGAGAGGTCTGTGCACAACGTGGGACCCTCGCTGGTGGCCGGGGATCGAACTGACGCTGTGGAGGCTTCAGAGCCCAGCGCTCAACTGCTGCGCCACCAGGGGAGGCCCCACTTTCATCTTCTTAAAGAAACCTCTCTAAGTCTTCTGATCTGCACCAATCTAAATGGCTGCCTTCTGGTCTATTGCAATTATCACCTCGCGATCTCTTCAAAATCATGCTGGAGAGTTTCTTCATCTCTCTTGGGTTGGACCCTGTGTTCCAGATTCCAGGTTACTTTCTTAGCTTACTTCTTTATTTTGATGGCACTGTATTGTAGTAGGTGACTAAGAAAGGGAGTACAGATAGCAAATTTTGAGACTCTGAATGATGGAAAATGTCTTTAATGTACCTTCACACTAATTCAGAATTTGGTTGACTTATGACTTGTATATTTCCTCTAAGTATTGTGAAGACATATAATTGGTCTTCCAATAACTGCTGCCACTGTTAAGAAATACAGTATTTTTTCCAGTTATTTTTTAAATTATTGCTAAATTTACTGTGAAATGCACAAATCTCAAGTGTACAACTGGATGAATTCTGACAAACATATACATCCATTAACCCACACCACAATCAAGATTTAGCAAATTTCTCATGCTTCTTTCTAGTTAATCCCTCTCCACTAGCAACCACTGCACTGTTTTATCAACCATAGATTCACTTTGCTTGTTTTTGAACTTCAAACAAATAGCACCATATAGCATGCCCTGTTTTGGGTCTGACTTCTTCTGTTCAACATGTTTTTGAAATTCACTGATGCTATTCATGTATGTGTTGTTTGTTCTGTGCTGGGAGGTATTCCATTTTACCAATTCTAACACCATTTTGATTTTTTTCTCTAAAAACTTAAGGAATCTTTCCTTTAACCAAATTGATATGACTTATGATGATATGGTTTGGCATAACTTCTACTTTTAACCATCCACTGGGTGGGCAATTTGGTGGGCCATTTCAATATGGAAATTCAATGTCCTTCAGAATTTCTTGAATTATTTCATTGATGACTTCCTTCTTCATCTTCAATGTTCTTTTTCTGTAACATCAATTATTTATAGATATTGACCTCAGGCTTGTCGTCTAAATTTACCTTTCCTATTCTCTCACCTCTTTTCCTATTGCTCTACATTCCAATACATTTCTTCAACTTTGTCTATTAACCTTGCGTTAAATTTTTTCATTTCTGCAAATCACTCTCTCTCTAGCTCTCTCTCTCACACACAAATGTGTATGAGATACGTGAAATTCATATTTTAAGGTCCATTTCCCAGGTGCTTTTTTGACATCTGCAATTTCCCTTTAAATTTTATCTTTTTCTTGGCTGTTTCTTTTTGTTAAGAATATTAACAACCAGGCCTCCCCTTGTGGCGCAGTGGTTGAGCGCTGGGAGGCAAAGCTACCTGCAGCCTCTGCAGCACTGGTTCAATCCCCGTCCACCGGCAAGGGTCCCACATGGCGCGCAGACCTTTCCTGCAGAGCCCGCTGCTCCCCACACAGTGTATTTTGTCAGTCTGCCTGTTCTGTTCCCCACTCTGGCTCTGTTGAATTCTCACACCCTCTCGCACTTCTGACTATACACAGTGCTTGTATAAATAAAATAAATCTTAAAAAAAAATATTAACAACAGTTTTAATTTTTTCTTCTCCCTGAAAAAACTTTTTACCCAAGTTATTTTTTTTTCTGTTAAGTTTTAGCCTTCCATACTAGATGCTTTCTTCCATATATCTGGGTTGTTTGCTCTTATTTAGGAATGGGCCCAAAAAAAAAAAAAGGCAGCTCATATACATATGTTGAGCTTAACTGTGGTCATCACTTTATAATGATCTGACTGGGGCCATTCGTGAAATCCCCAACGAAAGTGTGTTTATTCCAGGCCTTTTTGCTTCAGCTCCTCAGATTCCCTAGAGAAGATACTCCTAATCTCTTACCTGTAAGATACAAGTCTGACTAGAGAACACAATGTTTACTATCTCTAATTTTCACCTAATCTTCCTGATCTTAACATAGTACCCTTGCCCTCAATGAATCCTGGTGTGCCCTAACACAGACATTGTTTTTAAAGGATAAAGCTGGGGAATAGGAAAACAGCTAAGCAGCTCTAGTGTGGCATTATGCAACAGAATTTCAAGCAATCTTCCTGTTTTTAGCCTCCCCTTCAGCTCCATACTGCCAAACATAACTGAAGCACAAATTCCTGACTTAAAGGCAGTTGCGTAATAAAAATCAGTTTCTTTTTTGGCTTTCTCAAAGGAGCTTACAATTTAGGTTTCATGGGTCTGCTAAAGCAGTTACCACTTTCCAGAATTTTGCATTCTCCAATTCCTTATCCTAAGAGGGTTTTGCCTCTTTCTTAACAAACAAAAACCAAAAACCAGAACACTGTCATTTTATTAGGATTTTGGGAGGATGCAGAGCTAATGTGTTTACTCAGTCCACCACCTTTAATTTGAAGTCTACATTTATTCATATATACATTAATAAGATACAGACTTGTCCGGTATATTTAATCATTCAAAATGTCACTACTACATAACTAATATACACAATAGTCATTCCCCCACATGAAAAATGAAGGCTTATCTTAAACTGGATAAAACAATGTTTTGTATTTATAATTTTATAAATACAGACATGCTGTTATCTAGATAACAAGCTTTCTTTTTCCACTTTTCTATTGCTTTTCAAAATTCAGAAAATAGGTCAATCAAAATGTGTTTTAGACACACTCGTGTTTTCTTTATTAAAATAAAATCAAAGCTTGCTTCAAATTTTTCAGTTGCCCTAATGAGCAAGGAATCAATAAAAACTGAGTTAAAACTAAATGGCTATTTAGCACTAAGCAATACATCAGAGTCTACTTTAAAATATATAGATATTTCAAAAGTCTGTATTTCCTATCTGTGCTGTATTCAGGAAACATGGTCACAAAGGGTTGGCAGCCGAGGGGCCCAATCTGACCCACCACTAGTTTTTATAAAGTCTTACAGGAATATAGCCATGCTTATTCATTCACATATCATCTGTGGCTGCTTTCCAGCTACAATGACAGAGCATAGTAGCTGTGACATATAAGTTTATGGCTCACAAATTCTGAAATATTTACCATTTGGCTCTTTACAGAGTTTGCTGATCCCGATTCTAGTTTATGTAATAAAAATGTCTTTGAACATTTTCCAGTTTGTAGTAAATAAAATTAAATAAAAGCATATTTTACTCTAGAAATACCTTTCCAAAATTTTTCCTATAATAAACTGAAAATACTTGAAAAGTGTAGTCAAAGAAATGCTTCTTTTTTCAAGTCCTCAGAAAAGTTCAGACTTGCATATACTGCATCGTAGCACAACTAACTAAACTTCACGTCCCCCAAATAAAAAACTGCTTTCTCATCTCCCCTCCATTCTCTGAGCTATATTCCCTTTACTCCAACTGGAAAGAATGCTGGTTTCTGGGTCAAGCAGTATTTTCCTCTTTTCTTTTTTCTCTGTTGTCGTTTCTTTAACTAGTTTCCTTTCTGAAACAAGTCTTCAGCTTAAATTGTCTTATCTTATTGTTAAAGAAGCACATTCAAATTGAGAAAATAACTCAAAGCTATAAAGAATAGAATAAAAGAGGAAAAGGAGTAAAATTACCCAAGAAATTAGGAGTATCTATGTACAGTCAAATACTTTATTCCTCTAGCCACACAATATTAAGAAATTTTTAACCTTGGAAAAAGCCTATGACAATTATACCTGTGAAGTTATTTTCTCATTCAGGAGTAACTTTACACAAAACAGAGAGAAATAACAGGCAAAAAAATTCTGGTGCCTAAAATAAGACAAATTTACATTTTTGCTTGAATACATGAATACCTAAGAATGAATACCTGGAAAAGGAAACCATAACTCACAAATAAGAAATCATAAATGCATAAGAGTGAAGATGAACTTATTTTGATAGAGGTTTTTAAAGAATTACAAAGAGCAACTATTTCTTTTTATTATTAATTACTGTCTTAAATTCTCTATTTTAAAAAGGTATTCATTGGATATAGGGGCACATTATACTATTCTTTCCAATGTTGCATAATCACTGAAATTTTCCATGATACATCTTTTTAAAGATGTATGAATAGAAACTGAAATTTATTTAATGGTTAAAAACAAGTCATTGTTTTTATTCACTTATCAGAAGAAAGAAGGTCTGTGAAGAGAAATATAAACGTTTTAGACCTAGAGGAATTCACCTAACTATCCAAAAGTTGCCTCAGAGTAGGGAACACATAAAGAACTTAAAATTCATACTGAAGAACACTTTCAAAAATAAATTCTTTAAATTCATAGTATAACAGTTTGAAATAAGTTTTAACAAAATTCAGAATTCTTTTAAAAAATTTTAAAGTATAACCACTTTAACAGACTGTCATATACAAATTATTCTCTGAACTCTACTCCCATTTTTATAGCAAGAAGTTCTACAAATTTCAATCTTTAATTTTTTATTAGAAACATTTCTGTTTGTTTTTTAAAACAAGTATATACCTTAGAGGTAGCACTTCCAAACTACAGTGAGTTGTAATTTTAAGTCCAGGAGTTCAATGCCTACCAAATACTTCCTCATTACGATCTAATTAAGATCGTAGAAAAATATAATACTAGGGGAAAAAACTGCTTGGATTTATTCATACCTCTTTCTTCCTCATGTTTTTTGGCAGATGCACTTTTAGGTCTTCCTCTTCCTCGTCTGATATGATCTGAATGGCTGTTACTTCGAGACCTCTTTCTGTTTTCTAAATCTTTATTTACTGTAGAATTTATCTTCTCTCGCCTAACTCTCTCTGTTCGCCTCCTCTTGGCCTCATGCTTGTTTTCTGTATGGATGAATAAAAATGATGTTTTAGGGCTTAGCAAGAACTGTTTGCCCAAGTTCTTACTATCTTCCTTTTCCTCTCTAAATTGCACTAGAATTTGCTGCCTGGCATATTTTATAAGACTACAACCATAACATCTTATGCCCCCCACACCCACATGGGGAAAAAAAATTTACACATGAGGTAGGAGGAATTTTACAAGAAGACAAGTTTCCTTTAGCTGTCTTCTTTAATTTCAGACCCTGGAAGTTCACAGAACTTCACAACAACCTTTCTGCCTTTATTCCTCTTCTCTGCTTCCAAATAAAAAGTAGTGACATTAGAAAAGGAAAAAAAAAAATTCCCCTGCCCAAATTACAGATTAAAATAAGTCAAATATGCAGAAACAAAACTGATCTTAGTCATAACTTATTAAGGTAACCAATAAAAAGTAAGCAAAAAACATCCATACAAAATATAATAATACTAAGGAAGTAGTTTTCACTTTAGTCACAGATGAGTCATTTCTGACATTGTAAGAACATGCAGATTCCTATATGGAATAACAATAGAGGCACTTTACTCAATGTGGAAATTTAATGATGAAAGCCATCCCTTTCAGTTCAAAGAAATCAAAACATTGAATAAGACAAACAGCAAATTATGTAAAAAACAAAAACTTGCTTTAATACATACCTGAACTCAAAAATAAGAAAGAGAATTCCCTAATTGTCTAAAACACACTGGTAAAGGGGCAAAACACTAAGAAAATCACATCCCACTATTACTAAAGGAGACAAGTTAAAAGATTGTAAAATAAGGGTGCTTAACAGGCTATTATAAATTTTTTTTAAGTAAAATAATATTAGTTATTTCCAAATACCATTCTCATTGGAGTATTACTTAATTTCAGGTCTCAGGTGAAACATAAAGCAGAGGGAAGAACATTTAATTATTCCAGATGACAAGAAAGTTATCACAGACAACCTAGGTCTAGTTAAAAGTGACAAGGACTAACTTGAAAAGGCTCCCACAGATCATTATACAATATGGGCATCAATTAAAAATAACTAAGAGGTGGGTCTTCCCGGTGGTGCAGCGGTTGAGCGCTGGGTTGCGAAGTTGCCCGCAGCCTCTGCAGCGCCGGTTCAATCCCTAGCCACCGGGTGAGGGTCCCACATGGCATGCAGACCTCCCCTGCCACCCGCTGCTCCCCTCAGCTGTGTACTTCAGTCCTTGTGCCTGTTCTGTTCCCCGCTCTGGCTCTGGTGAATTCTCTCACCCTCCCGTACTTCTGACTGTACCCAGTGCTTGTATAAATAAATAAATAAATCTTAAAAAAAAAATAAATAACTAAGAGGTTGAAATGTCAAATATACTTAAAACCACAAGAACATGGCATTAAATACAAAAATTAGAGCAAAAACTACTTGACTATCATAGGAAGATTATAAAGAACTCACTATTTTGAAAACCGAAGAAAACAATAAAGCATGTACCCTGTCTTTTCTATTCAAGCTGTACCACTCACTGGTAACCAAAGGACAGGTGAGGAGTACCACCATTTTCAACTTGCAGTAATCTAGTTAAGTGCTGAAAAGCAATAGCTGTGAACAACACAAAAACAGATAAGCACACATCTTGAGACTCCTGATAGAGGAACACCTACTTATTATTAAGAGGTCTGGTTAAAAAATAATAATAATAATAATATCACCAAGCCTTTGTGTTTTTGGTTTTTTTTAAGATTTATTTATTTATTTATACAAGCACTGGGTACAGTCAGAAGCACAGGAGGGTGAGAGAATTCACCAGAGCCAGAGCAGGGAGCAGAACAGGCAGAAGGACCGAAGTACACTGCTGAGGGGAGCAGCGGGTAGCAGGAGAGGTCTGCGCGCCATGTGGGACCCTCCTTCGGTGGCCGGGGAACAGCCAGGGATTGAACCGGCGCTGCAGAGGCTGCGAGCAGCTTCGCAACCCAGTGCTAAACCACTGCACCACCGGGGAGGCCCTCACCAAGCCTTTGGATCCAAAGTCCAACTTACAGGAAAAACAGAAGTCATTCAAGAAATGTGTTAACCTACACCATGTGACACAAACAACACATTCAAAAGGACACATGATACAGATTCTTTCAATATATAATTTGCAAGGAGAAAAAAGACATAAAAAGAGCTAAACATGCAAAATGCATATCCAAAATATTCAGTTAAGTTCTATACATATGCAATATGTGTGGACCTTATCTGGAATCTGCTTTAAAAATTTTTAAGACCATTTACAAGAAACCTGAAATTTTCAACACCAGCTAGATATTCGATGTCACAGAAACGTTGATAAATTTTTATTGTACTTATGTTTTTTTTAAAGATTTATTTATTTATGCATACCAGAGCTAGGGTACAGGCCAGGGATGCGGGGGAGAGGGGGAGAGGATCCACCAGAGACAGAGTGGGGAACAGAACAGGCAGATTGACTGAAATACACTGCTGAGGGGAGCAGTGGGTGAGACAGGAGAGGTCTGCTGCGCCATGTGGGTTGCTCCCTGGACAGCCAGGGATTGAACTCATGCTGCAGAGGCTGCGGACTGCTTCACAGTGCGGTGCTTAATCCCTTGTGCCACCAGGGAGGCCCCGTGCTTATGTTTTTAAAAGTTTATCTGCATGTGCATAAAAGTAACATGCAAGGGAAGGGGTAGATGTTGGTGGGTGTGGATGGGGCAGTGTATGCTTAGAATTTCTTTAAAAAATAGTTTACAGGTTTAGTGACAGGTAAAGCTTTTTATAGTATGTATGCCTTTAACACTCAATTTAGGTTTGTTCCTCCCGCTACCCATCCACCTCTGCAAATTTCTCACTAGCCAAAGTTCTCAAAAAGGTGTTCTATAGGTTCTGTCTTTAATTTCTCACCTCCCATTCACTTATCAATCCACTCCAAAATAGTTCTCAACCCAATGAAATTGATCATGAAGACAAAAACTTATCAAATTCTATAAATACTTTTTAATCATCTTAATACTATCTCAAAAACTCAACAAAGATGATCACTCTTATTCTTTCTTCTTCCCTTGATTTTCAGACTCCAGGTTTCCCCCCATTCCTCGTTATTTTCCTTTGTTGTCTTTTCCTCCAGGTTCTTCCCCAATATCCAATACTAAAAGCAGCACCAAGGCTGTCCAGAGCCCTCCTCTTCCTTACACTCTGCCTAAGTAATTCATACACCCAAAACATTAAGCACTACTATTATAATGGCTCCACAATTTATACTTTCAGCTCTAACCTCTTCCCAAAGCTCCAGACTGCCTTTCAGCTTTACTTAAATGTCTCATAAGTATTTCAAATGTACCAAAAATAACTCAACTTTAACTCCTCCAAATCTGTTCCTCCTCCAACTTTCATCACTTTAGTAAATATCATCAAGCAGATACACAAGTCAAATAACTTGCAGTCATTTGTGACTCATCTTGCTTCTTATTCATCCCAAAGGTTCAGATACTCCTTGTAAAACATACCCACAATTTCTTCGTTTCTCCTACCTCTATGGTCATCACCCAAACCAAATATATTCCCTACAGTTGTTAATATTATCTTTTTTAAAAACTCTAATTATATAGTTCCCATCTAAAATCTTTCATCAACTTCTCACTGTATTTAGAATAAAATCAAAATTCCATATAAAGCCAACAATTCCCTGTAAATCCCAACACTTGCCTCTTTCTCCAATCTCATACAACTAGCCACTTTGTTCATTACACTCCAGACACGACTTTCTTTTAACAAAACAAGTTCCTTCCTCCTGTGAGTCTTCCCAAAGCTCTTCATAAAGGGTAGCTTTATTTCCTTTGGATGACAATTTATAAGTCACCCCACTTTGAGTCTCCCAGCCCAAGCTACTATCATAATCTACTATTACTACTATAATCTTTCTTTACTTGTATGTGCAATATCTCCCCCATCAAAATATAAGTTTTTATACCCAGAACATTACTTACACATATTCACATATACATACACACATAGTACTGAATAAATAAAACCTGAGTGCATTTACCTTGTCACGTCTCAAAATCCCAGTGAAATACAAATAAACACGGGTAAAAGGTAAAGGGAAAAAGGAAAATAAATTTGCAGTATTGGAAACAAGGAAAGAATTTCTGCAATAGAATTTCTGTAATCTGTCAAGCTGACAGATTAATTAGGAAACCAGAATAGAAAAAACTATAATCCAAAAGAGGAATAAGAAATGACTCCTTCAGATGGGAGAGCAGTTCTTCCCAAAGATCCTGTTAGGCCACAGGGGGATTCTCAGAATAACTATAGTTCTACTACAGAACTCTTAGGCCTCTGTATACAAAGCAATTGACATAAGAAAAGCTCTTAGGAATCAAGCAATGTTCAAGAGAACTTTAAATCTCTCCAACATAGAACAACCAAACAAAGGCAACTCCCTCATAAGAATGAAATACTGTATTCACATTCTGCCCCAGAATGAAGCCTTCCTTATTATGGCAATCTTGAAATTCAACAGCTTTTCTGGCTCACCTAATTTACATTTAAAAGCCTGCTAATAAGCCCCTCCCAATTATACACTAAAGAGATCTGTCATAAAATAAGACCTTTAAAACAATGTAGGGTATTAATTCAAGTTATGTGCACTGGCAAACCAAGTCTGTCATTTACAAGTATAAACAGTCAATTAAGAATTACCAGGTATTTGAGAAAAATAAAAAGCATTAGAGAAGCAGCAAGATAAAACAGGAGGAATAAAGGTAGTTCAAGAAACAGAAACAAAATCTTAGATTTGATTATAAAATGAAAATAAGATTCTTTTGCAGAAACAGAAAACTCTATCCTAAAATTTGAATGGAATCTAAAGGAACACCCAAGCAGCAAAAACAATATGGGGAGGGGGGAACCCACACAGTAGAAAGGCTCACATTTCTTGATTTTTTTAAACCTTCTCAGAAAGCTACAATAATAAAGTATGGTGCTGACATACAAACCAATAGAATAAACTATAGGTCAGAAATAAATTCCTAAATACACAGTCAAATGATTTTCAGGAACAATGCTAGGATGATTAAAGAAGGAAAGGACAGTGTTTGAAACAAATGGTACTGGAAAAACTGGATAACCCTCATACAAAAAAAATTATGTTGGATGCTTATTTTACACAATATCCCAAAATTAACTCAAATGGATTGAATATCTAAATGTAGCAGCTAAAAGTATAAAATGCTTAGTGAAAAAAAAAATCAGGAAAAGTTTCATGACATTGGATTTTGCAATGATTTCTTGGGTATGACAAAAGAGTAAGCAATGAAAGAAAAAAGACAACTTGGACTTCAACAAAATTAAAAAATCTTTTGTGCATTAAACAAAGTAAAAAGGCTACTCATGGAAAGAAAAAATATTTCCAAAGCATGGACCAGATAAGGGGAAATGGTATGTAAGAAAAAGTGGAATTATTCCGGCAGTGCAATGAAAAACCATCTTAGTATCACAGGTATGCAGAAGACCTAAAATCAGTTTGTCGTAATTAGAAGTCAGAGGGATTCTACTTTTAAAAAGTCTTATATGAATAGAAATAATGCTGTATAAGCCATATGATAAAGAATCTAAGTGTAAAGGCACAGATGAAGGTTCATATTCTTTACAACAAAAGGCAAAATAAAAAATATATAAAAGCCATGAACGTATAATAATTTTAAAGTGATTAGCATGTAAGAAAATGCTTTCTGGGAAAACTCATCCAAACCTTCACTGTGCAGTAATTAAAAGTTGAGAATCTCTTACTGCTTGAATTAATGTTCAATCACTTTGGGATTATTAAAGGCACTGGTAATAATCATTTCTCCATCTTCCCTCCTTAACTAAAAGTGATTATAGGTCATTCATGGATGTCTTTGCTTATTTATCAGTCTTTGCCAGTTAATTTGCTTTAGGGAATAGCATGAAAACATAAGTTTAATTTTTCATGCATTTTATCCTTCCTTTAATTAAAAAAAAGAGGGCATTGCTATTTGACTGAGCTTAACCTTAAGTTTGTACACACTGAGAAATATACACTTAAGAATAAGTGTACACTTTTAATCTTTTAAATCTCTTTTCCTACCTCTAGAAGTCTTTTATGAAGTCATTTAATTTAAAATTTACATTTGCTTCTAGCTTCTATAATTAAAATTTTTTTAAGGAAAACAGTTATTAAAGCAAAATGGAACCCTTGATGTCACTACACTAGAAACACCCATCCAGAAAAAACAAATTTAAAGATTTGAAGCAAAACGAGTTTGTTCTCACCCAAAATTAACTTCTTTCAGTATTTAGTGACTGATCAACTATTTGAACAGATTACAAAGTAATCAAATATTTGAATAGATAACTACTACAATGGTAGTTATCTATGTACTATGGTCCATAGTACAGATACTTTCAATTTCAGGAAATGAAATTATTTCCTTTAACCTCCATTAAAAAAAAATTTCTTCAATGGAGAGCTGTGTGGAGATTTCTGGACCTACTAAACATAGAGCTTCCATATGACCCAGCAATTCCACTCCTAGGTATTTACCCAAAGGACACAGAAACATCAATTCCAAAGAACACCTGCACCCCTATGTTTATAGCAGCACTATTTACAATAGCTAAGCTTTGGAAACAACCCAAATGCCCAAAAATAGATGACTGGATCAAGAAGATGTGGTACATATATACCATGGAATATTACTCAGCATTCAAAAAAGATAAACACATGCAATTTGCAGCAACATGGATGGCGCTGGAAGGGATCATGCTCAGCGAAATAAGCCAAAAAGAAAAAGAAAAATACCGGATGGTCTCACTCATAGCAGGAATCTAGAAAACTTAAATAAGGGATCAGGAAAAAGAATAACTATAAGAAAGTGAAAATCAAAATCAACAATAAACTATGAACCAGAGAAACTTTTTGGGGGGTGGGGGCCGGGAGGGGAGGGATTGGGGTCAGAATGGGGCATGTGCAGTTGTATGGAGGAATATAAAAATAAAATTTATTATTTAATAAAAAAAAATAAAAAAATAAAAATAAAATAAAATAAAATAAATAAAATGTGAAAAAGAAAAAAAAAATTTCTTCAAAGTGACATTTTAAGACAATCTCAGGGCTACTTTTTAAATGATGTCAAGCATTCAATTTAGCATTTAGAAATGAAATCCTACATGAATGAGGCAGCTAATTTTTTAAAATGTATTTTCATTTAATACCCACTTTCCAGAAAGGATAAAAGAAACAAAACATACCTAATTCATCTAGAAAGATGTCAAAGCATAAATTAATTGCCATGAGGTTCTATGTATGCATACAAAACACTAAGCAGTTTCAATTGTTAGGCATCTCTTCCACTCACCAAAATTAATTTTAAACTCGTAAAAGCCCTGTACTTTGCATACTATTTTGTTTACTCATCTATCTTTTCAGCTACACAAAGTTCTATGTAGTTCTAGTATCCTATGTCTTTATTTCTATTTTGTATGTTATAAAGATATAGAGATGACTGAAAAATGTGAGTTTTGAACAACTGAACCCTAGATAAATCCATCTGACCAGATTATTTTCTTTCTGCATGTCACAAAGTTACAATAATTAAAGATGTTTCAACTCACTGATATTTTAAATTTTTTCTTTTATAATAACTATGAGCTTTAAAAATGGTTCTTTTCTTTTAATGTTTAATTACGCAAGTAAGTCTTGATCTCTCTTTGTTATCTAGTGACCTACCCATTTATGTATTTACTATTAGCATTATATTTAGAGATCATTTTTGGAATCTTAAAAACAAATGAGTTCATGCTAAAGGTATGTTGTACTTCTTTCTCAAATTAGCAGTGATTAAGAGATTTTTCCATGGAAATACATAAATATGTACATCATTCTTTCTAATTAGCACATACTGTTCCCTATAAGATGAACCCAACTAATATGGTAAGGGAATGGTTAACAAGTTTTTGTTATTATAAGCAGTTGTCTTGAAAATCCTAGTAGGGGGGCCTCCCCTTGGGGCAGCTGAGCGCTGGGTTGCGGAAGCTGCCCACAGCCTCTGCAGCGCCAGTTCAATCCCCAGCTGCTCCCCAGCAGCTCCCCGGCCACCGGAGGAGGGTCCCACATAGCACGCAGACCTCTCCTGCCGCCCACTGCCCCCCTCAGCAGTGTATCATCAGTCTGCCTGTTCTGTTCCCCACTCTGGTGAATTCTCTCACCCTCCCGCGTTTCTGACTGTACCCAGTGCTTGTATAAATAAATAAATAAATCTTTTAAAAAAAAATAATAAAACTCAAATGTTCTAGATCTCATTGACAACATTAAAACTTTTGATAAATTGTGGAGATTTAAGAAATTACACTATTCTCAATTCCCTATACATTACAGAATTATCTGAGAGAAATCTTCCTTCTAAGAAATTTAAGGGCCTGCAGCCTCTGCAGCATGAGCTGGCCAAGGAGCTACCCACATGGCACAGCAGACTTCTCCTGTCTTGCCCACTGCTCCCCTCAGCAGCGTATTTCAGTCAATCTGCCTGTTCTGTTCCCCGCTGTCTCTGGTGAATCCTTTCAACCTCCATTCCTCTGGCCTGTACCCCAGTTTTTGTATGCA
This sequence comes from Talpa occidentalis, assembly GCF_014898055.3. NCBI lineage: Eukaryota > Metazoa > Chordata > Mammalia > Eulipotyphla > Talpidae > Talpa > Talpa occidentalis. Next base: position 23,657,667 of record NW_023601754.1, on the reverse strand, counting down.
TAAATAAATTCTTTAAAAAAAATCACTTATAATAAAAAAGAAATCTAATTATACAAATATTTATTTAGTTTGTTAGAAATTTTCATTTGTACTTCATCTGTATTTCAGTCCTCTAAAGTTGGTTCTATAAATCTCACACACAAGTAAACAGCAGTTGCTCATGGCAGTTAACTAACTTGTTAGACAGTGACAGATACATGCTACTTCTTCCAACTATCAAGCCTGCACGCTACCACACTGTGTTCCAAGCTTTGAATACTCTTAATGTTTTTCCTTAAAACCCTTAATTCCTTTGGTACATTTATCTTTGTTTTCAAATCTGTTTCATTTGTTGGTTCTTCTTTCTCCTCCCTGGGATTTCTAGGCTTCAATGTTTCATTTTCACATTAAGGTCACAAGGCCATTCTTAGTCAACAACAGAACCTTAGGAAATTCCAAAAGTAAAATAAAGAGAACTGCTTCTCACAGCTGACCTCTCTCTTCAGTTCACCTGACATGCTTACCAACTTCCATGCTTCAAGGTTCAGCAGAGTTCAGTCCTTACATTCCTTCCTCTTCCTATTCTACAAACTACCATCAATTGGCTGATGATTCAAAAACTTTATCTCCAGCCAAACTACTCTGTGAGCTTCAGTCTGGATGTTCAATTGGGGGGAAAGAATCCACATGGATATTTCACAAATATATCCAAAACTAAAACTTCTTTATGCTTCTCTCAAAACTGCCTTCTCTTTCATATTCACTTTCCAGCCAGTAATTCAAGTTGGAAATCTTGGAGTGATTCTAAATTCTCCCCTGCACTTCGAATGACTCTGATTCTTTAAATACTTAAAGCATCTGTCCCTCCTCTCCATCCTCACTAGGTTTCCTTTTTTCCTCACCTGAATCACTGGTATATAGAAAGGACTCAAAAAATATTTGTTGAATGAATACATACATACATACATACATACATACATACATGCATGCATTCATATATACACCTGTCCCATGGACCATGTCTTACTCATTTTGAAGTTTTAGAACTGAGTTGACATTCCATTGCAGCATTATCTACTAAATGAATTATTCAGGGCTCCCAGAACTAATTAACACTCTTAGAAAATAAGACCCTGATTTCATTTTTAACAAGCTCTCTAGATGACTCCTATAAACCAATCCAACAACAGTCTTTAAGAATCAATGAATTAAGTCCATGTCAAGATGGAAGGGAGGCAAACTCTGTGGCAGAAATGGAATTAAACAACTTTCTTGCCACTTCTATACAGACATAGGATAAACAGACCTCTCACAGATAGAAATAATTCTTGAAATCATCTACTGCCATAACCATTCTTTGTCTAACTTGGCATTCTTACAGTTGACCTACTGCAATAGCCCACTTCTACCTTGCACCACCACAAACTACTCTCTTGGAATAACCAGTATGATCTTTCTAAAAGCAAATCAGAGCTTGCCACCTTCCCCTCAGCCCCATCCCACATCCAAGGATGGTTTCTCCTCAGAAAAATCAAACTTGTTACTCAAGTCCTGCATAATCTGGTCCCGACCTATTCTTCTGACCTGATCTCCCTTCTCTCCTGCTCCTACCATCTATACTGCAACCACATTAGCCTTTATGTTTCTAAATTACACTAAATTTTTTCCAATATTAAAATTTGTGTTTGTTTCACCTGTCAGGAATGTTCTCCCAGATCTTATCATGGCTAGCCCATTCTTCCTACTCAGTTTCAGTTTAAATGGGACCTTTCAGAGAAGCCTCTTCTAACCACTTAATCATAAGTAGCCTTAAGTCACACATTAGGACAGCACTTCCTACAAGGCATTTATTAAAAGCTCATATTCTCCTATTTGTTTACTGCCTATCTCCTGCCCATGAGAATGCAAAATCCATGATAGTAATGAACCTGCTTTGACAACAGAGTCATTCATTATTTTATGCCCAGGCCTTAGAACAGTATCTACAGATACTCAATATATATCTGCAATCAGTCAATCAATCACATGTGGGGATCACAACTACATGAAGCTCTGATTTTATCAAAGAATAACAATATCTCATCTCTTTATAAATAGATCCACTGAATAAATCTAATCTGTTTCCTTTCATAGAAAAGTAACTAAAATTCAAACAAAATTGTCTTTTTAGGGACTCAGAGAATTGTGATATGTCTAAATTGTATATGTCTAAAAATTTTATTCACAGCAAAATTAAGTTATAGTTTTCTAGTCACTAGTTTAAAAAATAAAAGCAAAACTTTAAAGTCACAAATTTTACCAGCAGGGCCTCCCCTGGTGGCGTAGCAGTTGAGCGCTGGGCTGCGAAGCTGCCCGCAGCCTCTGCAGCTCCGGTTCAATCCATCCCCCCACCCCCTCCACCCCCCACAGGTGAGAGCCCCACATGATGCAACAGACCTCTCCTGCCGCTCCTCTCAGCAGTGTATTGCTCCTCTCAGCAGTGTATTTCGTCAGTCTGCCTGTTCTGTTCCCCGCTCGGGTGAACTCTCTCACCCTCCCGCGCTTCTGACTGTACCCAGTGTTTGTATAAATAAATAAATAAATAAATCTTTATAAAAAAAGTAATAATCTGTTGAAATATTTAAAAAAATTTTTTTTTTTACCAGCACTTCAGGTAAAAACCCCAAATATCCATTAACCAGTGAATGGATAAACAAATTGTAGCATCGAAGTAGCATACATGGTTGAAACTTAAGCTCATTAAAAATACCAGGTCAAAAAAAAAAGTATACAATGTATGATTCTATTTACATAAAGTTCTAGAACAGTGACAGAGAGCAGAACAGTGCTTGCGTAGAATGTGCTGTCAAGAGGAGAGAGTATAAAGGCAACTAGAAAATCTGGGGGAATGATGAATATGTGCATTATCTTGATTGTGGTGATTACTAGTGTAAGTATGACAAAACTTTCAAAATTGTACATTTTAAATATGTGCAACTTATTGACTATCAACTGTATCTTAATTAAACTTTTAAAAAAACCAAATCAGGTTATCCCCTTGCTAAAAATCTTTTAATGGCTCTCCATCCTTCAAAAAATAAAAAGCAGAAAATTTGTTACAAGCTTTATCAGCATTATAAGGTAGTTAACATTTACAGGGAATGAACAGGCTATAAACTGATTTCTAACAGGTAGTAAAAACCAAACACACACTTCAGGAGATTTTAATTTTCAATTTCAACAAACAATGCTAACATTAAATTAATGAATACCAACATATCGGAAAGCTAAAAATGTAGTAAAACTCACCTGTAGAAGGTGGTGATTTCTCTGGGTGTTTTGCATTTAAGAGTTTTCTGCTAATAAATATGTAACCACAGGGACATGATTTACATGCAACAGGAACCTACAGAAAAAAGAAAAATACATATATTATTACTTTTTTTATTATTAAACTTCTCAGTCTTTAGTCTCCTGAATTAAATAATTTGGAGGAATCAGAGTTAATTAAACCCCACCTCCTTGCAACAAATTATTTGAGATGTTGTTCTATACATCTTCACATCTTTCTAGCCCTTCATCACACCATGAATAAGGTACATGCATAATAAATATATGCTGATGTGAGTATCTAACTGAAAACTATAACAGGGTCAGAAACAGGAAAATATGTGCAAAAAAAGGTAACATGTCTTCAACTACTAGTTTAATAGTTTCTATAAGTTTATAAGTTTCTATAATAGTTTCTATAAATTATAAAAGGGAATATGGTCAAAAAGTCATTAAGGTGGAAGTGGGGGGAAAAAAATGGAGAAAAGGAAGATCTGCCAGACATTTCAAAAGGCAAAAGAACTGAAAATGATTCAGGGTTCTAACATGAGAGGGTAAGAAGCCAAATACCATTCAAAAAGAAGAGTAGTTTACAACAACAGTTTGAGGGGCAAGAATATAGCATAAAGAAAAGGAATGTAGGAGAAAGTAGGAGTTAAGATCTAGGATCTTATAGTTCCAGGAAGGACATTGCATGAAACATTTAAGTTCCTCAGACTTCTATTTCTGTATCTGCAAAGTGGTTCCTTTCTACATTTCAAATCTATATATTTTTTAAACCACACAATATTGAAAATCAATGAAAAAATAATTTTAGATTTACCCTCATAAATGTTTCAACATCAACCTTAATGATCCTTGGAATCGACATACTCACCAAAACCCAAAAAAATTAATCTCAACAAAAAGTACTGAAGAAATAATTACAGTCGGAAAACTGCAATTCCCTATGTAAGATAAATTCCATTTTCTCCTTGTTCTGCTTGTATAAAAGTTTAATTACAACTGTAAAGCTTTGTATTCATGTACATACAGAATGCTCGATATTCTAACACATAAATCTTGATCGAATTAAGATGAATTGCATTTTTGGCAGAATTCTTTCTTTGCATAAAAATACTGAGCAAAGAATCTCTAAGCTGTATAAGAAAAATAACAATGAATCCTATAAAAATAATCAAACTCCAGATATGTCTAACAGTTTGTTTTATTAAGAATGTGATAATACTCTTTCAAACCATGACAGAAAACACATTACATTTTTAATAGTGTAAAATCTGCCCAGAATAGATGTTTGTCATTTTTAAAATTTCACATCTTCACAGAAACCAAGCTCAAAAGTACTGACTCATTTCCTTTAAACTTAAAAAACATCATTAAAGGCATCCACAGTAATGTAAATTGTTTTAAATTAATGCTATCCGGAAAACACAGAAACGCCATGTTCTTATTCACCATACCCTGTGCTGCAAAGCAAGCATTTTCATCCAGTAACTGAAACTCAGTTTAAATTTAGATCTTCTTATGAACAAGAAAATTACATCAACCCATATCCACTATTAACAGACAGTGCTGTAGTCAGATAAGAAATGAACATTTGGCTAATTCAAATACTAATTCAATTGATAGGCTGACATTTATCCATTAAAGTGTTTTATGCTCAAGAAACATTCATGTGCTTGAGCTAATTCAGCCTAAAGTCCTTTTTAAAATGGAAAGTCCCTTCCCCCCACCAGCCAACCACCACACAACCCAGATCCTATAAAAAGAAGCATATTAATGTCATTAAGGTAAAATTTGGATTTTTAAACCACCTAAACTTCCTTCAAATTTTAGTTGCTATATCAAAGAAAACGGTAATGAAAGTTCAAATGTCACACTTTCAGAATTTTAAAGAGAAAAACAAAATGTCAAATTTTGTTTACTGGTGTTATTGTATATTAATTCATTCCTTGAAAAGTATGTTTATATTGTATGTTTTACAAGTAAGACAGATAAAAACAACTGCAAGAAACAAAATCCTGGTCCTGTATTGTTTCAACCAATTAAAAAAGGCTGAAAAATAGCTTCACTATAGAGAACACATTTATATTCTTTGCTGCTAAGAGAATCAAAGTTACCTATAAGTGGACTATTTTGTTATCTGTCACAACTTCTTATAAATGGGGAAAAAAGAAAAAGCTGCACTTATTTAAAAACTATGACAAACAGAAACATACACAAAACAGAAAACTTGCATGAATCTTACACACAAAATGGTTCAGTAATTCAGGTAGTGCATGTGAACCCCCTTGAAAATAAAAAGTATCATGGTTTAGATACCTTTTCAATACACTCATGTAAAGGGGATATTATAAACAATTGAAAATCTAATACTCTGCTGATCTCTACATGTTTTAAAAACTACACAACCTATTGGGTCAATCACCTGAAACTTTAAATTTTTCACATTTATGTTTATGAAATATATCTACAGTCTATTTTTTAGAATTTTAGAATCACAACAGTATTCTGAAGTATTTTAAGTGGCTTTCTGGACTAAATTTTTTTTTTCATAACTACAAAAAGTCTATACTCTCAATTAGAAAACTAAAATGACTTATTTTCTTCAATTCAATTACTTTTAGTAAAATATTAACCAAAGGTTTTTATTAGTCCTCATGTAAATTATATTCTCTGAAATATTTAGAGGAAAAAAACCATTTAAATGATGTAGTAGTTTGCTAAAAACTGAATTGTATGTCCTCACCTGCCTAATTCAAATGCTTAAGCCCAAACTACCAATATGATAGTATCTGAAGAAGAGATAATGAGGTCCTGAGAATGGGGTCATCATAATGGGACACTCTCTGCCTCTCCTGGACTTCGAGCTACCAGAATTGAGAGACAATAAATTACAGTACTGTTATTTGAGTCACCCAATCTATGGCATTTTGTTTGGGGGGAGGGGCGGCAGGAGGAGTTGGAGTTGTGAATCTTTCTAAATTTAATATTGGTCACATTTTGTTGAACTGTTTACAGGGACTCCAACAAGTTTACTACCCTTTCCTTTTCCTTTAACCAGGATATTAAAAACAGGTTATTTTCCCCAAAAGGTTGCTTTATGCCAAGTAAAACAAGGTCAGGATTTGCAATAACTTGTGCCCTAGAGAAACTGGAACGCACAATGCATACCATGTAAACTTTATACTAAGGCACAATTAATCGCAACAAATGGAAATGACTTAACTATTGAAATAATCTGCAAAGAAACTAATACCGCAAAGTACAATTTTGTCAGAATTTCAAAAATTCAGTTTAACTGTAAGAAAGGAAGTTTAACACTTTACTTTGGGAAACAGGATTAAATAGTTTTCATACTGCAAACTCAATAAACGCCGAAGATCAACAAGCTGTACTCTATCTTCCTCTGATCAGCATTTCTACCACTGCTTATAAAAGATACTGAATAAAACATGTAACATTTTCTGTTACAAAATTTGATCACCGTACGAGACTGCGCTTTAAGAGTGCACTAAAATCAGCTCATTAAAGTCTCCAGCCATTTCAAATTAGTCTTGATTTTTAAAAAGTGGGGGGAGGGAGGGCAGGAGGTAGTCATTTTGAAAAAATTCACTCAGTGGAAAAGGGAAAAAAAAAAAAACACCACCCATCTGCGTGTTGGCATGAAATAAGGGCCTTATGCGAATGGTTTTAATTGAGGGAGTTTTGACTCAATAGGATTATAAGACTTAGAGGAACGTTATTATGCTCTTAGAGAATAATGCATGCTTAAACTAAGGAACAGTAAAATGAGGTTTTTCAAAATTACACCTATGACACTATTAATTCCAGGTAGAAAGCGGGCATTCAAAATTCATGAAACCTCACATGTGCTTTTTAAAAGCTCTATTAGAAGAAACATGAAATTTATTACCGCCGCGGGGGGTGGGGGTGGGGGAGGGCGCATTAGGAGCGCCCAGAAGGGCTTAAATGAGGGCGTTATTCAATAACATTCCATTAAAAATACATATAAAGAAAAGGATTCACGATTATTATTGACGCAAAAAGATAATCGGGGGGGAGGGAATCTCAAAATTCACAGAAACTTAAAACCTTTATATTTTGGGCCTTTTTGCCACATTTAAGGATTCTCCAGGTCGGCCAGTTTGGGGCGGGGGGTCCACCGCACGCCTCTGAGCGGGAACAAAGCGAGCCGGCGGGGCGGGAGGGGTCTCCGAGGCCGGCCCGGGTCGGGACTCCGGGCCCCGCACCTCAGCGCGCCCGTCGGGGCCGGGGGCTGCGCGGGCCGCGCCGTCCACTCGGGCCGCCGCGCTCGGGCTCCCGCCGCCGCCCCCGGAGCCGCCGGGCCGGGCGGGGAGAGTCCGGACGGCGCGCCCGCAGCCGCCCCGCGCACGCCCCCTCCCGCCCGGCCGCCCCGCGCCCGGCTCCCCGCCGCCCGGGGGGCGCCCCTCGGCGCGGCCCGGCCGCTTCCGGGGCGCCCCGCGGCCGCCGACCCGGGCCCGCCCGCCCGCCGGGACCCCGGCCGGGCGGCCTCGACGGGCAACGGCCGCCCGCCCGGCCGCGAGCCCCGCCCGCCCCGCACGCCCGCGAGCCGGCCCCGGCGCCCACCTGTTGGTCGCACTCGGGGCAGGATTTGGTGGCCATCTTCACTTTCTTGGCTCGAGTTGCGGACATGCTCCTCTCTCCGCGGCGGCGGCGGCGGCCCGAGCCCCTCCCCTGGCGCCTCAGCCGCCCGGCCTCCGCCCGCCCGCCCCGTCCCGGTCCCCGTCCCGCCGGCCAGACCGAGGCGCTGGGGAGCGCGCGCGCGTGCGTGAGCCCGGCGGAGCCTGCGCGCCGGGGCGAGGGGGCGGGGCGCGGCGTGCGCGGGCGGCCGGCGCGGGCCTCGCGTGCGGGCGCGGCTCCCACGGCACCTCGCGGCCCGCGCCCCGCCGGCCCGCGCGCGCCCGACTCTCCCGCGAGGAGCCCGTCCGCGGGCGCGGCCTGACAATGGGCGCGCCCTCTCCCGCCCGCGGGCTGCCCGGGGGCGTGGCCTGGGCGGGACTCGGCGGTAACGGGCGTCGAACCCGGCCAACGAGTGCGCGGGCAGGCGGGCCGCGCCGTTGGGCACGCCCCCTCCCAGGGGAAGAGAAAGTGAGGGAAAAAGGAAAGTGCACAGTCCAGATCCTGGTATTTAATAAATTTCAGTAAGCGTGAGCAGGTCTCATCGTTGAGGAAATGTAATGTGATGCGCTGCCTGTATCTCAAGCCCGAAATTCGGGACTGCAAAATACAAAATTCGTTGGCCAATGTGACGAGGAGGAGGTGCCCGTCCTCAAAAAACCCGGCAGTGGTGTAGAAGGCTTACCACTTGATTTCAGCGATGGGAAGAACAGATTGACTCTTTACAGCATTGTATAAAAATTTAAAATCACCCTAACCTTTGACCAAGAATTCCCACCCCTAAAAATTTCCAGATATTCACTCTGCTCAGATCCATTTGTGCAAATATGTAGCACTTTGCAGAACTACTTGTCAGAGGAAAACAATAGCTTGTATTGGGGGAAAAAGATTGTATTGGGGGGAAAAAGATAGATACCAAATGAGATGATCTCCAAAATAGCATTAATTGGAAAAACAAGGTACAGGACACCTTATTTTTTATACAAAAATATACTTTGCTTGTATATAAAGAAACTGTAAAAGTTCCAGCGATAAGAGGCATAGTTTTCAATTCTATTGTAGTATGGACACTTTCAACAAAAAAGGAAAAAGGCTTGTACACTACTGAACCCATCGAACCCACTGGTGAGTTGGCAATCCTAGAAGGCTTTCTATTAGAGCTGCCTCCAAAGCTAAGAATGTCAGGTGGAGTTGCCCAGAGGTGAAGACCTAGCAGGCAAATAGGACCTTGTGAGCAAAGGCAGGGAAGTCAGCAGTTTGGTGTTGTGGGTACACTAAATGCAAGGTACAGTGTTAAGGCTGGAGAGGGGGGCCATATCCAACTCTACAGAGTTTTTACAACCACGGGATGAAATCTAGGCTTCATCCTGAGGGCAGTGGGTGAATCTAGGTTTTTAGTAGAGGAGTACTAACAGGATTAGATTTGAAAATGATTGGCCCAGCAAAATAACTCAGGTATCAGACCTGAGGCAGGGGGACAGGAAGCACAGTAAGGGAGAAAGGCAGAATTTTAAAACCATGAAGGCTCTTGAGAAGATATTTTGCTGGGGGTAAAGGAAGATAAGCAGGATGGCTCTCAAGTGCCTGCTGCAAAGGATTGGAGGAATTAGAAGTAACAAGAGGAAGACAGTACTCATTTTCCCCCTGAGATAATTGATACTGGTCATGAATCAGAACACAGGCCCTGCTATTCAGATTCTGAGGAATTTTCTAAAAGTTTCATTGGAATAGGTTCTTTTTCTAGAAATCCTCCCCCCCCAAAAAAAGTCCAGTTGTCTGGGGAGGGTATTAAAGAAGAGATCTTTAACAATGTGGCTTTTTAAAAAATGGTTAATGTGGCAGACATTGTCAGCTGAGGCAGACTCCATCCAAACACCCCGTACTCTCTAGTCACTGCTTCTAGCCACCTTCTAATGAAGAACTGCCATGTGGTGTTACCTCTGGTTAGTAAGATATAAACCAAAGTCTGCTGCAGATTGGAATTTTTGGAAAAGTTTTGCTTTCTGATAAAAATGGATAGATTCATGTAAAAAAAAGTCTTTTCACATTTTTTTCTTACTGTCTGGAACATGAACATGAAACTCTGAAACTACTGCATCCACCTTATGAAAATGAGACAAAGGGGTTATTGTTTTAGTGTTTATTGCTGTATAGCCAATTACCCCAAAGCTTAATGGCTTAAAATAACAAACATTATCTCTGTTTCTGTGGATCATGAATTAATGTATAGCTTTGTAGTCTTATCTGAGTGCTCAGCTAGGGGGGGGGATTTTTGGCAGGCCCCAGTTCCTCATCACATGGACTCTTCACAAAGCTGCCACACAATTTGGCAACTGGCTTCCCCTAGAATAAGTGATCCAAGAAAGAGCAAGAGAGAAGACAGAAGACAGAAACTACATTCTTTTATAATTTAATCTCAGAAGTGGCTACCCATAACTTTTATATCCTATTAGAATCAACTCACTAAATTTAACCAATACTCAATGAGAGGCAAAAATAACCAAGCAGCATTGGAAGCCATTCCAGAGACTGTTACCTCAGTTGCCATGTGTAAGATTGTGGTTCATCCACTAAGAATGATGAGCAGAGTGCTAAACTGCATGGGTCCCTTACAACAGTGTTGATTAGCTTGCCTCACTTGAGCCCTTATGCTATGAAACCAACAGTCATAAAATTAGAAAGACTAGTAACATCAAATATTAGTGAGAGGAGTTATAAATGGTATAATCACATTGGAAAAAGGTTTAGAAAAACAAATACACACATAATCTATGACCCAGTAATTCCAATCCTAGCTATTTATCCAAGAGAAATGAAGACCACAAAAATATTTGTACAAGAACATTCATGTTTTATTTATAATAGCCCCAAACTTGGGGAAAAAACACACAAAGCTCTATCAAATAGTTAAGTGGAAAAACTAATTGTGGTATAGTCACTTAATGGCATATTAATCACCTTATTTAAGGCACAAGTTGATACATGCAACAAAATGGATGAATCTCAAAAACAGTAAAAGATGACTTACATAAAAAAGGACATAGTCTATTGTATGATTCCATTTATATGCAGCTCTAGACAGGTAACACTTTGCTATGGTAGAAAAAACTGAGAGCAGTGTTTGTCTCTTGTGGGAGTATGGCTAGGGATAAAATACAACGGGGTATGAGGGCACTGATGGTAATAGTATCTTAACAGAGGTTTGTGTTACGGAACTATTTGAATATGTCAAAATATACTCAATGTTAGTACACTTAAGATTTGGGCATTTTATTGAATTAAAATTTTACCTCAATAAAAAGGTTAAGCAGATATTGAATTCTATATAATGGCATGTATGCAAAATATTTAGGGTAAATTATGCTAATGCCTGCAACTTACATTGAAAAGCATCCAAAAAAACAAAAAATGATCATGTGGCTAGATAAGTAACAAAGCAAGTATAGTAAAATATTAATGGTTCAATCTAGGTGGTTGATATGTAGGTAGTCACTGTAAAATTCTGGTATTTTTATAAGTATGAAAAAATTTATAAGTTATGGAAAACAGTTATTATTCAAGCCACTGTTCCTTTTCAATCATCTGCTATTAAAATACTCCTATTTACACTGATATCAAAAGTCTTCTACAAAATGGATGAAATTTACCCTAACACTTACTCATTTAACAAATATTTACTAAGTATATACTAGGTGTTGGACTTTGTACTTGTGATAGAAGTGTGATCTTGTGATCAAAACAGACAAAAGACCTATTGTGAATTTTATAATCTAGCAGAGAAAATAAATACTATCACACAAATATACAACTACTATGAACAATTTCAAGGGAACCACAGGAGTGCTCTAAGGTCATTGGCAGGGGGAACTGATCTAAGGTGGAGTGGGGCAATTGGGGAAGATTTCCTACAAGAAATGTAAATGAAGAGTAGTTAATGAGAAGTGGAGCAGCAAATAATTCAGATACAAAGAACACCATGGGCAAGTTAGCTGAGGTCAAAGGAAGTGAAATGAGGCTATTGTGGCTGAAGATAAAGAGAAAAACTCAATAGTTCTGAGGACAGGTGCTGAAAGAATCTACTTTTCACTAACTTTGCTTAAGATCTTTAAAGTGACTGTAGGAGTTCTAGCCTAACAAAAAGCAAACAGACTGGACTGAACTTTAAAAATAGACATTATGTACCTGATGAACCAAATGGCTTTTCAACACCATTTTTTATTTCCTTTTTGTAATTAATACTCAGCAAACTGCAGGGGAAGTGGAGGGATGGACTAACCAGTTTCTACCAAGAAGTCTTTAAAACTTTTAGGGCAATGGGAATGAGAGCATTGGAATGCTTGGCAGGTCTTTGTGTATATAAAATTTCTCATTTTTCTTGAAAATCCAACATAGCTCCTAAGTTAAAGGTGTAAACTTAGAACTGCAGTTCTACTTTTCCATGGAAGTGAGATGATTATCACAATGAAAATGTAATCATTTTGTGTTGATTCTGTTTATAACATTTACACTCAACATTTCCCAAAAAATCTGATTTTTTCAAAAAATACAAATAATTACCAAAATAAAGACAAAGAAGCTGAGTAGCTTAATTTTTGTCCTAAAAGCATTCTCCCCCCCTTGTTTTTTTCTTAGCTTTGAGATATATTTGACATATAACATTGTATAAGTTTAAGGTGTACAATGTGTTGATCTGATTATCTTCATGTAATACAAATGCACCACAGTGTTAGCTAACTTGGCCATCACGTCACTTTTATTATTTTTTGTGGTAAGAACATTTAAGGTCTACTTTCTTCATGACTTACAAGTATATCTTCAAATAAAATTTATTTTTTATAGTAAACCTAGGGATTCATAAATTAATTAAGAAATTTTAAAAGTCATACATCTTAAATTATCTTCACAAAAGCAGATTTCTTCTTCCCAGCTGGCCAATAAAGCACTAGTTCAGAAAGTATCACTGCAGAAAGGCCACAGGCTCAGAGTAACTTCAGAAGCCAGTGTTCTTTTACAGCTGGACACCCCTGCTGTAAGTACAAGCCAGGCCCCAGTCTCCCTGCACACTGCACTCAGCCCACAGGCTGCCCTGGGCACAGTGGGGCTTCCAGAGGTGCCCAAGGACTTCTCTGCCTTCTCTATTTTTTCCTCTCATAGCATTCACTAGTACTTATTGGGTATCTAGTTTGCACCTGTCCATCACATTAACTCTCAAACCCTGCAGGGTGATATCATGAGCTCAGGGATTGTATCAGTCATGAATCTTTCTTTAGCCAAAACAGAAAACCCAACTTAAAATGGCTTAAGTGAAAAGAATGACTAGTTCATTGATTACCAGAAATCAGTAAAGTTATACCAATTTTCAGTGACAGCTGGACCCCTGTGCTCATAAGAACCACAGAGCCTATTTCTGGTATTTGGGTTTATAAGTAGGGAAGATCACTAGACCAGTTCAATATCCTAGATCTGCTCCTTTTCCTGGCTCCTTTCACTGCTCCTATATGAGTTTTCTACCTACCCCCAAACTACTTATTTGTAAGGATATTCACTTTCTGTTTCAGACCAAAGTTTGACGTCCAGCTCCAAAAGTCTGGCAAAGGGTCTGAGACTTGGAGGGATGCCATAAAACAGCATATCATCACACTAAGAAACCATACAACGCTACTTTCTTTCACAATGGCCAAGCCAATGCCTTTGAAATATAGTCCTTCCTACACTTCTAGTTTTAGCGTTCTCACCCTGTCAATCTGAACTAAGTCCAAAATTTCACTGTTTTAGGAGAGTCCACAGAAAGGCTGGGGAAATTCCTTGACAAACCGAAAGATGGAGCAGTAAAATAAGCAAGACGAGGACATCCAGCCAAGGGAGTAAATGAGGCTAGAAGCATCCTACGCCCTCCTCACTAAGGCTTGTGTCATGTTACAGAGTTGCTTGTGTCCCAAGGAGAAGACTTTTTTTTTTTTTTTTTTCATTTGAAGTAAGCATCTCATATTCCTTAATCCTTAGGTTCAAGGTCAATTCTTTAGGGAATTTCTAGTCCATCTCCCTCCACCACTCCCTTACTTTCTCACTCCTCTCCCCCTGCCCCTCAAGCTTCCAGGTAAGATCCATTCCAGGATGTCTTTCACTTCTTACCTTCTAGGATTACTTCTCTCTCCTCTCCTTCATGGAATAGACACAACAGGCTGTCAGAAGGAGGCAGGAAGAGGATCATCCCAGTATCTTTACTCCTACTTAATCCCTGAATGCCATAATAAACTGCAATCTAGCCATAAAATCATGAAAAGGTCATTAATTTTTATCGCTGATAGGCCACCTAAATTTTTAAATATATAAATGGAATGGAAAACATGAAAGAAGGGATTGGCTCTGCGTGACAGAATCAGTATTATCCAAAGTCATCATTGAGCTATGTCTACTGTGTGCATGGCTTTTGGTGTTAGAAACATGCTTTTTTTTTAGCATTTTTTTTTCTGAGCCTTTGATGAGGTTGCTCATTTTCCTAGAACCCTCTTTACCCAGATCTTTGCATGGCTCGCCCCTTAGCATCTTTTACACACACATACACACACTGAGTTGTGACAATCCTCCATTGACGAAGGCCCAAAATCAGGAGCAGCTTGTAATTTCCCAACATCTGACATGGCAGTTCCCTTTCAGTCTTCATGTTCTGCCAGACTCAGGAGGTATCAGGTTGAACTACATGAAATTACCTTTTTGTTGGTCAAAGTGAAAATGTTATATTCTTGAAAAAAGTTTTGATCACCCAAAATATGCATTGTTGCCTTGACAGCTTTCCTTGAATGGTAATTTCCCTGAATACTAAATGATATATACCATATTTATAACATTCAGCATAGTTAAAATTATTAAGTCCTCTAAACACTGCCTCTCACTTGAAGAATGCTCTATTTCTTAGAATTCCAAATGATTAAAAAAAGGTGATAATCTGTTGGAAAAAAAAGGGTCAGGTGAGAATGATGAATATGGCAGAATTTCTAAGGCTAATTCAGTTAACTTGGCAGCATGTGATGTCTGTGGTCAAATGTCTGCTAACCAATGCAGAGCTTTTTGAACAATTTTCATATATAATTTCAATTTTTTGACAATGTTTGAGATTTACCTGGGTTAAAAAAGCAGTAATCAGGGCCTCCCTGGTGGCGCAAGGAGTTAAGCACAGCACTATGAAGCTGTCTGCACCCACTGCAGCACGAGTTCGATCCCCGGCCAGCCAGGAAGCTACCGACATGGCACAGCAGACCTCTCCTGTCTCGCCTGCTACTCCCCTTAGCAGTGTATTTCAGTCAGTCTGCCTATTCTGCTCCCCACTCTGTCTCTGATGAATCCTCTTACCCACTGCACCTCTGGCCTGTACCCCAGTTCCTCCATGCATTTATAAATAAATCTTTAAACAAAAAAAAAAAGGCAGTAATGAAATAACTTTTCTGCAAACCACCATTCGGTTACGATGGCATTTTTTTTTAATTACAGTTATGGTTTTAACACATTTGGGAACTCTATCAACATCCAATCATTGACCACATCACTTTCAATTTCTTTTTTTTGTCAAAGTTTATGATCTTCTCTAAAAGAGCTATCTGCTCTTTCAAATTTTAAGGTATGGACAAATCTCTAAACATCTTAGTTTTATGATCATCCATCAACTGGTGTGGTACCTAACCACTTGTCCAGTTTTTTCACCTTTCCTATTGCAGCCAGGTGTCGAGAAATTGTTGTAGCAGAAACTCCTAAGTCTGCTGCAAGGCCTCGAATTGCTCTTTTGGGGTTAGCTTCCACCAGGGCTCTCAACCAATCTTCATTTAACACAGATTTAGGTCTCCCTCGAGGCTCATTTTTCACACTCCGATTCCTAGATCGAAATTTTTCAAACCACCACCGAATAGTCCTTTGACTAACAGAGCCTTCTCCAAAGACAGAACTAATGTGTCTGCTTGCCATGGCTGCATTATGTCCTGGTTTAAATTCATATAAAAATAGTATTTGCAAATCTTTCAAAGATATGGTATTGTTAATTTCTGTGGAGAAAATAAACAATAAAAACAATCATCTAAGAAAACTGAAAATCATAAAACCATGAATACTAAAAGCACAACTGAAACTAAGTTTTACCAATCACAGTAAAGTTTCAACTGGTCAAGTATCAACTATTTCATTTGGAGGATATAATGTTTTTATTACTGAACTCTGCTGCTATCAGGTAGATGTTGCTTTTAAGTCTTTTGTTTTTCCAGTAGAAATACAATTTAGAGTAGTTTCATAAGCACCTACCATAGAAGAACAACTGTTGAATTTAAAGATGAGTTGTAAAAAAAAAAAAAAAAAAAAAAGATAAGTTGTACTTTTAAATCTAAGAACGCAGTGCTTACCAAATAATTTTTCAGTACTATCACATTAAGTTCTCGGATCAATTTAATACTTACCAAAAAACTTCTCTCACAATAGGTTGATAAATACCTGATTCCTGTGTTTTCTGACCAAATTATTTTTAGGTCTTCCTCTTGCTTGTGTCATATGATTTAAATGACTATTACTTCACAACCTTTCCTGCCTTCTAAATCCTTACTATTGAGCTTATTTTCTTTTATCTCTGGGCATTATACTTAATTTTGGTATAGATGAAATTGAAAAACTATTTAAGGAACATTACAGATCTGTTTGCCTAATTTTACATTATCCCCAGGCAGTCACATATTCTGAATGGCACTGGAGTCCAGTGTTGTTTTTTTAAAACTACAACCACAACATACATGTTCCCTAAAGACATTGAAGAGTTTTTGAAAAAAGGAAGACGACTCAACAGAATTCTAACCTGGACAATGAGTGAATTTTAGGATGGGAAGGAGGAAGATTTCTTTTCAGCAGCTTTAAAATTCCAGTCCCCTATAAGTATATATTCCTTTCATGGCATCTTGTCTGCCTTTTCCTCCCTTTGGCTTCCAAGACGGTGAAGTGGAAAGGGAAAAGTTTCTATTCTTTTCTGTCCTCACTTAAATTCTAAACTATTTCAAATAAATTTATAAGTGATCACTATTATGAAGGCAGACTGAAAAACCTGCCCTCAACAATCATATACTTGTAAGCAACAAGCAAACAGAAAATATATATATTGCAACTATAAGACAAATATTAGGAAAGTGAGGAGTTTTATTTTAGTCCCTGAAATATATTGGAAGCAATCATCCTGTTGTTCCTAAATGGAATAGAAATAGGAGAGAGGGTTCTCATTAATATACTAAGTACTTTTAAATGATGCATGTAGTCACTTTTTCCACTTCAAACAAAGCATGATAGTTAAAATACAAGAACAAAACAAAATTGTTTTAATATAGAGCTGAGTCTAAAAGTGAAAGATAGAGTTTTTAAAACTGGGGAGAGGATGACTCAAAGTCACAATGTTTAAAGGGGCACATGAGTAGAATTCCTATCCAAAGCGACACACAAATAATGGAATAATCTGAAACAGAGATATTTAAATAAGACATTTTAAAACATGCCTTAAATGTTCAGAGAGCACATAGAAATAGATTCTATTGGGTAAAAATAGACATAAAAAATTCCACATTACTTTAGTTGTCATGGTTCACTCTTTCCATATCTTGAATTTATGACCTTAACTTTTCTGAAGAATACTGATCAGTACTGTCAAATGTCTCATTTGGGTTTGGCTGATGTTTTCTGGCTGAACAAGGATTATTAATTTTTGGCATGGATACCCACAAATGATGTGTCCTTTTCAGTGCATCGTATTATGGGTTTCATAATGTCAGCGTGTCTCCTAATTTCAACGTTCACTTTAACCATCAATCAAGGTAAATTCTGGCAGGTTTGACCCCATAAAATTACTTTCTCTTTGTGGTTAATAAAAATCTTGGGGTATACTTAAAATCTATACAAATTTTATTTCTCCACAATTTTCATTCACTAATTTTACCATTCATTGTTGGATCTTCTCTACAACAATTATTACTGCTTAGCTAATGCCAATTTTCTGTTTCCTTCAATCCTTCTACATTATTAACGGGACTTATACTATAGTCATCCCAATGTAATTCATGAATAATAGCTTCCAGGACCCTCCCCTTACCAAAATCTAGGGATGTTCAAATTCCTTATATAAAATGGCATAATATTTGCATTCTACATATATCCTCCCTTATACTATAAATCATCTCTATACTTATAACACTTAGTGCAATATAACTGCTATGTAAATAATCATTATACTGTATATTTTAGGAAGTAATAAGAAAAAAGTGTGCACATGTTCAATACAGATACAATCATCACAGGCCTAACTAATAAGTGTTTCTTGATACATTACTGAATCTGTACATATGGAATCCATAGATACAAAGGAATAGAGGTTAAGGAAGAAATGTCCCTGTTTCCACATTTTTTAATTTATATAGAAAAGAATTGTGATTACTTTGTTCTACATATTATAACCCAATAATAATATTTTATTTCAGTTGATCCAGCTTCCGCCATTTGGAACTGCTTCAGGTTGGCTCCCAGTTCTTTGAATAATATTTTCCTTTCTTTAAAAAAAAAGAAGCACTTTGTTATCTGGCACACCTCAAGGTGTTCCAGGCACCTTTAGTATTTTCCCTGTCTTAGTTCTGAAATCAACCACTACTCCAAAGAGCACCCTGGATCCTTGTATTAGAGAATCTTACTTAGAAATAAAAAACTGGATGCTGGATTTAATTATTACTGCTGGTATATTATTACTTCTAGTTCCTGTCAGTGCACAGAGATAGGAAATATATGTATGCATATGAACCCAAACATACACTGAAATCCCAGCTTCCAATAAATCTCCCTTCTTTCTTATATAAAAGGTAATATACTATACTCTTGAGCTTTATTTTTTTTACCTTAACACTATACTCTGTATCAGTTGATAGAGATTATCCTCATTCTTTTTTATAGCTCCATTACTACATGATTTACCATAATTTAATCACTTTCCCATTTATGGGCAATTAGGTTATTTCCAACAGTCCACAATTATATACAATGCTGCTCTGAATATCCTGTAATATATATTTTCATATTATTAGAAGTGTACCTGCATGTACATTCCCAGCAAAGACGTTACCTTACTAGGTCAACAGGTAAAATAAATACAGTTATTTTTAGTTTTGCCCAATTTCCATTCAGAAAGGTTGTAATAATCTGCATTATCATCAGCAATGTATGAGTGCTTCTGTTTCCCCACAGCTTCACCAACAAAGTACACTATAATATTTAAAAACTTCTGCCATGGTTAATTTACTCCTAATCAGTGTTGAACAATAGTTGAGACAATAGGCACACTTTCCTGGTTTCTGTACTTAATGGAAGTACCTATAGTATTTCTCACCCAGTATTTATTCTTAGCTGGTATTTTTCCTATATATTCCATATGTATAGTCCTATGCATAGTCACATTGAAACTGCCTTCGTATACTTAACTGCTGTATGCCTAAGATATCAATACGTAGCATATGTCACTCAATAAAAGTTTGAAATGTCATATTAATAGATTTTAATACTTCAACAGCAAAAAGGTTTTTTAACTCCCCCAAATTAACTTTAAATGTATATGAATGGGAAAATTTAAACATGGGAAGTTGTCAAACTCACAATTACCTGTACAGGATGATGATTTCTCTGACTTTGTTTTTAGAAGTTTCCTATTAAAACTTGTAACCACAAGGACAAGATTTACATGCAACAGGAACCTGGAGGGAAAAAAGAAAAATATTACTATTTTACCGTTTATTAAACTTTTGAGATATTTATCTTTTCAGCTAAAAAGTAAGTTACTTGAAGGTAAAAATCACATTTATATTTAAATTCTACCTCCTCATAAACATTATTTGAGATAGGAATCATATGCCATCTACCTTTCCATTCTCCTAGTCCTTTACAGTTTCATACATATAGTAAATATTTAATACTGCTAATGTGACTGGCCAGGGAAAGAATGTGAAGTACAAAAATTATTTCCTAAAATGTCGGTCTCAGAATAGCTACAACATAGTTTGGACTAGAAGAAAGGGACTCGTTAGGAATTTATTACATTAACTCCAGGATAAGAACCCTTTTCTGCAATGCTGGAATGAGGAAGGCATTTTTTGTTTTAAAAAAAAAAAAAAAAAGAAGGGAGTACATTTATCAGACATTTCAAAGGGAAGAAGGAACCTGACTTAAACTGAGATAGATGATAAAACAGAAGGAAGTGAAAATGAGTCTAAGAATTCGAGCATAAGAGGGGAAGAAGGTAACACTACCAGTACTAATAACAGAAAAATGGCCATTTACAATAGCCAGTTTAGGAAAAGAAACATGGAAGACAAACAAAAAAGGTATTGAGACATAGGTTCTCCTAAACTCTACTGGAAAAAAAATGTTGAGCAAATTCCATAAACCCTGCAGGCTTCGCTATCCTGAGGCTCTTTTCTACCTGAAGCAGTCCAAGATCTTTATATATTTTTAAGTGAAAAAATATTTAACAGTTGGGCCTCCCTGGTGGCGCAGGCAGTTGAGCACCACACGTGAAGCTGTCCGCAGCCTCGATCCCGGCCAGCCGGCCGGCGAGAATCCCACATGGCAAAGCAGACCTCTTCTGTCTCACCCGCTGCTGCCCTCAGCAGTGTATTTTGTCAGTCTGCCTGTTATGTTCCCTGCTCTGTCTCTGGTGAATCCTCTCACCCTCCAGTGCCTCTGGCCTGTACCCCGGTTCTTGTACAAAAATAAATAAATCTTTTTAAAAAATATTTAAGTTTCGTTTTTATTAAAAAAAATTTAACATTTTAATAGTTTATTAAATACATAAACTATACATATTTAATGTATAGCTTTCTAAGTTCGACATATGTATATGCCCATAAAATCATCATCACCATCATGATAGTTAATCTTTCCATCATCCCTAAGTTTCCTCATGCCCCTTGATAATCTCCCCTCCTGCCCTTCCTTAATGCTCTCCCCCACGCCTTGGTAACTGCTGATCAGCTTTTTGTCACTACGGATTGATTAGTTTGAGTTTTCTACATTTTATATAAATGGAATCATAAGTTCCTAAGTACATACTATTTTTTTGTTGTTGTTTAGCTTCATTCAACATAATAATTATGTGACTGATCCGTGGGGTTGCATGTAATAAGTTCATTTCCATTACTGCCGAATACTATTCCATTATAAGATTATAATACAGTTTGTTTTTTTTTAATAGAGGCATGTTTTTTTTATTTATTTATTTGTTTGTTTGTTTGTTTGTTTTTGTTTATACATGCACTGGGTACAGTCAGAAGTGCGGGAGGGTGAGAGAATTCACCAGAGCCAGAGCGGGGAGCAGAGTAGGCAGAAGGAACGAAGTACACCGCTGAGGGGAGCAGCGGGCGGCAGGAGAGGTCTGCGCGCCATGTGGGACCCTCCTCCGGTGGCCGGGGAGCAACCAGGGATCGAACCGGCGCCGCGGCTGCGGGAGCATCGCAACCCAGCGCTCAACCGCTGCGCCACCTGGGAGGCCCAGTATAATACAGTTTGTTTATTCATCAACTTGCTTATGTGCACTTGGACTGTTTCCAGTTGTGGGTTATTATAAGTAAGGTTGCTATGAAAAGTCACCTACAAGTTCTTATACAGACATACACTTTTCTTGTGGTTAAATATCTAGAAATGGAGTGACTGGATCATATGGTAGGTATGTGCTTAACTTTTTGAGAAGGCACCAAACTATTTTCCAAAGAAGATTTATCATTTTATATCCCCAACCATAGTGTATGACAGTTTCAGTTCTTCCACATCTTCACTGATACATGGTATGTTCAGTCTTTTAAGTTATTCCAGTAGGTAGTAGGCTCTCACTGGGATAATACACATATCCCTAATGACTAGTGGTATTAAATATATTTGCACATGCTTATTTGCTATCTATATGTCTACTTTGGTGAGGTGACATTCTCATTTGGCTCATTTAAGACTCCACCCACAACAAGTGGCAATAGAGGGGTTGGGATCACCCTCTTCCCTAATAACAACTATAAAAAATTAGTATTTGCTCATAGGAAGATCTAGCTGCTCCATCCCATCTATAGACTCCCAGGACTTTCCCATGGAGATCTCAAACTAAGGATGGTGGCCGCTGAGGGAAAAGAACAGGAGGAAGCAAAGGGGAGCATGATTGGAAGAGTAGATGGTCCAGCCAACAGAATGTGCTGGTGGCTGACCATGCAAGCCATGGTGGGACAACGAAGAGCACTGTACAATTCTTTAGAGGAACTTCGCTCACACGAGAGTGGGAGCAGACCTGACCATAGGAAATGGGAATTCTATGAGCCCAGACCCAGGAAACTGGGAACTCTGAGACTGGCATGGGTACCCAGAACTTCTGCCCAGAAAAGGTCAAAAGGCTGCCATGCTGACCCAGGCTGGACTCCATATAATGCCCAAGAGCGATGAGATAATGCACAAACTCCTTGGGAAAGTAAGCAAATAGCACGTAGATATCACAGAGCCTGCAGAAATGGCAGCACAGGTGGGACAGGGCAGCAACAACAATCACCAGCAGCCATAGAGACAAGACAGCACATGCCTGCCCACCAGAATCAGGGTGAGTGCTGCCTGCCTGAGAGTGAGGCTGGTGGCCTAAACCTAGTTTTTCCCCACCAGGAGACTCCAGGTTCATAGATCACAACCCACAGCAAAGAGTAGCAGGGAAGTGGGGTGGGAAGTGATGACAACCTGAGTACAGAATACAGCTTGCTGTGGAACTAAAGAGGTAGAGGTGCCCAACCTCACTCCTCAAATTGAGATCAAATATTAAAGCCCCAGATAACCCTTCTACTCTCAGCTCATGTCAAGTTAAACTAAGATGAGAAACAAACAAAATTAAATCCCCAGTGCCCCCCCCCCCACACACACACAGAGCAAGAAAGACAATACACATGCTTAGGAAGCAAAGAACATCTAAACACAAAGTGTAAAAGCAAAGTGAGAACAACACAAGTCCTGGGAAAATATAAATAATACAGAAATAGAGAACTATCAAAAAAGACATCAAAATAGGTAGGAACAAGAGCTTAGAAAGGAAATTCAGGAACAAAGAGACTCATTCACCAAAGAGACAGAATATATAAACATCACAAAAAAAGACTGAATGAAATGCAGACAAATTTAGGAAGCACTTTATTTTTTTTTTTAAAGATTTATTTATTCATGCATACAAGAGCTGGTGTACAGGCCAGAGGTGTGTGTGGTGGGGGGATGGTGAGAGCATTCACCAGAGACAGTGGGAAGCAGAACAGGCAGACTGAGTGAAATACACTGCTGAGAGGAGCAGCGGGCGAATCAGGAGAGGTCTGCTGCGCTATGTGGGTTGCACCCTGGCTTGCCTGGGGAATGGAACTCATGATGCAGTGGCTGAGGACAGCTTCAGAGGTTGGGTCTTAACCCCTTGCACCACCAGGGAGACCCCTTAGGAAGCACTTTAAATAGAATTGGCAAAAGAAAGAATTTCAGACATAGAAGTCAAAGGAACAAATAAGCCATTTAGAAAAAGAGAATCAAAACAAAGGAAGCATGAGGAAAATCTGTGAGAACTATCCTATCAGTTAGAAGAGGAAACTTAAGAATAATCAGGACCCCAGAAGGTCAAGAGAGAAATGGGAGCAGAAATCCTATTCAAAGAAATAGTAACTGAGAATTTTCTAAACCCAAAGAATGAATTAACTATGGGTGTTCAGGAAACAGCAAGAACACCCAAATTTTTAAATGCAAAAAGATCTACATCTAGACACATCATTGTCAAACACTCAAAAGTCAAAGATAAAGAAAAAAATTGCAGGAAGCAAGGAAAAAAAAAAAAAACTTACAATGGGCTCCCCAATTAGGATTTTCCCAGAATTCAGCCCAGCCACTCTCCAGGCAGGAAGAGAATGGAAGTTTTCATAATCCTAAAAGAACTGCCAGTCAAGAATACTCTATCCTGCAAAATTATCATTCCATGTATGAAGGGGAAATGAAGGTTTCCCCAGACAAACAGAAGCTAGACCTCCCTTTAAGAAATGTTGACAAGGCGGGGCCTCCCCGGTGGCGCAGAGGTTGAGTGCTGGGTTGTGAAGCTGCCCGCAGCCGCTGCAGCGCAGGTTCAATCCCCGGCAGCTCCCCGGCCACCAGAGGAGGGTCCCACATGGCGCGCAGACCTCTCCTGCCGCCTGCTGCTCCCCTCAGCAGTGTACTTCGGTCCTTCTGCCTGCTCTGCTCCCCGCTCTGGCTCTGGTGAATTCTCTCACCCTCCTGCGCTTCTGACTGTACCCAGTGCTTGTATAAACAAATAAATAAAAAGGTAAAAAAAAAAAGTTTAAAAAAAAAAAAAAGAAATGTTGAAAAGGGCCTCCCTGGTTGCACAGCGGTTGAGTGCTGGGTTGCAAAGCTGCCCGCAGCCTCGGCAGCGCCAGTTTGATCCCCGGCCACCGGGTGAGGGTCCCGCATGGCACGCAGACCTCTTCTGCCGCTCGCTGCTCCCCTCAGCAAGTGCACTTCGTCTGCCTGCTCTGCTCTCCGCTCTGACTCTGGTGAATTCTCTCACCCTCCCGCGCTTCTGACTGTACCCAGTGCTTGTATAAATAAATAAATACACCTTTAAAAAAAAAAAGAAATGTTGAAAAGTACTTCTATAAGAAAAACATGTAACACAAATTCCTAAGCAAAATGACAACAGCAATACAAAAGCAGAATGATGAGCAAGAATATAATTCAGCAACAAAACACTAAGAGGGAGGAAGAAACTGACAGAACCTGTATAGTTAAATGGGATTTTAGTAAAAACCCCATGGTAACCACTAACCAGAATACAGATCCAGAGACAAAGAAATAAAGAAATTGATCGACATACTAAGGAAAGCCATTTGGAAAGAGGAGGGAAAAACAAATGGCAAAGTAAAATATAACAGTAAAAAATACAAAACGAAAATGATAAACACTTCATATCAATAATCATGCTAAATGTGAATGGTCTGAATTCACCAATAAAAAGACAGAGACTTACAATGTGGGTGAAATGTTTCAGCCAACAATAATTTACAAGAGACCCATTTAAAACTGAAAGATAAAAACAAATGAAAAAAAGTTGAAGCAGTATCGTACCTGCTAATAATTCAAACGGAAAAGAAGAAACACTATTCTCGTATCAGATAAACTAGACTTTCAACTCAAAAAGCTGATGAAGTTAACCTTAAAGTGGAAGTAGGTAAAAAGAAAAAGGGGAAAAAAGTAACATGCAAAAGATAACAAACTGAACTAGAACTCATTAAACTATCTCTCCTTGTAAAGGATTTTGAGTTACTGGGGTGTTAGTTGCTTAATCTGTGAGAAATAATACTCTGATGATCTTTTTTCTGAGTTTTGTTCTATTTACCTGTTTATAAAAACAGCCGTTCCTCATATCAGTTATTCTAAAAGATACATATAAGCCTACCTTAATCATGACAGTGTGGTATGGTGAGAGGACAAACAGCTCAAAGGCCCAAAACAGAGGCCAGAGAGAGACATAAATCAATCAACCTCTTTGTGAAAGGAGCGAAGGCAACACAATAGAGAAAATATAGTCTTTTCAACACAGGTTGCTGGGAAGAAATGAATATCCGCAATCATGAGAGGAGGAGGAGGGAGGGAGGACGGAAGAGGAAAACAGAAGAAGAATCCAGACACAGACCTTACAAAAAATTGTAAAATACAAAACTATAACTAGAAGATAATATAAGAAAATCTAGATGATTTTTGGTTTGGTGATAACTTTTTATATATGACACCAAAGCGCAATCATGAAAGAATCAATAGGCTAGCATTAAAATTGAAATTTTCTACTCTGTGAAATATTGTCAAGAATATAAAGATATCCCACATTTGGGGAGGAAATACTTTCAAAAGACATGTCTGATAAAGAACTGAATCCAAAATATACAAAGAATTTTAAAAACTTGGCAGTAATATACAACCAACTGAAAAACAGATCAAAGACCTGAAAAGACACTTCCTCAAAGAAAACAGATGACATAAAAGCATATGAAAAGAAGCTTCACATCTTATGTCATTTGAGAAAAGCTAATTATAACAGTCAAAATCTGGAACACTGACACCATCACATGCTAGTGAGGTGGTGGGCCTGCAAAACAGTACAGCCACCTTGGAAGACAGTTTGGCAGTTTCTCACACAACTAAACATACTCTTACTACAAAGTCAAGCAATCATATTCATTGATATTTACCCAAAGAAGTTGAAAGTTTATAGCCACACAAAACACCTGCCCAAGAATATTTGTAGCAGTTTACACATAACTACCAAAACTTAAGAGCAACGAAGATGTCCCAGTCAACAAATGGATGAATAAATACTGGTACTTCTACGCAATTGAATATTATTCAGCACTAAAAAGAAATGAGCTGTCAAGTCTTGAAATGACATGGATGGTTCCAACTATATGACATTCTGGAAAAGGCAAACTATGGACAGTGAAAACACCTGTGGTTGCCAGGGGCTTGGAGGAAGGAGGGAAGACTAGGCAAAGCACAAAGGCTTTTTGGACAGTGAAAATATTCTATAATCTATATATTCTATTCTATATATATTCTATATTCTATATGATTCTACAATGGTGACTATGAATCAGTGCAACAGGGTGGGATAGCAGGTCAAAAGACAGTGACCGGGTAGAGGATAGGTCATTGTCTATGGGTTCTCACTAATGCACACAATTGCAAACCCATTCAGGTTCAGGGAACAACAACGGGGTTTATTTAACAAACGGGAAACAGAGCTTCTGAGGCCACAAGAGGCCAACTATCTCACCCCAGATAGTGCACACAATATCCAGAAGTCACAAAAGAAAGGCCCCTCATTCAAGATGGCACTGTCCCATCAACGAAGACAAGCACTGGGTCAGGATCCAACTCAAAGTAGCAGCTACAGGGGTCTCCCCAGTGGTGCAGTGGTTGAGCGCTGGGTTGCGAAGCTGCCCGCAGCCTCTGCAGCGCCGGTTTGATCCCCGGCTGCTCCCCGGCCACCGGAGGGTCCCACATGGCGCGCAGACCTCTCCTGCTGCCCGCTGCTCCCCTCAGCAGTGTACTTCGGACCTTCTGCCTGTTCTGCTCCCCGCTCTGACTCGGTGAATTCTCTCACCCTCCCGCGCTTCTGACTGTACCCAGTGCTTGCATAAATAAATAAATAAATCTTTAAAAATAAATGAATAACTTTTGAAAAAAAAAACAAAAAACAAAGTAGCAGCTGCAGGTGCTCATAGGTGGGGTTGTTGAGATGACACCACAGTAGCCCACAGCAACAGTCTGAAGGCTGGGCTGCACAGCCACAGAGGCAAGAGCACTGGGAAGCGGTGCCAGATGATCAGAAGTGGAGGACAGCTCTCAGATGTGACCCAGACACAGAGTGCAGCCACCCATCAACAGTGTTGCATAGCACTGGCCAGCAGTGCTGGTCACCACTAAGCAGTGTCAGGACCAGAGAGGCAGGTGCAGTGGCCCAATCTCTCTCTCCTTTAGTTTCTCTTCTTTCTTCAGAGATCAGTTGTTGATCCTTCTTATTTCTTCGGAGGCCAGAAACTGAGAACCTGAGCTGGCTCCTACCTTGTCTTATATCTTCTTTCAGGTCCAGGAGCCAGAGCCCCAAGACAGGGCGCACAGGGGGGATGCCCTGGCCCTCAAACCTGGCAAACATCAGGCTGGCTATCAAGCCTGGTAAGCGCCAGGCCTCCCTATAGCCATCCTGTAGGCTGCAGGATGGCCTGGTACTGCCCAAGGACAGCACTCTAGGTGGCCAGCAGGGAAATTCCCGCTCTGCCATGGGAGCCCTAGGGACATCGAGCTCAAACCTGGCTGGCACCTGGGAAAGAGGCTGCCAGGAAACTATAACACCCTTCTTCAACTGCTCCTGCAGCTTAGGGGGCAGCAGTAAAGAGCCAATCTTGCCCCACCGCTCATGCTATGCGTCTCCAGTTTCAGATACGTGTTATATATTTGTCCAAATCCACAGAATGTATAACACCAAGAATGAACTTTGGGTAATAATGATGTGTCAAGGTAGGTTCATCAATTTGAACAAATTTACGACTCTGGTGGGGAATGTTGGCAATGGGGGAGGTTATACATGTGTGGGGCAGAGTATAAGGAAAATCTCTCTGTACCTTCCTCTCAATTTTGCAGCTAACCTGAAAGTGATGTTAGTCTTTTTTTAAAAATTGGAGTCTGCTAAAAAAAAAATAGTTGTGTTGTACTAGCATAAGATAGACAAAAATAAACCCGCCCATCTATGGTCGACTGATTCAACAATGGTGTCATGACCAATAAGAATAGTCTCTTTTGCAAGACTTCACCTCCACATGGGGGCCACAGGAGGGGGAAAATGAGGTGGTCCCCCAGGGGCTGACCCACTTCATTAAGATCACTGCAAGGCACCAGTAATTCAGGCACCCCCACTGCAGACCACCAGGAGATGAGAGGGACAAATCAAAGCCCTGGACACATTCATTGTCTGGGGAAGACCCAAACAGCATGGTTGGAACCATGAGCTGGAAGACCAGGGTTTAGCTGGTGTGGCCACAACCTCTTACATGATCTCCACTACATTGTCTGGGGAACACTACACTGGGGCCACTAAATTGGCCTGGGGAGCCAAACCCCTGGTCCAGAGATGTGGGCAACGTGAGTGAGGCTTCCTCCTTTTCCAACTGGGAGAGGAAAACATCAGAGATGTGACTGAGGACTAGTGCAGAAACGGAAACCACAAAAGGAGAACAGAGGAACTGGACTGACCACCGGCCAGAGTCTGTAGGGTTCCCAGTGCCAGGATTATAAGATTCAAAAGCAGCATCATGTGACAGTCATTAGAATGGATGGGACAGTCTGAATGAGGAGGCACAGGACACAAAGACCAGACTAGTCTGGGACAGTCTCCTATACAAGAGGAAGTTACAAAATAAAGGAGTCTTGATTTTTTGAGGTTCCTGAACTGCCCTGCCTTGCTACCTGCCTCCCAATTGCTTCTGGGGATCTGAGCAGCCTGGTCTGCTGCAGTCCAGAAGCACAGGTCCTCACCCAGGAAAAAGACAAAGTTCCAGAAAAAGGACAAAGTTCGTAGGCCAAGCATTGATCTAGAGCATATAGAATGGAAGAAGGAGGAGTTGGAGTAAATAGAACTCGGGAGGGAGACACAGGGGAGAGGAAGGGGTAGTGGTTAGTGGGTGGGATATTGGGGGGAGCGCTGCACCTAAGGAGGAACAACAAATCAAAGGAGACCAAAGATGTAAGAAAATAAAAAAAAAAAAACAACTGGAACACATAAACTATCACACTGGCTATAAAAAAAAAAGTCACTTCAAATGGAGGCAGACCAGCTATTTGTCCACATACCTAAGAGTGAAGAATGAAACCCTTACCTTACACCATATAAAAAAATTAACCCAAAATGTATCAAGGACATAAAAATATAAAATTCTTAGATGAATAAAGGGGTAAATCTTCATGACCCTGAGCTTTGCAATGGTGTCTTAACTATGACATCAAAAGCATAAACAATAACAAAAAAATTGACAAACTGGACTGCATCAAAATGAAAAACTTTAGTACATCAAGGAACACTTATAAGAAAAGGAAAAGACAACCCACAGATTGGGTTTTTGCAAATATTTGCAAATCTTATCTCTGATAAGGGTCTAGTATCCAGAACTTATAAAAACTCTTACAATTCAACAAGAGTAAAAAGAATAACCCTACCCAAATACAACCCACTGTAAAATGAGCAATGAACCTGAAAAAAAAAATTTCTCCAAGGAAGATATATAAATGGCTAATAAGTACATGAAAAGAAGTTCAATATCCTTAATTATCAAGGAAATCAAAACCACAATGACATCCCACTTCATGCACTAGCATGACTACAACTTAAATGAAAAACAAGAATTGGTGAGGATATGAAAAAATTAGAAGCTTTATACAATGTTGATGGAAATAAAAAGTCAAACAACTGCTGTTGAAAACAAGTTGACAGCAATAAGTTAAATTTAGAATTACCATGTGATCATGCAATTCTACTCCTAGGAATACAGTACTAATAGAAATGAAAACAAGTGGTTTTTTTTTTTTTTTTTTTTTTTTTTACTTTTTTTTTTTTTAAATAGAGACATGTTTTTTATTTATTTATTTATTTGTTTGTTCGTTTGTTTTTGTTTATACATGCACTGGGTACAGTCAGAAGCGCGGGAGGGTGAGAGAATTCACCAGAGCCAGAGCGGGGAGCAGAGCAGGCAGAAGGACCGAAGTACACTGCTGAGGGGAGCAGCGGGCGGCAGGAGAGGTCTGCGCGCCATGTGGGACCCTCCTCTGGTGGCCAGGGAGCAGTCGGGGATCGAACCGGTGCTGCAGAGGCTGTGGGCAGCTTCGCAACCCAGCGCTTAACCGCTGCGCCACCGGGGAGGCCCGAAAACAAGTGTTTTTAAAAAAAAAACAAACTTGTACATGAATGTTCACAGCAGCACTGTTCGCAAGAGCCAAAAGATGAAAACAAGCCAAATGTCCATCAACTGATAAACAAATGTGGTCAATACATATAATGGAATTTAGTGAGCCACAAGAAGGAATGAAGTACTTATGCTATGACATTGATGAACCTTAAAAACATATACTAAATGGGCCTCCCCTGGTGGCGCAGCAGTTGAGCGCTGGACTGCCAGGCTGTCCGCAGCCTCTGCAGCGCCGGTTGGTTCCCCGGCCACCAGCGAGGGTCCCACACATACACAAAAAAACCCACATATACTAAATGAAAGATATAAAAAAAAACCACATAATTCCATTTATATGAAACAACAACAGGCAAATTCATAGAAAGTAGACTTGCGATCACTAGAGGCTGGAAGAAGGGTGGAGTAGGGAGTTACTACTTAATGGATACAAAATTTTATTTTGAAGTGATGAAAATCTGGGATTAGATAATGATGATGCTTGTACAACAATGTGAATATATATATTAATGTCACTAAAGTATATACTTTAAAATAGCTTAAATGGTGCCTCCCTGGTGGCGCAAAGGGTTAAGACGCTATCCTATCCCCAGCCATTGCAGCATGACTTTGGTCCCCAGCCAGGGAGCAACCCACATGGTGCAGCAGACCTCTCCTTCCTCGCCTGCTGCTCCCCTCAGCAGTGTATTTCAGTTAGTGTGCCTGTTCTGCTCCCCACTCTGTCTCTGGTGAATCCTCTCACACCCCCACCTCTGGTCTGCACCCCAGTTCTTGTTTGCATAAATAAATAATCTTTTAAAAAAAAAAACCTAAAATAGCTTAAATGAACTAACTTAAATGGTGAATTTTGTGTTTTGTAGCACAGTGAAAAATCTATTGTATTTTATGTATAATTAATACACTAATAAAATTTTGTAACAATTCTATTTATAATATTTAGCATCCCAAAATTTAAATTCATTGGAATAAATATGCACAAAACCTCACTGAAAACTGTTACCGGAACTGTTACCACTGTTTCAGCAGTGGGAGCCAGCAGGAGCAGCGGTGTCCTTTCTCCCTGTTGTTCTACCACAAGTGAATTGTGGCACTTGCTCCTCAGAGCCCAGTAACTGCCTTTTTGTCAGTTGTGGCAGTTGCTCCTCAGAGCCCTTTTAGGTAACAGTGCACTTCCTGGATCGTAGAATGGACCAATCAGGTGCTATGGACTGATTGGTAAATGGTCCAATCATTCAAAGGATTGAAAAATGATCCAGACTTGTGGGTGTGGCACCCTGAAGGAGGATATAAGCCAGGCTTAGTGGGAGCTGAGGGGAGACAACACCACTACCCAAAGAAGAGAAAGGATGCCAGCCCCTGAAGCCGAGCCCCTGAAGAAAAGACGACGGTTCCAACTTCTGAAGGAAGAAAAAAGGGGAAGACTCTGTCCCTGGCCTCTGAAGAAAGAGGAAAAGAAGCATCCAGCAGCCAAACCTCCCAGACTGGGCCATGTCCTATCTCTGACATTGCCTGAAAGAAGCACCAAAGGCTCTGGACTTGGTGTCTCAAAGAGCTGTTTGTTGTTGGGATAACACAGCAACTCACAAAGAGCTGTTAACACTGGGTGTCACACCTCTGGGGGACCATTAGTGACCATTGCTGGCTAGTGCTGTCCAGCACACCAGGTGACCGGTGGTGACCATCACTGATGCTACCTATGTGAGATAATGGGCCACTTGGGGATACAGTGAGCTTTTTGTTTCCCATTTGTAAAATAAACCCCATGGTTGTTGTTCCTAGAGCCTGAGGTCTTTTACTATTGTGCGTGCAGATAAGAACCCACAGATACCCACCTGTCCTCGTATCAGGCACTGTAATTTGTTAGGCTGTAGCCAATAGGCCCCTACTGTGTGGGTGTTGGTATTGCTCTAGCTCTTGGTTTTTAGCCTTTTTTTTTTTTAATAAAGATTTATTTTATTTATACAAGAGCTGGGGTACAGGCCAGAGGTGTGGAAGGGTGAGAGAATTCACCAGAGACAGAGTGGGGAGCAGAACAGGCAGAATGACCGAAAACATGCTGAGGGGAGCAGTGAGTCAGGAAAGGTCTGCCGCGCCATGTGGGTATCTCCCTGGCCGGCCAGGAAGCAAACCTGCACTGCAGAGACTACAGACAGTAGCTGCACTCAATCAACTGTGCCACTGGGGAGGCCCCAGTTTTTGGCCTCTTGGCTGCTCTCTGATCTCAGAGCCCAGGCAAGGAGGTGGCCATTCCATCCTTCCATCCGGCCTCCTGCCCTGTTGCCCTTTTGTCCTGTCTGGCCATTTCAAGACTATAAAAAAAATGCTGCAAAACTAGAGGAAGAAGTTAATTTCTCTTGCTGAGAGAGGAAAAGGAAGAAAGAATTATTTTAAAAGGAAACACACTTAAAGTCTACATATTAGCAAGCTATCTTACAAATAGTATCAATTGGGAGAATTTTCAAATAAACATCTACTTCTTGGAGTTAAACATGGTCAAATCTTACAGAGGAAACAGTAAAAAAAAATTCACTGGGTTATGACATGTTAGTGAAGAATAAGCTTCTTCATAAAAAAAGGTCATGTGTTAACTTTGTAGCACTCTCACTCTGTCAGCCTGCTAAAGGTGACCTGTCAGCAGTGTTGCCTAGCAACACTTTGTTATATAACCCTTTGTTGGCGTTTGGCAAGAAGGCTTGGCTTTGGGCTCCCTAAATGCAGAATAATCGTGCCGTTCTCTGCGAGACTGGAAGCTAAGGCCTTGCTCATGGGTTAGGAAATAAGTCATTTCTAAGTCCATTTCTAAGCTTTTGCAGCCACTAGGATAGTTTTCTTTCTTCTGAGCTGTCATTCAGAGAGGCAGAGAAAGCCCATGCAGCGCTGTAAGGGTCCTCACTGACCACGATGTTGATGCTATCCTGATTACATGCAGCGTTTCTGTCCTGTCTGGGTCCTAGTAAGTCTGAATGTCTAGCTGAACCCTAGATCACTAGTGGGTGTGCAATCACTGCCTATGACCCACTGAACTTACTTTAGGAGGAAATATTAAAATTTCAAGAAACCACAGACAGGCGGGCCTCCCCTGGTGGTGCAGCGGTTGAGCGCTGGGCTGCGAAGCTGCTCGCAGCCTCTGCACCGCCGGTTCGATCCCCGGCTGCTCCCCGGCCACCGGAGAGGGTCCCACATGGCGCGCAGACCTCTCCTGCCGCCCGCTGCTCCCCTCAGCAGTGTACTTCGGTCCTTCTGCCTGCTCTGCTCCCCGCTCTGGCTCTGGTGAATTCTCTCACCCTCCCGCGCTTCTGACTGTATCCAGTGCTTGTATAAATCAATCAATCAATCAATCAATCACACCATTGAAGAGGGGAGCGCCTAGAAAACTTGGGCTTTGGTAGGAACTTAGTATTCAGTAGTGGACTGTCAAAAACTTGCACCAAGTTAATGATTGATTGGGTTATGAGTGGTATTCAAAAAAAAATTAAAATCACCAATTTACTGAAATCTAAGAGGCAAACACATACATAGCAGCCCCTTATGGCATCTGAGCGGGAACAAAGCGAGCCGGCGGGGCGGGAGGGGTCTCCGAGGCCGGCCCGGGTCGGGACTCCGGGCCCCGCACCTCAGCGCGCCCGTCGGGGCCGGGGGCTGCGCGGGCCGCGCCGTCCACTCGGGCCGCCGCGCTCGGGCTCCCGCCGCCGCCCCCGGAGCCGCCGGGCCGGGCGGGGAGAGTCCGGACGGCGCGCCCGCAGCCGCCCCGCGCACGCCCCCTCCCGCCCGGCCGCCCCGCGCCCGGCTCCCCGCCGCCCGGGGGGCGCCCCTCGGCGCGGCCCGGCCGCTTCCGGGGCGCCCCGCGGCCGCCGACCCGGGCCCGCCCGCCCGCCGGGACCCCGGCCGGGCGGCCTCGACGGGCAACGGCCGCCCGCCCGGCCGCGAGCCCCGCCCGCCCCGCACGCCCGCGAGCCGGCCCCGGCGCCCACCTGTTGGTCGCACTCGGGGCAGGATTTGGTGGCCATCTTCACTTTCTTGGCTCGAGTTGCGGACATGCTCCTCTCTCCGCGGCGGCGGCGGCGGCCCGAGCCCCTCCCCTGGCGCCTCAGCCGCCCGGCCTCCGCCCGCCCGCCCCGTCCCGGTCCCCGTCCCGCCGGCCAGACCGAGGCGCTGGGGAGCGCGCGCGCGTGCGTGAGCCCGGCGGAGCCTGCGCGCCGGGGCGAGGGGGCGGGGCGCGGCGTGCGCGGGCGGCCGGCGCGGGCCTCGCGTGCGGGCGCGGCTCCCACGGCACCTCGCGGCCCGCGCCCCGCCGGCCCGCGCGCGCCCGACTCTCCCGCGAGGAGCTCGTCCGCGGGCGCGGCCTGACAATGGGCGCGCCCTCTCCCGCCCGCGGGCTGCCCGGGGGCGTGGCCTGGGCGGGACTCGGCGGTAACGGGCGTCGAACCCGGCCAACGAGTGCGCGGGCAGGCGGGCCGCGCCGTTGGGCACGCCCCCTCCCAGGGGAGGAGAAATGGGCTTCCCTGGTGGCGCAAGGGGTTAAGCACCGCGCTGTGAAGCGGTCGACAGCCTCTGCAACACGAGTTCGATCCCCCGCTGGCCAGGGAGAAACCCACATGGCGAGGCAGACCTCTCCTGTCTCACCTGCTGCTCCCCTCAGCAGTGTGTTTCAGTCAGTCCGCCTGTTCTGTTCCCCACTCTGTCTCTGGTGAATCCTCTCAACCCCCCCTCCCAATCTCTGGCCTGTACCCCAGCTCTTGTGTGCATAAATAAATCTTCCAAAAAAAAAAATCTCATGGAGTTATGTTAATGGAAATGGAAAAATGGATTTTAAAGCATTTTCAATAAATTCATAGTTCACTCTTAACCTTTATCCAAATGATGTAGTTTCAACATTCATATTATTTGTCATAGTGTTACTGGAACCAGCCACCTCAGCATCAGGTGCTCTTTCACCCTGCTGCTCAGCACATGTCGGTTGTGGCAGTTGCTCCTCAGAGGGCTTTTATGTAACAATGTACTTCCTGGATCATGGAAAGGACCAATGAGTTGCGAGCTATGAACTGATTGGTGCTAAATGGTCCAATCAGCAACAGAATTGAAAAATGGTCCAATCAGACATGTGGGTGGGGCACCCTGAAAAGGATATAAGCTAGGCTTGGCAGGAGCTGAGGGAGAGGCAACATCAGACCCTGAAAAGGGGAGATGATGCCAGCCCCTGTACAGGAGCGATGGTTCCAGCCTCTGATGAAGGAAATAAGACTGTTCCAGCCTCTGAAGGAAGAAGAAAGAAGGGGAAGCCTCTGTCCCAGGCCTCCAAAGAGGAAAAGAAGCATCCAGCAGCCAACCTCCAAGGAGGGAAGAGAAGCTGAAGGACTCTGTCGCAGACTGGGCCATGTCTTGTCTCTGACGTTGCCTGAAAGGATCACCAAAGGCCCTGGGCCTGGCGTCTCAAAGAGCTGTTCATTGTTGGTATAACCAGGCAACTCACAAAGAGCTGTTAACACTGGGTGTCTCTGACACCACTTCTGAGGGACCAGTAGTGACCATCACTACTGGCCAGTGCTGTCCACCACTCACTGATGCTATCTGGATGAGATAACTGGCCACTTGTGGCTGCAGTAAGCTCTTTGTATCTCCTGTTTGTAAGATAAAACCTTGGTGGTTGTTCCTGGAGCCTGAGGTCTTTGGCAATTGTGCATGGGTGAGAACCCACAAACAGTGACCTATCTTCTTATAAGTCACTGTAATATGTTAGGCTATAGCCCACAGGCCCCTACTGTATGGGTGTTGTATTACTATACCCCTTGGTTTTGGTTTTTGGCCTTTTGGGGCTTTTTGGCCACTCTCTGGTCTCAGAGCCCGGGCAGGTGGGTGGCCATTCCATCCTTCCATCAGGCCATCTCTCCTGTTGCCTCTGATGGTCCCTGTTTCAATTGGCTGCATTCTTATAACAATATCACCTCACACCTGTTAGGATGACTTATCAAAAAGACAAGATATAACAATTCTTTGTGAGGTATGCAGAAAAGAATACTCCCACTATTTGTTGGAATATAATAATGTACAGCCATTATGAGAAACAATGTCCATTGCTTTTCAATGGAAATTGAAATCCTGCAACAACATGGATGAAACTGTAGGGCATAATTGATAATTGAAATAAGTTGATCAGAGGAGAACAAATACTATTGTGGAAACAAAACAACAATAACAACAAAATTTTAAAGGTCAAACTCAAAGAAACAGAGCTTAGAAATGGGGATACCGGGTTGGGCAATAGGGGTGAGGCTGGGGAATGAAGGAAATGGGGAGATGCTGGTCTTGATCATGTCTTGTAAGTCTCATTAGCTTTCTTCACTTTGTTTATTTTTTGAACCATCCTTGCTTATTTTTTCACAGTATAGGATTTCTCCCCTCGGGTGCAGTCACCATAGTTTTCCCAACAGTAAAGTGCCCACAGTCCTTCATCAAACTCCACTGAACTTTCCACCTCCCTGCTCTCCTCTCCTCCTCTCCTTCACCCTCCCCCACCTCCTGTGTGTCTCAAGTCTGTGGTCTGCTTTCAAGAGTGAGTCTTATCACTGTCTTTTCTTGCCCATTGTTTGGTTTCTCTGGATTCCATGCATAAGTGAAGCCATCTGGTATTTATCTTTCTCCTTCTGGCTCACTTTGCTTAGAATAATCCCTTCCAGTTCCATCCATGTTGCCCCAAATGGTGTGAGTTTATCCTTTTTGATTGGTGAATAGTAGTCCATTGTGTCCATGTACCATATCTTCTTGATTCATTCATCTATTCTGGGACATCTAAGTTGTTTCCAGATCTTGGCTGTTGTAAATAATGCTGCTACAAATATAGGAGTGCAGGTTTCCTTTGAAACTAGTGTTTTTGTGATCTTTGTATAGTTACCTAGGTGAGGAATTGGTGGGTTATTTGGTAGATCCATTTTTAGTCTCTTCAGAGATCTCCATACTTCTTTCCATAGGGGCTGGACCAGTCAACAGTCCCACCAATAGTATAATAAGGCTCCTTTTTCTGCACATCCTCACCAGCACTTGTTTCTGGTTTGTGGGAAGGTTTTTTTTGTTTGTTTGTTTTTTAAATATGGGCCATTCTCATAGGTGTGAGGTGGTATCTCATTGTGATTTTGATTTGCATTTCCCTGATGATAAGGGATGATGTGTGAGTCTGCTACTCCTGGCAGCCTGTTCAGCCACCATTTTTTGTTACCTGCAGTTCTGCATTCCTGTACAGGGCCAGAACTGCCCTGTCAGTCAGTCATAGGAGCCAAACCTTACAAGGTGCCTTTCAAATCAACCAAGAGCTTAAAGCTTGATTACTCTGGGAAGGCTGTGCATCCCAAGGTATGACTGGAATTCCCCGGGGGGCCAAGGACAGTATGACAAGGGACCAGGGACCACAGAAGCTGAGCAGTGGAAAGCCTTGTTAATAAGACTGAAACCATGACTGGGGAGCTAGAACTTGATCTCAATTACAATACCAAGTCATCAAGCACATGAGAAGTTTCTGGAGGGCAGACTCACAACCCCTGATATTAAAGATGACAGAGCACACATTCTAGTTTCACCCCTCCCTTTTCTTTTTGTCCTCCTTCCCCTCATAACTGATGCTGTATAATTTATCCTATCAGTAAAAAGACCAGGATCTTGCTCTTCAGCAGCATCCTGCATCCTACAGCCTGCTCCACGACTCCTGTTTGTCAGTGTGGTGTTGTCAACGCAATGATGCTAAGCATTTTTCCTTATGTCTCTTGGCTCTCTGAATGTCTTCTTTAGAGAAATGCTTATTTAGCTCTTCTGTCCAGTTTTTGATTGATTTTCTTTTTGTTGACTTGTATAAGCTTTTGTAGACCTTTGATATAAATCCCTTATCAGATGTATGGTATGCAGATATTTTCTCCCATTCAATGAGGTGTCTCTTTGTTTTGGTCACTGTCTTTTTGCTTCATAGCAAGTTTCTAATTTGATGTAGTCCCAGTTGTTTATTTTCTCCTTTATTTTCCTGCTGCTGGAGATGAGTCCCCAAAGATGTGTCTGAGGTTTATGTAGTGTTTTACCTGTTTTCATCTATGCATTTTATGGTTTCTATTCTTACATTCATGTTCTTTATCCATTTTGAGTTGATTTTCATGTATGGTGTGAGATAATAGTCTGGTTTCATTCTTTTGAATGTGGTAGTCCAATTTTCCCAGCACCATTTATTGAAGAGACTTTCCTTGTTCCAGTGTATATACTTTGCTCTTTTGTTGTATATTAGTTGTTCATAAATTTGTGGTTTTATTTCTGGCCCCTCAATTCTATTCCATTGGTCAGTGTGTCTGTTTTCGTTCTATTACCATGCTGCTTAAATTATTATGGCTTTATTGTATAGTTTAAAGTCCAGACGTGTGATACCTCCATTTTTCCCTTTTTTTAGTCAAGTGAGCTTTTGCTGTTTGGGTTTTTTTTTAAGTTTCCATGTGAATTTCAAATCTTTGATCTGTTTCTTTGAAGAATGCTATTGGGATTTTTATTGGGACTACATTGAATCTGCAAAGTACTTTTGGTAGGATCGTCAATTTGACAGTTTTGACTCTTCCAATTCATGAACATGATATCATGAGGTTTTGTCTTTGAATTTCTTTGTGTCTTCTTCGATTTCTCTTTTTTAAAAAAATGATTCCTTTATTATAAGGTTGTTATTTGTTTTATTTATTTTGCATAGAAGAACTGGGGTGTAGGCCAGAGGTGCAGGGGATGAGAGGAGTCAGCAGAGACAGAGTGGGGAGCAGAACAGGCAGAGTGACTGAAATACACTGCTAAAGGGAGCAGTGGGCGAAACAGGAGAGGTCTGCTATGCCATATGGGTTAGCAACCTGGCCAGGCCATAAGGTGGGCTGTTGAGTGCCATTTACTTGCAGGATTTTTTTTTATCCCTTTAATTTCAGTCTATGTTTACCTTTGGTACCTAGGTGTGTTTCCTGGAAGCAGAAGAAGCTTGGATTCTATTTCTCAATCCAACTGGATAGTCTGTTTTTTCAATTGGTACATTCAGTCCAATGACATTTAGAGTGATTAT
This sequence comes from Talpa occidentalis, assembly GCF_014898055.3. Lineage (NCBI taxonomy): Eukaryota > Metazoa > Chordata > Mammalia > Eulipotyphla > Talpidae > Talpa > Talpa occidentalis. The sequence continues at coordinate 23,618,124 of NW_023601754.1, read as the reverse complement.
TGACATGTATGACTGCTTTTTTGTTCCTAGTTTTGAGGTTCTATTTAATTCCTTATTCAATTCTTTGTGTTTGTTCCTTTCTTTGGTTTAGATTCTAAAGCATCCTTTCATATTTCTTGGAGGGGGTTTAAGTGGATGCAAATTCCTTAAGACTTTCTTTGTCTGAGGAGGTCCTCATGTCCCTCATACAAAAAGGAGAGCCTTGAAGAACAGAATACTGCTGGTTGGTATTTTTTTTCTTTGAAGTATTTTAAATATGTCATTCCATTCTCTTCTTGCCTGTAGTGTTTTTTTTTTGTTTTTCTGTTTTTTGGGGTTTTTTTTGTGTGTTTTTTTTTTTTGTTTTTTTTTTTTTTTTTTTTTTTTTTTTTTTTTTTTTTTTTTCAGAAAGATCCCATGGTAGTCAAATTAGTGTTCCTTTATAGGGTGTCTATTTCTTCCACCTCTTCAGTTTTATCATTTTTTCTTTGCCCTAGACTCTTGGGAGTTTTATTATTCCGTGTCTTACTGTAGTTTTCCATTTATCTGGGTAGCTTATTGCTCTTTTTGCTTTCTGTATTTCTGTGTTCACTTCCTTCTTAGAGTTCGGGACATTCTCCTCCACTGTTTCCTTAAATAGATTCTCAGTTCCCCTCTCTCTCTTCTCTTTCTGGGATTCATGTGATTCTTATATAGCCTTTGCTCATGGTGTCACATAATTCTCAAGTGTTTCTTCTTTCTTTTTCCTTTGTTTCTTCCTTTTTTATATTGTTTTTTCACCATGTTCTCATTTTTGAGATCACTGTTTCACTCTTCCATTTAATTTATTCTGCTTCTTTGGCTTTCTCCTGAATTTTTTTTTCCTTCTGCAATTCTGTTTTTTCTTATTTAAAGACTCAATTCTGATCTTCTGTTTTTTTATTGTGTTTCTCATAATATTCATTTCATTTTCTGAGTTTTCTTTGTATTGTTCCCATTCTTTAATTTTCCTGATCATGGTCATCTTGAATTCTGTGTCTGATAGGTAAAGAAACTCTTTCACGTTTTTGTCCTTTGTTTCTGGGGTTTTGTTTTCTCTCTGTGGTAAATTGTTCCCCTGAAGGCTTTCTTGGCCATTTGTATTTTCCTTTCTCCCCATTGTTTGCTTTGAGTTTTCTCTGATGTAGTTGGGACTTTTGCTGTGTGTGAGTCTTTCTTTTCCACTGTTCTGGGTGTTTATTTGATGATGGGCACAGTTACCAGGGTCTTCTAGGATCTGGGGTGGTGTTAAAGCCTCCCTTACAGCACTTCTGTGCCTTGTTCTGGTGGCTGGGAGGTCTGTATGGGTGCTGGATCAAACAGCCAAGTCAGTGGGTCCTTGCCTTGTGTTTGTTCCTCTAAAGCATCCTTTAATATTTCTTGGAGGGGGGTTAAGTGGTGCAAATGCCCTAAGATTTTCTTTATTTGAGAAGGTCGTCATCTCTCTCTGTCTCATACAGAAAGGAAAACCTTGCATGATAAAATACTGTTGATTGGCTTTTTTTTCTTGAAGTATTTTGAATATGTCAACCCAGTCTCTCTTGCCTGTAGTATTTCTTCAGAAAGATCTGGTGTTGGTCTAATCAGTAACAAGTTCTATTTACCATACCTGGGTTTATGCTAATAATATGTCCCTTATTGGGCCCCTAGATAGGTTCAGGATGGGGACTGGTTGCCAAAAGAACTAAACATGTTCACCCCCATCCCTAGACATCCAAGGAGGGAAGGGGGATTGAGCATTGAATCCATTGAGTCCACAGCCCAGGAGCTGCAGCTCTGGGACGGTTTCTGGTGGCCAGGAGAGCCGGGGATTGCTGAAGATCCCTTCCATAAGGTGAAGCTCTATGTGACCTGGATTGGGTTGTGAGTCTGCTGCCAAGGCACAGGTGGCTGAATGCTAAGTATGATATACTTCCTGGGGGCTGCTATGGGCCTGAAGTGAAAAGCTAGGTCCTGCAAGGCCTGGGACATGCATCTTCTCCTGAGGGCTGATGCTGGGCCTGGAGTATGGGATTCTTACCAGGGGGTTCCTGAAGATCCCTAATGTAGATAAAGGGCCTGCACCACCCAGGGTGGAGTGCAGGTTTGCTCCAAGTCACTGGTGACTGAGTGCTGAGTAAGATGCACTTCTAGGGTGTGACTGGGGCCTGTGGTGGAGAGCTATGCCCCGCAAGGCTGTCCTGGGACTTGTGTCTACTCCTGAGGTGCTGTTGGCTGACCCAGTCAATAATTTTACTGTTTTTGTGGTGGTTTCTTTCAAGTACAAAAGCTTTTTAGTGGAGGCCTCCCTGGTGGCCCAGGGGGTTAAGCACCGCACTGTGAAGCAATCTGCAGCCTCTGCAGCACGAGTTCAATCCCCTGCCGGCCAGGGATGCCTCAGCCCACATGGCTGAGCCGACCTCTTCTGACTCGCCCGCTGCTCCCCTCAACAGTGTATTTCAGTCAATCTGCCTGTTCTGTTCCCCACTCTGTCTCTGGTGAATCCTCTCACCCCCGCATCTCTGGCCTGTGCCACAGCTCGTGTATACGTGGATGGATAAATCTTTTTTTTTTTAAGATTTATTTATTTATTTATACAAGCACTGGGTACAGTCAGAAGCGCGGGAGGGTGAAAGAATTCACCAGAGAATTCTCTCACCCTCCCGCACTTCTGACTGTACCCAGTGCATGTATAAACAAACAAACAAACAAGTAAAATAAATAAATAAAGCATGCCTCTATTTAAAAAAAAAAAAAAAAAAAAAAATAAAAAAAAAAAATAAAAAAAAAAAAAATAAGAATTCACCAGAGCCAGAGCAGGGAGCAGAACAGACAGACTGATGAAATACACTGCTGAGGGGAGCAGCAGGGGGCAGGAGAGGTCTGCATGCCATATGGGATCCTCACCCAGTGGCCAGGGATCGAACCAGCGCTGCAGAGGCTGTGGGCAGCTTTGCAACCCAGTGCTCAACCGCTGCGCTACTGGGGAGGCCCATGGATGGATAAATCTTTAAAAAAAAAAAAAAGTTTTGTAATTTGATGTAAGTCCATTTATTTATTTTTGCTTTTGTTTCCTTTCCTGTTTGGAGTTGAGTCTCCAAAGATATTTCTGTAGTCAATGCCCAGGATTATATTACCTGTGTTTTAAATTGTCATATTAAATAATGATCTAGCTTCACTTTTTTGCAAGTAGCTGTCCATGTTTCCAGCACCATTTTTTAAACTTTCTCCTTTGTAAGGTCTTCATTTCTTTGTTGTAGATTAGTTGTCCATACAAGTGTGGGTTTATTTCTGCACTCTTAATTCTATTCCTACAATAATATGTTACTGAGTCTTAAAAAGGAATGAAGTACTGATAGTTTATTCCTTAAAAACATTATGCAAAGTGAATGAAGCCAAACACAAAGGGCAACATACTCTGTGATATAATAAGAAATATATACTTGGTCTCTGCCTGCAGTTCCTGACCAGAACTTTAAAAACCCTTGGAATTTCCTGAGTAATAGGTGTGAAGAGAACAACTTTTATTATTCCTAACAAGTCCTATTCTACCATACCTGCGTTTATGCGAATAATGTGTCCCTTATTCGACCCCTGCTAATAATGTGTCCCTTATTCGGCCCCTAGATAGCTTGAGGATGGGGAACTGGTTGCCAAAAGAACTAACCATGTTATTAGGGAGGGGGGTTAGAACTTTTACCCCCCATCCCTGGACATCCAGGATGTCCAATCACCAATGGCTAATGATTTAATCAATCACGCCTACATAATAAAGACCCATAAATGATGTGAGTTGGAAAGCTTATAGCTTGGTGAGCATATCTAGGGCCTGGGAGTGTGGTGGGTCCAGAAAGGGTTTGCAATCCTGAGTTCTCTGCCCCATCTCTTCCATTTGGCTGTTATTGATTTGTATCCTTTATAGTAAACTGATAATAGTAACTAAGTAATGTGTTTTCCTAAGTACTGTGAATTGCACCAGCATATTATTGAACCTGAGAAAGGGATCATGGGAACCTCCAATTTATATCTGTTTGGGACTTATATAACCCGGGACTTGAAGCTGACATATGAAGCAGGGGCAGTCTTGTGGGACAGAGCCCTGAACTGTGGGATTTACACTAACTCTAGGTAGTTATCAGTATTGAATTGAGTTGTAGGATGCCCAGTTAGCACCCAAGAAGTTGGCTGGTATGGGCAGGGGGAAAAGCCCACATACTTGGTATCAGAAGTGGTCTTGGAAAACAACATATAACTTTATTTCTATGACTGGCCTGAATAGGTCAATCCACAGAGACACAAAGTAGATTAGTGGTTGCCAGGGGTTGGGAAAGGGAGATTGAGGAGTGCCTGTTATAAAGGATTTTATATAGGGGTGATGAAAATATCCTGGAATTAGTTAGTGATGTAACAGTGTAATCACCAGGGAAAGGGAAGTTTCCAGGTACCCCGTCCCACCCTAAGGAAGGATAGAGCTGAGCAGGTTGGTGAAATGAAAGAAGGCTGGGAAAAGGACTGAGGGGTGAAGGAAGGAGGAGCAGAGAAGGAGAAGGAAGACTGTAGCAGAGACAGGTGAAGCAGCCACACTTGCTTCTCACCTTGGGCTTGTATGAGGAACTTGAGGGGCATGAAGAGACACTTGAAAGAAACAGAGATGTGGGTGAGAGACCCATGGGGTGGCTCACAGTGGCAGCCTTTATCTTGACTTATATTTTTTTTAATATTTATTTATTTATGCATACAAGAACTGGGGTACAGGGCCTCCCCGGTGGCTCAGCGGTTGAGCACTGGGCTGTGAAGCTGCCCACAGCCTCTGCAGCACCAGTTTGATCCCCGGCCGCCGGCAAGGGTCCCACATGGCGAGGCAGACCTCCCCTGCCGCGCCTGCTGCTCCCCCCAGAGTGTACTTCCATCCTTCTGCCTGTTCTGCTCCCCGCACTGGCTCTGGTGAATTCTCTCATCCTCCTGTGCTTCTGACTGTACCCAGTGCTTGTATAAAGAAAGAAGGAAAGAAAAAAAGAAATGGGGTAGAGGTCAGAGATGCAGGGGGTGAGAGGATCCACCAGAGACAAGAGTGGGGAGCAGAACAGGCAGACTGACTGAAATACACTGCTGAGGGGAGCAGCGGGCAAGTCAGGAGAGGTCTGCTGCGCCATGTGGGTTGCTCCCTGGCCGGCTGGGGATCGAACTCATGCTGCAGAGGTGGCGGATTGCTTCATAGTGTGGTGCTTAACCCCTTGCACCACCAGGGAGGCCCTTGACTTGTTTTGATTTTTCTCTTTTCATTCCAGACTTGCCTGGCCCCTTCTTCCCTTTCCTATGGATCCCCACAAGGTACCTTAGACTCATGGCAAGATTTAGGGCCTCAGTGGCCCGGTTTTGATCCAACTCAGTTTGGCTGGACATTTTCCTATGAGGGCATGGGAAACTTTGGAAACTATAATCCTTCTCTTTATCCTCTCTTAATGGCATACTAATTGTCTCTTTGTTGCACACTATATTAAAATTCCTCTCCATTGAAGGTCTTATGCCCTAAGATGTGTCTTGATGTGGTGGATGGTAGAACCCATTTAGAGCAGGCAGTTTTGGGGGTCCTCAGGTGCCCTTCAATCTGCCTGCTAACAGATTAGTGGTAAAACTCTGTAAATATGCTAAAATCCACTAAATTGTACATTTTAAATGATACATGAATTACATCTTGTTAACTGCAAATGAAGTCTCAGTGATGGCTAGACAAAGAGTTTATTAGATAATCAAAGTGAGCATTCAAACACAGGAAGTAATCCAATAGATTTTACTCCATGACAGTTGTTTCAATGAAAACAAGTTTGAATATGTTTACATAGGTGGGAACAATGAGTCACTGACATAAAAAATATAATGGTTCTTGATAGTAGGGGCTTTAGTTTTAAGTTATCTTGACCTAAGGTATGCGAAAGCTAAAGAAAGGTAATGCAGGATTTAATCTCTTTCTATGAAGAAAAAAAAAAAAAAGGCACATGCAGAGATGCAAAAGCTGGGTCCCTATTGTTAAATGCTATTTATCTGGCTCCTTGTCCTCAATGGGTATAAATGGACTGGCTTTACCTTCAGGCAGTAGATTCCTGCATTCACAACAGGATGGAACCTGTCCACATTTTAAGTCTATGTAGATGACTTTGCTCTTTTGCCTGCTATATCAGGAGTGGCTGGCTCCCAATAAAACTGTTATTTTTAAAAGTCAAACAATAGTGAACACTCAATATTATACAATGTTTCCCACATGAACATTATCATTTTTCAGACTTCTTGTAAGGTAATGTACCAGGCTACAATAAACAAAGAAACAAAACACAATATTTAATTGCTATGCTATGGGTAAAAGACTGCATCGAAGATTAATTGCTTAGAAATACTGGGTGAGGAGGCCACCCTGGTGGCACAGGGGTTAAAGTCTCAGCTCTATCAAGCTATCGCCAGCCACTGCGGCATGAGTTTGATGCCCAGCCAGGGAGTGTCATACATGGCTGCAGCAGACCCCTCCTGTCTTGCCCGCTGCTCCCCTCAGCAGTGTATTTCAGTAGATCCACCTGTTCTGCTCTCCACTCTGTCTCTGGTGAGTCATCTCATCCCCAGCACCTCTGACCTACACCCCAGTTTTTGTATACATAAATAAATAAAAATAAATCTTTAAAAAATAAGAAATACTGTGTGAAACTGTGACAAAGAAAGTAATAGAAAAATAAAACTAGCAAGTTATTTTTCATTGCAACTTGATAAATACACAGATATTGCTAATGTGCAATTTGAAAATGATGGTGAAAGAGATGTTTGCTGCTTCTCTGGTCGCAAACACAGCTAACTCTGAAGTGGACACAGCCATGAAAGAGGATATTTTTGACAAATGCAATTTAGAGCTTAAGAATTGTGCAGAAGCTTGTTTGCATGGCACAACTGCAATAGGAAAATTCCCTGGTAGCAGATTAAGAAGAAGGATCAGAGTGTGAATTAAAATATTGATTCCTGATAGCTCACAGGCGTGAGAATGGCCATCAAAAAACCCCAACAAGTGCTGTCAATGGTGTAGAGAAAAAGGAACCCTCCTACACTGTTGGTGGAAATGTAGACTGGTCCAGGCCCTACGGAAAGAAGTGTAGAGGTCTCGCAAAAGACTAAAAATGGAACTTACATATGACCCAGCAATTCCACTCTTAGGTATCTGTACTAAGATCACAAAAACACTTCAAAGGACACTTGCACTCCTGTGTTAATAGCAGCACTATTTACAGTACTCAAGGTATGGAAACAACCTAAATGTCCCAGAACAGATAAGTGCATCAAGATGTGGTATATGGACACAATGGAATATTACTCAGCAATCAAAAAAAGATAAAGTCACGCCATTTGCAACATGGATGGAACTGGAAAGGATTATTCTAAGCAAAGTGAGCCAGAAGGAGAAAGATAAATACCAGATGGTTTCATTTATGCATGGAATCTAGAGAAACCAAACAAAGGGCAAGAAAAGACAGTGATAAGACTGACCCTTGAAAGCAGACCATAGATCTGAGACACACAGGAGAGGAGGAGAGAATGAAGGAGAGGGGCAGAGTAGAGAAGGGGGGAGAAGAGTTTAGTGGAGTGTGATGGAGGACTGTGGGCACTTTACTGTTGGGAAAACTACAGTGACTGCACCCGAGGGGAGAAATCCTATACTGTGAAAAAATAAACAAGGGTGTTTAAAAACTTTTCTTTAATTAAAAAATGATTATTGACTCCGAGAAGATACTTCCTCATATGTCTGTGAATATATTGTAAAATGTTTTGGGAAATGACCCATCCATCCCCACTTTGGCAGACAGGAGACCAAGGCCATTTGCGTAGACTTGAAGTCTAAAACAGCTATGCAAAATCATTCCTGCAGGTAGACAGTCATTTCACCCCCATTGGTGACCAAGGAGCTGGAGAGAGAGGATTTAGCATTGGGCCCCAGGCTTTGCATCTCTGCAATGCATTCTTTAGAGAGGAAGAGATTAAATTCTAAACTGCCTTCCGTTAGCACCAGCCTAACTTTAGATTCCCCCCATCAAGAATAATTAATTTTGGGGCCTCCCTGGTGGCACAAGGGATTAAGCACTGCACTACAAAGCAATCCACAGCCTCTACAGCATGAGTTCAATCCCCGGTCGGCCAGGGAGCAACCCATATGGTGAAGCAGACCTCTCCTGTCTCACCTGCTGTTCCCCTCAGCAGTGAGTTTCAGTCAATCTGCCTGTTCTGTTCCCCATTCTGTCTCTGATGGATCCTCTCACCCTCCTACCCCCGCATCTCTGGCCTGTACCCCAGCTTTTGTATGCATAAATAAATCTTTAAAAAAAAGAATAATTAATTTTAATGTCAATAACTTACTTTCCTACCTATATAAACTTAATTCAAACTTGTATTTGTTGGAACAGGTCTCACAGAGTAAAATCTGGGGACTGCTTCCCGGGTTCAGATCCTCATTTTGATTATTGAATAAGCTCTTTGTCTATCATTGAAACTTTATTTCCAGATAGCACATCTGACAAGGGATTAATATCCAAAATATGGAAAGACTTCATACAAACTCAACAATGAAAAAATATAAGCAACCCGATGGAAAGAATGCATGGAAGATTTGAATAGCCACTTCTCCAAAGAGGACATACTAATGGCCAACAGGCACATAAAAATGTTCAACGCTGCTTATAATTAGGAAAATGCAAATCAAAATGATAATGACTTATCACCTCACATCTATGAATGGTCTACACCAAAAAGACTATAAACAACAGGGGTTTCTGCACTCATATGTTCAAGGTTGCACTATTTATAATAGCTAAGACATGGGAACATCAGAAATTTCCATGGATGGGTGACTGGTTAAAGAAGTTGTAGTATATGGGACTCCCCAGTGGCACAGCGGTTGAGCGCTGGGTTGTGAAGCTGCCCGCAGCCTCTGCAGCGCCAGTTCGATCCCCTGCTGCTCCCCGGCCACCAGAGGAGGGTCCCACATGGCGCGCAGACCTCTCCTGCCGCCCGCTGCTCCCCTCAGCAGTGTACTTCGGTCCTTCTGCCTGCTCTGCTCCCCGCTCTGGCTCTGGTGAATTCTCTCACCCTCCCGCGCTTCTGACTGTACCCAGTGCTTGTATAAATAAATAAATCAATCTTTAAAAAAAAAAAAAAGAAGTTGTATATATACTCAGTGGAATACTACTCAGCAATTAAAAATATTAAATCTTGTCTTTTGCAACAACATAAATGGAACTTGAAGTAATTATGCTAAGCAAAATAGTCAGAAAGTGAGACAGTTAGCAGATGGCTTCTCTCCTATGTGGAATATTAACAATCAAAGCAAATGAACTAACAAATAGAACAAAAATAACCCTAGACATTGTAGAAAATATGGTAATTTCCAGAGGGGGTGGTGGAGAAGAAATAAAGGAAAGGGAGAGAGATGGCACAATCTTGTAGTTAGAATGTCACTAGAACTTTGGCGATAGGTGAGGTTAAGCTTATTCACATGTAAAAGTAAGAATATACCCCTCAAATTGTAAATTGTAATCAATGAAATTGTAAATTGTAAATCAATGAACTTTTAATTAAAAATTCCATTGTATGAATAGGCCATATTTTGTTTATCCACTTATCAAGTTGATGGACATTTGGTTTGTTTCTATTTTTTAACTGCCATGAAAATACTGCTATAAATATTCATATAAAAGTTTTGGGACCTCCTGGGTGGCGCAGAGGGTTGAGCGCAGTGCTGTGAAGCTGTCTGCAGCCGCGGTCAGGGAGCAACCCACATGGCGCAGCTGACCTCTCTTGTCTCGCCCGCTGCTCCCCTCAGCAGTGTATTTCGGTCCTTCTGACTGTTCTGCTCCCCTCTCTGTCTCTGGTGAATCCTCTCACCCTCCCGCACCTCCTGTCTGAACCCCAACTCTTGTATAAAGATAAATAAATCTTAAAAAAAAAGTTTTGTGTGGATATATATTTTGTTTTCTCAGGGGTACATACCTGGGATTGGAATTTTTAGAGTGGGAACTGTCAAACTATTTTCCAAAACAGTTGCACAATTTTCCTGTTGTCTCTATAATTCAATAATCTTTCATAAAAAGATTTTTTTCAATTTATTTCTTTGTGTTTTGTATGTAAATGTCATTTAAGTTTTTTATTGTTTCATAAGTCAGTCTACCTTTATAAATAACACACTAAAATCGCAGCTCTTAACTATTCATTTTGGCCTTTCTCAACAAAACAAAAACAGTAAAATTTATATTAGGATGGAAAAAGTTTATATGAAGGTGTAACAGTAAAGCAATATTAGAATGAAGAATAAAATAATTTTTTGTTTTATAATGTAGCTAATAATAAACCACGTACTTTCTAAAGGATTCTAAATTTGGAAACAGCTTAACTGGGTGGTCCTGGTCAGATCTTCTCCCCAGGAGGTTGCACTGAGCTGTTGGCAGGGCTGTGAACATCTGAAGACGTGACTGAGGAGCTGGATATGTTTCCAAGGTGGCTCACTCACATGGCTGTTGGCACAAGGGCCTGACTCCTGCCTCATGGGCTCTCCAAAGAAGTATCAGTGCACCCGAGTGCATGCCCAAAGCAACCCAATGAAAAGGAGAAGAGAATCAAGTTCCATCTCTCCAAGAATGTGTGACCATCTTTTAAAACCACCACATTCACTGATCACTCGAGACCTCAATTCCTCACCCACTGGGACTTCATAGGACCACTTGCGTGTCCTTATGACATGGCAGCTGATGATCTAAGATAGAACAGGAAGGATTGCACAATATCTTTCATGTCATAACTTAAACAGTAACACCATTTCTGAAATATCCTATTAGTTACACAGGTCAGCCTTTTTGTTGTTGTTATTTGTAGAGTATGTCTTTGTAGAAGTTTGCAAAGTTTGTAACAACAAACATGACATGAAGACCCTGGTTTTCATGTGCACATGTAGTCAGCTGTACCAAAAGTCCAGTCCATACAGATCAGTGTAGGGGGAGTTCTGAATCATGGCCTGTATCTAGGGAGCAGTGGTCAGGGTGTCCATCCAGGATTCTGGTAACCATAGTACCCAAGGGGAGGAATAACATTCTGCCAGGGGATGCTGGAGAAGACTCCACAAAGAGGGTCTCCCCAGTGGCGCAGCGGTTGAATGCTGGGTTGTGAAGCTGCCCGCAGCCTCTGCATCACCAGTTCGATCCCCGGCCGCTGGGGAGCGTCCCACATGGTGCACAGACCTATCCTGCCACCCGCTGCTCCCCTCAGCTGTGTACTTCATCACTCTGCCTGCTCTGCTCTCCCCTCTGGCTCTGGTGAATTCTCTCACCCTGCCATGCTTCTGACTGTACCCAGTGCTTGTATAAATAAATAAATAAATCTTTAAAAAAAAAAAAAAAAAGAAGACTCCACAAAGAAAGTTGATGTAAGAGAGAAACTTTGGCAATAGGCCTGTGAAAAAAATGTTCAACATCACTAGTTGTCAGGGAAGTGTAAATCAAAACCACAATGAGATACCACCTTACTCCAGTAAGAATGGCCCACAATAAAAGAATTGGAGGGGCCTCCCTGGTGGCACAAGGGGTTAAGCACCGTACTATGAAGCAATCCACAGCCTCTGCAGCATGAATTCAATCCCCGGTAAACCAGGGAGCAACCCACAAGGCGAAGCATACCTCTCCTGTCTTGCCCATTGCTCCCCTCAACAGTGAGTTTCAGTCAGCCTGCCTGTTCTGCTCCCCACTCTGTCTCTGGTGAATCCTCTCACTCCCCAACAAATCTGGCCTGTATCCCAGTTCTTGTATGCATAAATAAATAAATCGTTAAAAAAGAATTGGAAAGAACAAATGATGGTGAGGATGTGGAGATAAAGGAACGCTCTTACACAGCTGGTAGGAATGTAAACTGTGGAAAGCGGTGTGGAGTTTCCTCCGAACACTAAAAATGGATCTAACATATGATCCAGCAATTCTACTCCTAGGAATCTACCCAAAGGGCACAGAAACACTAATTTGAAAGGATACCTGCACTCCTATGTTAACTGCAGCACTATTTACAATAGCCAAACATGGAAACAACTCAAATGCCCCCAAATAGATGAATTGATCAAAAGGTTGTGGTATATTTATAAAATTGAATATTACTCAAAGAGTAAAAAAGACAAATTCATGCCATTTGCAGCAATATGGATGAAACTGGAAGGGATTATCTGGCTGAAATAAGTCAGAAGGAAAAGGATAAATATCAGATGGTCTCACTTACATGTGGAATATAGGGAAACCAAATAAAAGGTCAAGAAAAAGTCAGAATGAGCAAGCTGACTATAGGTCTGAGGCATACAGCAAAGGGGGGGGGGGCAAAACGGGAGGGATGAACACAACGGAATATGGTGGTAGAAGAACTATGGAGAACACAATGATGTCAGGAAAAAAAAATTTAGGGCCTCCCTGGTGGCGCAAGGGGTTAAGATTCAACTTATGAAGCTGTCCACAGCCACTGCAGCACGAGGTTGATCCCCTTCAGGCCAGGGAGCAACCCACATGGCGCAGCAGACCTCTCCTGACTTGCCCGCTGCTCCCCTCAGCAGTGTATTTCAGTCAGTCTGTCTGCTCTGTTCCCCACTCTGTCTCTGGTGAATCCTCTCACCCCCCCCCACACCTCTGGCCTGTACCCCAGTTCTTGTATGCATAAATGGATAAATCTTTTTTAAAAATTTTAATTAAATTAACGAGAGAGAGAGAGAGGCTTGGGGGGGGGGTCCCACTGACCTTGAGAAAAATGAGAAGGCTCATTAGAGGTCATCTTGTCTACCTTTAACTTGAAGACAGAAAGTAAGAACCCTACTTAGAAGTGTCAAGGAGAGATGCCAAGGAGTCCACTTTTCACTGGCTTTTGATGCTATTTCTAACTTTTGTTCAGAATTTTTCATGTGTGCTGCTAAAGTGGCTGTAGGTGCTCTAGTCTCACAACATGCAATTAGACTAGGCAGGAGCTTCTTTAATAATAGGTATTAAGTACTTGATGAACCCAAAGGGCTATTCAAAGTCACTTTTTGTTCTTGGGTAATTAGGATGTGAGCTTCCTCAGGAAGACTGGGAGAGATGAGAGAGAGAGAGCAGCCCCCACCTCACTCCTGTCACTGTTTCCACAAAGAGAACACAAAGTCTCTACCAAGAGCCTCTTAAAGCATTTACATACTTGGTGGGAGAAGAGAGGAACAGTGGGAAGCTCTGGAGATTTTTAACATTAAAAATTTCCTATTTCTCTCAGACAACCAAAAATAGGTCCTGAGTGACAAAGTCTTTATTCTTTCCTGTTTGTTTTATCCAAAAGCTTTGGAATCATCACTGTGCTGCAAATGTTGTTGTCCCACATTTATTCCTTTTTCTTTTGTTATGAACTTTTAGGTATTTCCACAAAGAAATAGTGTACAAATAACAATAGCAAAAATAAATATGGAAAGAAAATGAGGAGCCTCAACTTTGTCCTGAAAGACAGCATTTCTTCTCTTCCCAGCTGGCCAATAAAGCACTAGTTCAGAAAGTATCATTGCAGGGCCTCCCCAGTGGTGCGGCAGTTGAGCGCTGGGTTGTGAAGCTGCCCACAGACTCTGCGGCGCCGGTTTGATCCCCGGCTGCTCCCCGGCCACCGGAGGAGGGTCCCACATGGCGCGCAGACCTCTCCTGCCGCCCGCTGCTCCCCTCAGCAGTGTACTTCGGCCCTTCTGCCTGCTCTGCTCCCCGCTCTGGCTCTGGTGAATTCTCTCACCCTCCTGCGCTACCCTCCTGCGCTACCCAGTGCTTGTATAAATAAATAAATAAATCTTTAAAAAAAAAAAAGAAGGAAAGTATCATTGCAGAAAGGCCATAGGCTCAGAGTAATGCCAGAAGTCAGTGTTCAGCCAGACCCCAACCTCTCTGAGCACTGAACTCAGTCCACAGGCTGCCCTGGGCACAGCAAGGCTTCCAGGCATGCCTGAGGCCTTCTCTGCTTTTTCCTCTCATAATGTTCACTAGTACTTATTGGATATCTAGTCTGCACCTGTCCACCACATTAACTCCCCGAACCCTGCAGTGTGGTATCATGAACCCCATTTTACAGTTAAGAAAAGCTCAGCTCAGGGAGCTTATCAGTCAGGAATCTTAATTTAGCCAAAACAGAAAACCCAACTTAAAATAGCTTGAGTGAAAAGGTATTTATTGTTTACACAACCAAAACCCAAGCATACCTGGACTTTAGGCACAGCTGGAAATGTGTGCACATGAAAACCAGGGCCTTCACTTCATGTTTTGTTGTTGTTACAAACTTCACACATTTCTACAAAGCCATACTCTACAAATAATAGCAACAAAAATAAGTACAAAGAACTGGCCAACACTTCCCCAAAGACATACAGACGGCCAACAGGCACATGTAAAGTTGTTCATTTTTTTTTAAAGATTTATGTATTTATGCATACAAGAGCTGGGGTACAGGCCAGAGAGGTGGGGGGTGAGAGGATTCACCAGAGACAGAGTGGGGAACAGAACAGGCAGACTGACTGAAAACAGTGCTGAGGGGAGCAGCGGGTAAGTCAGGAGAGGTCTGCTGCGCCACGTGGGTTGCTCTCTGGCTGGCCGGGGATTGAACTTGTGCTGCAGAAGCTGCGGATTGCTTCATAGTGTGGTGCCTAACCCCTTGCACCACCAGGGAGGCCCTGTTAATCTTTTTTTAATAGGGAAACACAAACAAGATATCAGCTCACGCCTGGGAGAATGACCATTACCAAAAAACAAGAAACAGTAAGTGTTGGAGAGAATGAGGAGGCAGGAACAAGATTCACCACTGGTGGGAATGTAAATTGGTACAGCCATTAAGGAAAGCAATATGGAGATTCCTCAAAAAATTAAGAGTAGAAATTCCATGTTATCCAGTTATCCCACTTGTGGGCATTTACCAAAAAAGAATACAAAAGCACTAATTTGAAGAAATATATACAACCCTATGTTTATTGCAGCATTATTTACAATAACCAAGAGTTGGAAATAGCCTAGTACCCACCGAGAAGTGAATGGTTAAAGATGATGTGGCCTATATACACAATGGAAAACTGCTCAGCTATAAAAAAGATTAAAAAAAGATGAAAGCCTGCCATTTGTAACAACACGGATGGACCTAAGGATATTATGTTTTAGTGAAATACGTTAGAGAGAGAAAGAAAAACACCTTATGATTTCACCTATATGTGGTATACAATGAGAATGAACAAGTGAATGAACAAAATAAAACTAAAATAAACTTAGACTAACAATGAGTAGTTACCAGAAAGGAAAGGGGAGAGGGAGTTGGTAAACCTGGTAAAAAAGACCCATTGTATGATGCAGGATAGAAATAAACTTTACTGGTAAACTTAATATATTCCATACAGATTTTTATTTTTATTTTTATTTATGTATTTTTTTAAGATTTATTTATTTATTCATACAAGCACTGGGTACAGTCAGAAGCGTGGGAGGGTGAGAGAATTCACTAGAGCCAGAGCAGGGAGCAGAGCAGGCAGGATGGAAGTACACTGCTGAGGGGAGCAGAGGGCGGCAGGAGAGGTCTGCGGGCCATGTAGGACCCTTGCCGGTGGCTGGGTTCGAACCAGCGCTGCAGAGGCTGCGGGCAGCTTCGAAACCCAGCGCTCAACCACTGCGCCACCAGGGGAGGCCCCAGATTTTTATTTTTAATTGTGCACACATGAAAGTTATAATGCAGCATTACTCCATTAAAATATTAAAGTTAAGGGCCTCCCCAGTGGCGCAGCGGTTGAGCACTGGGTTGTGAAGCTGCCCGCAGACTCTGCAGCGCTGGTTCGATTCCCGGCCGCTCCCCGGACACCAGAGGAGGGTCCCACATGGCACGCAGACCTCTCCTGCCGCCCGTGTACTTCGGTCCTTCTGCCTGCTCTGCTCCCCGCTCTGGCTCGGTGAATTCTCTCACCTTCCAACGCTTCTGACTGTACCCAGTGCTTGTATAAATAAATAAATAATAAATAAATAAATCTCAAAAAAAATTAAAGTTAAAAAAGAACTATACAGGTAGAGATAAAGAGGGTATTGCCTCCATCCCTCATTTCTGCGTTCCTGCAAGCATTCTCTTCCTCTGTGGTGTCGGGAGATGGCTGAGACAACTACATTTCATTAAGTGTGGAGCTGTGGGGTGCTCCATTTGGATCTCCTAAAATAGCTTGCAATTTAGCTTCAGGGAGCACTGTTAGCTGACAGCCTCCAGCTGTACCAGCTTCAGGATCCATGCCCTTCCTGGCCAACTACCAGCCAATGACTGGACATGGCAAGAGGTACCAGGGCCTCGTCACATCTCCCCACTGCTTGACTACTCGAACTGGCAATCTTTGCTCCAAAGTTCCCCTGGGATTGGCTGAGGACATTAGATCTGATTGTGTTCTGACCTTATCTCTTTCTTTATCTTCACAGGCATTACCCTCTCCCCTGATCAAAACTCTCATACTCCAAATTCCACGTCTGTGTCTTCTTCCTTCAGGAGTCAACTGACAAATCACACCTCCCTGGTTCCCATCCCCACTTGAAGCATATGTCCTTGCTCCACCCAGATCTCTTGGTACTGATTTTCAGTGTGCCCTACTAGCACCCAGCGGCCTTGGCTAGGCTCAAGCAGTGTTCTCAGAGTCTTGGCGTTAGCATGTTCCCCTAACTGAACATGAACACTGTCCATCCAGGGCCTGGAGTCCTACCCTGCTTCCTCTCTTCTTTGCCCGCCTGACCAGTGATGGACAAGAGTCTCAATGCCAAGCTTGGTCATAACTTACCTTCCAAAGTCCCCCTGAAGGATCAGGCTAAAGCCACTTCCACGGGACTTGGCCTGAGATCTCACCTTGCCTGGCTTTCTCCCCTTCCCTGCCTGCTTCTCCCACTTTCCTTCTGCCCTGGGAGTACTGTCTGAATAAGCCACGTACACATGAATCCTCCTCTGAAGTTGTGCTTCTGGGGCACCTCCAAGAGCCAGCAGCTGTGGCCACAGCACCTCTCAAGAGGGTCTCACTTACAGAACAGCCTGCAGAGTCCTTCTCCCTCTTTGCCCCATTGGCACCATGGGTGGTGGCTCCTTCCTTCCTGTCACTAAACTCTAGCCTGTTTCCTAGCCCTTGATTGTTTTCTGGGTCCTCTCCCAATCCTTAGTGAGTAGCTCTTCATGAACTCTTCCCAGGCACCCCTTAGGAGTGTGCTGTTCCCTGCCAGAGCTCTGACTCAAAAATTGGCCATTACAGGATTGGAAAACAAAAGTTACCTAGGTATCTCTCTGCCCACCCATCAATCTGTCCATAAAATTCATAGATATTTGGAAGAATAACTGTAGAATAATTGTAGAATAATTGCCCCTTCTTCCAATCCAGTCCATTTGCTTCTGGGGGTGTATGTATAATAAGCAAAATTAGAGATAATATCGAAAGTTTGGTTATGAGGTTTTCCTGACATGAAGGTAGAGGTATTGACCTCCTCCCTCCAATTGGTCCTCAAAAGACCTTCCAGCTGGAAAGAGCCTGTAAACAACTTGCAAAAGGTGACATGTGGCGCTAGATGGCAGCCGTGACCCACCAGTGCTGTTGCTCACAGCAGCCATCAGCAAAGCCTGCTTGCCCAGCCCTGCAGGTTCACAGTTCACAGCCCAGCAAAAGCAGCACTCTTGACTCACAGTTGTTCCACGTTCTTCCAACACAGAAGCTGCTTGTGGTTTTCTAGCTCCTTGGGTACCTGAGCCTCCCCGCCAAGGCCCGGAAAGTTCCTATTTGTAACTCCCTCCCTCTGTGCATCTGTTGCTAGACACTCAAACATCCATGCAGACCCAAGAGGCTGGTCTCTGAGGAAAAGGCTGCATAATATAGAGACTTAGGGGCAATCCTTCATGGTGCAGGAAATAGTGGTGTATTTTAGTTGCTCCTGCCCCTGCCAAATGACCTCCACAGTCTTTTGGGCTGGCCTCCCCCACCCTCTGTGGATTTAGCAAGTAAGTGACATTGTATTAATCATTGTTAAAAATACTGTATTACATTGTTTAGTTGTAAATAACTGACGAACTTTGAAAATGAGTCTAAGTCAAATAAATAGATGGGAGAATCATTGAGTCAACAGAGTTAAGAGTCACACCTATGTGAATGTAGACATAACTATATCCACGTGAGTTTCAGTTGTAGCTGAGCCGGATGCTAAAAACAAAATAATAGGACTCTATTTGTCACCATCCATTTTTCCCTTCCCTCTTGAGCACAAACTCCCAGGTGCTGAAAGAAAAATGTGTCTTTCTTCATAGTTCTGCCAGGACTCCCAGGCTTGACTTGAGTCCAAAATCATCCCTACCAATCTCTGGCAGATAATATACCCAACTTGCTTGGGACACAGCCCATTTCTAGAAAGGGGCTTAGGTCAGGATGAGAATGAGGGAGGTTTCTATCCCTAAGAGAAAGAGCAGGATATTGTCACCTAACAAAGGGACACAGACAAGCCCAGTCAGTGGGTGCCCATGATGACCTGGCAGTGTTGCCCTTTGGCTCACGCACTGGTCTGTTGGCTCATTTAGTACACCTCAGGGGCTCCTGCCTTGCCCTACCTTGCCCTACTTCCAGCTTGCCCTTCACATCACTACCCAAGTAAAAGTTTTTTTAAAGTATTATTTATGGGGCCTCCCTGGTGGCGCAGGCAGTTGAGCGCCGCATTGTGAGGCTGTCCATAGCCTCTGCAGCGCGGGCTTGATCCCGGCCAGCCAGCGAGAATCCCACATGGTGAAGCAGACCTCTCCTGTCTCACCCGCTGCTCCCCTCAGCAATGTATTTCAGTCAGTCTGCCTGTTCTGTTCCCCGCTCTGTCTCTGGTGAATCCTCTCACCCTCCTATACATCTGACCTGTACCCCGGTTCTTGCATAAATAAATAAATCTTTAAAAAAAATTTATTTATGCATACAAGAACTAGGGTACAGGCCAGAGGTGCAGGGGGTGAGAGGATTCACCAGAGACGGAGTGGGGAACAGAACAGGCAGACTGACTGAAATACACTGCTGAGGGGAGCCGCGGGCCAGGCAGGAGAGGTCTGCTGTGCCATGTGGCTGGCTGGGGATCAAACTCATGCTGCAGAGGCTGCGAATAGCTTCATAGTACTGTGCTTAATACCTTGTGCCACCAAGGAGGCCCCCAAGTAAAAGTTTTGCTTATAATTCTCTGAATCTTCTTTCCACAGTCTCCTAACACTGTTGTTTTCCTTTAATTTCAAGATTATACAGTGATTTGTGTGATTATGATCCTAATATGTATCTTTCCACTAGATTGTAATCTTGAAAGAGATAACACTGTGGTGTCTCCAGAGCTTAGTGGTGCATGGTAGGTACTCAGTATGTCTTCATTCCATTATTATCTATTAAACACCAGGGGTAGTAATTCCAGTCAGACTTTACCCCTGACATCTACGCGAGGAAGGGAGGCAGACAAGTAAACCCCTGCCCACGGCACAAGTGCCTCACTTTCTCCAAGAACAGTGGACTCGGGGGGAACAGGTAGAGGAGGATCTAAATTAGAGGGATCCAGGAAAATTTCTTTGAAGAGTCATGATATTGGCCTAACTTTAGAAAAAATGAAAAGCATAAGCAAAATGAATGAGAGCAGGAGGATGCCCTCCGAAGCATGCTGGGAAAGAAGGAAATGTAACACAGCCTGATGCATTCTGGGGGATCTTGATGGCTTCATCTCATGATACTAACAGTCTGCCTGTTCTGCTCCCCACTCCGTCTCTGGTAAATCCTCTCACCCCCTGCACCTCTGGCCTGTACCCCGGTTCTTGTATGCATAAATAATTTTTTTTAAAGATTTATTTATTTATACAAGAACCGGGGGACAGGCCAGATGTATGGGAGGGTGAGAGGATTCACCAGAGACAGAGCAGGGAACAGAACAGGCAGACTGACGAAATACACTGCTGAGGGGAGCAGCGGTAGAGACAGTAATTATAGGCAGTAATCATATAGGTTTTCTTTCTTTTAGCTAAGCCAATTCCTCTTTTAAAAAGAGAAAGAGAAAAAGGGGGTATGGTGTCAAAAGTAGAACTGTTTGGACAAAAAAATTAGCTTAAAAGGATATGGAGGAAGGGCCTCCCCGGTGGCGCAGCGGTTGGGCGCTGGGTTGCGAAGCTGCCCGCGGCCTCTGCGGCGCCAGTTCGATCCCCGGCTGCTCCTCGGCCACCAGAGGAGGGTCCCACATGGCGCGCAGACCTCTCCTGCCACCCGCTGCTCCCCTCAGCAGTGTACTTTGGTCCTTCTGCCTGCTCTGCTCCCTGCTCTGGCTCTGGTGAATTCTCTCACCCTCCCGCGCTTCTGACTGTACCCAGTGCATGTATAAACGAACAAGCAAACAAACAAATAAATAAATAAATAAAACATGCCTCTATTAAAAAAAAAAAAAAGGATATGGAGGAAGTTCTCTGCTACGTTAGCACCTGGCAACTGCCACACAGTAGGTCCTCAGTAAATGTGTGAATTTCAGAATGAAAATAATTAGAATTGATGTGTCTCTTAAAACAGAAAACAAACTCAAGGATATGGCCCATTAGGAATCCTAGCAGACTCCTAAAGGCACACACACCCACAAATAAAGGGCAAAATAAATTAAAACAGGAAGCTTTATATAACCTGCCTCTGTAGAATAAAGATGTGCCCAGTTTCACATGCCACATGCTGCCAAGACCTGAGGTTGTTACTAAGAAAGGGTGGGAGGTGGCTGTTGAGGGAAATAAGATGCTAGGCGCAGAGAATTCAACATTTGAAGACTTGAAAAGAAAGCTTGAACACAAGCCTCTTTTGTTTTCCAGGCTTCTCTTAATTACAATGTTTGAGACCTGGAATATGAAGAAAGCACTATTTCAAAAGGACAGTTTACTCTTCATTGTAGAGAAAGTTCAATTCCAGTCCCTAATTTCCCCTCTAGTTACAACCGGAGTCATTTGTTGAATGGCTGTGTGTTAATCAGGGAAGAGGGCTATAAATGGTCTATAAATCAGTGTGTTGCATCACAAGTGAAGGCAGTTGCTCTTCCCCTGGCTGGCAGCGAAATCATGAATCACAGTTTAAAGTTCCAGATCAGGGCCTCCCCGGCGGCGCAGCGGTTGAGCGCTGGGTTGCGCAGCTGCCCGCGGCCTCTGCGGCGCCAGTTCGATCCCCGGCTGCTCCCCGGCCACCAGAGGAGGGTCCCACATGGCGCGCAGACCTCTCCTGCCGCCCGCTGCTCCCCTCAGCAGTGTACTTCGGTCCTTCTGCCTGCTCTGCTCCCCGCTCTGGCTCTGGTGAATTCTCTCACCCTCCCGCGCTTCTGACTGTACCCAGTGCTTGTATAAACAAATAAATAAATCTTTAAAAAAAAAAAAAATAAAAAAAATAAAAAAAAAAAAAAATAAAGTTCCAGATCAATGTTTGTGAATCAAATCTCACAATACAGATTACCCTTCTTGGCATTCAACAGTTAAGCTTTCACCCCAGATCTCAAGGCGAACCACAGGCCAGCACCCAGATGCCTGGAACCTGAGAGCACCTCACTCCAAGCTAGGTGAGCTGATAAAAGGGGTTACTACTAGTCACCATATCTCACAGCCTCAGGCCAAAAGAACCTTTATTCAATACTTGTCATATTGAACATTTCCTCTACACTCTCCTTGGAATCATGAAAGCTTTCTCAATAATGGCAAAGACTTATCTAGGTCTTCTCCCATGCCAGTCACTGTTCTATGTGTTTTATACACATTTTACCAATTTCGTGTCACAACAATCTGTGGGGGATGTGCTATCACCCTCCACTTTATAGATTAAGTTGAATCAAAGACATTTGGTAACTTGCCCAAGATCACACAGCCCTTAAATAATAAAGCTAGTATTAGAACAAAGGTCATCTGGTGCCACAGTCATAAGACAAGATGCCATCCAAGCCAGGATGAGCTATTTCTTATCACTGCCCCACTCAACCATGTCTGCTTCCCTCCTTCCTGCTTCGTTCAAGAAGTTCTAAGAAGCTGCTAACCTTGACCAAGTATGACCAGGGAACATCAGCGTTCCTTTCACCTCAGCGACTGGCTCAGAGCTGGGCCTCTGACCCAATCAGAGTTATGAAGCATGATGGGCTTTTCCTAGGGACCCTGGGAGAAGGAAGTCCTGTGTTCTCTCTTGGTTCTTGGTGATGAAAAGAGGCTGCTACAGCCCTCTTATTACTATAAGGGGAGGTCACCAAGGAGAGTTAAGGAACAGAGAAAGCAAGACAAAGGGAGGGACACACAGCACAGGGTTCCAGATCATCACCAAGAGGAGCAATTTTGGGTTCATGCCATGCAAAATAGCCAGAGCACGTGGGTGGGCAAGGCAGTCCTGTCATGACCTGATTCGAGCCCTAAATCCAGCCGCTCCTGAAATGCCAAACACCTCACACTGTTTGGTCCCATGAGCCAATGCATACCTCTTCAAAAACCAACTTGAATAGGATTTTCTGCAACTTGAACCATAATGCATCCTAATCAAAACAATCTTAGTGAAACTTGTGAAGGTTGAGCCAAAAAGCCCTTTAGTTATTAATACTATGAAGAAATCATAATACTATGAAAAAAACGGGTCAAAGAGAAGACCATGACTCAAGACCCTCATCATGCTAAAGAGAAACAGCTGGGCTTCTCAAATTCTCAACCATTGTCAAGCTTTACGTTTATGTACAAATGGAGGACAGCAACAGCATACATACTCCCCCAAAAATGGCTGTTTAGGGATCCACTTTCAAATTTACACTTAGCTCTGGTTAGTGTTAAGATGACTTTAAATGCTCTCTCAGCAGGGCAGAAGGTCATGGACTGTTGAAGATGGGTCAAAGTCAGCCAGGCATCAAAAAACAGCCAAGGGACTGGGTTGGTGATGAGTGGCTAAGGACTTTAGCCTTATCTGTGTGTTAATCTATTATAAAGGAATGTATTTGTAAATTATTCATATAATTAAAAATTAACTTTAAAATAGGGTTAAAGAACAAGTCATGCACTTGCATTATCTGAGATGAGTGTTATCAGCCTTTCTTTTTCAGTGGTTGAACTTCTCGATAAAACATGAAATACTGTGATGAACACCTGTTATGTTTCTCCTTCTTTAGGATAGAATTTTAAAATATGATTGCTCTTCCTGGGAACCACCTTCTCCGATTCACATCTAATTGTGCTCAAGCACATGGTCCTGGCTCGGGTGCAAATAACCATGAGTGCAAATATACTAATATATGTCCTGGCTCTTTTCCCCTCCCCAACAATTCTGGAAAGACACCAGAATGGCATAGTTTTTCAATCTCCCTTAATCCTTTCTCCATAAAACAACAGCTGCAATAACAGACAGAACAACTAGCTGGTAAAACCAAAGTCTCTGGACAAAATGCAAGTTATCTCCTGCCCTCCTCCCTCATCTCCAAAATACTGAAGAGTGAAGACAGCCACCACCAAAACTGCATGATATCCAGATATTGGAGGCAAGGACCTCACTGGTGGCGTAAGGGGTTAAGCACAGCACTATGAAGCTATCTGGAGCCTCTGAAGCATGAGTTCGATGCCCAGCCAGCCAGGGACATACCCACATGGTGCAGCAGACCTCTCCTGTCTTGCCCACTGCTCCCCTCAACAATGTATTGTGGTCAGGGCCTCCCCAGTGGCGCAGCGGTTGAGCGCTGGGTTGTGAAGCTGCCAGCGGCCTCTGCGGTGCTGGTTCGATCCCCGGCTGCTCCCCTGCCACCGGAGGAGGGTCCCACATGGCGCGCAGACCTCTCCTGCCGCCCGTTGCTCCCCTCAGCAGTGTACTTCGGTCCTTCTGCCTGCTCTGTTCCCTGCTCTGGCTCTGGTGAATTCTCTCACCCTCCCGTGCTTCTGACTGTATCCAGTGCTTGTATAAACAAACAAATAAATAAAACATGCCTCTATAAAAAAAAATTTAAAAAAAAAAAACAATGTATTGCGGTCAATCTGCCTGTTCTGCTCCCCATTCTGTCTCTGGTGAATCCTCTCACCCACCCCACACCTCTGGCCTGTACCCCAGTTCTTGTATGCATAAATAAATAAATCTTTTCTAAAAAGAATAGGAGAAAGCAAAGGGCATCTGATGAGCAGAAAAAGGTTTTGGCAGGGAGGCAGAATGGATTGATTTGGGATTAGTGCAAGGGATCTCTGATAAATGTGAATGGAGTAAAGCTGTCGAGGCAACATGAGCTCTTCTTTTTTTTTTAAAGATTTATTTATTTATGCACACAAGAACTGGGGTATAGGCCAGAGGTGCGGGGGGATGAGAGGATTCATCAGAGACAGAGTGGGAAACAGAACAGGCAGACTGACTGAAGTACACTGCTGAGGGGAGCAGCGGGCAAGACAGGAGAGGTCTGCTGCACCATGTGGGTATCTCCCTGACTGGCCAGGGATCGAACTCATGCTTCAGAGGCTGCGGATCGCTTCATAGTGCTGTGCTTAATCCCTTGTGCCACCAGGGAGGTCCTCAACATGAACTCTCAAAGCTAACTGATCAGTGTTGGCGGCTACTGCTGCTTCCTTCTCTGGCTCCAGCCCAAGGAGAAGGCAGGTAAGTAAGGTGGACTCTGTACCACGGCTGGTACAAAGCTGACTCAGGAACTCAAAGGCTAGTAAGACATCCAGAAAGCAGCTGGCTACAAAAGCAGCTGAAGAATGAGCCCTCCATTAGAGGGGTAAAGAAATCTTGTTGTTACAGACCTAGTACTGTGGTGCTAAGTGAAATTAGACGTTATTAGAAAACCACTGATCTCCTGATTCACAAACTTCCCAACAAGTGCTTGGTGTGAGAAATTGCTCAGAACTTCAAAACAGAGTGCAGTTGCCCTTCCAGAGTGCAGTTGTTGCTTTCCTTGAGGAAAGTGGGGTCTATCTGGATGACCTTTTTTGAAGACATGCCAGGTGTGTGCTATCCATGCCAAATGTGTAACAATGATGCCAGAAATCATCCAGCTAACATGCTGCATAAGTGGCGAACAGTAAAAAGCCATATGATGGGGTCTCCCCGGTGGCGCAGCGGTTGAGCACTGGGTTGCGAAGCTGCCCGCAGCCTCTGCAGAGCCGGTTCGATCCCCGGCTGCTCCCTGGCCACCGGAGGAGGGTCCCACAAGGTGCTCAGACCTCTCCTGTGGCCCGCTGCTCCCCTCAGCAGTGTACTTCGGTCCTTCTGCTTACTTTGCTCCCTGCTCTGGCTCTGGTGAATTCTCTCACCCTCCCGCGCTTCTGACTGTATCCAGAGCATGTATAAACAAAACAAATAAATAAATAAATAAAACATGCCTTTATTAAAAAAAAAAGCCACATGATTGGAAATATTGCACACGCACATACACAAACACACAGACTCTTCTTCCTGTTATTGGTAGTGCTGAACATTAGATATTCTTCCCCCATGGAGTCAGAGTATATGATTGCAAGCAGAAAAATATAAGACAGAAATCAGGTATTGGTAGTTTTTCCATTTTCATTTGTATGTGAATTTTTAATATAAACACAGGGACATAAAGTAAATTTGCTATTAAAATGCATTCAACTCTTTAAAAAGCTAATTTATAAAGCTCCCTTCACCAAATTTGATGAACAGTATAAGCCAGTACCTTAAAACTGGCTAAAAGACATTTAAAAAGTTACAAGATATCAAAAGAATAAGAAAAAGAGAACTAGAAAAATTTTTCTAGAAAAATTTGGAAACTAAGTGATGAAGCTCAGGAAAAATTGGAGATAAATGAAAAGTTATTTCACAGATAAAATGAGTCAGAAAGAAAATGAGTGAATACACACTACTGATATTTCCTTATGAGAAACGGAAAGTGGAAAAAGTTTTAAAATCAAAAATGAAGAAAGAAAAATAATTCAAGAGAAAGTGACGAATGTTAAAGTCATATAAATAAAAGCCAATATACAGAAATAACTGCAAAAGGAAGCCAAACCAAGGGAACAACATTACAAATACTAGAAATTAGGATTCAAGAATACTTTTTAAATATAAATATTTGAAACTACATATTGAAAAGGCACACCTTGTACTTGAAAATTTTGATTCAGAATGACCAAAAGGGTATCTTCCGAAGGTTAAAGAAAAAGACTAAAATGGGCCCTTCAGCAGCAGTGCTTTATGCTGAGAGAAAATGGTGACATATTTAAAATATTCAAAGTAAGAAAATGACAGCCAAGAGTTAGTATCCAGGCAAACTAAATATAAAGGGCACAGAAACAACCAACCTGTTATCAACATGCAAAACTCAGGGAATTATGCTCAGAATTGTGACCACTTTGAGAGAGGGGTGGTTGTGATTGAGATGAGGTATGTGGGTGGTTTCTGCAGTGACCTGCAAGTTTCTATTTCATGTCCTGAGTGAAGGTTTTAAGAGTATTCACCTTATAATTCACTATGTTAAATGGATGTTTGGTACAATTATTTGTATTAATGTGTTTTATCTTATAATAATTTCTTTTTAAGTAAAACAGATAACAATTACACTTAGAAAAATTTGAACATGGACTAAGGATGTTAGGGAACTATTGTTAATTTTTTTAGATATGCCATACAAGTATTTTTGTGGGGGACAATCAGGTTTAGGCTGGAGGCATGGTCAGGGGGAAGAGCTCACCGGAGACTGAGTGGATAATGGAGCAGGTGGGTTTATTGAAGTGCACTGCTAATAGAAGCAGAAGAGGGGCTGAAGGCTCTATTTATACTTGAGCATCACTGACTGGTTAGAGTGACTGGTCTTGGGTGTGTCCTGACTGATGAATTAGCATGAAGGATCATCAGCTCTTCGGAGCATCAACTTAATGCAGGTTCCCATGGCAGTTCCATCCACTCCCTTTCTCCATTCAAGCCTCCCAAACTTGCCTGCTGGGCGAGGAATTTGGGCTTGGGGGGGATTTTGTTTTTTATTTTAAGATTTATTTATTTATGCATACAAGAACTTGGGTACAGGCCAGAGGTGCAGGGGGTGAGTTTGGGGGTGGGGGGGAGAGGATTCACCAGAGGTAGAGAGGGGAATCAAACAGGTGGATCTACTGAAATACACTGCTGAGGGGAGCAGCAGGCGAGATAGGAGAGGTCTGCTACACCAAGTGGATAGCTCCCTGGTCGGGGATCAAATTCATGCTACAGTGGCTGCAGATAGCTTCATGGTGCTGCGTCTTAAGCCCTAGCACCACCAGGGAGGCCCAGGGCTTGGGTTTTAAATTTAGTTTTAAATTTAAATGATACCATGACAGTATTGTTATTATGTAGTGTATATTCTTTATTTTGGAGATGCATGCTGAAGAATTTACTAAACTTGCTCTAGCAAAAATGTTGATTCCAAGTCACATTATCTTAATTTTTTTTTTTTTTTTTTTTTTTTTTTTACATAGACATGTTAATTTATAACAAAAGAGTCAAGAGCATACAATGGAGATAGGTAAGTTCTTTCAACAAATGGTATGGGGAAAACTGGATATCTTAATTTTTTAATGAAGATATAACACAATTATGTACAGATCTTACCATTAAATGGTTTTTAAAAAATGCCACTACCTTACCAAATACAAAATATTTTCCCCAGAAAATTTCCTCCTGCTTCTTCCTGATCAATATTCTACCCCTGACTGAGGGAGCCACTGCTGTGATGATCTTTTACCACAAATTAGTTTTACCTGGGCTAGACTTTCACCTAATGGAATTAGACAACACATATTCCTTAGACAGACTTGTGTTTACATTTTGATATCCCTGAAATTGGAAAGTATCTTAGAAATTGATGACTTAACCATTAAATGGCAGAGTTTTTTCTTTTTTATTGTTATATAAAAATGTGGGGTATCTTATAATCTTATGTCTTTGATTTGATTATATAGCTGGAGCAAATATGGCAAAAATGTTACTAGTCCCACATGGCGTGCAGACCTCTCCTGCTGCCCGCTGCTCCCCTCAGCAGTGTACTTCGGTCCTGCCTGCTCTGTTCCCCTCTCTAGCTCTGGTGAATTCTCTCACCCTCCTGTGCTTCTGACTGTACCCAGTGCATGTATAAACAAAAACAAACAAACAAACAAATAAATAAATAAACATGCCTCTAAAAAAAAAAAAAGACACAGCCTGAGAAGCTATCTGCAGCCACTGCAGCATGAGTTCTATCTCCGGCCAGAGAGCTACCCACATGGCGCTGCAGACCTCTCCTGTCTCGCCCACTGCTTCCTGAAAGGTTCAGTGCAGTAAAGAAGAGAAAAGCCAAGTTAAACTTTCTCAAAGGAAGGGAAAAATTGTTCCCCAGGAGGAATTCACAGACCCAAGGTAGGGGTTGGTGAAGTCGCACACGTTGTCAGGGAGAGGCAGCTTTTATAGGGTGAGGAGAGGTCAGGTGGAAGACAGGGTTTGCAGGGCAGGAAAAAATTCTAAGGCAGGAGGGGTTTGTAGTCTGAATTTTCTAGGCAGGCTTCCGCATTCCTGTCCCCAGGTGGGCTTCCTGGTGGGCTTTTGCATTTCAGCCTCCTGCATCAACCTTTCACTCCCCTCAGCAGTGTATTCAATCCCCCTGTTCTGTTACGTACTGTCTCTGGTGAATCCTCTCACACTGCCCCCACCCCCGCACAGCCCCCCCACACCTCTGGCCTCTACCCGAGTTCTTGTATGCATAAATAAATAAATCTTTTAAAAAAAATCACTACAAAAAAATCAGTGAAACACAGATATGCAGTAATGGAGGAAACGAAGGCTAAAACAATATAAGTCATACAGGAAACAACTAACAAAATGTCAATAGCAAGTACCTTCCTAACAGTCATCACTTTAAATGTAATTGGATTAAACACCCCAATCAAAAGATGTTGATTCACAGCATGGCTTTAATAAAAGAACAAACAAAACAAAAAACAGGGATTCAACTATAAGCTGTGGGTGGTGTAATAAATGTATTTGGTCTTTGTCCCCAGTTCCTGGCACAGAGCTCCTAAAACCCTTGGAATTTCCTGAGTGATAGGAGTATCTTTTGTTACTCTTAACAAGGTCCTTTTAACAGATACCTGAGTTTATGCTAACAAGGTGGCTCAAGGTGAGCCTCAGACAGATCAAGGGAGAGACTAGCATGCACCTGATTAGAGGGTTGGAACTTTCAGCCCAACTTCCCAAGCTCCAGAGAGAAGAATGAGTCTAGAGGCTGAGTTCAGTCACCAGTGGTCAAAGATGTAATCAATCATGCCTCAGTAAAAACTCTTGAATGAAGAGGTTGAAAACCTATGAGCTGGTGAACACAGTGGTGTCCCGGGAGCATGATGCTCCTAGACAGGGCATGAAAACTCTGCACTCCCCTCCCCCGTACTTTGCCCCTATGTGTCGCTTCTGTTTGGCTGTTCCTGAGTTGTATGCTTTATAATAAAACTATAATCAAAAGTGGAGCACTTTCCGAGTCCTCTGAGTCATTTTAGAGAGTTACTGGATCTGAGTAGGGGGTCCTGAGTAGGGAACCCTTGAGTTTGTAGTTGTCTGCATAGAGATCCTGGTAACTTGGGGACTCCACTTGTGTCTGGTATTGGAAGTAGAGGTGGTCTTATGGGCTGAGCCTTTAACCTTTGCAGTTCTAAATTCATATCTCAGTTCTGCCACATACAATCTGATCTTGACAAATAGCCCAGTTCTCTGATCAATTTTCCTGTCTGCGTATTGAGGATAATAATAATAAGTATATCATAGGGTTGTTCTGACACTTGCAGGAGATAATGCAATAAAGCATAGTACCTAACATATTAAGAATGCTTAATAGATACCAGCTATAATTCAAATAAAATTATTGATAAAACTTTTTGCCAGGCCACCCTGAGCTAACTCAAATCACAGATGTTCTAAGTAAACATCTGTTCCTGTTTCTCTAGGCATAAAATAGGAAACAATTCTTTTTTAAAACACAGAGAGGTGTGAAGAATGGATAAGAATTTGAAAAACAAAAGAAGTAAATGATTCTGCAATGCATTAGGGCTTACAGTATTGCATAAATATTTTGTTTTCTAAGCTTCTAGATCCGGAAACTATTTTGCAAGTTTCTTTAGGTGAAAGATTCTGTGGTTTCATGAAGAAAATATCTGGGGAAACTCAGAGTGTAAACTAGCTGGAAATATTGATTTGCGTTGTTGCTTAATATTTTGTCTGTGTTTCAGGTCACTCAATAGCTTAAGTCACTGAGTTTGCTGCTAAGGATTCTCTTTGTTTTAATCCCTTGGACTGTTTCTTTCCCAAATGTCCTACATGGCAGAAGTAAAGGCAAAATGTCCCTGCAAGACTGGGAAACAAATCAAAGAATGTGGAACAACACACACTGAATGAAAGAGGTTGTATTTATTCATGAAGCTTATACAATAACTCTTGCTTCACTCTTCTACCCTTTCTCTCTTCACTCTTTTCTATTGCTAAGATTATCCTATTGTTAGGGGGAAAAGGCGGTCCCAAAGCTAATTCCATATAGGCTTTGTGGACTCCACCCCCACCCAGGTCAAAGCCAAAGACACTGGGAACTCCAAATCCCATCACCACCAAAGGGAAGGTGGCTGGGACCTGAGGGTGGGGTTAAGCAGCCAGGTGGATACAAAAGGCAGACACGTGGGCTTTGGGGGATCTCCATTTTGGGGCCCTCTCCTGCGGCGCCTGCTGCTCCCCTCAGCAGTGTATTTCATCATTCTGCCTGTTCTGCTCTCCTCTCTGGCTCTGGTGAATTCTCTCACCCTCCCATGCTTCTGACTGTGCCCAATGCTTGCATAGATAACTAAATTAAAAAATCTTAAAAATTAAATAAATAAATAAATAAAGGATTGTTTACCCTTTCAGAATTTGTAATTTACCCAGCATACACAAGGAAAATGAATGTTAAAGATATCGTAGCTACACAATGGAATACTAGCAGCAATCAAAAAGATAAACGCATGCCATTCACAGCAACATGGATGGAACTAGAAGGGATTTTGCTCAGTGAAATAAGTCAGAAGGAAAAAGAAAAAATATTGGGCAATTTCACTTATAAGAGGAATACAGGGAAACTGAACAAAAGATCAAGAAGAGAGAAAAGAGAGAGAGACAAACTTGCAGGCAAACTATAGATCTGAGGCAGCCAGCTGGGGAAGGGAGGAATGGGGGAGGGGTCAAAACAGGGTCAAAGGACTGTGATGATGGTTCATGGGTGATGTGTGGTGGGAGATTTATGAGGACTACATATGAGCAGAGATATCAAATATTGTGCAAAGATAAACAACAATATAAGAAAAGAAAAAGTTTAATAAAAAATAAAAATAAAAAAGGACATGAGAGGAAAAAAAAATCATATCTATTCTCAGTGACCCTCTGAGGCAGATACTATCATCACCTCACTGATGGGGAGAAGATGGGGGCTCAGAGAGCACAGGCTGGGCTGTGATGGGGAAGCCAGCCAGTTTGGAAGGGGAGGCTGGAATGTTTCAGGCTTCTCGGAAGAGCAAGTAAGTCAAAATCAGGTAGCCATGCATGTAGTTCTGAGATGAGGCAGCTAAGGCCCCCCAAAAGGTGTTACAAAATTCTTTGGAATAAATTTGGGGAAAAAAGAATAAATTTGGAGATCTAATTGACTGTTAAACCACTTATAAATCAGGCTGCATCCTGCTAGCAAGTCGCAGGGCATTCAAAGGGGCTTGCACAGAATGGAAAGTTTTTTGTAGTCAGAAAGGGGGTTGGGGGGCAAGGCTATTAGCAAGAGGAAAGATTATTTTAGGCAAAGCCACTATTTAGGCAAGAGGAGGTCTTATCATTGATGTTTCCTCACTAGTGCTAATCCTGCAACTCCAGCTTAATTGGTATAAGATTACAGTTTTGGAAGAGGATGAAACTATAATTAGGTTAGATATATGCAGATTAATGACAAATTTGTAACCAGAATTCAGAACCCCCTTTTCTCTGGACATTCCCCACAATGATTTTTTTTTTTTTTTTTAAATCTCTTCTTTGAGCTTTTTTTTTTTTTTTTTTTGAAGAGGCAAGCTTTATTTATTTATTTATTAATACATACAAGCACTGGGTACAGTCAGAGGCACGGGAGGGTGAGAGAATTCACCAGAGCCAGAGCGGGGAGCAGAGCAGGCAGAGGGACTGAAGTACACTGCTGAGGGGAGCAGCGGGCGGCAGGGGAGGTCTGCGCGCCATGTGGGACCCTCCTCCAGTGGCCGGGGAGCAGCTGGGGATCGAGGCAGCGCCGCAGAGGCTGCGGGCAGCTTCGCAACCCAGCGCTCAACCACTGCGCCACCGGGGAGGCCCTCCCCACAATGATTACCGGCCACCCTTGCCACACACATGTGGTTCTCAAACCTCAGTGCACATCAGAATCCTGAGCAGAAGACCAGCCTTGGGCAAACCCATCCCTAGAGTTCAGAATCTGCATTTTAAGCAAACAATCAAGGGCTCCTTGGAGAAAGATTTAGAATCACTATTAGCAAAGGCATTTCACTACCACAAGCAGTAACTTCCACCCCACTTCCCAATGATAACACCTCCTCTTGCCTAAATAGTGGTTTTGCCTAAAATAATCTTTCCTCTTGCTAATAGCCTAAGAATTACTTTTGAGTCACCAAAGCACCCAGCCCAAGCCGGATTTGCCATTCTGGGAGGTCATCCCTCTCTCCCTGCAGTCCCACAGAGCACTGTGATGTTCTTGAAAAACCCTCCCTCTGCTGTTCTGCGCTACGGTTATTTGTGAATGTCCTCATATTCCTGCTGGGGCTAGTGACCCCAAGAGCTGACTGCTCTGTACTCTCTGGGGCTGCCTTCACATACTTTTCACCACTGCCCCGTCCTGCTGCATGGTAAACACCTGAGAGCATGGATCTCATAGACTCAACTTCCTCATTTAGTCATTTGAAAAAACTTACAGAAAACCCCCGTGTGGCAGGTGATAGGCTGGGTTCTGGGAATGCCCAAGAACCTGTCCATTTCCTATTACCCACACCCCAGTCCAGGCCAGCTCTGAACCTTTTTGGTACCACAGTTCATAGCCCTGCGCTCTCCATTACACGCTCCCACCCTCCTCCAAGTAGTAGAATTTTATTTTTTATTTTTATTTTTTAAAGATTTATTTTATTTTATTTATACAAGCACTGGGTACAGTCAGAAGCATGGGAGGGTGAGAGAATTCACCAGAGCCAGAGCGGGGAGCAGAGCAGGCAGAAGGACCGAAGTACACTGCTGAGGGGAGCAGCGGGCAGCAGGAAAGGTCTGCGCGCCATGCGGGACCCTCCTCTGGTGGCCGGGGAGCAGCCGGGGATCGAACCAGCGCCGCAGAGGCTGCAGGCAGCTTTGCAACCCAGAGCTCAACCGCTGCGCCACCGGGGAGGCCCCACATAGAAGAATTTTAAACATAAATATGACCACGTCACTCTCATACTATAAGCCTTCCAAAGGCTTCTAATTGTTCTTAGGACCAAAATGCTTACATTCAGAACCTGGCCTGTTTTTCCTAACACCACTGCCCTCTGACCCCTGTCTTCCAGCCCTGCCCCTCCCTTGCAGTCACCCTAGCCTTTTTGGATCTCCTCATATTTTTAGGCCTTCTGTGGTGCCCGGACTAGGACGCTATCCAGCTTACCTCTGGCACTATGATGGAGTTTGAGGTGTACTGTTGATGGATATTAGGCATTCACTCCTGTAAGAGGGACTGGGAGGAGGCAGGATGGGACAGAGAGAGAAAAACCATGATGCAGGCCTGCTAGGACCTCAGTCAACCTAGAGCGGACCTGGAGCAAATATTGCCCCAGAGAGTCCAGAGTCTTTGCTCAGTCCCTAAGCTAAGGTTCTCCAGTTAGGGCATGAAAGCAAGGCACGTAGGCGAGGCCAGGAGACCCAGATAGCACTGACAGGTGGAGGGTGTCACCTGATCCTTACTCCTATTCCTATCGGCCACACCCACAGGTACTACTATCCCTTCTCATCTTGCCAGGCATCTGGGTAATTCATGGGCCATCTTTTCCTGGGAGATCTTCAGAACTCAGGCTGTTCTAGGGCAGCCCCGATATTGAACGGGTTGCCTGGCTGTGGGTCCTCACCCGTGCACTTAAAAGGGACTTATTAATACTCCACTACAGGCACACACAAAAGGTTAATAAAAGGTTTATTTACAAGGGAAAAGGAAATAAGGAAAATGTACAACTCAGGGAGAAAATAGGGAAATAGTCTTTAATGCGTCCTACCCTATCCACCGACCTGGAAACCCAAAGGCACTCTCAGAGCTGGCCGGACCCTGCGAGCTGGCGGGAAGCCAAAATGGGGGGCCCCCCAAAGCCCACGTGTCTGGTTTTATACCAACCTGGCTGCTTAACCCCACCCTCAGGTCCCAGCCACCTTCCCTTTGGTGGTGATGGGGTTTGGAGTTCCCAGTGTCTTTGGCTTTGGTCTGGGGTGGAGGTGGAGTCCACAAAGCCTGAATGGTATTAGCTTTAGTACATCCTCTCCCCCTAACAAGACCTCTAGGCTATAAGCTCATATGAAATTCCTTTTCTCCCCAGCAGTTATCATAGTTCCTAATCACTTGTTTCTATGTGTGATTATCTAATCAATGTCTGCCTTCTGCAAAGAAACTGTATGTTCTGTGCAGGCAGGGACTGTCTGCGATTCACTATAATCCCAGAGTTTAACCCAGTAAAAACTTGTTAAGAAGTGAAAACAGGGCCTCCCCGGTGGCGCAGCGGTTCAGCGCTGGGTTGCAAGGCTGCCAGCGGCCTCTGCAGCGCCGGTTCGATCCCCGGTTGCTCCCCGGCCACCAGAGGAGGGTCCCACATGGCGCGCAGACCTCTCCTGCCGCCCGCTGCTCCCCTCAGCAGTGTACTTCGGTCCCTCTGCCTGCTCTGCTCCCCGCTCTGGCTCTGGTGAATTCTCTCACCCTCCCCCGCTTCTGACTGTACCCAGTGCTTGCATAAATAAATAAATAAATAAATCTTTAAAAAAAAAAAAAAAAAAGTGAAAACAGGTACCATGTCTTGTAAACATTCAACTGTCCCAACTGTGTGGGTTATTAAGATTTTGCCATGTATTTGGTCCCCTCGTCCTGCTCACAGGGAAATGCAATAGTATTTAGGAGCTTACTCTTGCCCCACCCCCATGTGGACTAGAGGGCCGAGGGCCGAATAAGGCAAAGTTCACCCTATTACCATGATTATCATCACCACAACCACCACCCAAAAGCCTTTTAAGGCTCAGTACATTGCCAAAAGCTCACATTTTCAAACCTAGAGGACTGTCCTGACCTGGTCCCCAGGTGTGTGAACTGCAGCGCGGGGTTAGGAATTACAGTTCCTGCTCTACCACAGTGCCACCTGAACAAGTAAGTAAATCCCTTACTACTAAGCCTCATCTGTAAACTGGGGTAATAATGCCTCCCTTTCTACTTCATTGGTGTCTGTCAGGTTTAAGAAAGAGTTTTGCAAATTGTAAAGTGTGGTTTGCAAAAAAGCAAGGGAGCTTCCTTCTCATGCAGTCATAAAGGTTGGCAGAGGATCTATTTGGGACACTAATTTGTTTTCCACAATGATGACGTGGGAGCCACGTAGATGGGCTGTGTGTTTTTCTCAGTTGTGCAACTGAATTTGTGCTCTTGTTCTAAGTCTGGCCTCTCTTCCAGCTCCCCTGTCCCTTCTGATCAGAGGTGGAAACAGCAGGAAACACACAGGCCTACTTCTTGCTATTCACTTAGGGTGAACAGCAAAATTTATTAGAGAAGCAAAGTTTTTTTTGGGAAGAATCTTTTACCTGGAGACTAAATATTTGGCCATTGAAATAGGGGCTGGGAAGGAGATAGGAATAGATACTGGTGTGGGGCTAGAAACAGTAATAAGAAGCCCAAATAACTTGACCCTCAGTGGGACAAGCCAATTTGCTAATGGAGAAACATCCAGATCTTTTGTTTCTGTTGTTTTCCCTACCCCCTTAATGGGTAATCTATTTATTTATTTATTTATTTATTTATTTATTTATTTATTTATTTATTTATTTATTTCAGTATTGATTTAATTTATTTAATCAAATATGTGTCATTCACATGGCAAGGATGAACAAGAACTAAGTTCTAAACTCAGCTTTTATATAGTTAACTCACTGAATTTTTTTTCTTTGTGGTCTCACTAGGTAGATATGTTACCCCATTTTACGATGGGACAACTAGGCTTACAAAGAGTTAAAAAGAAGAAACAACAGGCCCAAGATTGAGTTATTTATACCAAGGCCTAACAAGACTTAATACCTAACCTAACTCAGTCTCTCCCAAAAGTGGAATTTTACCCAAATAACCTGGAATTTCCTGGTTAGCACTAATCAGGTATTCAGCATGATAAAACTAAGACATCCCCTACACCCTTCTCCTAGAGGAAGGTGGCTTTACTGGAAATAACCTTTCATTTCTTTTGCTAACAGCCTTGTCCCACTCTCTTTTTGACTATCAAAACCTTCCATTTGCAGTTCCTTGCAGCACCTTTCTGCTTGCTAGATGGGATGCTACCGGATTGTTGTGCCACTTAGTAAGGTCAATTGGATCTCTAAATTTATTCTGATAAAATTAGTTTTTGAATAAGTTTTTTGAGTAACACACTCAAAGCCAGCCAATTGTAAGTGGCTGTATGCACCTATATTTAAATCTAGATATTCTAGTACATTCTCCCCCACACTTCTTTAAAGTGCTTCCTGATCCCTGCTTCACAAATCTAATGTGTGTGTGTTTGGGGGTCTAGGGAGCTTTGGTTTGTTTTCTCCCTGAAAACATCTAGACACGGTATTCCCAAAATGGGAAGGGACCTTAGAGGTCCTTTAATCCAATTTATTTTGCAGAAAATCCGAGACCCAGACAAGGGACTTGACTTCTCTCATCCTCTGTTGACACTGATGTCTCAGACCCGGTTTCTTCTATTTCTGCTCCTGCCAGGCATTGACCCTGGGTGAACCAGGAAACCTTTGCCTGGGGATAGCCTTTGCCAAAAATAATAGCCACCCTGTGCTGAGCATTCATTCTCCAACCAAGACTTACTGAGTGCTTGCTGTGTGAGGGGAACCCTTAGGGATGCAGCGGCCATGACCAACAAAAGCTGTGCCTGCCCCTTCTGAACCTACATGGTTAGAGGGGGTGGAGGCCATAACGCAGTAAAAAAGTATCAAGATAATTCGATACCTAGCAAGATAATAACTGCTACCTGGAGGGAAATAAAGAGATAAGGGACGTGGGGGAGGGCATCAATCGAGTGGTCTGAACAAGCCCGACTATCTGCCCCTTGAATTGTTATAAGGATTCCCTGAGATCCCGACGAGGAAACCTTAGTTCAGCCGGGGTAAGAGAGGCACTCAATCCCCAAATTCCCAAGCTCTACTTTCCAGCCCCCCCAGTCGAGCGAAGCAGCCACCGTGGGGCCCTAGATGATGAAACTCAGGGCGAGGACTACACCATCTCTCAGGCTGCGTCCTTGCAGGTATTGGGGGTAGGGAGGAGCGTGCCAGGAGGTGGATGCACCTCCATGGAGAAGCTGCAAATACATCTAAATTCTAACAAGGCTCAGGACAGCCCCGCCTGGTCCCTTCAGCCGGGACAAAGGGCCAGCCCACCTCCAGGGAGAGTCGGACCACCGCTCCCGCCTCCCGCCCTGCCCAGAGCGCACCAGCACGGGGCACTATGGGGTTTGTGGTTCGGCCACCGCCCCCACCTGCTCAGGAAGCAGACTAGAGAACTACAAGGCCCAGGAGCCCGCGGGCAGGTCCGGGGCGGGCTCTTGGGCGGTGGGTGTGCGAAGCGCAGGAGGCCGGGCGGTGCGGGCGCAGGGAGCTGGGATGCGGCTGCGGGCGCCAGAGCCGAGGCGCAGCTCCACACCCGCGCGCTAGCCGGGCGCAGCAGGGGGCTGCCGGCCGCGACAGGCACGTTGTGGGCATGCATTGGGCGCAGCCTTTGCAAAACTCGGCCATGCAGAGGCTTAGCTCTGCAGTGGAGGGTCCGAGTCCCCGGGGGATGGGCACCCAGCCGCGGATCCAGGCTGGCACTGCGAGCTTGCAAGAGCCCTTGGCTGGGTTTGGGGGCTGGGGAACCGGTGCCCGCCGGAGGCTGTGCGCGACGTGCCTGTTAAATCCCTCTCTTTTTTGTGTGACAAGGTTTCTCAGGGACAGGCGCGCCATGCACCGGGCGGCGGCGTTGGTCCGGCGGGGCTGCTGCCCCCGAACCCGGGGCCCATGGAGCCGTAGTCAGAGCAGCGCTGCTGCCGAGGCCTCGACCGTGCTCAAGGTGCGGCCCGAGCGGAGCCCGCGCGAGCGCATCCTGACGCTGGAGTCCATGAACCCGCAGGTGAAGGCGGTGGAGTACGCGGTGCGGGGACCCATCGTGCTCAAGGCGGGCGAGATCGAGATGGAGCTTCGGCGGGTGAGTTCCCCGGACGCAGGGCGGGCGGACTCGGGGAGACCAGGGGTGCTGATGTGGTGCGAGGGGAGGGGAGCAGTCTTGTCCCCTGCTGGGGTCTGCTCACCGGACTGTCTTCTACTCTGTGACCAGGTCCCCTTCCTGCCCTAAACTTGGCCAAAGCAAGAGAATGCCTTCCCTTCCCTTCACCCACTCGTGCCTTCAGGTCATCAGATACTGTTCACTTGTTGCATTGAATTATAATTATATTATAATGTGAGCGGCCAGTGCACATTATGTGGCAATCCTCCTACCCATATGGAGGCAAGATCCTTGGGGGTAAGGGGAGGGCCAAGCAGTAAAGAAATAAACAAGAGACTTCAGAGACTGAGTTAGTGCTTTGTGGAAAGAGGAATAGAGCAGGGGCGTGGGGGTGCTGGGTGGGATGAGGAGGAGGAGATTCCATTAGTAGGAAGGGAAGGATTCCAGAAGGCTATGAGGAGACCAGGTTTGTGCCCAAAGGGTGTGAGCAGCATCCTGCAGAATTCCTTCCTTTGGTCCCCCTCTGGAAACTTGGCCGACTGCCATCCCTGGTGGGTAGTCAGAAGCTTGGATCTTGGGAAGGTGGCCTGGGACTTTCTTTGTCTTGATGACTGGCCAACTGGACTCTAGGCTTGAGTTTGTAGCTGTGTGTAAAGTGACCACACTTTACACCAGGAGTGGTTTCTGCCTCCCTCCAACCTGGGTGGCTGTCTTGAATGTAAGGGATGCCCCTGTAGATTACTGGAACTCTCACCTGGCTGAACCTCAGGCGGAGTCAAGAGTAGTGCCAGAAAAGTAAACACTCCAAAGACATGTTAGATACCGATGAAATAGTCACCCAGCTGCTTGGTTGGGGCAGTTCTGACTCAGAATGGCTGTGGTGGGAAGGGGACAAGTTGGTAATTAGTGTCCCACAATCTTAGGAGTAAGCAGTGGTGGGATTAGAACATTTCACCCCGATTCCCTAAGGGACTCTGGGGTTTTGTTGATCTCATGGTCAGCCGAGACCTCATTGGGACACCCAGTTCTGCTGACTCAAAACAGTGAGCTGACCAAGTTAGAGTGCCATGTCCCCCTCTGACTCCTTGTAGGGCTAAGTTTAAATCTTGGCCTGCTGAAGGCCGGCTCAGTTTTTGTGCCTCCCTGGCCTAAGGTGGGCCAGGGGCAGAGAACACTGATTTTTCTGCTCTGTTCGTTTCTCTCTGGCCAATTGGAGCTGACCCCCCAGGAGACAACAGTCACCCTGTTAAACCAAAGCTGAGATGAAATTGTTCATGGTTTATCACTTTACAGTGATTTCTCTGGGTCCAGAGCTG
The DNA here is from genome assembly GCF_014898055.3 of Talpa occidentalis. Taxonomy (NCBI): domain Eukaryota; kingdom Metazoa; phylum Chordata; class Mammalia; order Eulipotyphla; family Talpidae; genus Talpa; species Talpa occidentalis. The sequence goes on along the minus strand of NW_023601754.1, from coordinate 23,578,364 downwards.
CCAAGGGCCCCAGGGGTAACCACTACCTTTTATAAAGCAACAACTTGGGTGTGGGCTCTGAGAAGTATGAGGGTGGTTAGGACAATGTTTTTGCCTTCAGGGAGCTGACTGCCATATTGCTTCCTGGGCCAGGACCTCTATCACTCCTCCCCCAATTCTTTAGGGTTGTTGGGATTTTTTTTTTTTTAACATGCAGAGAAAATGTGACCACATTCCACATGGGAGCAGGGCTATGAGCAAGGACAGAAGGGTATAGGAAGTTCTGGGCACTTGGAGAAGAAATGGGTGTTGTTTGGAGAACACTGGCTGGCAGAGGGATGTGGGAGAGGAATGAGCCAAAAGGTGGGCTGAAGTCTTTTGTGCCAGACTCAGGACTTTGTGATGCCAAGTTTTGGTGGAAAGTGGGGAGTCAGGAAGGGTTTCTAACAGGGTATGACTTGATGCTTGAAGTGGACAGATTTCTTGGTCATTTGAGCCAGAGGCACCTTCTATTTCTGGGATAGATGCCCCCCACTCCCACATCTTGCCCTGGAGTTAGTGGGGATGTCCTTTCTGTACACCTACTTTTTCTGGTACTTTCATTCAAGCTCTTTCACAGGTTCTCTTCTGATTTTGTTTGAGTTGCCTGGCTCTAGTCACTGGAGACAGGAGCCCCGCCCAGCCAGTGTTGCCCGCCTTAAACCTTTCTTCCTTGGAAGCCAGCCTCTTTCCCACCTGCTTAAACAGTGCCCCTTCTGAGCCATTTCTTTTCTTTTCTTTCTTACTTTTTTTTTTTTTTTGGCTTGATTCAGCTTTCACAGCTTCGGTTTTTCTACCTCTGTTTTGATTCGGTTAGAGATGAGATGAGCAAGCATGTGCAGGGCGCGGAGTGACTTGGGGCGAATCGCAGATCCTCTCTGGGCTTTGGTGTAAAAAGAGAGACATGTTCTAGTGGATTTGTTCTAGTGGTTCCTCCCTGCCTGCATTTTGCCTCGTTGCCCTGCCACACCCTAGGTAGCTCTGTGTACTTCATGTTGTGGAATCGGCTCACCAGGTGCCCTAGGTGTTTAGCTGGACTAGTGGCTCGGCGTGTGACTTAGGGGTGGCTTGCCGTGTGACTTGGGGGTGGCTTGCCAGGCGAGTTTATCCTTGCTTTTCTGATAAGAGTGGAGAATGCTTGGGAGACTGAGGGAGGAGAAGAGGTGGGTTAAGTGGGTGTGGAAGGGCCATTTTCTCCTCTGGTCTGTGTTCTGTGAGGGAGGCTGTTTCTTCCTGACAGAAGCTGCAAAGGGAGAAACTCTCTTAGCTCTTCAGATTCTGGTGTTCATTGGGAGCAGCACTTAAAAATAAGCTGCAATTACTAGGATTTTGCAAAGATCTGTCAGTTCTTCCTCAACCTACTTTTCCCCTTATTCTATTGGGGGAGGGGAGGAGTTTGCATAAGTAGAGACAAGAATGGCTTGACTTCTAGTTGTAAAAGAACACACAACTGGGACAAAACATTCTGAAATGGAGGAGGAAATTGATCACTACAGTTAACTCAGAGTGCGCTGCATCCAAGCCCCGGTGAAAACAGGGTGCTGTAGCATACCTTACAGTTAGCTCAGGAACTGGATTAGAAATGCTGGACGTGCCAAGCACCACAGGTGAGATCTTATTGGTATTTCCTCTAGAATTTTGATGCTCCTCTAAAATAAACATATTTTTAGTGTAGACTTCCAATGGGAGTAACCCTCTACCCACCCACCCCACCCAGCCACCCTGGACCTACGTCTTGGACTTTGTTTTTAAGTGCCTTGGGCCTCAGGCAAGTCATTCCACTTTGGCCTTAGTTTGTTCTTCCAAACTGGGTCAGTTGATTTGTCCTCTAGACTCGTTTGAGATGTTATTGATGATGCTGTGAAGTGAAGCCCATCGGAATGCCAGAGTTTTTCTTCTCAAGCTAAGGAGAATTGCTTAGGGAGACACACCGAGGGACCCTGTTCCCTTGCTTTACTCCTGAGCCCCTGGGTGTGGGAACCTGCTCAGGGTCTCACTCTCTTCTGCTTGGGCCTTACCTTGCTGTCGTGAATTATCCTGTTTGGAGCTCATTCAGCTTTTTTTATTTTTTTTAAAAAAAAGATTTATTTATTTATTCATATAAGAACTGAGGTATAGGCCAGAGGTGTGCGTGTGGGGTTGAGAGGATTCATCAGAGACAGAGTGGGGAGCAGAACAGGCAGATCTACTGAGATACACTGCTGAGAAGAGCAGCAGGTGAGACAGGAGAGGTCTGCTGCACCATGTGGGTCAACTCCCTGGCCTGGGATTGAACTCATGCTGCAGTGGCTGTGGATAGCTTCATAGTGCTGTGACTTAACCCCTTGTACCACCAGGGAGGCCCTAATTCAGCTTCCATCCCTGCTTCTGCTCTGTAAGTCTCCACTTCTATGATTGACCCTCCCACTGTCACCCCTGAGCTCAGGAGCCTGCACCCAGCCTTCCTACCTTCAGTGGTTCGGAAACTCGGCCCTTGGTGGGCACCCACTTAATCTCTCAATTATGGTTGTGTATTGAGCTGTTTCTTCCAGTTTTGCTTGTCTTTCCAGAAGGGTTGGGGCTAAACCCCATGCTGAGTTTACTCACCTGTTCTCAGGGACTGTGGGGTCTTGTTGGTGTTTATCTCTGAGGCCTCCTTCTAGAGCTTTCTGTAAGACTTCCTGCCTGCCCGGTCCTGTCCAGGTCTTTGGGGTCTGTTCACAGGGTGCGCCTGGCCTGGGGGCTGCCTAGTCTTCTCCTTTCCCTGAGTCTACTTGTTATTCCTCAGCAGCCTGGGCTTTGATGGGTGGTGGTCTCCACGGCCTCGATCCCTCTTCTGATGGGGCTTGAGTGATCCGTCAGCACAGTAAGTCCTCACTCAGGATCATCTACAGGGTCTTAGAACTGTGACTTTAAGTCAAACAGTGTATGATGAAAACAAGTCCTCGAATAACATTCTTTCATTCTTGGCCAGGATGTTTTTTTCTCATCCACGTTATAACAAAATGACATTGTTTGAGGACCTGCTGTATTTGTTGAGTGAGAGGGAGGCTCCTGGGGAGTGACCATCCCTACCAAGCCCTCCTGCTTATGTGTGGCCTACAGTGACGGGAGCCATCTCGCTTGAGGAAATTGCTGTGCCCGTTAGAATCATGTGTCGTCTCCTGGACCCTCCCGGTGATGCTGGGCCTGTGAGCAGGGGATAACACCGATAACTTCTCTCCTCAAAGCTCTCAAGGATGCCATCCCTGGAGCTGTGGGCCTACTCCCCTGATCCCTACTTGAGCTGAATGGTGGAAAAGGAGCTCCACAGGGTAGGACCTTCTGTCAGTGCCCCACAGGGGGCAGCTGTAGGCAGGATTGTCCAGGGACATTAGACAAGGGGCTCTTGGAAGCTGTGAGAGAGAACTGGGGACCCTGTGTGCTACCTGGCTGGCTCCTGGAGGCTGGGCTAAGGCCAAGTCACCGTTGGGTGTGCCTGCCAGGCCTGTATGAGTCACTGTGGCAGAATCTTTGAATCTTTCCCAATCCCTGGAGACCTCAAGTACCTCAATGCCAAAGCCTCCCCCGAGCTGTCTCTTCTGTGTGGCCACCCTGGGCTGGGCAGGCTGATCTGCTTGCCCATTCAGGGATGCCATTTTCCCATCCCCCAGGCTCATTGGTCATAACAGTGTCTACCCAACCCAAGAGAAGAGATGCTGAGTGATCCCAGACTCATGGGCAGGCCCTGAAATGTGTGTGTATGTGTGCGTGCCTGTGCGCGCGCGTTGGGGGGTGACACATAGGAAAGAATATCAGGGCTCCACCCCAGGCATTATCCTCTCCCTGCATTGGGCTAGCCCAGGGCCTGCTGCAGGGTGTAGGTTCCTATCAAGGAATGGACTGTGCCCACACCATGGAATCACCTGAGTTCAGCTGGCCAGGCCTGGGCAATTCTGGCAGTTCAGTCAGGCTGACAGATGGCCCTGTGCCAGGAGCCCAGGCCAGTGCCAAGGGGTGGGTCAAGCCCGCCCCTTTGCACACAGTGACCGGGTCCCTCCCCCACTCCCAGCCTTCTTGGCTCCTGCTTGTGGGGTGAGCCCTGAGGCCACATGCCCTGCGGCCTGTCTCCAGGCTGCCCGCCCTCACCCTGTCCTAGCCCAGCAACAGAGAGCAGCACTGCCCCTGGACACTTGGGTTGCTTCTCTTATTGACCAGTCCTGAAGAACTGGATGGAAGGGCACAAGGGAATTAAAATGCTTCTCCTCTCTTGGGCCTCCCTGGTGGTGTAAGGGGTTGAGTCTCAGCACTATGAAGCTATCCGCAGCCACTGCAGTGCGAGTTCAATTGCTGGCCAGGGAGACACCCACATGGCTCAGTAGACCTCTCCTGACTCGCCCACTGCTCCCCTCAGCAGAGTATTTTAGTCGATCTGCCTGTTCTTTTCACCACTCTGTCTCTGGTGAATCCTCTCACATACACCGACCCCCCCCAACTCTGGCCTGTACCCCAGTTCTTGTATGCATAATAAATAAATCTTTTAAAAAAAGCCTTCTCCTCTCAACTTCCCCTGTTCCCAAACAGCTCTTGGAGACTCTTCATGCCCTGTTTATGCAGGTGCAGGGCCATTTCTGGTGTGCTTTCCACAGCCCCCAGGAAGCCTCTTCGCTCCAGAAGCAGCTGGAGAAAATTTGCATGGGAGATGCTTGGGGTGCAAGTGAAAAGTACTTGTTTGGCAGCTACTTTAAGCCCTTAAGCCCACTGGTTTTTGCTTAGGTTGATTTTTTTTTTTTTAAAAGATTTGTTTATTTATTTATTTATACAGGCACTGGGTACAGTCAGAAGCTCGGGAGGGTGAGAGAATTCACCAGAGCCAGAGCGGGGAGCAGAGCAGGCAGAGGGATCAAAGTACACTGCTGAGGGGAGCAGCAGGCGGCAGGAGAGGTCTGCGCGCCATGTGGGACCCTCAGCCGGTGGCCGGGAATCGAACCGGCGCGGCAGAGGCTGCGGGCAACTTCGCAGCCCAGCGCTCAACCACTGCGCCACTGGGGAGGCCCTGCTTAGGTTGATTTTATAAAGGAAAGTCTTCTAAAGTTGATTTTATTCACATACATTGTATCATATGGAGAAAAAGAAAAGTGTCAAAACCATAATTTTACACCTTCAAGATTTGTATCTGGGGTCCCTCTGGGGAAAGGGCTGCTGGAGACAGGAAGGTGACCAGGTTCCAGCCAGTCCACCACTCACTGCCCCTTCTTGCCTGCCACCTTCTTCCTCCACCATGACCCTTGAGACCTGGGGCCCATCCGGATTTGTAAGATGATATTTGTACACTGCCAAGTGCTTTCATAGCGCTTGACTCAGATAATCCTGTTAGCCGCCTTGGGAAGCCCTGGAACCTGCTGCTGAGTCTAACTCGTCCGGTGGCCAGTTCTAGGTTTATCAGGGAGCTGTGTGCAATTCCCACAGTCCCAGAGCCCCATAGTCCTCTGTCTGAACCACCTTTTCTCCTTTGTAGAGCATGGTGTCATTTAGTCACCTCCCCAGCAATGTCGGGGTCTCAGTACCTCCGTCTCTTTCCTGTGCTAAACACGTTGCTCAGACAGTGGCCTCAACTTTGCTCTTCAGCCAGTCTTTTCATCCCTGGTGCCTTTCTTTAAAAATATGAAAAATCAGTCCATATTCTGCATTTTGCAAAGTCAAGCTTGCCAGGAAATGATGGACTGAGAGACCCTACTGATCAGGGTCTTCCAGAAAAGGGAGGCCTCGGTGTCCCTGGCCATTTGCTTAGGCTGTGGAAGTGGAGATGCACTTGGGGGCAGGGAGCCCGGGAGCTATGGGATCCTCTCCCTGACATTTGTGGGTTCTGTTGCTGACCCCTGTCTCTCTCCCACGAGACCTGTGGGACCAGGCCTGTTAGGGGCTTGGCACTATGCCTGACACCCGGTAAGGCTCAAAATAGGGCTGCTTATTTTATCCTGTGGGAGCACTGTCTGTGGAATCCAGCCTCTAAGTAACCACCTGTTGCCTTCTCTCTGCTCAGGGTATCAAAAAACCGTTCACTGAGGTCATCCGTGCCAACATCGGGGATGCACATGCTATGGGGCAGCAGCCAATCACCTTCCTCCGACAGGTGAGCTGAGTCTTGGAGCACAGGGAAAGCAGGGAACTGGTGTGGTGCGACCAGCCTGCTTCTCTCATCTCTGCCTCCTGGCCTGTCCAGCCACCTCAGGACACAGCAGGCCCCAGAATCACACAAGGAGGTGGAGCAACAGCCCCCTCCAGTTCCTGATGTCCCTGGTCCTCTCCCTTACGCCTCCCCTTCCAAGGTTGCCTACAGTTCCTAGGCCGGCTCTGGGGTTGCTCTAGTGAACCCCAGGGGCTGCTCCTCTGTGTGCATGGTCTGGATGCTGAGTCTGGAACTTGGCTAGTGGGAGCATAGAGAGGTAGGCTGGAGACATAAATACCCAGGCGGCTGGGAGGTGGTGTGGGGATTCCAGAGGCAGCTTCCTGAGGGAGATGCCCCTATGTGAGTGTTGACTCTGCCACTCACCAGACGGGTGGCTGTGGGCCTGTGGGCACCAGAGCACTGACTTGGGGACTGTTTGGCACCTCAGGAAGGTGATGGGTGTAAGGGCCTCGACCCGGAACAGCCCGAGAGTGTGGCTGGTGGAGACCATTGTTAGCTGTGCTCTCCAGCTGCCTTGAAGTCATTACTCAGCTGGATATTGAGGTCTCAGGAGGCAGCTTTCAATGTTTGGGTTTGGCTCCAAGGATGCCACATGGGCTGGAACTGTAGGATTGGCAGACTGGCGGGGAAAGGAACTGGGAAGGGGATATTGCAGGGTGCCTGACCGGAGGCCGCACACCAGCTGTGGTGAAAAAGTTTTCTTGGGAAGCAGGGTGGGGACCTGCTTTGGAGAAAAACATGGCCCTTGGGTGACTAAGGGTCAGAAGCTGGGTCAGAGAGGGAAGCTGAACACCCCAGTCCCCTTTCCCCTGTCCTGTCTCCTGCTGCAGAGGCAGCCCAGCCCCTCCTTTGGGTACATGCTCTCCAGCCCTGCAGGGAGTTTGCACAGGGTATGGGGGGAAGAGACCCAAGGAGTGTCCACAGTGCCTCCCTCCTGTGGCCACCGCTGCTGACCTCGGAAGCATGCTAGTCCCCCATGATTATCTGACACCCCAAGCTGGGCCCAAGATGGGGAAATGGATCACTGTCAACAGGGAAAAGGGGAGACCAATAAGTCAGCTCTGCCAGGGAAGTGGAAATGGATGGAGGTCAGAGGGCTGGAGTTGTCCTGGAAACTTGTTCTGGAAGTGCACCGCTCTGGAGGGGAGAGGTTGAGAAGGGCCTCTCTTGGCAGAGGCTCACCCTACATGCCTGGTGCTTTGGGTGTGAACACTGTCCTGTGGCCCCAGCCTCACCCAGCTATGCTGGACAACTCCAGCCCTCACCATCTCTTCTGACCTTCACAAATGCCCCTGGAGGAGGGCAGGCCAGGTCACTGCCCGTTGTCCGCTAGTGCCCACCTGAAGTCAGCCAGCGGGTGTCAACACTGTGAGCCCCAGCTCCTCCATGCCCCTGGCACGGCATGAGCTGCCGGCTTAGACTTGCCCGGTGAGCTGCAGTTTACTGGCACTTTTGCAAACATTTCCTTCTTTAATCTTATTAATTTGTGAGGTTAGGGTGATTTTCTTTGTTACAGAAACAAGAAAGCTGGCCTGATTTTCAGTTATGGCCGGGAAGCAGGGAGGAGGTTAGCCAGGGGCCCTAGGGAGGGAGCTGAGGGGGCTCTGAGGTCCTCTCCTGCCTCCTTGGTTCACCTGCCTGCTCAGCCCAGGCACCTGCTCCCTGTCCTTATGGCCTTGGCCACACGAGCTGCTGTCCTTCGTGTATGAACTGGGGCTAGTGCCTCAGTGGCCTCCTCTTTTGACAGCACACCCTTGGGCTCCAAGCCCACCCGAGTCATGATGCACCCCACCTCTTACCACCTCCCCTTCTGCTGCAGACTACCCAGGTTCCCCCTCTCTCACTCCAGTCCTCTTAGAGAGGTCTGCTACCCCTGCCCCTCAGAGTTGTCTTCCTTGCTCTGTCTCCTGCCCAGTGTCCCTCATGCTCCTCCCGGGGCTCCAGGGTAGAGGGTACTGGGAGCCCAGCCTCGCCTCTGTTCCCCCAGGTGATGGCACTCTGCACATACCCAAACCTGTTGGACAGCCCCAGCTTCCCAGAAGATGCTAAGAAACGAGCCCGGCGGATCCTGCAGGCTTGTGGCGGGAACAGCCTGGGTGAGGCCCCGACTTTGCCCGGTCCTGGGGGTGTGAAGTGAACATGTGTGCTCAGTGTGGGCCTAGGCGCCACCTGCGTGGAGGCTGTGCCTGCGAGTGACTGTGTGTGGGGTGGTGGCCGTGCAGAGTAAATGCAACGTAGTGTTCCTCTTCTGCCCGTGCTCTTCTGTGTTAGCCTCCTGTGTGCTGAGCCCGGGAGACCAATCAGTGGGGGAACTTGGGGCACAATTTTGGTCTTATACCCGCAGCCACTTCCACCGCTGAGCCTTCCATCACGGCAGAAGGGTTCACGGGGATTGGCCTCGCGGGAGCGGGAGGCCAGTGTTCAGCATCCTGCCTCTCTATGCCCCCAGCTCTGGACACACGTCCCACGTTGGGGGGGTGGCAGTCAGTCATTGGGGAAGGAAGTGCTGCAAGATGCCCCAGCCCTCTTGTGATGGCTTCATTCAGACTGTCCGGTCTCCCATTTCATTGCCTCCCATCACCCCGCCTCTGCTCCTCGTTGCTGGGGGCCCGGGCGCTGCCTAGGAGGGGAGCACACCAAGCACCAGAGGCCTCCATGGACCTGGAATTTGGCCCCTGCAGATGCGAAAATGATATTCTCTCTCCTTCCCTGCTGGAGGTAGAGTTTCAGCCCCCAGGCCTCTGGCTCATTGCTCTCATCTTTTTTCTGTTTGTTTTTGCCTCATTTATTCACCCAGCGCCTCCACAGGGCAACCAGCTTCCCCTGCCCTGAGGAAAATGGTTGTTCTTGGTGCTTTTTTAGGATATGCACCTAAATGTTTCAGAAGGTAGGACAGGGAGTCCCATGGCTTCCTCAGTAAGGGGTCAGCCACCCTTGGCCTCTCTGACATCTCCTCCCTCCTTCCTCCCCTTCTCGGCTCTGCCCTTCATCAAGAGCCCTAGGCTAAACTTCCTGGCTGTGGCCACCCAACCAGCCCCCTGTCTCAGTCTGGACAACTGTTCTTAATGGTGTCCTAATCAGGTAGGTTGCAGGACCTGGATTTCCTGCGTGTCAGCCAGGATGCGGTGTGGGTCAGCACCTTCTGTGGCAAGAGCTAAGGCATGAGCTGGCAGAGCAACCGACAGGCTGGAGGCTTGTTTTCCAAGCTCCAGATCCTCCTGCACCCATGGTGCAGCCCAGAGGACAAAGGACTTCTCAAATAACTCGGGCAGTGGGCCTGAGACTCTTGGAAGCCACAACCAAGAGGCGGGGCGGAGGTGTTGGCCTTCTGTGTGTCTGATGTGAATGTCTGGAGGAGGCTGGGGGAGTCTTTGTTTCACTTACTAAGCTTAGTCAACAGGATTTTGCAACTCTGTGTCAGTCAGGGCTGGGAATGGGTTGGGAGGCCATTGTTCCTGCCAGTCCCTTCTTGGGGTAGTATAGCAAGAGAACATTTGGCCTGTGGGGTTTGGGAGACCTGCCCTGAGTTCTCTCTGAGGATTTTGTGAACACAGGTGAGGCCTCTGAGCTGCCCTCCTCATCCTGGCTCTAGAAGTACTTTGTACTCACCCTGGGCTTGCAAGGAAGGTTGACAATTTGCAGAAGTCTCTTGTCAGGTGTGGAGAAGCCCCACCCATGGGGGTCATGACCAGGCCCTGCCCATTGCAGGGGTGACACGTGTCTTGACCTGTGACCTGAGTGGTGAGGGGTGGTGCTTTCTGTCAGCTAAGCCTTGGGCGGCTGGGACCTGCCCAGGGAAGTAAGAAATGGAAAGTGTTCGTGTGCCCCAGGATGACTCTAATCCAAGTGTGGTTACTGAAAATTTACTTGAGATCTTTGAGCTCACCTAGACATGAGCTCACCTTCCCATCGTGCCCTTTAAAATGATTTCTTACTAGAACCTCATTTGTTGTGTTTGATGAGTAATTTGGTTCTCACATTATGTTCTAGATCTTTTTTTTTTTTAAATTTTATTTATTTATACAAGCACTGGGTACAGTCAGAAGTGTGGGAGGGTGAGAGAATTCACCAGAGCCAGAGCGGGGAGCAGAACAGGCAGAAGGACCGAAGTACACTGCTGAGGGGAGCAGCGGGCGGCAGGAGAGGTCTGCGCGCCATGTGGGACCCTCCTCCGGTGGCCGGGGAGCAGCCGGGGATCGAACCGGTGCTGCAGAGGCTGCGGGCAGCTTCGCAACCCAGCGCTCAACCGCTGCGCCACTGGGGAGGCCCATGTTCTAGATCTTGAGTAGGATATTGAGTTGAACTCTAGATTCCCCATAGGGGAAGAGGGAGATGGAGAAACCCAGGGGCCCTCATTCAGTGCCTCCCTGAGCACACACTGTGTCCCAGGCACTGTCGATTGTTGTCGTTGCTGAGAACATAGGTGAACCAGCCAGATGGTGCCTATGCTTGTGAAGCACACCATCAGATTTGGGAGAAACAAATATATATTTTTATTTTTTTTATTTTTTTATTTTTTTTTTTTAAATATGGAACGCTTCACGAATTTGTGTGTCATCATTGCGCAGGGGCCAGGCTAATCTTCTCTGTATCGTTCCAATTTTAGTATATGTGCTGCCGAAGCGAGCACACAAATATATATTTTTAAAAGATTAATATTTATTTATGCATACAAGAACTAGGGTGCAGGCCAGAGGTGGGGGGCGGGGGCTGTGGTGAGAGGTTTCACCACAGACAGAGTGGGGAGCAGGACAGGCAGACTGACTGAAATACACTGCTGAGGGGAGCAGCGGCCAGACAGGAGAGGTCTGCTGCACCATGTGGGTAGCTCCCCGGCCGGCCTAGAATCAAACTCATGCTGCAGAGGCTGCCAATAGCTTCACAGAGCTGTGCTTAACCCCGTGTACCACCTGGGAGGCCTGTAGATCTGAGCTTTGAAGGACAGATATGCTTTGAAGCATAACATGAAACCTGAAGGAAAAGGGTGGGAGGTCATTGGGCAAAGCCAAAGGGAGGCTGCCAGTTGGTGGACACCTGGGAATTTAAGGAAGCTGGTGCACTCAGAGCAAGGAGAGGAGACTGGGCGAGTGGAATGGAGTGGAGGGAAAGGTGCTGAAAGAAGGCAAAGGGAAATATGGGGCGTTAGAAAGTTTCTGAGTACAGGAACTCAGTAATACCAAATAAGTCACCCAGTGGAGAAAGGAATTTGTTACACCAACATTTGAACTTCACGACTTTTTTTTTTTTTTTTTTAAGATTTATTTATTCATGCATACAAGCACCGGGGTACAGGCCAGATGCACAGGAGGGTGAGAGGATTCACCAGAGACAGAGTGGGGAGCAGAACAGGCAGACTGACGAAATACACTGCTGAGGGGAGCAGCAGGCGAGACAGGAGAGGTCTGCCGCGCCATGTGGGATTCTCGCCGACCAGCAGGGATTGAACCAGCACCACAGAGGCTGTGGACAACTTCACAGCACTGCGCTCAACCGCCTGCACCACCAGGGAGGCCCACGACTTTTTAATTTACAAAATATTTCAAATGTATTACAGTACCCCAAATTACAACAAAGGATGCAGACTTAATCCATTAATGTTTGTCACTTGAGCCTTAGAGAGCTGAGCCAGCCTTCCTTCTCTCCCACCCCCATTTTACAGTTGGTCACAGGGTGAGGCCAATGCTGCACAGAGAGGCTGAGGCAGAAACCCAGCAGCTGCTCTTTGAGTCAGCATGTTAAACCTAGTACCTCGGAGTGCTGGGCCTGAACTGATGTGCTCAGAGGCTCTGGGAAGAACCAGCTGCTTTCTAGAGCCCCATCATACCTGCCAATGTTGGTTTGGCAATAACCTTGGAAGGAATAGGCTGGTTTTCTTTAAATGTAATATAAGATTCCAGTGGTATAGAGTGAAAAATCTGCCTCCCACCTCTGGCCCCAGCCTTCTGATTCACTTATTCAGAGAAATCACCTCACCAGTTTGTCTTCTTCAAGAGGGATTTTATGTATGTACAAGGATATATTTCCAATTAAAAAAAAAAAAACACAAATAGTGGCCTGATATTAGGGGGAAACAAACTTTCTTATTGAGGTATTACAGACACGCAGTAGGATGCATAAATATTTATGTGCAATTTGAATAATCTTTGCAAATGTACACACTTGTCTCAGCCTCACCCACATCAAGGTATTGAACCTTTCCAGCACCCCAGAAGGCTCTGCTGTGCCTCTGTAGTCAATACTTCCACCCCAGAGTAGTCACCACTGGGCTAACTTCTAGCACATTAGCTTTCCCTGTTTTTGAACTTCATTTTGACAAGGTCTGGATTACAGTCCTAAATGGCAGTCAGAGGATATTGTGGACATGGGTGGTGATAGGAGGGTTCATGCCCAGCAGCCCCAGGGGTCTGGTTAGTGCTAGTCAGGGTTCCCGACTCCTAGCCCGGCAAATGGTACCATTTGGGGTTTACACATTCCCTCTGGTTCTCTGGAGCCATGTGTAGGAGTGGACTTATCCTAGCTATGACTTACATTGTCATAGAACATATATAATCCCAGAAGAATAGGTGAAATGGGGATGTGCCCCATCCGACCAACTAGAAGCCAGAGCCTTGAATAATGCTTGACATCTAGTAGGTTCTCAGTAGATATTGGGTGAATGAGTGGATGGGTGTGTGAGTGAATGAGCAGATGGGCAGATGGGTGGGCAGACGGATAGATGGATGAGTGAGTGGGTAGATAAGTGGGTGGATGGATAGATGAGAGGATGGGTAGATGGTGCCCAGATGGGAGGCTAAGCAACTTGCCACAGTGAAAAGCCTAGGGTAATGGGAGTTTGGATCCTACCTGAGACCTCCCTAGTCTTTTCCCTTCTAGTAAATGACATGGTTGTCACCAGCTATGGAGCCAGACCTTGTGCCTGCAGTCACTTGTCTCACTTGCTCTCTTACAGGATCTTACAGTGCTAGCCAGGGCGTCAACTGCATCCGAGAAGACGTGGCTGCCTATGTCACCAGGAGAGATGGCGTGCCTGCGGACCCAGACAACATTTACCTAACCACCGGAGCTAGCGATGGCATTACTGTACGTGTGCGGGAGGCCCGTCATGAGCCTGTGTTCACCCTTATGAAGAACAGCCTTGCATGTTAGGGCCAAACATGTGAGCCTGCTTGCGGGGAAACAGGCCTGGGGTGGAGAGGTGGGTGGCCAGAGGGGGCCCTCTGGCTCCTGCTGTCTACCCTGCCATGGTCCTTGGCGCATTCAGTCTTCTGAACTCTAGTACTGCTGCAGCCTCAGTTTCCCTCCAGTAGGTCTAGTCAGAAAGGGTTCGGGAGGGTGTCCCTCTTTCTGGTGGCATGGGCCTGTCTCACTCAGCATTGCTAGTGTTGCTTCTCCCCTGGGCACTGGGGTGCCAGGGAGCCAAACACGTTTGGTCTCCATTTACACGCTGGTGCTGAAGCACACTGCCATTACTAAATCATTGGTGAGGGGCAGAGTTACCAGAAATGGGCTGGGGCAGCAGAATGGGGCTCTGAGTCCTGCAGGGCTTTAGGCCACAGTGAGGACTGTGTGGTTGGCCTGAGAGCACTAGGAAGCCAGTGAAGGGTGTGGTTTATCAGTTTTAACTTTGGCAGTGAGGTGACGCTTAGGAAGTGAAGGAAGAGGTGATGTGGGCAGGGGTGCTGTTGAGGATGTAAGAAGAGGCTCGGGGTCAGGGTCACTTAGCAGGGGGAGTCTGGGATCCAGGCTTGCAGGCACTTGTGGCCTCTGCCCATTGCAGGCTGTGCTGTCTGGTGTTCTGCCCAGGGAGCAGCTGGGCTCTTTCCATTGCACCACACTCCTCGCAGTACCTGGTGGGTACTGGTGCCACCTGCTCACTCTCCCTACGCGGAGCCAGTGCTGTGATTCCTACTTTCTTAGGGTTATCTTTGTGTCTCCTGACCTCAAAGGCTGTTGTTTTGGTATTTGTTGAGTGCTTCAATCCTTTTCAAAGCCTTTCAAGTGCATTACATTCTGTTTGGAGCCCAGAGACAGCAAGCGGCCTGCCTGCTTTTAGTCGGCTTCAGTGACATTTGTGCTGGAGCGTTGAGGCTCCAGTCTGCAGCCACAGCATCTTTTATGTGGTCTGCTGTCAGAACTGTGCTGTGTTCTGCTGTCAGGGCCTCCATCCAGTCCTGGAGAGGCCTGGGCAGGCAGAGGTCCTGTAGGAGCCGGGAGATGCCTTCTTACTGAAAAGAATCGAGTCATTGAGTTATTCAGTCTCGTGGCGATCTTGTAGCAAGGGAACTGAACCTGAGAAAGGACCTCAGCCCTTGTGTAAGCGGGGAAGTCTCCGAGAAGAGGGCTTTGGCTTATTAATTCAATGAATAAGTGCCACCTCTACCAGTTCTCCCAGGACTCCCACGCGCCCTGCCCACTCAGCTTTGGAAACGGGTGGAAGCGCCACCTGGTGGTAGTAGATGAGTATTTATCCCATTGCAACAATGCTCTCTTGTGCAGGGGTCTTCCCAAAGTCGGGCACAGGTAATTTACTGACCAGAGTACTGAGCCCCATCCCAGCCATTTGGAATGAGTTTCAGGGGTGAAGTCAGAATAATTCTGAGAAAGGCCAGTTTGCAGAGCACTGCTTTAGTTCTCTTTAGAAAGAATTGAGTCTTCACATGCCAAGTACTGTGTTAAGAACTTTTTCTTTTTTTTTAAAGATTTATTTATTTAGGCATACAAAAATTGGGGTGTAGGCCAGAGGTGCAGGGGGTGAGAGGATTCACCAGAGACAGAATGGGGAGAAGAACAGGAAGATCTACTGAAGTACACTGCTGAGGGGAGCATCGGGCTAGACAGGAGAGGTCTGCTGCACCATTTGGGTAGCTCCCTGGCTGGGGATTGAACTCATGCTGCAGTGGCTGTGGGTAGTTTCATAGTGCTGTGTCTTAACCCCTTGAGCCACCAGGGAGGCCCCTGTGTTAAGAATTTAAAACAGTTTATGTTGCTCAGTCCTCACAGCCGATCTCATTTTATAGATAAGGAAAGTAAGACTGGGAGGAAGCCTTGTTTAGGGCTGCAATGAAGGCAGGCTGTGGGGTGGCTGGGGCCAGGCTGGAGTCAGCCCTTGAGGCGAGGGGAGTCGCGCTGACACTGTAGATGTGACTTCTCGGTTGCAGACAATCCTGAAAATCCTGGTCTCTGGGCGTGGCAAGTCGAGGACGGGGGTGATGATCCCCATCCCGCAGTATCCCCTCTACTCAGCGGTCATCTCTGAGCTCAACGCCATCCAGGTGAACTATTACTTGGACGAGGACAACTGCTGGGCTTTGAATGTGAACGAGCTCCGGCGGGCGGTGCGGGAGGCCAAAGAGCACTGTGACCCCAAGGTGCTGTGCATCATCAACCCTGGGAATCCCACAGGTTTGCACTTCACTTCCTTACTAATTCTTTGGGGCGCGGCAGCTGGTTCAATGCATGCCTAAACACCAATGAGTTAAGAAGTAATGCAAAGTCCTCTCTTTGTTCCCAATTTCCCAATCCAATTCCAGATTTGGTAACATAAAGCTATTAAATTTGCCTCAGGCCACCTTGGCTGATGAGCAAATGCAGGCATTCTGTTGGTCAGGGTTGTATTGTTCAAAGACCAGTTTTTTCCTGTTCTCACATTGGCAAAGTATCCCCTCCTTGAGGTCACTCACACAAACTGTCACCAGTAATCCCTGGCTCCTTGTTTGAGACTCGCTCCTTGTTTTTCTGAACCAATTTCCAGGATGCTGGTGTATGCATTTTTTGTTTTCTTTGACACGACATTGCTGTGTACTTTGAGACCTGAGAAGGAAATGCCATATTAAAAACAAAAGCAAACAAACCCAAAAACCTGTTTCTGCAAGTTATAAAACACTCTTAATTTTGCATCTTTTTTTTTTGTTTTTTTTTAAAAAAAAAAAAACAACAACAAAGAGCACAGTCCTGCCTGTTTTGATCTTTCTGGGCTGCTGGCTTCCTATACCCCCAATGCTGTTTGGATGCAGAGAACAAGGGCTCCTCTCTCCTCCTTTGTTGAGATAAATTGGGTCAGGGCCAAAATGCGTTGGAGTTAATTGTGGAATCTGCTTCTCGGGAACATCGAATGATGCTTTAATCAGCTGAAAGCACCACTTGAATTCCTGAGTGCAGAAAATGGGTGCATCTGGCTGGAACACTGGTTTATTTACCCCATCTTGGGGGAAGGGATGAAAGATTCTAACCATGATGCAGTAGGAAAATGATCTACAGCTGGCTTGCACATTAGAATCACAAAGGGAGCTTTTAAAAAGTCCCAGAGGCCAGGTCACATCCCAGAATCTCTGGGGACAGTGGCCCTGGCAGCAATAATTCTATGCAGCTGAGGGTGAGAACCATTGCTTTTGCTTGTTAAGAACCAGAATTCTGTGCCCACTCCTGGAAATTCTGCTGGGCTGGGCTCAAGGATTTATATTTCTAACAAGCTGCCAGGTGGTGCCGATGCTACCAGCCCTGGAACCGCACTTGTAGCCAAGTCCTCCATCTTACTCCGGACACCTAGTTTGTATTGGAGAGCCTGCTATTCCTGACCAGGTGTTTACATAAATCTTTACCTGGTGTCTGGGAAGAAATGACTGCACCACAGACTTTCCTGTTTTAGTCAAAGGATTCGTGTAAGTGTATGCTAGGGTAAATCATTTTAAAAAGTTATGAGTTGACAGAGGCTGGTTTTGCTCCCTGGGGTCTTAATGTGTAAAAAACAGTCAGTTAATGTGAGATGGGGGTTTGGAAAATAGCAACAGACCATGATGACTATGAATTTTGTCTGGACCACACACAGTGACCACTGCCTGAGAGGTGCCAACACGGACTGGGATATTAAGCCAGGGCTCTTTGGGTTTCAAGGCAGAACCCCCAGCTCAGGAGTAAAGGGGTCTGGTCACAGAACTGTAATGTCCAGGTGGTGAAGCTGAATGGGTGTCATTGTTCAAAGTCATGTTTCCTTCCCCTCTGCAGCACTGTATGTGTTTGTCCATTCCTCAACTCGACAGGCATGTCTAAGTACTGCTGTGTCCTTAGGACTGGAGAAAAAGAAGCTCTGTTCTTGTCCTCAAGTTTGCATGCGCACACTGGAATTGTTTGTGTATGGTGGATGTCATTTTCTCTACTTAACTGTTACCAGCCTGACCAAGTCTACTGAACTGTAGGCTTTCTGAGGCCCAGGTCCTTGCTCTTTTTCTCCTTGCATTCCTCTTAGCATTATGTGAACATGGTTTTGAGATTCTTGGTGCTCAAATCTTTGCTGCACATAACAGTATACAGTTTGTGGAATTTCAGGCACGAGAGGACAACACTAGGAGGGTCTGCAGCAGGCTCCAGAATGTATCCCTCAGAATCTATCAGAGGGAACGGTGGCTGCTTCCTTCGAGACTCGAGGGCTTTCCTCTCAGAATCCCAGAACCTGAGCTTGCTTCATAGGAAGTCCAGTTGGTGCTGCTTGACAAGAGAAGAGTCAAACCCTTCATACAGGAATTGGTTCCTTGCTTAGTACAAGCCTGAAATCCTGGCTGAATCATTGCATGCTCTTAGAAAAATTGTCTTTCTATTTTCTCCAGACATATTCTTGACAGTCTCACATAGGCTAAAAAAAAAAGATGTTTTTGTTTTTGACAAAATACTCTGCATATTATTCTGCATCAAGATATAAATAATGCATATGCACCTAAACATGTATGTACTTAATATCCAGAAATACACATCTATTTCTTGCTTATAGTGAAGAAGTTACCAGCCTGACCAATGCAGTGCTTTCCAGAGAGCATGTGAGTGCCCCAGGCATCCCAGGGTCATGCTCACGTAGGTCGGAGGAAATACTGGGAGCAGGTTCCACAGTCACCTGGTTGCATTTATTCCTTTCCCACCTAAACCATGACCCTGAAGGGGGGAACCTTGGGGTGCACAGCATCCCCGAAGATGCCTGGCTCCCACGTCTCACTGATGGGATGCCAGCACTGGTGTGCAGCCTCATTCATGGGGTGCTCATTCCACACAAATTTATTGTGCACTTGTTGCCATTGGCTTTGAGGGTGACCAGTGATTGGTGCAGTCCTCTCCCCTGCCTAGCGGGGGCGCTGTGCACCGCCGTAGGCACGGTAAGGGAGAAGTGTACTAGCTCCAGCCGGCTAATGTGTCCTCTCCGTTACCTGCTGGTGTGCTGGGAGGAGCTGAGCTGATTGATTTAATCCTTCCCTTTTCCCCCTCCCTTTTATTTATCTGTTTTTATTGAGGTGGCATTGATTTAGAACACCGTATAGATTCAGAGGTCTGGCTTCCTACCTCTCAGGCATACCACACCACATTCACCACCAAGGCATCCATGTCCTTTGCCACAGGCCATTGGGTCTGCTTCTTCGACCCCTCCCCACCCCTGTTTTTTTCTGTTTTACGTTATTGTTAATATTTTGACAGGATAGGATTTCTCCTCTCAGGTGTGGTAACCGTGGCTCTCCCACCACCAAAGCACCCATAGTCCTTTACCATAGTCCACTGTGTTCTCCCCCACCCCGCCACCCCCTTTTCTCCCCTCCCCCTTTCCCTGGGTCTCCCCATCCTTGATGCCCCCGATTTATGGTCAACATTCAAGGATTGGTTTTAAAGTTTGTCTTTTTTTTAAAAAAAGATTTATTTTATTTATGCATACAAGAGGTGGGGTACAGGCCAGAGGTGTGGAGGGGGTTTGAGAAGATTCACCAGAGACAGAGTGGGGAACAGAATAGGTGGATCTACTGAAATACACTGCTGAGGGGAGCAGCGGGTGAAATGGAGAGGCCATGTGGGTTGCTCCCTGGCTGGGGATTGAACTCATGCTACAGAGTGCTGAGACTTAATCCCTTGTGCCACCAGGGAGGCCCTAAAGTTTGTCTTTGTTTTACCCTCGGTTTGGTTTTCTCTATATTCCATCAGTATTTATCTTTCTCCTTTTTGCTCACTTCACTTAGCATAAGCCCTCTCAGCTCCATCCATGTTGCTACAAATGGCATGAGTTTATCTTTTTTGATCACTGAGTAATATTCCATTGTGTATATATACCACATCTTTTTTTTTTTAATTTTCTCAGAAAACCAAGTTTCTTTTGTTATTATTTTTGTAAAACTTTTTTTATTTTATGTATTTTTTTTTTTTTTCCATAGAGGCACGCTTCATCCATTTGTCCGCTGGTTTGTCCGTTTGCCCTGTTTACACATGCACTGGGTACAGTCAGAAGCGCGGGAGGGCGAGAGAATTCACCAGAGCCAGAGCGGGGAGCAGAGCAGGCAGAAGGACCGAAGTACACTGCTGAGGGGAGCAGCGGGCGGCAGGAGAGGTCTGCGCGCCATGTGGGACCCTCCTCCGGTGGCCGGGGAGCAGCCGGGGATCGAACCGGCGCCACAGAGGCCGCGCGCAGCCTCGCAACCCAGCGCTCAACCGCTGCGCCACCGGGGAGGCCCATATTTTATGTATTTTTTACATCATTTTTCATTTTTGTACAATGTATGCATTTTCATCTTGGTTATAGTCCCCATACAATCCCCACCACCCTTTTTTTTTTTAAATTTAAATTTTATTTTTATATTCCCCATACAATTACAACCCCCTTATTTTACCCCTTATTTAAGTTTTCTAGATTCCTGCTATGAGTGAGACCATCTCGTACTTTTCTTTTTCTTTCTGGCTTATTTCGCTGAGCATGATCCCTCCAGCTCCATCCATGTTGCTGCAAATGACATGAGTTTTTCTTTTTTGATTGCTGAGTAATATTCCATTGTGTATATGTTCCACATCTTCTTGATCCAGTCATCTATTTTTGGGCATTTGGGTTGTTTCTAAGGCTTAGCTATTGTAAACAGTGCTGCTATAAGCATAGGGGTGCAGGTGCTCTTTGGAATTGATGTTTCTGTGTCCTTTGGGTAAATACCTAGGAGTGGAATTGCTGGATCCTATGGAAGCTCTATGTTTAGTAGGTCAAGAAATCTCCACACAGGGCCTCCTGGTGGCGCAGCGGTTAAGCGCTGGGTTGCGAAGCTGCCCGCAGCCTCTGCAGCGCCGGTTCAATCCCCGGCTGCTCCCCAGCCACCGGAGGAGGGTCCCACATGGTCCCACATGGTGCGCAGACCTCTCCTGCCGCCCTATGCTCCCCTCAGCAGTGTACTTCGGTCCTTCTGCCTGCTCTCTCCCCGCTCTAGCTCTGGTGAATTCTCTCACCCTCCCAAGCTTCTGACTGTACCCAGTGCTTGTATAAATAATAAATAAATTTTTAAAAATTAATTAATTAATTAAAAAAAAAAGAAATCTCCACACAGCTCTCCATAGTGGTTGGACCAGTTTGCACTCCCACCAGCAGTGCAGGAGAGTTCCTTTTTCTCCACACCCTCGCCAACATTTGTTGTTGCTAGTTTTTTTAATATGTGCCATTCTCACTGGTGTAAGATGGTATCTCATGGTAGTTTTGATTTGCATTTCCCTGATTACAAGTGATGTTGAACATTTTTTCATATGCCTGTTGGCCATTTGCATTTCCTCTTCAGAGAAGTTTCTTTTTAGCTCTTCTGCCCATTTTTTGACTGGATTATTTTCTTTGTTTTTGTTGAGTCTCATCAGCTCTTTGTGGATTTTTGTGATCAGTCCTTTATCATTAGTGTTGTGTGCAATAATGTTCTCCTAGTCGGTGGGGTTTCTCTTTGTTTTTGTTATTGTCTCTTTTGCTGTGCAGAAGCTCTTTAATTTGATGTAGTCCCAGCTGTTTATCTTTGCCTTCACTATCACTGCTTTGGGTGATGTGTCTGTAAAGATGTCTTTGAGGTGCATGTCACGTAGTGTTTTGCCTATATTTCCTTCTATGTATTTTATGTTTCAGGTCTTATGTCTAGTTCTTTAATCCATTTTGAGTTGGTTTTTGTGCATGGTGTGAGGTAGTGGTCAAGCTTCATTCTTTTGTATGTGGAAGTCTAGCTTTCCCTGCATTGGAAGAGGCTTCCCTTGTTCTAGTGCATGTTCTTTGTCTCTTGTCATAGATGAGTTGTCCATATATGTGTAGTTTTATTTCTGGGCTCTCCATTCTATCCTATTAGTCTGTGTGTCATTTTTGTCCCAGTACCGTGCTGGTGTAAGATGAGGCCTTGCCCCAGCAGCCTCCCTGGACACGACCCTGGGTTGGGTTCTTACCTAGGGACTATTTAAACAGCATTACAACCTACATTCTGGTTTTGTTTTTTGTTGATTTTTTTTTTTAGGTCAGGTGCAAAGCAGGAAGTGCATAGAAGATGTGATTCACTTTGCCTGGGAAGAGAAGCTGTTTCTCCTAGCTGATGAGGTAAGAGTGGCCCTAACGCTCTCCTCAGAGAAGGGTGAAGGTGAGCTTTCACTTGCAGTGGGAGCAATGCAGGCCTGACTGTTCTGTGTCTAGAGAGTTTTCAAACCAGGGATGAGGATGTTAATTCAATGTAACAGCTTAAGAGTCTGTGACCTAAATCTAATTCAAACCACTTTAAACTTAAGAAGAAAAAAAAGTGTTGATTGCAGTGTGGGAACTGTATCTTCCATATTCTCCCTCATTCCATTCTGCTGCATTGGCCTAACAAGGGCCTGCTATATTCCCTGCCTGGAGAGAGAGCCTTTCTTCCTGGTGGGTCTAGCAAACATCTCAGAGCTGAGCCTCATTGGTGCAGCTTGGGTCAGATGCCCATTGCTGGACCAATCACTGTGGCCTGTCAGTTACAATATGCAAATAGACCAGGCATTGAGCAAGGAACAGGGTCTCTGCCCTGTGCTGCTCCAGACCAGGGAGGAGAGAAGAGAAGAGAGTGATCCCTGAGGTCAAATCGAGGGGCTCATATCTTTGGAGAGAAAGTTGGTGCTGGCTGAGCTTATTGCCGGGATCCTGTCCTTCCTGTGCTTCCATATCCACCATCTCAGTTCTCACAGCCTATGAAGAGGGGAGTCTTAACCCCATTCTGAACCCCATTCTGGAGCCTGTTCTTGCCTACCTTGCAAGCAAGAGCTTATCAAATCCTGTTTCACAACATTTCTGAGTGATTTCTGGTTAGTTGTAGCTTCTGGCACACTTGCTTCATTTCTTTGCTCCTGAGCCTCTCTACCGCCCCCCACCCCCAGCTTATTAAATTGTTGCCCTGATTACTAGCAGATGTGCCTAAGATCTTCATTTCAAAAGGAGAGAAGGGATAGCAGAGTAGCCCATGGGTTTTCTTGTGATCTGGTACACAGACCTCCTCCCCACTGGGTCTGGGAAAAGGGGAGGGAATGGGGAGAGCAGCAAAGGGACAAGGGGACAAGGGGAGGTCAAAGCAGTGGGAAGAGGAGGAAGCTCTGTCCCCCTGGGCAGTGATGCAAGGAAGTTCCTGCCCCCCCGTCCACCACAGTGCCTGATCTCCAAAATGGGTGTGGGGAGTCCATCTCTAAGGGCAGAGCGGGGTGCCTGCCTGCTGTGATCACTGAGCTGTGCAGATAGGGAAGAACAGAAGAGGTGGAGTTGTGAGTGCTGTTCACACTTACAGTCTAGGGGAGACTGAGACTGGCAGTGAACGTGGTGTTGGAACAGGCTGAGAGAACAACAAGGTCAGCTGTTCAAGCAGGGAGGTCAGAGACACGGTACATGAGCTGCCGCCATTATTTATCTTTTGAAGAAAGTAATATTTTTTTTTTTGCAATATTTGCCTTTCTCTGCCTGACTTATTTCACTTAGCATCATCCCTTCAGTTTCATCCATGTTTTTCAAATGGCAAGAGTTCATCCTTTTTTTTTTTTTTTTTTTTTTTAAAGATTTATTTATTTATTTATACAAGCACTGGGTACAGTCAGAAGCGTGGGAGGGTGAGAGAAGTCACCAGAGACAGAGTGGGGAACAGAACAGGCAGACTGACGAAGTACACTGCTGAGGGGAGCAGCGGGTGTGGCAGGAGAGGTCTGTCACACCATGTGGGACCCTCGCCAGCGGCTGGGGATTGAACCGGTGCTGCAGAGGCTGCAGGCAGCTTCTCAGCCCAGTGCTCAACCGCTGCGCCACCGGGGAGACCCTCTTTTGAAGAAAGTAAATGTCTCACTGCAGAAAGAAAATTTGGCTAGACAGGTAGGAGCTCTTGATGTCATCACTAGTTGGATGAGGTAGAAAG
The DNA here is from genome assembly GCF_014898055.3 of Talpa occidentalis. NCBI lineage: Eukaryota > Metazoa > Chordata > Mammalia > Eulipotyphla > Talpidae > Talpa > Talpa occidentalis. The sequence goes on along the minus strand of NW_023601754.1, from coordinate 23,555,048 downwards.
GTCTGGAAGCTGGGTGGAGGGTGAGTCTGAGAAATCATGTAGGCAGTCCAGCTCAAGGCTGTTTGTCCTGGAAGGTTCCTGTGGGCATGCTCTTCCCTGGAAGCAGTGCTGGAGGTTGGGCTTCACAGCACACAGCCTAACGGGTGTTGACCCTGACTCTCCAGGGCCCTAAGGGGCTCTCCCCCTTGGCCACACTTGATAGCAGCGTGCATGGGTTCAGGCTCCTGGGGGATTCTGGGTGACTGTTCTGTCCTGTCCTACAGGTGTACCAGGATAACGTATACTCTCCGGACTGTAAATTCCACTCATTTAAGAAGGTGCTTTACGAGATGGGTCCTGAGTACTCCAGCAACGTGGAGCTCGCCTCCTTCCACTCCACCTCCAAGGGCTACATGGGCGAGTATGTTGACCTCCACTGCCTCCTGTTTCCTCTGGGCCTTCTTGGCCCTGCTGCTCCTCTGCCCTGCCCCAAGGTGAACTCACTGGGCAGAGACAGCCCTCTGTATCTGCTGCTTCTGCTGATGTGAGAAGCAGAGGGGGCAGCCTACACCCCCAGCCCCTCCCTCCAAGGAGCTCCATGTTGTAAGGATGGCCCTTGAGCAGAGGCTTGTATAAAAAAGGTCATGCTTTAAAGAAACCCAACTATGGATAAATGATGAAAATTATAGAACCTTCCAATGCCACTGTTTTTTTCCAGACCTGTCACTGTTGTTCTGATATTGACAGAAGTCTGAGGGCCCAGGGAAAGCAGATTGAGAGGACAGATGCTGTCAGGCCTACGGGCCAAGCTTTGTGAGCTCTGCATGTACCTTGCCTTAGCACTGGGGTCAAAAAGCAGTGAATCCTGTATTCGTTCATCCTGCTAACATTTACTGTGCATCTGCTGTAAGTTCACCACTAATCTCAGCACTGAGAACATTGCAGTCCACAAACCTTGTGGTTTGGGCTTCTTTGCTATAGCAGCTCACCCTGAACCCTAACTAATACATTAGCCTGTGCCCTAGAGGGGCCATTGATTCAAGCCTGGCATCTCCCTGAACAGGCTCTAGGGTTGGGGATGTGTTTCATTGGTGCCAAAGAGTATCAACCTGAAGACTTTTGCTGGAATTTTCTGCTACCTGAAAACAACCAATCCAAAACTGAGCAAAGCTTATATTCTAGGGAGGAAAGAGAAGCAATAGACAAATGAGTAAAATCATGTGTTAAGTGGAGAAAAATTAAAAATCTTTAGAGAAGAGATGCCAAGAGGAGTGCTAGGAGGTTGCAGGCTTCAATAGTGCTCCACTGAGGAGCTGGCTTTTGAGTTAAGACCTGAAAGAAAGGAGGGAAGGAGCTATGTAGGTATTTGAGGGAAGAGCATTCCAGGGAGCTGGAACAGCATCTGCAAAGGCTCAGAGGTAAAGACATATCTGGCATGTTCCAGAAGCAGCATGGGGACTAGGGAAGACAGAGTGAGGAGCAAAGTGGCAGAAGTTGAGACCAAAGAAGTCACAGGAGACCACATCACCTGGGTGCTTAGGTTCTGTTTCACTCAGTGAGACGAGGCACTAGAGGATTGAGCAGATACATGGCTTCTGTTTTCCTAGGTTGATTGCAGGGTGATGGGGGAGGGCAGAGACTCAGTCAAGTCAGAAGGTTCTGGGGTGGGTAGACATGGCAGAAGATTCTGGATGTATTTGAAGGTGGAGTTGCTGGTTGGAGAAGATGGCTATGAAAGTCCCATGTTATTTGTTCAAACAGCAGGAAGAATAGAGGTACTGACAGATGAGGAAAGCTATAAGAGAAGCAGATTTGGGGGAGATGGGGAAATGGTTTTGGAGGCATTCAATTTGCAAATGCCCAATGCATGGCCAGATAGATAGAGAAGGTCCAAGGACTGGGGCTGAGCCCTCACTGCCCAGACACTGGGAGAGGAGTGGGGTCCTGGAAAGGGGACTGAGGAGGACAGGCAGTGCATTTGCAACTTGAGGCCTTCATTCCCTTACATGGCAGCTGTTTCACTGTGTGCCTGGTGTCACGATGGAGATGGAATCTCACCCATTGAGCAGGAGGCCATTGTCAGTGTGAAGCTTGGAGAAGTATGTGGGCCTGGTGGAGGGAGCTGTGGGGTGGTCGCCTAGCTGTCTTTGGCTTTATTTGATGTGGGCAGGGTGAATTGATGCCAGTCTTTTCCGTCCGCCTCAGTGGCAGAGCTGGCTCCTTGCCAACATCATGTGCTGCGAACCTTTTTTTTTTTTAACATTTATTTATTTATGCATACAAGAACTGTGGTATAAGCCAGAGGTGTGAGGAGTGAGAGGATTCACCCGAGAGAGTGGGGAACAGAACAGGCAGACTGACTGAAATACACTGCTGAGGGGAGCAGTGGGCGAGTCAGGAGAGGTCTGCTGCCCCATGTGGGTTGCTTCCTGCCTGGCGGGGGATCAAACTCGTGCTGTCATGGCTGGCAGTAGCTTGATAGCCCTGGAAAGTCTAGTTGAGGTATCAGGTGGGAACCTGTCTCTGCCAGTTCAGTTTGGCAGTCTGATCCCAAACCCCAAAAATATTTCATTGAGTGTCTCATTGTGTTAGGTGCTGGGGGGAGGGTGCCTGCATTTCAACACTCTTTAGTCTGAACATTATCTATCATAATGCAAAGAAGGAAGCATAGTTCCAAAAACCAGATTTGGTTCTGAAAGGTTTTCCTTAAATCACTGCATGATCTCAGCTTATTTTCATGTGATTTGACTCCTCAGTCAGAATGCTTTTGACTGTAAGAAACAGAAACTCAGTTTGAACTGGCCTACACCAGAGGCTTTTTAATATCCACATAGGTAAAAAGTCCAGGAGTAAGTTGAATCAGAGGCTTTTAGGATGTCCATGGAATATTGTCTCTGCTCTGTCTCCCTGTCTTTCTCAGTTCTGTTCTCCTTTGGGTTGACTTGTTTCCAGGCAGCAGAAAATTCCAGCAAAAGTCTTCAGGCTTGATGCTCTTTGGCATCAGTGAATCACATCCCCAGCCCCGGAGCCTGTGCAGGGAGATGCCAGGCCTGAATCAATGGCCCCTTTGGAACAGGGATTAGTGTATTAGTTAGGGATCAGGCTAAGCTGCTGTAATAAAGACGCCCCAAAATACAATGGCTCAAGCATGATGGAAGTAAAGCTCCCTTTGACATAATAGTCCAACAGTGAACAAAGTCCAGGCAGGCTCTGCTCTCCAAGGGCATTCAAGGACTGGGGCTGTGGCATCTACCTATGGCACCGAGGCCACTGCTCCAGCATCTCCATGTCTCAGTAAGTGGGAAAAATGAAAGAGGACAGAAAGAAATGCCTTTTCCTTGTAAGGAAACAATGTAGACTGTGTACATGTCACTTCCCTTCACCTTTCATTGACAAGAAATTAGCTACCCCGGCTGCTCAGCGTTGGGCATGGGGAAGGTTGCAGAAGACTCTGGCCAACTGAATTGTCATTACTTGTCATTACTCTCTCTGATTGGTGTGTCCTCGCCCCCTCTTTACCTTCCAGGTGTGGCTACAGAGGAGGCTACATGGAGGTGATCAACCTGCACCCTGAGATCAAGGGCCAGCTGGTGAAGTTGCTATCGGTGCGCCTGTGCCCGCCCGTGTCTGGGCAGGCCGCCATGGACATCGTTGTGAACCCCCCAGTGCCAGGAGAGGAATCCTTCGAGCAGTTCAGCAGGGTGAGTTTGCATCACTGCTGGGGCGGGGTCCCCAGTGTTTGGCACCCCCTCCTGTCTAGCTGCAGGCGCCTGCCTTTAGGGGTGTGACCTCTAGGGGGTGCTCCTGGTTCTTTATGATGCTCGCCCCACTCCCACAAGGTTGTCTGAGGATGCAGCTGTGAAGTGTTTGGAAGGGGAGCACTGTGTTCCCCTCACCTGTGAGCACTATGGGTAGGTAGACACCCAGAGGGAAGGGCGTTGTGTCCTGAGAACACCTTGGGGTATTGTGTAATTAAGGTAAAAAGGGGACACAGATGGGTATGGCCTTGATCTAAGCCTTGGGTCTACCCCTTTCTTAACCCCATGTCCTCACAGCTCCAAGAGGTCCAGCTGGACCATTGCAAGTGGCAAAAACCCAACTCAGACTAAGAAATCTATGGATTATATAACGAAGAAGTCAATTCCCAACTCTCCCAGACTCACATCTATTTTCATTTAAATTGTGGTAAAATACACAGAACATAAACTTTGTTTTTTTGGTTTTTTTTTTAAAGAATTTTGTGTTCCTTTTTTTTTTTTTTTTTTTTAAGATTTATTTAATTATACAAGAACTGGGGTATAGGTCAGAGGCCAGGGAGGGTAAGAGAATTCACCAGAGACAGGATGGGGAGCAGAACAGGCAGGCGGACCGAAGACTCTGCTGAGGGGAGCAGCGGGCAAGGCAGGAGAGGTCTGCTGTGCCATGTGGGTTTCTCTCTGGCCAGCTAGGAATCGGACCCCACTGCAGAGGCTGCGGACAACTTCACAGCGTGGCACTCAACCCGCTGCGCCCTCGTGGGTGCCCAAACTTTGTCTTTTTAACTGTACAGTTTAGTATATACAGTACACCCATATGCAGTCATCACCACCACCCATCTCCAGAACCACTCATCTTCCCAGACTGAAACTCTGCTCCCATTAAAAACTAGGCCCCGCCCACCATTCTACTTCCCGCCCCTGAATTCAGCTACTCTAGGTGCTGTAGGTAAGAGGATTCATACATTATCTGCCCTTTTGTGTCTGGTTTATTTGACTTGGCATGTCTTCAGAGTTTGTCCATGGTTTGTCCTTTTTAAGACTGAATAATACTGCATTTTGGCTCACCTAGTCATGGGCAGGCCCTACCTCCTGGTCTGATTCTGCTCCAGCTTTTGGACACATGTCCAGCGGTGAGCCTGCCACTGATCTGCTTTTCCTGCGTCATGTTGCCCATTACACCGTACAGACTGAGAGTGGGGAAGGGTAGCCCCAAATGAAGTGGTATGGCTGCTTCTTAGGAGCTTGCTCTAAGATCTTCCATCTAGGGCTAAGTCCATTCAGACTGCTGAGAAAGAACTGGTTTTCCTTGTTTTCAGGATTGACATCCTGGTAAGAGAATAGAACCATGACACCTGTGGCCAGGAACTCCCTGCATGCCCGCACCGCAGGGCTTGTGGCAGCCTCGTGGCTGAGCATCTGTGAAGAAGCTCCTGCAGGGGGGCATGCATCTTGCCCACCTCCCAGATTTGCAGTGCTTGTGGATGGCAAACACGCCTTTTACCAGTGTGTCCCCTTACCTGGCACTGAAGGGAGCTTCCTGTGGCTGGAGCCATTCTGGGGTGCTGACTCCTATGCTTTCTCTGTCTCGTCAGGAGAAGGAGTCCGTCCTGGGGAATCTGGCTAAGAAAGCTAAGCTGACAGAAGACCTCTTTAACCAAGTCCCGGGAATTCAGTGCAACCCCTTGCAGGGGGCCATGTATGCCTTTCCTCGGATCTTCATCCCTACCAAGGCCGTGGAGGCCGCTCAGGTCTGGGGCGCCAGTGCTCTCCCGGGTTTCACTTTGAATTGCTGGGTTGGGGGCTACTTCTTTCTTCAGGGAGCAAACATGCTGGCCCTGGAGACTTGAGTTTTGTGGGCTACGTTTACAGAGGGGTTCTCAGAGGCCTGGCCCCTTGAGTGTGTTGTGGTGATGGGCAACAGCTGGTTGGTCCCAGGAAGCAGTGCTGATCCGGGCTCTGTTAGCACTGGTGCCCTGAAGCCCGGTGCCCAGCCGTGTGAAGAGCTAAGTGGACACTGGGGATGTGTGAGCACCCCTCCCTACCCGGCCACTGTGCCCTAGAACCATGATCCTGTAGGAAGCAGAGGGGTGAAAGGCTTTGCTGTGGGAAAGAATTTCTACTATATTTGGCCATGAGTGTTTAATGCTGTGTATGTGCAGTTGCAAGCCAGGAATGAATCCTAAGTTCTGTCCTGCTCCCCACGCAGGCCCATAAGATGGCCCCTGACATGTTCTACTGCATGAAGCTCCTGGAGGAGACTGGCATCTGCGTGGTGCCTGGCAGCGGCTTCGGGCAGAGGGAAGGAACCTACCATTTCAGGTACAATCCTGCTCCGCACCCGGGGCTGGCCCCACGTTTGTCTTGGGAAACAAGACACAGAGTACAGGCCGGCCTCCAAGGCCCGGAGGTGTACGGGCTTGGCCTGAAGTTACCGAGACCCCCTCCAGGTTTGGGAAACCTGGAGGTGGTCTCCAAGATCATCTCCTTGATCACTGTCTCCCCTCCACTGCTGCATCTGTCATGTGTGCCGTCTGAAATGTTCCCCAAGATGTGCTTTCTTCTTTACTCTCTGTCCCTTTTCAGCTCTGTAACAGCAGCATCCAGCATCCAGGCGCTCAGTAGTTCAGGGCCTGCTGAGGTGCTTCATCCACAGCACAACGGAGGTGGCTCCACGTGCTGTTCTTGCTTCCCAGAGTGAGCCTTGCCTGTCCCTGCACAGACGGAAACTCTTGGACCTGCGCGAGCAGGCACAGCTCAGCCAGGTTTCCCACTGAGGCCAGTCCGTTCCATTCAGAACAGCGCTTTCTCCATGCCCGGTGCTCTCAGATGTCTCCTGCAGCAGGAGCTAAAAAAGGAAATGTCATGAGCTTCGTTAGCATCTGGAGCCAAGTGTTGAGTCAGTCAAGGTCGTGGGCAAGGTCATGTGCATACCTTTTTGCCTGAGTTAGGTTCACCTCAACATTCTACAGCTCATTCAAGAAGTGATTAATGCTGGGGAGCATTTAAATCTTATTGGAGCGGGGCTGGTGGGTGGGGGGGTTAGTTACCATGGCAACCAGGGATTCCTTTGTTGGGAGGGGTGTGGCTGGAGGTTCTCAGTGTAAGAGACTGTGGGGTGGAGATTTCAAAAAAGCCCCGTGTAGCAGGAGTGGATTTTGCTCTGTGCTCTAGAGAAAGTTCTGTATGTTGGTGATGGTGTGATGAGGTAGCAGTGGCTTAGCCAGAAGGCTACTGCCAGCTCGCTGCTTTTGTTCATATGTACTAGCAGGAAAACAAGTGTGCAAATGGGAAAGAAAAAAGAAAAAAGGGGTTCTATAGGCACCAGATGCTATCCAGCCACACTTCCTGGCTTCCACGTCTACATGAAGGAATGAGTTTTGGGGTTCAGTGCTTGCTGCTTTCCCAGAGCAACTGGGTCCAGGCTGACACTGTTCTCTCTCAACAGAATGACCATTCTGCCTCCAGTGGAGAAGCTGAAGACGGTTCTCCAGAAGGTGAAGGATTTTCATGTAAAATTCCTGGAGAAGTACGCGTGAGGCCTCCTTGGGCCCCAGAGGGAGACCAAGCCCCCGGCCTTCCTCCTGATGCCCACCCAGGCCAGACTGAACTCACCTCCCCCAGCGACTCTGCCTCAGGCCTCACAAAGGTCACCAGTCGCGTTGTCGTTTCCCCAGGAGACTTCTTTCTCTGTGCCTTGATGTTGGGAGCACTTAGCAAATGTGAATTGAGGATGTCTCAGAGCCCTGTTTTTTCTCTTTTTTGATGCAACCAAAGTAGAGGGGACTTGCTCAGCGTCCATGACCAGCATTCTCTGATCTGTTCTGTTGCTTTTAGAAAGTTCATTTAGGGGTTAAAATAATCAGGGTGTGTTGGGTGAGGTGTTGCAGATCTGCAGAAACAGGGTGTCGGGAAATGTATGACTTAACTACGATAAGGACTGGAAATCCCAAACTCATCACCGTGATCTGTGAAATAAAACCCTCAGCGTTGTGAAAATCTAGTCCTTCAAACAGGAGAGCCTAGAAGATCGTGGAGGCTCAGAGGACCCCCGGCCTGGCCTGGAGGCAAACAGCCTGTCTCAGACAGGAATGGGGAGAGCAGCAGCATGTGAAGGTGGCTGGACGCCAGGCTAGCCTGTGGCAGCCACTGGGGACTATGGCCAAGGTCATGAGAGCTCCTGCAGGGGAGGAATGTGAGCCAGACTCTAGTTGAACTGGGATTCGACTTGGGAGCATGCAGCTGCAGTGAGGACTCTGCACATGAGGGCCGTGGGGTGAAGATTCTCCTGAACATAATTAGGGTGGGACCCCCAGCTTGAGGTCTCCCTGGAGTTCAGGAACACTGGGTACAGCCCAGCAGTTTCCCAGTCCCAGGAAAAGATTCTGCTTGATGGCCGGTGGCTCCATCCCCCTGTTAGCCAGCAACCCCTTTCTCCCAGGGCTTGATGGAGCCTTTACATACATTGCCCCTCGCTGGCGACAGCAAAGACAGGTAAACACTGAAAAGGCCCAGAGGGAGGGGCATCTGACTGTGGTCAAATCCCCTAGTGTCAGAGTTATTTCAAACTGAATTTGGTCCTTTTCCTAGCTCTTAATTGGTCAGAGTGCCTGGCACCTTGGCTGCAGTGGAAGAGTAGATGTGACCCAGTCTGAAGTTAATGAAAATGTTTTAATGCAGAGTGTTTTGCTGCCCAGGCCGCAGAGCATGTGTTGAGGCTTTGGTGGTCACTATTCTGGAGGATCATCCACCGAGGTTGCAGCTCAGCTGGAATTAGCAAACCTGAGTGGCAGCCCAACCTGCACACCTGGACAGTGGGCGCTACAGCAGGTGTGGTGCCCGCCTCTCCCACTGGCTGCCCCCGGTGGCACTTTGGAAAGCCAAGGCCCGCCCAGGAGCCTGAGGACCCAGCAAGTCCTAAAATGGAGTTAAAGGAACTGGAAAGAGAAATCTGAAGAGGCTGAAGGAGTAAGCTTTGAAAGCAGCCTCCTAGGCTGTGATGTCCTTGCTGGGTCCATGCAGGGGATTGCAGCAGAAACTTTGAGGCTCCCCACCCTAACATTACCGCCCTCTGAAGAAGTAGCCACAATCTCAAAAAACAAAGGGAATCCTTCCTTTAAAAATTGAGAAAATTGCACTTGTACTTGTGTGGTCTATAAATTAGGATGTGTCCCAGAGTTGTAAGATTTCTGGTGGAAAGGTTAAACGGGAGAAGCTAGTATATTTTTTATATTTTTGTAACAATTGCTTTTTTCATGGAGGGAGGAGGGGTTAGTATTTGTAGTCTTAACAAGTCCGGTAGTTTTTTTATAAATCTCTTCAGATGATAAATAATCCCTAAAAACTTTGCAATGTTTACATGATTTTTTAAAAAAGATACCGAATACACTTGGTTTGCTTTTAAAATAAAATAAATGAATAAAAACATAATATAGTCAACTGGTTTAGAAAGCTTAGGTTTAAGAGTTAACTTCAGGTAGGAACAGCCATGACAAGAGATTTGACTTTCTGCAGATTCTATTGTAATAATTTTCCTATTTGGGCACTGCCAGAGCACATCAAGTCATTTAGGGTCAGACTTAACTCCAAACCTGGGATGTTTTCTGTCCTTCATCCGCATGTGGGGGGTGCTGGACTGTACCTCGGGTGGTCGGTCACCTCACTCCTTGAAGCCAGGCTGGTTGTTTCAATGTTCTGTGGAGTTAGCAGGAAGAGCAGACAGGCCTGCCTGGCCCTGTTTTCCAATCTAGATTCTCACAGGCATCTCCTGACAAAGGTATTTAATGATAGCTCTGCTGGAAATTTCTAAACAATAAAATACATGTCCAAAGCAGAGACTGTGTTTTCATTATAATTGAAAATTGAATGGATATCATTAATGTGTCTTCACTCTTTATGTTTCCAAAAATGAACACTTTCCCCCAAATACCATACACTTTAGCCATTACTTCTCAACATTTCTTCTTAGGTGTCAGCCCCAAGTACACTGAGTTGTTATTTTTTTTGTCACTTGTGGTAGGGAAACTTCATGGATCCTTCGAAATGGAATGTTAGATTTTCTAATTGACATGAAATAAGAAATAGTAGCTGCTCTTGGGGGCAAGCGGGGGTGGGAGGTTGAGAAGACCTTTGAGGCCAGGGGAGAAGGGGAGTCTCCTATCTAAAGGATTTCATTCATTTCCCCCAGACATTCCCAGATCCACATCAATTTTGATATGTGGTTTAGGAATTCAAAACTTTTCAGCAAACAACTATGAACCAGAGACACTCTTTGGGGGTGGGGGGGGGAGGGATTGGGGTCAAAATTGGGGTTGCAATTGTATGGGGAATATATATTAAAAAAAAAATTTAAAAAAAGAAAAAAAAAACTTTCCATCCTCCAAAACTCCTATATTGTTATCAAAGAAAAATTGAAAAACATAAGAGCAGTGCTCTCATTTGGGAAAAATGGAAATCCACTAAAATGCACCATAAGCAGAAGAGAGGAATTTATTGCCTCTGTCACCGGTAACTTGGAGGGAAGCTGGCTTGAGTTCTCACATTCACCATGTTAAATACAAAGCCTGACTTGCCCATGTCCACATTGAAAAATTCCAAGGAGGAAATTGATTGCCCTCCGCTTGCCCCATAAGCCCTCACCTGAAGCATGTGGCCTGGGAGTGGGAGAGGGCAGGGACTTGCAATCACCAGCACTGTTGGGTCTACTGGGTGGGATGCTGTTCCCTGTAAATGGGACTTGGAGTGGCGCTACACCTCCAAACCTGATTCATCACAGGTGGCCTTTTATTTATTTTATTTATTTTTAAATATTTTATTTATACAAGAACACTGGGGTACAGGCCAGATGTGCAGGAGGGTGAGAGGATCACAAGAGACAGCGGGGAACAGAACAGATAGACTGACTAAATACACTGCTGAGGGGAGCAGCGGGTAAGGCAGGAGAGGTCTGCTCGCCATGTGGGTTTCTCCGGGGATCGAACCTGCACTGCAGAGGCTGCGGACAGTTTCACAGTGCTGCGCTCAACCGCCTGCACCACCAGAGAGGCCCCCAGGTGGCCTTTTAGATGGGTAAGGTTGGGTAATTGTTCAAGGTGGGCTGAGGGTCATTGCTGGTTGATTAGGGCCTGGAGACGCCCTGCATCTTCCCTCACCATACATAGACCCAGAACACACACATCTCTCTTGAAGAGTAGACTTGGTGTATTACACAGTTTACTAAATAGATAGGGAGCAAGAAACAGTTATTCTAAGTCATCTTCAGTGTAGAACTTGTCCCCACACCTAGAGAGGCCTGAGCAAGTGTTTGATTAGAACGCATGGGGCCATGGGCTTCTAGGAGATGGGGAGGCAGAGCTTAGTAAGATGGGGTCAGTGTCCTCAAAAAGACTGCATGTGAAATGGCCTCCAGCCAGTTCAGTGCTCAAATTCTATCCAACCAGAGACATTTTTTGTTTCCTCCCCAATTTGACTTGCTTTTGCTCGGAGACCTCCCCTTGACGTCTTTTTGAAGACACTAAAAACATCCAGGGTCCTAGTGGCACTTAAGATCAGGGCACAAAAGTATGCATTTCAAAAATGTATAAAATTCATTTTGACAATCTGATTATCAAAGTAAAAATGTCTGTGTGGAAAAGTTAGAAAATAAACGTCAAGGAGAAAAAATGAAATCTTATAATCCTCTAAGGAGAGTAACATTTTGAGAGATTTCCTTAGCCCTCTTCTGGAGAGTACTACTGTGTGTGTGTGTGTGTGACTGTGTGTGTGTGTGTTGTGGGTGGAGGGTGGGTATTGAATCCTAACCTTTTCTCCCTTCAACATCAGAACATGCCTAATAAAAGCATCCATTGAGCACTTCGGATGAATGGCTTCTTCATCAGTTCCATGGATGACCCATCATTTAGCTAGGTAAACCCTTATGCATTTAAATATAGCACACTTCTTGGTTTTTAAAAATGATGCCCCATAAGAAACACCCTTAACTAAAAGGGGTATCCTTCCCCGCCCTTGAATTGGACCTGCTGTGGAGCATTGCTAGGAGGGGCATTTTTCATGAACTTCAATGGCAGACTCCAGGGTGGACAGATCATGGTGTGCAGCGTGGCCCTGGCGCTTCCCAGCTCTGGGGTCTCCGAGTCTCAGTGTTTTAATCTATAAAATGGGCTAATAATAACTATGTGAGGGGAGCCGCCCTGGTGGCCTAGTGGTTATTCTCAGTGCTATCATCACGACACCCTGAGTTCAATCCCCAGCCAGGGAGGTAACCCACATGGCACAGCAGACCCCTCCTGTCTCTCTGCTGCTTGCCTAGCAGTGTATTTCAGTGGATCCACCTGTTCTGCTCCCCAAACCTGAGAAGTCAAGAACTGGGTAAATAAAACCCACATTTCCCAGCCTCTCATGCAGCTATGTGTGTTTGTATTTTTAATGGGACATAAATAATGTCATGTGGCAGATCCTGGGAACTTCCTGTAGGAGAAGGCTCCCTTCCCTTCCTTGCCCTTCTCTCTCTCTCAAAGCTTGGAATGTGTCGTGGCATCTGAGCCATGACGAAGACCACATAGTAAGATTTGCTGTGTAAGACTAAGCTATCTTTGCTATTGTTATTACTCCACTCTAATCTAAATGACAATCTTTTGGGCTTTCAAGAACATTTGTCTGGAATTTACTTTGATTGTCTCATCTTGGTTACCTCCCCAACAGCTTAGTAAGTGTTGGCATTTATGGATATGGCAAAAGGTCCCACAATTTATAAAGTTGATAGTGCCCCCTACTGGTAAGAATGTAGAAGCAAACCCTGACGCACTACTGGAAGGAATGTGAATTTGCATAACCTTTTGGGAGGACCTCTTGGTACCGTCAACATTAACTATATACACGCCTACTTCAGAACTACAGTATCTGAAACAGTATAGTATTGCTGAGAAAACACTAGAACAGAATAGGGTCCAGAAATAGACTCACATACTTTTAGCACTTTGGCACAAAATCAACCACACACTCATGCATACATATATATCTTTGGCACACTGGTATGACAAAGTAAGTTTTGACAAGCATGGCAGAGAATATAATGGCAGGTAAAGTCTCTTCAACAATGGAGTTATAACATTAGAATAATGGGCAAAAATGAATTTCAGCTACTGCCTCACATATATGCAAAATTTGAGATGAATTACAGACCTAAAGTGTAAGAGTCGAAACTATAAATCTTCTAGGAGAATACATAACAGAGTATCTCTGTGACTTTGAGTTATGTAAATATTTTTTAGGATAAAATGTATAAACCCTAAAAGAAAAAAATGATAAATTAAGCTACATCAAAATTAAGGATGCCTGTTTTTTAAAAGTCATCATTAAGAAATGAAAAGACAAGCCACAGACTGGGAAGAAATGTTTTCAAAACATATCTCATAAAATACTTGCGTCAGGAATATGTCAAGAACTTCAACAACTCAAGACAAACAGCTCAATTTAAAAAAAGGAAGAGGGACTCCCTGGTGGCCTAGGGGTTAAGTCTCAAAGCTGACCGCCACAGCCACCTGAGTTTAATCCCCACCCAGGCTGCTAAGAACAACAACAAAAAGGAAAAACAAGAAAGACTTGTACAGACACTTCATGAAGATATACAAACAGCTAATAAGCACATGATAAAATGCTCAACATCATCAGTGATGGAAAGGACTGAAAATTAAATACCGAGAAGCCACTAGAATGACTAAAATGAAAATACTGACAAGGCCAAATGTCAAGGATGTGGTGTAATCAGAATCTCAGTGGTGAGAATGAAAAATGATATCATCGCTTTGGGAAACTGGTGGTGTCTTACAATATTAAACATACATCTGCTTCGTGACCGAGCAATTTCACGCCTAACTAGGCATTTACCCGAGAAATAAAAACACATGTCCACAAAAGGCGTATATAAGGAGGCCCTGTTGGGATTGTCCCTGGCCTGAAAACTCTCTAGTGAAAAACTGGGGTCCACCCTAGCACACACTTCACTTTCCCATCTCTCAGGGACCCCTGTCTTGTGCAATCTGGTGTCCAACATTTGAAAGTGAACTGCACAGTTTGGTTTTTTTTTTTTACTTGTTTAAGGGAATCAGGTAAATTCAATTCTTGTTACTATCATGGCCTAGAACAAAAGTGTCCTGTTCCATGTTTTCATAAAGTGGTGGTTTACACTATCAAAACTTGTTGGATGGCCCACTTATGATTTATGTATTTCACTGGATGTAGCAACAGGCAATGGGTGGGAGGATACATATATCCCTTGTGCTAGATATTCCAGCTCTAGGAATTTATCCTAGAAAGTTTTCCCCTGTGTGAAAGATATATGTACCAGTATGTTTTGACAGCATCGATGGCCATAGCAAAAAGGAGGGTGGGGTGGGCATCCCTGGTGGCACAAAGGGTTAAGTACAGCACTGTGAAGCTATCAACAGCCTCTGCAGCATTTGTTCGATCCCCAGCTGGCCAGGGAGATATCCACATGGTGCAGCAGACCTCTGCTGACTCGCCTGCTGCTCCCCTCAGCAGTATCTTTCAGTAGATCCACCTGTTCTGCTCCCCACTCTGTCTCTGCTGAATCTTCTCACCCCCCACACCTCTGGCCTGTACCCCAGTTCCTGTATGCATAAATAAATGAATCTTTTTTTTTAAAAAAAGGGAAGGTAGAGTGGGGATGGGGTTGGACCAAATTATCTGTCATTTTAAAAAAGATGCTGTCAAAACATACTGGTACATATATCTTTCACACATGGGAAAACTTTCTAGGATAAATTCCTAGAGCTGGAATATCTAGCACAAGGGATATATATATCCTCCCACCCATTGCCTGTTGCTATAATTTATATCCAGTGAAATACATAAGTCATAAGTGGGCCATCCAACAAGTTTTGATAGTGTAAACCACCACTTTATGAAAACATGGAGCAGGATACTTTTGTTCTAGGCCATGATAATAACAAGAATTGAATTTACCTGATTCCCTTAAACAAGTAAAAAAAAAACCAAACTGTGCAGTTCACTTTCAAATGTTGGACACCAGGCCATAGCAAAAAGGAGGATGGGGTGGGCCTCCCTGGTGGCACAAGGGGTTAAGTACAGCACTGTGAAGCTATCAACAGCCTCTGCAGCATTTGTTCGATCCCCAGCTGGCCAGGGAGATACCCACATGGTACAGCACACCTCTGCTGACTCGCCTGCTGCTCCCCTCAGCAGTATCTTTCAGTAGATCCACCTGTTCTGCACCAGGCTGCACAAGACAGGGGTCCCTGAGAGATGGAAAAGTGAAGTGTGTGCTAGGGTGGACCCCAGTTTTTCACCCAGCCACCAGGTAAGGGTCCCACATGGCGCGCAGACCTCTCCTGCAGCCCGCTGCTCCCCTCAGCAGTGTACTTCGTCAGTCTGCCTGTTCTGCTCTCCACTCTGATTCTGGTGAACTCTTTCACCCTCCCGCGCTTCTGACTGTACCCAGTGCTTGTATAAAAATAAATTAATTAATTAAAAAAAAAGATTTATTTATTTATGTATACAAGAACTAGGGTACAGGCCAGAGGTGGGGTGTGTGTGTGAGAGGATTCACCCAAGACAGAGTGGGGAACAGAACAGCAGATTGACTGAAATACACTCCTGAGGGGAGCAGCGGGCAAGTCAGGAGAGGTCTGCTGCGCCATGTGGATAGCTCCCTGGCCAGCTGGCTGGGGATCAAACTCATGCTGTAGAGGGTAGGGATAGCTTCATAGTGCTGTGCTTACCCCCTTGTGCCACCAGGGAGTCCCCTCAGTTTTATTTTTAACAAAGACCACTGAGAGGAGGAAATGGTCTGACCACTGCCATCCACAGCTGTTGCCAGCTTTGTCAGACAGTAAGTGGAGTGAGGTTGGCTCTGGCTGGGACTGTTGAAAGGTAGGCAGTGTGCATTTGGAGCAGGGACAGGTGCCTACTGCAATCTTGAGAGAGCACTATATATAAATATTATTTCACTATGAAATCAGTCTCACTTTCTCTGTCTCTGTGTCTCTGTTTCTCTCTGAAAGATAAGGGATTTTCTCAGGATACTGTTCTACCCTAAAAATACTTAAACTGGCAAAGCTTAAGGAGAATCCTGAAAATTCATTGAGTTGCTAAAAAGTTGCAAGCTTTATTTGTCTTTAGAGCATTACAGAATCTACCAGATTTAACATTTAATTGCTTAATGTAATTAGTGTGTTCCTGGAAAATGTGTGTAAATCAAAGGGTTTAAAATTTTTAATTGCTGGGCCTCCCCGGTGGCACAGCGGTTGAGCGCTGGGTTGCGAAGCTGCCCGCGGCCTCTGCGGCGCCGGTTCGATCCCCGGCTGCTCCCCGGCCACCGGAGGAGGGTCCCACATGGCGCGCAGACCTCTCCTGCCACCCGCTGCTCCCCTCAGCAGTGTACTTCAGTCCTTCTGCCTGCTCTGCTCCCCACTGTGGCTCTGGTGAATTCTCTCACCCTCCCGTGCTTCTGACTGTACCCAGTGCCTGTATAAACAAAACAAACAAACAAATAAAATAAATAAATAAATAAATAAAAACATGCCTTTATTTAAAAAAAAATTTTTTTTAATTGCTGCTTTTTAATAATGTTGTATATATTGTAAAATATTAGAAAACACAGAAGAGAAATAACTCATGGAAATGCTAATATCTGGGTAGTGCAGAAAATGACATTCTAAATACACACAAAATGTCCTTTTTAAAGATCATGTTTAAGGATATAAGGATAAGTTCGGTGATGTCTGATATTTGTTTTAAATATCAGATGCTTTAGGAGAGAGAGGTCAGTTAATGGAACAAGAATGGGGGTGGGGGAGCCAAAGCAAAAAACAATCAAACAATAAAACAGCAGGTGAAGTAAGTTGACCAAATATTGATAATCAATAATTTGGTGCAATGAATGATTACAGATTCATTATATTAATCTACTTTTGTGTATATTTTCATTATAAGATATTGACAAAACTCAAATGCAAAGACAATTCATTACTTTCAACGTTGGGCATATCGCCTAAAATATTATTCAGGAATATATTTTGAAAAGCAGCATCATATTTAATCCTTTGTCTATTATCTAATTAACATGTCATAAAACATTCTTTACAATATTGTTTTCTGACAACTACATACATTGAATGGATGGAAACAAAGAAAAATTTCGCATCTAAAATTGACATACAAAATTTAATGGGAGATGTTTTGGTAATTTCCAGTTCCTCAACCATCCTTCAACGACATTCTTGTAATGAATCTTGTTGCACTGCCATCATTTCCGGAAGACAAAGGCCTAGAAAGGGAATTTCCAGATTAAAAAAAAAAAAAATGTTTAAGCACCAGGGGGTGCTGGTGCCCTATGAGTTCCACACAGGCAGTGTTGCTTTTAAAGCAAACCCTGGCCCTCTAACTTAGTACTTAAACCCATCTCAAAAGGGTTTTATATTTCAGTTTTGTAAGATGACAATGCAAAACACAGCTCCTGAGCAATGCCTGGTACCTAGGAGCAATCAGTGGAGGTCCTATTTGAAACAACTATGGAATAAAGAGACATTACAGAGACAGGCCAGTTACACAGGGATATCAATTTGGAGATTCTGTTAAAAATTTTCACACTAGGGCCTCCCCGGTGGTGCAACGGTTGAGCGCTGGGTTGCGAAGCTGCCCACAGCCTCTGCAGTGCCGGTTCGATCCCCGGCCACCAAGTGAGGGTCCCACATGGCGCGCAGACCTCTCCTGCCGCCCGCTGCTCCCCTCAGCAGTGTACTTCGGTCCTTCTGCCTGCTCTGCTCCCCGCTCTGGCTCTGGTGAATTCTCTCACCCTCCCGCGCTTCTGATTGTCCCCAGTGCTTGTATAAATAAATAAAAATAAAAAAATAAAAAAAAGAACCCTGCTTTAAAAAAAAAAAATTTTGTTTTCACACTGTAAGACCAACTAGCAGTTACCAAAAGGGAAGAGGCATGAGAGGTGTGTAAATCAGTCAAAGGGGTCAAGTGCATGATGAAGAATAGTATTGGACCTTTATACTGAACTTAATGTAGTATATACAGATGCTATTGATAATGGCACACACCTGAACCCAATATAGTGTTATAAAAAAATGTTAATTAAAAGAATTTTTAAAAAAGAGATTTTATGCATTGAGAGGCTGGGAGAGTCTAGTCAAGGAAGAATTTACTTCCTTTATTATTCACTGGGCAGCCTTTAGCCTGCAGATGATTCCTTCTGGTACAACCTCATTTTGCATACAGACTTGTGGTTATTTTCACCCTGTTACTGACTTTGAGAGCTTGATCAGCCTTTTTCACTAGATGGTGGGGAAGGAACATGTGATATTTAAAAATTGACTTGCTACAAATTAAAAAAAATAAAGACAAATTAAAATAAATAAAAAATTGAATTGCTTCGTCAAAATCCTCTTCCAGGACAACTCAGACCCAGGTGCTGCCTACAAGTCCCATCCTTGATAGATACACATTTGTCAGAAAGGGCCTTCTAAGGGTGACACCCCCCCCCAACACTGAGGCAGGATAAATTGACAGTGAGAAAGGACAAAAGTACCAAGTAGAGGCAACACCAACTCCCTGACTCTCTCTGGCCCCCACCCTCTGTCCCAAATGCAGACAACTGATGTTTCCCAAACACATGAAATGCTGCCACCTTTCAGTCCCAAGCCTTTCTCAGCACGGATGTGCTGACACGGGTGCTGCCCAGGTCTCATCATCTGGGTGTGAATGGCCCCACCTCAGGTCAGGGTTGAGTTATTTTCACCCTGTTACTGACTTTGAGAGTCAGTACCCAGACCCAGCTCCCCCAACCCAGTGACTGGTTCAAGGATCACCTATGAAAGAGACCACCCCAATGAGTGCCCCCTGTTCCCCCCCACCCCGACCCCAGTCCTCAGACTTTCGCTGGAAGTGTGAAGGAAGGGGAGCTGCTTTTATTGGGCGGCGGACAGGTGAAGGGTTTCTGACTTGGTTTTATAACTGCGATTTTCTGAAATTTCTTAGTTTCTCTGAGGTAGGACCTCCTTACCTGTAAACTGGGGCAGTAATAATTTCTGCCTTGTTGTGAGTTTCCTATAACACATGTAAAACACTCAGCTCTGAGCCTGACACATAGCAGTCATTCCATGACGTCAAGCACCGCCCACACCCTGTGATGTGGAGGTGGCAAACTTCCATCTTGCAAAGCCGGTTAGTCCACAGCTTTATAGCTCTCTCACCAAACACAGATTTCCTTATATCCTTTCTGGCTGTCAACATACACACAAACGAGGTATTTCCGGATGGTTACAATTGAGACCTTCTGAGAAACTCCCAGTTTCAAATATTTGACCCTGTTGACAGAAAACTTGCAACTTCTAGTCACAGGAACATAGTTCTGTCTATTATGGTAGGAATGGACCTGTGCCATCACTCCAGTAATACCCTTCAAGCCACGCCAGGAGATAGAGTGAGTTGTGCTGGACGACCTTTGTGTCATGTAGGACTCAACTGGTTGCCAGGTGACAGAAAACCCAACTAGTTCTAACTCACAAGAAGTGCAAGTAAGGAAGGTAATGGTTGTTGGAGTAGAAATAGGCAAATTTTTCTTGTGAAAGGTCAGGTAGTAAATAATTTAGGCTTTGCAGACTGGAAGGATTTTACTGTAACTGCTCAGTTCTATTATTTTAGCATGAGAGCAGCATAAAAAATATGTAAAAGAGTGGCCTCCCTGGTGGCGCAAGGGGTTAAGTCTCAGCACTGTATAGCTATTGCCAGCCACTGCAGCACAAGTTTGAGCCCAGCCAGGGAGTTGACCCACTTGGCGCAGCAGACCTCTCCTGTGTCGCCCGCTGCTCCCCTCAGCAGTGTATCTCAGTAGATCTGCCTGTTCTGCTCCCCACTCTATCTCTGGTGAATCCTCTCTCACATACACACACACCCCTATCCTCCTGCCCCCACACCTCTGGCCTACAACCCCAGCTCTTGAATGCATAAATAAATAAAATAAATAAAGAAGGCAAAATATGTAAAATTATGAGAATGGCTGTGTTCCAATAAAACTTCATTTATAAAAATAGCCAGTAGGTTAGATTTGACCCATGGGCTGTAGTTTGCTGCCCCTGGTTTTAGAGGAAAACTAGAGTATAAATATTATCCAAAGAGAGGGAATGGAATGAAGGTAGTCATAAATCCAAAAGAGGGCCTCCTTGGTGGCACAAGGGGTTAAGACGCAACCTATGAAGCTATCCACAGCCACTGTAGCACAAGTTGGATCCCTGGCCAGGAAGCTACCCACATGGCGTGGCAGACCTCTCCTGACTCGCCCACTGCTCCCCTCAGCAGTGTATTTCAGTAGATCTGCCTGTTCTGTTCCCCACTCTGTCTCTGGTGAATCCTCTCACCCCCCATGCCTCTGACCTGTGTGCCAGTTCTTGTATGCATAAATAAATAAATCTTTTTTAAAAAATCCCATTACCAGGCCCTAACACAATTGACATTGGCTGTGACTACCTTGGGCCAGGAATCCAATCTATACTTGGAGAACAAAGAGAATTTCTTTTTGTCTGTGTCTTGATTATATTAGGAGTTCAAACTCAGGACTTTAAATAAAAGTGGACTGTATGTTAGGGAGCTTGTGTGCTAAGATTCTACTTCTTATAAGCTGATTTCTTTTGTGCCAACTCTAATTTCTTGGCAGACCTCTGGACCAATGATTGTCCAACAATTAAGCCTCTTGGACTTCAACAATACAAGATAATGCCTTTTGTGGCTGCCTTTTGTGGCTGTTATCACAATATGTCTTACATGTAAGTATATACTGATCAGTGTTAATGGAACATGAATCAACCATTATTGGGATGGTTGGATAAATAAAAAATGCATACCATTGGCAAAGGCATTTCAAAAATCTGATGCTTACCAAATATTAAATAGTTTGGGGACTCTTGTATTGAGCAAATGTAGTCAGTACTCCTCTGTGACTAAATATGTGGAATGACAAGAAGTCTGTGGACAATTTCCTTGAGATGACAGTCTTTCTAAAAATAAGGAGTTGGTCCTCCCTAGTGGCATAAGCACCACATTATGAAGCAATCCACAGCCTCTATAGCATGAGTTTGATCCCCAGCTGGCCAGGGAGCAACCCACATGGCACCGCAGACCTCTCCTGCCTTGCCCGCTGCTCCCCTCAGCAGTGTATTTCAGTTTATCTGCCTGTTCTGTTCCCCACTCTGTCTCTGGTGAATCCTCTCACCCCCTGCATCTCTGGCCTGTACCCCAGCTCTTGTATGCATAAATAAATCTTTAAAAATACAAAAATAAGGAGTTGGAGGCAGAGCTGGCTAGTAAAGCACTGCTTTTTTGGAAGTTTCAAGATTTTTAACTTTCCCACCTCTGAAGCATCAGTAATGACAAGAGCTGAAAGAGTAGTTCATTCTCTTTTAATTGATAGCAAGAAATGAAACACTCAAAGCATAGCTTCCTATAGTGGGGTCACCATAGTGGATATCTGTAGACACACACTGTCTGTCTTTCCTAGAATGATGATTCTGGGTATTTAGCTACTAACTGATGTCTAGGACCAAAGCAGAGAGGACCCAGAACTGAAGGAGCTTAAGTTATAAAGAATCTCTGAACCAACAAGATAAAAAAGAAAATGGGATGATCTCTCATGTTGTTTGTCAAGCCGCTGCTACCCATATTAATAGACTTGATTGAGAATGTTGCAACCAGGGACCATCTATGCCTTTGGAAGGAATGCCTCAACCTTTCTGATAAGCTCTGAAGAATCCAGCTCTATCTGCTTAGGCAAGGTCAGAACCTGCAGACTTGAGTCCAACAAAAATCAGTTGCTCAGGACAACCCATTTCCTAATGACATCAGGATTAGTACATAAAGCTTGGTACTGGGCTGTCTCTAGTTAGGTGGCTTGCAGAAAAAGTACCAGTCCACACAGGCATTCTCCTTGACTGAATTTTCTAAAGATAAGTAGACAAAAAAAAAAAAAAAAAAGATAAGTTTAGCAACTTTAAATATAGATACCCATTTCGTAAATTTGCTTGTACCGTGAATTATGTCACAGCTTTCAGGACTGAAAATTTTACCTTAGTAAAGTAAACAGGTTAGTAATCATAACTTCATTGTAAAGCAAAACCACAGTGAGGGCCTCCCCTGGTGGCGCAGCAGTTGAGCACTGGTGTGTGAAGCTGCCCGCAGCCTCTGCAGCGCTGGTTTGATCCCTGGCCACCGGCGAGGGTCCCACAAGGCGTGACAGACGCCCGCTGCTCCCCTCAGCAGTGTATTTCATCAGTTTGCCTGTTCTGTTCCCTGCTCTGTCTCTGGTGAATCCTCTCACCCTCTTGCTCTTCTGACTGTACCCTGTGCTTGTATAAGTAAATAAATAAATCATTTAAAAAAAAAAAAAAAAACCACAGTGAGATACCACCTCATTCCTGTGAGAATGGCCCTTATCAAAAGACCAAAAACAAGTGTGGAGAAAAAAGGACCCTATTACACTGTTGGTAGGAATGTAGATTGGACCAACTCAATGGAAAGCAGCATGCAAGATTCTAGAAAGATTAAAAATGGAGCTATCATACTACTCAGCGATTCCACTCCTTGGCAAGAACATAAATACACTAATTCGAAGAGAAATTTGTACTCCCAGTTTATTGCAGCATTATTTACAATAGCCAAACTATAGAAACAAACTAAGTGCCCTAAAACAGATGACTGGGCCAAGAGGCGTGTATACACAGTGATCAAAAAAGATAAATTCATTCTAATTGCAGCAACATGAATGGAGCTGGAAAGGATATTATGCTAAGTGGAATAAGTCAGAAGGAAAAAGATAGGGCCTCCCCGGTGGCTCAGCGGGTTGAACGCAATGCTGTAAAGCTATCCGCAGCCTCTACAGCTCGAGTTTGATTCCCGGCCAGCCAGGGAGCAACCCACATGGCGCGGCAGACCTCTCCTGACTTGCCCACTGCTCCCCTCAGCAGTGTACTTCAGTCAGTCTGCCTGTTCTGTTCCCAGCTCTGTCTCTGGTGGATCCTCCCCCACCTCTGGCCTATTCCCTAGTTCTTGTATGCATAAATAAATTAATCTTTAAAAAAAAAAGGAGAAAGACAAATACCAGATGGCATTTTATGTGGACTATGGAGAAACCAGACAAAGGGTTGATTAAAGCTGAACTCAAAGACTAGCCCTTGAAAGCAGACTATAGAACTGGGACATTCAAAGGGGAGGGGCAGAGGTGGCTGTTGAGCACAAAGCAATCAAGGAGGGGCCACAGAGGACTCTGTGGTGGACAATGGGTGCTTTGGTGATGAGGGAGCTATGGAAATGTAAACGGGGCCTGAAGCCAAAGGCTGTTACAGGTGGCACCCCCTGGTGGGGGGCACAGGTGAGGATGAATAGCCCCAGGTGAAATACGGACAAAGTATCTGTGGGAATAGAGGCTCAATATAAGGGACCTAATATAATATAAATATAAGGGACCACAGAAAGAGCCGCTGGAGGTTTTGGGGCTTCATTCATTTTGGGGTTGGCTGGCCATTTCTGTCCCCATGATGTCAATTTCCCAGAAAGCTGTTGCGTGCCTCTGAAGGACACGGGGAGGTTTCCAGCTGCCAACCTCAGAAAAGAAAAGTTCAAAGACTTTCCAGTTGGCCGAGTGACTGAAACTGTTCCCAGCTTTGCTGCTGTTACACCCTGGAAGGGAAGGCACCCGATATGGGTACCCCATTGAGCTATTGGTGTGGGCCGTTTATCCAGTTATTTGGCTGCAGCAGCTGCTGGTTGTTTTTTTTTTTTTTTTTTTTTAAGATTTATTTATTTATACAAGAACGGGGTATAGGCCAGATGCGCAGGAGTGTGAGAGGATTCACCAGAGACAGAGTGGGGAACAGAACAGGCAGATCGACTGAAGTACACTGCTGAGGGGAGCAGTGGGCCAGTCAGGAGAGGTCTGCTGAGCCATGTGGGTAGCTCCCTGGCAGGCTGGGGATCGAAATGGTGTGGCAGAGGCTGCGGACAGCTTCACAGTGCGGTGCTTAACCCCTTGTGCCACCAGGGAGGTCCCCTTGGCCAATTTTAGTGCCCCTTATTTCCCGGTATCAGAAACATTACTGAAAGGGGGAGGAGGGGATCCTATATTTCCAAAATATAATTACAATGTAAACCAACATTACCTGAATTGAGAAAAAAAAGAAAAGTTGTCAGATAGTTAGAGTATCCATTTTTATATATGTACCATGAAAAATTGATAAGAAGTGTTATATGTGAGAAGGGGACTAAAGATGGGAGATTTTGGGGGCTCCCAGGTGGTGCAGCGGTTGAGCGCTGGGTTGCGAAGCTGCCCGCAGCCTCTGCAGCGCCAGTTCGATCCCCGGCTGCTCCCCGGCCACCGGAGGAGGGTCCCACGTGGCACGCAGACCTCTCCTGCCGCCCGCTGCTCCCCTCAGCAGTGTACCTCGGTCCTTCTGCCTGCTCTGCTCCCCGCTCTGGCTCTGGTGAATTCTCTCACCCTCCTGTGCTTCTGACTGTACCCAGTGCTTGTATAAATAAATAAAAATAAATCTTTAAAAAAAAATGGGAGATTTTGTTCTACATGCATTAAAAAAATCTTAAAGAATAAAAATCAATCTGTTTCTAAAAATTATTTAAGATCTCTATTAACAGATGCTTGTAGTTTGTTGATTTTTATTTTTTTAAATCAAGTTGTAGGGCCTCCCTGGTGGTGTAGGTGTTAAAGTCTCAGTGCTATTAAGATATCGCCAGCCACTGCAGCATGAGTTCGATTCTCAGCCAGGGAGATAACACTCATGGCGCAGCAGACCTCTCCTGTCTCACCAGCTGCTCCCCTCAGCAGCGTGTTTCAGTAGATCTGACTGTTCTGCTCCCCGCTCTGTCTCTGGTGAATCCTCTCACCTCCCCACTCCTGCACCTCTGGCCTATACCCAAGTTCTTGTATGCATAAATAAATAAAAATAAATCTTAAAAAAAATCAACTTGTCAATTTTTGGTACAATAAATTCTTAAAATCTCCACTTGACCAGATATGAAATAATTTAAAAACTTTTAAAGGTATATTGAGAAAAACCAGCCCCCTTTTTTTTTTATACATGCTTGTCATTACCAAAACAGTTAATATGATAAAAACCCAATGCTGCAGATACAAACCCAAACCTGAGATTATCTGGTCAATGGACAAAAAGCAAGCACCTATAATTTTCAATTTCAATACTTTGTTCATTTCTTATTGTTGGAATCTCATATTCAGTTGTTGCTGGATGGCTAAACCATATGTTGGTAGAGAAGTTTGCTGGCATTTACTCAGCCCTCATGTGGTAGGCCTCAGGAGAGAACAAATTGTCAGCTGGTAGATTGGCAGCTTTTATCTCTGCCATCTTATGGTTTAATGTTTTCTGGGTGTCTGGCTGGTCATGGAAGTTGCTGCAGTACCAAAGCTGAGGTGGCTGCAGACCTTGAGTTTCATCTCCTTGATTTTCCTTAAATTCTTCCTTGCCATCCTCTTCAGGCTGTCTTTGGCAGGAGGGCCCCTGGGGAATGGTGGTCTACGATGCAGAGGCATATCTTGGCTCTCTGATATACCTTGATCTCCGCACCCTGGTTGTCAGCACCCCTCCATCCCACGTCCCTACACCTCGGGCTGGAATACTATACCCATAAGGTCTCCACACTAGTAAGGTGGGGACAGTCCACCGTGGTAGGGGCAGTGCTGCTGAATCTGGCCTTCGGGGAGCTCTCTTCTATCCTTCATCTTTTGGTTACTTTCCCCTACTCTCTCGGTTCTGATCATTGTTGATAATTGCTTGGAGGACCCCTGTGATGTGTATCTCACCTAGATAATTGCTATCTGCTGCACATTTACTGCCTTGTGCTGGAACTCCATCAGGGCCTGCAACTTTTGCAGCTTTCCAACTTTGCAGCAGCACTGGAGCTACTGCTGGGTCAGCTCCATGCTGCCCTCCCTCCCCGCCCCACCCTCATCCCAACCCTCTTTGTAATGATAGTCTCATGAGTGGAATTTGAGGAATTTTTTCAAGTCACATAGTTTTGGATTATTTGATGATCAGGTAGAAAAAAATATTTGTAGATCACAAAAGGGCAGACTGATAAAATACATCACCGAAAAAGAAGAATGTCAAGTGTTATCGGGCAACCCCGATATTGAACGGGTTACCTGGCTGTGGGTCCTCACCTGCGCGCTTAAAAGGGACTTATGAATACTCCACTGCAGGCACACACAAAAAGTTAATAAAAGGTTTATTTACAAGGGAAAGGGAATTGAGGAAATGTACAACTCAGGGAGAAAATAGGGAAATAAAGTCTTTAATGCGTCCTGCCCGATCCGCCGACCTGGAAACCCAAAGGCACTCTCAGCGCTGGCCGGACGCTGCAAGCTGGCGGGGAGCCAAAATGGGGGACCCCTCCAAAAGCCCACGTGTCTGGCTTTATACCAACCTGGCTGCTTAACCCCACCCTCAGGTCCCAGCCACCTTCCCTTTGGTGGTGATGGGATTTGGAGTTCCCAGTGTCTTTGGCTTTGGCCTGGGGTGGGGGTGGAGTCCACAAAGCCTGTATGGAATTCGCTTTAGGACATCCTTTTCCCCCTAACAAACCTACTGTTGCTAAGAATTTTCTCAGGTCTTTTTCGCTCTACAACTGGGAAGTCAAGACTTATAGCAGCACCTTTCACTTGACCCATGGTGTTACTGTCTATCCATCAACTGCGAACAAGGATTTCACTGAACGTTCAGAAATTAAGAACAATTATATTAACTAATGATGCTCTCTGGAAGTCTGTGCCAGAATTTTATCAAATCTCTTGCAACTGGAGATGATTTAATCACAAGATTTGGAGTAATTATTACCTTACATACATTTTTAGAATCAAACTGCAGCTATTATAGTAATATATTTACTTACCATTGAAAGAACCTAGACCATCTAAGGTAGCATGTAAAAAATGTTATAGGACAGGGAGAGGGGTAGCCCAAGCCCTGCAAACCTGCCTATTCTAAATGGGTTCTGCCATCCGCCGCATCAACACAAAACACATGAGACTTTAATGGGAAGGAACTTTAATAAAACTAGGAAACAATACAGGTAAGGCAAAGAGTCTAGTTTCTAAATGAAGCACCCAAAGTTACCCGTCCCCTCGTGGGTAAAAGTCCATCCATATGGGATTGGCCCAGAACAAGGCCCCAAAGCCTGCTACAAGTCTAAAGCATCTTCCAGTGGGGACCCACAGAAAAGGGTCACAAACAACCGGACAAGCCCGGAAGGAAAAGAGCAAAATCAACATCAAGATAAAAGCTGCCATTGTCACCTCCCCACGGGTCTCACCCACGTCTGTGTCACCCAGTCCACGACCAAAAGACAAGCACAGTTTCTTCACGTGTCTCTAGGCTCCATGCGCCTCCTCCAGGTCTCCTGGCTCCATCCTGCTTCCTTCCTTCCTCAGTCTCTTCTCCAGCTTCTCCTCTTCCTGCTCAGCTCCACCCTCCCTTGGGTGGGGCAGGGAACCTGGAACCTCCCCCTTTCCTGGGGACCACCCTGTTACAAGAACACACAAGAAAGGAAGTGTAGGTTTATGGATCTAATTTACTGTGTGTGGCATAAGTATATGGGTTGGCAAGGAAAGCAAGAAAGCGAGTGGATATAATCAGTATTCCAGGCAAAATACATAGAACCTAATAGACACAATTGCTGACAGCAACTTCATGTGTGTTTCCCAAGTAAATTATCAGATCCTACCAGATAGGATCTGCAATGTCCTACCTACTCTCAGGGTGACTGTTGTACGTAAAAAAGCAGCTACCAGATCACAATGAACACTGATCATTTGCAGTGATACACATTTTGGTTAAAGTTCTTTATGACATCAAAAGCGTAAGTGACAGGGCCTCCCCTGGTGGTGCAGCGGTTGAGCGCTGAGTTGCGAGGCTGCCCGTCAGCCTCTGCAGTGCCAGTTCGATCCCCAGCCACCAGCGAGGGTCACACACACACACACACACACACACACACACACACACAAAAAGCGTAAGTGACAAAAGATAGAAATTGGACTTCATCAAAATTAAAAATTTTTGTGCTTCAAAGGGCACTACCAAGAAAGTGAAGACAACCCGTGGAATGGGAAAAACTATTTGCAAATTAAATATCTGATAAGGGATAAACTGTGGTACATCCACACACTGGACTCTTACACACCGGAATGACGGAGGACAAGAATAGAAAGACTGGTAAGGAGATGCCCCAGGACCAGAACCTGACTCATAAGGAGGTGGGGGTCGAGGGGAATAACATCACCATTAACCCAGCTGTAGAGGTCATGACCCTCAGGGACCTGTGCCTTAGCACAAGGCATAAGACCCAAGCAGGATCAGACTGCTATAGGGAGTAGAGCGCAGACCTGAGGGTAAAGATACAGAGATGGGGCCCATCCTGGACTCTTCAGTCCCCATCTGGGTATCTCTGGTCCCTTTGGGATTCTGCATGGTTATCCAAAATCAGCAACAAACTGAAGGCTCACAAGGAGTGACCCCTCCCAAACAGAAAAGTGCTATAGTCTCTGCACAGGCTCAGGGCAGCAGTCCGTCTGCCCCTGTGCCTACGCAGGTGCCTCTTTTTGCAACAGGGTGGTCCCCAGGAAAGGGGGAGGTTCCCTGCCCCACCCAAGGGAGGGTGGAGCTGAGCAGGAAGAGGAGAAGCTGGAGAAGAGACTGAGGAAGGAAGCAGGATGGAGCCAGGAGACCTGGAGGAGGCACATGGAGCCTAGAGACACGTGAAGAAACTGCGCTTGTCTTTTGGTCGTGGACTGGGTGACACAGATGTGGGTGAGACCCATGGGGAGGTGACCATGGCAGCTTTTATCTTGATGTTGATTTTGCTCCTTTCCTTCCGGGCTTGTCTGGTTGTTTCTGGCCCTTTTCTGTGGGTCCCCACTGGAAGATGCTTTAGACTTGTGGCAGGCTTTGGGGCCTTGCTCTGGGCCAGTCCCACTTGGATGGACTTTTACCCACGAGGGGACGGGTAACTTTGGGTGCTTCATTTAGAAACTAGACTCTTTGCCTTACCTGTATTGTTTCCTAGTTTTATTAAAGTTCCTTCCCCTTAAAGTCTCCTATGTTTTCTGTTGATGCGGCGGATGGCAGAACCCATTTAGAATAGGCAGGTTTGCGGGGTTTGGGCTGCCCCTCTCCCTGTCCTATAACATTTTCACCAACACCTCTGCAGGGCAGCAGCCTCCTGCCTGCCTGTGACCTGTCCCATGCCGGGGCTTCTCCTCATTGACCTCCCTCAGCGGAGGCAGCTCTCCTCAAGGCCACCAGCCTGCAACCATGCAGGCCTCTCTCAGCAAACCTGTCCCTTTCAGGGCAGCTCTTCCTGCCCGCTGGTGTCTATGCAAGTGTCCTTCATTCCTCTGTCTCTTTCCTTAATAAACCTGCTCTTTATTTATTTATTTATTTATTTATTTATTTATTTATTTATTTTTGAAGGAGAGAAAGTACATTGAACTTTATTTATTTATTATTTATTTATTTATACAAGCACTGGGTACAGTCAGAAGCGCGGGAGGGTGAGAGAATTCACCAGAGCCATTGCGGGGAGCAGAACAGGCAGAAGGACCGAAGTACACTGCTGAGGGGAGCAGCGGGCGGCAGGAGAGGTCTGCGCGCCATGCGGGACCCTCCTCTGGTGGCCAGGGAGGCTGCGGGCAGCTTCGCAACCCAGCGCTCAACCACTGCGCCACCAAGGAGGCCCTAAACCTGCTCTTTAAATATAATGTCTGTCTCGTGGAGAAACTCGCCTGGGAAACTGGCCGGGAGCCGCTGAAACGGGAGATCTGGTGACACCTTTCAGAGTGAACCCAAGGACCCCACACTACTCCCAAAACCTCATCAATAACAAGAAATGAATGATCAAGCCATGGAAAGAGCTTGAATCTTAAATGCATTTTGCTAAATAAAAGCCAGTCTGAAAGTTTATGGACTGTATGATCCTAATTATATGAAATTCTGCAAAGGCAGAAGAGCTTTATTTTGGTCTTTGTCCCAGTTTGCTGGCACAGAGCTCCGAAGACCCCTGCCCCTCGTATAGGTCAGAGGTGTCCTCTCCCCTTTCAACCATAACCGAATTTATGCCCTACTTTTGGAAGATGGGGGTGGCTGATTACCAGAGGAACCAACTATTAATATGATCAGAAGGCTGGAACTTCCAGGTCCTCCCTTCCCTCTACCCCCAGGGGCTTCAATTGAGTTCAATCTTTCTTAAAGGCTTCCACAAGATAAGAGCTTCCACAAGAACCCTCAAGGGTGGGGTTTGGTTATCTTCCCAGTCAGTAAACACATCAAGGTGCTGGGAGGGTGGTGTGCCCAGAGGGAATGGAAGCTTTGTGCCCTGTCCCCCATACCTTGCACTATACATCTCTTCTATTTGGATCTTAATAGTATCTGTTACAAGCAACTGGTAAGCTAGTAAGTAAAGTGTTTTCCTGAATTTAAAAAAAAAATTATTTATTTATGCATATAAGAACTAGGGTGTAGACCAGAAGTGCAGGGGGTGAGAGGATTCACAGACAGTGTGGGGAGCAGAACAGGCAGATCTACTGAAGTACACTGCTGAGGGGAGCAGCGGGAGATAGGTCTGCTGCACCATGTGGGTGGCTCCCTAGTTGGCCAGGGATCGAACTGGTGCTGAAGTGGCTGGAGATAGCTTGATAGCTATCTCTAATCCCTGCTGCGCCACCAGGAGGTTCCATTTTCCTGAATTCTTTGAGCCATTCCAGTAACTAAACATCCATTTATGCAAATGGCACTGCTAGAAACAAGTTTTACACTAATATTAAGTGGTTTTACAAATTACCTGACCAGTATTCATCAAAATTTAGGTCTGACTAAATGTAAAAGATTAAGCTTGAGAGAATCTAAATAAAGTATTGTTAGGGGGAAAAGGATGTCCCAAAGCTATTTCCATATAGGCTTTGTGGACTCCACCCCCACCCAGGCCAAAGCCAAAGACACTGGGAACTCCAAATCCCATCACCACCAAAGGGAAGGTGGCTGGGAACTGAGGGTGGGGTTAAGCAGCCAGGTGGATAGAAAAGGCAGACACGTGGGCTTTGGGGGACCCCATTTTGGCTCTCCACCAGCTCGCAGCGTCCGGCCAGCTCTGAGAGTGACTTTGGGTTTCCAGGTCGTCGGATCAGGTAGGACGCATTAAAGACTTTATTTCCCTATTTTCTCCCTTAGTTGTACATTTTCCTTATTTCCTTTCCTCTTGTAAATAAACCTTTTATTAACCTTTTTGTGTGTGTCTGTAGTAGAGTATTCATAAGTCCCTTTAAAGCGCGTGGGTGAGGACCCACAGAC
The DNA here is from genome assembly GCF_014898055.3 of Talpa occidentalis. Classification (NCBI taxonomy): domain Eukaryota; kingdom Metazoa; phylum Chordata; class Mammalia; order Eulipotyphla; family Talpidae; genus Talpa; species Talpa occidentalis. The sequence goes on along the minus strand of NW_023601754.1, from coordinate 23,523,913 downwards.
AGGAACCCGTTTAATATCGGGGCTGCTCTATAACAGTATGGACAATGGATTGGAAGAGACATTCCTTCAAAGATAAACAAAGGGCTAGTAAGCACTTGAGAATGTTTAACATTAGTCATCAGGAAAATGCAAATCAAAACCACTTCATACTCATCAGGATGGTTGTGATCAAAAGTTAACAAATATCAGCAGTTAAGTAGAAAGAATCAAAACCCATACACACTGTGTGGCCTCTTAGCCAGTTTAGTAGTTACCATGTGACTCAGCAATTCCACTAAGTATATATCCTTAAGAATTTAAAATGTCTACACAAAAACATACACATGGCAACATTGCTTTATAGCAAGTAAAAACCCCAAGCATTTACCAACAGATGGGTAAACAAGTGCATGATTGACCTATATAATGGAATATTATCTGGCAAGAAAGTGCTGATAAATGCACCAGGACATAGATTAAAAAGGTAACAAATGTCAGAAAAGGCCACAAATGTCCAAAGTATATTAAAAACAGCATCTAGATTAGTAATTGCATCAGGGGCTGGAGAATGAAATGGGATTTGAATTTTTCTGGGTTGATGAAAATGTTGTCAAACTAGACAGTGGTACAAAACTGAATATACTGAAAACCACTGAAATATCTTTTTAAAAAAGGTTAATGCAATGGTTTATGAATTCTTTTTCAATAAAGTTGTTATAAAAAATCTTTGTGCCCTTGATCCTGTTTATTCTCTGGACAGGTGCTCTACAAAGTAGAACATAAAGTAACAAATCTTTTTTTTTTTTTAATGTAACCAAATTATCATTTTTTTAAATTTAAATTTTATTTTTATATTCCCCATACAATTACAACCCCCTTATTTTGACCCCAATTCTTCCTTTCCCCGCCCCCAACCCCCCAAAGTGTTTCCCTGTCATAGTTGTTGATTTTGACTTTTTCTTTCTTATAGTTATTCTTTTTCCTGGTCCCTTATTTAGGTTTTCTAGAGTCCTGCTATGAGTGAGACCAACCGGTATTTTTCTTTTTCTTTCTGGCTTATTTCGCTGAGCATGATCCCTTCCAGAGCCATCCATGTTGCTGCAAATTGCATGTGTTTATCTTTTTTGAATGCTGAGTAATATTCCATGGTGTATATGTACCACATCTTCTTGATCCAGTCATCTATTTTTGGGCATTTGGGTTGTTTCCAAAGCTTAGCTATTGTAAATAGTGCTGCTATAAACATAGGGGTGCAGGTGCTTAAAGTAACAGATCTTAACAAGGTTTTTTAATCCCTCTTGCATATGGTTTTCTTTGCTAAGTTAAAAAACCTGAGGAAAGAATTAAAAGACTACACTGAACACCTCTTATGTTTTATAAACCTTTATTGGAAAGGCTACAAACTTCATATTGCCACTGCATTTCTTAGGCTTAAAGTGGTTGTGGGGAAGTAACCTTGGATACAAAACTACTATGCTGTTGAACCTTGCCCAGGCTGGTTGTAAATTATTTTTTGTACAATGGAGGTAGAATGGATAGGGCAATAATTTAAACCTCCCAGGGCTTGATTAATGCCAGGACACCATTTATTTTTTCTTTTCTTGTTTCTAATAAACTTAGAAATAAATTACAAGAGTATATTTATTTAGGTTCAGGGATGGCATAACACAGTTTAAATTTTTAGTTTTTTCCCATTTTTCATTTTACAAATGTTATAATGTACAACTCATGTCTCTTTTCCCTAAAATTAAAGTGTGTTCTGAAAATATCTACTCTGGGAATGAAAAGGCAATAACCCGAAGATGGTAAGAGCAATATAACATCCTTTCATAGTAGTAGTTTTACCTGATTTTTCTCATACCAGCCTAAGAGACTTACACTTTTTCTGTAAAACATTAGTAATCAATACTTCCCCCAATCTCGAATATTAAACTTAATGGAGACAGAGCATCTTTAACTTAACATTTAATGAAAACAGAGCATTTTAACAGGTTCTATGCAGACATGGTTCTAATATTGATTTGCTGTTGCCTTATTTTTAAAAAGGGTGTGGGGTGGTGGTGGGGAAACAGACCAATCTCAATGTTGAAAACCTAACTTATGAGTTACATAACTCAGATGTCCTTGACTATACAAAAAGCATCAATTAAAGTCAATAAAGCCTGTTTCTACCAACATATCAAACTTTCTTTTGCCTTTCAAAATTACAAAACGGGCATGTGCCTGAGGCATAAACTTCAGGTCAATGGGTTTTTAAGGGCTGTTTGAAAGAACCAGAATTAACGATAACATTCTCCAGTTCAAAATATGTTCTAAAAATGTGACACCACTAATAATTACACCAACAGCTTTTTATTACTGAGTTTCAGAAACCTTTCACAAGATGGTAAAAAAAAAAAAAAAAAAAAAAAAAAGAAAAGAAAAGAAAAAATGGAGAAAATGGGTGGAAAAAAAACCCCAGAACTTTACAACCACAGCTGATGTTATTTTTCCCACTGTTCCCAGTCAGCTCCAAACCCATTGTGTGCAAAGCCCATTTTTCCATGCATCTAAATGATAGATACAGGCTATGAAATTCTTTATTCTATTTGTAGCAGCTTATGCAGGTGCAGCCAAACACAAAGCTTCAGGACAAATTGTACACAAACTTTACAATGTGGGATTTGAATTTAAAATATGAAACATAAAATCTACACAAAACTGATAAAAATCAAGCACAGATATCAGGACTGAAACTTATAACCCATGTGTGAAAGGGAGTCTTGTTTCCTTTCAAGTGCTTTATTCTGCTACAGAACAGTCGAAATGAAGATGTAAAGCTTTGTGGTTAGTTTAAATTATACACTCTGTAGATACTATACCAATTTTAGAAGTTACACATAGACCAACATATGTCCATCAGTTCATCTCAATTGACCAGACACTCCAGCTGGATTGCTGAAAACAAATCAGGCAAATGTGGAAGGAAAATCCACCTGTGCAATTTGTTTGCAGTTTACTGATGGGCACATTGCACTCCTGGTCCGTGATGGCTGCTGCTTTCTTCATCAGAGCTATCATTATATGCTTCACGTCTCTGACCTCCTCCTGAGCCCCGAGTGCTATCAAATTCCTGAAGCTCTACCTCCTCTGTTTCTCCGATTATGTTAGGAACTTCTGGTCTAGATGGTAGAAGATCTTCTAGTTCCTTCATTGAAACAAAAATTTCAGTGGTCAGGTATTTTCATCAAATGTCCTTTCAATACAATCCAATGTACTTTTTGCACTTTAGAGATCACAAACTGATACCCTATGGGTCAAACTTGTAGGTTGTATTTTATGCAACAAATGTATTGCTTAGAAAGCAAAAAAACAGAATTAGTTGCCAACATTTAAACATTGGAAAAGTTCATACCAGATACGCTTTCCTGCATGTAACAACCAGGAATGCTAGGCTGGGGCCTGCACTCAAATGGTGAGGGATCTGTTCTGTAGGGAGTCCCAGACTTCCCATCACCATATCAATAGTCTGTTTTACTGTTATTCCCTGCTTGGCTCATAAATGGTAACACCTGCAACCCTTGCCTTAAAAACTAAAACTGATCTCATTGAAGCACCAAAAACAAATGGAAGGTGCCACAGAAACACAACTTTTATTAAACCTTATACCATCTATTGCTTAAATTTGGAGAACACTTACAGAAAGTTTATCTGGGTTGATCCAGTTGTTTTCAGGAAACTGCACATCAAATTTTATGTAAAGATCACCTTTTTCAAAGGGATTACGATACTGTGGCATTCCTTCAGCTCGAACTACTCGAACACATCCTATTATTTTAGAAAGAGGAAACAATTAAAAACTTCACCCAAAGAGGAAGGTGTTAAATACTATTCTACTGAAAATCACTTATGAATTCCGTAAGAATGCAAAGAATCCTGTATCAGACATCAAGATTTACCTGGTTCAATGACTTTGCCAGGGGGGTATTTCACCACAATCTGACGTCCATCAAGGTGTTTAAATGTGAACTGAAATCCACACAGAGCCTCAACAAGTCCTATCTTATATGTCATGTGCAAATCATTCCCATCTCTCTGAAACACCTACAAATAAAGCACACAGAAACTTTTTTAAATTATGAAGCCATACCAAAGTGCTGTGCTCTGTGAACCAATTATAAAACCGTAATTCTACTATTCACTACAAAAGCAAGCTGCCACCCTCCCTCTTTCCTTAAATCTATACAAGGAAACTTAGCTTTTCTCACGTAATCGGCTAGAAACTTCTACAAGGAAAGTACTATAACTAGGAAAACAATAGCTCTTAAGGCACAACAGAGGTTCCAAAAGTAGAACCAGGTATATGCTGCAATTATGGTGCATTTCCTGACCCTGCCTCTGAACAAAAAGGTGTGTAAGGTCCAGCGGGATTCCACAGAATAGGTTCACCTTGGCGTGTTCCCCAAACATGGTCCTAGATACTAACAGGAGAAAGGGAGGTCCTGGTTCAGCACAAGAAACTCAGCATAAAGAGAAGGAATTTCATGCTTTACACATGTACAAACAAGTTTTATTTCACCCAAAATTCAAAACTTGCTTACAAGAGTTGTAATCAAATAGCAATGCTGCAGTCAGATTATTTAATTATACCAGATGCTTATGGTTTAGGTAATGCAAAAAATATTCAATAAGCAGAGAATATCTCTGAGCTTTCAATGTATAAAAAAAACCACATCCAACTTTACACATGCTGGATTTAATTTTCCCTTGTTAAGAGTTTATAAATACCTGTAGTTTTTAAGATGAAAAACAAAATTATCAGCAGTAAAAGGACACCTAGATTTTTTCAATACAATAGTTTCTTTTCTAATGAATAAGGTTGGCAGGCTCATTTTAAAGAAAAGAGGAAATCTTTCCCTAAGCCACTACATCTTGACCAGTAGTCTAGATCAGCAGCCTCAACTACCTGTTGCAGTCTGCTGCCAATAATTTTAAGGTCATAGACTTCAAATGTCTTCCTACAGCCCTTAGGAGGTAAAGAAGCTACTCATTATCTCATTTGAATCTACAATGTTGTTCTAAGAGAGGACTGTCATTTTTTTAGTAATCAAAGTCAAGTCCAGGGAGGCCAAAGCTGGTAAATGGGAATAAGAATTCCCTTGTCTCCAACTGCAATGATCTCTATTTCTAAAACAGAGATCTAAAATATTCCTAATTTACATAGTAACACTGATTTAGGGCAAAAAAAAAAAAAAAAAAAAAAAAAATCATGTTACCAAAAACATGTCTACTCTCCTCCAAAAGTAGAACCATTTTTTAAATTTCTGTACTACCCTCCCCCACTATTACACATATATCAATGAAAACACCCATATGTTATCTTACAATACTCAAGTAGACAATAAACATCTCAATTACCTGCTGTCTATAGTTTTATGCAGTGAAGGCAAAATTGAACAAATGAGGAAGTGACTAAAATGTCAGTTAATAGAAAATCTTGTGAAGGAATTACAAATATTTCAACCAACAAGACCCTAAGGCAGATTTCTAAAAATTACTCTGATCTAGGAGACCCTTGCCATTTACAAGCTTGGCAATATCCAACGGTCCATGAGATTCAGTAATCTATAGCTTTGCTAAGTTAAGTCTGACTACTATACCCTAAGAAAGGCTAGTGTAGGAAAGCATAACCTAGTGATGGAATGAGTCTAATTCCCTCAATAAATAAACTCAATAAGGCTTTGTTAATCTCTACTGGATTCTTAATTAAAAAAAAATACTTTATTTGTAGAAACCACCATCAAATAGGAGAAAATTTTAAAGTAAACAGGTAGTTGACGCCTGATACAGACTTTCAGGCAGGGCAAGATGGAGCTGGAGCCTATGAAGGAACGTGTGATCTCCCCCAGGGCCACCTTTGGCAGGTTGCTTTGTGCTTTTATGTTAAAAACTCTGTCAAGGAGCGGCTCCTAGGCAGGAGCAGCTGTCAGTGAGCATCGCAACTCTGCCATGCTAGTTGGTGGAAAAGTCTGTGGTGGTAGAAGAATGTGCTCCATGTTCTCATTTCCAGGCTAAAACTACCTGAGTGCGGTTTCATACGGTATGTGGAGAAAATCACATGTAGCTCATCTAAGAGGAATGAGTTTAAAAGCTGCCTCTCAACCATAATGGAAACACTTATTCAAAAAATTCCAAGAGGCTATCATGGATGTGGCCTTGGTTTTAACCTGCCTTATTCATCAGGGACAGCTGGACAAAGAAAAGCTCTGGAAATAAAATGACTTCATATAGCTTCTTTCTATCCTTTTAAAAGGGGACTTAGAGACCCTAACTTAGAAAAAATGGAATAAGCTGACTTGTGACCCTGCTTTTCTGGAATCATGTGGTGGCATTCCCTTTCTCCTATCTTCTAATCTAGATCATTGAAAAGTTCTCCTGGATACCCAATATGCAAAACAAATCAGCAGAGCAGCACTGAGGACTATAGCTCTATCCCCTCACCACCCATCAAAGGAGTTTGACAGTGAAAAATAAGCTGCCTTGAATCATCTGATTGAATGCCAGATGGTATTAGGGTAAACACATATTACTTAAGGATTACTAAGATTATAGTGCTAGTCAACAGCTGACCTGGAACTGAAACTGACTACTATAGTGCTTCTGACTGCACCTGCCTGGTTGGTATACTACACAAGTCAGTTCTTATAAACTCAGCTCGATTACTTAAAAAACATCATCTATGTTTAGTATTGCTCTAGAAAACTCAGAGATCTAAACTGTATCTTGCTCATAAGATCCACTTCTTAACAAACAAAATGGAAATTACCTCATGTTCTTTCTCTTGTAGCAAAAGAACAATGTCTCCTGGTTCCACTCCCGGGGCCTGGTCTGCCTCCCCAGTGAAAGTAATTCTCTGTCCATGTTTCATCCCTTTGTCTACATGGACTTCAAGAATCTTGACTTCTTTAATCACCTTCTTTCCTTCACATTTTTTACAGCGATCTTTTTCATTAATTACCTCGCCTGTAAAGAGAGATCATTCAAACTCCAGCAAGAGTACTATACTGCATTCTTAAGTAACATGTCAGGATAATGCTTTAATCATTAAATACATTTTTTGAATTTCTTTTAATTGCTACTTAAAAGTTTTGCTTAAACTATCATTCTTAATAACAAAATCATGACTTTACTCCAGGTTACCTGAAGGACCCAGCTACCTAGTCCCTTCCATTTCAGAGTATAATCTATCTTATACTTTCTTGGGACCTGACTCTACTTCCTAAAGCTAAAACAAAGCCAGAGGATCAAAAAAATAGGGATGAGCTACTAGAGTTTCTATATTCATTTCATATATTCATTTGTTGTTTCAGTCTTAGTTTCATGTAAATTCACAATGGGCAGAGATAATCTAAATAAAAATTTAAATAATCTTTACTACTTATTACCTGATTTCATTGGTAAAGGATTTTATTTCATAAAGTAAACCCTGCCTAAGTGTCCTATTATAAACCTTTGTTTTGAGTGCTATCACTGAGCATTTCCAAAAATCTATTGGAGATGGCAGAGTTTTAGCCAGCACCAAGTACCCTCTGTTCCATGTTTAGGCCAATAGCTTCTTTTCTATGTATACCTGTGAAACATTTGACTGGTGGTATAGTAAAACTGGAGTTACACATAGTGTGTTGGAAAGACTAGCATTGATTTCTAATAGCTGACTATTAGTACACTTCAATGCTCAGATGACATGTATAAATAACGACTTCAGGGACTGTTCCTAGAACACTGCTTCTGCAAAGTATGTTCTCTGAAACACCAGGTTCCTGGCACACAAGAAAAGACTTCATTCGATTTTAATTTCTTGGTAAGCATTGATTGTCAGCAACCGTAGTAAGGTAGAATGCAAGAAGAGAACATGCAGCTTCTCCAAATTGTCCCATCATTTCCAGAGCAAAATGGTAAGGGATGCTTTAGAACTGTTCTGTTTAGTATAGTAGACACTATTCAAGTAGTTGCTGTTTCATTTTAAGCAAATTAAAATTAAACATTTTAGCTCCTAAGTCACCTTAACCACATTTAAGTACTCAATAACCACAAATGGCTAGAGCCTTACCATACAAGTATTACATATACAGAACATTTCAATTGTTGCAAAAAAAAGAGTATGGGACAGTATTGAGTATTGGCAAACTAAGGCCCACAGGCTAAATGGGGTGTGCCCTTGCTTTTTAAGCAATATTTAATTGGAAGAGTCACAGCCATTTGTTTATACATTGTGGTTATAAAAGTGCTAAGTAGGTAGGTGAGTAGTTTTTCATAAACCATTTTGGCCACAAAACCTAAAACACATCTATGAAAAGAACTTCAATTCCAATATCTAGCCTTGAAAATCCACACGTTTATAACAAAATTCTTCTACTTATCAAAAAACCAAACAATTTGCAGTCTCCATCTTTATCAAATTTACTGCCTATGAGTTCTTATGCCTTTCGGCATTCTTTATTATCTTTTCTTTAATAAGATGAAATACAAGCCAAAGAAAAACTGTAAGCCGCTCCACTTTCTGTCCTCCCAATTCATTCCAATGTAAATGCAGAGAATCATTGGCACGCATACCTTCTCCATTACAGTCAGAACACACAGACTGCATCTGTTGTACCATTCCTGGAGCCAGCTGTCTGATCATGATGCGTACACCTCGACCCCGACAAGCACTACACTTCTGAACAGCCCCAGATTTTCCACCTTGGCTAAAGCAAGCAAAAGTATAAATTAGATTTTTGCCTACAGACCACTCCAAAAAGCCCATGAAAACAAGAACTGTGCTTTTCATCTTTATCTTCACTCCACAATGACTGGCATTTAATTTTCAGAGGTATCAGAAAATACTGCATTCTGAAGAATTAGTTTTAAATCATGGACAATTTTTACTTGGTATAGACAATGTACCACTCACTAAAAGAACACCTGAAATTTATTCTGCAAAGTAGAACACCACTTACCCACTGCAGGCACTACAGAGTACATTCTTGCTAAGTTGTAGTTTGGTTGTCTTGCCATTATACAGATCTTCTAAAGATACTCTGGGGAGAAAAGACTATGGTTTAATCAAATTTTGTCAAATTCTCTTAAATACAAGATTGTGTAGTTTAAATCAGGAAAAAGACTTGGGCTATGAACAGTACATATGGCACTCAAAAGACAACCTACTGGATCAGGCTAGCAGTTTGGTGTGCTCCACTTTCTGATAGAGATGGTAACAAATTCAACCACCCATGACCACCTTTTAGCCTTGGGTAGGAGCCTTCCACCTAATCCAACCCTCTGAAAGAGGCGAAATTATTATCCCTATTTTACAAGAAAAAACTAAGATGCAGATAGATTAAGCAGACCTCATACAAGATCACATATGCAGTCTGGATCTAGAGTCCATTCTCCACAACAAGGCTCTGCTCCCCCTGAGGACAACTTATAAAGATTTAAGACTGCAACTTACACTGCATGTCTTAAAAAAAAAAAAAAAAAAGGAAAGGCTTAATCTGCTGTGAGAAGAAAAGGTTTTTAAAAGCGAGCTAACAAGTTTAGAGAACCCACTGAATTACAAGCAAACTGGGTATTTGAACAATTTTTCAAAGGGGTTTATGACCGAAAGAAGGTTGACTTAAATAAAGAGGCCATTTAAAGACATACAACTGACAAAATCCAACATGTGTTTCTCACATAGCGCATAACATCAAACTATATCTACATCAAGTTTCAAAAATACTACTTATTTAGGATCTGACAGCAGTGCCAGTTTAATTTGATTTGGTTTTGCCCTTCTCATTGTATTTTTTTTTAAAGGTTCATTTATTTATGCATACAAGAACTGGGGTGTAAGCTAGAGGTGTGGGGGGATGACAGGATTCACCAGAGACAGAGTGGGGAGCAGAACAGGCAGATGTACTGAAATAAATACACTGCTGCAGGGAGCAGCAGGGAGACAAGGAGAGGTCTGCTGTGCCATGTGGGTCAGCTCCCTGGCCGGGGAACTAAAGTGAGCTAACAAGTTTAGAGGTCTGAACTTGTTCTATCACCAGTGTCTGGTGATAGTTTGATAAGGCTGAGACTTTAACCCCTGTGCCACCAGGGAGGCCCCTCACTGTATTTTTAAATCTCCTTTAATCGTAAATATTTACTTTAAAATAGAGAAAGAAATAATTGAAACATTTATGGACAACACATTACCAACACTTCCAGATAATGGCTTATCTACTGCTTAACCTTAGACAAAGCATTTGGTTCCATTTGCCTTTTATATACCTCACAAAAACCTTTAGCCAAACCATCTACAGGGAATAGGTAGGTCTTTCCTACCTTACATATTTATTTATTATTACCATGCAAAACCACAAACAGACAAGAAAGACCCCCACTTCAACCAATGTGGCCATGAAGGAAAAATATGAGTTGAGCTCCACTAGAGGAACCCAGTGCAGCTCAACTGGCACAATCCTCCTCTGTAAGGCAATTTAGTTGCTATTAGTCTCAAAACACTGATGCCTGCCTGGCCACTCTCTGCCTAGAGACAAAGCTGTATATAAAGCACTGCTTATTGTAGAAAACAAACAAAAACAAAAGAAACAAACAAAAAAAGCAGACAACATCCTATAGAAAAAATGAACAATTACATACATATCATGAAAAGGAATATAATACTATAATCACTCAATATGAAACATTGTAACAAGAAAATCTGAAATAATGTTTAAAAAACAGAAATAAAGGTACATTTACTGTATAGCATGAAAAAAATTTCTAAGGCGAATACGAAGAAATAAGGTAGAGCAAATTCTTATCTAATTTCTTAGACCATTTCTGTATCAAAGAAAAACATGAAAGAACTAATCCACACCAGATAATTATTCCTCTTGGAATGTTACCCAGACTGTAATTTATTTCTGAGTAAATTCTTTTAAGATACAAACAAATTTCCGAATGAAACAAACAATGTAACAGATCATGCTTTACTTCCTGGAATTGACTCAAATGTATAAACTATATAAAGCTAATGGAATAAAAGACCTCACAGATTTTTTACAAAGTGCAATAGCTACTTTCATATTATAGAGGGCTCCTGGGTTCTCAGATTAAGATCAAGGTCAGACACCATTCATATGCTGGCAGGTTAATGTCAGGCTTGAAGCCAGCAAGCTCCATGGAAACCAATTTAGGAGATTTCACCACTGAGGATCAAGTAATGTGTGACTGTAACATGTAAACAAACTAGTCAGACAGCCACTCATTTTATGTTTTAAACAGAAAGTAACCTGGAACATTTAAGTATTTCAAAGAAAAGAATTTTCGTAATTGAAATTTTAAATCGTAAAGTAACAAGGAACCTCAGAATTATGTAACAAAACCAACTTCCTACTCACTAAAAAACACCAATCATAGTTTAAGATCTGTAGCAACACAGAAACATCTGGGTTATCAAACTGATTTTAGTCACCGACGAGAACAGTAAGGCTTACAGTAAGATTTTTCTTTCAATTTTTTTTTTTTTTTTAATAGAGGCATGTTTTTTTTATTTATTTATTTATTTGTTTGTTTTGTTTATACATGCACTGGGTACAGTCAGAAGCGCGGGAGGGTGAGAGAATTCACCAGAGCCAGAGCGGGAAGCAGAGCAGGCAGAAGGACCGAAGTACACTGCTGAGGGGAGCAGCGGGCAGCAGGAGAGGTCTGCGCGCCATGTGGGACCCTCGCTGGTGGCCGGGGAGCAGCCGGGGATCGAACCGGTGCCGCCGAGGCCGCGGGCAGCCTCGCAACCCAGCGCTCAACCGCTGCGCCACCGGGGAGGCCCAGATTTTTCTTTCTAATAAAGGACAGAATGTTTTTGGATCCCTTTTCCATGAAAGTATTACTATTTAAAAAATAATAATACATATTTTTAAAAGATTTATTATGCATACAAGAACTGCGGTACAGGCCAGAGGTGGGGGGGTGGCGGTGGGAAGATTCACCAGAGATAGTGGGGAACAGAACAGGCAGATTGACTGAAATACACTGCTAAGGGGAGCAGCAGGCGAGACAGAAGAGGCCATCTGCACCATGTGGGTCACACCTCCCTGGCTAGGGATGGAACTCGTGCTGCAGTGGCTGTGGATTGCTTCCTAGTCTGCAAATTAACACCTTGCACCACCAGGAAGGCCCTATACTTAAAGAAAAAAAAAAAAATACTTACTTGAGTGGATGCATCATGTCTTCTCCTCTTCTTCTGCCATTTCGACTTCTACTCTGATTGCCCATGAAGCCAAACAATCCCCCACCAAAAATGTGAGAGAAAATGTCATCCATGCCACCACCTCCACCACTGCCTTCCCGAAGACCTTGTTCTCCATATCTGTCATATAATTCTCGCTTCTCGGGATTTGATAGTACTTCGTATGCAAAGCTTATTTCTTTAAACTATAAAGAAAAAACAGAAAGGAAAACAATTGAATTTTCAAATAAAAGGTTAGGAATGGATAAAAGACTCTAGAATCCACTTAATTCTAATGGAGGTTGCAAGACTCTAGAATCCACTTAATTCTAACAGAGGTTGCATGTTATATTTTTTTTAATGATTTATTTATTTGTTTATTTGTTTTGTTTATACAAGCACTGGGTACAGTCAGAAGCGCGGGAGGGTGAGAGAATTCACCAGAGCAGAGAGCAGAGTAGGCAGAAGGACCGAAGTACACTGCTGAGGGGAGCAGCGGGCGGCAGGAGAGGTCTGCGCGCCATGTGGGACCCTCCTCCAGTGGCCGGGGAGCAGCCGGGGATCGAACCGGTGCCGCAGAGGCCGCGGGCAGCTTCGCAACCCAGCGCTCAACCGCTGCGCCACCGGGGAGGCCCTGCATGTTATGTTTTTAAAAAAGATTTATTTATTTATGCACAGAAGAACTGGAGTATAGGCCAGAGGTAGGGTGTGGGTGTGTGAGAGAGGAGAGGGAGAGATGGGGAGAGGGGGAGAGAGAAAAATGAATTCACCAGAGACAGAGTGGGGAGCAGAACAGGCAGACTGAAATATAATGCTGAGGGGAGCAGCGGGTGAGACAAGAAAGGTCTGCTGTGCCATGTGGGTCACCTCCCTGGCTGAAGTGGCTGCTGATTGCAGCTCCTTTTATTCAAGGAGGGCAAATTAAGTTTTAAAAGAAAACCTCAAGGGAAAAGTCTCCAATAACTTACTTTGTCTCCAGCATTCGGATTCTTATCAGGATGATATTCCTTGGCTAACTTTCGGTATGCCTTCAACAAAGGATAAAAAAAAAAGATTATGTACACAGATTGGTTTAAAGATTCGTGAGCACAAAAATATTGTCTATTCACTCACTAATTTTATACAACAAAGCAGCCTGTAGTTATGCTCAAAATAGGTCATATTGAAGTCGGATATACAAACAATGAAACATTGACACGGAGAAAAATATTTTCACTTTTGTCAGAGGTCTTTGATGATCTTTAAACACACTAAGAAAACCCCAATAAACTCAAGAGAGCGACTGCTGAGCTTCACAACTGCACATCTCTACTAAAGGTAGGCATCCCTGCTCATGATGGCTCTTGCCTTTCCTCTAATTATAACATCAGGGAAAAACCAAGGGAAGCTCCAAGGTAGTGTTTCCTTTTCACATGGTGGAATAATTGGGGTCTAAATAAATGGGAGTGACTCAGTTTTAGTTAAGTCGCGCACACCTAGTGGGTGGGCTCTACACTACCGAAGTCTCCACTCAGACACATGAATTATATAACACAGACCAGCATTTCCGGTAAGGTAGCAGGAAGTCCCTCTCACTCTCTACTGTACCCGTCCCACAGCCCGAGGAGCAGCCTCCTTTTTCTCGGCTTCCAAATCCGGATACTCTAAGCCCCGGGAGGAGGATGCTGCTGCGGGGCTTCATCAAAGGCCTCCAGTGCTTTGAAATCCGGAGCCGATTCGCGACATTGCAAAGGGCGATGAGCGGGAGGCCTGCTATTTATTTTTAGTCGGTGCACACTCAGGTGTTTGGCTGGGACCCACGGTTCATTCCAGAAGCGGGCACCGAACATTTCGATTACCTGCCTCCCTAACAATGCACCCAAACACAGGCCCCAGCCAGCCCTGGGCCGAGGGGGGAGGGAGGCCTGGAGGCGGCGGCTCCTGTGGTCGCGGTTCCCAGGAAACTGCCCCAACAGCCCCGAGGCAGCCGGCGGGGGCGGCCTCCCCGCTCCGGCCCGGCTCCGCCGCCCGCGGCCTGGACAACGTCCCTGCCGGGGCCGAGATGCGCTGGGCGCCGTGGTCCAACCTGTTTTCCCAGGGTGGTGACCTCGTGCGGGGAGGGCCGCGCTCGCCGCCGCCTCCCCCGGGCGCCCGGCCTCGGGAGCCCGCCGGGGCGGACGGAAGGAAGCGTTTTCGTCGTGTTTGCGCAGGGGTGGGTTTTCCTTGCTGCATCTGCGGCGGGCGGGGCCGCGGCCCAAGGTCAGCCGAGGCCGAGAACTCTGCCCGCGCCGGCCGCTCCCGGCGCCGCGGGTCCCCCGCCCGGGCCCGCCGCGGCCGGCGCCGGCTCGTGGGCCGCCCCGCATGGAGGCCGGGCGGCCGGGCCGCGCAGGCCCGCGCCCCTCACACCCTGCCCGGGCGGCGCGCTCCCCGATACCTTCTTCAGCTCGTTCTCGCTGGCGCCGGGCGGAACTCCGAGGATGTCGTACAGCTTCGTGTCGGCCACGTTCGCCATGGCGGCCGGCCAGGCAGCGCTGGGGGAGGCAGGCGGCGGAGCTGACTGAGCGGAGTCGGGCCCACAGCGGCGTCGGCGGCAGCGCAGGCCCAGGCAGACAGCAAGGGGGAAGCGGGGGCGGGGCTGAACTTTGACCCGGCGCACGGCGCTCCGTGACGTCGCTGCGCGGGCCCGCCCCCGAGCGCTCGGTCGCGGCCGTTGGGGGTCCTAGGTGTGGACGGCGGCTGCCGGGTGCGCGCTCCGGTCCCCGGCTGCGGGCGCGCTCTGACGCGGTCACCGAGGGCGCCCGCCTGGGGTCGCCGACCCGGAAAGGCCTTCCTGGAGGGCGCTGCGTGCGATGGCTGCCCCCCGAGCGGCTGGGACTCGGCCGGGGGAGAAGTCGGGCTGCGGCCGTGCGAGGCCCACGCCGCGAGCCTGTTCTCACAATGGGGGCGCCGCCGTCGGGCCCCCGGGGGCTGGTCCTTGGGGATCCGAGGATGAAATGCAGCTCCTGGGGTGTGGCTGTGTGCGTGTCGTGGTTTCTGTTAGGGGGTTTTCAAACCCCAAATCAAACAATTAGCTACATTTTTACAGTTTGTTTCAACGATCCCCCCTGTACCCCTGCAGTGTTTTAAGAGAACCAGTTCATTCATAAACGCGACTTTTTATTTGTTATTTTTTTTTTACGATGTCAACTTTTTATTATTTTTTAATTAAGATTAAATTGACATATTGCATTGCGAGCATTTAAGACATATGACAATGATTTGGTGCATTTGTGTTGCAACATGATTGCCGGTGTAGTGTTAGCTGACACATCTATTGTGTCACAGGTTTATTATTTATTTTAGTGATGGGAGCAATTAAGATCTGGGCTCTGAACAAGTTCAAGGTTCTAGTACAGTTTTTTTTTTTTTAAATAGTAACTTTTTAAAATATTTTACATCATTGTTCATTTCCAAACAATGTTTGCCTTCCCCCTCCCCCCTCTGGTGTAGTCCCCATAGTTTCCTTCACCAGTGCACCCGTGCACCATCACCTCAGTCCCCCGTGCTCCTCCCTCCCTCCCTCTGATCCCTCTCCCTCCTCCTCCCCTGCAGGATGTCTCTGGTTTATAATTGTCCGTTTTTTGCGTAAGCATGACTTTTAAAGGCATAATCACACTATCTACACCTAATTCGTGTCCATATTTCTCTTTTCTGTTGTATCCTCTTCTTTCACAGTTTGTGGCCTTCAGATGCAAACAGGTCCACACATGTTGCCTGTGGTTAAGTCTTACTTGATCGGTTTAAAACAGTCAAGATCAGGTCTTGCTGGTAAAAGGCAGTCCCCTTGCACGTAGATTCACTTGGGTTTTGGCTCAGAAAATGTTTGCCTGTGCACCTACCACGGGCTGTGAGATTACAGACACTTGGAGTGGGGAAGGGGGGTGTTACAAAAGAGTAAGTGGTACTACTTTCTGCCTATGGAGACAGAAAAATAAGGTGTTCTGATCCCTTGGAACATGAACTGGTCGTGAAGACTCCGACATAAGCCTCTCATTCAGGATACTTTTTTTTTTTTTTTTTTTTTTTTGGGAGGGGAGGGGTGGGTGTTGAAATTTATCCTGAAACCCTGGGGAGTAATTTGGTGTAA
Source organism: Talpa occidentalis (assembly GCF_014898055.3). Taxonomy (NCBI): domain Eukaryota; kingdom Metazoa; phylum Chordata; class Mammalia; order Eulipotyphla; family Talpidae; genus Talpa; species Talpa occidentalis. The sequence goes on along the minus strand of NW_023601754.1, from coordinate 23,507,609 downwards.
AGTCATGAGTTCCTTGCACCTAATTATTCTCTTTAAATTCTATCCAACATGCTGCTCCTTTAGTGAAGTGTTCCTTGATGCCACAATCTGGCCAACACTACTTAGTGCCTCATTTGAGTTCCCACTACTCTTGGCTTGTGGACAGCTGGAGTGTACCACTCCAATGTTATTTTGGAATCAGTCAACTCCATTAATAGGCTGTAGGTACCTTACTGGAAATTCACTCTCCTGGGCCCCACAGTTTGGTTTTGAATGCAGTGAAAGCTTCAATAATTTCGGTTTCCCCTTTCCTTTTCACATTTTGAGATGTTCACAAGAGGCAGCATTAAGTCATTGTGGAGGTGGATTTTGTGGGTTTGTTCTGCCACTTGTTAACAATGTCATCTTGAGAATTTACAGCTTTTCTGAGGCTGTTTCCTCGTGGAGAATGAGGCTTTATAGTATTTTTATCATTGGCTCCTTACGAAGATCAAAATAGTTAATACATGTAGAGTACTTAGAATAGGAGCTAAATTCAAGTATTAACATTTTGGGGGGCCTATTTGCCTATAGGTTATCTCTTATCTGATAATTTGTCTATTATCTATAATAACAGATTGTCTTTATCAAAATTACTGGTTTCCCTAGTGGGATTCGCTAACTTCCTCCCTCCTCTATCCCTCTGTCTTTTTCATGATATATCTCTCCAGATTTGCCTGCTTGCCAACTACTATGTTCTTTCTCCATCAGCTCCTGCCAAACATGGAAAATTTATCTTTATTGCAACTTTAGTATTGTTTATTATTTTCTTTCTAACCATAAGGAGTCAAAAAGGAGCTAGACTTTTCTATTTTGACTTTACTTATTTTTTCCCCTTATTTCTGCAAAAGGAAAAAAATCCTCACTCGATTCCATTTTATCTTATTAGTATTCTAGTGAAGAGTAGCTGGGTAAGTCCCCTTCCAAACTCTAAGGCTTAATCAGTCACCACAGTTCATATTTTTGTTTTGTTTTCATTTACTTAAAACTTTTGTTCCATTTCTGAGCTTTAATTGTCAAGAGCATTGTTATTTGCTAATTTCATAGGCGAACAAGTTATTTTAGAGCAGTTCTGTGTGCTTCAACTGACACATATTTTGCTCCATGTCATCACACACTGAGTAAAGCCTGTGTCACTGTGAGCATTGTAACATTTCAACCACTGATTGTGTTTTTGAGGCTGCTCATTTATTTTAGCTCCATATTTAGCTAATGTTCCTTTCATGAGGGAACAAGACCTTTATCTCATTGCATGTCTTAGGCACCATAAAATGCTGAGTCACAGTGCATCTGAGGGCTGCTCTCACTAGGCAAATGATTTCAAGCTCCAGGTTAAAGTGATTTCAAATTCCTGGCAGGCTTATGTTGTTTAATTCTTTTCTTTTAATTTGGTGTGCTTGTGTAACTTTGTGGGGTTGAGGTAGAAAGGTGGTGGATAAGGAGAGGGTGTGTGAACTGCAATGTTTTTGAAGGCCATTCATACTATTCACAAGGAACTGAATACAGAATTGTTTAATCACTACTTTAGACAGCTCATACAGTAGTTTTGCTTTCTGCCTTTTATCTAAGTAGTTTTGAATGTCAGAGCTGGTGATGCAGTTAAAATATTTTTCAGGGCATACAGAAGAAGGTGTTTATACCTCTTGTCATGAGGATATTAATATAACAGGGTGGTCCCCAGGAAAGGGGGAGGTTCCAGGTTCCCTGCCCCACCCAAGGGAGGGTGAAGCTGAGCAGGGAGAGAAGAGGCTGCAGAGGAGACTGAGGAAGGAAGGAAGCAGGATGGAGTGCCAGAAGGAGACCTGGAGGAGGCTCATGGAGCCTAGAGACACGTGAAGAAACTGCGCTTGACTTTTGGTCGTGGACTGGGTGACACAGATGTGGGTGAGACCCGTCGGGAGGTGACAATGGCAGCTTTTATCTTGGTTTTGATTTTGCTCTTTTCCTTCCAGGCTTGTCTGGTTGTTTCTGACCCTTTTCTGTGGGTCTGCACTGGACGATGCTTTAGACTTGTGGCAGGCTTTGGGGCCTTGCTCTGGGCCAATCCCATATGGATGGACTTTTACCCAAAAGGGGACAGGTAACTTTGGGTGCTTCATTTAGAAACTAGATTCTTTGCCTTTCCTGTATTGTTTCCTAGTTGTATTAAAGTTCCTTCCCATTAAAGTCTCATATGTTTTTGTGTTGATGCGGCGGATGGCAGAACCCTTTTAGAATAGGCAGGTTTGCAGGGTCTGGGCTGCCCCTCTCCCTGCCCTGTAATATTAAGACCACACAGAAGATGATTGTTAGTAATCTGGGAAGAAAATGTGTGAGATTTGGACCACTGGATACTCACTAAATTCTTTGTAGTTCCTAAACTAGATTGTCCAGTGATGGGGCATTATGGTTGTAATAAGGAGTGCATGCATGTGTATACCGTTGACCATTGAGCCACGTGGGTTTGAATTATGTGTGTCCACTTATACACAGTTGTTTTTCTATCTTCAGGTTCTGCATGCAACAATTCAACCAGCATGGATGCTGAATGCAGAACCCAAGGATAGGGGCCAAGGATAAGGGCCTTGAGCATCCACAGGCTTTGGTATCATTAGGGTGCCCTGAAAGCAATCCTCTGCCACTACCAAGGCACACTTGTAGTGAAGTTTTGAAGGAAATCAAAGTTATAGATGGATTTTCTACTGCTCAGGTGTCAGTAGCTCTTAACCCCCACATTGTTCATGGATATATACAGTGTATATAGACTTGTATATAAATTATATACCTGAACCCATAGTGCATATGATTGTTTGGGTACAGCCTACAGCTCCACTGCTAAATTGTCAAACCCTGCCATGTCAATTAATACATTATAAAGTTTCAATTGACATATCATTACAGTGGTATAGTAATGAGAAAAATTGTTCAGATAAGTTTAACTATCTAACCATTGGTGTGGGCAAAGAATAATGGAGAAAATATGTCTATATACTAATTCGCCCATTTAACAAATATGTATTATATACCTGCTATGTGCCAGCTACTCTTCTAGGCTAGGGTACAGCCATAAATAAAAGCATTACATCTTAGTGGGGAAGACAGATGTAGGGTAAGGAAAAATGTCAGGCTTTTCTGCCCTCCCGCCATCAGGATAGATGATGGATCCTTGCGGTCCTGAATGCATGCCTGATGGTGGACACCTGGAATAGGGTGTGGGCATAGGTAGATGGGATTCACCTGGGCTAAGACTGTGCTTTTAAGGGCGGCATCACAGGGATGCCAATAGAAGCCGAAGCAGAAGCTGAGAAAGAAGCAGGAGAAGCCGAAGAGAAGCCAAGAGAGACGCAAAGAAGCAGAAGCAGAGAACGCCAGAGAGCCCAGAGAGAGTGCGGATTTGCTGGGGGCTGGGAGGACTGCCAACCTCCCGGCCCCCCAGCACCCCTGCCTGCCTGTTCCTGGTAATCCCAATAAAAACCTGCAAAATCACTGAGGACTCTGACTCCTCCTTTACCAGGTCTGCTGGATCAGAAAACCTGCACTATGTCCCTTCCCGCCCTGCAACAAACAAACAAATACATGTATATTTAATGGCCTGTGTGCTCTGCAGAAAAAGTAGGATAAGGAGACTTGGGGTTGGATTCTATTTTTATTTCAGGTATTTGGGGAATATTTCATTAATAAGGTGACGTTTGAACTTAGATCTAAAGGAAGTGAGAGACGTAGTGATGAGATTTGAGAAAACTGGCCAGGCAGTGGACCTGCAAAAGCCGAAGGGCAAATATGCCTGGTTTAGAGCAAGGAGTATGATGAGTAACAGCAAGTTAGGAAGGTGGTGGAAGGAGCTGAATTTGGAAAGATTGTGGAGACCTAGTTAAGTTCATTATAAAAACTTTGACTTTAACTCTGATTGAGAAGTTATTATAGGGTTTTCAGCAAAGAAGAGGCATAAACTAAGTTGCATTTTAAATGAGATACTTTGGTGCCTGTGTTGAGAAACTATTGCAGATGGGCCAAGCTACAAGAGAAATGGTTGGATTGTGGATATATTTTGAACATTAAACTGATAAAATGAAGAGTTAGGTGGAAACATGGGTAGTATGAAAAAAGTCCTGGTGAAATTAGAGATGCTTATTAGACATTCAAGGAAAAGCTGGATTTTTTTTTTAAAGATTTATTTATTTTTATACAAGAATTGGGGTATAGGCCAGAGATGCGGGACCGGCGGGGGCGGGGGGATTCACCAGAGACAGAGCTGGGAGCAGAACAGGCAGATGGACCAAAGTACACTGCTGAGGGGAGCAGCGGGTAAGACAGGAGAGGTGTGTTACACAATGTGGGTTTCTCCCTGGCCAGCCGGGAATCGAACTCGTGCTGCAATGGCTGCAGATTGCTTCATAGGTTGCATCTTAACCCCTGTGCCACCAGAGAGGCCCAGAACAGCTGGATTTATTATAAGAATGGAGTTGGAAGGGATGGCAGTCCAGGCTGGAGATGTAAATTTGTGATCCCCTCAACATGCTGGTACATAAAGCGGTAAGGCAGGGTATATTAATCTAGGATAGTTCACTTCAAGCTGAACATTAGAATGCCCGGAGGAACTATTTTTTTTTGAGGAACTTTAAAAAAAGATGCCAGTACTTGGGCCTCTCTTCCCAGAGGTCCCTGACTGAATTGATAAGTAGGACAAGCCACTGTATTTCTAAAAATGGTCTAAGGCGATTCTATTTTTGAACACGGGTTATTTACACTTTTTAAAAACCATTGTAAACAATATTTCTATGGATAATCATGTAGTCTAATCTTTGTTTATATTTCTTATTGATTCTAAAAGATGCATTTCTGGAATATTTATAATCTTATCATTTTCACAAATGCAGAACCCATGATAAAACAAAATCATGATGCAGATTGGGTTCACAAATGCAGAACCCATGATTTTGTTTTGTCATGGGTTCTGCTTTTGTGAAAATGATAAGATTATTTTATTCTTTATATGTTATGAATTTGCTTAATGAGATGTTCATGCCTTAAGCACTAGAACAACTGATATAGAACAAGTGGTAACAAATATTAGGAAATCACCCAATATCTGCAGAGACATTTAGGTGTCAAATCTTTGTTCTAGACATAGTACCAAGAGGTCTCAACATTATTTAGTTGGAAAAAAGAAAGCTAGAAAGAGCAAAACATGAATACAGGAAGCTCATTCAGTTCTGATTTAGCATCAGGTAGTGGCAATCTGGGATTCAGTTTCATTTTCTTATCAGTCATTTCCTTTCTCCTTGGTGAGCTCATCAGGTTAAAACAATCACAGAATCAGAGACACATAAAATGTTGGCAAATCAAGGATTAAAAAAAGCAATTAGGAAGCTCAAATGCAGGAATTCAAGAGAAAGATAAAGGTAGACAGAGTAGGATGCTAACAGTAAAAATAGAGGACAGGATAGATTTAGTATATATTTTCAAAATAAAGTCTGGAGATGATATAGGTGATGCCCATTGTTGTTTCCAGATATTTCTCTCTTCACATTCCTAAAACACTTAAAACTTTTACTTTCCTGTCACCGGATTATGTCACTTCCAACTTCTCATTGCATTGTCAATTTATTACAAATTTATTTACCCCTTAAAGTCACTTCCACATGTTTCTCAAAAATTTTAGCTCCTGGCTCATTTTTCTCTCCAGTGCCACCTCTGTCTTAATTCCTGCCTTTTCCATTTATGTGTAAATGATTCCAACATCTTGGCATCTCACTTGAATTTATAGCCAATGATCTTGAATTTATATTCAATGATCTTCTCCTTCACTCCCATGAAGCTATTCATCTTCTATGGTTTTATTATTTTGGCTTTTGGCATTGTAAACCCTCCTTAATCCCTTTCGCTAACTACCATTCTTATCTTTCCACTCCCTCCTATACTTTTTTTTAAAAAAGATTTATTTATTTATGCATACAAGAACTGGGGTACAGGCCAGAGGTGCTGGGGGGTGGTGGTGAGAGGATTCACCATAGAGAGAGTGGGGAGCAGAACAGGCAGATATACTGAAGTACACTGCTGAGGGGAGCAGCGGGCGAGTCAGGAGAGGTCTGTTGCACCATGTGGGTACCTCCCTGGCCAGGGATTGAACTTGTGCTGCAGAGGCTGTGGATAGCTTTATAGTGCTGCATTTAACCCCTTGAGCCACCAGGGAGGCCCCCTCCCTCCAATACTTTTAAAGCGGTACCTAGAGAGTACTACAACAGAACTCAAGACAGTGCCCAAGGACAGTGCCCAAGGTGGGCAACAGGTCACTATTGGTGGGTTCTTACCTGTGCGTACAATTACAAGACCACTCAGGCTCAGGGTCCAGCAAGAACAGGGTTCCCAATATGGGTATTGGAAAGAAGAGAAAAATCGAGATGACTTCTAGATTTTTGACTTGAGGCCTTGAACTGGTGAAAGAGTCCTTTACAGAGATGAAAAAGAAAGATTTGGTGGTGTGGATGTAGACTTCCATTTTAGAGTTCTGTTAATGCCCTGGTAGAGGTGCTAATAAGGTCATAGTTGAATTTGAAATACTACTAGTGAATACAATGCAGACACTTAAGTACATTGTTGTGGGGGATGGTGGTGCTGGTAAAATGTGTCTTGTTTCTGCAATAATGACAAATGCCCTGCACCCACCTATATGCATTCACGTGAGACAAGGCCCATAGGTATGGTCCTGTCTCCTCTCTATACTAGTTAATTTTGGGTAATTGTGTATTGTAAGAAAAGTGATCAGTACTATTTTTAGGTTTTTTAAAATTTTTTATTTCTATTTTTATGATTTATTTACTTGTTTTGAATTGAAGTAATAGTAGAGTAACCCTACCAGGTATTGCCACTGTGGTGCACACACCACCAAATCTCCCATAATCCACCACCACAGCAGTGCATTCTTCCTTCTTTATACTTACTCCTACTTTTTGTTTCGTTATTTCAAAAAAATTTTTTGTGGTGTGTTATAAACACAAGTCCTGCTTGTGATGAGACTGTAACAGACTAATTTGGATTGTTGGAGCTGCTCCTGGGTCTCACTTTGAAGAATAATCTAGAATATGTAGGGACTCATCCTCCTTATTTAGGGGAGTGTGTGTGTGTGTGAATGGGGAAGAGTTACTTTTTAAGTAGTCATTAAAAACAATCCATTCACTATTGGATTGCCCTTAAGGCAGGGAGGAGGGATTAACTCCATATTCTACTTCCTTGATCTAGTCTAGAAAGCATGTTCCCCACCTGGTGCTCTTAGGAAGGAATTAAATAAGGTGCCTCATTTAAAAACATACTCTTGGGCCTCCCTGGTGGCGCAAGGAGTTAAAACGCAACTTGTGAAGCTATCTGTAGCCTCTGCAGCACAAATTCGATCCCCAGCCAGGGAACTACCCACAAGGTGCAGCAGACCTTTCCTGACTCACCTGCTGCTCCCTGCAGTGTATTTCAGTAGATCTGCCTGTTCTGTTCCCCACTCTCTCTCTGGTGAATCCTCTCACCACCATACCCCGCCGCCCAACACACACACCTTTGGCCTGTACCCCAGTTCTTGTATGTATAAATAAATAAATCTGTAAAAAAAAAGATACTCATTTTTAAAAGTTGCCTTTTGCTCCACCTTTGAATAGGTTCAGCATTTGATGAAACTCATGAAATGGGTGGAATCTGTCTTGCTCCTCCTCTTTTCTAGGATGCACCATGCATGTGACTGTGACTTTCAAGGAAATATGCCATTTGATTTTTTCCAGAAGTTAATTTCTAACTGTTTCCATCCAGAAATGAAGAAAAGTATTGTACCCCATCAAATGGATTGAGTTCAGTCGTGAAACCATGCCAGGTTGGGTAGATTCATTGTCAGTTCTTGCGGACGAAAAGAGAATTTGGAGCCTTTGGTAGATTTTGGAGCCCTTTAATGCTGGGACAGGTGACCGGACACCTAGGCAGGCAGACAGAGCAAGAGACTCCAACACTGATGGGGCAGAACAGCCACTCCCTTGCCTAGACCCCTTTACACTGTTAAGTGTCTGCAGCCATACAGCCAATGCATTGTTGCAAACCAAGGCCCAAACAGCATTTCAAGACTGTCTGTTGTGTGAAAAAAGCAAAAAATAGCCTGATTTTTAACTCATTTTCCTTACAGTTCATAATTTGAAAAAGCATTTCCCCTTTGCAAAGGAGTATTTTTATTTCGGCAGAGCAAAACTTGAAATGCCAATACAACTGTAGACTAAAGAATAGGACCACTTGGAATTCAGGTAAGAGGCTGGGGCTGGGACAGAAGTTTTGCAGTTATTTTCTGCTTGTGACAAAGTCTGGGGGCAGGTGGGTGGCACCCACCATGCCCAGAGGCAAGGAAGAAAAGTATAGGCAATTTGAAAAGGCTACAAGTTTCCATTTAAATTAGAAGGCAAAGGAAACTTGCAGAGAAGATGGCCATGAAAGTTTCGATGGACAGTGAATTTATTTTTTTTAAGATTTATTTATTTATGCATGTAAGAGCTGGGGTACAGGACAGAGGTGTGGGGGGTAAGAGGATTCACCAGAGACAGAGTGGGGAGCAGAACAGGCATACTGAGTGAAATACACTGCTGAGGGGAGCAGCGGGCGAGACAGGAGAGGTCTGCTGCACCATGTGGGGTGCTCTCTGGCCTGCTGGGGATCAAACTCTTGCTGCAGAGGCTGCAGACAGTTCCATAGTGCTGTGCTTAACCCCTTGCGTCACCAGGGAGGTCCCTGGGAAGTGAATTTTTGAGGGTACAGAGGGAGAATTTCAGGCTTATGATAATTTTGGACTCAATCCATGGGAATTTAAACCTCTTATACCAGCCAAGACTGTTTTGAAACAGCTTCAAATCTGAAGTGTTCTGACTGCACAGACTCGAGGATGATTTATTACAGAATTATATTAAAAGATGCTAGATATTTTTCAAAGGCTAGCTACTCAAGAGCCTCAATGCTTTCTCTCTAAATTTCTGCATCTGAAAGACTGATGAGTTTCTTAAATGAGAAGGAAAAAAAAAAGGAGAGTTTGATTTAATGTACCTTAGAAAAAATATCACTAAATGACTTTCTGAATCAGTTTATTTTTCAGCTTTATCTATCTAAACATGAATGTTTACTAGACCTATAGCCTCTGAATGTAGGTATCTTGCTTTCAAAGGAAATTAAAATTTAAAAAATTATTTTTATTAACATACTTATGTGATTCAAAAACCTAAACTAAATAAAAATAATACAAAGAGATCTTGTTCCCACTTCTGTCTTCTCCTCCTGTGTTTACCTCACCCCATTCCTTTTATTTTAGTTATCTTTCCACTGTTTCTTTGTATAAGTTCAAACAAATACAAATAAATATTCTTATCTCTACTTTTTGTTAATGTGAAAGTAGAATACTATTTGTACTTCCCTGCATTGACTTTGATCACTTAATAAATCCTGAAAGTCCTTCCACATCATTATGTAGGGAGATTTTCCTCATATTTTTTTGAATAGCAGCACACTTGTAAGGATGTATCACGATTCATTTAATTAGTCCGTATTCATGGCCAATTGACTTGTTACCTGGTAATAAAGATATGTACCTATGTCTAGGGATGAAAATGTCATAGAAATTACATCTTTATTTTCCAACGTTTAGAAAAGAAGATAATTTTTCAGGTGTGTTCTACAAGAATGAATCAAGCTTTGATTTGATTTTTGATTTTTCACTCTTTAAAGCTAGTTATTTTAATCAAGATAAAAATTCAAATTTCCTTTAGAACAGAAGGAATTAATTTCAAATATCCTGAAGTTAAAGAGCTCCCATGAGACCATCTAAAGCCAACAACCATCAGTATTTCCCATTTGAGTAGAAATCATTAGCTTTCTCCTAGATTCAAGGAAAGTTACCTAAAAACTATGAGGACAGTAGCTTTGAGTTACAGTTTCTAGGTCACAGTAATGGAGACATTACTCTAGCTGTGGTTTGGCTGTGAACTTGGCTGGCAGATTTTTCCTACTAAAGAAACAAGCTACTCAGGTCCAACTGGAAAAATACACAGAACTCCAGAGGTGGTCTTGGTGACGGAAGCCCTTTTTCCCTCTGAAAGAAACCATGGTAAAACACTCTTTAGGGAGGTTTCCAAGAAAGATGCAACTCACTAAATATTTGTAATTCAAATGTGTGTCTCTTTGGAAGGACGATCCCATTCTGAAATTTTCTTTGAGCAAACCAAAGATAAATTTTAAAAAAACCTTTCTCCCACAGATTAGAGGCCTGGCAGACTAAGAAGTGTCCTGAATGTAAAGCCCTACTTATCTAGATAGTCATCATTTCAATGAAGGCCTCCCTCAACACTGCATACATCTCTAACCTCTGCTGCGTCAATCAAGTTCTAAATGCTAGTTGTGGTCTTGATACTGGGCAGAAAGAGGCACTAAAACTAACCAAGAAAGTGCCCAAAAAGTTCACCTGCCATTATCTGATTTCTTTGACATGTGCACAAGTGCAAGACTACTTGACTTCAGAGAACAATAATGGGATTTATTTAACAAACCAGGGCATACGAAGAGTTACTGAGGTCACAAATGGCCGTTTACCTCACCTGAAACAGTGTCCAGTTTTTAAAACTCCTACACACAAGGGCTCCCAAGATGGCGTCCTCCTGCCACTGTGGATCTGGATCATGTGGCAGCCAGACTATAGGCCTGGATCCAACTCACGAAGACAGCAGAAGACACAACAGGAGATGCTCACCGGAGCTGCCCAGATGCCACAGCACAGCACCAGACAAATGACACAAGTAAAATATTAAAAAAAAAAAAACAACAAAAACCCAACTGGGAACAATTTCAGTTGCTCTGCTATTTGCAAAGCCTCCAAACTTCTCTAAGTTTGGCTGCTATAAGCCTCTCCACATCCCTCAGATGCCCGCAACAGCCTCCTAGAAGATCAGCATGGGGGGGGCAGAAGTCACTTTCCCAAGAATCACTGAAGATCTGAAAATACTGAAATCCTGAATGCTGAATCCCTGGGGTTGCTTTTGTAGTCCTTTATATTTCTTTCTTTTCTTTCTTTCCTTTTTTTTTTTTTTTAAGATTTCTTTATGCATACTAGAACTGGGGTACAGGCCAGAGGTACAGGGGGTGAGAGGATGCACCAGAGGCAGATTGGGGAACAGAACAGGCAGATCTACTGAAGTACACTGCTGAGGGGAGCAGTGGGTGAGTCAGGAGAGGTCTGCTGTGCAATGTGGGTAGCTCCTTGGCCGGCCGGGGATCAAACTTGTGCTGCAGCTTCATAGGTTGCATCTTAACCCCTTGCGCCACCAGGGAGGCCCATCTCTTTATATTTCTTATCAGAGTCTCTACCGCCACCAATACTTTGTTCATGTTTCACCTGGGGCTATCAATCCTCATCAGCATCCCCCCTCCCGCCTTTGGCTTCAGCCACAGGTTACAATCTCTAAAATTGCTTTGGAAATGTCCCAAGTTGTGGCTGTTCTTCTTTGCTGAAGTTTTCATCAGTAGCAACATGAATACTTACTGAATACTCTTTCCAAGAACCATAGAATGTGCATGCCTCTCTCTTTAAAGACTAAGCCTCAGCACTGCCTGTGTTTTTCAGCAAATGAATTCTAGAATTGGCTGGACATTGAAACGTGGTTCACCACGTAATGTGGTTCACCACTAATATGAAGGATTCCATTGCTCTTTGCAGATGGAAGATAAACAATACTGTAATTGTTAGGTTCTGGGATGTTCTATAAGGGTAAAGGAGATGCTATCTGTAGATTTGTGTACACACCAAGGACCATGGCTCTTATATCCTGTTGTGCAATAAGTTTTCTGAGCGTAAAAACAGTTGAAAATTTCCTTCCCATTTTTCTGTTTCATGGGAATAGGAACTACATCTTATATCTTTCTTGCTGTTTTCTCTCCTCTGCTTTAAAAAATGCTATGAGGGCCTCCCTAGTGGCTCAGGGGTTAAGCATGGCACTGTGAAGCTATCTGCAGCCACTGCAGCACAGCCAGGGAGCTACCCAATTGGCGCAGCAGACCTCTCCTGTCTCCCCTCAGCAGTGTGTTTCAGTCAGTCTGCCTGTTCTGTTCCCCACTCTGTCTCTGGTGAATCCTCTCACCCCCTGCACCTCTGGCCTGTACCCTAGCTCTTGTATGCATAAATAAATAAAAATCTTTTTTAAAAATGCTATGTACATAGTGTTAAGAAAAAAAAGTCATTCAAATGGCATTTATAAAAGCATAATAAGGAAGACATTACTCAAGAGGGGAACCATTATGATAGATATTGGGGCCACTGGGATAGAAATTTTTTTGTGGGGGAGGGAAAGTGGGCTGAACTCAAAAATATAGCACAGGCAAGTACGAATTTATAGCCAAAGAGCAGGGTGGAGCTAGTGGATGGAAATTACTAAGAGGAAACATAAGGGATAATGGGAGATTCTGGTCAAACCAACCTGACAGGATTCTTGCTGAAGGTGGTAGGCCAAGGTGATCAAACAGTTGGAGGAGGTTGATTAGATGGAGGATGGGGTTTCTAGTTAAACTAATTTACCAGGCTTCTTGTTTAAATTGAACAATACAAAGAAGCATAAAATAGCCCGAAAGTCAGACCCAGTTGAAAAAGCATTCAGGGGAGTTTGAATAGTTTGGTCAATAAGAGAAACCTTGTCAATAAGTAGTGAAATATCTGTGGAATGGAAAATGAATTCCTTGTACTAAAAATATCCAGGTGGTTGAGCACAGCGCTGTGAAGCTGTCTGCGGTCTCTGCAGTGCGGGTTTGATTCCGGCCGACTGGCGATAATCCCACATGGTGCAGCAGACCTCTCCTGTCTTGCCCGCTGCTCCCCTCAGCAGTGTATTTCAGCCAGTCTGCCTGTTCTGCTCCCCACTCTGTCTCTAGTGAATCTCTCACCCCTCCCACCCATCTGGCCTGAACCCCAAGTCTTGTGTGCATGAATAAATAAATCTTTAAAAAAATCCATGTGTTCATCTATTCATTTTACAAATATTCATAAGTGAAATATGTATCCAGGCACTGTTCTAAACACCTGGGAAAAATTCAGTGATAAACACTCAGGTTTGATCAAGACGCTTGTTCTCTAGGTGGTAAACAATATAAGTAAAACATTTTTTTTAAAGTGTAACAGCAACCAATGTTAAGGAGAAGAAAAGACAGGAAAGGCGAATAAGAAATGAAGGGGGATAGTATAGGAAATTTAATACAGTGGCCACAGTATTGGCCACAGAAGTCCTCTCTAAGACGGTGACATTTAACCATAGCCCTGAAGGAAGAGACAGAGGCAGCCACCAGATGTCTGGGGAAAGAGCATTTTCACACAAGCAGAAGATGGGCAGACCCTGAGGTAGGAGAGTGCTTCTTGTAAGCAGTTAGGAAAGAAGGTCAGAAAGGTAAAGTAAAGTAAGACAGGTTACACAGAGCCTTGTGTTCATTGCACTGACTTCGGCTCTTACCCAGGGTGAGGTGCGAAAACATTGGAGGATTCTGAGCAGTGAAGCAATGTGGTGGGTATGGACATTTTCAATGGGTACTCTGATGACGTCATTGAGGACAGATTGCAGAGCAGTAGGGCAGAAGTTAGGAGACTGTCACTACAATCTAGGAGAGAGATGTCCAGGTGTTACTGGTGCCAGATGTTTTGGTCGCTGATTTCTGGATTGATTTTGAAGGTGATATAGAATAGTGCCCTTATGGATCTGTTATAAGGCATTAAAGAAACCAGTGAGGAGTGAGAACCAATGTGGGCAAATGCTTGTATAGTTGGTGTTAAGTTGTATATGTAAACATACTATGCTGTGTGGAAACATTGGTCAATGTGTTATAGTATAAAACTCTCTAAAAATGACAATGCAAAGCAGCATGACTGAACCAATCCTTTGATGTTGTGTGTGTGCTTGTTTAGTATTTACCACACTGGATTATGTGCAGTTTGAATGTCTAACCCAGTAGACTTCAAGCCCTTAGAGAGTAGGGTCTGTGGCTTTTGTCTTTATTTCTCTATTTCCTAGCAAAGGACCTGGCAGACACTCGAGTAGACACTGAATACAGGTTGGCTGAGTGAATGAATTTTATGAATGTATTATGTTCCTAAGTACTTTCCAGATGAGCTTATTTAAAAAATCTTTAAAACTAGCAAGCCAACCATAGATTTGAGGCATACAGCAAGGGAGGGAGAGGGAAGGGGATGGAGGGAGGTCAAAACAGGAGGGAAGAACACAAAAGAATATGGTGATGGTTCATGGTGATATGGTGGCTGGACAGCTATGGGGAACTACATCTGTACTGTACGAAAATGAACAATTATGTTGGAGAATTACCCCCCCCATACAAGAATGGTTTAATGTGTGAAAATCAACCAATGCAATTAATCATATTAATGAACTAAAAAATTAAAAAATAATAATAAAAATAAAATACCTCTGTTTATATAACGCAAAATTTTTTGTGATAAAATATATGTACACATTGCAAATTATATCAGGGTTCTGCTCAGAAACAGCTGCCTCAGTACTTTTTCTGTATCTGTAGTAATCTGTTGTAATTCAAAATGCCTTTAGATCCCTACTGAATGTGTATTATTACTGTCCTCTATCAGTTTTAAGTTGTGCATTTGAGTATTTACCTTCTAATGAGTTTTGATTTCTTTTAACCAAGTATCATTTTCTGTTCCAAGAAGTTTGCAAAGCACAAAAAGTGACTCTGAATTCCGCTCCACATTTATACTGCAATGGCCACTTTCTTCCAGTCCTATCACAATCTTTCTTATATTTCATCCAGAACTTGCTTTCCCCATCCATTCTTGTCATTTAGCAACTATCTACTATTTAAAGATTTTTTAAAATTGTATTATTTTTATCATAGTAACAATGTATACAACATTGTATATAATTTGGGGATATCAGCTCATACTTCTTCAGATGTATGTTACAAACCACACTCACCACCAAAACACTCATAATCCACCATTAGTCCATTCAGTCCCCTTGCTCTGTATACTCCCCCACGCCCTCCCCCTCTGCTTCAGTTCTACAGTCAGATTTAATTTGTCTTGGTTTAATTTTCCTGTTACTTTGTTTTGTTTCTCATATTCCACATGTGAGTGAAGTCATCTGGTATTTGTCTTTCTCATTCTGATTTATTTTGCTTAGCATAACCCCTTCCAGTTCCATCTGTGTCAAGATGTCATCTTTTCTCATAGCTATGTACATATTCCACATCTTAATCTACTCATCTCTCACTGGGCGCTTAGGTTGTTTCCATAAAGTTGCAGTTGTAAATAGTGCTGCAATGAACATAGTGGGCATATACTTCTGATTTAGTGTTTTTGCATCTTTAGTGTAGATACCTTGGAGTGGAATTGTGGAGTCTTAGGTCAGATCTCTTTTAAAAATTTTGAGAAACCTCCATACTATTTTCCATAGGGGCTGGATCAGTCTACATTCCCACCAGTGGTGTAAAGGATTCCCTTTTCTCCACACCCTTGTTTCTGTTCTTTTTATGTGGGCCATTCTTACAGGAGTGATGTAGTATCCCACTGTGGTTTTCATTTTGCATTTCCCTGATGACAAGAGATGATGAGCATTTTTCCTTGTGTCTGTTGGCCATCTGCATGTCTTTGAAAAAGTGTCTCACTCTTCTGCCCATTTATTTAGTTGGGTTGTTTGTTTTCTTGTAATTCAGTTAGATGAAGTCTCTGTATATACTGGATATAGCCCCTTGTTGGATGTATGATGTCCAAATATTTTCTCTCATCAGTAGGATGTCTTTTTGTTTTTTACAATAGTTTCTTTCACTATGTAGAAACTTTTTAGTTTGATGAAATTTCATTTGTTTATTTTTGCTTTTGTTTTCCTTGCCATGGGAGTCAAATGTCCTCAAAGACATCACTGAAGGCACTATTGTGGAGTGTTTTGTCTATGTTTTCTTCTATGTATTTTATGTTTTCAGATCTTATCTCTAAGTCTTTAATTTATCTGGAATTAATCTTTGTATATGGTATGATATGGTGGTCTAATTTCATTCTTTTCCATGTGACTCTCCAGTTTTCTCAACACCATTTATTGAAAAGACTTTCCTTGGCATCTTTGTCATAAATTAGCCATCCACATAAATGTGGATTTATTTCTAGGCTTTCAAATTCTAAAGTATTGATCAATGTATTTTAAGGCCAATATCACATTGTTTTGATTACTATAGCTTTGTAGTATAGTTAGAGATCTGGGACTGTGACACTGTTCTGTTCTTTTCTTTTTTTGCCTTTGGCTATTTGGAGTCTTTTGTGGTCCCATATGAATTTCAATAATCTTTGTTTTATTTATTTGTAGAATGCCATTAGAACTTCAATAAGGATTACATTGATTCTGTATATTGTTTTGGATAAGATGGCCATTTTGACAATGCTAATTTTTCCATTCCATTAGGAAGGAATACTTTTTCATTTTTTTGTGTCTTCTATTTCTTTTAATTGTGTCTTCTGGTTTTCATTACACGTGTCTTTCATCTCCTTTGTTAATAAGTTTATTACTAAGTATTTAATTCTTTTGATGCAATTATAAATGGTATAATTTTCTTTATTTCTTTCCCTTCTAATTTGCTGAATGCAACATATTTTTCTATATTAATTTTGTGGCCTGCTACTCTGCTGTATTGATTTATTTTTTCTAACAGTTTTTTAGTGGATTCTTTAGGTCTTTTTATGTATATTATCATATCACCTGCAAATAATGGTAGTTTTACTTCTTTTCCAATTTATATTCATTTTTTTAAAAGATTTATTTATTTATTTATACAAGCACTGGGTACAGTCAGAAGCATTGGAGGGTGAGAGAATTCACCAGAGTCAGAGTGGAGAACAGAACAGGCAGACTGACAAAATACACTGCTGAGGGGAGCAGCGGGCACAGCAGGAGAGGTCTGCGTGCCATGTGGGACCCTTGCCGGCAGCTGGGGATCGAACCGGTGCTGCAGAGGCTGCAGGCAGCTTCGCAACCCTGCACTCAACCACTGCACCACCGGGGAGGCCCTATATTCATTTTTTATCTTTCTGTTATTTAATTGCTCTAACTAGAACTTCCAATACTATGTTGAGTAGGAGTGGTGCAAGTGGACATCCTCTTCTTCTACCTGATCTTAGAAAAAAAGCTTTCAATTTTTCACCATTGAGTATGATGTTAGCTGTGGTTTTATCACATATGACCTTTATTATGTTGAATTATTTTCCTTCAGTTTCCTTTCACTTTGTTAGTTTTTGTTATAAATAGATGTTGAATATTGTCTGCATTGATTGAAATCCTCACATGATTTGTAGCTTTCCTTTTGTTGATGGGTTAAATAACATTGATCCATTTGCAGATATTGAACCATCCTTGCATCTCTGGGATAAATTCCACTTGGTATAATGTATGATCTTTTTAATATATTGTTGAGTTTGGTTTGCTAAGATTTTGTTGTGGATTTTTGCAGCTATTTTAATTAGGGATTTTGGTCTGTAGTTTTCTTTTTTTTGCATAATGTCCTTGTCAGTTTTTGATATCAGAGTAATGTGGGATTCATAAAATGTATTTGGAAGCATTCTTTGATTTTTTTTTTTTTTTGGGAAGAGTTTGAGAAGAATATGTATTAGTTCATCTTGGAAGTTTTTTTAGAACTCACTAGTGAAATCATCTGATTCTGGGCTTTTATTTTTGGGGAGGCTTTTGATTACTGTTTCAATTTCCTTGCTTATTATATGTTCAAGTTTTCTATTTCTTTCTGATTCAAACTTGGGAGGTTGTAGATTCTAAAAATTTGTCCATTTCTATTCTATTATCCAATTGTTGGCACATTTGTTTTTATGGTAGTCTTTTATGATCCTTTGTATTTGTGAGATGTCTGTTGCAATCTCTCTTCTTTTATTTCTGATTCTATTAGAATTTTCTCTTTTTTTTCTCTCAGTGATCCTAGCTAGAGGTTTTTCTATTTTGTTTTTCTTTTCCAAGAATCAGCTCTTGGTTTCCTTGATCTTTTGTACTGTTTAAATTTCAATTTCATTTATATCTTCTCTAATTTTTATTTTTTTAGCACCTATCTACTTGTAAGCTAACAGATGAAGTGCCTTCTAACCTACTTGTCAAATCCAATTTGGTGACTAGTCACCAGAGTTATAGCAACTTTGAAGGAAAGCAAAATTAAATCAATCTTTCTGACCCTCTTCAATTTCCCATCTGCTCAACAACTGATAATGGAATGGAAATGTGAACCTTTCTCTCTCTTTCCATCTTTAGCCATTATAATTCAGATTTTCCTACTGAAAGAACTTCTTCTAGCAGACACACTTCTTCCTAAATTTTCCTAATGTTTTGAATGATTTATCACCCCAAGATATGGAATATTTAAACAACAGGTCTTTTTTTAACAGACATATTTATAAAAGTTTGCACATACTATCTTAATCTTCAGCCATGCTATGAAGACTGTGAACCACTTTTATCTCAAAAGACTAAATTAGAAATGTGCCCCAAATCACTCAGCATAGAGGAGATTCAAATTTGGTCTCAAAACAGGAGTCCTTGTGTCCTTGATACTGACTCCGTGGAATCTGTAGATGCTGTGTGTGTAGGGTAAAATCCATGCTCACCAAGCCTAGATTCCTCCTGATGTACAACCACTTGATTTGCTTTTGTGTCATCCATATAGGAAAAGGATTTCCCTTAGATGCACAGAAAGGACCATATGTGGAAAATGTCTACCAATTTTGCAAGACCCATCTGTGTGCTCTTTTATTTAACATCCAATCATTGCATTTCATTTAGTCTTTCCACAGATTTTTGTTACACACTTATTTTGTACCAGATACTGTACTGGAAATTAGTGATACAATCATAAATAAAATAGTAAACTATTTGCTCTCATAGGGCTTGTATCTCAGGGGTGAGGGGGAGATTAGAAACAAACAAATTAAAGAATATCTAATGTGTTAAAGAAAAAAAGAAGTAAAGCCAACTATAGGGTTAGAGAGCTAGGAAAGCATGGGACTGAGAGGGGGAGAAGCTCTTTTAAATAGTGTTGCCAGAAAAGACCTCAAAATAAGACACATGAGCAGAGATCAGGAGGGTGAGGGAACTGGCCCTGCTGTACTTTGAGGGACTAGCAGATGGGAAGACCCTGAGATTGGAATGTATTCAGTGGGCTTGTTTGTTTGTTTCAGGAAAGCAGCTTCTTCTGACAGTCTCATTAAAAAGAAATATTTGATATTTCAGCAGGTCATTCCCATTCAGTTACCACACACATTCCACCTTCTTTTTACTTTAGAAGGACTTGGGGCCTCCCTGGTGGCGCTGCGGGTTGAGTGCAGCACTGTGAGGCTGTCTGCAGCCTCTGCAGTGCAGGTTTGATTCCCAGCCAGCCAGGGAGCTACCCACATGGTATGGCAGACCTCTCCTGTCTTGCCTGCTGCTCCCATCAGGAGTGTTTTTAGTCGTCTGCCTGTTCTGCTCCCCACTCTGTCTCTGGTGAACCCTCTCATCTCCCCGCACCTCTGGCCTGTACCCCACCTCTTGTATAAATAAATAAAAATTAAAAAAAAAAAACTTTAGAAGGACTTAAGTAAATCACCAAGATCACAAGATCCACTTTTAGCTGAAATCTATTAATAAATAACATGTACCATTATATTAATTACTGAAAGTTCTGTCAGAATAGAGCTTATTATCTACCTGATATCAAGGTTAGCACATCTGTTAGAAATGTGGCCAAGAGAAGGCAGAGGAGATGCAACTCTATTGTTCAGCTGCAAAGGCTGAAAAACACAGGTTAACTGTGAATTAGACTCCTTCTCATTGTTAATGGGGAAAGTAGATAATGGAAGGGCCTGGACATTTTGTTTTCAAAATGTCTTTCCAATGTCTCTCTTCCCAAGAGATTGGTGATTTCAGTTAAGGCTCCTTGGATGATAAGGAACAGAGCTCCCTTGACCTTACTCAAGTAAAGAAGGTTTTATCATAGGGATGTACAATGTTTGACCCTTGGGGTCCCTCTTGACTAGGAACCACCACCAGGAACCTGGCACCAGGAACTGTGGGAGCTGCAAGTCCCCAATTCTGGTGTCTCACTCTGTTTCACTCTCCTGGCTCCCTGGCTTCCTTAATGACTTCGACATACCAATGATATTGACTTTTTGTTTGGTTAATTACTGATGTTGCTTTTGAAATGAAAAGAACGCATGCATAAGTAAAAAATTATTTCTCTCCCACACTGGATCCCCAGCCTTCTTCCTTTGGAGGCAATTTCTATTAGTAACAGTCCCTTACAATCATCTCAGACATTTTTGAGGTACACATGTAAACACAAATAAGGGCTTAATATGCATAGTTTCCTATTTTGCCAAATTTTAATAAAATTATGCCCAGGAAAGAATTGGTTTACTAATCTTTACTTGTTTGGTCAAAGCAGAGTTAATGTTAGAAAAACTTCGGGGGCCTCCCCTGGTGGCGCAGAGGTTGAGTGCTGGGCTGCAAAGCTGCCCCCAGCCTCTGCAGCGCTGGTTCGATCCCCAGCCTCCAGAGAGGGTCCCACATGGCGCGCAGACCTCTCCTGCCGCCCGCTGCTCCCCTCAGCAGTGTATTTCGTCTGTCTGTCTGTTCTGCTCCCTGCTCTGGCTCTGGTGAACCCTCTCACCCTCCCGCGCTTCTGACTATATCCAGTGCTTGTAGAAATAAATAAATAAATCTTTTTAAAAAAAGTATGAATAAGAAAAAACTTGGTATAACAGTTTCTGTTTTTTTTTCTGAGTCTTTTTCACTCTTTAGTTTTCTTTTTAAATTTTCTAAATCATATGACCCCTTGGGAGACAAATTGAAAGGCATACAATTTACATCATAAAATAAATCACTCACTCCTGATAGGCAACACAATGCCACCCATTCATTCTTCATTTCAGATATATTGACCATGGCTTTTGTCTGACCCAGGAAAATTTTGTGACTCCAGCTTTGCAGTGCTATTGTCCTTGGCAAAAACCACATCAATTTACATTTTGTGGTAAGCACATAACTGAGCTGTGCAAGAAATAGTGACATTTCCTATTGTCAGGTAACTCATTTTACCCAGGCCCAGGGTCTGTTTGACCCAGACTATGGCAACACGTTCCCCTCCACCCACATCACGTGTCCTCTGGTTCCAGTACATCAGCTTCTTCCTGCTACATCATATAAAGAAAAATCCATAAAAATGCTATACTTGGTCTGCATTTAATTTCCCAGTGGGCTCTATTTGCTAAAGTTTGGTCTTTGTCTTTCTGTTATACTTGATTGAGTTGAAAGTGACAGGGTATATGGCAAATCTGAACCACAGGGCAGTGGATTCTATTTTCTGTCTGCTCCTGAGGAGAAGATGTTAAAGTGAACAGTTGAGAAGGTTCAGGCAGCAGCTGAGCTGCCAGGCCCAGAAAGTGGCCTAAATAAAGTCTTCGATCCTGGACTACAAACAATTTGAGACGGAGCATGTAGCAACTTATGTCTCCCCAGTTTTCACTGGTCCTCACTGCCTTCTGGACAACAAGCCTTTGTGGTTTCCTGCCTTCAATCCAACTTTCCAGATACACCTCTACCAACTGCTGCTGATTTTAGAAATAGGAATATAAAAGACCACGCATGGCAGTTCCTTGATTCGGGGCTTTAAAATGTGGCAATTTAGAAATATGACAAAGTGAATTTTATTAACATCAATAAAGGAAACGCAGGGTTAAAACACTGTATTAAGGTGGAAAAAGTTCCTTTTTTTTTTTTTTCTATATAGTGGCAGAGGGGCAACTCTGGTACCCCGGAATCTTCCCACTCTAAATAGTTTCTGAAATCTGCAGCAAAAAGTCCAAACTAGCGCATAAGATCTTCTATAGAAAAGAACTTTAACACAATTCATATGCAATAATTAATGTGCAATAGAGAGAAGAGAAAGAATGTAGTTTAAAATAATTTCCAAGAAAGCACCCAATTATCCATCCCCTTGTGGATAAATGCCCAGCCAAACAGGGTTGGACCAAAGTAGGGCCCCTGGGGCCCAAAAGCCTGCCACACATCTAAGGCACCTTCTGGTGGGGACCAATAGGAAAGGGGATGTAGGGGCCAGGAAAATCTAGAAGGAGAAGAAAAAAGTAAAGACTGCCATGATCAGCCTCCCCACAGATCTCTCACCCACATCTCTGTCTCTTTCAAGGGTCTCCTTCCGTGTCCCCTAAGTTCCTGGTATGAGTCCAAGCAAGTGTAGCTTCCTCTTCACATGTCTCCCTGCTCCATGTGCCTTCTCCAGTCTTCTTTCTGTCTTCATCTCTCTCTGCCTTTTTCTCAGTCTTTTGCAGCTTCACCTCCCAGCCCAGCACTGCCCTTCCTTGGGATGGGGCAGGGAACTTACATTGTTACAGTGTCAGAGACTAAGCTTTTTGGCAAAAAGTGAAAATGCGTATGGTTTTATTCATGGCACAGACCTTAAAAAGTCAGTGTTGAACACAGTCAGAGTAGTCAGGGGTGACAGGTTACATCTCTGTCGTGTCTGAGCTGCTTTGCCTGAGCAACTCTGTCAGCCTCGCTGCAAAGTCTGGCACGTCTCTAACTGTGCTGTCACCATGGGGAAGGGTGCAGAGAAGCTACTCTTCTCTTTCCCTCTTTCAACATCATTACTCACGCTTCATCACCTCAGAACTGATGTATTCGAGTCACAATTATGCTTCAAATTTAGGAAAACACTCAGCAAGTAATTTAAAGTCTCTAGGACTGCATAGAATCCGTGGCATTTGCAAAGGTGGGTACTGGTTGGGAAGTGACTATGCTTCTTGCCATTAGCTGAAATGCAACCATCTATGTCTCCCAAGTTCACACTGGTCCTCTCTACCTTCTGGACCAAGCCTGGCCTTTGTGATTTTCTGCCTTCAATCCAAATTTTTAGATACATTGCTATCAATTCCTGCCAACTGTAGAAAGAGGGATGTAGAGGACCATGAATGGTATATAGTGTATCCAGCTCTTGCCTTAGGGCTCAGAGATGTGGCAGGCTCTCTAACATCTGTGCTATGAATAACGCCGTATACGTTTTCACTTTTCTCCTGAAAGTTTAGCCTCTAATACTATGTAGCAGAAAGTTACTGACTTTTTTTTTTCAACTTCATGCTGAACTATTTTTAATCATTTCATATGTTGAATTATTTTCTCTTTCTCTTTATGAAACTTCTAAGAAAATTATCTAGACTGAGAAGGTGTTTGATATTCTGGATCAGGAATTAGAAACTCAATTACCTCCAGAGAGGCAGGAATGGGGAAACTGAGTGTCAGACAATTTGGACCAGTGGAGATTTAGACCAATGGTGTTTTAGGGGACTCAAACATCAACTAAATGGGGATGCTCCTGTTCAAGCTCAGCTAATTGTGGCCATGTGGGAATGTGAGTTTTGTGTTGCCAAAATTGCTGGGTTTTTTTTGTTTTTTGTTATTTATTTATTTATTTATTTATTTATTTATTTATTTATTTATTTATTTATTTATTTATACAAGCACTGGATACAGTCAGAAGCGTGGGAGGGTGAGAGAATTCACCAGAGCCAGGGCAGGGAACAGAACAGGCAGACTGACTGAAATACACTGCTGAGGGGAGCAGCGGGTGCAGCAGGAGAGGTCTGTTCACGCCATATGGGACCCTTGCCAGCGGCTGGGGATTGAACCGGCGCTGCAGAGGCTGCAGACAGCTTCTCAGTCAAGTGCTCAACCGCTGCACCACCAGGGGAGGCCCAAAATTGCTGTTTTAAAAGAATATAGAAATCCAGAATTTCATGTGAAATTGTTTGACGTTTTTGAATTATATGGGACCTACTATAACGTACCTTTGGGCAAGATTTGGCCTATGAGCTGCCAAGTTGCAACTTTTATTCTGGATTTCTTAGTTTATGCTCCTTTTGTTATGTAACTGAAACCACGAGGTTCTATAAGCAAGCCGGCAGCATATATGTAGAGAAATGATTTTGAATCCAGGAAACAAAGTGAAAAATAAGTCTTCCAAATGGTGGCAATATTGACATCTTTCTTCAGTGAATAAGAATAGAAGAGAAATTGGCACAGAAAAAAATTTGCACATGGCAAAAAAATTTGTGTTAGAAAGGATAAGATAAAAGCTGCTGAAGGAAGCCTTGGAAATCTGAATGCATTCCAGCCACTAAGTGCAGGGGAAATGCCTGGGAGGGTACTAATGGGATTAAAATTTCTTGCTAAATTAACAAATGTGGCATATTGATTTGTTATTTGTCTTTCCATCACACCTCAAACTTGCAGTCAGTCATTTCTATTGTTCTTCAAGAGTTGATAAATGAGGGATTCTAGATTTTATTCTCTGCTTTTTAAAAATCAAATAAGTCAAGTGCCAACATCTAGAAAGACAATGGGATTTTGAGTAACATGCATTAGCATTACATTGCCTCACGCAACATTAAAAGAATAATCTAGTTCTTTTCATTAGGATTATAAAATAATTGATGAGGGAAACAAAGTAGTTCATTGTGTCTTAGCACTTGACAAGTTCTCAACATATAAAATTATTATAATATAGTTTGAATAAAAATGCTTACAGGAAATGAAAATGTCTGAATGGGCATAAATAAAAGGATACTAATTAATGGTGAGAAATAGAGGTTCTCAGCGTTGAGCAGTCCTACCAATGTCTTTGTTAGAGACCCAGGCACTCAAATAGGAGCAGACTATGCTGGGTGTGTAATGGACATCAAGGAAATAAATATTTGGCCATCCTTTTTGGGGGGGAAGGTGGGATAAACAAATTTTATTTTAGAATAATTTTAGATTTACAGAAAAGGTTGCCAAGTTTCTCACAAATACCTATCATTAAATTCTTACATTGTATAGTACATCTGTCTCAACTGGCCTATTACTATGCACTATACTCCAGACTTGATAATACGATTTCACTTGTTTTTCTACTAATGTCCTTTTTCTGTTTTGGAGTAGCATCTAGAATATCATATTACATTTACTTGTTATTCCTCCTTCCTCTCCTCTGGTCTGTACCAATTTCTCAATTTTGTTTTTCCCGATGTAACAATTTTGAGAAGTAATAGCCATGTGTTTCATATACTTTGCTTCAATTTGGATTTGTCTGATTTTTTTCTCAGTTATGAGATCATGGGTTTTTAGAAAAAGAAATCACAGAAGTGAAGCACTCCTTATATCACATCCCATCAGGGTACATGTCGTCAATTTCTAGAGGGGTGTAGTTATCAGTGCAAATTCTTCTCCCCTGTTCATTTATTCAATTGTTTATTTTGATCAGTTTATTTTATTTTATTTTGATCAGGACTCATATCTATTTATTTTATTTTTATTTTGAGGGCACACTATTCTTTCGTTGCTCAAATTGTTCCAGACTTGGCCACTGGGTGCTCTCACGTTGGCTCCTGAGTCCTTTGACACACCTCCATTCTATTTTTTCGAGTACTTGCTGGCATTACAAGATGCTCCAGGCTTATCTTGTATTTTTCCTGCTCCAGACCTAGAATCAACCATTTCTCCAAGGAGCGCTGGTCTCTTTTATTAGAGAATGGTGCTTAGGAAAAAAGATCTAAATGTTGAATGGGCTCATTGCTACTGAACCCTCTCTGTGGGCAAAGCATAAAAAATACACATGTGTACACACAAATATGCAATTACTCCTGTATCTACCCACTCCTGTGTCTATATTAAGCTGCCTGTGGGTTCATATTGATGTAACTATCTTGTAATATATGTCTTTACAATGCCAAGTACAATAACCTCCCTATTATCTGACATAGCCAAGGGAAGCAGTGCCTGGTTAATCAACTGTCTTAGGTGAGTAAAATTTACCAAATGTGATATATGTATTATCAATCTTCCAAGAATTGGACTATAACATCAAAATGATTCCTATAGGTAATAATAAATCTTATTATTGCACTTACTATGTACTTTGTATTTATTACCCCACTTAGCCTTCTTAATCCTTCAAGTGGGGATCAGTTTTACTGATGAGGAAAATGAGGTGCAGATTGGTGAATTTGCCTTGTGTTAGAGCTGTTGTCCTTCCACATTTGCAAGGAATTGATTCCAGAACCCCTAGGGATACAGAACCCCACGGATGCTCAAGTTCTTTATATAAAACAACAAAATATTTGCATATAACCTACACACTTCCTTCTGTGTACTTTAAATCAGCTCTAGATTACTCATAATACCTGACACAATGTAAGCAGTTGTTATGCTGCACTGTTTAGGAAATAATGACAAAAAAAGTCTGGACACGTTCAGTACTGAAGCAATGATCTTAGAACTAACTACACATTTTTTTTTTTTTTCATCCACAGTTGGTTGAATTTTGGAATGCATGACCCGTAGATACAGAGGTGCTGCCTCTAAGTGGCAGAGCAGCTCCAGAGACCACTGCATCACACAGTTATCGTTTTTCTTGGAGGGCTTAGGAGACAATGTTCGGTCACTATTCTGTGTATTGGCCCAAGGATTCTGTGCATGATGGATGGATACACTACAAGCCAATAATTTATTGAACATCAAGTAAATGAGGTTGTTTGTTTTCTTGTAGATTACTTGGATAGTACTGCTTGTTCTTCCTCTGCCTGGGTCAAAGGCTAGAATTCATTTCTACAACAGTTACACTAAATTTTTTTGGTAGTAATTTTTTTTTTTCCAGTATTAACTCTAGTTTGGGTTTCCTCTTGCTGTGAACAATAGATTAAAAAACTTTTTTTTTTAAAGATTTGTTTATTTATTTATATAAGCACTGGGTACAGTCAGAAGCACAGAGGGTGAGAGAATTCGCCAGAGCCAGAGTGGGGAGCAGAACAGGCAGAAGGACTGAGATACACTGCTGAGGGGAGCAGCGGGTGTGGCAGGAGAGGTCTGCGCACCATGTGGGACCCTCGCCATTGGCCGGGGATCTAACTGGCGCTGCAGAGGCTGCGGGCAGCTTCGAAGCCCAGCCCTTAACCGCTGTGCCACCGGGGAGGCCCTAAAAAAACAAAACACTTTTTTAAGTTCAAATCCAAAGTCAAGCTCAAAATAGAGTTTTTCAGGTGCCAACAATGAAGGTGACACCAGAATGTCACTCATGCAAGTTGCTGCCACGATGGCCCAGGACAGAGGGAACCTGAATGTCAGCCCAGTTTAGTGGCCACCGTGGGACAGGACACATGGCCTCCCGTCATAAGCGCTGAGGAGGTGAAACTGACTCCTGCATAGCCTGTGGTCTGGAATGGTTGCACCTCTGTGATTAGGGGACCACGGACTTTGCCCCCTATGCAATCACCAGGGTTACCTTGTCGGGGCTCTGGGTGAAAAACAGACCTCCTGGAGAAGCTATAACTCCAAACATGCCCCACACAAAGAAGTGGGCTCCATATTTTCTCTTCCTGCTTGTGTGGCAATGCAGAGCCACAGAAAAATTAACCACAGACAGGTAAAAGACCTGGGTGTGCAGCAGAATCCAATTCTGACCTGCTCTGCCAGGCACTGCCAGCGCGCACAGGGCACATGAGCCTGGGAAGGATGAGCTCACCCCGACGCCCTGTGAACTTGATATAAATAAACAATGTGACCAATAACCCGATAGAAAACGAAGGATGAAATACTTGAATGCAATGCTGGAGTCTGCAGATTGCAGCACGCGCCACATGCCGTGTGAGACGAGCAAGCCTGCTGTGCCCTCCAGGCACTGGTTTTGCCAGTTCAGGTTTTCATAAATCAAGTTTTCCTACCATGGAGCCCACACTACACAAAGAGTGGCACTCGGAAGGTTTGGGGAGTGCCTTTGGGCAGCCCCGAAAAAAGAGATCACCTCTGCCTAGATGCCTGGACAAAGGCTTGGGCCACTGAGACGCATTTTGCCTTGAAGGATCCCCCACAACACCCTGTTTCCCAGGGTTTGGTGTCCCACTGGACGTCTGCACAGGACATGGGGTTAAAAGGTTGTAGGGAGACCGGAAGGGAAGATGAGAGGGATTGAAAAGGACCAGTGGGCAGAGCAGCACCCCCAGCTCACAAGCGGCCCCGAGCTGGGTGGGCTCCACTCAGCCCACTGGGTCACAAAGGCAAGTGTAGAAAGTGAGAAATGGAAAGTTGAGGATGTGTGCCAGGGGAAATCTGCCAGCAACACTTTCCTCAAGAGGAGAGGACATTTACAAGGAGAGAGAGAGGATTCAGCTCCACACAGGCTCCACAGCATGTAATGAAGTGAAGCAGTTAGCTGGTTAATTTGGTCCCTGAGACAGTATCATCTGCCACTGGTTCTCCTATTTGTCCTTTGAGACCAGATTGCAACGTCTTCCCCTCTTGGGGAAACCCCTCTTTCTGTCCCCACCTAGGCTGGGTTATGCACGGTTTCAATGTGCCTTTGGTGCATGTCCATATAATAGAGCGTCTGACTAGTAACCCTAATAAAAATCCGTGGGCCATGACCCAGCAAGTCCTTGGCACCTGGAGCCTAAGAGGGGATATCCAGATAAACAGCCTCCACCAGCACGCACTGTCATTCGTGCAGGGACCACGTCAATTGCACCAACAGAAGTTCATCCACACCCAGTCTTGATACCAACCAGGAAATCAAATCAATTTATTAAGAAAAACCACAAATCACTGGGAAAACATCAAGCAGATTCTTGACATGGTGCAGACAGCAGCTAATTGACTGAGTTCTGCTCTTTGTTAAAATGCTTTGGCATCATTTATATCTATAATCGTTTTATCTGCCTTTCCCAGCAACATTTAAAAATGTTTAATTCTATGGGACATTTAAAAAATACATTTTCTGGCTAACTGAAGGAAAGAGACTCCTCAGAACAGCCAGCAATCTATTTTAAAATGTTTAAGTACAGCTATATTATTTTTTAATACAGGATTTAAACATTTATTTTAGTCATTAAGTTAGTTATTACTCCTACAGGCTCTCTGTGGATGGCAGTGGCACACGACAGGATTAAAGTACTTGAATTGAGAGAAATGCAGTCTGGATGAAATCAGCAACTATTTAGAAAGACTCCTTGACTTTTATTAAAAGCGGTTCTTATCGTAAGCCCAATTTTTGAATTGGGAAGGGCATTCGTCAGAAGCTTAATCTAGCATGCTCCAGTGCTGAAATGAGAAGCAGGGCAAGAAGTTCATAAAAAAATCCATTTATAAGCTCAGTGAGTCTCCTTTTCATAAGCAGCAACTTCTCTCCCGAATTGGTTCAGACTCACAGCTCTGACTGCAGAGATGGTTCTGCTCTAGAAAGCGCCAACATGATTCCAGTCTATTAAAGTCTTGGAGGGCACAGAATTGTATCTTTAATGCAGTTCCTGGTCTAATCTTCCTGCCAGTAGGAGCCTATAGTACTCCAGGAGCCAAAATTGTTGCTGTAAAATTGGAGGACAAGGTGGACTTCTTTTCTTATCAGAGCCACTTGTACGGGGCAGAAGCATGTATTATGTCTTCTTGTACAGGGTCAGATGATGGATGCTCAATTTCTGCTTCTAGGAGGTTACAGTGTGGAGGGGGTATGGGTTAGAGGGGTCTACAGTACATGTAGTCACAGAATAAATGCTCTCTTAGGGTAAAGATTTACTCAATAAATAAATCAGTTCATATATTGAGATATTAAAAGGTCTGACCTGAAACTAGAAAGGCAAGATTTAAAATGGAGTGGTTGATTTATTGTTTAACGCTAGTGGTTAAATTGAGCCGAGGTGATAAACTGAGGCTAATTTGCTTGGATTTGGGGAAATGCAGGGGTTGCCCTAGTGGTTCTCAAACCCGGCTGATCTGAGTCACCCAGGATATTTTAAAATACAAATTGTCAGGTTACCCCCAGATATACTGAATTAGGGGTGGACAAGATGGTCCAGGAACTGAATGTGGGAACTACCGGACCTTGGAGAAGGAGTTCAGGCTTAAGGCCAGGCATCTGGTTTGGCCTTGAACATGTTTCTGGACTCCACTGAGACTCAGAACCAGAGGAGTACTTTATTGTGAATTAATGAGATGCCAAGGGTCTTAAAGAGTTGGCACCGAGGCTATGCAATGCTGGGCATTAAATAACCATCTTAGTCTGTTTGGGCTGTTATAACAAAAATATCAGGTTGGGTGGCTTAAAAATCAGATATGCTATTTCTCACACTTTGGAGGCTGGGAACGCCTAGATCAGGGTGTTGGCAGATTTGGTGTCTGGTGAGGGTCTGCTTTCTGGTTCATAGATAGCTGTTTTCTTGCTGTGACCTCATGACTGAAGGGGCAAGGGAGTTCTCTGGGGCCTCTTTTGTCACGATCACTCCACCTTCATGACCTCCCAAAGGTCCTACTTCCTAATACCATCCGTTGGGACTTAGAATCTTAGCATGTGATTTTGTGAGGACACATTCAGTCTCTAGCAGTAACCATGGGCTGCTCTCTTCCTCCTACCTTGAGGACATTATGCTACCCAATTAAACCACAACCAGGCCACATAGCTGAATCACAGCTATGGCTGAATCTCAGAGAGGAAAGTGTTTGCGTCCTGGTTAATTCTGATAACCTTAGGTTGAACCTGATCAAATGTGTGATCACCCAATCAAAGACCAACAGCAGTTGGATAGAACCAGTTGAACAGGTTGGCATAAGCCTCTGGCTTCTGATTCGCTGGGTGACATCATTAGTCTTGGGTCTCCCAAGCACTTGATCATCACGCTTCATGCTCACGGGGCCTCAATATCATCAAGGTTCACTTGATTCTTACCATAATTGGGTAGAGGGAGCCTGCAGACACTGTCCCCTAGACAGTGTCTTGCTGGCCTAGGATCTCCAGGGTGCAGAAACTGAGGAAGTCCAGGGGCATAGGGAGCCGTGGGATAAACATGGCCGAGCTCCCTGGATGATCAATTTTATTCAAATCCTGGGAGGAGAAGCATTATTTTTTTTTGAATGCATGCTTTTGTGCCAGGCACTTTTATCCTACTAACACACCTGAGGAAACCCTGTGAGGTTGGCACTGTTCTCATCCTCTTTTTCAGATGAGGAAATACCGAGAAACAGCAAAGTTAATTCAATGGACAAAGAGATGTTGGAGGGGAGGGAGGAGGAGGAGGAAGAAAGCATTCCTGGCAGAGGGCACAGCACATGCAAAGGCTCCAAGGCAAAAAGAAACAGTGCATCTCAGGAAAAGAAAAGGCAGGATAAGACCTCCCTGGTGGCGAAAGGGCTTAAGATGCAACCTATGAAACTATTCTCAGCCGCTGCAGCATGAGTTCGATTCCTGGGCAGGAAGCTACCCACATGGCATGGCAAACCTCTCCTGTCTTGCCTGATGCTCCCCTCAGCAGTGTATTTCAGTCATTCTGGCTGTTCTGCTTCCCACTCTGTCTCTGGTGAATCCTTTGGCCTGTACCCCAGTTCTTGTATGCATAAATAAATAAATCTTAAAAAAAAAAAAGAAAGGCCAGGATAGCAAAGAGAGCAAATCAAAAACAAAAACAAACTAAAACCCCCTGAAACAAGGGCTGGCAGATCAGGCAAGACCTCACAGGCCACAGTGATTTTGCCTGTTATGAGAGCAATGGGAGACACTTGAGATTGTGTTTTTAATTTAACTTTTACTATGGAATTTAAAATATAGACAGAGGCCTCCCTGGTGGCCTAGGGATCAAGTCTTAGCACTTCCACCACTAAGGCCTGAGTTCGATCCTGACCAAGGAGCTGATCCACATATAGTGCAGCAAACCTCTCCTGTCTCGCCAGCTGTTCCTGTTAGCAGTGTATTTCAGTGGACCTGCCTGTTCTGCTCCCCACTCTGTCTCTGGTGAATCCTCTCACCCCACCTCCCAACATCCCGGGCCTATACCCCAGCTCTTCTAATACAAAGAAAAAAAAACCTTAAAATTTTACAAAGGGAGAAAAAAGAAAGTCACAGATGTACCGTCTCCAAACTTCAACAATAAGCTGTGGAAATATTTCAAGCAAGAAAGTAATGTGATTAACTTTATGTTTAAATCAGTCAACCAACCCACCAGCCTCCTGTTTACTTCAGAGAAGGAGGCAGAAAAACAGACATGGACAGCAGAGTCGGGAGGCCTCTACAGTAGTCCAGGCACAGTGAGAATCACGGGGAAATGAGGATAGATCGAGGTGGACAGATTCCAGAATAATGGATAGGAAGGGGGTATGGTTGACTTCTCTCAGAAACAGACCTTGAGACAAGGGTTTGAGTCCAAGAAATTTATTTGGGTTTTGGAAAATACCAACAGGGCAGGACCAGCTGCAGAATTTTAAGGGCCTGGTGCAAAATGAAAAGGTGTTTACCTTGAAATGTTTACCAAGAAATGTTTACCTTGGCACATAAGTTAGTAAGAAGTTTTAAGTGATGGCAGCAGAATTTTCAGCCAAGCACAGAGACTTGGAAGCCCAGTGCCACGCCCCTCCCCACTGTGCAGCTGAGCACATCACCTGCCTCTGAAGACTGACCTGCTCTTGGACAACTTAAGCTCAATCCTGTGTGAAACTTGGTGAAATGGTGAAATGAGCTAAAATATACATCCTGGTGGGATGAGGGAGTGATTAGTCACTGGTCAAGGGCTGCCACTGGGGAGTTCCAGCATCTTAACACTTGCAGCCTGCTGCGCCTGGGGAGAATGGCTTTCCCTGGCTTCTTCAGGCAGATCTGGTGCTTGGAAGTGGGCCAGTGCCACCATCAGACTTGGTCAGTTTCCAGCAGATGCAAGGAGATGTCTAGGTTTCTGGTTTATGCATTGGAAGGTTGGAGGGTCCTTCCTTGAGACAGAGAGCATTGGAAAGGGAGCAGGTAGAGGCAGTGTGGGTAGCACCAGAGGTTGGTTTGAATGTATTGAACTTAGCTCACCCATGCAGAGTGGACAGAAGCAGTTAGAATTTGGACTCTTAGGCTCTTATGTCTGGTTCTGGGTGTGGATGAAAGTGCCTAGAGAGGGCCTCCCCGGTGGCGCAGCGGTTGAGCACTGGGTTGCAAAGCTGCCTGCAGCCTCTGCAGCGCCGGTTCGATCCCCGGCTGCTCCCCGGCCACCAGAGGAGGGTCCCGCATGGCGCGCAGACCTCTCCTGCCACCCGCTGCTCCCCTCAGCAGTGTGCTTCGGTCCTTCTGCCTGCTCTGCTCCCTGCTCTGGTGAATTCTCTCACCCTCCCGCGCTTCTGACTGTACCCAGTGCTTGTATGTATAAATCAATCAATCAATCAATAAATCTTAAAAAAAAAAAAAAAAGAAAGTGCCTAGAGAGAAGGAGATGCCTGGTGTTCACTGTCCACAGCTGGGTTCAGGCCACAGCCCAGCACTAAGGGCATTTAATTAGCTAAAGCTGAAAGCTGCTCCTTCAGTCTCTGCTCCTCAGCCACAGCCTGGGGGCAAATGGACAGCTGTCTTCAGGCTTCCAGGTTTGCGCCATCTCTCCAGAAAAGGGTTGGGATCATTACCCTCTCCTGGCTCCTGGAAGCAGCCTTCTGTTCCAGCCCTGGCAGAGCAGAGAGCAAGTGATCTAGAACCATCAGCGTCAGGCTGTCTGCTCACCAATTCCCCATGTGTTCTCCCTAGGGGGCAGAGGTGAACCGCCAGGGAGAGGGCACATCTAAAATCACCTGTACAGTCAGAAACATCAATTCCAAAGAGCACCTGCACCCCTATGTTTACAGCAGCACTGTTTACAATACCTAAGCTTTGGAAACAACCCAAATGCCCAAAAATAGATGACTGGATCAAGAAGATGTGGTACATATACACCATGGAATATTACTCAGCATTCAAAAAAGATAAACACATGCCATTTGCAGCAACATGGATGGCGCTGGAAGGGATCATGCTCAGCGAAATAAGCCAGAAAGAAAAAGAAAAATACCGGATGGTCTCACTCATAGCAGGAATCTAGAAAACTTAAATAAGGGACCAGGAAAATGAATAACTATAAGAAAGTGAAAATCAGAATCAACAAAAACTATGAAACAGAGACACTTTTGGGGGGGTGGGGGGGCGGGAGGGGAGGGATTGGGATCAGAATGGGGGGGTTGCAATTGTATGGGGAATATAAAAATAAAATTTATTAAAAAAAAAATAAAATCACCTGTACAGTGAATCAATCAAGAAGTTGTGGTAGGGCCTCCCCCGTGGTGCAGCGGTTGAGCGCTGGGTTGTGAAGCTGCCCGCAGCCTCTGCAGCTCCAGTTCGATCCCCAGCTGCTCCCCGGCCACCGGAAGAGGGTCCCACATGGCACGCAGACCTCTCTTGCCGCCCGCTGCTCTGCCTGCTCTGCTCCCTGCTCTGGCTCTGGTGAATTCTCTCACCCTCCCGCGCTTCTGACTGTGCCCAGTGCTTGTATAAATAAATGAATAAATAAATAAGATTAAAAAAAAGAAAAAGAAGTTGTGGTATATACACACAGCGGAATAGTACACAGCAATCAAACAGAAAAACTCATGCAACTGGTAGCAGCATGGATGTGTTATAGGACAGGGAGAGGGGCAGCCCAAACCCCGCAAACCTGCCTATTCTACATGGGTTCTGCCATCCGCCGCATCAACACAAAACATAGGAGACTTTAATGGGAAGGAACTTTAATAAAACTAGGAAACAATACAGGTAAGGCAAAGAGTCTAGTTTCTAAATGAAGCACCCAAAGTTACCCGTCCCCTCGTGGGTAAAAGTCCATCCAAATGGGATTGGCCCAGAACAAGGCCCCAAAGCCTGCTAAAAGTCTAAAGCATCTTCCAGTGGGGACCCACAGCAAAGGGTCACAAACAACCAGACAAGCCCGGAAGGAAAAGAGCAAAATCAACATCCAGATAAAAGCTGCCATGGTCACCTCCCCACGGGTCTCACCCACATCTGTGTCACCCAGTCCACGACCAAAAGACAAGCGCAGTTTCTTCACATGTCTCTAGGCTCCATGTGTCTCCTCCAGGTCTCCTGGCTCCATCCTGCTTCCTTCCTTCCTCAGTCTCTTCTCCAGCTTTTCCTCTTCCTGCTCAGCTCCTGTTACAGATGGAGTGGGAAGGGATGATGCTAAGTGAAATTAGACAGGACAAAAAGGATAAATACTAGGTGGCTTCACTTATATGAAGAATGTAGAGAAACCAAACAAAGTGACAGGGGAAAAGAAAAAGACAAAACCTGCAAGCTGACCATAGATCTGAGGCATACAGCATGGGAGGCGGGGGATAGGGGCTAAAAGAGGGGAGCGAAGAGCACAAGGGACTGTGGTGATGGATGCCGTGGTGGTGGGAGAACTATGGGAACTAGCTTTTGAGGGGAGAAATCAAATACCACCCCCAAATTAACAAAAATGTAAGAACATAAATAAAAGATAAAATCACCTGTACAAACACTGAAATAGTTTCCCATCCGTATCTGTGGTTTCTGTTTCATGGGGTTTTCTCTGCGCAAATAACCCTAGGTTGACCAGTGAATATTAAAACAATGAATTTTCCCCCTGTTGGAGACAGTGAAATGGCTGGAATTTTACAGAATCTAATTATCAGGAGCAAAGTATTCAAAACTTAGCATGTGAACGTCCAGGTGACAAGGGTATTCTTGCATATTTCAACATCTGCTTAAACGAAGGCTCCCAGCCTCCATTTGTGTGGGGAGAGCCTTCTGGAAGTCACTTTATTTCTCATCATGAAAGTCACTCTGAGTTTCCAAACAAAGAGCAGGATAAATGAATGGAACCAGCCAAGCCCAGGCAGCCTGGAGCTCTTTGGCCCAGTAATTGAATCCTTATTGTTCTTTCTCATTAAACTGATGGTTGAAGTATCATGTGGTACCAGCTTTTCTGACATTTATTTTTGTCTTATTTTGGGGGGATATGGCCACCTGCCTGGATCATCCTTCCTGTTGGAAGGACCCCTTGCGCCTGCAGCGGGAGGGTCTGGGCACAGGCTTGGGCTGTGGGGCATATTACCCCTCCCTGGCCTTACTTTGCTGGGTAGGCCTTTTCTACTTTTCTTGTGCTTATAAGAAATGCACAAACACGAAATCATCTCCCAGGTTTAGGCGGGCAGGTCAAACATATCTGACAAAGAGCCAACGGGCACAGCTATGCTCTCTAAAACATTCAGGTGCAAAGTGGGGAAAATGCAGATGAATGTGCTCTGTTTGTCATTGTGGAAAATTAAACATCTGGCCTGTTAATAAATTTTCTACTTTTTAAACCAGCTATTTTGGCATGGCAAAGTCACAGCTTGAGAGATTCTTATTTATTATCATTTCACGACTCTTTGGCTCGGAGTGATATTCCAATATTGAACATTAGGCTTGGCTTGAACAACCCCAACCAGCTAGGGGATAGTTGGGGCTGGTGTGTGCAGAGCAGCTGGCAGTCCCGGCCTCCTGTGCCCTCTGCAAGTGAAGGGCGAGAGGGACACTGAGGCAGTGTTATAGGACAGGGAGAGGGGCACCCCAGACCCCCACAAACCTGCCTATTCTAAATGGGTTCTGCCATCCGCCGCATCAACACAAAACATATGACACTTTAATGGGAAGGATCTTTAATAAAAAACTAGGAAACAATACAGGTGAGGCAAAGAGTCTAGTTTCTAGATGAAGCACCCAAAGTTACCCATCCCCTCGTGGGTAAAAGTCCATCCATATGGGATCGGCCCAGAACAAGGCCCCAAAGCCTGCTACAAGTCTAAAGCATCTTCCAGTGGGGACCCACAGCAAAGGGTCACAAACAACCGGACAAGCCTGGAAGGAAAAGAGCAAAATCAACATCAAGATAAAAGCTGCCATTGTCACCTCCCCACGGGTCTCACCCACATCTGTGTCACCCAGTCCACGACCAAAAGACAAGCGCAGTTTCTTTACGTGTCTCTAGGCTCCATGCGCCTCTTCCAGGTCTCCTGGCTCCATCCTGCTTCCTTCCTCAGTCTCTTCTCCAGCTTTTCCTCTTCCTGCTCAGCTCCACCCTCCTTGGGTGGGGCAGGGAACCTCCCCCTTTCCTGGGGACCACCCTGTTACAGCAGGACATCGGGTAACATCTTGCTGTTACAGGAGGTGGAATCATGCTGTGTAAAGCTGAATGTTAGATGACCTGGGTGTCCCCTGGGAATTCAGTTCCTGGGGTCTGCTTGCTGCTATTGCCTGCTTCCCGGGGAGGCTGTTTGCTGTCCTCCCCACACGGAGCAGGAGAACACAGATACCAAGGACTCGGAGTCCAGAGATGGATAATCTGTGATATCAAAAATGACACTCTAAATTGGTTCTAAATACAAGGCTGTTTCGTAACGGTGCTGGCGCTGATTGTCTCATGAAGCTTCATGCTTCAAATGTTTCTCAGCCAAATAAAGAGGCCTAATAGCCATCAAACTCTTGTCCGGTGTAATTACCATAAATCATTATAAATGAGTTCTAATATTGCCTGAAACATAAGACTCACAGCCCTGGGCCATGGGGGAGCGGGGCCAAAAGATTGTCTTGCTGAGGGAATGCGCTGTAACGACGCCTTCATGAAGCCAGCTGCACCCTTGCTCAGGAAGTGAAGGAAATCTCCATAAGAGGTTTTGTGGCTGGTAAAGGTGGCATCAAATGTAGGAAACAACTGGAATGTGACACATTCCAGGAGAAAAGGCAGTGGGGGCACTTCTTGGGAAGCAGTGTTGAAGCAATAGTAACCAAGAGAAGAGCTGGTCTCTGCAAAGGGGGCGGGGGGCGTGATTCTAGGTCCTTCAGCTGTAACAACAGCCTGCCGTGGGCCTGGTTATTATTTCCTTTTTAGCAATGGAAGTGGACCAGTTAGTGGAGCAGGCAAGCCCCGTACTACTTTTGTTGAAATCCTTTATTTCCACAGCAATTATTGATAACTTTTGGGTGCCTTGGGGGACAAATAGGAGATACAAATTCTGCCCTTAAGGGAGTGGAACCTTTGGGTGTGTCCTGTAGACACAGCGTGAAGACACCAGAGTTTCTCTTGTGGTCAGAGGCGCCCCAGAGAGACTGAAGAAGGGGACAGAGGTAAGGTCCTCGCTGTTTTCAATCCCTCATTTTTTCAAAAAGATTTATTTATTTATGCATACAAGAGCTGGGGTACAGGCCAGAGGTGTGGGGGGTGAGAGGATTCACCAGAGACAGAGTGGGGAGCAGAAGAGGTGGATCTACTGAAATACACTGCTGAGGGGAGCAGCAGGCGGGTCATATCACCTCACTTTCATGATGTGGATGTAAAATTCCAGGTAAAAATGTGAAGTCTGCATTACAGTTCTCTCCAGCCCCAAGCCACCCTACCTCAGACACTGGGGACCCACTTGCCTGTGTGGGCTCCTAATGGCCATTACTCCACTCAGTAGGGTTGTTGGATTAAGCAAAATAAAAATACAGGATGTCAATTAAATTCAAATTTCTCATAAGTAACTAAAATGATTTTAAGTTTAAGGTGTGCCATGCAATATTTGGGACATGCTAGAATTAATTTTTTTTTTTTTTCATTTGCTCTTTACCAGAAATTGAAGTTGAACTGGGTCATCCTATATTTCATCTGGCAACCTAGCACCCAGCTTCTGGGAGGCCTCCCCAATGCAGGTCCTGCACCCAGGCCCTTCCAGTGAAGCCTTCTCTGGTTTATGTTAAACTTCCTCAAACGTTTTTCAGAAATGGCCCCCTGAAGACCCCGTAGTGCAGAATCTTTGGGGCAGGGTGGACCCTGTTTAGTAGGAGAGATGGGCGCACCCATGAGCAATCTTGGTACAGGTAGAACCTGCCCAGAGGTCTGGGGGAAGGTTCCAGGAGGAGGTGGTTGTAGCGAGGAATCCAGAGGGGAGGGCTGTGACTGGTGGCTAAGAGTGGAGGCAGAGCCGCCATGGGGCGGGCCTCAGGAGATCCACAGCCTTGGCCTGGGCAGGCGTTTTCCCTGCTGGAAGGTTTAGGAGTCGAAGTAAACACAGCCTATGTCCCGTTCTGGCCACCAGAGGGCGGGCTGGCCTATGAAATGATTTTCCTTCACCCCAGGGAGGAAAATGGACTGTTTTCACGCTAAGCAGAGGTTCTTGGGTCAGAGAGGGAGAAAATCGCAGGCACACCCCTTCCTGTCTGACAGGAGATTCTTCCTGAAAAGCCCCACGGATGAGAAAATATATTATTGAGCAAATGAATATAATAAAGATTCCAGCAGAACGTCCAGCCCAGGTGCAAAGAACATCACTCCAAAGCAGGCGTAATTAACAAGTTTGCTTACTTACAGCTCTTTCCCTTTCAAGATTTATGGCCTGGACCTCAGCAAAAACAAAGTTGCATTTCAAAAGGGTCGGGTAGCCAGTCAAGCTGGTCTGTCTCATCAAAGCCATCTCTTAGACTTCTACTTTTTTCCCCCTTTGCCGGTCCTCCCACCCTTGTCTGGGGACTTTGCAGCACATGGTTGTGCCTGCTGAAAAACCATGAAACGATGTTATCCATGTAACAGATACGGACACAGTTGTGTATAAAAGGAACTCTTGGTCTTTATTTTATTTATTTATTTATTTATTTATTTATTTATTTATTTATTTATTTATTTATTTACAAGCACTGGGTACAGTCAGAAGCGCGGGAGGGTGAGAGAATTCACCAGAGCCAGAGCAGGGAGCAGAACAGGCAGAAGGAGCGAAGTACACTGCTGAGGGGAGCAGCGGGCGGCAGGAGAGGGCTGCGCCCATGTGGGACCCTCCTCCGGTGGCCGGGGAGCAGCAGGGGATCGAACCAGCTGCGGCAGCTTCGCAACCCAGCGCTCAACCGCTGCGCCACCGGGGAGGCCCAACTCTTGGTCTTTAAACAGGTGATCAGATCTTACCGGGCTACCCGGGTCTGGGACCTCATGCATGAGTAATAAAGCTTTACCTGACCTCACCATTCCTGAAATACCGCTTGTTCTTCCTCTGCCTGGGTGAAAGGCCAGAATTTCTACAACAATCTCACCCCAAAAGACTCTGCACTAGGTGGTGTTCATGGTGGGTACTTGGCCATTTCTGAAGAATGTGTAAGGGAGTTTCAGATAAACCTGAAAAGGTATCACTGGGAGGGCCTGGGTGCAGGGCCTGGATTGGGGAGGCCTCACAGAGGCTGGGTATTAGGTTGCCAGATGGAATATAGGATGGCCCAGTTTAACGTGATTCGCACTGGTCAAATGAGAAAATAGATGTGATCACGTGACAGCACTTTTCAAACTGAAATGCGTGCAAAAATGAGGAGCTCTTGTCAGAATTGTTGTTTACTTTCTTCTGCCTACAAATCCAGGAGAGGGAATATGTGTGGAATTAAAGAAATGGGGAAAAGGAGGGAAGGAGGCAAGGCTAGCAGGAAGGAGGAGAGAAGGAAGGAGGGAGGGAAAGACAACTACTACTTGCTAAGAGACAACACACTTTGTGTGAGATTCACATTTCTTTTTTTTTTAAGATTTATTTATTTATGATACAAGAACTGGGGTCCAGGCCAGAGGTGTGGGGGGTGAGAGGATTCACCAGAGACAGAGTGGGGAACAGAACAGGCAGATTGACCGAAGTACATTGCTGAGGGGAGCAACGGAGGGTGTCAGGAGTGGTCTGCTGCACCATGTGGGTAGCTCCCCACCAGGGGATCGAACTCGTGCTGCTGTGGCTGTGGATAGCTTCATAGATTGCGTCTTAACCCCTTGCGCCACCAGGGAGGCCTGAGATTCACATTTCTCTTCCCTCCTTTCACCTTTCTAGAGACCCAAGAGCTTTAATTTCCTTATTTCCTGGTGAGAAGGTTTATTCATGATTGAACACTGGCTCTGGGAGGCACACTCCAGCGGGCCTGCCCACAAGATCCCCTCCGGGTCTGCAGTGCTTCAGACTTTATGAAGCATTGTCAGGGGAGCGTCCTCAATTGCCCTCTAGGCCACTGAGGTGCACAGACAGGATTCATTTTTCTCAATTTAGGGAAAAGGAAGGCAGGTTCAGAGACACCCAAGTGCTGAGGGAGGTGACGACCGTAATCGTGGGCCAGCAAGACTTCTTCACAGATGAATGTTTCAAATGCAGTGATTTGAAAAACAGCAGGAGAAAGTGATCTTGTTTGTGGAGTAAAGGATGAGTCAGCTTGGGAGGACCAGAGCCGGCTATGTTTTCTTGGACGGCGTGAGGCGGCTCTGCATCCCCGACCCTAGAAGGCCACTTTATATTTTTAAGTTAATTTATTATTATTTTTTTATCATTGTTCATTTTTAAACAATCTTTTCTTCTGCCCCTCAGGTATAGTCCCCATAGAGTTTCCTTCACCGGTGCACCCGCGCACCATCACCTCAGTAACTGTTGTGGCTTTTGTAACTTAGGTGTCTGTGCCAGGTGCCCTGCCAAGCCTTCCATGCTGATATACCACTTAATCCTCAGGATGGCAGAAAGAGGTAGGTGCTCAGGGGGTTATGTAACTTCTTCAAGGTTACACAGCTGGGGAGAGGGAGGCTCTGAGTGCCAATCTCTGACTGGGGAACCTGCCCTCTCATGTTGGGGCTGCAACAGCTGCTCAGCCCCGTGGGTGTCAGCAGTCTGTGGAGAGGCTGCTGTGTTGTGTTAGGCTCACTGGAGTCTCCTCTCTGAGCTGTGCTTCTGAGGGCTGCGGCAGCCCTGTGTGCATTGACCTGCTGAAGTGCCCAGGGAACCTGTTAAGCCGGTGAGTTAAACAAGGACATCACAGAACTCAGCAGACTGGGCTGTTAAAAAGCGAGTGTAAAGAATAACTCCAAAAGTTATTTCTGGATAACCAACCAAACTATTTTCAGCGGCCACCCCTGTGGAGAGAGGAATGAGCTGGGGGTAGGTGAGGGAGAGCACCTGACATTATTCTATCATGCTGCTGTGAACTCAGCTACTGTCTGAGTTTCTTGTGACAAACCTTGTACTTTAAACCCTGGACATGCATTGCTTGTAACAGTGAAAATTTATAAACAGCTTAGTTGTTTATAAGCCAGCCATGGTGGTCCTTTCAGTCCATTCATGCAGTGGAGGTTGAGGGTTGAGGCACATGCAAGAATGGAAACCCGCCCAGATTTTGTTGGAGAAATCGTATGTCCCAAATGATCTCCACCCACTGATGTTTTAGACCCACCCTCACCTCCATGCTGAAGAGAGCTTGGGCACTGAGGGCCCCAAAACTGCCATGAAGCTTGACTTCCTGAAAGGGGGGGTGGTTCTGGAAACTAAGGGTGGAGTGAAGCAGCCATGTTTGGTATAAAACCAAACACACGGAGGGCCTCCCCGGTGGCGCAACGGTTGAGCGCCGGGTTGCAAAGCTGCCCACAGCCTCTGCAGCACCGGTTCGATCCCCGGCTGCTCCCCAGCCACCACCGGAGGAGGGTCCCACATGGCGCGCAGACCTCTCCTGCCCCGCCCGCTGCTCCCCTCAGCAGTGTACTTCGGTCCTTCTGCCTGCTCTGCTCCCCGCTCCCCGCTCTGGCTCTGGTGAATTCTCTTACCTTCCCGAGCTTCTGACTGTACCCAGTGCTTGCATAAATAAATAAATAAAAATAAATCTTTAAAAAAAAAAAAAAAAAACAAACACACGGGCTTTGCCCTCTGCTTTTCCAGCTTTCAGTGCAATCTGGGTCTCCCAGCTCAGGCGGTATTACTGGTTATTGACCAATTAACCTGTCTCTCTCTCTCTCTCAAATAAACCATTTATTAACATTTTTCTGTGTGCTTGCTCTTGAGACTTGTCCTGAGTTCTTAAGCACAAGAGTGAGAATTCATACCCAAATCACCCAGTTTCTCTTTTGGGTTGTCCAGGTTGAGTCAAAGGAAAGAAAGACAGTTGTGTAGCTGGAGCAGGCCCTGAGGATTGTGGTAACTGGAGTGGAAGCCTGTGTGAGTGCTTGTGCATAGACACAGATACACACATATACAGTTTGCCACCCGGTCCTATCCCCCTACACACTGATCTGGCCTCTACTCCATATTCTAGAAACCCCTCTATGCCTGTAGGCATCTCCTCCTCCTGGAAGCCTGCTTGGGGCTGGGGGACCAGATGTGTCCCCCGCCCCAGGCTCCATGCCCTAGATCCCTCACGGCTAAGCTCTCTCCCTGACTTGCCCTTATGCCTG
Source organism: Talpa occidentalis (assembly GCF_014898055.3). NCBI lineage: Eukaryota > Metazoa > Chordata > Mammalia > Eulipotyphla > Talpidae > Talpa > Talpa occidentalis. The sequence goes on along the minus strand of NW_023601754.1, from coordinate 23,464,534 downwards.
ACCTGAAACCAGGAATGGGCTAGAAAGGGGACTCAGGCTGACCTGGTGCCCTGGAGGATCAGGGTGTGGGCAGCTGGCATTGAATGGTCCAGGGCTCACTCTTGTTCCTTAAGGAGAAGAAAGTTTCCCACCTCTAAGCTCCCTCCATAGGTCTCTGTTCTCTGGGACAGACAGACAGTGTGCATGCCAGGTGTGTAGGATCCTGGTTTGTGGTAAACATGTTGATACATGTGGACAACTGTGTAGAAAAAACTTTTGGATTGTTGCTAAATGTTCACTAGCGTTATCTCTGTGTGGGTGGAGGGTTGTGGGTGATCCTCACTGTGTCTTGCTTCACATTTGTAGTTTGTATTTGTTTCATTTGTTGTTTAAAATCTGCTCACAGGGCCCTCCCTGGTGGCCAGGGGTTAAAGACATGGTTCTATCAAGCTTTCACCAGTTACTGCAGCACAAGTTCAATACCCCGGCCAGCCAGGGAGCAACCCACATGGCTCAGTAGACCTCTCCTGTCTTGCCTGCTGCTCCCCTCAGCAGTGTATTTCAGTAGATCTGCCTGTTCTGCTCCCCACCCTGTCTCTGGTGAATCCTCTTATGCCCCGCACCTCTGGCCTACACCCCAGTTGTTGTATGCATAAATAAATAAATCTTAAAAAAAAATCTGTCCACAGTCCTAGAGATAAAATCATTAAAAGAGGATGATAGGAAAAAAGGTATGAGAAATACACAAAAAGCAAGAAACAGGAAAAGAACTAGCAGTGAAAAGAGGGTAAAGCAAAATGAGAGAGGGCATAATGGAACAGAGACTGGAAGAGGGGGAAAATGGGGTGTCCCTGGGAGGCCTGGACTGGGGTCTGTGTGTGACCCCCTAGAGAAGTAGCAGCTGGTGTGATCCAGGCACTCACTGGCTTGGCACAGACTGGCCTGCTCAAGGGCCACCTCTAGATGGCACCAAAGTCCCCCTTCCAGGATCTGTGGGCCACCTAGCATGTTGTTGGTGATGTCAGAGATGGCAAATGCTGAAGTGTCAGAGCGGGGCCTACAGGCCAGAGCCCCAGAGTGCTAGCAGACAATCCTCTGGGGTCTTTTCCATTTCTGGCTATCTCCAGAGCAGAGGCACCAAATGAACATCTTTTCTAAGATATTTGTATAGCAAACGACCTTAGAAGCTAGCAATAGTGATTCCTTCTGGAACCAAGAGCAGACGTGCCTACTGCCCATTATAAGATGTTCTGCTCTCTAAATTCCTGGATCCTCTTCTGGAGGTTGACATGGCAAAATGCAGATAATTTTATATGGTATATTCATGAGATGCTTTGTTCTCAAACCAGGAGATCATGTACCTGGCAGTTAAGAGCTAGACTAGGGGAGATAATCAAGTCCCAGTGATACTGGGTAGCACACCTGTAGGCATGTGACCTGGATACCTGCCGCTGGAACACCACGCATGATAGGACACACACAGCAAGGACAGTGATGGCCTCTAGCGACGTGCAATAATATGGGTGAATCTCACATACATGATGGAAGGAACCCGCTGTACCAGAACATAGGTGGCATGACTCGGCAGAGTACAAAAGCAGGCACAATTACCATGTGCGACTAGAGGTAGTGTGCTGGGGGCAGCCACTGGAGGAAACCTGGGGTGTTCTGGGAGATGGTCATGCTTTGTTGTCTTGAGCTGGAGCCTGGTGATGGCGGTGAGAAAATCAATGATAATGTCTTTCTGTACATGAATTACTTTCTGATAAAAAGTTTAAAAAGTGGGAAGAGATGCTTGGGGATGGTTTTGTTTAACTCCAAATAATGGAACTGGATCCTTTTGAGCCTGAGGAAGATTGTTTCAGAAAAATCCATCGAACCTTACACTTTTTACAAGACAAACAAAGCTTGAAGAGATGGATGTCGATAGCGCAAGCAATAGGAGCAGGTTCAATAACTGTTCAGGTGTGGCTATATGCTAGTTTCCACAGCATTTTCACATTTAGCTGATCTTCACGCATTGAGTATGAAAATATTATTATGATAATGTCCAGTGTTTTTGAAAAAGGAGACCAGCTTTAAGAAATTCTTTGATAAAACAATTTGGGGGTGGAGGGTAATGTCCTGATTAGAAGGTGGCAATAAAATAAAGAGATTATTGAATTGTTCCACACAAGGGATGCCGGGAAGTTTTGGGTGGGGGTGGGCAGAGGAGAGCGCAGGAGCTGGAGTGTGTATAGTGGCAAGATGGCAGAGAGCTGATTTCCTAACAACTCACTATCCTCATGTGGACTTACTCTCCAGGGCACTGTCCTCAGACTTAAATTCTTTCATAAGTGTGTGCACACACACACACACACAAACCCAACCCCTTACAAAATCATTGAATTCTCCATTCTGCAGGGAAATGCTATGAAGTTGCTTCTTCCAGCTCACGTGGCTGGTAGGTGGTAGCTCTGGGGCGGGAGCCCTGAAGACTGAGCTCCTAATTGCCAGGCTGCGCAGCCTCCTGTGGCTTTAAAAAGAGTTTAAAATGCCACGGGTGGTTGTTTGTGATTGGCAGAGTAAACCTCTTCCCACCTCTATTTTCAGTACAGATTCTCCATATGCAAATGTCTGCTGGGAGAGTTAGGAGGACTGTGCTACCTGGTAGAGTCTGCACAGAGTGAGGGGCAGAAACCGGCGAGGCAGGGGGTGGCTGTGAGCACAGCCAGCCCCAAGGAATCAGAGGTCTTGGGGGAAAATATTGGATTTCCCACCAACACAGAAGCTGAGGTCCCAGATTTGAAAGAACAGCATCGCAGCAGCTGGTTATACTCACCGCTGCGAGAGAGGGGGAACAAAGTTCTGGGATCCCCATTTCTCAGAATAAATTGAAGAGATTGAGAAACTTGCGCAAGGTCCCACAGTGAGTATGGTGCCGTGGGACTTGAACCACCAACTCCAAATCCCCTGGGAAGGATTTATGCCCTAAAAGTATAGTTCCTGTCACCTGGTCCCAGTTACTTTAGCTCTTGCTCTTTCCAAGGCTGGGACAGTTCTCAAATCCTTTCTCTTCGGGGAGCTGCCTGCATCCTGCTGGGGAGCTGCCTTCTTCGCTAGAGTTGTGTCTTAGCTCCCTGTGAAGTATGCCCACTGCCGTGCATGCAGCCTGCCCGAACCAGCCTTGGCCATGTCCTGCAGAGGCACCCAGCCCTCTCCCCTGAGGCTCAGGGTCTGGAGGGAAGGAGCAGCTGTTTTCTGAAGGAAGGTGATGAGCGTTAGGGCACATCAAGAAGGGGCCTGGGCTGCCCAGTGCCCAACGCCTCATCTGAGCTTCCCCAGGGCTGTCATCTTCAAGGTGCTGGGGTGGGAGCCGTGGCCCGGGAGGAGGAAAATGTCCCTCATTTGCAGTGACGGGCCTGGATCTATAAATAGTCATCAGAAATGGAACAGAGAGAGAGAGAAGTCATTTGTGGGCTTACATTTCATTCGACAGTGGCCTTTTCCTTCCTTCTGAGACAAGCTGTTTGATTCTATTCAAACTGAAAAATCTAAAACCGCCTTGAATTACCAAAGAATCCATGCAGCCCCCTGATGCCTCACCGGTGGGGGTTCACTCTTGTGAGGCCCTTGTCCAGGGGCGTGTGCAGATTTTGGAGGAGGGGCACCAAACACTCGGTCTCTTCCCGCCTCTCTCCCATCAAGACACCCGAAAAACTAATCAGCGCCGGGAGCCAGAGGGGAGAAATTCATTAAAGGATCTGGTTTTGCATAATTTAGTAGTTGGCATTAGCAAATTAAGTCTGCTTGGCTTCCCTCCTCGTAATGGCCATTAGAGAAAACGTGAGGAAAACACAGGCTCATAATCCCAGCAGTTTTCTGGAGATGATAATTAATATCAACAACAATAGAGTGCTAATAAGACTTGCAGTTTTTCCTTCTACTCTTGTTTGCTTCCCTATTCTTTGCAGCTGTAGCAGAGGACAGCAAGTCCAAGTCAGTGTCCCGCCAGCGGACCGTGGACGTGAGACCTGGGGCCTGTGGCAGCAGCCATCCTCACCACCTCCTCTGTTTGCCTCGACTGCGTCCATGTGCTGCTCACCCCACGCCATCCAGTGACGTTAGGAGAACCAGGCTCAAGCAGGCCCATCAGCAGCAGAGGCCCTGCTCTCCCATAGTCCTCTGCATGGGACAGTCCTCCCTAGGCCAGAGCAAATCCTCCTATTAACAATAGCAAAAAAGAACCAATATTTGATGAGTGCTTCCAGGCACCAGACATTTTCTTTCTTTCTTTTTTAAGTCTTTTTTTTTTTTTTAAAGATTTATTTATTTGTATAAGAACTGGGGTACAGTCAGAGGTGTGGGAGGGTGAGACAGAGTGGGGAGCAGAACAGGCAGACGGACTGAAGACACTGCTGAGGGTAGGAGTGGGCGAGGCAGGAGAGGTCTGCCGGGCCATGTGAGTTTCTCCCTGGTTGGCTGGGAATTGAACCTGTGGCTGCAGAGGCTGCAGACAGCTTCACGGCCTGGTGCTCAACCCACTGCGCCACCTGGGAGGCCCACCAGACACTTTCTATACACACTATCTCAGCAATAATTCACAATCACCTGTGAAATAGGCACCCCTGTCAGCCTCGGAGCCATGAACCAGAAGCCAGTGGATGACTTTGTGGCTTCCAGTAAGTCTCTTCATCTGGGAATTATCTGGACGCACAGGGGACCCCCGGTGGCTTTGCTTTTCTCATATGGCTTGCCCCCTTGCCAAAGCTAGTTGGACCAGAAATAGGCTGAACTTGGCCTTCTCTGAGACTTGACAGGCTGGAACCAGGCAAGGGAGCAGTATCCTCCTTGTGATGGCTGGCGCCATGGCAGCCTTCTTTTCCCCATGTGGAGAAAGTCAGGAAGGTAAATGCAGCAGTGGTGCAGGATCCGGTGGACAGCTCCCTGTGGTACTTGAGTCCTTCATTCTAGTTTTTCCTGAAGTACATGAGTGGTGAGAAGATTCAATAGCTCCCCAGTAAACTCTTGTTCTTGTGCTTTGAATATGGGTTTCTGTCTTTGGAAACTAGGTGTACTAATCTAGGAAGGTGCCAGGGGGCTCTCATGAATTATGTGGCTTTGCAGAGACTGGAGTATTGTTTCCTCTTCACCAGGGGGACCTCCTGGACCCCTCCTTCTCTTGGGACATGTCTGGATAGGTGGGAAGGGGACAGGAGGCAGCCAAGGCAGGCCTGTAGTTCTATTTTCTTTTATTGAAGTAATTGGTTGATAACAGTATATAGATTTCAGGTGCACAGACATCAACATCTTCACATATTGCATACACACATCATTGAAGACCTCCATTCCCTCCATTACCATGTAATTGATCCCTTTTACACAGTTGCCCTATTTACTCACCACTTCACCCCCTTCCCTTCTGATTACCTCTGTTTTGTTCTTATATCTAAGAATTTGTTTTTGTTCTCCTTATTTGTTTTGTTTCTTTATCTACAACACATGAGTAAAATCATATAGTGTTTATCTTTCTCTGCCTGACATATTTCACTTAGTTTAATACCCCCAGTTCCATTCATGTTGTTGCAAATGCCTCTTTTTTACTGCTGAATAGTATTCCATTGTGTGTATATACCACATCTTTATCCACTCATCTGTTGATAGGCATTTAGGTTGTTCCCACACTTTTTTTTTAAAAGTTATTTTTATTGCAATTCTGTATATAATTTAGGGAGATGGGTTTATCTGAAGTCATCTTCAGGTCTTATAGTCAAGTCTTTAGTCCATTTTGAGTTATTTTTGTGTAGGATGTAAGGCAGTGGTCTAGTCTCATTCTTTTGTGTGTAATGATAGTTTCCCCAACACCATCTATTGGAGAGACTCTTCTTACTCTGTTTTATGTTTTTAATGTTGTCAGAGACAAGTTGTCTCTGTGTGTGGGGGTTTATTTCTGGACTTTCAATTCTCTTCCATTGATTTGGGTGTCTGCTTTTATTATAATAACATGCTTTTTAAATTACAATTGCTCTGTAGTATAGTTTGAAGTTGGGGGAGGGGTGATTCTGCACCTGGTCCATGTCTCCCAGCCCAGGGGATTCAAGGAAGCCAACCCATGTCTTCAAAGCCCTGCAAAATCACCAGTGAGAAGTGTAACTGCCAGGCAGAGGTCTATGTAGTCTGACCAGCACCTTCCCTCACTGGGCTGTGATGTGGCAGGCCTGGTTACCAGGAGGGGTCATGGCAGGCAGGGTCAGTGAGGGATTCCAGTGACTTGTGCATTGGGAAATGGTGGTCTAAAGCAGTCCCCATTCCCAGTGTTCTCCTGCTTTCCGCCAGAATCCCACAGATCAAACATTTTTTTCTTTCTTTTTTTTAAATTAACTGAAATGGGGCCACCATTTCCCTTGTTCACTGCTCAGGAGGGCATGTTCTGTCTCTGTTGCTGAGTCTCCTTTCCTCTGCTTTCAGAGCCAGCCAACCCCTGTGACATATTCTTTGTATGGAACTCAATATATCCATTCCTTGGTGGGTGTCTGGGCTGAATAAAAGACACTGCCAAGATAAAGTACACAAAGGACAAGTATTTATTTCCTTGTGACAAGAAAAGAAGACAGCAAAACTAGCCTTTCTAAAGAAACTGTCTCATAGAGGGGACAGTGAGGTGAAGTTATATTGTATAATGTGGGAGGGGGTCTTCAGGAATGTCTTTGCTCCTGGTGCTGGAGTCTTCTGGTCTCCACTCCTTGCAATCAGCCTTATCAATCATTTTTCACCTTCAGCCCCAGAGGTCAGTGGAAAAACATACTTTCAGGAACATGCAAGCTTGTCATGTACATGATTCTCATCTAAATTTTATTTATGGGCAAGAAGCTATGTACAAGGTCACCTATGTCTGGTGACCTGGACCAACTGGGAAAATATCTTAGCTCTCACTAACCTGGGCTCGCATCTTCAGATATAATATTAGTATTTGCCATCTGGTTATGGCTTGTCTTACTAACAGGACCTCTAGGCTGACAGTGCGTGGTTCTGCTTTACTCTGAAGCTAATTTCATGTTTAAATCTCAGAAAATGACCTGTCCCCTTGTTTTCAAGTCTTTGGGGGCACCTTATTCCACCCCACAGCAACCCCTCACATGACACGAAGGAACATAACACCTGATCCCTGCCTTCCTTACAGTTGGAAGGGAACAAAGTTCATGCTCATGACTAATGAACTACATTTCTAGGGGGCTTTTCCTCCCTCCCTGTGTTCCCCAGGCAAATTGCAAAGATACAAGTGGCCAATGGAAGCCATAACTGGACTGGGGATCCTACAAATACTAAGTGACTGGTCGGGGGGGATAATAATGGTATCCTGGGGTTCTGGGCCTTTGACTCACATCCCTTTGGATACCCCATACAGCCTTCCCTAGGTGATGAGAAATTCTGGCACTGTGTGCTGTCTCTGTAGTGAAGGACTCCACTGCTGGTGTGTATTTGTGCCCTAACTCCATTCTACACACAACCTGGAGGAATTAATGACCGAAAATGGGGCTACTATTTTGCATTTTAGTAGAATATATTTGATGAGTTTGGTTTATTTTATTTTATTTTTTTATTTTCTACTTCTGTGAATAACGTTTTATTGGGATAGAGCCATGTCCATTTATTTGCTTATTGTCATGGCCATTTTTTTTTAAAGATTTATTTATTTATTTATACAAGCACTGGGTACAGTCAGAAGCATGGCAGGGTGAGAGAATTCACCAGAGCCAGAGCGGGGAGCAGAGCAGGCAGAAGGACCAAAGCACACTGCTGAGGGGAGCAGCGGGCGGCAGGAGAGGTCTGCGCGCCATGTGGGACCCTCCTCCGGTGGCCGGGGAGCAGCCGGGGATGGAACCAGCGCTGCAGAGGCTGCGGGCAGCTTCACAACCCAGCACTCAACCGCTGTGCCACCAGGGAGGCCCGAGTTTGGTTTATTTTAATTGAGATATAATTGACATAATAATTTCAGGTATACAGCATAATGATTTGATATTTGTATATATATATTGAAAAATGATCACCAAAGTAAGGTAGTTAGCATCTGTCATGCCCAGTGATAATAACTTTTAAATTTACGTTTGACAACTTTCCTGTTTTTTTTAAGATTTATTTATTTTTATACAAGAGCTGGGGTACAGGCCAGAGGCACGGGAGGGTGAGAGGATTCACCAGAGCCAGAGTGGGGAACAGAACAGGCAGATGACAGAAATACACTGCTGAGGGGAGCAGCGGGCGAGACAGGAGAGGTCTGCCCCATCATGTGGGATTCTCGCTGGCCGGCAGGCCGGGATTGAACCCACACTGCAGAGGCTGAGGACGGCTTCACAGAGCAACACTCAACCTGCTGTGCCACCACCGGGGAGGCCCTCCTTTTTTTTTTTTTTTTAAAGATTTATTTATTTATGCATACAAGGGCTGGGATAGCTTCATTGTGCAGCATCTTAACCTCTTGCGCCACCTGGAGGTCCCTACTTTTGACAACTTTCACATACATATAACTCAAATATACATTATATAATACAATGCAATACACAAATATACATCACAGTATTATTAACTATAACCACAATGCTGTACATTATATCCCATGATTTATCTACTGTATAACAGGAATTTGTACCATTTCACCTTCCCTCACCCCCTACCCAGTCCTTGCCTCTGGCAACCACCAATCTGTTCTCTGTATCTATGAGTTTGTTTATTTAGATTCCACATATAAGTGAGATCATTCAATATTTTTTTCTCTTTCTGATTTATTTTGTGATACCCTCATGTTCCATCCATATTGTTGCTAATGACAATATTTCTTTATTTTTATGACTGAATAATTTCCCATATGTATATACATGTACACATACATACATACACATATGTCACATGATACATACAGACGTATGAATGTATATCTCACATTTCCTTTATCCATTCATCTATCATTGGACACTTGGGTTGCTTCCTTGTGTTGGCTATTATAAATAATGCTTCAATGAACATGGGATACAGATAACTTTTGATGCAGAATTTTCATTCCTTTGGATAAATACCCAGAGATAGAGTTGCTGGATCTTATTTGTTTTTAATCTTTTTAAGAATGTCCATGCTGTTTCCCATAATGATTCGAATTTAGATGCCAACCAAGAGTGTGCAAGGGTTCTCTTTTCTCCACATTCTCATCAGCATTTGTTATTTCTTGTCTTTTTGATACTAGCCACTGTGAGGTGTGACATGACACCTCATTGTAGTTTTGATTTGCATTTCTTTGATGATTACTCATTTAGCTGTGGGTCTTAGGTATATCTTCTTTGGAAAAATCCACACAAGTTCTCTGTCCATTTTTTAATTGGTCTTTTTTTTTTTTTTTGCTATTAAGTTGCATGAGTTGCTTATTTATTGGATATTAATGAGTTTGTCTTTTTTTTTTTTTTAAGATTTATTTATGCCTACTAGAGCTGGGGTATAGGCCAGAGGTGTGGGGGTGAGAGTATTCACCAGAGACAGAGTGGGGAGCAGAATGGGAGGATCCACTGAAATACACTGCTGAGGGGAGCAGTGGGCGAGTCAGGAGAGGTCTGCTGTGCCATGTGGGTTGTTCCCTGGCAGGCAGGGGATCAAACTTGTGCTGCAGAGGCTATGGATTGCTTCATAGTGCAGTGTTTAACTCCTTGCACCACCAGGGAGGCCCTAATGAGTTTGTCTTAAGGTAAAGGAATGGTGTTGCTAATAGAGAAACTCTAGGCAAAAGTGGGTATGATTAGGCCCTTCTTAGCACTTCCAAAATTTCAAAAGACAGTAGACCTTCTCTTACCTCTCCCTGGTGGGACCTGGGATCCACCTTAGTCTCAGTTCTTGTGTCTGTAAAATGGGGATGAAAAATACTAAAACTTACCCCACTGGATCATGTGAGGGTTAAATGAGGCGATATATCTATAGGGTTTAGAGCAGAGCTGGGTACTTGCAAGGCAATAAGAACTTCTTGTTTTATTAAATGGATGATTTCTTAAGGGACACTGCTCTATGCCTCTATTTGTCCTTCTGTCTTTCATTCCCCCACCAAAAAATCACAATCCTCACCTCCTCCAGAAACAAAGTATCTTTGGGTTTTGGGTTTGTTTGTTTGGGTTTTACTTGGGTAGTGATGACCCAAGACCAGAAAAGGCCCCACTTCTTTTAATTAACTGAAATCTCTGTGTCCTGATGAGTTCTTGTCAAGAAAATTGCTCTCAATCACTTGTAGTTATTTTCCTTCCCAATGAGCATCTAATTTCCAGAATGCTGCCTTAATTGCATTGTGGCTGCCAAGGAGGTAATGGTAGAGACTGGTGTGTGTGTGTGTGTGTGTGTGTGTGTGTGTGTGTGTGTGTGTGTATTTGCTGAATGGGGCTCCAAGACTGGATGTGGGGGGATCTGAATGACTCCCTCTGGGCAGAGCATGGGTTAGGAGTGTATCCTTCCTGTGGACTTATGCCCCCGTGGTGTCTGTGCTGTGTCTAAGGTGGTGCCTGAGAGACCTTCTGTTAACCCTCTGAGCCATACCAGCTGACTTGAGATATCCGTTAGGAAACAGACCTGGTGGAGAGGGTGAGGTGACTAAGCATGGCCAGGAGTGAACCAGAGAAGTGCTGGATTTGAAGAAGAAATCAACAGTTTCCAAAAGAATAGGGATCCTCTGCCCTTGGACTCAGGCTCAGAAGGACCACAGTGGCCCAGCTGAGTCACACAAAACAATTTTGTGTTCTAGTTCCTGTTCTTTTATCATTTCTCACATGGTCAACTGCTGTGGCCTCATCTGAAACAATGTGAAATAGGTTATTGATGAATTGATGATTTTTTGTATTGGGTATGTAGCTATTGGAACAAATTAGTTAATGTTGCTTTTCACCTAAAATCATCCCTAGTCCTATCGATGACAACTATCAATCCTTAAAGAATCTTAGCCTAAGTTTTGGATGAGGGACTTGAAGACGCAAAAGTGAGCACCAAATGTCCACACCAGGCTGGGAGGTGGTGAGGACAGAGACTGTGTCTACTCCTGGCCTGGCACAGAGCAGGTAGTTGAGACCAATTGCAGGTAGCACAGGACCAATTGAGACAATAGAGTGATGGTGAATTGCAGCTTGCTTAATGGCGTGTTTCAAGTTTGTGTGACAGCAGCAACACCGCATTGACTAAATGAAACAGTTTTGACCAAGCCAAAGGACCGCTAGTTTGCATCCCATCAAAGGGCTGCTCCAGACAGGAATCATATTCAGAACATGGGAGAGGGGAGAAGTGAGCACGTGAAACCCAGTGAAGGCCCATGAATCAAGGCCCACAGTGTATAGACTTAAATTCATGTGAATTTCATAAAGCATACAACAGCACCTGTGATGTGTTATAGCCCAAAATGTTTAGCTTGAACTCATCAAGTAGAGGACCCAAGCTAAAAGATACAGTTAAAAGCAACCAGACAACCAGAGGACAGGTGCTCTTCAGGACAAGTGGTCCAGTCTTGTCTCCAAGTACACTCACATAAAAGGGATATGGTCATAGATTATAGGGGACCCTGTTACCGGGCAATCCTGGCAGAAAATGTGGGTGACCCATGTTGTGAGTTCTCACCCACATGCTAAGGAACGCACGACAAATCCTAAAAGCAGACACGGAGAGAAGTAAAAACAGGTTTATTTACAAGGGCAGTGAGGAGGAGAGAGAAGAGATCAATTGAATGACTAAGCCTACCAGCAACATTTTGAGCCAGTATATGAACCAAAAAAGCTGCAGAACTGGTATGCATGTGTTTAATCATTTGGGTCTAACACAACAACTTAGCTCCATTTCTCGTTCCCAGCAGCCCCCCTGTTCAGGAAGTCAGGTTCATGTCATCCTTAGCCCCTGAGATCTCATCAGAGAAGAGACATGATGTAGTACAGAAAGATGTCAGGGGGTGAAATTTATTTAGGATATCACTTGTTGGCTCAGAGGTTGCTCTTTACTTTTCCTCTAACAATTTCCTTCCTTTCAATTTTTGTCACCATTCTACGGTGATGAAACTCAAATGTGTGGGTGCTGGGATGCGGCCTCAGAAGATAATTTTCTCCAGGGTTATAATGTTCTAAAGGAAATAGCAATCAGTCTGGAGGCACTGCCCATGCATAACCAGTGTTGAGAAATCCTCCAATTCTAGAAAATAACCAATCAGTCCAAGCCAAGAAGAAAAAAAAGAAAGAAAAGAAAAAGCTAGAGACATTTGTCTAAAAAATAGCAAACAAGTATCTGAAAAACTCAGAAAAAAAATCTCAAAAATGTTTGAGAGGTTACTATTAAAATCATCTTCTCTCCATTTCTGTCCTAATTCTATTAAATATTACAGCAAAAGGCTTTTGTAAACTAAATATAATATCAATCCATTGAATCTATATTTTCATAAATTCATGGAGCCAGATAACCAATAGAATTTTTTTGGCTTTGTTGGAACTTTCTATTTGGTCTATAAGGGCTTTGGGAGTGGGCTACAGTACAATCTCACCAGACTGCCTCTACCACACCCTTACCTTTGGGTAGATTTCCCTTTCTTGAGGTTTCCCAAGGCTTTACTATCTAGGATCTTCAGGCCTGCCAATGGAGGCCTTGGTGGTCTCTGAAACCCTACAGGCTAAGTGGTAGGCTATCCTTGAGTCTGTTCAATTTCAGCTCCTAAAAGACATTCTAATCAAGGCCTAAGCAAGGAAACATGTTTCTAATTCTCTACTTTAAGAAGACCAAATAAAATTCTCTATTGAAATTATGCAAAGAAGACACATTGTAGTGAGTAATAAGAATACTCATTACCATTTTTCCATAATATGATGGTATCAAAGAGAGAGAGAAAATGCAATTTAATATTACTGCAGATCTCAGGCAGCTAAATGAAAAAAATATTTCCTTGAATCAAAAACAAAACATAAAAGTATTCAAAAATTTATTAAAATTATGTTAATCACCAATAGTCCATTCAACCCTATGTAATAGAAAACTTTCACTCTCAGTTTTTATCAATTAAATAGATAAAAGTGTTGAGGCCTCTTTCTTGTAAATTTATCCAGAAAAAATTTCTGCAAATGTCAACTCTCTGAAACAACCAAAAATTTAAAATCTAGTAATAACATAACTGACAGAGAAATGTGTTCATTGTTATAACTTACAGTATTCCAGATCAATCAAGATTGACAAGCAACACTGTATCAGAACATATCAGACCCCTAAGACATTGCACAGAAATTTTAGAACACCAATATGAATATTATTCTGTATGTCAAGGTTAAATATTTTTCTCAAGTGACAATGCTTCCCATTAAGTTTCAATTTACCAGATAAATGCCAAATAGGTGAATTCATCTAGTGTCTTTTCCATAACGAAAAAGAAATTTTGTGAGTTTCTCAGGAGCCCTGATGAGTTTCATAAAACTTCCTATGATCAATCAATCAAACAAAAGACTACCAGTTCCTCCTAATTTAGATTTCTGGGAAGCCTTGTCATAAATATTAGAGAAAACACCATTTGCTTACCCAACAATGACAATGTAAGGTATCAAAATTCTGACTTGGCTCGTATGATACAACTCTGACAGCTGAACCTGATTATCTCAGTCAACAATTGGAATTCTTAACCTTCAAAAACCTTTTATTTCCCAGCTTCCATTTTACCTGATGTTTAAAGACTTAAACAGTTCACCATTAGGCTGCCTTTTCTATTCAGAATGTGCCCTATGCAAATGGCATAGATAAAAACCAGAGAAAAAAACTTACATTACACCCAATACCATAACCTCAAAGTTATACATGTTTCAAACCAAACCATACAATTCTAAATTCGTTCCCATTAATTCTAAAATTGTCCCAGCCCATACTTCCTGGAAGTGCTTGTACCACTTCCCATATTTTTCCGACCTCAAAATTTCTACAAATGCCATCTATACTTCAGAAGTTGGAACAATTAGACACAAAAGGGAAGATATTCAGACATATAACATATGGATAATTCCCTTAGTTTTTCATTTTACCCACATGGAACGTCATAGGCACCTGAAATTTTACTCACGTTTGCAAAGACACAGATCTTTCTCTTTGCTTCCTTGCTAGGATAAAGCCCTGGTTTTCTGAGGCTAGATTCTATTGACCAATGCCTGCTGGAAAGGCAGTTTTACTCATATTGAAGTAACCATGCTGTTCACCTTAACCACACATATGTGTGCAAATACGATCTGCAAAGAGACCATAGGCCTATATCCATAAAACAAATACAAAAACAAAAAGACAAAACCCTCCCCCAAAATTAAAAATTTAAAAAATTAAAAAAAAATCTAAACCAAGTAATTTCTGTGGAGTCATAGTCAAATTCCCCAAACTGGGGAGTATTGACATCAGAGGTCACATGGTTTCAGATGCCATTCTACATGCCTTAAACTTCAGAAGAAAAAAAAAAAAGACTTAGTTGGAGCAATTTCCAAGGAAGGCTCATAACCCTATTCACAATCTCAGGGTTTCTAGTGTTTATTAAGAAGTCAATCCCTCCCTGGTGGCGCAAGGGGTTAAGCACAGCACTGTGAAGCTATCCACAGCTTCTGCAAGAACAAGTTCGAGCCCCAGCCGGCCAGGGAGTTACCCACATGGTGCAGCAGACCCCTCCTGACTCCCCCGCTGCTCCCCTCAGCATAATATTTCAGTCAGTCTGCCTGTTCTGTTCCCCACTCTGTCTCTGGTGAATCCTCTCACCCCCCACACCTCTGGCCTCTACCCCAGTTCTTGTATGCATAAATAAATAAATCTAAAAAAAGAAGAAGTCAATCCTGGGGAATTCTGTAAGAGTAGTTGAAAGATACATAGGTAATATTTAAGCTTTTGTATTTTTCCTAAACAAATATCTCAGGTCTTCAACAAGTTCACAAGACCAGTGGGTTTTGATCTCCAGGTCATTGCCTTCTGGAGCTTTCTTCTCTCTGGAATGCTGCATTCAAGATTTTATGCCTGCAAGTCTGAAAAAAGTGTAAGTGGTCAGCCAGACTTCCTAAGGACCAGACCATTTCTCTGACAGTTGAACTTGGACATCTCCAATCTGCCAGGTCTTGAGTAACCCTCTCTCAAGACAAAACCCTATGTGGGCAACATAGCTCACATCTAAGGTTTACTGATGTAGTTTTGCCTAGGTCTTCTTTAGGTTTGACTGATTTTCTTAGTTTGTCTGTAGATTGTGGTCTCCAAACAGTGTGTGGCTTCCAAGTAATGTATAAGGCAACACTTACTCTCTGAATGACTTCTGAAACAAATACAGATCTATTGAGTGCCCCCTGGAGAGCAGAATGAACAGTTAGTTGCTCTGTTGCCTTTGGCAATTTCAGACCTATTCTTTTGGTGACCAGGGCAATACGTCACTGCTATGGCTGATGGCAAAGCTACTGCTTCTATGAAAATCAGAGGCTCTAATGGTTCCTGAATGTCTTTGATGTTGGCTAAGGAGTCCCCTTTCTTTGCATATAGCATTTATTAAAATGAGAGGGAGATTGTCAGCTGAGCAGAGTAGGTTAGGAAATGGGACCAGACAAATCCAAAATGAAGGACATTTCACAAAACAACTGACAGAATCACTCAAAATAAAATATCAGAAAGGACAAAAAAAAAAAAGCTGGGGACATGTTATACTGTAGAGGAGACTGAACAGACATAACAACTTCATGCACAGATGACCCTTGATTAGATGCAGAGTTTAAAGAAAGGAAAGCCCAGCTCTGGAAAGCATGGAAGTGTGACACCTTGAGCTCTCCTCAGATGTGCTGCCTGATGGCGGCACATGGGGGTCTCTAGAATCTGCTGTCTGGAGAGTCACCTCGCCCTGGGTCACACTCTTCCTTCCCAGGACAGCATCTTGGAGTGACTGGCCCCAAAAGCCTGCCACAAGTCTGAGGTGCCTTTTGGTAGGGACACATACAAAAGGGGCAGAAGAGGCCAAGCAAGTCTGGAAGGAAAGGAACAAAATCAAAACCCAAGTCAAGATAAAGGCTGCCACTGTCCGCCTCCTCACGGGTCCCTCACCCACGTCTCTGTCTCTTTCAAGTGTCTCCTTAATGTCCTCCAAGTGCTTGGTGCAAGCAAGCCCAAGGCCAAGAATCAAGCACAGCTTCTTCACATGTCTCTGCTCCATGTGCCTCCACCAGGTCTTATCTTCACGCCCTCTTCTATCCTTTCTTTCCAAGTTTTTTTTTCTAGCTTCCTCTCTCTGCTCAGCTCCACCCTTCCTTGGGTGGTGCAGGGAGCCCGAAACCTTCCCTTTCTATAGATGTCACATTCTTACATTACTGGTATAGCAGGAGATGCCTAAGAGAAAAATGTCTTTTTCAAGGCAACTTCCACCCAATTTTCAGAGTCCCTCCCGTGAAATCAGTGTTTTCTGAAGACATATTTTGGCAGGTGGCAGGTGTTTGTTCCCCCTCGGTGGTCTGAGAGACTAGAAATGTATTATTTCCATTGTTGCTTTCAGTATTTCCTAAAATCATTAGTTTACTTTTATAGCAATATACTGTTACAATAATCCCTAAGGGCCCAGGGCAGAGGAAATGTTGGGCCTCCTCCTGGTCCAGGAGGGAAATGACCTGCAGAAGGGGGCCAAACCCTCTGCTCCATGCCCCCCTAATGACTACAATCAAAACCCCAATAGTGTCACTTCTTCATTGGCTCAACCAGTCCCAGGTTGACGTGGCTTTAGTTTGGAAAATAGGATCATTTGATGAGAGATTATCGATGGGTAGCTTTTGGGAGTGGTCAGAGGTTCAGAGCACCCCAGTCCTTGTGTGGCTATTTTTATTTCTCAAATGTGTTGAGGAAGCAGGAAAGCTTTTGAGTATTTCTTTGAATTACATCTAAAACAGAAATTTTTCACCCTTCTCAACTGTCATTGTGCAACTCTCAGTTGATAGTTTTGTAATAATTAAAAAAAAACAAACCCCGAAACACCTTTTTTTTTCATATCCGCTTTCTTTCAGTCTGAGAAAGAAGATGACAACATAGGAATGTCCCGGAGGGAGACTTTAGTACTTTGAGACTCTGGACCCACCTGGAGGATCAGGTGAGCTTGGGAAGTGCTCAGATGGGCCCTTCCTGGGGGCTTGGAGAATCAAAATTGTTTTCAAGAGGAGAAAGTATGTTAACAAAGAGTTAACACACTCTTAAAAGACTAACTTCTCACATTTAGAGATCTAAGTGGCTTTATTAATAATTCATAATTGGGCAGCATCCCATCAAGGAACTGAAACAATTTACACAAAATGCAAGGTATCTATAGGTAGAGAGAGGGTGGAACAAGGTTATGAGCAAAAGAACAGGTTATTTCAGGTAAAGCCACCTTCCCTCCAGAGAAGGCAGTGCTCTATCATGAGGATCAGCTCACTGCAGCTGATTAGGAAACTCCAGGTTGATTGGGTTAGGATTACAGTTTGGGAGAGGTTGAAACTGCAATAAGCATTAAGTCTGGATGGTGGGGTCAGCATGAAGGACCACTTTGGGCCTGTAATTTCTTTTCTTTTAAAAAAAAGATTTATTTTATTTATTTATGCATACAAGAACTGGGGTACAGTCCAGAGGTGAGGAGAGTGAGAGGATTCACCAGAGACAGAGGGTGAGAGGATTCACCAGAGACAGAGGAACTGAACAGGCAGATTGACTGAAATACACTGCTGAGGGGAGCAGCAGGCAAGACAGGAGAGGTCTGCTGCACCATGTGGGTTGGCTTCCTGTCCGGGGATCAAACTCATGCTGCAGTGTCTGGCAACAGCTTGATAGCGCTGAAACTTTAACCCCTGCACCACCAGGTAGGCCCCTGGGCCTGTTATTTCTACTTTTAACAATACCTTCTGGTTTCGCAGCCCAAACCTGGAACAATCATCAATGAATTAACAAATATTAATACCTGCTCCCTGCATTATTGGCTAAGGACTTTCTTTCACACCTCAGTTACCCTTTTTCTAATCCCCTGAGGCACCAGCAAGCGGTGCTTGTGGTAATTGCCCTCCAGTGAGCTTCTCTTGCTTTGCTGGGCCACTGTCATCTCTTTAGCTGGCCAGGGTTGTCCTGGATGACAAACCTCTCTGTGTCTATTTCCCACTCCAGGTGAGCTCACCAGGATGGGGCCTCTGGCCACTGTAACCAGCTGGGCTGGGTGGGAGTAGCAGAAGCCCACACATCCAGGTGTCTCCTGCTGGTGGCTAAGAGTAGAATATTTGGGAAGGAGTCATCACAAGACAAGAAACTGGCTCACACAAGGCCAGAAGTTAGTGGTGGGTATAGAAAGGATCAACACAGCCATTAAACAAGCTATAGAGAAAAGTACCCAGAGGCACAGACTGAGGTGCAGACCTGGTGGGGATGTGGAGATTGAGGGCCAATATGAAAGAATCACTCATCCTTCCAAATTGACCTAGTCAAGCCAAATATAGAAAAAATCCTTAGGTGCCAATCCTACAAAAGAATTAATTTAGCACCAGTTAACAATCCCACAGAGGAATGAGCCCCTCCCAAAGAGAAGACCGTATCACTGGGGTCTCTGTACAGCACAGGCAGCAGCCCACCTGCCTGCCGGTGACTATGCAGGCGTCTCTTTAAACAAGCTTGTCCTTTCAGGGGCAGCTCTTTCTGCCCACTTCCTTTCTCTTTTTAATGATAAACCTGGCCTTTTAAATATAAGTAAATGTCTCTGCCTTGTGGGGAAACTTTCCTGAGGAAACTTGCCGCGTGCCACTGAAAGGGGAGCATGGATGACACTTCTCTCAAAGGGAACCAAGGGCCGCCTCTCTGAACCCAGCACCTCTCCCAGCCAGCATCATCTCCCGGTCCTGCAAACCCAACATGTTCTCCTTTTACCTCATCTGTTCTTCAGAGAAATTTCTGTTCGGGAGGCCTGCCCTGAGCACTAAAGCTGCTTGTGCAGGCTCTCCTAATTCCTCTACAACACTCAGTATATTTTCAGTATCAGCCTTCTCCAAGAACTTGTAAGTTCATGAGGACAGAGGCCATGTCCATCCTTGTACGGTGTTCTTTATGCCTGGATGTTGATAATACTAAAAAAAATATTTGCTGGGTGAATAGCAGAATGAAAATCCAGTCACAGTTGAAGGGGGAACCCAGACACCAGTCCATGAGAGCAGCAGCTTCAAGAACAGGCCCAAGGTCATAGCCAGAGAGAAAAGAAGGGACAGAGAGCCACAGTCAGGTGTAGGCAGGGAGGTGGTGATAGAAGCTAAGAGAAACTATAGGAAGTCAGCAGAATTCATCTCTGACCACTGAATTGCATTTCCTCTTTAAAATAAATGTAAAACTTACTGGATTGCTTTCCCTGTGACTGAAATACACTGCTGAGGGGAGCAGCAGGTGAGTCAGGCGAGGTCTGCTGGGCCATGTGGGTAGCTCCCTGGACAGGAATTGAACTTGTGCTGCAGTGGCTGTGGATAGCTTCACAGGCTGTGCTTAACCCCTTGCGCCCAGGGAGGCCCTTGTTCTGCACTTTGTATCCATGGGTTCAGCCTTCCCAGAAACTGGACCACTTGCTTTCCTGGGAGGGGAGGTCACACAAAGATCTCGGGCAAGAAGGGTGTTCAGGTCTGAGAGTTGGTTAAAGGGTAATTCACAGCCCTAGCCCAAACTTTTTTGTTTTCAGTACAATACATTATTGGCTTGCTACATATGTTCTGATTATATATATTTCAGCCATAGATATTCATGAGAGGACATCTAGCAAATATATAAAAGTAAAAAGTACCCAGTAATGCATCCATTGTCTGTATCAGTATTTTAACATCCAGTTCAGCTGGGGAGGCAGCAGAGCCAATCAGTTGAGAGAATCCGTGCTGGGCTCTAAGCACTGCCCAGCTTGGCACTTTGTGATCTTGAAAGCTTAACCTTTCTAAGCTTCAGGCATCAACATCTGTAAAGCAGAGGTGCTATGAAGAAAAAGATAGCAACATTTGTTATTTAATAAGGACTTAATAAGTGTTGTTAAGTACGGAATATATGTTACATTTTACTAATGCCCTCCAGTGTTGCTAACCTGCTTGTCCCAACTTTTTCCCCAGAGTTGTCCCTTAGGCAACTTCTCATCTCAATTCTGGGTTTCTAGGGGCTACCATTCATTTGTTTTTGGGAATAATTTGTCTACTCCAATGCCTAAAAGCAAGCTGGCATCCAGGAGATTACACAAAACATGGGGAGGATAAGACACAGTGCAAATAAGAGCAGATAGAACATTAAGTCAGACTGTGAGTGGAATAGGCCTGGGTTCTGCTGCCTGTCACTAGCAAAAAACCAATAAGCAGAGACAGGAATTGAATCTATAACTGCTTTTATTTTTCAGCTCACTGGCCATTGATCTGAGAGAAGGGTGGGCACAGCACCCTGAAGAGACTGTTCTGCCATCTCATCTTGACCTGGTCTTTTATAAAGAGTTAAACCAAAACAATTAGCCACAAGCAAACAGACAACAGAACATCCTGTCACAGTTGATGTTTCCGCTGCTTGTCATATTCATCCCCCAGAACTTGGTATCAGTTTCCTGGTTATCTTGACCCTGGTACATCTGATGGTGTCCATTTCAGGCAGCCCGTGCTAGGTGTGTATATGCAGATTTCTATACTAGGTTTGGGACCCTTTCCTTCCTCCCTAGCCCCCTATCAAGACCACAGCAGCTCACTTCTATTTGTTCTCCCTTCCAGTCACAGCACCCTCACCCCCTTTTCTTTGCAAGAGTCCTCTCCCACTCAGATGACTTAAATGGAGCCACCAGTCAGTCACATTACCTGGTTTAGCCTCTCCCAAGCCCAAGGGATAGGAAAGTGATCTTGATCTAGCCAATGTACCTACCCGTTGACCTCAGAACATGGCTCATTAATAGAAATTAATCTCAGCCAGAGCCACCAGGTTTCTTCTTAGAACTCTTTCCATCTTTGGAATGAAGATATTGGAAGGATGTAAACATGCACTTGACACGCTCAGGAAGCTGCTTGCAGGGAAAATGAGGTCAACACCAAGAGAAACAGTTGGAGAGATGAACTTGGAAGTGTCAAATCTCAAGTTCTAGTCCCTGAAGACCTGGTTCTTGAAGAAACTCCAAATTATGTGTTATCCCAGTATCCCTCCCAGCTATGTGAAACATACAAATTTCCATTTTTTTTTTTTGCTTTAGCTGCATTGTATTAGGCTGTTATTATTTCCAAGTCAAAGAGCTTGACTAATACAAATGTTTGTTAAGTGGGAAGGTGAATATGTAATATTTTGTAATATTGTTTACTCTTTCTCTGATGAGAAGGAATATTCCCCCCAAGTGTGTAGCACTCTAAGCACCCTGACTAAAATTAAGGGAACCCCAATCTTTTGAGGTTAAAGTTTGCTGATTTCTTCTTTTTCAAGGCTCTCTGGAGTTACACTCTGTCTTGGTGATTGCTGATATGATCTGCGACACTCACTCCATCAAGCGAAATTTGAGTCTCTTAAGTCTTTAGAGTTATTTGATGAAACTGTGATTCTTTCATCTCTTTTGGTTTCCTTGAAGCTTGTTCTATTTGCTTTCATCTCAGCTCAGCACTAGGCAGAGTTGTAATGGTGTGAGATCCTGGGGTCTGGATTTGTATGAAAGTGTACAGGCACATTCTGAGCAATCAGAATTAATAATATGACACCTGTATCCTATTCTTTTTATCATCACACACTTTTTCCCCCAACATACCCACATTCTTTGGACATCTCAGGGAGGTTCATGGAGTCCTTTTCTGGTGGAAAGGGAGGAGATCTGGTTACATTTAGTCAGAGGCACATCTGACTCCCAGCTTATTGCTGGCTTGCAAAGTCTCCCTACAATTTGAACTTTTCTGTTGTCTGGGGTGTATGTTCACCTTCTCATCAGGTTGTCCCTCTCTTCAGAAAGTGCTCAGAATGCTTCATAAAGACTTCTAGACTGTTCCTTTCATTCTCAGTAAATCTAGCAATTATTCATACATGGGCCCTTTTATTTCATCTAGCCCTGTATACATTACTTGTACACATCCCTAGATTTCCTTTAAGAACATCATAGAAAAAACAAGGAATAAGAAAATCAAGGGCAGTTTAATGGCTGCTGGAGCACGTCTACTGTTTAATCACTGAGGTGAGGAAATAAAACTGGTATGCCCTGTTTAGGGTAGAAAGGCTGAGAGGGTTGCGGCCAATTTAGAGTAATAATTTCACAAAATTTATAAGAAGAAATAAAAGATTAGATTCTTTTTCTATTTTCTATTTCTTTATCTCTGTTCTTACCTTTATTATTTCCTCCCTTCTGTTAACTTTGGGTTTAGTTTGTTCTTTTTCTAGTACCTGGAGGTATAGAGTTAAGTAATTGATCTGAGATCTTTATTTAAAATTTAAGTGTTTATAGTTATAAACTTCTTCCCAAACACTGTTTTTGTTGCATTCCAGAAGTTTTGGTATGCTATGCTTTCATTTATTTCAAGATATTTCATTGTTTCCCTTGCAATTTCTCCTTTGTTATTTAGGAGTATGCTATTTAATTTCCACACTCCTGTGGATTTTCCAGATTTTCTTCTGTCATTGATATTAGATTCATTCTATTGTGGTTGGAAAAGATTATAGATTCACTTCTTTAAACTGTTAAGAATTGTTTTGTGGTCTAACACATGGTCTGTCCTGGAGAATGTTGTGTGTACTTGAAAATAATATGTATTCTCTGGTTGGTGACAAAGTCTCTTGACCCAACTAAGTCGTAGTTAGGCGCCCCTGAGGTATCTAGGCTTCAACTTTGGCATCTACCCTTGTTGGGCTTGCAACACCCAGTTGCAACAAGATTCTTGCTAATCCAATTTTGAAAGAATTCCCTCCATATTTCATTTCTTATAACACTCAATTTCTGATCAAATTTCTTACCCTCCATCATCACTTAGGTGATGTCTGAGCACCTTGGTCTGCCCTCACCAAGACTGGTGTTTAAGTCCATTTAACTAGAATCCCTTTTATTCATGATGTTTCCTTTTAGTAATCTACCCAGTGACACCTACCACACTCTTTGGCTGTAAGTCCCCAATGTCCCTGGTGTATTTGCAATTTAGCCCAGTTCCATACTGAAGCCTCTTTTCCTCATTGCAACATTTTGAATAAAACGTTGTTGTTGTTTTTAAAACTGCTTTAGTTATGACCAGGCTCTGTTTTTTTTTTTTTTTTTAATTGGGAAGAGGATTTCTTTTCACTGAGATACACATAAATTTTTTTCACTGAGACACACATAAATGAGCAAGTGACCAAACAGATTTTTGGCCTTGACTTGTTGGCATTTTTCAAATATAAATGTTACTGTGGTAACTTCACCACAAACCAGGCAACCATTCATATCTGAACAAAAAAGCAGCTAAGACATCCAACCAATGCTCTGCTGAGCCAACAGATCAGGAGAAGTTGTGCACTAGGATGCAGTGACAAAGAGAAAATCTTAAAAACAGTTAGAAAAAGGCTCATTATATACAGAAACAATGAATGATCGTTGATTCTTGCTAGAAATTATGCAAACTAGAAGACAATAATAATCTGCCTTTAAAATACTGAAAGACAAGAAAAATCCAAACTTAGAATTACATAACCATCAGGCATATTTTCTCAAAATACATTTTCAGAAAAACAAATCCCATGAAACCTGTAACTATAAATTTTTCAGGAAGTTCTTCAGGCAGAAGTAAATGATACCAGATAGACAATTGGATTTTCAGGGAGGAAGCAAGAGTGAAGGAAATAATAAATATGTAGGTATTTCTCTTCATTTAAACTTTCTTTCTTTTTTTTTTTTTTTAAAGATTTATTTATTTATTTATACAAGCACTGGGTACAGTCAGAAGCGCAGAAGGGTGAGAGAATTCACCAGAGCCAGAGCGGGGAGCAGAGCAGGCAGAAGGACAGAAGTACACTGCTGAGGGGAGCAGCGGGCAGCAGAGAGGTGTGCGCGCCATGTGGGACCCTCTGGTGGCCAGGGAGCAGCCGGGGATCGAACCGGCGCTGCAGAGGCTGCAGGCAGCTTCGCAACCCAGAGCTCAACTGCTGTGCCACCGGGGAGGCCCTTATTGTTTATTTTTTAATTGGGCATTTTCTTTTTTCTTTATTATTATTATTATTTTTAATTTTATATATTTTTTACATCATTTTTCATTTTTGCACAATGTATGCATTTTCATCTTGGTTATAGTCCCCATACAATGCCCACCCCCCTTGTCTTGATCCTACTACCTTCTCCCGTCCTCCCTGTAGTATGTCTCTAGTTTATAGTTGCTTATTGATTTTGATTTTTACTTTATTATAATTAGTCTTTTTCCTGGTCCCTTATTTAGGTTTTTTAAATTCCTGCTATGAGTGAGACCATTCAGTATTTTTCTTTTTCTTTCTGGCTTACTTTGCTGAGCATGATCCCTTGCAGCTCCATCCATGTTGCTGCAAATTATATGAATTTATCTTTTTTGATAGCTGAGTAATACTCCATTGTGTATATACACCACATCTTCTTTACCCAGTCATCTATTTTTGGGCGTTCGAGTTGTTTCCAAAGCTTAGCTATTGTAAATAGTGCTGCTGTAAACATAGGGGTGCAGGTGCCCTTTTGAATTAATGTTTCTACGTCATTTGGGTCAGTACCTAGGAGTAGAACTGCTGGATCATATGGAAGCTCCATCTTTAGCAGACTGAGGAATCTCCACACAGCTCTCCATAGTGGTCGGACCAGTTTGCACTCCCACCAGCAGCACAAGAGAGTTCCTTTTTCTTCACATCCTCACCAACATTACTTTATCAAAACTCTCTAAAGGAAGATAATTAGTCATTTTATTATTGAAAATGCTTAAAATAAATACAAATACATGATGGATTTTATAGCATAAGTAAAAATGAAATGTCTGATAATTGTGGAAAGGATGGAAATGGGAAATAGAGCACTACTGTGTTCAACGCTACTGCCTAATACAAAAGAAGGCAGGAATAGAAGAAAAAGCAGATAGGACAAATGGGGCATATAGGAAACAAATAGTAAGATGGTAAACCTAACCATATTAATAGCTACATAATATGAAAATGATCTGTTATAAGTTATACCTATAAGGGTATAACTTATAGGTCTATAATGGTTACATTGTAAGGGATAAAGTAGAAAATTTTGTTATGATAGAGCTGTCAATTCAATAAGAAGACAATCTAGTGAGAATGCATATAAAATAACTTGGAAATACATGAAGCAAAAAAACACCAGAAATGAAAGGAGACACAGGCAAGTCTACAGTTGTAGTTTGAGATTTCAAACTGCTCTTAAAATTGATTGAAAAATAATAGATCTATAAAAGACCTGAAAAATTCAATGAAGACAATCAATAGGCTCTAATGAGATTTATAGAACATTATATACCCATTAACTGTAGGATACGCATTCTCTTAAGTTGCATGGAAATGTTTACCAATAAAATAAGCCAATAAACCAATAAAATAAAATAAATGTTTACCATAAAATAAACTTTAATAAATTGAAATGACATATCATACAGTGTGTATTTTCCAAAATCACAAAACAAATTAGAAATTAACAATAAAAACATTGCTAATAATAGTAAAGTTTAAGATCAATGATTTAACTATTCATGTTAAAAAACAGTAAATTAATCATAAATCAATTAGAAAGAAGAAACCAAAAGTTACAATAGAAATTAATAAAACAGAAAATGGACAAAAACTTGGAGAAAATGAGTTAAATCTATTAGGGAAGGCTTGGTAAAGACTTCTAGCTGGACTGATAAGAAAAAAAAAGAAGAAAATACTAATTACTAGTACCAGGAATGAAAGAAGAGATGAGAAATTAGTTAAAAGTTATCTTTGGTTGAAGGTACCCTGGTGGAGTCTAATAGGAACAACTGAAAATTCTTTTTGGAGGAATATAGTCACACAAGTTTCATTAGATTTCCATGAATATGGGATGAATTCACAATAAGAAGAAAATTAACAGCCACCCAAGAAGCCAACTACTAGGAGCATGGGTCAATAGAGACTGCAAATAACTAAATCAAACTCTCCGGGATGTTTAATGGAATACAGAATTTAAAATGTCTATACAATGGTTAACAAGAGGAAAGAAAATTAAAAAACACAGGAAAAAAAAGATAGTGTAGATTTGGAAAAGAACTAAATAGAATTGCCAGAAATTAATAAAATTATTCAAGTTATATACTTTTTGGAACCCAAGAAGGCTCATAGAAATTAGACATGGCTAAAGAGAATATACAGCTCATTGAAAATATGAAGAGATGGAAATATTGAAAGATTGAGACATGAAAAAAGAATTTTCCAGAACTTGTTAAAAATATATACCTTTGATTCAAAAAGCATATGGAAAAATATGAATGATAGAAAAATAAATTCATATGTAGACATAGTGAAGTGGGAAATTAGCAGAGACTATTGTAACATCCGCTAAAGGGCAAAAGACAAATTATAAAGGAAATTATAATTTATAATTATAATGACATTTATAATTTATTAAAAAAGATTATCATGAAATAAAAACTTAGAGATAATAGCTGTTAACGTAAGCTTTTATATCCCTATATACTGTCAAATCAATTTTCAGAAAATTGAAAATGGGACAGGTTACTAGGCAGAGCACCAAGAAATAACTTCCAAAGCAAGATACAGGGATATGATCCCAATTGTAAAGTCTGGGATGCAAGAAGGTATGACGAGCATATGAACTGATAAACATTGATAGAAGTCTAAATGCCCACTACAAAATTTTAAAAAATCATTTTGGAGAGATATAAAAAACAATTTTAAACCAAAAAACAGACAAGATGGAAATGGGGTGAGTTAAGGCATTATATGGTTATTGTCCTGTTTAGAAGAGTGAAATAGTGATTTTAGACTTCATTTGTACATGAGAAAAAGTGAAGTTCAGCCATAAAAGTAAGAAATAGAGTGCATAGCTTCCAAGCAATACATACATGGGAATGATAGACATCAAATTCAGAACCTCAGGGTGATGGGGTAGGAAAAGAAAAAAATGAAACTGAGGGAGGTTAAGCAGGGATCTGGGTACATGTGTGCTCATTTTTCTTGCATCTTTATCAAAGTCCGAACTATTTCTTTTTTTTATTTAAATATTTTATTTTATATAATTCTTACATCTTTTTTCATCTTTGCACAATGTATGCACTTTTGTTTTGGTTATATTCCCCATACAATTGCACCCCCCCCTTATTTTGACTCTAGTCCTTCCTTTCCCTCCCCCTCCCTCCCCCCACCCCCAGTGTGTCTCTGGTTTATAGTTGCTTCTTGATTTTGATTTTTACTTTGTATTGATTCGTCTTTTTCCTGGTCTCTTATTTAGGTTTTCTAAATTCCTGCTATGAGTGAGATTTAACAGCATTTGATTATTTTAAAGCAATTCTTCTTTTTCCCTCGCAGTAGCTCTCAACCTGGGTTGATTTTGACACCCTCCAGTTAGGGAACATTTGGCCACATCTGGAAGGCATTTTTGTTTGTCATCAATGGTTGTGGTGCTTCTAGGATCCAGTGGGTGGAGACCGGAGTTGCTGCTAAACATCCTAAAATGCACAGGTTGGTTCCACTGTAATAGAATTACTTGACCTTAATACTAACAGTGTCCAACTTAAGTGATTCCATTCTTTTTTTTTAATCCTTCAGAAAAGTTCCTTAATTTTTTTTTAAAGATTGAAGTAACATTGGTTTATAACTTAATACAGGTTTCAAGAATATAATAATTCAATATGTGTTTTGAATAATTCAATATGTACACATGCTGCATGTGACCCCTATCAAATTTTAGTTCTCTTTTACCACTAGAAAATTGATCGCTTTTACCTGATTGCCCCCACACCCCACTTTCACTTTCTCCTCTGGTTATTACTATTTTCCCTCATAATCTTAGAGTTTTTTTTTCTTTTTTTTAACTTCACATGTGCAACTTTATATTTTGAGACCTCTACATACTGTATTATCATCGCCACTATAAGTATGGTTTCATCCAACACCATAAAATTGACCTGTCCCTGCTTTACCTGTCTTCTAGTTCTCTTACCCTCTGGAAACTACTCTTCTATCGTCAGAATTTAAGGATTTATTTTTGCTTTGTTTTGTTTATTCATTTGCTTAGTTTCTTTGCATGCTTTGTTTTTGCTTTGTGATTAAGGTGAAGTTCCGATGGAACTTTCGCCCTGTGTGATGTGTTTGGGGTTGATAGCTACTAAAATCAGAGCACATTCCAAAACTTTACATTTTTATTCCCCTCCCCCATCTTTTTATATTTTTGCTGTCTCATTTTACAACTTTATCTTAAATATATTATTTCACCAATTGTTATGGCTTCAGTTAATTTAACTACTTTTCTTTTTAATATTTAGATTTCTTTTATAAGTGACTGGGGGAAACCCCCCCCACCTTTTTGAAGCACATTAATTTAATCAATAAAGAGACCTACTGGGGGTGGGGGTAAAGAACAGGGCCCTACTGGTTGCATAGGAGATTAAGATGAAGGGTTGGCCAAGGGGAGTGATGGGAAAGAAACAACATTTATATGTATTTATTCTCCTGTCTCTTTTGGAGGTCTAATTCCTCTCTCCAACATATAGCCACACTCTCCAAAGGGTATAACTATTTCTTTAAGATTTCATTACACCAGTAATGCCCATATAGGCTAGGAGTTTGAGATCTCATTCTTTTGGATAAGAAAATTTGTTTCTTCAGAATTAAATTTCTTTTTCTTCCTTGTACTTAAAAAGAAACACTTCCATTTTGTACAATAAATCACGAGATGCTACTTTTCATGAGCAGTATTGTATTTTCAGAAAATAAACATGTTTGATAAAGTCTTCAGGAAAAACGCCAACTTCATAAATAGAAGTATAACTTTTTCGTGTGTGAAAAATTAATTTCCTGTGGTGGATAAAGTGTCAAGAACACAGCAATACCCATCATGGGTTGCTTGTGACTAGAGTCTCTGTATGAGAAGAGGGTTCTATGAAATAGTTCATTACTTCCATTTTCTCCATCTCCAAGAAAGGGACAAAAAAGGTAACTGAGAATGAAGCTGTGTCTTTTCGGTTTTCTTGCTAGTGGCACATTAGTATTCGATGGTGGTAGTATACTAAATCCTGGGGCTGCTACTGAAATGTCGTCATTAAATCCCAACCGTACACATCTGGCATGTAGCCTAAATGCAGATCAGTGTTAAAGTGTCGATTGTAGTCCAGCCAATCAATGTTTTCAAATTGTGAGTTTATGTAAACCAGCAATTAAAACCAGTGTGTAATCACTCTCCTTGCCTACCTGATGAGGGCGAGGGACGCACGCTGCCTTTGCAGGGAGAGGGGAGAATGCCAGCTTAAAATAGAAACACTTCCTGGCACATTCTTTCAGACATGGCTTTTGCTAAGAGCAGTTTCTGGGGATACCTCTTAGCCTACTACTGTCCTGCACCGTTCGGGGCATTTCCTCATCTTCACTGACAAACCTGGGAGTTTCTTCAGAGAACCTGGTTTGGTGTAGTAGTATTTAAAAAGAAAATCTATGCATATTTGTGTATGGGAAGGAAAAAAACATATACCAGCGTTTCAAGAAAGGTGGTACTGATAGCGGAACAGGACAATTTTTGTAAAGTGTGTGTGTGTGCTAATTTTTATTTATTTATTTTATTATTTTTAAAGATTTATTTATTTATGAATACAAGAACTGGGGTATAAACCAGAGGTGTGGGAGTGAGAGGAGTCACCAGAGAGAGTGGGGAATGGAACAGGAGGATCCACTGAAATACACTGCTGAGGGGAGCAGTGGGCAAGGCAGGAGAGGTCTGCTGCACCATGTGGGTTGCTCCCTGACTAGTGGGGATCCAATTCATGCTGCAGTCACTGGTGATAGCTTGATAACACTGTCTTTAACCCTTGCACCACCAGGGAGGCCCAGGTGTATATTTTTAAATGAAAGAGAGGGCATTTGGGGGCATTTGGGTTGTTTGCAGGTTTCACCTATTGTAAATAGTGCTGCAATAAACATAGGGGTACAGATGTTCTTTTGAATCAATGTTTTTGTGTCCTTTGGGTAGATCCCTAGGAGTGGAATTGCTGAGTCACATGTTTGCTCCATTTTTAGTAGAGTGAGGAACTTCCAGACAGCTTTCCATAGTGGTTGGACCAATTTGCACTCCCACAAGCAATGTAGGAGGGTTCCTTTTTTATGTGGTATATATACACAATGGAATATTATTCAGCAGTTAAAATAGATAAACTCATGACATTCACAGCAACGTGGATGGAGCGAGAAGGAATTATGCTCAGTGAAATAAAGCCAGGCAGAAAAAGAAAACTATTGGATGGTTTCACTTATAGCAGGAACATAGAGGAACCCAATAAGTCATCAGTGTAAAAAAGGAATAACAGTACAAAACACAACACAGCAAAACCAGACAATTATAAATCAGAGACATCCTGCAGGGGAGGAGGCAGGAGAGGGATCAGAGGGAGGGAGGGAGGAGCACAGGGGACTGAGGTGATGGTGCACGGGGTGCATTGGTGAAGGAAACTCCGGTGAGGACAACACCAGAGGAGGTGGAGGGAAGCAAATATTGTTTAAAAATGAACAATGATGTAAAAAATTAAATAATAAAAAAAAGAAAACCGGTACCTTTTTTTTTTTTAAATGAAAGAGAGGATATACACAATACTCCTCAGTGGAAATGAAACGCACATTCTTCTCCCAGTCCTGCTGAAGAAAACAAAAAGCTTCAAGCAGTGCTGTCACTGGCTGGCATCTTGCAATTAAAAGTGGCAGGTTGGGAGGAGAGCAGGAATTCCTCCGGAATTTCAGAAAGGCCTCTCTTGAAAAGATCAGAGTACAAGGTAGTCTCTCAAGCAACAGGTGCTATTTTATTTCCAGGGGCAAAGTTATGATGGATTCATATTAGAAAATGATTTAGAACACAATTACACCCACAAGGCAAAACAATGTCAGCAATAGCAACTTCAAATTCAAATGAAAAATTACAAACATATACAATTAAAGATGCAATTTTATTTTTATAGTAGGGAGCTGTGGCTGTCAGCCAAGTATTGAAAACAATTCAGAAAGAAAAACTTTCCCGAGTTGGAATTTTGATCATTTTAACCAAAGCAAAACAACAAAAAGAGTATTTTCTTCTAGGAAGTCTATTTTTTGTTACAACAGAAAAATCTCTAGCTATACTTCTCATTTGGGGGTAGGGTAGGTTCTGGACATGAAAGCTTTGCAATTTTTTTCCTCAGTGACAGTCCCCTCCAACTTTTCCTCTCTCTCTCTCTCTCTCTCTCTCTCTCTCTCTCTGTGTGTGTGTGTGTGTGTTTTATTGCTTTCTGTATCAGTTTTCCCAAGAACCAGTTTTTCATGTAGAGTCATGACTGAGTTGTAAGGGCCTGCAATATATGAAACCGTGTGTAAATGTGATTACAAATATGAAAGATGTTGAGTTATGGGAATATCACATAGAATCCGAATAAAATTTTATCCTTTATTCATTTTCAGATAATTTCATCTTATTCAAAGGAGAATTGATGAGTGACTTGAAAAGAGACATTATACAAGAGCTAGGATTTAATTGTAATCTACTTTACATTTCAAGTGCTGAATCTAATTTCAGTATCGTTTGCTATGCTTGAAAGAAGGAATTTAGTTATGTTTTTATTTGTGTCCAGGGAGGCTAAGATAGCTGACAGGTACTCGTGCAGGCAGAGATCAGCTCTTCTGATTACACACTGCCAGATTCATGATAGTTCTTCTGCAAACATGAAATATGTTCGAGCTCCACCAACTCCCTGGATCCCAGGGGCAGAGATGAGATATGGCGCTTTTTCTAGATTTGTGTGTTATACGTGTTTGTATTACAAGTCACCTCCAATTCAGAACTTAAAATGACAGGTGTTATTTTGCCTTCTTGGGCGGTCTCTGAGTGGGGCTCAGGTCCTCCCACACTGTAATCAAGGTGCTGACTGCTCCTCACAAGGCTGCAGTGGCTCCCCTGGCAGACCCTCTCCTGTGCGTTGCTGGCAGGACACAGCTCTTTGCCAGTGTTTGGATCAAGAGCTTCCATTGCATGTTTGCTGTTGGCTGGAAATCCCATTTCTTGCCCCATGAGTTTCCCCACAGAGCATTTCAGAACATGTTAAATGGCTCCCAGCAAAGCGGGAAAGGACTAGTGTGTTAATGAATCAGCAATAGAGATGCCAGGCTTCTGTCACCTTGTCTCAGAAGTAACATTTGTCACTTTCCCCATATTCTATTCATTAGAAGCAGGTCACTAGGTCCAGCTCACAAGGGTAGAGGATGATACAAGATTGTAACAGAGGCAGCGATTGCTGAGAGCCATCTGAGAAGCCTCCTACACCGAGTTATTCTTTGGTTTTTTTTTTTTTTTTTTTTTGGTGTGTGTTTAAAAACCAATGGCTAAGAAGGAAGATCACCTTAAGACTATGGATGTGAAAGGTAGGGGCTATTATTGGAGTCAGTTGCAGCAAATTCACTGTGTACATTTTCAGAGATAAATTGCCTTCCAAGGCATTACACATGATGGTGATAAAATAACTCAAGGGTATAGAAAGAACTGCCCCATAATTCACTATTTTTTGTTCAAAGTTTGTGAACACTTCTTTGAAACCACTCAGTAAGACAAAGTCATCATTGGATGAATAGAACAAGAGTTGAAAAGCATGGTTTAATATCTAGATTTCTGATGAAAATTCTTTCTAGCCATCAGCAGCTACTCAAAATGTTTCAATAAAGTATGTACTGGCTCAGTGGTTTGCTGGTACCAGATGTTACTGAGTATGACAAAGCTTGGAAGGTGAGAGCACTTTTAGATAAAAGCTGTTTCACGGTCCTAAATAATAGAAAGTAAAATTGCTCTGTAACTATTTGCAGAGAGAGACCAGTGGTAACTATTTCTTCTTTAAAAAATTCAGACATTGTACAAAAATGAAAGACGATGTAAAAATATATAAAATAAAATAATTTTAAAAACCTGATAAATACAAAAATATTTATGATTTTAAAGTAACACTAATAAACCTATTACATGTTAGAAGTCTTTTTTTTTTAAAGATTTATTTATTTATGCATACAAGAACTGGGGTATAGGCCAGAGGTGTGGGGGGGTGAGAGGATTCACCAGAGACAGAGTGGGGAACAGAACAGGCAGACTGACTGAAATACACTGCTGAGGGGAGCAGTGGGCGAGACAGGAGAGGTCTGCTGCACCATGTGGGTAGCTCCCTGGCCAGGGATCAAACTCGTGCTGCAGAAGCTGCAGATAGCCTCATAGGTTGTGTCTCAACCCCTTGCACCACCAGGGAGGCCCTATATGTTAGAAGTCTTTTAGTGAAAAATAACTGTTTTCCAAAATAAGAAAAAAAATTTAGTGAGGTTGGCAGTTTTACATATTTGCAAATTTAATTTCTTACTTAGTAGCTGACAGCTGGAATCTGATATCTGCTTTTGATTCTGTCTGTTAGACTATATTGTTGTCTGAAGGGGGTGAAGAAAAGCTGGATTTACCCAAATATATGATTATAAAAAGGAGTATTTTAAGTTTCAAGTAATTGTGAATACTCTTCCTTGATACTTCATCAAAGCTATTTTTCATCCTTTTTTCTTTACTCCCTGATGTGTGTCTGCACGATGGTAAAACTCAGAGGAGTTTCTGCCTTCCTTTGCTTTCTCCTCAGTGTACCTTTCGTGAGATCTACTCACCCATCCTTACAAAGCAGTGGCTGAGGGATGCTTTCCTGAGGGATGCACTCAAAAGGACAGGGGTTTCTTACACCCTCGCTGCCACATCCGCCGTCTACACAGATGACTGGGCCCTGCAGTAACCTCATGTTGCAGGTCCCACTCAAAAATGGGGTTCCATTGCCCTGCAGGAAAAGAGCTCACCAGACAACCAAGTATAGTGGAAATCGGCCAGGCTTTATTAGAGACTCATGCATGAGGGAGCCAGTGCAGGAACGGAGAATGTGGCTTGGCCCTTCAAGGGGAGTTAGGAGGAGATGTTTAACGGGCATATCCGCAAGGCGAGTAGGAGGCAGCAGTGTCATCACTTATTCAGGGTTGGACGAGGTCCAGATCCAGGGCTTTTTGTTTCTCGTGGTCAGTGTGGCGAGCAAAACCATCTGGACAGGCTCCCCGACCCATGACTTAGTCCACTTGTTGAAACAGGATGAGGGTCCTCTCACCCTACTAACTGGCAATTTCTTTTGCCTAAGTTACCTCACCAAAACGACATTTTTGTTTAAATTCTCCTTCACTTGAAAATTAATTTGAAAACAAGATGGTTTTAGGTGTACTACTTTTATTTTTCATTATAGCTATGATTTCTTTGGTTTGGAAGTTACTTACTGGACAGGAAATGTGACTTTGCTCTGGATATAAGAAAGGGTTTGTTGCTAATTGTAGAGAATTTAGAAACTGAGAGAAGGAAATCTAAACAAAGGTGTTTAGTTCCAGTTCAAGGGTCAAACTGTCCATTATGAAGTATCAAATCCAGGTTTAAATAGATAAGAATTTTTATATGGTCTGGGGGGCTCATCTCTAAAGAAAACTCCATTGCTTTTTAAAAAATTTACTGAAGACAGAACACACCAAACATGCACCCCAGTCATTAGTTTCTTGGGCTGTTATAATCATTAAAACAAATCACAGGAATATATGAAAAAATTATCAAAGAAAAACAAAGTCAGATGTTTGAAGATATTAACAGGAAGTATATAAAACACAGACAACTGATTTTGCAGGGAGCTGAAGACATCTGAGGTCTTGTGCCATTTATAACAGCTCAGAACTCAAATCATTCTCCAAACTCAAGAAATAGAGCACACAAATGTTTAATTTCTAGAGTATACAGTATTTCCTTTAAATTTAAAAAAGATCACAAATGCAAAACACTGAAGCTTTCTGTCTAGTATCAAGCCTATAAATTGTTAACAAACATTGTTTAATAAGAATTCACAGTAACTGTCTTGCAGAGTCTGCAGGAGCCAAGAAATCATGGCAACAAAATTATAGAACAAAGTGTTACATAAAGAAAAAAAAAAGTAAAATATAATGCTTTGAAAAAAATATGGAATAAATTACATCTTAAATCGGAACATTTGACAAACTTACACAGAACATGACTTTTAAAACTTAAGAGTCAACTAAAGCAAAAAGACAGCAAAAAGCAAGTCTAGTTTCTCATTTCTCTTCTGGGGCTTTAGTGTTCACATTAATAAAGTTGGACCAGCTAATATTTCTTGGATCTTAAAAAATTCAAAAATTCAAGGCTCCTTCCAATCAGTTGGTCAGTCTGAAACAAGGGATATTATTTTTAGTACTTGAAATAAAGTAACAAATAATATAGTCAACATTTTACAAGAACAATCTCCTTTGATTGGGAATTATCACTGAATTCACAATTAGATCTTTCCCATCCTCTCTTATCAATTGGCACACTTTTGAAACAAGGAAGCATCCTTCTCATCAGACAATAGCCAAACTATAAAAATGTTTGAAGGCAGACATTTAGGTTATTTTTTAATGCCTAATAATTATATGAAACATGACAAAAGACTTACATAAGAGTTGTTAACGTGTCAAAAGAGCCTTTTACATCTCTTGTGATGTGAAATGTGGAAAATTCTTTGCTTTTTGTTAAACTTCAGCTTGACCATTTCCTCACACAGAAGGTACCTCACACTTTATCCCCACATACTTTTAAAGTTAGGGTTAGGTTTCTTGCAACTTGTGGGTGCTTGGGGTTTCATATCTTTTGTTAAATTCACAACCAGACATCACAGATGGAAGCTAATGACAATACTGTAGAGGTCTGCTTGATGTGACTCCTGAATTGAAGATATTCTTCCTCTAGAATTATAGTTTTGGTTTCATATTTAATATAGGGACTACATTCTTAGGGAAGGGTTTAAAAACTCCCAAAAGTAAGCTAAATTTCATCTTCTATTACTAAAATTTATGGCTTTCACTTTAATAAACAATCTGAAATTTTTCCTCACTGACCTTAAAGATGAAAGACTATACAGCAAAATAGCATTATGCTGGTACTAATGTCTAAAATTCATTAGTTCCATTTTTTCTTCCCATAACATACTGCCAAAGGTTTGACTAAGAAGTAAATGAGATCTAATAACCATGGATGGCTCAATAAAGGGATACAGTATATGTAGTCTAAGGCTGCTTTAGCTATTGATCATCTGGTTCTTTAGTTCTATCCCTGCAGTAGACTGATCAGAAACCAATGCTCCTAGACTACATTAAGATGAGCCTTCACTATTAGGATTTACCATTTTGACTGCTGTTTTTGCATCTTTTAAAAATTACCAGGAAATGTCAACCTATATAAAGATGTTTGGATTTTCTACTGTGAAAAACATAAAGTATTTCTTTTTTTTTAATCTAGAAAAGTTAAAATGAAATTTGTTGTTTTATTTGCTGAATTGCCTGCAACTATTAAAACCAACTTTTTGCTGTTTGAATGTAAAATGTCTCCTTTAAAGGTTCTATATTTGGTAGACCTCTTCATGCCCATTTAAAATACAATAGAATACAAATTTCAAAATAAAAATATAGTTACAAGTGACTATAGGTATAATGTAGTTACATTTACGGTTTTATTGTCTACAATAACCTAGATGTTAAAGATGGATTTATAACAGCTGTTTTTATACTAGATACAATTTTACATAGAAAATATGCTAATTTCCTTTCATCGTCAAGAAGAATGAGATCACAGTTATATTATATACTTACTATACCACTCAAATATTGCCTGGTATAAGTTACCTACTAAAATGCCTATTCAATATAGCTACTGAAAGAATTTAGCTATCTAATCTGGCTCTGGTTCATTAATTCATTGAAAACTACATTCATTAAGTCTTTTTACCTTCCCAAGTTATATTTTTAAAGCAGGAAACTATGCTGACTTAAACTTTAAAATATGAATATGCCCTGTGTAGGTTTTTCTATCACCTGGATATTATATGCTTTTTAAAAAATGAAATATGTGATAGAAGAAATGCAAATTTTGTGGGAGTATATATATTTGTATGAGATTTAAATCACAGCTTTTGCTAATCTGAGAAATTACATTAAGAATTAATGAAATCCAGTAAAACTTCTATTTCTCATTTCACTGAGAATTTACAAAAAATATAGAAAACAAGAAAATATGTCTCCTTTAAAATGGCATGTCTTCATTAGTCCAAATTCTTTAAATGGGTTCCTTTACATATGTATCTTAAGATTCAGAATTTCAGTGCCATAAATAACATGATTGAAGGTTGATGAAAGAATGTAGATTTTAATAAGATTTGTGTAGTGACTTAGAATAAATATCACACAGTGAAAATGTATCATAAACTAAATGCACTAACAAAAGGAAACAAAAAGCTTATGTACACACACAAGGTCTTTACAATAAATTACCGTGTAAAGTTCCATCATAGCATATTTGTATACAAAGCTGCTAATGTGAACAACAAGAGAAATATGTCATGTAGTTCTTTAATCTCGATTTAATAAAGTTTGTACAGTATCAAATAATATCAAAAGTCTAAAAAAACACAATGAACTTTTATATCATGTTTATAAATTATTGTTTCACATACCATAAAAAAAACATAAGGTCAAAAGTGCAGTTTAAAAAAAGTGGAGGTTGTTATTCTAGGTAAGAACTAGAAAAATGTATTGTCCCAAGTCAGAAGCAATGATGAGAAACATTGGAAATAAACCTAAGTATTGGTCTCCCCCAAAATGAATTAAATTACTTGTTGCTTACAGGAAAGCATGAGTTGTATCACTGAAAATGATCCAATTTGGGAATATTTCAAAGGCTCTCTGGAAATTTTAAACTTTTTCAGGTTATTAGTCATAACTGACAATGGTGTGTACTTCCCAGGAATATGAAATTATCTAGTAAAATATAACTAGGACAAAATATGACTTAAAGGTGAAAAATTCTATCATTTGCCTCTCATAGAAAATAAAGACTAACGATAAAGTCATTAAAAGGCAGCAGTATAGAAATTAGTCAAGAAGAAAGAGATGGATGAAATGTAATTCTGGGTCTTAATTAGCACTCACCACACTAACTAGTAACAGTTTGACAAATTCTAGAACAAATATGTATATTGAAATATGTGTGGTAAATTAACCAGTGATACTTACGTAAGAAATCAAATGGTAAAAGTACTGACTTATCAGACAAATTAGAGAAAAGAAAAAGTTATATAAGAAAAATTTTATTTTTAAGCTTATATTGGATCAAAATACCGACTAAGCTGTATCAATCAAGAGCAGCATTTCTGTTGCCAAAACTAACAGACAACCTGAGTCTGGCTCAACAAAACCAATCCCCTCTTTAAATACTGTTTAACTGGTGCTTCATTTATATAACACCAAGCAATAGATGATTATTTTTCTTCACTGAATGGATTAAGTTCCTTGGTTGTTTTAACATACACAGGCTGCCTGATAATAAAAACATCACCATTACAATAGGTTAGTGGCAAATGAAAGTCTTCCTAGTTTTGATAGAAGAAAAGGGTTGGCTGCTGAAAACATTACGGGTGCTCTGTAGGCTGCATACACACATACTTAATAATTAATGTCAATGTCACCTTGAGAAGATTAAAAATCGATGGATATGGAAGCTTGTGCAGAATCTTCTCGCCCCCTGACATAAATTTCACAGGGAATCTCCTCCATCACTCTATCTTCTAGCGCCTGTTCAGGGCACTCATGTGCCTGTTTGAAAGTATAGCTACTTTTTTTAAAGGTGCTATTAAATGTTTTCATTGGCTGTGGTTGTGCAAAATCATTTCGGAAAGGAAGTTCCATGGAACTGAGGTTGGTCCTGCTTTGTTTGACATTGGATGCTTGCGATCCACAGTGATGGTCATGAATGCACCGGGAGGCAGTGGAGGAGCGCCGCATCTTCTGGTAGTTGTCCAGTTCTTCTGACAAGTCGGCCAGGTCTGCAGAAATCTCTTTGTCCCTTAGTGAAAACAGTTCATAATGAGGAGGATCAAACACTTCTTGAAATCCAGTTTTATTAAAAGCAGTTTTGCAAGCCATGACCTTTTTTCGAGGCTGTTTCACTTGTACTAAAATAGAAATAATGAGAAGGACCAAGACAATCCCTGATGTAATGCCAATAATTGTTCCATGAGTTTTAGTGATTTGTTCAAATAGTCCTGCTGTTTTCTTTTCTGCAGAAAAAGAAAGAGAAATGCTGAGGCTTTCAAAATTTATTATTGAGTCCTATCAAAAACACATTCATGGCAGGGGACTCCATCACCCTTCTTTCACCAAAGGACAGATCAAGTAGACAGAAAATAAATAAGGAAACAATAGCCTTAAGCAAAGCCACAGGGCTTATTAGACATTTATAGGGCTCTGCATCCACACAAATCTGCATACACATTTTTCTCAAGTACACACGAGATATTCTCCACGATTGATGACAGATTGGGTCACAAGACAAGTATCAAAAAGTTAATGAAGACTGATATGGTCCTCTCTGATCATAAAGGTATCAAACTAAAAATCAACCTCAAAAAAGATCAGGGAAACCTCTAGTACGTGGAGATCAAATAAAAAATTACTGAATGGCTACTTGGTTAATGAGAAATCAAAGAGGAAATCAAAAAATACCTTAAGACTAATGGCAATGAGAACACAACCTTCCAGAACTCATGGGACATACCAAAAATAGTACTAAGAGGAAAATATATAGCAACACAGGCTCACATCAAGGCAGAGGCAAGAGCTCCTATAAATAAGCTTATCTCTCATGTCAAGGAAAAAAGAACAACAAACAAAACCAAAAGCTACTAGGAGGAAGGAAATAATAAAAAATCAGAGCAGAAATAAATGAAAAAGAAGTAAAGACAGTCCAAAAGATAAATGAAACCAAAAAATGGTTTTTTGAAATAATAAACAAAACTAGACAAACTTCTACTGTAGATAGGATCACAAAAAAAGAAGGAGGAAAACTCAGATAAGTAGAATCAAAAAGAAAGAGAAGTCACAACAGACATCGTAGAAATTCAGAGGATGAGAGATGACTATGAACATTTGTATGCTACTGAAGTTCAAGAACCTAGAAGACATGGAGAAATATTTAGAATTATATAACCATTTGAGACTGAATAGGGAAGAGACAGAACTGAATAAACCAATCACAAGCAAGGAAGTTGAAACAGTAATCAAAACTATCCAAAATCAAAAGTCATAACCAGATGGCTTCCCAAGTGACTTCTACCAAACCTTCAAAGATAGCTAAATACTAAGCTTCTTAAACTCCTTTGAATAATTGTGAGAGAAGGAATACTTCCAAATACATTTTTGAGGACATTAGTATGGAAAACAAAGACAACATAGGACAACAAAACTAAAGACCAGTTTGCAAAAATCTTTGAAACTGAATCCAACAATGCATTAAAAGGATTATACACCATGACCATGTGGGATTTATACCAGGGACATAAGGATGGGCCACATCCAAAAATCAATCAACAGAGTTAACCATATCAGTAAAAAATAAAAACCACATGATCATATCAATAGATGCCAAGAAAGCATTTGATAGCATTCAACATTCACTTATGAAAACCCATAAACACGAGGATAAATGGAACATATCTCAATATAAAAAAGGCCATATATGATAAGCACACATAAAACATCATTCTCAAAAGTGGGACACTTAAGGCTTTTCCACGAAGATTTTGTAAGAGACAAGGATGTCCATTTCCACTACTATTCAAAATGGTATTGGAAGTCCTAATTAGGGAAATTAGGCAAGAGAAGTATATAAAAGGAATCCAGATAGGGAAAGAATAATTGAAGCTATCATTATTCATAGATGACATGATAATATACATAGAAAACCCTGAAGACTCCACTGAAAAACTAACTGAAGAAACAGATAAGTTCAGCAAAGTGGCAGTTTACAAAATCAACACATAAAAACAGTTGCCTTTTTATATGCAAACAATGAACTACAGAAGGGAGAAATTAAGAAAATAATCTCATTTAAAACTACTCCTGAATAATTAAATACCTAGGAGTAGACCTAACAAAGGCAGTAAAGGACCTATACCATTAAAAATGTAAGACATTGTTAAAAGAAATAAAGGTCATGAAGAAATGGATGATATCCCTTGTTCATGGGATGTTAATGAACACTGGAAGAATGTTAATTCTTTCAGCCATTACTGAAATTCATTTCCAAACCACAAGAAACTCCTAGTAACCAAAGAAATGGTGATATCGCATTTCCAAATTTCAAGCTATATTACAAAGCTATAATAATCAAGACAGGATAGTACTAGAATAACAGCAGAAGACACACAGACCAATACAATAGACTGAAAACCCAGAAATAAGCCCACAACTATATGGACAGTTAATCTATGACAAAGAAGCCAAGAATATACACTGGAGCAAGAATATCCTCTTCAGGGTCTCCCTGGTGGTGCAAGGGGTTATGTCTCAGCACTATGAAACTATCAGCAGCCACTGCAGCATGAGTTCGATCCCTGGCCAGGGGCTACCCCCATGGCACAGCAGACCTCTCCGGTCTCGCCTGCTGCTCCCCTCAGCAGTGTGCTTCAGTAGATCCACTTGTTCTGCTCCTCAGTCTGTCTCTGGTGAATCCTCTTACCTCCCTGTACCTCTGGCCTACACTCCAGCTCTTGGATACATAAATAAATAAAATAAATCTTTAAAAAAAAAAAAAAGAAAGTCTTCCTCAACAAGTAATACGGGAAAACCAAACAGCAGCATGCAAAAGAATAAAGCTAGACCACTACTTCACAACAACATACAAATCAACTCAAAATGCAAAGAAGACTTGGGTGCAAGTCCTAAAACCAAGAAATACATAAAAGAAAACAGACAAAACACTCCATGACATCAGCTTCAGAGATACCTTTGTTGACTCATCTCCAGCAACAAGGAAAACAAAATAATATAAAAAAATTGGTACTACATCAAACTATGAAGCTTCTACACAGCAAAAAATAAATAAATAAATAAATAAAATCACTAGGGCCTCCCTGGTAGCCTAGGGGTTAGTTCTCAAAGCTATCACCACTACAACCTGAGTTCAATCCCTGGTCAGGGAGTTAACTCACGTATGGTGCACAGATCTTTCCTGTCTCACCCAATGCTCCCCTTAGCAGTGTATTTCAGTAAATCTGCCTGTTCTGCTCCCCATTGTGCCTAAAAGAAATTATTACAA
The DNA here is from genome assembly GCF_014898055.3 of Talpa occidentalis. NCBI lineage: Eukaryota > Metazoa > Chordata > Mammalia > Eulipotyphla > Talpidae > Talpa > Talpa occidentalis. The sequence continues at coordinate 23,422,215 of NW_023601754.1, read as the reverse complement.
GAAAAAGGAAACCAACAAACAAAGAGACACCCTATTGAGAGGGAGAAAATATTTGTACACCATATAGCTGACAAGAGACTGATATAAAAGATAGACAAAGAACTCATTAATTCTACAAAAAGAAAGCCAAAACCCCATTAAAAAATGGGCATAAGAGGGCCTCCCTGGTGGCACTGGCAGTTGAGCGCAGCACTGTGAAGCTGTCCACAGCCTCTGCATTTCTGGTTCACTTCCCACCAGCCGTGGAGATACCCACATGGCGCAGCAGACCTCTGCTGTCTCACCAGCTGCTCCAAAAAGCAGTGTATTTTGGTCTGTGTGCCTGTTCTGTTCCCTGCTCTGTCTCGGGTGAATCCTTGCACCCTCCCGCCCACCCATCCCACTCACCCACCCATCTGGCCTGTATGGCAGTTCTTGTATAAAAATAAATAAATCTTTAAAAAAAATGGGCAGAAGGGCTAAGTAAGTACTTCTCCAAAGAAGACACACAGATGACCAATAGGCACATGAAAAAAATGCTTATCATCACTGATGGTCAGGGAATTGCAAATCAAAACCACAGTGAGATACCACCTCAACTGAACCTGGAACTTTTTTGATGATATGCTACATATTGGGCCACAAAACAATGTCAATAAAGACATGAAGGTTGAAATCACATCAACGATGATTTTCTCTGATCACAATGGTATTGAACTAGAAATGCATAAATGACCCAAGACAAAGTGAAACAAATTTGAAATATGTGTATGTGGAGATTAAAAACATGCTACTAAATTGGGTTTATGAAGAAATAAAAAGGAAATGAACAAATATCTAGCGATGAACAAAAATGGAGATATGTAAATCTAGAAACTATAGGACACAGCAAAAGACTAAGAGGTAAGTGTAAAGCAATATAAGTCCACATCAAGAAACAAGATTATCTAGAATACATAATACAGTCTTACCCCTTAAGGAACAAGAAGAACAAGCAAAACTGAAAGCAGACATTAAAAAGAAAGTTCAAAAGATCAATGCAACCAAAGCTGTTTCCATGAAACAAAAGAGACAAGCTTCCAAACTAGTTTCACAAAGTAAAAGAGGGAGAAAACATTAATAAATAGAATCAGAAATGAACAAGGAAAGTTACCAGAGCTCAAAAATACAGATGATCCTAAGATCCAATTTATGCCAATAAATTGGATAACCTAGAAGAAATTGGAAAATGTTTAGAAGAATATAACATTCCAACCCTGACTCATCAAAAAATAGAAAACCTGATCAAACAGGATGTTAAAATAATAATCAAAGCTTCCCCCAAAACAAAAGCCCAGATCAGATGGTTTTACTAGTGAGTTCTACCAATCCTTTTCAAGGTCTTTCAAATGAAATTGAAGAGAAGTGAATGCTTCCAAGCACAGTTTTGAGGTCAACATTACCCTGATATCAAAAGCAGACAATGACATCACAAAAAATGAAAACTATAGACTAATATCCCTGATGAACATAAAGGCAAAATTCTTTAAAATCTCTTAGCAAATTGCATTTGGTAATACATTAAAATGATCAAATATCATAACCAAATGAGATTTATTTTAGAGATGCAAAGAAGGTATAATAGTCACAAATCAATTAATGTCATTCATCAACAACAAAAGATAAAAATCATATGATCTTATCACATGTTTGATAAGATCTAACATCAATAAAAATTTTCTAACATCAATGACAATTTTCAATAAAATGGGGAGAGAACGAAAACTCAACACAATAAGTGCCATATGTGACAAGTCCATAGCCAATATTAACTCAATAGTGGAACTATGAAAGCCTTTCCTCTAGGATCAGGTATAAGACAAAGACGTGCACTTTAACCAGTACTATTCAAAATGGTATTGGAAGTCCTAGCCAGAGCAATTATGAAGAGAAATATACAGAAGTATTACAACCTGGAAGAGAAGTAAAACCATCTCTATTTGCAGACAACATGATAGTACATAGAAAACCCCAAAGAATCCACTAAAAAATTATTAGAAATGATAAATCAGTACAGCGATGTGGCAAGTTACAAAATCAATATACAAAAATGTGTTGTGTTCCTGTAACCCAAACAATGAATTACAAGGGAAAGAAATCAAGAAGACAATTCCATTTATAATCACCTCAAAAATACTAAATAGCTAGGAATAAAGCTAACAAAGGAGGTGAAAGATCAGAACAACAAAAACTGTAAGACATTACTAAAGGAAACAGAATACAAAGAAATGGAATATATTCCTTACTCATGGATTGAAAGAATTAACTTTGTTAAAGTGGGCATCTTATATAATCTGATTTACAGATTCAATACAATCCCTATTAAAGTTCCAATGGTTTTCTTCAAAGAAATATAACAATCATTATTGAAATTTATATGGACCACAAAAGATTCTGCATAGCCAAAGCAATCTTTTTTTTTTTTAATAGAGGCATGTTTTATTTATTTATTTGTTTGTTTGTTTTGTTTGTTTTGTTTATACATGCACTGGGTACAGTCAGAAGCGCGGGAGGGTGAGAGAATTCACCAGAGCCAGAGCGGGGAGCAGAGCAGGCAGAAGGACCAAAGTACACTGCTGAGGGGAGCAGCGGGTGGCAGGAGAGGTCTGCGCGCCATGTGGGACCCTCCTCCGGTGGCCGGGGAGCAGCCGGGGATTGAACCGGCGCTGCAGAGGCTGCGGGCAGCTTCGCAACCCAGTGCTCAACCGCTGCGCCACCGGGGAGGCCCGCCAAAGCAATCTTAACAAAAAAGAATGAGATATCACACTGCAGACTTCAAACTGTATTCAAAATAGTATGGTATTGAAATAAAAAAAAAAAAAATTTACAAGACCAATGGACTTCAACTAAGAGACCAGGAATAAATAATTAGATGGACAGTTAATTTATGACAAAGGAGCCAAAAGTGTACAATGGAGAAAGAAAAGTCTCTTCAACTAATGGTTTGAGAAAACTGGAGCCACATGCCAAAGAACAAAACTAGACCACTATCTCACATCACAGACAAAAATCAACTCAAATGGATTAGAGGCTTGGATGTAAGACTTGAAATCATAAATGCATAGAAGTAAACATGGGCAAACATTTCACATTAGCTTCAGTGATGTCTTTGGGGAATCAGCTACAGTGGTGAGGAAACAAAAGCAAATATAAGCAAATATATCATTGAACTAGCATTGAAAGGGAGAAAATATTTGCACATCATAAGTCCGACAGGGATTAATACCCAAGATCTACAAAGAACTCATACAAGTCAACAAAAAGAAAATTAAGTACCCATTCAAAAGATGGCCAGAAGTACCAAAAGAAACTTCTCCAAAGACACAAAAACGGCCAACCGGCACATGGATAAAATGTTCATCATTTGTCAACAGGGAAATCAAAACCACAATAAGGTGTCAACCTTTATCAAAAAAACCAGGAACAACATATGTTGGCAAGGAATGTATACTGGAATAGCCCCTGTGGGGAAATGCATGGAGTTTTAAAAAAATATTATGTCTGCCGTATGAATGCAGAAATACTAACTTGAATACGTGCACGTGTAAGTTTACTGTGGCACTATTTACGATAGCCAAGTTATGGAAACAACCTAAGTGCCCAAGAACAGACAAGTAGATTAAGAAGGTGTAGTATATATACACAATGGAATAATACTTAGCTATGAAAAAGATGAAATCTTGCTATTTATGACAACATGGGTGGAGTTGTATGGGATCATGCTAAAAGAAATAAGACGACAAATGCAGGATGAGTTCACTTATATATGGAATATAAACAAACAAAATAAAGGGTCAGATAAACACTAGGAATCTGGCAGCAGTCCCTCTGCCCACCTGTGACTATGCAGGTGCCTCTTTTCATCAACTCTCTCCCTCTGCAGGGCAGCGGCTTCCTGCCTGCCCTTGACCTGTCAAGGCCGCCCGCGTGCAATCATGCAGGCCTCTTTCAGCAAACCTGTCCCTTCTGGGGGCAGCTCTTCCTGCCCGCTTGTGTCTGTGCAAGTGTCTTTTACTGTTTTATCCCTTCCCTAATAAACCTGCCCTTTAAATAAAAAAACAAAACAAAAAAAAAAAAAACCAAAGACCAAAACACTAGGAATCTGACTGAAGCACTGAGGCTCCCAGAGGGGTGGGTGAGGTTGGAGAGGAAAATGTGGAGGGGGGCAATGGATTATGGTAGAGAAATACTGGTGCTTTGGTGGCAGGTGTGGTAATATACATCTGAAGAGGTCTGATTCCTACACAGTGTTTTATGCCAATGTTACTTCAACAAAAATGATTCAATTAAAAAAATACAAGAACATTTATACCATATGTATTCATTTTTTGGCCAAAAGAGAGATGCACAGTTGTCAAAAAGGACATTTTACTCTTTTTAAATAAAAGGCAAGAACTACTGTTCTTCAAAAATGTTGGTGTTTGCCAGTGGACTTACCTTTACAATGATTTTCATCCCAAGGGTATGCACAGTTTTGGACACCATTACAGACTAAAGAATTATTGATGCACATGTTGCTATGGCAAAAGAATGTGTTTCCTGTGCAGGGAGCTGTAGGAAAAAAGAAAACTTGCTAAGAATGGAAAGCATATAGGCTATGAACTCACCTTGTTTTAGTCTATGCTTAGTTTCATGAAGTCAGCATCTTACCTCAAAGACTTTGCCATGAATACATCACGCACTATGCAAACTGCAAGAAAAGGCCATTATCTCCTGATGCTGGTTCATGTAAACTTCTACTTATGCTAAACATCAGAAGGTTGTTTAAAATGTAAGAGCAATATGAATACATTACCTATGGTTCTTATGAAACTATATGAATATATTACCTATGGTTCTTATGAAACTACTCTACAGCTTGGTAAATTGTTTCAAAACTATAAAAGTTGTATTGCTGGTGGGAAGGTAAAATGGTGAAGTTACTATGGTAAACAGTATGATGGTCCTTCAAATACTTATTTACCACATGAGAGAACTGAAAGTAGGGACTTGAACAGATGTTTGCAAAACATTAGTCACACTAGTTTGGAAACATCCGAATATCTACGGATGAGTGGGTATCCATGCTGTGGTGCACACTTATGGTAAAATATTCTGCCTTAAAAGTCAGAGTGAAATTTTCATACATGGTACAAGGATGAACCTTTAAACATTTATGCTAAATGGAATAAGCAAACACATGAAAGGAAAATCACTTTTTTCATTCCACTTAAATGAGGTATGCAGAGTCGCCAAATTCATAGAAACAAGGTAGAACAGAGGTTATCAGGGGATGCAGGAATTACAAGTTCTATGGTGTGGAATTTCAATTGGGATGATGAAAAAGTTCTGGAGTTGGTGATGGTCACACAATTTTATGAATCTACCTAATGCCACTCAACTGTATACATACAAAGGGTTAAAATGGTATATTTCATATTGTATAGATTTTATCACAGGAAAAAAAAGAAAAATACTCTTTGGAATGAAATACTTTTTGGAAGAACAACAGAGATCTAAGGAGCAGATCCCACATAAGTTCATATTTTGTGTAAGTTGTTCTTTCAACCTGGGATGTCTCTAGCATCCCCTTCCTGGTGATGACCTACTCATCTTTCAATGTCATCCAAAGGTTTCTGTCTCTTGTGAGGCTCTCCAGTCCTGGAAACCTGCTGTGGATTCCTATCATACACTCTTCCATCTAGCTGTCCTCCTTGTATGCATAAACACGTGACAGTAGGTTATAATTCAGTGTGTTTATTTCTGTTAGGAAATAAAGTCCTAGATCAGAGATGGACATTCAAACATAGTAATATAATGTATTTCAATGTAAAGAAACAATTGAGCCTGAAAGCAAGAAGCGAGACAGCTTTTTTCCTACCAAGCAAAAGATGTAGAGATGTAACAGAAGCCTCCAAAACCAAATAATTGTTTTAACTTCTAAAAATATAACCAGACAAACTGCATTATCTGCCTAAAAATTCTACTTTTTTATTTTCAGGAAATACATATTTCATAAAGGAAGGGGACACTTTACTGACAGATGGCAAATATTTTGAACATTTTTTCTTTAAATGTTCTTTTCAAAATGTATCTAAAATTTACTGGACTAATAGGAAGTCTGTATTACCTTTCTTTTAATAAACATACAATGAACCTCATTAAAATAATAGCCATGATTGAGTATTTCTTCCCCTCTAAAGAAAAGGCTCTCTCTTTAGGGTTAGAAAGTGTTGGAATTCCCAATTACATTTGCCAACTGCATCACCAGTAATCAAACTGGTGACCTGATATCCACCTGCCTGGTCCCTTTTGTCTGTTTCTTGATTATGAACATGAGCTGGAAAAACAGGTGTTGTTTATTGGGTTCACAGAAAATCCTAAAACATAAACTAATAAAGGGAGGTTAACAGAAAACATACAAGGTTGTGGTTATTAGAGAACATAATCTCTTTAAAAAATATTTATTTATATACACTTTGCATCATTGTTCATTTTTGTACAATGTTTGCTTTCTCCTCTCAGGTGTGGCTCCTGTAAAATTCCCACCACCATTCACCCGAGCACCATCACCGTAGTCCCTTGTAGATAACAATGCAGGATTTTTTTTAAAGACAGGATCCTCTCTCTATAAGGTAATATTTGCATAAGTTCCAGTGCAGCAGCCTAATAATCTGTGGTTAATCATTATGAACTAGGATTTCTTTATTCCACTGTAAGCTAAATGGCTATTAGCTATGATTTTGATCTACATATGATTAAAGAGTCCCCAGACTAAATTTCTAAGCTCGCTGATTTGCTGAGTACTTATCCACTATAGCTCAAGTACAATAAGCCCTAAGTAGCTCTTATGGGTAAAAGTCTAAAACAGCTAAGAGCTGTGAATGACGCGGTAAACGGTGCCATGAACAGAGAGCAGATAGAAGAATGGACGAGTAATTAAAAGAAAGTGTTATCCATTCACGCAGTACTTTAAGATATTTAACCTCTGAGTCTCAGCTTCTCTTTTAAAATGAGTGGGGTGGACTACAGGGTATCCCAGATAACTGGTTCTAAAATCTGATGAGACTGTGCAATTAGTGGTCTCAACCACATCGATACTTCTGTTTTAAAGGTAAATGCAAAAAAAAAAAAATGTATATAGTAATTTACTTAGAGACTGTTAGCCTTTCAAATTGTATCATTTAAACTATTAAATTTTTCAAGATATAAAAGTGGTTAATGACAAAAAAGCAATGAAATGTATAGTGCTGTTATTTAACACGTTGTAAACTATCATAAAATTATATTATATAAATATGTGCACTCTAACATATAACCTAGAGAACACAGTATTTTTTTTTTTAAAGATTTATTTATTTATTTATGCATAAAAGAGCTGGGGTACAGGCCAGAGATGCCGGGGGGTGATAGGATTCACCAGAGACGGAGTGGGGGAACAAAACAGGCAGACTGACTGAAATACACTGCTGAGGGGAGCAGCAGGTAAGACAGGAGAGGTCTGCTGTGCCATGCGGGTTGCTCCCTGGCTGGGGATAGAACTCGTGCTGCAGAGGCTGCGGATTGCTTCATAGTGTGGTGCTTAACCCCTTGCACTACCAGGGAGGCCCAAGAACATAGTATTTCTAAGTCTCTGCTATTAACACTGGAGTTTTCTGCTTATATATCATACCACAATTCTGTTATATACTCTATCATATTTTATGTTGAATTTTAATTCTACTTTTTTTTATCCAGTTCACAAAAGGGAGTTCAGGAAGAGAAGCTATTTTCAGGAGAGGTTGAGTAAACAGCACTGTGGCTTCTTGGTATTCTGATTTTCTGAATCAAATGATCATTAGCTTTTAAAGTTTATCCACAGAACATATGTGACTGCATTCTGGTTCTTTATAGGTTCAAATGTGGTAGGAAATAAATAGGTTTTCTACTCAGTGTTTCTCAGTAGATTGAATACTGAGTGGAAAATACCCCAGTTTTATGTAGAATTCTGTAAAACTGCTCTCCACATCTAATGCAATTAGAAAGCAGCACTGATGTTATCAAATTTTGTTTCATAGATAAATGAGTTATGTTTATAATTACAAATATATATTTATTGTGATGTTTATGGAAAAATATCCCCTTTTCATGGACAAGCATAGCTGTTTATAATGAGAATTGAAAAATCAGTTATTGATATGAATGCTAATACATGCTTCAATTCAAAAATACATAAAATGGCTAACAATTATTTATGAATAAGGATAAAGATAAGGCAAAAATAGTGCCAGTTATGAACTGCTCTCTACTTACAGCCTGAAGCCTTTCTGCTTTTCCCTTACATACTACTGGTCCTAGCGTGGAAAGAAGAGGGTTAGGATTTCAGTTCTTTTCTACCTTTGAAGAGACATGGCAATGATGCTGAAAAAAAGGTCTGTCAGCTAAGCCCACAGGGGGCCTGTGGGCAATAGTCACTGAAAATCACGTTATGAATTTATTCTAACAAAAATATCTTACTGCTGCTTTTGCAGTTCTAGTCCTATAAATTATTTTCGTAAACTATATCCCTTCTTAAACAGGGAACATCTAGTATTCAGTACTTGGGGAGAACTCTTTTATCCTGATTGCTATTCTGCAGCATTCTTTTAGTCGAGTTATATTTTATTCACAAGATGCAATCTACAATGGGTAGATATGAAGTAAATCTCTCATGCAGAATTAGTAGATTTATATAAACCTCTTCTGAAATACTGTTTTCATGGATGGATTCAGAACAATTAAAAATCATTAACAGCTTAGACGAGAACAAAAGAAAGAGTTTAGCAATCTGAATTAATGATAAGCATGTAAAAATGTACTATTTTGAGTTCTGAAATAAGCTTATCAAAAGATTTTGAAACTGGGACTTGTGTTTTATAAAAATCCATGAAATCCTTTATTTTGATCACACATACAATTTTTGGAAGGATGGTTTTCTTTTTGTTCTTGGGTAATAAAGTTAAATTTGGGATATGAACCTTAGTCTATTGCAGCTGTACAACTTAGTTTTACACTCATTCATTGTCAAGATAGCACCTGAAGGAGGCTTTTATCTGTTAATTTATCACATTTGTCCAGATGGAGAATGCATTAGTGCATATAGAGAAAATACCCGACCTAAAACACCTTAGAAAAGATTTTTCATACAAGATTTAGACCAGTACTGACCAAAATAAATACAATGTGAACCCAAATCATGAGCAAATAGCCATATTAAAAAACATCTTTAAGAGGAATAGGTGGAGTTAATTTAACTACTTATTTGACCCAACCTATCAATGCAAAAAAGAGAGTGAATAATAAGTGGTTGAAGGCTGCTACCATTAGGAGGGTGTGCATGCACAGCTGGCCTTTAGTGACTTCTGGGAACTTGGCTCCCCTCCAGCCCCACCCAAGTGGTAAGGGGATTTATGGTGCCCAGTATCTGCTATCCTTCTACAAGTCTACAATTTTGGCACACACAAGGCAGACAGTGCTGATATGACCAGACCCTGATAAAATCTTGGGTGTTGCACCTTTTAGGGACTTCTGTGGGCAGAAACACTGAACATGTTACTGTATTTTTCAGTGCTGGAGAAAGGAGCATGCTCAGTGAGGGGAGAATATGAGGAAGCCTAGGAAAGGAGTTCTCCAGGCTCAGAGGGTCTTTTTCCCTTGCTGATCCTATCCTGTATCCTTTTTCTGTAATAAATTTTGGCTGTAAATTTGCTAGCCCTCCTAGCAAATTACCTAAGATGTGGGTGGTTCTGGGGAGCCTGAAACAAAATCCAAAAATTCTCATTTTAACATCTTATGAAATAAAACATTACTAGTAGGGTATTTTACATTTTTTATTTCATGCCATGTCTTTGAAATCTGGGATATAGTTTTACAATTATAGCGCATTTCCTCTTAAGTTAGTCTCAAAGGAAGTCCTCCACAGCTGCCTGTGGCTGGTGCACCCAGTACTGGAAAGCATATATAAAGAAAATTGAGAATAAACAGAAGGAAAACAGCAAGCAGGCTTTGTGGCTAACAAATCTGTGTATCAAGCACTGATTTGTAGTTATTTGGAATAGTTTCTGGATGGTTGTTTTTTAATTTTCAATTTTAAAAAGTTCTCCAAGTTAAAAAAAAAATGTTTAGAACCACCATGGTTCTATGTTCACAGGACAGCAACCAGCAGCAGTACAGTCACTTGTGACCAACGCCACAGCTGAGTTCTGACCTTGCCATCCGCCCTGGAATGCTCTGTATTCAAAGCAGCTCAACACTTTCACTTTCTCCCTTTTATCTCTTCACTTTTCATTTTCTAAGAAATCAGATACCAAATTGTAGATATCGCTGACTCATTCTCTCTTATTTTTCATTCTTGATTAGCGAACAAATCTTGGTTATTCTCTTCACAACTCTTCTTTCTTGTTACTGTTTTGGCTCAGACCTTCCTGTTTCCCACCTATAATGTGGAAGTAGCCTACAAACTGGTCTCCATACTCCAATTAAAGCATAGCTTTGATATCATTTTGTACCACACAAAACCCTTCAACACCCCCCATGCCTGTAACTAAGTCTAAATATAGCCTTTAAAGACCTTCAAATTCTAGTTTTACTCTATTCTCCCAGCTTTTTATTTCAGTTCTCTCTTCCATTCCTTTGGCGGCACAAATTAGGTCTAGTTCTATGCCTTTTGTCCACAGTAACAATGCAGTTAACATTGATGCCTTCTATAATCTACCAATCTGACTCTCAAGGATAAACTCAAAGGACCTACCTTCTAGGATTACTTACTCTATTATTGATACTGCCTGCTAGAAGTAACTGGAATATTTAAGAAGAAAGCACTTTTGCTTTCTCTCCCAAATGGCCTTTGTCACGACTAGCTTATATTTGCTTCATTTACATATATGTTACCTCACCTAGTGAGTATAAGATCCTTTGGGACAGGGACTGTTCTAATCTAAAATAGATCTTCATAGCATCAAACACAATGTCTCATATGATAAATGTTAAACAAATTAATGGAATACAGGTAGGAAGGCTGGGAGGCTAAATTGGCTTCATAACCCAACTGACCATCTGGCAATTCATAATGTTCTTTATAAGTAAAGGGAAAAACTATTAATTCCAAAATTTCTCAAGAAAATATCCAGTAACAATTTACAATTACACCTTTGTATTTATAAATTTTGTAATTGCAAAAATCATATACCTTGCCATATTTACCAGCCAAGATATAAAAGCTAAAACAATAGTTTTTCTTATGAGGACAACAGATATTTGTGATATAAACACACACAACAATATCTTCGTAGTTCAGATGTGTCTTTAAATGACAATGTTCTTTATATAGGAGACAAATCTGAGTAAAGGGCCCAGTACTGCCCAAATGTAGATTAAAGTTAAGGGCCATTCAAAGCCTAGTTTAAAAAGGTGATGGTATTTATTTATTTATTAATTGAAAAAGATTTATTTATTTATTTATTTATACAAGCACTGGGTACAGTCAGAAGTGTGGGAGGGTGAGAGAATTCACCAGAGCCAGAGTGGGGAACAGAACAGGCAGACGGATAAAGTACACTGCTGTGGGGAGCAGCGGGCACGGCAGGAGAGGTCTGTGCGCCATGTGGGACCCTTGCCAGCAGCCAGGGATTGAACCGGCGCTGCAGAGGCTGCGGCAGCTTCTCAGCCCAGCACTCAACCGCTGCGCCACCAGGGGAGGCCCAATGTGATGGTATTTTTTAAAGCAATTTCTTGTCAAAGCTGATGTAATATGATCTGTACTTATGATAAGCATATCAACAAATAATTGTTAGGAAGTACTGACAAGTTGCTTGCACTTTCGTAAGCTAGAAAAGCAGCAGGATCTTTTTTTTCCCAATGGAGATTTGTTTATCTGAATTATCAGAAGTTTGAGGAAAGAATCCTAAAATCTGTCCTCAAAGTTTTTCCTCTTTAGGCTTGGTCAGTGCCTGTATATCAGGCATAAAATCCTTTAATATAAAAGGTTCCACATGCTAACAAGAGAGTAATAATGAATTTTAAAGGCTTAAATAAGTCACAAAAACACATAATCAACAGGGAAACCACAAAGAAAAAAATTAAAGACTATACACAAAAGGACATTAAAAGTTATCACTAAAAAAATAAACTAGACACAAAAAAGGCTATAATGAAGGACATAAAGAACAACAAAACCAGAAGACATATAGAAAAGAAACAGAAAATGGTAAAAGTCCTCACTTTTTAGTAATTATTTAAGTGTAAGTGGATTAAACTCCTCAATCAAAAGATAGAGACTAGTAGAATGAATAACAAAACAAGACCAACTACATGGTATTCTATGCTACTTACCTTAGATCTAAAGCTATAAATAGGTTGAAGGGAAAAGGATTGAGAAACATAGTTCATGCAAATAGTTACCCAAAGAAAGCTGGGATGGTGATAGATATATCAGGCAAAAGTAGATTTTAAGGGCCTCCCTGGTGGCGCAAGGTGTTAAGCATAGCGCTATGAAGCTATCCACAGCCTCTGCAGGACGAGTTCGATTCCCAGCTGGCCAGGGAGGTGACCCACATGGCGCAGCAGACTTCTCTTTCTTGTCCACTGCTCCCCTCAGCAGTGTATTTCAGTAGATTCGCCTGTTCTGCTCCCCACTTTGTCTCTGGTGAATCCTCTCACCCCACTCCACCCCCACACCTCTGATCTGTACCCCAGTTCTGGAATAGAACCAGAAATCAGTAACAGAAGGAATACTGGAAAACTCACATCTATGTGGAAATTAAACTATACATTCTTAACCAACCAGCGGATCAAAGAAGAATTCACATGGAAAATTAGAAACTACCTTGAGACAAAAGAAAAGAAAAACTCAACATACCAAAATTTATGGGAAAGATCTCAAATTAATAACTTAACCCCAAAGAAGTTGGAAAAGAAGCAAAAAGTATTAAAACAATAAAGATAAAGCAGACAAAAATAGAGAATAGAAAAACTAGAGAAAATAAACAAAACCCCAAATTGGTTCTTTGAAAGATCAAAATTGATAAGCCTGTAGTTAACACTAAAATAAAAGAAAGAAAAGACCCAAGTTATTAAAAACAGAAAAGTAGATGCGGACATTGGTGTATATCTTGCAGATGTAAAAAGGATTAGAATAGAATATTAAAAACAATTATAGGACCTCCCTGGTGGTGCAGGGGTTAAGACCTATGAAGCAATACACGGCCTCTGCAGCATGTGTTCGATCCCCGGTTGGCCAAGGAGCAACCTACATGGAGCAGCAGACCTCTCCTTACTCACCCGCTGCTCCCCTCAGCAGTGTACTTCGGTCGATCCGCCTGTTCTGTTCCCCACTTTGTCTCTGGTGAATCCTCTCACCCCCCGCACCTCTGGTCTGTACCCCAGCTCTTGTACGCATAAATAAATCAATCTTAAAAAAAATTGTATATCAAAAACTGCTAAGCTAGATGAAATAGACAAATTCCTAGAAATACACAATATACCAAAAGTGAATAAAAGAATAGAAAGTCTAGGGCCTCCCTGGTGGCACAAGGGGTTAATTTTTTTAAATTTTTAAAAAATTTTTTACATTATTGTTCATTTTTAAACAATATTTGCTTTCCCCCCACCCCCTCAGGTGTAGTCCCCATAGAGGTGCAAGGGGTTAAGACATAGCCTGTGAAGCTGTCTACAGCCTCTGCAGCAAGAGTTCCATCTTGACCAGACAGGGAGCAACCCACATGGCGCAGCAGACCTCTCCTGTCTCGCCCACTGCTCCCCTCAGCATTATACTTTGGTCGATCTGCCTGTTCTGTTCCCTACCCTGTCTCTGGTGAATCCTCTCACCCCCAGCACCTCTGGTCCGTACCCCTGCTCTTGTATGCATAAATAAATAAATCTTAAAAAAAAAAAGAATAAATGGTGCTGGGAAAACTGGGTCGCTACATGCAAAAGAATGAAGCTTGACCACCACCTCACACCATACACAAAAATCAACTCAAAATGGATTAAAGAACTAGACATAAGACCTGAAACCATAAAATATATAGAAGGAAATATAGGCGAAACACTACGTGATTTGCACATCAAAGACATCTTTACAGACACATCACCCAAAGCAGTGATAGTGAAGGCAAAGATAAACAGCTGGGACTACATCAAATTAAAGAGCTTTTGCACAGCAAAAGAGACAATAACAAAAACAAAGAGAAACCCCACCAACTGGGAGAACATTTTTGCACCCAACACTAATGATAAAGGACTGATCACAAAAATCTGCAAAGAGCTGATGAGACTCAACAACAACAAAGAAAATAATCCAGTCAAAAAATGGGCAGAAGAGCTTAAAAGAAACTTCTCTGAAGAGGAAATGCAAATGGCCAACAGGCATATGAAAAAATGTTCAACATCACTTGTCATCAGGGAAATGCAAATCAAAACTACCATGAGATACCATCTTACACCAGTGAGAATGGCACATATTAAAAAAACTAGCAACAACAAATGTTGGCGAGGGTGTGGAGAAAAAGGAACTCTTCTGCACTGTTGGTGGGAGTGCAAACTGGTCCAACCACTGTGGAAAGCTGTATGGAGATTTCTGGACCTACTAAATATAGAGCTTCCATATGATCCAGCAATTCCACTCCTAGGTATTTACCCAAAGGACACAGAAACATCAATTCCAAAGAACACCTGCACCCCTATGTTTATAGCAGCACTGTTTACAATAGCTAAGCTTTGGAAACAACCCAAATGCCCAAAAATAGATGACTGGATCAAGAAGATGTGGTACATATATACCATGGAATATTACTCAGCATTCAAAAAAGATAAACACATGCAATTTGCAGCAACATGGATGGCGCTGGAAGGGATCATGCTCAGCAAAATAAGCCAAAAAGAAAAAGAAAAATACCGGATGGTCTCACTCATAGCAGGAATCTAGAAAACTTAAATAAGGGACCAGGAAAATGAATAACTATAAGAAAGTGAAAATCAAAATCAACAAAAAACTATGAACCAGAGACACTTTTAGGGGGGCGGGGGTGGGAGGGGAGGGATTGGGGTCAGAATGGGGGGGCTGCAATTGTATGGGGAATATAACAATAAAATTTATTAAAAAAAAAAAAAAAAAAAAAAAAGAATAGAAAGTCTAAATAAATCTGTATTTAGCAAGGACATTGAATCAGTAATCAAAAAACAAAAAACCTTTCAACAAAGAGAAGATAGACCTAATAGCTTCACTGGTGAATTCTACCAAATATTTACATAAGAATTAGCACCAAATCCTCAAATATTTCTAGAAAGCTGAAGAGGAAGCTTTTTTCTTACTCTTTCAATAGGCCAGGCAAAGATATTTCAAGCAAACAAAACCACAGACTAGTAGCCCATATGCACACTGATGCAAAAACCCTCAAAAAATACTAGCACTGAATTCAGCTACTTATTAAAGAGGATTATATACCATGATCAATGGGATTCATTCCTGGAATGTGAGTATTGTTCAACATATGATAATCAATCAGTGTAAATAAACCATACTAAAGAGACTGAAAGGAAAAAACGATTACCACCCAAAATTGGAAAAGTATCTGATAAAACTCAATACCCTTTCATAATAGAAGTGTGCAGTAAACTAGGAATAAAATAAAATTTCCTCAATATAATAAAGGCCATTTTGAAAATCCCGCAGTTAACATCAGAGTCAGTGGTCAAAGAATGACACTTTCCCCCTAAAAAAGATCAGGAGGCAAGACAAAGCTGCTTGCTGTTACTTCAAAACAGTATTAAAAGTTCTAGCCAGAGCAATTAAAGAAATAAAAAGTATCCAAATTAGAAGGGAAAACATAAAAATTATCTGCTTACAGACATGATCTTATATGTAGATCTTATATGTAGAACCACCCCCCAAACACTACTGATAGGGTAAATAAACTCATCAAAATTGTGGGATATAAAATCAACACACAAACATAGGCGGCATCTCCTTGGCTAAATTTATCCCTAAGAATTTTATTCTTTTTGATGCTGTTATATATTGAGTTCTTAATTTCCTTTTCCATAGTTCATTTTATAATATATATATATATATATATAATGAACATAGGTTCATTATATATATATGTATATATATACACACACAATGAAGAGTAAAAACATGTTGAAAGAAAGCATAGACAAATAAATGGGAAGACACCCTGGGTTCATGGATTGGTAGACTTAGTATTATTGTTAAGATGACACTCAAAGCAATCCACAAATTCATTGCGATTCCTATCAAAGTCCCAATAATGTTTTTCTTTTTCTTTCAAAGATAGAAAAACCTACCCTAAAATTCATTGTATCTCAAGGGACCCTGAAGAGCCAAAACAATTTTGAAAAAGAACAAAGTTGGACGATTAACTCTTCCTGATTTCAAAACTTAATGCAAAGTTACAGTAATCAAAATAGTTGGTGCCCGCATAAGGACAAACAGTCCAAGAATAGGGGATACAGAAGTAAACCATCACATATAAGGTAGGCTGAGTTTTCATTTTCAAATGGTGCTAAGATCATTCAATGGTGAAAGGACAGTCTTTTCAATAAATGGCGTTGGGAAAACTGTATACTTTGAAGAAATATCTATTCAGGTACTTTGTTCATTTTTCAGTAAGTTTGTTTTTCAGTTTAAGTTTGTATATATTCTGTATAATAATGTTTTATCGAATATACGATTAGCATATGTTTTCCCATTCTTTGGATTATCTTTTACTCTCTTGATAGTGTTATTTGAGATGCAAAGGCTTTTTATTTTTGTGTAGTTCAGTTTACCACACGCAAAGTAATGAAATGGAAACCTTATACTTTGTATATTTTTTTTAAAGATGCATCAAATGTAAGAACTAAAAACCATAAAACTCTTAGAAGAAAACAGAAAGGAAAAGCTTAAGGATATTGTCTTTGGCAATGATTTCATGAATATGGTACACAAAGCATAGGCAAAAAAGAAAAAAATAGGTAAACTGAACTACACAAAAATAAAAAGCTTTTGCATCTCAAATAACACTTTCAAGAGAGTAAAAGATAATCTACAGAATGGGAAAACATATGCTAATCACATATTCAATAAAACATTATTATACAAAATACATACAAACTTAAACTGAAAAACAAGCTTACTGAAAAATGACCTTTCCTTTTTTCTTTTGTTTTTAAAGATTATTTATTTATACAAGTACTGGGTACAGTCAGAAGCATGGGAGGGTGAGAGAATTCACCAGATGCAGAGTGGGGAATAGAACAGGCAGACTGACGAAATACACTGCTGAGGGGAGCAGTGGGTGGCAGGAGAGGTCTGTCGTGCCACGTGGGACCTCACCGGTGGCCGGGGATCGAACCGGCGCTGCAGAGGCTGCGGGCAGCTTTGCAGCCCAGCACTCAACTGCTGCGCCACCAGGGGAGACCCGGGGAGAATTAATACTTAACAGTACAGAGTTTCAGTTGAGATGTTATACAAATGCAGTCAATAGATAGTGATGATGTTTACATAATGTTGTGAAAATACTTAATGCACTGGACACTTAAAAAAAGATTAAGGGTAAATTTTATGTTATGTATATTTTACCAAAATTAAAAAAAAATACAATCTTTCTGGAAGGTTATCTAGCAATATCTGCTAAAGCACACGACTTATCTTTTAAACCAACATTCTACTTCCAGAGGAAATACCTCCAAGAACATGAAAAAACATATGTGTAACATTACTCATTATAATGTTCCTTATCATTGCAAAATATTGTAAATAACCCATATGCCCACAAATAGGATACCGAATAATGTATGTACATATATTATATTACTATGAAGCTACAAAAGTAATAACGATCTCTATGAACTGATAGGAAGTTATTTCCAGGATACACAGCAAAGTGAAACAAACAGGGTTCAAAGAGTATGATATGCAGTCCTTCATGTAAGAAAAAAAGGAGGTTTATAAGGCACATGTATCAGGTCATTTATCCAAAAAAAAATGCAGGTTGGATACACTGGAAACCATTGTGATTTGTTACCTACAGAGTGAGCAGGAACAGAAGTCAAAGAATGGGGGTGGGGCTGGGACAGTGGAGATGAAAGGAAAATGACAATTTGAGTATAACTTTTTGGATAGTCTCTCTGGGAACATAACAATGTTCTGGGTGTCCAAAAAGTAACAATTTATAGTAACCATGAAGTGGGGGGAACATAAGAAATATAAAAAGTTACAAATGAGTAAAGAGTCTGCCTTCAGTTCAGTGCATTTATAAATAAATTACATAACCATAAGGAAAGCAAAGGAAAAGAACTTAAATAACTGGAAAGCTGTTCTAACAATAAGGTTAATGACAAAATAAACTACACAAATGATATACTCTGACAGGAAATTTCTATTGGGTAATTTCAATTTGGAATTTACTTTTCTAGGATTGAGAAAATCAGTTGTGGATTGAGTCTGTTTTCTCATTGTAAGATAAGGACAAGTCTTCTTGGAAATACGGTTAGTTCTAGACTGGGGCAGGGGAATGGCTAGACTGGCTCTAGACTGGCTCAGGATGAGCCAGTTCATTCTATGGTGACAGAAAGTAAAGAATTGGTCTAAAAAAATAGGGCCTCCCCGGTGGCGCAGCGGTTGAGCGCTGGGTTGCGAAGCTGCCCGCGGCCTCTGCGGCGCCGGTTCGATCCCCGGCTGCTCCCCGGCCACCGGAGGAGGATCCCACATGGTGCGCAGACCTCTCCTGCCACCCGCTGCTCCCCTCAGCAGTGTACTTCAGCCCTTCTGCCTGCTCTGCTCCCCGCTCTGGCTCTGGTGAATTCTCTCACCCTCCCGCGCTTCTGACTGTACCCAGTGCATGTATAAACAAAACAAACAAATATAATAAATAAATAAATAAATAAAAAAAAAATAATAATGGGCACACGGAAGAAGGTAGCTTTGAAGGAGGTCCCAACATCAAAGCTGGGACTTTGAGCAACAAAATGTTAGTATTAGAAAATACCATAAATACATATTTTATATACAGGTAAAATTATTAAGTAAATATTTGTGAGCATATGCTAATATAAATAACTGAATAAATCAATGAGGGAAAAATAGTTGTTCCTCATAATAGAATTCCATTAAATGCAGAAAGAATGATGGAAACAGAAAACTACTCTTAGGTTAAAAACTATGATGATAACTATCACAGATTGACAGTATTCATGGATATGAAAATTAGAGGGCAAAACGCACTTAAATAATCTCAAAGGGATTAACAGAAAGGAAAAAATGATGAACTTTATAGTGAACAAATCTGGCAAACAGCATTCCAAGGAGGTAACTGAAGTTAACGGAACACAAACCTACACCGTGGAGCTCTACCTCAGAGGTGCACACGCAGTGAGAAAGTTTTCCAAAATTTCTGTGGTATTCCTGACAGACACGAATACCTCAATCAAATTCTTAAGAAAACATCACACACTCCCAAATAGATACCTCCTACTAAAGACCAGGCTGGAGCTCTTCAAATGCATCCAGGTCATGAAAAACTGTCACAGATGGAGGAGACCGAAGGAGAAATGACAACTGTGATGTGTGGTCCTTGAACAGGAAGACATCGATGAGGAAACCAGAGCTATTTCAGTAAGGTTTCTATATTGGTTGATAATGTGTCAATGTCAATTTTCAGTTTTATTATGATCTTGTAAGGTGTCAGCATTGGAGAATCTGCATGAAGTGTGTATGAGAACCCTGTACTATTTTTATAACTTTTATATGCTTAAATCATTTAAAAATAAAGCTTAAGAGAAAGAAAACATATCCTATCTAAGTCTTTGATGATCATGCTTTAGCAGATTCAAAATTATTCACCAAGCTGAACTAATACCACTGATAATTATTTCTACCTTTGAGAATCTTGAGAAGTGTCCTCTATCTTATGTTTATTCCTTTAAAATAAGATTGTATTACAATTTACATATACTTTTTTTCATCCATTACAGTCAATTAGTTGGTAAAAGGGACAAAGACTTTGCTACTTCTATAACCTATGTGACTTGTCTTTATCACAAAGAAATACTCAAGAAGTTACTGTGAATGAATGAAAATTGTGAGGAGATCTCAGTGCTGTGAGAATTATTTACTTACGCTCCACAAAGGAAGTAAAGAGCATTCTAAACCTGCTGAGCCGACTACCTTCGTCCGCCCACATTCGTATCACTCCAACCCCTGTTTTAAGCATCACGTCATTGGCTACAGTGCTGCAAAACTTGGCTTTCAGATTTTCAATGGCACTGCTTCCATCGTATACGGCAACGAAGTTTCTCTTGCATTCATTCGAGTGCTCCATTTGATAATCTAGGAACCTCAAATAAATCTGTAACATTAAAACAAAGAAAAACACAGCTTTAAAAAAGACATTAATTTGAATCTTCTGGTTCTATTATCCACGCAACATGGTAGGCTGAATTATGATGGTGACAGAAAAAAAAAAAAACTCAGTATTCATCCATCCATCCATCCATCCATCCATCCATCCATCCATCCATCCATCCATCCTCAAGTAGTTAGAAGAACTAAGACTAATGATCTGTTTCTTTGGTTGTCTTAATAATGGGAGCAAACATTAAGGAACGAAAAGTTTGTGTTTTGTCTATAAAGACATTTCTGCAATCTCCTGAAAATTAGGAAAATTAAAGAATCACTCACAATTCTTTTATTCTGACAATCAATATGATTAATTGGTGAGTTTTCATGTTTGCTTCACATTTTTAAAACCTAAATTTAATGGCAAGATAATGCAACCTGCTTTTGCTGTAGCACATAAAACATTTTATCTTATCTATAACTTTTCATAACCATAATCACTCCTGTTAAATCCTGTCATTTATTTACTTATCCTATTATGTAAACTTTAAGATTTTACCCTGCAAGTAAGAGAGACTAGAACTCTAGTATCAAAGTTAACACTATCAGCATCCTATTTGGGTTAGTAACCTCTTTCTTCAAACTTCATAGGCAGGAAGTTACCTTTTAAAATACAATTGGCCCATTCTTGCTTCCGTTGAAGGACTAAAAAGACTGAACATTAACCTTTAGTTGTGAGCTTTCAAAAACTTTGAATATAATTTCTAAAAGAAGTGAATGAGATAGGTAGTCTTAACATGCAGGGAGGAAATTAAGGTTCAGAGAGAACCCTGACGGTCTGACTTTAGGGTGTGCACTTCCCACGCCCTCTACACACACAGCTCACCTTTTGGCTCTAGTTGCTCATATGTGGCTCTACAATGTACATAAAGTTTTAGTGAGTAAAGAATAGATTCCTCTGACTTTCAATGAAGATATTTAATGAGCATTTACTTCCTAGTTGCCATCTCTGAGGAAGCAGTATGATGGCTTTGTAAAACAAAAATGTAATCCTAAAATACTTTGATAACATAAAACTAAGAGCAAGCAATGAAAAAAAATATAGCTCAGAGTTAAATCTGACCAGGTAGCTTCAGCTTATTTGAAACAACCAGTTTGACACTTTCATGAGAAAGGTAGTAAATAGGTGACAAAAAAGGATTTCCTTTACAAAACTCACAAAAATCCTCATAAATATATTTTAACATAGAAGAAATGTTTCTTAAATATATCATCTGTTCTCATTGATTTCTCTATCAACACTCTGCCTATGGTTCTGTGGTAGCAAGTATCAGTAATACTGTAAATATTTGTCTCCGTTAGATTCTAATTCCATTGAGAGGATCATATGCTAATCATATCCAGTATAATTCTTGCTCATAACACATAATGGATAAGTGACCAGGTTTCTAAAACTATGAATTGGTAGAGGGAAATACCAGGCAAAACAATCAAGAAATCAAAAGTATTTATTCCCCCTTTTTTTAAATCCAAAGAAACAATACTATACAAGGCAATAAAGAATGCTTTTTAAATATAATTTTCAAAAGAGTAAGTTTTAAGTCATATGACAAGAATGATATTTTATTGTGGTTCACATCCAGATACTGAAGTTAATTTCAACTAATTTCACAAAATATTTTTACCAATATGAATCTGACAAATTGAGATAGGTGGAAGGGGTGGAATCGACTCTAATCTTACTCCAGATGTATGAGCTTTTACTAAACTCTTTCCTGGCATTTTACACTTTTACTAAACCTGCCCTCTTAACTGTCTCTTATACCCTCCCTAGGGAGGTGGGAGATTTACTTGAATGGTGGAGATTTCGGTCTTTTTCCTCCCTCTTTCCCTGGACCAGTCAGTAGGAAACAGTGACCCAGGTAACTGAGTGTCATTTGCAGATTCAAGGAGAGTTTCCTAAACTTTCTTTGGAGTGGAATGGTTCAGTCCAGACATAGGTGGTAGGGGAACTGGTGGATAGGGAATTAGCAAGTGTCATTTGTCTCTCGTTGAGTTGTTTCCCTACCCTTTATTGCAACAAAGGGGCTGTTCTGAATCTTCACACACTCAATTGGTTCATTAACTCCAGAAGGGAAAAAGGATGCTATTTACAGGAAACCTCAAGACTCTGACAGAAATAAAATGAAATCCCCATAAGCCACAATTATTATAGAAGGGTCATTGATAAAAATGGACTACAACTTACTTGTATACACTTAAACATCAATGAATTTTTTTTTTGTATTTTTATCTTTATAAGTGTATTTTTCTTTAACATCACCCCTTAACTAACTTACTACATTTTGAGTATTCATGGGTTATGGTGACCTTTAACATTTTTTTATTTAAATTTCTTAAAATAATCTACTTACTCATTTAATACTTAGTTTCAAAAATCTTATCTAATTCTCATGTCAATTGTGCATAATTTTTTTTTGTTTGCTTGTTTTTGTTTTTAAGATTTATTTATTTATTTATACAAGCACTGGGTATAGTCAGAAGCGCGGGAGGGTGAAAGAATTCACCAGAGCCAGAGGGGAGAGCAGAGCAGGCAGACTGACAAAATACACTGCTGAGAGGAGCAGCGGGCGGCAGGAAAGGTCTGGGCAGCAGGAGAGTTCTGCCCGCCATGTGGAGAGGTCTGTGCACCATGTGGGACCCTTGCCCAAGGCCGGGGATCAAACTGGTGCTGCAGATGCTGTGGGCAGCTTCGCAGCCCAGCGCTCAAGCGCTGCGCCACCAGGCGAGGCCCTGCGCATAAATTTTTTAACTTTTGAAACTCAATTGACTTTTACTGAAGGTAACATTCACTGATAGTCAACTTTCCAGGTAAGACAACTAAAAATAAATGTCAAATTATTTGTTATTTTAATAAAGAAATGATAATTTTCACTTAAATTTTTAAATACTTAACTATTCTCAAAAAATAACTATTATTACAGACACAGCTGAAGCCCCCTATGTTCCCATTATCTTTCCTACATTTCTATTCCTGAGTTTGATTTTATAAATTTCTACGCATGCCTATTTTCATGTTTACATATTTATAAAAATATATAGTATTGTTCTGTATATTTTAAAGTTTTATCAATTGTAGAGATTAATACTTACCCTGGATATTGGGCTTACTTTGACTTTTTAAAATATTAATACTGCTATATTCTTGCATTCTCATTATTCATATGTTTGATTTCACTTAGGTGTATCTCTAGACATATACCTCCTATAGTGAAGGACATAAGCATTCTCAACTTTACCAGAGCATCCCAAATGGCTTTCCCAAGTGGTTATAGCAATTTGTCCTTCCACAGTCAGTTAAGAGTTGCTTCCATTACTCAATCCTTGTTGACATTTGGTCATGTGGAAACAGTAGGTCGTGTTAAGCAACATACTGTAAAAGTCTGATAAGTGAATAGTCATGTGCTAGTCACCCTAATCAGAAAGTTATAGCACGTCACACATCCCAGGTCTCTTGTGCTTGCTGCTCCTTTACAGTTAAAACCTATCTCCAATCTTGATTCCTGACAACCAACGATCTGTCTGCTGTCCTATAATTTCATCCTTTCCAGAACTTCATAGTACACGAGTCTGGATTCCCTCACTTAGCATGATGCATCTGAGCTTCTGTTATTACATGTATTAATAGTTTGTCCCCTTTTAAAGTTGAATAGATTTCAGTGTATGGATGTACCACAGCTTATTTTTTAACAGCCAAAGACCATTTTGACTGTTTCCAGGTTTTGTTTTTTATGGATAAAGTTGCTATAATGGTATATGTACCATTTATTTTTTTATTTTTCCTGGATATCCATCCAGAAGTCTGCTGAATCACATAGTAACTTTATGTTTTCCAAAGTAGCTATATCATTTTTGCATTTCCATCCAAGTTGTTAGGATTTTTCAGTTGCTCTACATAGTTCTCAGCACTTGGCTCTATCAGTTTCTATTACAGTTTTTCCGGGGGTTGGGGGGTGGGCAGTACAGAGCTATCTTATTCTGGTTTTAATTGGCACTTTTGTAATGACTAAATCTACCTATTTTTAAATTGGGTTGTTTGCTTCTGTGGAGTTTTGAGCTCTGGATTAAAGTTTTTTGATAAGTAATTTGCAAATAACTTCCCAGTTGTTGGATTTTCTTTCCACTTAAGAGTCTCTGACAGAGAAAAAGCTTAAATTTTAATGAAGTGTTATTTGTAAGTTTTTCTTTTATGGATTCTCCCTTTGTTTTTGCATCTAGGAACTCTGCTTAACAAAGTCATAAAGTCACAAGTCATAAAAATTTTCCCCTAAAAGTTTTAAAATTTTATATTTATTTTCAGGATTCATTCTGAGTTAAATTTTGCATAAGGAAAGCACTAGGTTTAGACCAACATTTTTGTTTTTTCATATGGTTGGCCGATTGTTCCAGCACTATTTGCTGGAGACTATGCATTCTCCACTGAAATGTTTTTGTATATCTGTAAAATCTTAACTAGTCATATATGTAAGAAATCATTCTGGGGCTGGGCTGTGGTTCCACCGATCTATGTGTCCATTCTTTTGTCAGTGCCACACTCTGTTGTGGTAGCAAGTCTTCTGTTCTTGAAATTTCTTGGGTTTTTACTACACTCTGGAAAAAATCTGTTGATATTTACAAAAATAAACCTGGGGTTGTGATAGGAATTGTATACATCGGAATGCATCAATTTTTAGAGGAATTGATATTTTAACATTATTAGGTCCATTGCTACATGTATCTACATTTAGGTTTTCCTAAATGTTAGGGTCTCCAGTCTATG
Source organism: Talpa occidentalis (assembly GCF_014898055.3). Taxonomy (NCBI): domain Eukaryota; kingdom Metazoa; phylum Chordata; class Mammalia; order Eulipotyphla; family Talpidae; genus Talpa; species Talpa occidentalis. Next base: position 23,397,043 of record NW_023601754.1, on the reverse strand, counting down.
TCTCCCTATGTAGGTTTTCATTGAATTTCAGTTTACAATGCTGATTATATTTTTCTGGAGGGTGTGCTTCAAATGGTACTGCTTATTTATTTTTGAGCTCCAAATTGTTCATTGCTGGTATATAAAATTACTTTACAAATTTACTTTTGCAATATAATTAACATGTAATTCTAAAATGAGATATAAATAACAATAGTTTCAGGTCTACCACATAATGATTCAATATATAAGCATATATTGCAAAATGATCACAATAAATCTAGTTAATATTCATTACCACATGCAGTTACAAATTTGTTTTTCTTGGGATGAGAACTTTTAAGATCTACTCTTAGTAATTTTCAAATATATAGTATATTATTAGCCATAGTAGCATGCTGTATACATTATCCCCAGACTTATTTATTTTATGACTGGTAGTTTGTACCTTTTGCATCTTCTTCACCAATTCTCACTGGCAACAATCCATCTGTTCTTTCTATGTATGAACTCAGTTTTTTCTTATATATTCCTCTGGTGAGATCACAGTATTTTCCCTTTTCTGGCTTATTTTACTTAGCATAATGGCCTCAAATTCCATCCATGTTGCTGATAAAATAGCAAGATTTCCTTCCTTTTTATGGCTGAAAAGTATTCCAGCGTATATGCCACATTTTCCTTTTTTTATTCATCCATCAACAGACACTTAGGCTGCTTCCATGTCTGGACTATTGTGATTTTGCAATGAACATGGAGGTGCAGCTATCTTTTTGAGTTAATGTCTTCATTTCCTTCATATAAATACCCAGAGGTGGAACTGCTGATTCATACGGTAGTTTTAATTTTTTGAGGAATTCCATACCACTTTTGATAGTGACTACATTATTTACATTTGACTGAAAGAGTTCTTTCAGTCACATCCATACTAACACCTGTTCTTTCTTTCCTCTTGATAATAGCTATTCTGTTTGGCTGTGTGCCTCATCCTGGTTTTGATTAGTATTTCTCTCTGATTAGTGATGCTGTGTGCCTTTTCATTTACTTGTTAGACATGTATATGTCTTCTTTGGAAATGTTTATCTAGATCCTGTGCCCATCTTAAGCAGATTGTTTATTTTATTGAGTTGCATGAATTACTTCTAGATTTTGGATATTAATTCCTTATCAGATAAATGACTTGCAAATATTTTCTCCCATTTACTCCGCTGTCTTTTCATTTTGTTTTCCCATGCGATGTGAATCTCTTTTAGTTTGAGGTAGTTCCAATTGTTTTTGCTGTCAAATTCAAAAAAACCATTGCTAAGACTGATGACAGCTTGTCACCTGTGTTTATTTCTAGGAGTTTTATGATTTCAGGTGTTCAAGTTTTTAACCCATTTTAATTTTTATGCATATATATCAGATAGTGCTCCTGTTTCTTTCTTTTGCATATGACTGAGCAGTTTTCCCAACATCATTTATTGAAGAGACTGTCCTTTTTCCACTATATATTTTGGCTTCTTTGTCATATTTGACCACAAATGTGGGCTTATTTCTGGGCTTTCTATTCTGTTTAATTACTTTGTATCTGTTTTTATGACAGTGCCATTCTACTTTGTACAATCCTGCAATAGAGTACAATTAGGAAGTGTGAGATGCTTCCAGTTTTTGTTTTTAAGACAGCTTTGATGAATTAGGGTCTTTTATTTCATACAAACTTTAAATTTTTTCGCTCTCTTTATGGAAAAATGCCACTGGAACTTTGATAGGCATTGCACTGAATATGTAGGTTACTTTGGGTGGCGGAAATATTTTAACAATATTAATTCCTCTAATTCACAGGATATCTTTCCATTTATTTGTCTCCTTTAATCTTTCTCAATAAAGTCTTCCAATTTTTCAGTGTATCAGCCTTTAAACTCCGTGGTTAATTTTATTCCTAGGTATTTTATTTACCTTGATGTAACTATAAATGTGATTTTTTTCTTGATTTGTCATTCTGATAATTTGGTATCAGTTTATAAAAACATAACTGGTTTGTGTATACAGATTTTTATTCTCTGCAACCTTACTGAAATTTATGTTCTAATAGTTTTTGGGTGACGTTTTCAGGTTTTTCTGTATATGCCACCTGCAAACAGACAATTTCATTTCTTCCCTTTCAATTTTGAAGTATTTTTTTCTTGTCTAATTTCTCTGGCATGGACTTCTAATACCATGTGAAGTAGAAGTGAGAGGCTATCCTTGTTTTGTTCCTAATCTTAGAGGAAAAGCTTTCAGCTTCCCACCACTGAGCATGATCCTAGTTCTGGGTGTGTCATGTCTGCCCTTTAAGTAAGTTCTCTCAATATCTACTTTGTTGGGAGTTTTTCTAAGTGGATGCTGACTTTGTCAAATACTTTTTCTGCATCTACTCTGAAATAATCATGTTTAGCCTTCATTAATGTGATGTATCCTACTGCTTGATTTGTGGATGTTGACCTCTATACATCCCTGGAATAAATTCTACTTGATTCATGGTGCAGGGCCCCTTTATGTTTTGTTGCATTCAATTTGCTGTCATTTTGTTGCGTTTTTTGGTGCCCATGTACATCAGGGATGTTGGTGGGTAATTCTCCTTCCTTGTGGCATCCTTGTCTGGTTTTAATATCAGGGTAATGCTGGCCTTGTAAAATGACCTTAAAATTGTTCCCTCGCTTTATTTATTTATTTTTGGAAGAGTGAGAAGGACTGGTATTCCTTCTTTGAATGTCTGGTAGAATTCAGTGAGGTCATCTGATACTGGATGTGCTTGGTGAGAGATTTTTAATTACTGATTCACTCTCCTTACTAGCAATCAGTCTGTTCAGAGTTTCTGTTGTTTTTTTTTTCCCCTCCATATTTTAGTCTTAGTAAGTTGTATGTTTCTAGGAATTTATCCATTTCTTCTAGGTTGTCCAGTTTTGGGAGTATTTTTGTTCAGTCTCTTGGTGTCAGTAATGTCACTTAGTGAGAGTCCTCACTATTTTCTTGGTGACTCCTGGTAAAAAGTTTGTAAATTTTTTTTTTAATGAAAAATAGCTCTTAGCTTCATGGTTCTTTTCTGCTGTCTTTTCCATTTCTATTTTATTTAATTCTACTCTTATCTTTGCTACTTCCTTTCTTCTACTGACTTTGGGCTTTGTTCTTTTCCTCCTTCATTGAGGGGAAAATACAGGTTGTTTGTGATCTCCTTACTTTAGGGATTTATGGCAATGAACAACCTTTAGAACTGCTTTTGCAGCATCCTATTAGTTTTGGTATGTTTAATTTCACTTTCATTTGCCTCAAAGATCACTATTCTATTATGTCACGTAAGGCCAAAATTTCCTTATTTTCTGTCTGGATGACCTACTCATTGATGAAACTGGAGTATTAAAGGGCTACTACTATTGTGTTGCTGTCTCTCTCTCCTTTTAGGTCTGTTTACATTTACTTTTTTGTATCTTGCTGCTCCTCTGTTAGTATAGTTTATATATAAAATTGTGTAAATTTGGTAAAAGTTTACTCAAAATTCCTATTTATTTAATTTTGGTGATTTTCTTTGGATATACATGTAAACATCTGTTATGTATTTCAAAAAATTGTCTAGGCTGTTTATAAATTTATTAGCAAAGAATTACTCATATTACTCCTCTTACAGCTTAAAAAACAGATTATGTAAAATTTCAAACATGCAAAATCATAAAAAATAGTATCAATCTTGCTTTACCGTACCCCTCTCCACTTCTGCCTTTCATGTATTTAGTTTGAGAAAAATTCAAGTGATATTTAAAATGTAAACAGTTACGTATATATTGTGAAAGATCACTTAAAAATAACCTCAAACCAAATAATTTCTTAGTATCAAATACCAGTATTCAGAATTCTAATTGTCTCTTAATATTTATAGTTCCCCTTTGAATTCACAGGTACATCAGACTTTCATATTCTTTTAATCTGTTTCCCTGCTGCTTCCCCCTCAACTCCCTCCACTCCCTTGTCATTTACTGAAGAAAAACTGGCTGTTTTTCTTTTGCTTAGATTTATTTCACAGTTGGCTTATAAAAGTTTTTGATCTCTGCTGTGGCTGATTTATGACTTCTCCATTTCTAATTTATGTCTTCTTTCTCTAGACCAACCTGATTAGAGTATGTTGAGGTATTATCTTTGTTTTTACAAAAAGCCAGTTTTTGATTGTATTTATTTTTAAACTTTGTTTTAAATTTCATTTATTTGTGCTTCTTAGTGATTGATCTTTACTTTCTTTGGATTTTTGGTCATTCTTTTAACTTTGGAGTTGATTCATAGCTCATTAAATCTTTTCCTTCTTCCACAGGAAGCATTTATGGTCATAAATTCCCTCAAAATGCTATTTTTAGGTTTTTTTTTTAAGATTTATTTTATTTGTGCATCCAAGAACTGGGGTATAGGCCAGAGGTGTGTCTTGGGGGGTGGTGAGAGGATTCACCAGAGCCAGAGTGGGGAGCAGAACAGGCAGATGGACTGAAATACATTGCTGAGGGGAGCAGCAAGTGAGACAGGAGAGGTCTGCTGCACCATGTGGGTAGCTCCCTGGCCGGGGATTGATCTTGTGCTGCAGTGGCTGCTGATAGCTTCACTGTGCTGAGACTTAACCCATTGTGGGACCAGGGAGGCCCTATTTTAAATTTTGATGTGTAATATTTTCATCATTATTGAGCTTTTTAAAAATGGAGTTTAAAATATGTTCAAATACTGATTTCTTCTGTGACCAATGAATTGCTAAATTGGTATAGTATTAAATTTCTTTTTTTAAAAAATATTTATTTATTTGTTTGTTTGTTTGTTTGTTTTTTATACAAGCACTGGGTACAGTCAGAAGCGTGGGAGGGTGAGAGAATTCACCAGAGCCAGAGCAGGGAGCAGAGCAGGCAGAGTGACGAAGTACACTGCTGAGGGGAGCAGCGGGCAGCAGGAGAGGTCTGCGCGCCATGTGGGACCCTCGCCCAGTGACCAGGGAACAAACCGGTGCTGCAGAGGCTGCGGGCAGCTTCACAACCCAGCGCTCAACCGCTGCGCCACCGGGGAGGCCCTATAGTATTAAATTTCTAAACATATGAGGGCTTTAAGGCTATCTTTTGGTTGCTGATTCCTAATTTGTTTGTACTTTTGTTAGAGGAGTGCTTGACATATATATGTCAAGCAAGTATATATTTCAGACACTTTTTTTTTTTAAACTGAGAATTCTCATTTTTTTAAATTGATGCTCCATATGGAAAATCAGAAGAGGGTACACTCACTGTATTGCTAAACAGGCTAGTTTGCTCATGCGGGTTAGGTTTCAACTAGTTCATTCAATCCCTGGACTATAGCATTGGTCTAATCAGAGTTGAAAAATAAGGACTTTAACTTTGCCTTCTCTGTTTACTAGGTTATAGCCCCTTCATCTTTAAAATGTTGGAAGTCTTGAGAAAGAACAGATAAAGTTTGTTTTTTTTGCTTTTGACTAGATTTCTATAGGGGTATGTTAAAAACATGACTGAATTTTTTGTTGCAGACCAGTTATTGTAGTTCACAGTGAAAAGCTTGGTTCTTCATAAATTGTCCTTTCCACTTAGGCAATTCCCCTATAGTAGAAGAATGGTCTAAGAACAATCCTTGGCATTTCTCGATGATTAGGCCAGAAGGAAGTAGGATGTCAGACACCCTTTTTTACTCTGGAGTATGGATTAGTTTTTATAAATGTGTCATACATCATGCTTGCAGAGAATGTATGTTCTCTGGATTTTGGGAGGAAGGTACCATGTCCCATTAGGCATACTGTTAAATGTCCTGAGCCTTACTAATTTTTTTATGCTTATTAATGACTGACGTGAAAAAAATTGCCCATTTTAATGGTGGATTTGTCTATTACCCCTGGCAATTTTCAATTTATGCTTTGTTCATTTTGAAGCCATGTTAATACATAAATTTAAAATTATTATATCTTCCTTGTATGAATCAGTGTCCTGATTTCTACTTTAACAACTATATCAGCTCTCTTTGGGTATTTGTCTAACATATCCTATTTTTATAGTTTCAAAATTTCCTGTACTTATCTTGAAACAGGATATTTGGATTTTAGCTATAGCAGTTGGTCCAATAATTATTTTTGCCACAAAATTCAATTTTACCTCAGTCTGGAAGGACAGTTTAGTAGCATATGGAATTCTGGAATCTTAGATTGCCAGTTGTTTTCCTGAGCACTCTGAAGACAGTAGTACATTGTCTTTGTGTTTCCACTGGGTGGTCAGAAAAGTCATGACACATTTTTTGCTTGAAAACCAGAAAAATAAGTCATGACTTTTCAATCTGCTATTGATGCTGCTGATGTCACTCCTTCATAGGGAATCTCTTTTCTCTCTAGTGGTTTGAAAGATTTTTCTCACTGTCTATGGTGCCCAGTGGGTATGAGCTTAAAAACATTTTATTTCTTGTCCTGGGAGTTACTGTGTGTCACCTTTTGGTCAACTCTTGAAAATTTTCTTAATAAATGCCACTCCTCAGAACTACATTCTGGGTAATTTCAACAGACCTTTCAATAGGCATAAATTTTACTTGTATTAAGTTCTATTTGATTATTTTTCAAGTGTACCTAGTTATCTTTTTCTCATCTTTTTGATTCCTCCTTGTGGGATATTTAAAACATGCAAATTCTTGAGGATCTAAAAAACCTGCTGCTGTTTATGTCTATTACTCTTGCTTGTGACTGGCTGTATACTGGCCTGTTTTCCAGTTTTGGTTATGAGCTTGCCTTTAGCAGCATTTTACCTAAGGTAATCCTGTAGCCTCCATGGTTATTTTGCATTTACTTTTTCCAGGCGCCTCAAAGATTTTATGAATCCAGAACCTTTTTGCTAATTTGGGAGCTTAGTGATTTCTGGATTGAGTAGGAAATAAAAATTCAAATCCCAAACTCTAATAAAAACAGGCTTCTAAGTATAAAGTTTTAGAGGAGACACCATCTATACCTATACCCCAACACCAAGCCTAGAAAGAGAGGTTGCTTTGTTACCAACCTGCTGTAGTGGAAGATTCTTTCTAACCTATCATTTCATGGCAATCAACTCCCTCTGAGGTTGTGGCTTTGTGTGAGTGATTTGACAAAGGTCACATGGACCTCAGGCCTTTTCTCTTCCCTCCCTGTCCCAGCGTGACCAGTAATACCAAGCTCCCAGCACGTCTCTCCCTGAATAGTCAGAGGCTACTGAATAGTCGGAGGCTACTGAGACCAGCAAAGGATATTTGTACCATCAATTTCAGTTTATCGCTCTGGTTTACAGTTGTCTCTCTTCATTTCTGTAGTCCATGAATTACCTTCTATTTAGGAGCTTATGCATAATTTTAAGAGGGTATTTTATATATTTTATCCAGTGTCTCCAGGTGTTTTGTGACAGATAGGTTTTCAGGTTATCTAATCATTCATATGATCATAACTATAAATTTTTCTAATGCTTTAAGGGTTTGTTCTCCTGCCCTCATTTATGTCCATACACACTAAATATAATTTTAATTGTGTTGATATTCCTCTAAGTAGAAATATAAAAACAAGAGGCAAAAGTAGTTAGCAACCAATCTCAATATGCCAGAGTTATTAAAAACATCCCTCCCTGGATTATTTTCCAATAAAAGCTGCATATGATCAGCATGGTAACCACACAGGTCTAAGAACAATGTATTTGTGTTTTGGTTCTTACAAAGCTATGACTAACTCTAATACCTTTGCAGGATACTTTAACCTTCTGTGAACTGTTTTCCTTGTCATAAAAAGTTTTTAATGAATCATTGATCATACTGACCAATACTTAACACTCTCCATTGCGAATGTCAAAATTTTAAGAATCTAAACATTCTTAAAATGAGAATCTTACGTACGTGTGGAATTCTTAAAATATATATTCTATTTTATTTAAGTACACAATGCTGAGATCTTAGGAGGTGCCTATAATGTGACTGAAACAACTGTTTAAAATAGTTATAATATTAGTTTATACAATAGTAAACATATGTATATATCAAAGTGATACATTATACAAATCATGTCTTAGTATGTGTTGCTCTGAAGTGACTCTACACAAGAGTACCTTAGCTTTTGGCGTAGCTTTAATGGTCCATATACAATCAACGGCTTGGCCTGGTTTCGTTTTCTCTTCTTGTTCTACCTGACTAGAACGTACTATTCCATCAGCTCCTGAGAGTTCAAACTGGCAATCTAGAAAGAATAGATGGATGAAGTTCAAAGGAAAATAAGACTGATCCAAAATTCCATGAGGAAAAAGAGGTAATATACTAAACCTGGGATGGGATTTAAAATACCTCCTAAGTAAGTAAAGTCTGGATCTGTAACAGAAAAAAGAAAATCATTGCATAGAAATATATTACAGAAACTCTAAGGTTTGATATCCTAAGTTATGTCTAAAGCTACATTTAACATTAATAACAAATCAACAAAGCTTTAATTGGTATAGACTACTGGTCTACACTGGTTATTTATAGGCATATTCAGTACTCACTCATAGGATCAACATTTAAAAAATGATGTTTATACTTCTGAATTCACCATGAAAACTGTGCTACCACAAAACTCATAACTCTGTCAAGAACAGTATCTAATGCAATGACAAATGAATGAATAAACAAAATGTGGTACATACAATATCATGGAATATTATTCATTCTTAAAAGGGAATGAGATTCTGACAACATGGATGAACCTTGAGACATTATCATAAGTGAAATAAGCAAGACACAAGGGAAAAATATTGAGTGGTTTGGCTTACTGAGGTGCCTAGAGAAATCCAATTCATAGAGAAATTAAATACCAGGAGCTGGTGAGAGAGGGGCTAGGGAGCTCATATTTAACAGGTACAAAGTTTCAGCTTGAGTTGACAAAAAAGTTGTGGAAATGGAAGAAATGATGGCTGCACAACACTGAATGTACTTAATTTCAGTGACTTGCATACTTCAAAACAGTTAAAATGGTAAATTTTATGCTATGTATAATTTATCATGCACTTACAGAAAGTAGTGACTAGTGAGTTTTTTTATCTTTTTTCTTATTAAGAGAGACAGATAACTAATACGTGGGATTTTCTGGCCTGTGAAGTAATTTGTAGAAGATTAAGAACCAACAATTTATGTCAAATAACTGATTTAATTAAGTTGTTCAGATAATTTATTCTGAACGAAATCAATTAGCCGAAGGAATTGATACTTTAGTATCAAAAAGACATGTTACAAAATCTTATATATCAAGAAGATCTTTGCACATAATCTTAAGACTATCTCAAAGAACAGACATTCAAAATAATGCTTGTAATGATTTGAATGTTTCAAGTATTAAAACAACAAAATCAGGCAGCATTATATGAAAAAATTTTTTATTTGGAAAAAGTAGCTGTTTCTTTTTTTATGTATCTATGTGAGTAACTTTTTATGGCTTACAGTTAAAATATAGAGAAATTAAAATACGTAGGATTCCTAGACTGTATTACCTTATATTTGCATTTTATAGTACTTTAAGAGTTTTTACATACATTATGTTTAAAATCATGCTAATGACAAAGTCATCATCAGGAGGATAATGTAATACTCTGTTTTATAGATGAAGAAGCTGATTAAGAGAGAGAATATGATTTTCTTAGCTCATAGAATGAATGGCAAAGCCAGGACTATTTCTGTTTTCTCTATAGCTTTTCTTGCTCTACCTTGTTATCTTTATAATGTGGGCAAGGATTCCATAATTTTATCACTAAAGGAAAAATAAACATGTCAAAATAAATAGGAAAGGCATAATTGGATATATCATGGCCCTGTCTACTTATTTAAAGACCTACTTATAACAATGATGAAAAATCAGTGAATTTCTCAAGGCTACTGATAATATTTGATGAAGTACAGGTTTTTTTTTGAGTTTCAGATATTTATTAATCAGTGTGAACCTCAACGTAATATTTTAGCATGATTTCATTCATTGAAAGGGAACTATTTTCTGGTTAAGTTGAAAATTGTGCCAATGGCTTCTGCAATACCTTCATTTTAAGCAGCTTTATAGTGAAAGACTTCAGTTAGAAATCTTGCCCCTCTTCTGCAGTTTGCTGTCATCTACATTCACTGCGCAGAGCGTGTATTGACCATTAACACCCAGTTTAGTCCAAGGTTCTAGATTGTTCTTTCTGTCCCAGGTGACATCTAGATTGAACAAAGCCAGCTCCAATAAATGCGAAGAGGGGATCAAGCTGGTTGCTCCTTGGTCTGGCTGAGGGTCTGGTGGAGCTTGGTTATGGGAGAGACCTCAGGCCAGGAAGGAGAGAAAAAATCTGCAAGATCTGGGACCAAGTCTTTTTCAAGGCAGAGGCTCTGAATAGATTGCTACTTCCTGGAAATAACTAGGATGATTCTGGAAATTTTGACTGATAATGACAATATCCTAGAATTCTTGCTAACATAGGAAGAAATGGATTAATTTACCAAATAGCTGAGGTGTTATTACCCCTTTTAGCAAGGTTAGTTTATTAAGTTAAAAAGTCTCAAAGATGTGTTTTAAATTAAGCTAAAAATCCCCTGCGAAAAATTCGTTCAGTATGTAATTTGATAACCATTCCTAAAATATTGAAATTAAAGACAACAATTTTAATAAAAATTGAGCATCATTATATACAATAAATTATATATTGAAATAGGTTTTGCAGGCTAATTAAAAGACTGAGACATTTTAGGCTAGCAATTTTTCATTCTGGCAGCTTAGTATATATAGTCTCTATTTGAACTTTTCAAAACAAGATTCTGTTTTAGACATCTGCTTACACTTTTTTAAAAATTACTTTTATTGTAGTAAAATAATATTTAGCCTTTTAGCCATATTTAAGTGTGCAATTAACTGGCATTAAAATGCATTCACAATATTGTGGAATCATCACCACCATCTATTTAAGCAAAAATTAAAAGGATAAAATTTTAATATGGTGCAGCAATTGGGCTCCTTTATATTTGCCCTAATGAGTTAAAAACTTGCCCATACAAAAATTTGCATGTGAATGTTTATAAGTAGGCTTATTCACGATTGCTAAAACTTGGAACCTTAAACCTTAGTTTATTACTAAGTGAAAGAAGCCAATTTGAAAAGGCTACCCACTATGTGATTCCAACTTCATGATATTCTGGAAAGAGCAAGACTGAAGACAATAAAAAGCTTAGTGGTTGCCAGGGATTTGAGGTGGGAGGGATGACTAGGTAGAGGCACAGAGGATTTTTAGGGCAGTGGAAATAATCTGAATTGACACTATAGTGGTGGAGACATCATTTTGCATTTGTCCAAACACAGAATGAATAACACAAAAGAATGAGTCCTACTGTAACTATGGACTCTGGAAGACAGCCATGTGTCAATGAGGGCTCATTGATTGTAATGAATATGCTATCCTGGTGCAGAATGTCTATGTTTGTGGGGGCAGAGGGAAGGGTCAGTGGCAAAGGTAATTCCTTTTGCTCAGTTTTGCTGTGAACTTAAACCTGTTCTAAAAAATAAAATCTCTAAGTTTTGCTTTTTGAAAATGTTATTCTTCTGACATTGAGAAGATAAATACTGAAGTAACCATAAAAAATTCCCTGAACAGGGCCTCCCCGGTAGCACAGTGGTTGAGCGCTGGGTTGCGAAGCTGCCCGCGGCCTCTGTGGCGCTGGTTCGATCCCCGGCTGCTCCCCAGCCACTGGAGGAGGGCCCCACATGGCGTGCAGACCCCTCCTGCCGCCCGCTGCTCCCATCAGCAGTGTCCTTCGGTCCTTCTGCCTGCTCTGCTCCCCGCTCTGGTGAATTCTCTCACCCTCCTGCGCTTCTGACTGTACCCAGTGCATGTATAAACAAGCAAACAAATAAATAAATAAAACATGCCTCTAAAAAAAAAAAAAAAAAAAAAAATTTAAAAAAAAAAAAATTCCCTGAACAGGTTTACTTATAGGAAAAAAAAGTAGACTAAGTTGTTTAGATAAAAAAGCAGGTAGTACAGGGCCTCCCCTGGTGTCGCAGCGGTTGAGCACTGGGCTGCGAAGCTGCCCGCAGCCTCTGTAGCGCCGGTTCGATCCCCAGCCACAGGCGAGGGTCCCACATGGTGTGCAGACCTCTCCTGCTGTGCCTGCTGCTCCCCTCAGCAGTGTATTTCATCACTCTGCCTGCTCTGTTCCCCGCTCTGGCTCTGGTGAATTCTCTCACCCTCTTGCGCTTCTGACTGTACCCAGTGCTTGTATAAATAAATAAATAATAAATAAATAAATAAATAAATACATAAAAATTAAAAGGAAAAAAGCAGGTAGTACAGTTGCATGGACAGCAGGAGCTCGGTTGCGTGACACAAACAAAGAAAATACAGAAAACATCTGAAGGCATACACACCAGATTGTTCACTCTGGCTTTTTTATATACAGATTGGTAAGATTATGAATATTTTCTTTTCACTTGGATATAATTTAACTTCTTTAAATTAAGAAATTCCTTGCATGCAAAAATAAATAAAGCAAAAAGAATGTATAATTGTTATACTGTCACTTCTTCATTTTGTGACTTTGTAAGCTCTTTGAAGAGCAGCAATTTGTGTTACTTTGTGTTTCCCGTAGGAGCTATGTAGACTATCCATTCTCACTTACCATGGGGTAGGTAAAATAGGTAAAATAGACTGAATAGGGCTCCCTGTCACCCCTATCCAAAATGTCTATACCCTAATTCTCAGCTTATGTATTTTACCTTACATGGCAAAAATAAAGAGCGATTGTTACAAGGCAAAGTAAGAGATAAATCAAGGACTGATGAGAAGAGAAGGTGGTGTGAAGATGGAGACAGAGCTGGAGTGAGGTGGTGACAACCCAGGAATACTTGAGCAAGAGCAGAAGTTAAAAGAGGCGGGAATGGATTCTTCCCTTGACTTCCTAGATGGAATGTGGCCCACTGGATTTTGGACCTTTGGCCTCTAGTACTTTAATTCAAGAGAATGTTTCTGTCATTTTCAGCTGCCAATGTGTGGTGTTTAGTCATGGCAACCTCAGGAGAGTAGCCCAGAGGTATTCCCGTTTTACTAACAGCAACTCACAATTCTGTACTGTTTTTTTACAGCTTGGTGGCTGAGAAAGGATTCAAACCCAGATCTTTTGCCTCCAGTGTAGAACAGTAGTCTTCCTATTGCTCATTATATTCTAGAGATTATTTAGTTAAATGAGCAGTTAATTTAATAAGTCTAATGGAAAAATCTGCCAATATAACGTTGGCTGTGATGATGAAATTAAGACAATTTTATGAATTTTTAAAAACAGATTCATTTTGGTGTTTCTGGCCTTCATATATACTCTAAAACATAAATATATCTAAGAAAAAATGTGATACCATCTATTATACGTTCTAAAATTTAAATAATAAAGTTCTGCTTCCACATTTATTTATTCATGGGATGATTTCCCTGCACCTTACCAATTTCCTTAATGCCTTGATTTGCTTAACTCAACAAAATTTTCTCTTTTTTAAACTTAAGATTCTAAGGCCAGAATAAGAACTAACCACTGAAAAGAAAACTTCGTTACCTGGAATAAATGAGTATTTTGCTCGAAATCCCAGTCCTTCAAGTTCTTCATCAGAACTAAACTTAATCCACATGAATCTTCCTGTTGATCTAATTAATGGAGGGCTTTTCACGCCACAGTACCGATCTATAAGTGGAGAGAAACCAAATGGCCCATCTCGAACTTCCAAGTGATCAAACCGACATTCAAATGATGGTTCTATGTAATAATGTTCATCAAAGGTCAACTCTATTCTTTGACGAGGAGCAGCTGGGAAATAAGAATAAGCAAATCAGGACACTATGAACAAGAAAAAAAATATAAATATGCTGCCAGTAAATGAGAAAAGTAAAACAAGTGCTCTGCTTTGTAGATGAGGATCATAAGAAGAATAGTTTTATGTAGTTAAAAATAAATGTTTTATTTTATGTCAGTGACAATACTACTCTGTAGAACTATCATAATCTTTCCATTTGGCACGTGCTATTTATTAAGTTAAATGTACTTAACTGTTAGAATTAAAGGGTCCCAAGGCTAATGCCTAGTTCAGCAGATACAATGCACCGCAGTGAAAAGCCTAATAAGAGATGCCAGGAAGTTTCTTATTGCATCTAGTGGGATTATACTTTAGGAAATTTAAAATTCTTGTAAACATTTAGCTATCATTTTGTGAATATGTTCCGTATTCAGAAATATGTATAACTACTAGACTTTAATTTAAATACATGCTTTGTTCAAACTGGTTTAAGCAGGGTATTTTCAATGAGTGTATTTAGTCTTACAATAAAGTAAAATTTCATCCAATAGAAAGACACAAATGAGTCAAATACCTTCCAAAATGTAGATACACTCCTTGTTTGGTGGATATGAATCAGGATAATTTGGTGAAGCAAAATGACCTCCATTGCTGGTTCGAACCCAAATGCCACACTGGGTTGTAGGAATGTGTTTGATTCCAATATTCTGTCCATCTTAGGGATACACAACATTTAAAATGTTAATTATAGTAAAAAAGAATAGCATTCTCTTTTCCCCAAAACTTACCCAAATAATTGCCCATTCTATGTTGTGTATATAAGTATATGTATAAACATATATGAATACATACATATACATGATTTTGTGAGAACCACTTCTACAATAAAGTGAATATGGAAATGAAAGTAAAGATTGCAATGCTGTGCTTACTGGAAGAACTTGCTGCTAGAGGACAAGTGAACCACACAAGAGAGTAGGAAGTAAAATGTTTAAGTTGTACAAGGGCAAAATCATGAAGGAGAATATGTAAATCAGAAAACACTATAAAATTCAGTTCTGACATAAAGAATCCCAGGAGTTTATCTCTGATGTGGTACACCTATGTTTAATTCAATACAGCAGTCAAATAAAATTCAAAGATTACAAAGGGGTTTTCATTAAAGATTATTTATTGAACATAAGTATTTAGTTCTGTTCCCTGCTCAAATGTCACATAACAACAGTAAATCACTTCTTTTAGGGCTTAAGCTCTAAGTACTATGAGGGAGATACAATAGTAACAATTAGCATTCTAGGTTTTTCTGAAAGCCCAGGTGATGGTGGTGGTGTTTAATGCAGTTAGAAGTCTATCGGTTAAAAGTCTATTTAGAATCTATTTGGTTTTGGGCCTCCCTGGTGGCGCAGGGGTTGAAGACAGCACCATCAAGCTATTGCCAGCCACTGCAGCACGAGTTAAATCACTGGCCAGGGAGAAACCCACATGGCACAGCAGACCTCTCCTGCCTCGCCCACTGCTCCCCTCAGCAGTATGTTTCAGTAGATCTGCCTGTTCTGCTCCCCACTCTGTCTCTGGTGAATCCTCTCCCCCCCGCACTGCTGGTCTGTACCCCAGTTCTTGTATGCATAAATAAATAAATCTTTAAAAAAAAAAAAGAATCCATTTGGTTTCCAATATTTTCTCCTGCTCCACAAATCCAGGTAGCTGCTGTCCGATCACCAATCAGAAAGCTGGAGATTATTTCTTTGAAGAAAACAGACAGACTTAGTGGAGCAGGGGATACCAGGCCCAGACTGGGAGTTAAAAATCCCAGCCTGAGAACAGGGAGGTGAGGTGAATGTATACTGAGCGACAGCCCCAGTCTCCTTCCCTACTGCCCTGCCCAAAAGCCTCTAGGTCAAATGGGAGAGCTTCGAGACAGGAAACGGAAAGCTTCTTGTCTAGGGAATTTCAATCACCCCAGAGAAAAAGACCCAACAAAGCCAATTTAGGGGCTCCCCAAAGCTGGACCACTCACCAGCAAGGGCCTCAGTAAACTAGAAATGCCTACACTTGCACCGTGACCAGACGTTCTCACACATATAAGCAGACACCTGGGGATCACCAGGCATTTGAGGAAAGCCTCTAACACAAAACAGAGCAACAGAAAACAACAAGCAACCATGACGAAACAGATTATATAAGAAAAATATTTTAAAAAGACAACACGAAATGCCACCATTATCTGATCTCCTCTGAGAAAAAGAACATTTGTAAAACAAGCACAAAGGGACTCGAGCAAAAGAATATTCAGAAACCAAAGACAGTTTCTAAAAACAGAAGAAAAGAAACAATTGGTAGAAAGTTCAGAGTGAACCATGGCTGGGCACCAAGCGGCTGCGGCCCCATCAGCCTGTAAGGCCACCCTAGGGGTGTCATCTGCTTCTGGTGCCGTCTGCTCTGCGGTCCACTCGGCCACACAGAGCTGAGGACTCACTCAGAAACCATAAGGTCTGGGAAATCTTAAATATTTATTCTTAGGCCCTTTACAGAAAAAGTTTTCCAATTACTGTTTTCGAGGATACAATTAAAGAAGTCCCAATAGAGACAAAGGAGAAAGAAAACAGTAAAAGGAGAAAGAGATGGAAAATAGAAAGACTGACAGTAATAATTATAATAGGAATTCCTTTAAGACATAACAAAGAAAATGGAGAAAAGGAATTAAAAAAAAGACTAATCAGACAAGAAAAAAAGGGAAAGAAAAATCTCTGAAACTGACAGAATTTTTGTATTGAAAAGTTCACGGAGCACCTTAATATAAATCCTGAATACTGATGTCAGCAGAATGATGATGGAGCTATAATGAGGTGGGAGGGCAGATGGAAAGTAGGACATATACAGTTGGGGATGGAGGGTAAGTGCACGAAAGAGTTAAACTCTTGTCTGCCATGGTGGGAAATCATATCTAATACCTAAAGCTGAAATAATTAAGTAACAGTGTAATATGTTAGAGATATAAAAGGGAAAATACCAAAACAATCTGCTAAATCAGTGATTATCTCCATGGAGCAGAAAGTGGAGCAGGTAAGATGGGGGATTGATTTTTCCTAATTAACTTTCATAATGCTTTGATTTTTATAATGTGTAATTTTGATGAAAAATTTAAAAATCAGATTATATAGGAAATGTATAAAGTCTGACATGAAAATCTGGTTCAAAAATCACACTAGCTAATCTCCTTTCAAAAGGAGGACAACAGAACAGATCCAAAAGGCTGTGGACAAGTT
The DNA here is from genome assembly GCF_014898055.3 of Talpa occidentalis. Classification (NCBI taxonomy): domain Eukaryota; kingdom Metazoa; phylum Chordata; class Mammalia; order Eulipotyphla; family Talpidae; genus Talpa; species Talpa occidentalis. Next base: position 23,380,003 of record NW_023601754.1, on the reverse strand, counting down.
GTTGATAGAAGTATTTCACTTGCCCACCTTGGAAAATGAGATTTTTATTTTTCCTTAGTGATAAGGCAGAATCTCATTTAATTTTTGGACATAATCCATAGTGTGCTAGGAGATATTAGTGATGACAACTTTTAAAATTTCTCAGGGCAAGACTATGACAATTTAGTCTAGTTAACTATAGCTGTATCCAGTTAAATTGAGGCTGAAAGGCTGACAGAAAGCCTTAGGTCACTGGAATACCCCAGAGGGATTAGAGAAACAGTATTCAAAGTTGTAATCCTGGGGCCTCCCCAGTGGTGCAGCGGTTGAGTGCTGGGCTGCGAAGCTGCCCACAGCCTCTGCAGCGCCGGCCACCGGCAAGGGTCCCACATGGTGCGCAGACCTCTCCTGCCGCGCCCGCTGCTCCCCTCAGCAGTGTATTTCGTCAGTCTGCCTGTTCTGCTCCCCACTCTGGCTGTGGTGAATTCTCTCACCCTCCCACACTTCTGATTGTACCCAGTGCTTATATAAATAAATAAATAAATCTTAAAAAAAAAAAAGTTGCAATCCTTTCACATAAACTACCCCACTATTCTGAACACACAGTAAGTGACCATTGTAAGTAACTTACCTTGGGTCTTTTGGGCCACAGCAATCCCTTCTACTACAAGTATTGTGATTAGCAACACTAGAGAAATAACAGAAGAGAGAAGTTAAATTGAATCTATGTTACATTTTACGAAGTTTACTAGGAAAATCAGATGACAAAAAGTTTAACAAAAATCACTATTTGTTACTAACATTCAGTCTCAAGATTTTTAAGGTTTAAATGTTATGTTCTCATTTACTGTTTGACACAAACAACCTGAGCAAAAACATAATTAACATTGTATTTCCTTATATAAGCACTCAGTACACAGTATTCAAAGCATTTTTCAGTTTATGATGGATTAAAAAACACACTGTTTTGGGAAACAAACTTTGCTAACCCTAATTATTCCTGTATTTACTGTACTCTACCTCAAAGTGTTTACTTGTGACCAGCTCCACAATGTATATGCCAGGAACATCCATAGTGGAACACCCATAATAAAGAATTCACAATAAAGAACATTCATAATAAAAACAGAAGTAAGGAGGCAGCAGTCTCCTAGAAATCAACTCGGGACATTTTACTTGTACTATGCAGCGTGTCCTGTGTTAGAACAAATATGTTAGCATATCTAAAAAAATGAAGCTTTTATTCTGAGTTGACATTTCTGAGCCCTACTCAACAACATATTGAATTGTGTTGTGTATGTGTTTTGAAGATTCCTTTAAAGATTTTCTTTTTATGAATGGTGCACTGGCATCTTTCACTTCCCTTTTCAATGGAAATTGCAGTACCAGCCTGCTCCAAACTCTTGTGTGAGCTGGAGTTTTATTTATTCATTCACTCAATAAGCATTTACATAGTACCTACTGGAGAGTAGACATGGAGAATACACAGATGTGGGGAGAGAAAGTATAGAGTCTGGACTTTAAGAGTTAGATGGATCTAGGCTGGGATTTCATGTACACATGTATAGCTTACTTTACTTATTTATTATATGGGGAGTTATACTAATATAAGTGACCTCATGCGACTGTTGTGAAGTTAAATGAGCTGATGCACATGGCACTTTTTAGGAGCTAGGCATCCTGTTAAATAAATGGCAGTTATCAGGACTAACTGCCATCTTTATGAAGTTAATCTACTGTTAAAGACAATCTATAATACAAGGTGAAGACAATCTATAATACACTCTATAACACAGAGGTTATAAAAAAGCATAAGGAAAACAGTTAATATATGACTTCAGAAGGTATATTCTGGTTCGCTCTTTTAGGATTTCAGCTCAGGAAAGAGAAAGAAATATCATAGACAAAAACCATGGAAAGATGAGCACATATCTATTGGCGGTGTCAGTGAACTCTGAATAAAACAGGTTTTACTGGGGAACAGCATGTTTAACATGTGGAGGGCAACAGTGGCAGATCAGGCTACAAACAGTAAGATTAGATCTGACTGCAGAAAGTCTGGGTTGCCATGCTAAAGAGTTTGGGCTTTTGGCTATAATGAGAAGCCACTGTAGGTGTTTAAATTAGGTAGTGACATTATCACATCTGTGTTTCAGACCAGTAATCCCCATGGTTTAGAAAGGGAGAAGGTCATTTAGAAAGCAGAAATGATAAGGTCTTTGAAGCAGAACAGTGGTAGTGGAAATGGAATGGAGGAGAGATTTATAACACGATTCAGATGTACAGTCAACTGCAACAGGTAACATACAGGATGTTAGGGATGAGGGAGGTGGAGGCTTCTGCAGAGGATACCAATTATGTGACTGGCAGATGGTCATTCCACTGCTCGCCTAATAGCATGTTCTCTGTATTCACCACCTGCTGTCACCAGTGTGTAAAGGTAGTTCTTGCTATTGAGTTGTGCACGCTTTAGAATCTAAGCATTTGACGCTTCATCTTTGGTTTTTGGTCTCCTTGCTGACCATTCTCGCCTCTGTCTTCTCTCAACATTGATTTCCTTTCTTGGTGCTAGTAATGTTGCAGATCTCATGTTATGATGGAACAATCCTTCCTTCAAACTTTCCCCTTCTTTGTGCTGGATCAGAGGTAGACATACTACTTTTTAAAAACAGAAGACTTCTGGGCCAATAGAAAACTCAGGGTAATATTAAATATCTCAGAATGCAGCGAATAATACTTCCATTTATATCAATTTATCTTTTAGAGGGCACTATTTCCCAAGGCATTATATTCAGACTATACGCAACTGATAGAAATGCTTGGCATATCCTTCCTGAATCATAGCATAACAGTTTAGCAGTTTTCATATTTATAATTCACAGTAGATAAGTAACAGTATACAAGTAACACAGATTCAGGCAGACAGGGTAACTAAGACATCACCAAACTGAAACCAGGAAGGCAACAGTGAAACAATGGCAATTGTGCCAGGAAAATTATATGATAAAATGACCAACAAAATTTGGCTGTGTAAAAATAACTGCTACATGAAATGTGTACAGAACACACATCCAAGATAATCATATAAAAACAAAATTATAAAACTAAATGAACCCATTATATTCTTTTCTACTTTATTTAGAGGGCTGCTCACAATTTTCTTTCTTTCCAAATGTTAAAAATTATTCACAACTCAATTAACCACATGAGCTGTAGTACTGAATATAAAAATGATGTATAAAAGAATAGGGCAAATCTGCACTGCAATTAGGGAAATATTTAGTGATAGTTTTTGGTGATGCAGTTTTAACTAGCAATCAATCCAAATTTTATAGGTAATAAATTTATGTCATGATAAAATAGTTTCCTCTGAGTTGTGTAATAGGATCTTATAAATTGTGTTATAATCAGACTGAGATACTGAAGCAATCCAAACCCCACTAGAGACACACGCTGGAGTTATCTAGCACATGACAAAGTGGTACTGTGGGCTCTGGGCTTTGTCTAGCCCCAGTCTATGTGCCACTCACCCTTCCCTTCTCTTACTGAAAGAATCAATAATTTCTCAAATCCAGAAATGCCTCATGCTCTAAATCCAAAGAAAATATACCCAGGAAGGTACTAATTCTTTAAGGTAGAAATTCATGTCAAAATAAAAATTCTAAGCTCCATAACTATACAGTTTGGTTATGCAGAGAACAACCTGCGACTTGATGCTTCTTGAAAAAGGTAGTGCCCACCACTGGCGTCCTGACTTTGGATCCTGGAGTTTAGTCTAAGCCTTGAAATAACCTACATACAAACCTGACTTTAATGACAAAGGCACATAATATTCAAGGTATAAAATACAAATCCTCAAGCCACTCCTTTCAGTTTACCTCCTGTGACCCTGAATCACTGTCATATTAGCTGTACGCAGAGAGTCTCATTCCCAGGCCTTTTACTTTAAAGGTCCTACTTTCCATGGCAAAAATCAAGGTCACTCTCTGAACAGAGGCTATGCTAGTCAATGCAATTAATACTGGAATGAAGACAAAACTCCTATTTATAGATAATGTTGTTTAAAATCCGTAAGTCCAAAGAGAATCACTTGGAAAATTATTAGACCTATTATCGCCACCATTAGAGTTGGCAAGAATGAAGAAATGGCACAGGCGTTCCTCCTTCTTTTAAAAACACTTGTCCAGTATCTACAATGATCTCAAAATAAAAACTTTAAAGAAGGAAAAAGAACCATCACCTCCCAAAGTTGCACACAAATGTAACTGACTGACCAGACTTACATTTAGTCACATGGCCACACGTAAACCTAAAGAAAACTGGAAAACTTACTCTTTATTTTGGGTGATTGTGAGCTTAGCTAAAATTCAGAGAATTACTGAAGGGTAAACATGGATACTGGGAAACAACTGACTGTTTCTGCCACAGTCTCCTGTAGTCTATTCTGTACAAAGCAGCCAGTGATCCTCTCAATACAGAAATCAGATTACATAACAATCTTTCAAAAAATCTTCCAACAGAGACCCATTACATTTAGACTAAATGCATAATCCTCACTCTGACTTCAGAGGCCTGTGTGAGCTGGCACCCAATCTTCTGATTGCAATCAATGGCTACCCAGGTCTCCTTCCCATTACTCCAACACACTAAGCTAATTTTGACCTTAGGGACTAGTTACACCTCCTGCTCGGAATCTCTCTGCATGACTGGTTTCTTCCTGTCATTCAGACCTTGTAAGGCCTCCCTGACTTATGAGGAAATGTACATTTCCCCTGTCATCCTGTTTTATGATATATACAATACATTAATTGTTAAATTACTTGCTATTATCTTATTATCTATCTCATTGTCCCTTGCTTAGTATTTCTCCCTAGAAAGAGGGGTCTGATTCACTGATGTGTTTAGTGCTGAGCGGATTATTACAGCAGCACTCAATAAAAAAAAAAGCATGATCCTGAGAATATCTTTATAACTACAACAGAGTGAGAGAGCTCTGCACTAACAAATTAACAAACATACATCATGGTCAACAGAATCCACAGAGTATCCATGTATTTTCCATATGAGCATAAATCAGGGGATGAGAATTGATTTTTCTTTCTTTTCAGGCACTAAGTCATTATTATTTTTCTCAAGGTGGCTCAATTTACCTTTGCTAGTAATTAAACGTACCTCTTTCTATGCCTCCCTTTTTAAGCATCTTAGCGGAAAACATAAAGTTTGTTAACAGCCATGAGATGCCAGACCATCACAACCACCTAACTGGTCTGTCCTGCTTGCTGTTCTTCTATAATGAAAACGGAATGGCAATTCATTAGAGTACCCAAGGTGTGAGTAAGTTGCTTTCCATAAGCTGTGTTCCCAAGAACATTTCACATTTAATCAAACTCAATTCTACTTATTAGATAAGAAAGAAGATGGCTCTTGGTGAACTCAGGGATTACTCCAGTCTGCATATGCTAATCACACTGCCAATCACTTTTACAAGAAAAAGTCACTGCAGCAGAAGCACTTTCTCTTTCCTCCAGAATGTGACAACCTCCTTGTTAGCCAGATGCTCCTGAGATGGCAGTTTTGTATGCTCTAATTATACAGTAGTCTTCCTTAGACACCCACAGCAAATACCATTAAATTGTAACATGACCAGGTCAAATTTTTAAAGTGTATTTGATATCTTCTCACCCACTAGTGCACAATTTAAACCAACATGTTTAAATGTCATTTTGACTAGAAAGAATTGAACTTTCAGATCAGTACACCCTGTAATTCTGCCAGCATTATAACAAATATGTTTGTTACAAAGTGTCAGTTTTTCAGCAATCACTTTGATTAGTAATTAAGAGGGTGAGGCCCTCACCAATTAGAGCAACCTTTCTCTTATCTGTTGTTTTGCTGTTTTTAAGTACTCGCTCACAAAGGTTCCTTTGAGGGAGTTCCACAGTGAAGGAAAGTTTGGAAAACACTGGATAAAATCACCTCTTTGGATTCTCCCTTCTAACTCAAAGATTGTAAGTGCCTTAGGGGACACAATGATGATTCTGCAGAAGCATAAATTTAAAAGTGATAGGAGATTGTGTTGAATGGTAGTAATCAAAGCAGAACCTGGATTGTTTTAAAAATTTTAGATATGAACTAAAACTGGACTGCAAGAGGTTTTGATTTGAACTTGCACATGTGTGTTTATGCAGGAAAAACTGTTTTTCTTAAAAGGTGAGTTTGGTTATAAATTGTACACACATTAGATTTTAGCTGAGGATTCACTATAATATAGTCATTTAATGAAACTTTGCAACTGCTAGTATTAAAACATTTTCTCCATCTCCTGGGAGAAAAACCAAAAACTTCACTTCTTTAACAAGGTTCAAAACTTCACTATTTAGAAGGCTAGGTTTTTAGAACCTAGCCCTTTCTGTATAGTTTCCTTTCTTGCATGAAGCTTAAGTATGAAGAACAGGAGTTAATATTTGTCACAGTCTCAGACATAATTTTCCTAATACAGTGCCAAGGGATATTTGTGCACTGTTATATCATAAATTTAATCACAGTTTATATAACTTTAAATGTAACTGAGTCTAGTAGGAGTCTCCTGAATCAACTGTGCAGAATGACTCACCCATACACTACTTTCATGTGGCTATGAGGCTCGCTTAACTTTGGCAGAAGGTAAATCAAATTTATCGAAACCTGAAGTGATCAGAAATAGTTGAAAGTGACCTGTTTAGTTTTAATAACATGTGAAACGTTTTAAAAGCCTAGTAGTTATCCCTTTGTTCTCACTGCTGAAAATAAAACATAAAGATTCAATGGCATCTTACAGTAAAATCACTTTCTACTTAAAATCTTACTTGCTCATTAAGCTGATTTGTTTTAGTAGAAACTGACCATAATGTTCCAAACAAAGCTTTTGGTAGGTAAAATCTATAATTATGCTAATGTTAAATAACTGCTCCTGATAAGAACCCCTTATGCATTGAAGCAATTCACTTTACAGGACACTTGAGGGATCCTTTTTCATGCCTTGGTGCACACAGTGAATGGCAGCACTGGGGAAGGTCAATTAGTTTTTAAAAGGTAACTTTTTAAAACATAAAAATACAATTTTTGTGTATAGATTAACACATTTGGGCAAACAAACAAAAAAAAAAACAGTGATACAACTGGGTGTGCACTGAAATGGAAGTCTTCCCTTAACCGCTGTCTCCCCAAATTCCCTTCTCAGAATTAAGTTTTATTAATATCTTCAATCATCCCAGACCAATTCCCTGTATTTACAAGCACAGAGAAACTTTGGAAGCCTTAACATAACTTGCTTTCTCTCCAATAATCCTACCACAGAGATTTTTAGCCTGAGCTTTAAAAACATCTCCAGCATGTAAAAACAATGCAGGGTGGGTAATATTTAAAGAAAAAAAAAAAAGCCAAATCCCACATTGTTTTCATGGTAGCTCCACCATCACCACAGAACCCTCGTTGAAAGAGACAACGAAAGGAATGCTTCCCTCGGCGCCCAGAGAGGGCAGTGTGTACCCACGCAAGGCAGCAGAAAGGCTGCGATGCCTTCACCGTGCCAGGAGGACCAGGGAGCCTGTCCTATTCAGCTCAGTTTCCTCAAGTTCTGCAGGTAAAGCTGTGCACCAGAGCTCGGAGATTTCTCCCCAGGGCGGCTCTCAGAAGGGCTGTCATAATTATGTTGCTAACCCTTACCGCGTTCAGAACTAGGAAAAAAATCTGGGTAAGAGGCACCATCAGAAATCCTGTGATATGCGTTATTTTCGAGGAGTAAAACAAAAATCTTAATTTCCAGGGAACGACAATAAATAAATCAGGAGCTACAGCCGGGGAAAAACCGTGGCATTAATTTCAGAGTTTTAAATTTCCATACAATGAATCATTAGGAATTTATGGGGTAACCGGAATAATCACCAGCTAAAAAGTCTTAGGTGCCCTAAGTACAAAAACGTCTATTTTAAGTATGCAGTTGGATAGTGAAGCGTTTTAAATTAAATGGCTGAAATCTCAATTATGAATTTAGTAGCTAATGCGTGCGATCAAGACTAAAAGCAAAATTACACTGACTTTTCTAATAAAACCAGTTTGAAAAGTGTTAATATGGAGTGGGGGAGAAACACTTGCCACTCTCCAGATATTAAGATACGATGATAAGCTTCTAGTTGACACCCTGAATCCAACCTTATTCCTTCCCCAATATTAAAAAAAAAAATACTAGTTCATAAGGCCACATATCTAGTTATTCAGTTTTCAATGTAAAGCACTAGGGGAAGGAGAAACCCTTCACGAGGCGTTAGTAGTGCTGTTTTCCTCCGAGGATTGAGAAGGGCTTTCTTCCACCCGAATTTCAGGAGCAACTTTGTATCACGATGTTGATGATCTGTGTCGAGCAATTTTGATCTAAAATAGCACATCCTGGAAAATGCAAAGCGGCTGCAGCCTCTTCAGAGCTTTGTGCACCTGCCACCGCGACTGTTCATTCCCGGTGCAAGAATCGAGAAGAAGGCGCCCCCGGCTCCGGGTCTGAGGTCCCGGGAAGCGGCGGGCCGGGCCGGACCGGACCGGACCGGGCCGGGCCGAGCCGGGTGGCGGCGCCCGCAGTGGTGCCGCAGCCTCGGCGTCCGCAGCAGGTGGGACCCGGCCGCGCGGACAGGCCGTTCTGGCCGCCCCGCGGGGCTCTTGGAAACGCGCCCCGCGACGCCGCGGCCGGGGCTCCTCGGGCGGGCGCGCCGCCACTTTCCGGAGCCCACGCCGGAGCCCGGCCTCCGCCGCGCGCCCCGGGGCCGCACAACTTTGCGAAGCGCTGCGCGGAGGCTCGGGGAGAGGCGCGAGGGCGCAGCCACCCGACCCCGCGGGCCGCCCGCCGCCGCCCGCCGCCGTGCCCGGAGCCGCCCGCGCGCCAGGGCCGGGAGCAGCGCGCGGGGCGCGAGGGGGACCCGGCGGCGCGCGAGCCCCGCAGCCCGCCCGCTCCAGACAAAGAGCGCGTCGGGGCCCGGCGCCGGGCAGGGGCGCGAAGCCGCGCGCCTCGACCCGCAGGGGGCGCCGTCCGCGGCCGCAGCCCTGGGCGCTTACCTTTGAGGACCGAGCCGAGCTGCGCCAGGGCCATGTTCCCGGCCGCCCCGAGCCTCGCCCGGGCCGAGGCGGCGCGGCGCAGGGGCAGCGGCGGAGCGCGGCGCTCAGGACCCGGCGCGGCGGCCGCCCCGCTCCGGCCCCATCGCCGGCGGGGCTGGGCTCGGCTCCCGCGGCGCGCCCGGCCCCCGACGGGCGCCGCCTCCGGGCCCGCGGCGCCCCGTCCCCGCGACCGCCCGGGAGCCCGGGGGCGCTGGCGCCAGCGACGGCAGCTGCGCGGGCCCCGCTGAAGTGGCGGGCGCGGGAGCCCCGGCTCATTTAAGCAGCGAGCGCGAGCGCCGCGTGCCGGCCGCGCCGCCCGCGCGCAGGTGCCCGCCCCCGTCCCCGGCCCCGGCCCCGTCCCCGCCCGCGGCCCCCTCCCGCCCCGCCAATCGCCGGGCGAGCCTGCCCGCGGCCTCGCGCCCTGGGGGGGCGCTGCTCGGCGGGCGGCCGGGGGCCGGGGCGGGGCGAGCGGGGGCCGGGGCGCGCCGAGAGGCCGGCGCTTCGCAGTCCCCGCGGGGCGCCCGGGCTCTCCGCCCCGGCCCTCGAGCCCCCGCGCCCGGGGAGGGGCCGCGCCGCCGCCCACCCTGCTCCGCCGCGCGCCCCGGGGGCGCATCTCCGCGCTCGCGGACCGGAGGGCTCCGGCCCCCGCCTCCCTGGATCTCCATTCAAGGTCGAAACTCTGCCCGGCTCAGCCCGGTCCCAGGACCTGCCTCGGGCAGCGGAGCGCGGGCCGGGAGGGGGCCCAGAGGCGGGGGCCTGAGGTCCCCCGGGTGGGTTGACCTGACACCCGTCACGGGGGCCAGCGTTTAGTGGCCGCCTGCGGGGTTGCCGGGCGCACACCTCGTGCGGGAGGTGCTGGAGGGCATGGGGAAGGCCGGGCCAGAAAGGTTGGGTGGTTTGCTCAGAGCCACACAGCAGGTGAGGGACGCAGGGACGCTGCCTTCTTGAGCACCTGCGCCGTGTTGGTGGGATCCACTGAAACAAATCTGCGTTTGCAAATTGCTGCATAGATGGTGGGATGATCCTGATTTCTCCACAGTCGGGCTCTGAAGTTACTTTACGCACCTGCCTCCGGTTTACGCCCCACTCCATTAAAATATAAGCTGCTCCCGGGCAGGGGGACTGCATTCATAGAGGCGCGGCCAGGACACTGGGTATTTAACCGTGCGCAATGATGGATGCTGGGGAAGCGTCAGTGTGCCCAACCGTGGTGGACAGAACACTGTTGGCCCATGTCAGACACTTAATGGGAACTCCATGAGTTCTAACAAATGATATCTAAGGATAATGTCAGGCAACTGAAAAAAAATCTTCCAAGGATGTCGAGTTCTTCTCTCCCTCCAAGAAAGACACAAAAGTAAGCACTCACCGGGTGTACGGATGAGAACACCTTTACCATCAGCTAATACCAAGGTGTTTATTTCCTTTACCATGTGCTGTAGGAGGTATAAGGATGTGTGTGTTCGGGTTCCTAAGTACAGGTCACCTACAGTTAAATTGAGGTTGCAGGGAAGAACCAGCTAGTCAGTAACACATTTAAGAGCCTTGCCACAAATATGAAATGACTTACTGGGAGAAGACAGTTATAAGAATGTTAGGTCTGAGTCACAGACAGCAATGGACAAAAAACTGGAAGGAACATAACAGGTTTTTTTTTTTTTTAAAGATTTATTTATTTATGCACACAAGAGCTGGGGGTACAGGCCAGAGGTGCGAGGGGGTGAGAGGATTCACCAGAGACAGAGTGGGGAACAGATCAGGCAGACTGACTGAAATACACTGCTGGGGGGAGCAGCGGGTGAGTCAGGAGAGGTCTGCTGTGCCATGTGGGTAGCTCCCTGGCCGGGGATCGAACTACTGCAGCAGAGGCTGCGGATAGCTTCATAGGTTGCGTCTCAACCCTTGCACCACCAGATAGGCCCCATAATAGGTTCTTAATGTAATTGATTGAAGGAAGAATCAGTGTGTGATGTCCTTAGAGAATGCTTCAGGGAGGAGATAATGAATGGAGAGACTGCGGATGGCAAGTGGAAAGAATTGGGAGAGGTTTCCCAGCCGGCAGTGAGCAGCAGTGGATGTTGCACTGCAGGACAAGTGTGTCTGGTAGTCAAGATAAAGTTGAATCTAGTGGGCTTTATTATAGAGATCCTTGTCTGAGTGATTGGCAGAGAAGTTTGTACTTGATTCAGGAGACTAGAGGCATCATTTTAAATAAGTAAGGGAATTCTGCTAAGCTTAACCTAGAATTGAGGGTCGGTCTGTTTATCTATCTATCTACTTACCTACCTACCCATCATATATCTATTATATCTATCTATCAGTCTATTTATCTATCTATCTATCTATCTATCTATCTATCTATCTATCTATCTATCTATCTATCATCTATCTAATCATCTTCTCTCTCTCTCTCTCTATATATATATATATGAATATATATATATATATGTATCTATTCATTTAGCCTAGTAGCTCTTACTGGTAGTACCATCATTTTGATGAAGCCTAAAGAGTCTTTTCTCCTTTCATATGTTGACTGAGGAGTAGGTTCCCAAGCAGTGCAGTGGGGATGTTCATTTGGTGGCTTCTTTTAAAACACCTATCTTTTAGATGTATGTGCATAGTTGTAGTAGATTTTTCACAGAACGTGGTAAAGCACAGATCATAGCTGGGACTACTGTGTGACCATATGTTAACTAAATCACATGAAAGCAGTTTGCATATCTCCCAGCTGGGGAGAAGGGTATTTGAATCATTATTTCCCTGAAAGACCCCCCAGTAGCACTCAGTCTGTTCCCAGATTACCTGCCAGTTCCCAGGCGATTGTGCTTTCATGGGATCCTGCTTCATCTTCCACACCTAGGTCTCGCCTCTCCAGCTCCTTACAGAATCATTCTTGTACTTTATTTATTTATTTATTTATTTTGGTCACCATAGTCCCCTATAGTACTTGAATAGTGTTGTGTACCATTGACCATTATTTGGAATGAGTCATTTTAAGATAGATAGTGTTTTATCCCAATATATACTGAAAAGATTTTTGTTGTTTCTCGTGCCAAAGTTGGGGAGTTCTAATATTTTATTAAATGATAACTGAGGAAGACAGTTGTGTTTAATTGTTAAAAACTGAACACTTATTTCCATCAACAATAATCTTCCGATGTCAAAGCCATAACTTCCCAGTGGCAGTGAATTTGGAGATGGGGCCTGCAATTGAAGTCCTCTGGGTGGGGGCTGCTCTTAGGGTCCATGTTAGAAGAGGCGACCCAGGGCGCACCAGCTGGAGGAAATGCCACAACAGAACATGGAGAGAAGGCAGGTGGAGGACAGCTCGCACCAGAAAGAGCCGCCAGAGCCTTGACCTGGGACTTCCAGCCTCCAGAACTGTGAGACAATAAATGATGCTTCAGTCAGCCCGGCTGTGGTACGGTGTTATGGCAACCTGGGCTGACGAGTACAGAGATAATTAAGGAAGAGTTTACATCAAAGCAAACTGCCGCAAAGAAAATCCATTTGTAGTAAAGAAAACTAAGGATCTCACTGCTTTTCTTACAGAGTGAAGATATGAATGATGGTGAAATTTAGTGAAAAACAGAATCATCTAGGATTTAAGTGTATAAAGATTTCATTGCTGTAAAACTATATGTTTTTTTTTTTTTTTTGGAAAGAGGACAGTTTAAAATTATTTTTTCATGCATCACATTCATCTGTTTGGACTTCCACACCAAAATACTGGGGGACACAGTTCAGCCCCTACACACATGAACTGAAATTGTTGCTGTGTTAATGCTGAAAAGAGAGCTGCTTCTAGGGAGAAAACTGCTTCTTTCAATAACACTGTCATCTAAACTTGTTCCCAAATTTCTTCTTAGCATAATTCCAAACTAGGAAAGCTGCTAAGAATTATTACCTAAACCAGTCACCCAATTGTATGAGGAAAATTTCTGGTCAGCCAGTTATTGTTTTTTTAGATTTTGAAATACTACGAGATATCCAAATTATATTTCTTAGCATAACATTGCTAAATACATGGCATCTTTTTCTTAAAAACTAAATCCCATTTTGAAAGGAGATCTGTTTTTGCTCAAGCCTGTTTATTAAAGGCTGAGATGATTGCCAGTTTGCGGTGAAAAATTTGAGACCATAATATTTAAGCATAAAATTCTTATGTTAAAAAATCACTTCCTTTAGTAAACAAAACCATGTAAGACACAAAGAAAGATCAGTGAAACTCACAGTTGGTAGTTTGGGAATAGGGGGTAGAAGAAACGAGCCTTTCCAGGCTCCCAGGGAAAGAAGGGCTGGCAGGGCCCGAATATCACTAGGCTGCAGGTGAACCAGTAAGGGCTGGTTCTCCGCCAAGGGAAAGCGTGATTTTCTTTGTCATGGTCCTGGCCTTGCTCCCATGCTCATCCTCCGGCTCCCAGACTGGTCCCTAGCACTTTGGTTCCCTAACACTCACTCTGGAGGAGGCCGCTTACCTGTCCTGATGACAGAGGAGTTGTCATCTCGCAGCCGGTGAGGGACGAACTCCCCAGTACCCTGCCTTTCTGTTTCTGTCAATTGTACTGAACCTGAAGATCAGAGTGTCTTGGGTCTTTGAGGACTTGTCTGAGCCCTGGCTGACCAGACGGGTATTTGAGGGCTATCCTGTTTCCGCCTTGGAATACCCCTGCTTGAGATCTCAGTCTGGCTCAGAAGTGACATGTGATTCCTAAGGGAAAACTGATTGCCCCAGGCAAGTCCCACTCAGCAAGTGAAGTTGCCTCCAAGAGCAGAACAGATTCTGGGGGAGGAGTCCATTTGGGGCTCCATTCTCAAATACTTCGCTTAGCTGTTTCGTCAGTGGGCTTGGGGGCATGGTTCACCACTACTGGTCTTCATAGATGTCCATGCAAGCCAGCTAGGGGGACTAAGGCCAGGATAGGGTGCCCAGCCCCAGCTCCAACCTGTGCTTACACAGCAGCTTGAACTGCAGCTCCCCAAGCTGAAGTTCAGGCCTCTAAAATTCTTAATATAGTTATTTGGCAGTGCTTGCTAGATAATAGAACTTCCTTTTATATTCAAATTAAGGACTTGGTGAACCGTGAGTATCTGTGCCACTTGATATACCTATGCTATTAATACAGTGTGATTAAATGCATATTTCAAGTACATATTAGTGTTAGTAAATTCTCCAATATTTTTGTAAAGCAGGTGTATCTAAATTATTGCAATTATTAGCAACAAACTTTAAACTATTTTTGGCTCTAAAAGATATAATTTGTAATGAAACTCATATTTCTAGGTATGTGATCTACAAAGGGATGCTTAGGAAACAAGACTTTTACTTTTACTTTTACTTTTACTTTTTTTGAAGATTTATTTATTTATTTATACAAGCACTGGGTACAGTCAGAAGCGTGGGCGGGTGAGAGAATTCACCAGAGTCATAGGGGAGAGCAGAGCAGGCAGACTGACGAAGTACACTGCTGAGGGGAGCAGCGGGCGGCAGGAGAGGTCTGCGCGCCATGTGGGACCCTTACCCAGTGGCTGGGATCGAAATGACGCTGCAGAGGCTGCGGGCAGCTTCGCAGCCCAGCGCTCAACCGCTGCACCACCAGGGGAGGCCCAGGAAAAAAGACTTTTAAAGAAAAATTGTTAGATACAGTGCATTTTTGGAAAAGTGCCTAAAACAAATATATATGTACAGTTTAATCATAAAGCAAAGCATCATGTAAAATACCACCCACATTAAGAAATAAAATTCCACCTATTCTGTTAAGCTGCTCTGGTCCTTCTGCCTGATCATAATTTCTCCCTGGAGTTCATCACTATTCTGACTTTTATCATTACCTTTTCTTTTTTGAGTAGTTTTCTATATATGAATACATCTTTAAGCTCGAATTTAGTTTGTACTACTTTTGAAATTTATGTGAACAGATTCTTGAGTGTGTTTTCTTTTGTGTCTTGCCTTTTGCTTAATCTGCTATGTATGGTGGTGGTTGATTACATGTCATTATTATGTAGTAATTTCTTGTATAAAAATCCATGTAGATGGGCTTTTAGGCAGTTTTTAGCTTTTGTGTATCATGAACATTGTTACTGTTTTTATACCTATGTCCTGGTGTACACGTGAAAGATTTTCTATTAGGAGTGGAATTGCTGTGTGAAATATATATATATTCAATGTCAATAAATAAACATAAAACAACCACTGTTTTATAAATCGGTTATTCTGTATAATATCCCACTGAAATTGAATAAGACTTCTCTTGCTCCACATTTATACCAACATTTTGTTAGTGTCAGCTCTTAATACTATTTGTTCCATTTGTTAATGTAAAGGTGAGAGGTGAGTGTGTAGTAATGTCCCAGTGAGGTTTTATTTACATTTTCCTTACTAAGTAGGTTGAACATCTTTTAATATGTTTATTGGTTCCTTGGTTTCCTTTATTTTTTTAGTGAATGACTTGTTCAGACGTTTTTCTTTCTCCACCATTTTTGTAGCATTTGTGTTGAAAAGTAGTTATTTCAATTTTCTCTCAGATGTCAAAAATCCTTATATAATAGTGCTTTCTGTGACTCAAATAAGAACCCTACCCCTTACCCTAGGATCATGAGACAATTTATGCATATTAGTACTAACAGCTTATAAATATGCATTTCACATTTAGGTCTCTAACCCCCCTGACTTTTTTTAGTATTATGTTATATTAATCATCTTAACTTTGTATTATGTTCTGATATCTGACAGAGCAAGTTCCTGTTCTCTACAAGAATGTGTTGGCTTTTCTTTGCCGTGTGTATTTCCATGTACTTTTCAGAAGTAGATTATTAAATTCAGCAGCAGCAGCACCAAACACCCATTGGGATATCGAATGGAGTTGGAGAAGATTTGACATCTTTACAATATTTAGTCATCCTATCCATGATGTATAGATGTGCATGTATTGAAGATTTCTTTAATGTTTCTAAGAAAAGAGATGTGGCACATCTTGTGTTATATTGATTTCTAGGTACATGATTTATTTGATACAGCTACAAATGTTTTTTGTTTAGAAATCCATATTGTAACTGATTGCTGGTGTATAAAAATGCAGTTCATCGTAGAAACTACCAAACTGTACTCCAGAGTAGCTTCACTATTTTTGGTTAAGGGGAATATGTAATAACCAATATAAGAACTCCAGTGACTCCTCATCCTTGCCAGCATTTGGAATTGTATTTACTTTTGTTTTAGTACTATTTTATTTTGTGTAATACTATCACTTCATGATTTTTAACATTCATTTTCCTGATGACTATTGATGTTGAATATCTTCTGCTCTTAGTTGTTGTTTATGTTCTTTGGTGAAGTTCCCAAGTTCTTACCCAGTTTTAAATTAGGTTATTTATTGATGTATTGTTGAGTTTAAGAGTTCCTTACATGTCCTGGATACAAATCTGTTGCTGTTGGAGATGTGATTTGCAAATATTTTTCTTTGCACATGTAGCTTAGCTTGTCCATTCATTGCCTTGAAAGTATCTTTGTCAAAATGTTTTTAATTTAGCCCCAAAATAGATGACTGGATCAAAAAGATGTGGTTCATATACACAATGGAATATTACTCAGCAATCAAAAAAGATAAACACATGCAGTTTGCAGCAACATGGATGGAGCTAGAAGGGATCATGCTCAGCGAAATTAAGTCAGAAAGAAAAAGAAAAATACCAGATGGTCTCACTCATAGCAGGAATTTAGAAAACCTAAATAAGGGACCAGGAAAAAGACTAATTAATACAAAGTGAAAATCAAAATCAACAAGCAACTATAAACCAGCGACACACTATGGGGGGGACAGGCAGGGAGAGGAAGGACTAGGGTCAAAATAAGGGGGGGTGCAATTTTATGGGGAATATAACCGAAATGAAAATGCACACAATGTGCAAAAATGAAAAATGATGTAAGAATCATATAAAATAAAATTAAATTAAAAAACAAAAAGAAATGTTTTTAATTTAGATGAAGTCAAATTTATGATTTTTTGCTTTTATGGATTATTCTTTTGGTGTCATTTCTAAGAACTCCTTCTCCAGCTACCCAGTTCACAAGAATATCCTCCCAGGTTTTTGTCTAAGTTTTGTTTTACATTTCAGTTTATGATCTGTCTTGAGTAATTATTGTATAAGGTGTGAAGTTTGAGTCAAAGTTCCTTTTCTTCCTTTGCATTTGAATGACTAATTGTTCTAGGACTATTTGTTGAAAAGACTGTCTTCTACTGAATCATTTTTACACTTTTGTCAAAGATCAAATTTGGGTGGGTTTATTTTTGGACTCTGTTTTGTCCTATTGATCTATCTTTTGCCAGTACCTCACTATTATGATGATTATAACTTTTATATAATAAGTTTTAAAATCAGATAATTTGATTCCTCCCACTCTGTCATTACTTCCTTTACTCTTTAGTGTAAACTTTACATTTACCTTGTTTATTCCTACAAAATACAACTGGGATTTGATGGGGGTGGTATTAAATCTGTAGATCACTTTGGGGAGTATTTTAATGCATAAACAATATTCTTTTAATTCATAAACAGTATCTCTCCATTTATGTCTTATGTTTATTTCTTTTATCAGCATTTTGTAGTTTTCAGCATACAGGTCCTAGGCATTCTTTGTGATATTTTTATGTAAGAATTTCATTTTTGGACTTTTTAACTGTTACTTTTTTCCAAATAATCATTACTTTTATATTGAGATATTATTTTCTGGTGTTGACTTTGTATCCTACTGAACTTGCAGAATTTAGTTAATTCTAGGAATTCTAGGAGGATGTGTGTGTGTGTGTGTGTGTGTGTGTGTGTAAATAGAGACCTGGGTATTTTTAAACATAGATTATCATATTGTTTGCTCATGGGGACAGTTTTATTTCTTCCTTTCCAATCCGTGTATGTTTTATATCCTTTTCTTGACTTATTACTCTTAAGATTTCCAGTACTATGTTGAAAAGTACCAGTGGGGGAGAACATCCTTGCCTTGTACCTAATCTTCTGGAAAATTATATTATTAGCTGTAGAATATTTTTTTTTTTGTATTAGATCAAGGAAGTTCTACTCATAGTTTGTTTAGGTTTTTCTGAAAATGCCAGGAATGAGTTAGATATTGTCAAATTATTTTACTGTGTTTATTGAAAGGGTGATTTTTCTGACTTGTTAATATGCTAGTCTGGTAGAAAATCCACTTGGTCATGATAAATTATCTTTTTATGTATTTCTGGATTCAATTTTGCTAATAATCTTGTTGAGAGTTTTTTGCATCTATTATGAGGAATATTGGTGTATATTTTTATTTTCTTATAATGTCTTTATCTGGTTTTGATATTAAGGAAATAGTAATCATATAAAAAATGTGAACTTTTCCTTTCACTTCTTTTCTGCAAGAGATTGTGTAGGTTATATTTCATCCTTAAGTGTTTATAAAATTTGCTACTGAAACTATCTGTTCCATTGAGTTTTCCTTTGTGTAAAGCTTGCTTTTTAATATAAAAGTTTAACTTTTAAAAATTGATATATGATGTTGACTTTGGGTGACTTTTGTCGTTTCTTTTAAAGAATTGATCCTTGTTTATGAATTAACTTATGAATTCATGGGCATTGATTTATCATAATCTTTCCTTATTATCCTTGGTATTTTGTAGGTATCTTTCTAGTTTAATTTCATTTTAGTCTGAGAATGTCCATCTGATATCTATTCTTTTAAATTTGTTGTATGATCCAGATTATGGTTTATCTTGGTGAATCTTCTGTGTATGCTTCAGGACACTGTATTTTGCTGTTGTTTTTTGAAGTGTCTTATAAATATCCATTAGGGTGGGCTTGATCGATATAGTGCTTTTTAGATTATCTCTCAGCTTTCTGAATTTTGCTTACTTTTTCTATCAGTCACTATAGATGAGTATTGACATTTTCAACCTAAATCTAAATTGTGAGCCTGTTTATATATGCTTATTGTTCTGTTTTGGCTTTATATATTTAGTTTATACACATTTAGGATTTTTATGGCAAGGAGAGTAACTTGGGTAGTCTGCTCTCCTCAGCTGAGGCAGACCCCAAAGGTCTCAATGGGATGCCTCATATAACCCTATAGTAAGTTTGGAGATGGGATGACATTTTCATCTCCTAATCTGTGTCAGGTTGGGGTAAGATGGCTAGGCCTTTATATCCCCACATTCATCAATTACAAATTACTTTGCTGCCCAAGGATGTCTATCAAGAAAAAAAACTAGGTACAAAGTCAATATCAGAAATGAAAAGGGAAATAGAATTATTGTAACTGAAGTTAATCCCAGATATTGTGATAATAAATCATTTCATTCTTCAGACTTCTCTATCAGCAGAGCTATCAAAGGGTGTGCTAAATCCTTTATTTATTTATTATTTTTTAATTTTATGTATTTTTTACATGATTTTTCATTTTTGCACAATGTATGCATTTTCATCTTATAGTCCTCGTACAATTCCAACCCCCTCTTGTTTTGATCCTACTCCCTCCTCCCCCCGCCCCCCGGGTGTCTCTGGTTTATAGTTGCAAATACCCAAAAATAGATGACTGGATCAAAAAGATGTGGTACATATACACCATGGAATATTACTCAGCATTCAAAAAAGATAAACACATGCAATTTGCAGCAACGTGGACGGAGCTAGAAGGGATCATGCTCAGCGAAATAAGCCAGAAAGATAAAGAAAAATACCAGATGGTCCCACTCATAGCAGGAATTTAGAAAACCTAAATAACGGACCAGGAGAAAGACTAATTATAATAAAGCTAAATCCTTTATTTTTATTTATTTTTTTAGAAGTTTTTTTTTTTTTTAAAGATTTATTTATTTATTTAGGCAAGCACTGGGTACAGTCAGAAGCGTGGGAGGGTGCGAGAGTTTACCAGAGTGGGGAACAGAACAGGCAGACTGACGAAGTACACTGCTGAGGGGAGCAGCACGCGCGGCAGGAGAGGTCTGTTGCGCCATTTGGGACCCTCGCTGGCAGCGGGGGATCCAACCAGCGCTGCAGAGGCTGCGGGCAGCTTCGCAGTCCAGCGCTCAACTGCTGCGCCACCAGGGGAGGCCCTAAATCCTTTATTTTTATTTTTATTATTTTTATTTATTTATTTTTTTAAAGATTTATTTATTAATTTATTTATACAAGCACTGGGTACAGTCAGAAGCGCGGGAGGGTGAGAGAATTCACCAGAGCCAGAGCGGGGAGCAGAGCAGGCAGAAGGACCGAAGTACACTGCTGAGGGGAGCAGCGGGCGGCAGGAGAGGTCTGAGCTCCATGTGGGACCCTCCTCTGGTGGCCGGGGAGCAGCCGGGGATAGAACCGGCGCTGCAGAGGCCGCGGGCAGCTTCGCAACCCAGCGCTCAACCGCTGCGCCACCGGGGAGGCCCCTAAATCCTTTATTTTTAAAGGAGGATCTTGGATACCACATCACAGCATCTAGCAGGAGTAAATTTTTCTGTTTGAGTCTTTTCCTAGGAATTGGTATAAAATTGTTTTTTAACATCTTCCTATATTTGTTTTTGTAAATATATATGTAATACATATATAAATTGCAATAGTTCTATTTCCTTTTTCATTTCTGATATTGACTATTTGTACCTGTTTTCTTTTTCATGATAGACATCTTTGGGGCAGTCTATATAGCCAGTAATTGGTGAATGAGTTGGTATAAAAGCCTATCTTTCCTATCCCAACTTGGGACAGGTTAGGTGTTAAAAAAGTCAACCTATCTCAAAACTCACTGTAGGACTGTGTGAGGCATTCCATTGAGAATCACAACTCCATTTTCCCTTTGCTTAATCTTGCTTCCCTCCTTTCTTCTGTTCAGGTGTTGATCAAGAGCACCCCCTAATCTATGATCTATTTCACTAGTCTTTTAAAATAACCACCTGGGTTATGTACAGCAAGGCTCCAGGTCATCTATGGGACTGGTGTACTTTTAGTTCACCTTTATACTTGGCAGCCATTAAGAATCTTAGATTAATTCTAGTATGCCATCTGGATCTGCTGGATACAATTCAAATTTTTGCATTTTCTTTTTGAGTAGTCCTAGCTGTATAAATATTTTCTGACTTCTTTCTTAGGGATCTTCTGAAGAACAAAAGGAAAATGATTTTTAAGACATGGAATTAAGCTCATTATAGCAATTACCATATGAAATCCATGGGAGTGTTGTATAAAATTCTAAGATTTAATATGGAATCTAGTGATTTATTTTTCCTTTAAACATTTTACTATAGGGTTTCTCTGCTTGAAATACTTGTGAAAACAGGATCTTTTCCACTTTCATAGTTTATTAATCACTACCTGTGTGAATAGAGATGCTCTTCTTAGGTATGTAAGGATACTTAATACTCTGAGGGTGAGTCTCTAGGTATCTCTACCCATCAGAGGTCCCAAACTTTCCTTACCAACAGTAGACAGGGTAAAGGAATTATGTTAAGTCATCTTTACTCCCCAGACCTATTAGAAACGAGAAACTATTTTGGAACTGAGTTTCTGAAAATATAGTCTTTTTGGACTGATAAATGGAGAAATATAAAGGACTTGTGTAAATAAATGGTATTTTAACAACTGTACTTATGGTATTTGTAATTTTTAATCTTATAAGTGATTATTGTCTTAATTACTCCTCCCAGTTTCCTAAAAAGGAGGATTATAAAAGTATGGACCAGTGGAAGGCAGTCAGGAAGTGTTCTGGGAGGAAGGATGCGAGGGAAGAACCAGCACTTGTAAAGTGACTGCTGTGTACATATTACCATTTGTGACTCAAAACAGTGCTTGAGGGTGGGCATCACTCTGGTGTCTGAGTGCAAATTAATATAAAGGTCATCTGCCCTTTTACATTGGTGTTGCATTTGGAGGTTAGTATCAAGATACAGAAACTGTTAATATCACTGAGAGTATTTTTAACTGTTAGTGACATTTTCTTTGCTTATAACATGACCCCTCAAAAGCCTGACTTCACGTGATTTTAAAAACTCACGTCAATTGCTAGATATTAAGCCTGTCTTTAGCGACAGCATTGAATAGTGACTGGTACAATGTTAGGATCAATAACAGTTTTAGTGAATTGAACTGGATTCTGTAGTCAGGAGAGTCCCATCTTGCCCTGACTAATAAAGAAGCAACAAAGTAGTCACTTTACTTCCACCTCACACTCAAATAAGTGAGTTAGACCTCAGAACCTCTAAAGTCTCTTCACGCTCCAAAATAATTATTTTCACACTCACCAAAATACTTTGTTTTCAGTAAAGAGTATTTATTAAGACATTAACATGCTTAGATACACAAAGTAACCACTTATTACACATGCCATCCTCAGTGAACTGTAAAGAAAATAACATGAAGAACAAAACTGTTTTCAGATAAGTTTTATGTTTTACAGCCATCACATGTCCATTTGCATATTAGAAAATTATTAACACTGATGTATAAACTTTTTTTCCCTCCAATCTTAGACTTAAGTCTAAAAGTCACTTTTTGGCAAGGTTACGTTCACAAAAATTTGCATTGAACTCTGAATGTAAATTATAGACTCCTACAAGCTTTTGAGAAATGTGATGAAAGATTTGCATTCCCAGATGCTGACTACAGCAGAATCCTTTCAACATATCAAACTCTCTTCATTATCACATATCAGTGTTCAAATGAAAAATTTTAGAGCATGTTAATTCTTGGAGGGTACTATTATTTTTTAGCTAATATGGCCAAGCAATAAATCTTTAAGTTGTCAACTACCAAGAATTTAGGTTTTCCAAAGAATATGATTTCCTTTGGCCTAATAAATTTATCCCAAGTTTATATTTTTTGATAATTAGTTGTAGAGTCTGTAAAAAGTTTTCTAAAAATAGGAATGATGACTACTACCATGGATTGACAACTTATGCTGTGCCAGGTACCAAGCGAGTACTTTACCTATGTCATTCTATTTAATGCTTACAGTGACTCAAGTGAACTTATGTATTAGCTCCCTTGGATAAACAAGAAAACTGAGGCTTACAGAAGTTAAGCAATTAGCCAGTTCAATCAACTTGTAAGTGGCAGAACCACAAGTTTAAGGCCGGTCTGTCTATGATTCCAAAGCCAGAGCACCCGTCATTATATCCAGTGTGGTGAGTGAGAGGCCCCAGACCTGCTATAATGAAGGTAAATGTTAATAACCTTATCTGTGATACATTCACAAAAGTATAATTTGCATCATTGAAGAAGAAGCAAGACTAATTCAAGTGGAATACAGAAAATCCTGCTCATTTAAATATTTTTATTTACATGTCTTTTCCCATCATCATTATTCTAATAAGATTATAAATACATAAACACCTGAGTACATGCAACACATTCCACAAAGAAACAAAAATGTACAGCACAATTGAATAAAGAACCCAAATTATTGTATACAAAGTGCTTTAAAAAAAGATCTTGTGATACATTCAGACCATATTTATTTGAATACTTTCCAATAATTACCAAGGGATGCATCATTTATAAATAATATCCAAAATCCCCTATTTCTTCTATAAGCCAAATTTAGTACTTCAGTTAATCAAGTGAATAGACGCTCCATTATGTAGTGTTAAAGGCATGTCACATAGCATCAAAATGAAACCGATGGGCTTCTTGCCGCTTTTCTCTATCATCTGCTTTCTGAAAAAAAAATTACAGATTAGTTTATAAATGACAGGAAAATGTCAAGGAAAGACTCATTTCTGAAATAGAAAGTGAATAACAAAAGCCCTCAACAATTAGGCAAAAATGTGGTTTCATTATGTAATAATCTCATGAAGTAATTTTGTAGTTTACAGTCACTATTTTACAATTAGTGCTCCACTAGTTCAAAAAACAATAAATGTTCCTTCCTTACTTTGTTGTATATTTAGTTGAAAGTAGAAGCAAACATTTCAGAATCTGTAAATCCGGAATCATTTCCTCCACTCTTAATACTGAGGTTAATAAATGAATCTAAACTAATTATATTAAAAAACATTATTTTTGGGTTAGCATTTGATTTAGCATATATTTAGAGATCCTCTGCTCCCAGAAAGGAACCATGCTAGGAATTCTGAGGGATTAAAAAACCCCTCAGTTTTGTATGTTGTTCTTAAGGAACTTAAAAGGCTACTGTGAAAAATACTGCATTTCAGGGAAAAAAGTGAAACTACTCTGAGCGATTATTTTTAGCTTGGGATAAGGAAAGGGAAAGTTTTGAAAAGGTAGGATTTATGGAAATGGGGGGAGGGTATCATCCTAAGCTTGGGTAGAACAGGAGCTTAGCATGGGAGTCTGCAGGGGCCGGGAATAGTGAAAGCAGCTGGTGAGAGACAATGCTGGGAGGTCTAAGTGGAGTCTCGTGGGAGCATGTGTGATGAAGGGCAGGCCAGGGGCTTACACATGTTAGGTAGTCGGTAGTCAACAGACGTTTTGAACAGTGGAGTGGCAAGATTATAACCCTCACTTAATGATAGCAATCTGGCAGCAATGCGCTAAATGAAGCGGGGAGGCGGCGACTGGAATCAGGGAGGCCAGGGAGGACGCAGCAAGGGGCTAACTAAAGCACTGGTAGGCGCACAGAAGCGGGGTCACTGCAGCTTCTTAAGGAGACAGAAATAAGAGGGCAACTGATTCAACTTGTGGGTTAATAAGAAAGAGACAAAGCTTTAGAATTCTAGTTTTGAGGTGTGTCTATTGATCTAGGAAGAGATGCCAGGGGGGACTATTAAAAGTGGGGGGAAGAGACCCACAGAAAGCAGCCAGGTCTGGGCTATTTGAGGTAGGAGCTGAAGTCATGATTTTAGATAAAATTGGTAGAGAAAGTGTAGAAAGGAGGCTTAGAGCACACGCTGATTAGGAAATAGTTGAAAGACAAGTAGACAAAGAGGAAGGAGACAAGCAGCACAGTGCCATGGGAGAGGACACACAAGCACATACATATTTGTATTTAAAACTTCAGTTTTTGCCCCTGTTATCATTATTGTTCTAAACCCACAATGTTTATGCTATACTCAGTCTGAGAAATTAATGAAACTATTTTGCTTTCCTTCATAGGTCTAGAGTTATATAATATTGTAAATTATACTCTGACACTTCTGGACAAAAAGTATGCTGCCTCATACTTTGTTGCCTCACCTTTAAGTGGCAAAATTAAAATGAACTGAATATGCAACTGTCATTGTTTCTGACACATAAAGGAGTCAATTTTTAGAAAGACCACCTATGAACATTTATCATAACAATATGTTCTCTTTTTCATGTGTTAAAAAAGCTGAGATAAAGCAGAAGGTAATTTTAGTTAACAAAAATGACTACAACAGGCATGATAATTCAGAGAAGTAGGTGCAAACAGAGAAAACACTTTTGTGACATAAAGAAACCTTTTGGGGGAATACTGATGGAACCTGGTAGTTATACACTTAATATGTATTTACACAGAAATAGAAATGAGTTCTAACTAAGTCATGTGATACCTTCTTTTTTTACTCCTCAGGAACATTGTATAAAATCTACATTTTTAGACTTTTATTTTCAATTATTATATAAATTAGTTTAGTACAAAGAATACTTGATAGATGAAAAAAAGGTTTATGAGTTTGTTACTTCTCACTAAAACCTTGAAAAACTCATTTAACTTCTCTGTGCTTTAATTCTCTATGGAGAGATAGCTGTTGTTCCTGAGGAAAAGTATGCATGGCACTCTCAGTAGATAATGACTAAGGTTAATTAACCAGATCATTATGAAATTTCTTCTAATAAAGAAATTTCTGTAAACATGGTGATTTGGGGGTGATCATTTTATTGCTATTGGACAATATCTAAGTTTTAAAATAGCCTTCTATAGTTTGTATGAATATTTATTTATTTTTTAAAGATATATTTATTTATTTATACAAGCACTGGGTATAGTCAGAAGCTTCGCAACCCAGCGCTCCACCGCTACACCACCGGGGAGGCCCAAGTTTGTCTGAATATTTAACAGTAGTATCTTAAGGGAATAAAAGAAATCATTAATTAGATGACATTATGGACAGAAATCAAAAAATCAGAAATCTTAGTCATGTGAAAAATGTTTAAAATACAGTGTTTTTAAAGAGAAATATGTGACTACTGTAAATTAACCAAAGTTAATGTTTCATTTAACTGAACAAACCTTTTCCTGCCAATGTAAAATGCCAATTATTGCCAAGATGAAGACACAGACACCGATGAGTGCTATAGCAGTGAGTAGAACAATGTTACTTGGTGTAAGGTACAGTTTGGCACTCCAGCTGCAGGTGAAAACAGAAGAATTAAAATTACACATATTAACTTAAATATAATAAAATTCTATTAGACCAAAATGCAAAACTGCTTAATCAGCCAATCCATTCATTAACTCATTCATCTATCTCTTTATTCATTATAAATAAAAGTGAGTCACTTTAGACAGGGCTAAGGATATGGTCGATCCTGTGGGGTTCAGATTTACTCAGAGAATTAAAATAGAATAGAATTTTTGATGAGATGTTTTGATATTTTCCTTTGATCTTGTGAAAGCTATTCTTAAGTAAACTTATGCAAGGTGTTTTAGCCAATCTTAGACATTGCACATCTTGATTAACTTGTTGAATTTGAAATCTTGACTTTAAGGCTATATGTTAATGATTTTGATAAGTTTTCTATATCATTTTATTTTTTGATCTGTATTCATAAAAGTACTATGACAACTAAAATCACCATATGTTCAAGTAGGTATAGATAGATGACATGCAAAACTACCATTTCTGTGTTATGTTTAGAGGGCTTACGTTACTACAATGACTCTTACATAAAGACCTCTTATGAAACCACTTTTAGTCTTTCAATGTTAATGGCAATAAACAGATTTAGCATAAATAGGATTAGCTCTTCTTTCTAAAACACTTAATACAGTACTTGTAAACTCTAAAAAGCCTGAAACCAAGGTCTCTATAACGAACTGTGTGGATGGTTACATACAAAGAACTTTTTGTTCTCCCTGAAAATAGATAATAGTTATATTTTCACTTCAAAGTTTAATAAAGGTAAAATCATTCTAATGAATAGCAAGTTGCGATTGACTTATTTTAGGGTAATTAAAATTTACTGACCCCTAAGTTAGCCTTTCGTCAATAAATCTCAAAATACACCTCAAACTAAAATCAATTGTTTATTATGTACATAAATTTGAAAAGAGCATTTGTTGAGAAAGAGTGAGACATGAAAAATATTGAGATAATGGAAGAAAGCTAAAAAACAAATTTTAGAAATTCATAAGAGTAAGTAAACAGGATTAATTATCTGAAGTTATCTATTCTTAATATTTTACCTCATATTTAAAAATTATTTCATGAGAATTTTTGAGTGTACTTTTTAAATAGATTTTAAATACCCAAGAATATAAAAATGTTGGCCAAAAATATTGAATGGAAGGGCAGTTTTTATTTTTATTTTTTAAAGATTTATTTATTTAAGCATACTAGAGCTGGGGTATAGGCCAGAGGTGTGTGTGTTGGGGGGAACTGAGAGGATTCACCAGAGACAGAGTAGGGAACAAAACAGGCAGACTGACTGAAATACACTGCTGAGGGGAGCAGCGGGTGAGTCAGGAAAGTCTGCTGTGCCATGTGGGTTGCTACCTGGCCAGCCGGGGATTGAACTTGTGCTGCAGAGGCTGCAGATAGCTTCAAAGGCTGCATCTTAACCCCTTGCACCACCAGGGAATCCTGGAAGGGCAATTTTTAATTTCTTGCCCAGAAGCATTCTTTTGTATCAATTTCTTGTACACCATTCCAATATATATCTTGTTTTTAAAATAAAAATCATTGCTTATTATATGAATGCATTTTCCTTTTATTTTTTTTTTTGCTTACCACTATTTTAATAGATTATTCTATGTCATGATTTTCCAACATGGTATAGAATTATCATAATTTATGCAGTTTTCTACTCATGATGCAGATTTTCTAGAATTTTTTTTCACATAACACTATCAAACATATGATGTGGACTTATTAGGAAGTCTGAAATCAGACTAAAAGTATTTCTATTTATGTTATTTCAAGCATGATGATGTTATAAAGTTGTTTTCTCTATTAAGTAGCTTGGTTCTAAAGCCAATAAATCCACCATAAAATATATCCAGTGGTGTGCTGATAAACTGGCTCTCTAGAGGAAAAACCCAATCTATGGCATTTGCCAATTTTCATGGTGTAAATTTTCCCATCATGACTGATTTTAATGTGATCTCACTGAACAGAGTTAGAAGGAGATGCATATAATTCTAGCTCATGAAGTAGCATGAGCTAGTTCTAGAAAAGTATTGAACACATTCCATCAAAAAATTTAATAAACAACAACACAACCTGCATTTTGAGAAGAAAAATAACATGCAGGACATCACTAGTTATACATTTGCAGATGCACTATACTGTTTCTCTTTGATTATTTTTTTAAAAAGATTTATTTTGATACAAAAGCTGGGATAACAGGCCAGAGGCGTAGGAGGGTGAGAGGATTCACCAGAGACAGAGTGGGGAGCAGAACAGGCAGACCACAGAAATATACTGCTGAGGGGAACAGCAGGTGTGACAGGAGAGGTCTGTGGCACCATGTGGGATTCTCACCACCAGCTGGGATTGAACCTGCACTGTTGAGGCTGCATGGAGCTCAACCCGCTGAGACACTGGGGAGGCCCTCTCTTTGATTAACTTTTAAATTAATATCAGGTCAGCCTCAAGAACAAATTGTATTCTTCCAATGAAATTTAATTATTTTTATTTTTAATATTTTTAAAATTAAGGTAACATTGGCTTACAACACTGTATATGATTCAGAAATAAAGGATTCCATTTCCGCAGGTGTATATTACCACACCATGCCCATCACCAAGGCACCCATAGTCTCTTTTCACCTACTTTTTTAAAAAGACAGACTCAAGCTAGTAAAGGAAAATGAACAAAGATAAATTAAGGATTTAGAGTTAAATGCTATATAATTAAAGGAACATTCTGCTAATAAGGATAAAAATAACTACTATTCACTGAAAACTTATTGTCTCCCAGGCACTATATTAAACATATTCCATCTTTATCTTTATAGGTAGGTAATGTCATTCATTACAGTGTAGAAGTTGACTGTCAGACTTCTGAATCCCACAGTTACCCAGCAGTATATCTGAGTTTCTAGCCTAGATCTGTTAGACCCCCAAATTTTGTGCCTATTTCTCAAAGCATTTACTAAAAAGACCAATGTTTATTACAATGTTCAGTATCTTAATGTTTTAGAATTTATAAACAGTAAACCTGAAAACCAGTTTCTTTAGTAGAATATGTATAAATCCCTAATTAGTTAACCTGCTGTTTTTCCAATAAGGTTTAATGTATTCTTTATGAAAAATGTCAGAGATCTTCTATATAGATATGTCTCATCATTTAAGGTGTGATGTAAGCAAATTAAGTGATAGCACATATGGGAACACAACAGGAAGAGAGTTTTTTTTTTTTTTTGTGGGACCCTCGCTGCCTGCCGCCAGGCAACGAACCCGTGCTGCAGATGCTGCAGGCAGCCCCGCAGCCCCGCGCTCAACCGCTGTGCCACCAGGGGATGCCGAGGAAGAGAGAGTTTTTAAAAGATGTAATAGTAGATATGATTTAGATTGACATTATTTTTATCAAATTAAGTTCACCCAAGGGCCTCCCCGGTGGCGCAGCGGTTGAGCGCTGGGTTGCGAAGCTGCCAGCAACCTCTGCTGTGCCGGTTCGATCCCCGGCTGCTCCCAGGCCACCGGAGGAGGGTCCCATATGGCGCGCAGACCTCTCCTGCTGCCCGCTGCTCCCCTCAGCAGTGTACTTCATCAGTCTGCCTATTCTGTTTCCCGCTCTGGCTCTGGTGAATTCTCTCACCCTCCCGCGCTTCTGACTGTACCCAGTGCTTGTATATATGCATGTATCAATCAATCAATCAATCAATAAATAAATAAATCTTTAAAAAAAAAAAAAAAAAAAAAAATTAAGTTCACCCAAAGACATTACCTTCGAGGAACATTGTGAGGATATGGAATGACAATTAGTTGGGAATTTGGAATGATTGCAGTCCACTCTTGTTTTCGTACAGTCTGGAAAAGGAATTTAAGAATATTTAACAATGAAAAATATCAAAAGATTCTAAGAAATAAAGAACCTCAACATAATAAAGGCCATATATTACAAACCTATAGCTAATATACTATTTAATGGTGAAAAACTGAAACCTTTCCTTGAGGTATCAGGAATAAGATAAGGATGCTCACTATCAGCACTACTTTTTAATTTAGTATTAGATTTAGAGCAATTATGCAACAGGAAATAAATGCAATCTAGGTTGGAAAAGAAGAAGTCAGATATTATTTGAAGATGCTATGATATTATACATAGAAAACATTAAGGAGTCCACCAACGAGCTATTAGAAACAATAAGTGAATAATTGTAACATACAAAAATCTGTCAGCAACATAAAAAATCTGTTGCTAGTTATATATATAAATGAGAAGAAAAATTAAGAAAATCATTTCATTCACAATCATTTCAAAAAGAATCAAATACCTAGGAATTAATTGAACAAAGGTGAACAACTTATATATGAAAACTGTAAGATGTTACAAAATGATTCAGATCATGACATAAGGAGATGGAAAGACATTCCATGCTCATGGATGCTCATGGATACTCAAAGTCACTATTCTTCCATAAGTGATATATAGATCTAATGCAATCCCCTTTAAAAAT
Organism: Talpa occidentalis; assembly: GCF_014898055.3. NCBI lineage: Eukaryota > Metazoa > Chordata > Mammalia > Eulipotyphla > Talpidae > Talpa > Talpa occidentalis. Next base: position 23,349,124 of record NW_023601754.1, on the reverse strand, counting down.
GGTAACAATATTCTTTAAAGAAAATTAGTAGAGAAAACGAATATTAAAAATATTGAAATTTATATAAAAACTTTTATAAAAGCCCTTGAATAGCAAAAGCAATCTTGAGAAAAAAGGGAAGAAACAAAGGAATTGTTATTTGACTTTAAAGTATACTAAGAAGCAACAGTAATCAAAACAACATGGTATTAGAATAAAAAACACACATGGATCAATGGAACAGAACCAAAAGCCCAGTAATAAATACGTGTATATATCAACTATTTTTTATGATAAAGGAGCTGTGGTCATACAGTAGGAAGAGGAACATCTCTTTAACAAATGGTGCTGGGAAATCTGGATGGCTACATATAAAAGAATGAAGTTGAATCACTCTCTAATTCATGCACAAAATAAATTGAAAATGGATTGAAGATTTAGATAAAAGATCTGCAGCAATAAAATGTATAGAAGAAAATACTGGTGATACATTTCATGGCATTAATGATAAAGATGTTTTGGAGACTTTCCTTTCCATGGCAAGGAAAATAAGAGTAAAAGAAAACAACTTAGATTACCTCAAATTAAAAAGTGAAAGAAAATCTAAGTAGGTTAAGAAAACATTCCACTGAATGGGAGAAAGTATTTACAAATTATACAACCAAAAAAGTGTCCATATCTAAGCATATAAAAAATTACACTTTTTAACAATAAAAACCCCAAAAACCCAATTAGTAAATAGGCAGTAGATCTGAACATGTAATTTACCAATGAAGAAATCCACAAAGCCAATAAATAAATGAAAAAATTTAGGTCAAAAGCACAATGAGGTATTGTTTCATGCTCCTGAAAATGGTGCATATTAAAAAGACCCCCAAATACAAATGCTAGAGAGGATATAAAAGAAGAAACCTATTATAGTGTTGGTGGGAATGTAAACTGGCACGGCCATTTTGAAAAGAGATCTGGATTTATCTGAAGAAAACTAAAATGGGAATACCATATAACCCAACAACCCCACTCTTGGGAATCTATCCAAAGAATATGAAATCATCAATTCAAAAATTGTATGCTCTACAATGTTTGATGAAGCATTATTTTCATAACAAATATATGGGAACAACCTAAGTGTCCAATTATAGTGGACGGGGTCAAGAAGATGTGGTCAGTCCACACAATGGAACACTATCAGCTATAAGGAAAGACAAATGTTGCCATTTACAGAAAAATAGAAGGGGTTTGAGGCAATTATGACAAAGACAAATATTGGACATTTACATAGTGTACAATTTGACAAAGCAAAATACTTATAAAAATTAGTGGGCAATAATAAATGAAGTGATGTCATTTCATTTGAAATGAAATGTATTCTTTCATTTAAGGTATAAAATTATATGCAGCTGTACATATAATTCTGTCTCTATATAAAAGCAAGAATTATTTATTTTTACAATAAGAACACTCAAACAGAGAATCCAATTTATACAGTGATTAAAAAAGTAAGAAACAAACTTACTTTTTGACTGAAATCCTAGGTATGGATTAAGCTACATTTACATATAGAAAGCCCAAATAGACTTTCTGTGCTCTGTTGGCAGACTTAAAATATTTTTTCATGTTAGTATGTTAGATGGTGAAAATGATAAGAGGAAAAAACAGGAAAGAGAAATAGGAAGTTGTGAGATTTATGGGAGAGGTGGCAGGAAACTACTTTCAAATTATGAAGTGCTATGTGTAAAAAAAGCTTAGATCAATTATTTTATTTAAAGGGAATAAAAATGTTTGAACCATTTGAATGTCAAATATTAAAACACAGATTAGTTGTAAAAAAATAAATTTTTACTTACCTTCTCTCCGGATGGACGGGGAATACCAACATAAAGATGGTCAAGAAAATTTGCACTTCGACCTAACCCAAGTACATTGTATGGCAGTTGAAGAGCTAAATGTGCTGACTGGCTGAGTTGTCCAGCTACATATATTAAAAAAAAAAAAAAAAAAAAAAAAGACAGTCTTTGGAAACAATATTCTTATCACATGTTAAAATGATGAAATGTTAAAAGTTTAGGTGTTAGAACTTACTTTTTAGGAATAAAAATGTGAAATGAAATGTTCATTAATAGTAATGATTTACTTTTAAAAGAAATGTTGCCTTTCTGAGATATTATTCACACACCATAAATATTACCCATTTAAAGAGTATAGTTAAATGGCTCCGAGTATGTGCAAAGAGTTGTTTTGACATAGCCACAATAATGTTTTAGAATATGTCATCACCCTAATGAGAAACTGTACTATTAGCAGTTACTTCTATTTCTGTTTTTGTTTATCTGGTAATGGCTAATAATTTTCATTCTGAGGGACACCTTTGCCACATACAGTATTTTGGATCAACAGATATTTCTTCTTTCAGTATCATCCCATTGCTTCTTGCCTCTATGGTTTCTGATGAGAAATCAGCTGTTATCTTGAGACTCTCTTGTATGTGATGTGTTGCATCTTTTTGCTTTCAAGAGTCTCTTTGTTTTTTGATAGTTTGGCTGTGTCTCAGTGTGGGTCTCACTGAGTTTATTCTACTTGAGATTCACTGAACTTTTCACATTAATTATGCAGATTAATGTTTTTTATTAAATTTTAGTGGTATCAGCCAATATTTGTTCAGATACTTATTCTGCCCTTTTCATCCTCTCTTTCCCATCTAAGACTCCTCTTATGCATGATGGGATCCACAGGTCTCTGAGGTTGTTCATTTTTCTTTTGTCTTTCTGAAACCAGATTGTATTGATCTTCCTGTCCAATTTAGATGACTTTGATTACTTTTTCTGGTCTATTTGCTATGTCTAGGAATTCCAGTCACAGTTGAATAGCAGTAGTGAAAGTGGATATACTTTTATTTTTCTTTATTTTATAGAGTATACTTTACACATAATTCTGATTGTTAATACCATTGTAAAGTAGGTTATGCTATAACTTAATATCTATAGTTACGTAACAAGGCAGTACAGGAGATGAATTCCATTGTAATAACTCCCATGCAATCTGTTTTTAGGCAAGATATTGAAGTCAGGTTCATTATTTAAAGTGCTAGATGTGAACTCTATCACAGCTTTAGCTTCATATGCATATATGCTGGCATAAAAGGCAGGAAGAGCAAAAAGGAAAATTCACTAACTGAAGAAAAAGAATTCACTGAAATTTTATCTTTCTTGGTGTGTGCTTGTGTCTGTGTGTGTTTCACTTTGAGATAAAAGAACACTGAATTTCATCTCCTTGCAAGGCCACAAAGAAATTTCATCTACTGGTAATGTTTGCAATTCATCTGGACCTGCCCTGGTTTGAGGAAAAATAACATCTCCATAAAAATGAGATAAAAGGACACATTCAAATAGCAAATATTTTACGTAACTTTAGAGAAAACCATGGCTCTTCTTGGGAGAGAAATCTGTTCACAGCTTTGAAACACTACTGCATTGAGATCGCAGCTGCATGCTGGGAAACGAGCAGCTGCACAGGCTGGGCTTCTAGGTGCCGGGTGCTCAGCCCCCAGCATTGTATGGGTGCTGGAAACTAGACTTTTGGAGGACATCATAATGTAGCATATGTAGATGGTGAACTAGAATGCAGTCCACCTGAAATCTATATAATGTTAGAGACCATTTAGTGCTTTGATAAAAATTTTAAAAAACAAAACAAAACAAACTACGCTGACATTAATAAAAATGGAGGTGAAGAACACCAAAAGAGGACAAAATATAAAAACTAAATAAAAAACCTTCAGTAAGCAATAATAAAAGAATTGGTGGCTACTGAATGCTTATTATGTGCCAAAAACTGTGCTAAGTACTATTATTTATGTTATTAATTAACAATAATTATTATCTTCACTTTACATGGGGAAATTGAGAGATTAAGCCACTTCACCAAAAAATTAAAATGTAGTGCTGGGATTTTACTTTTGGCAACTTAATTCCAATCCAGCACCCTTTGTCACTCCCTGTGGTCTTGTTTTCAGTTGAAAAAGAAGTATAATATTTGTCTTATTGCTGTATGAACAGGACACTGAATGATATAAAATAACCCCCTGCAAACCATTTATTCATTTCTTTTACTGCTTGCCTTTCTATAATATTTGTGGGCTACTAGTATATGATCTGGAAATCTGTAACATTTTATACATAGTCATTCCAGTCACCATGACATTTACTAGATTTTGTAATACAGGCTCTGGGGCGATAATTCATGATTGTGGCCCACTGAGTGTTGGGCCCTATGTTTCTGTTCTATATGTAAAGCCCGGGCTAATATGCAAGTATTTTGAGAGAGGAGGCTGGCTAATTTTTTTGATCTTCTGTTATAGGCACCAAATCGATGAGGAAAGGTTAGTCTAATTATATCAATGTAGCTTATGATCATAAAAAAGAAAATACTCTGGATATAGACGAACTCTTGACTTACACTAGAGTAGTTAGCTTATTCTATAGATATTAAGCAGCTAGACCAGGCACTCTGTTGACCGTAGCAGCACTTTAATCAATGTCATCAAATCATAAATCAAAGACATGCTAATTGAATGTCACTATATAAATATTTGTTTTTTAATAACCCTGCTTAGCAATCAGCTCAAAATAAGAAATAGACTGTCTTTATAGAAAGACAAAATGCATGTAGAGGAAGTGGTTAATATTTTTTAAAAGTAATTTGTATTAACTAGGTAGTCTAGAATATGGATCCAGAAAGAAAGATCCTGCATTATTCTAAGTGAACCGTATATGGAGATTTGTGAGACAACTTGCTCAAACGCCAAATTCCTGGTTATCAGAAGAGGGACTATAGTTTTTATGGAAAACTGTCCACCCAGGGCTCCTGGAAAACGTCTTACAACTATGATTAGCCTTGTTTCCTTGGGAGTTGATGGGTAGCCCACTGATACTTTACTGTTATTTCTTTTGAATATTTTAATTATGTTTGAACTCAGCTTCTCTATAACTGACAAGGACAAAGTGATGAAATATATGGTAGAGCTCCTCCCAGTCTGAAAATAAGTCCATGAAAGAAGGTGCTTACATGCGTCCGGTCCAGTGACTTACTTATTTTTATACCTATTCCCCGTGCACAGCATCGTGGTCACATATAAGAGGCACTTGGAAAATGTCTGTAGTACTAAACTGAAGTTTTGGTAGTAAATAATAAAGCTTAATTTGTACGTGTTTAACTTTGGTTTTCCTTGAAGTATTAAAATATGCTCTATATCAATGATTACTACCAGTGGGCTTTGAACAATAGCATGATATCAGTTTAAAGAAGGGAACTTGAACAAATGTATTTCTTACCACAGGATACTCATGATGTGGTATTAAGGAAAGCAAATAGGATTTGAATACCAAAGGTGGTATTCAAAGACTGGTCTGCTTGATCTTTAGATAGCCCACTGTCCTCCCTCTCTAAGCGTTAATTTGTTTATTCATTCACCTAAACATATATTGGATATACACTATATACCCTTTATACAGAGATGAAAAAGACCACCTGGTCCTAGAGATTCTTAAAGAAAGTAAAACAGAAAAATATAACTGAATATTTCTTCACCTATAAAATTAGAATTACAATATCACCCAGGCATAATTTTGGCGAGGCAATTGATTACAATAGTGCTTAACTTTTAATGTATTTGATAGTCATTTGAAAATGGAAAAACACTATATTTTAATTATCATATAATCATTAGTCATATGGTCTTTTTCTTCCTTAGGTTTAATTTCAACTTGCTATTTATTCTTAAAAAATAATGTAACACCAATTTCTCATGGTAGTTTTTTCTAATTTTTCTTTTGAAATCAATCAGGAAGCTTGAACCCTGATTCAAGTTTTATCTGTAAACTTGTTTCCCAGCTACAGATTTAAAGGTGTGATTTTATTTTTTTGTCAAATTATATATAATTCACATGCAACAGAGGGTATTACTTTGAAGTCTATGACTCAGTGCTTTTTAGTAATTTACAAGGTTGTACAACTGTCACCACTGATTCCAGGATACTTCATCACCTCAAAAGGACCCTGTACTAGCAGTGATTAGCAGTCACTTCCCATTTCTTCCTCTCCCCAATTTCTGGAAATCCCTCAGTTCCTTTCTACCTTATGGATTTGCCTATTTGGGATATTTTATATAAATTGAAACATATAATATGCAGCCTTTTGTGTCTGGCTTATTTACTTGAAATGTTTACAAGGTTCATCCAAATTAAAATATTTCATCTTTTTATCACTGGATAAAAAAATATATATGTATATATATTCAAGTTTTATCTGTTATATATAGAAATATATACATATAGAATAGAAATATATATAGAATATATAGAATATATATAGAATAGAAATATATACAGATAAAACTTGAATATATACATATATACATTTTATCCAATGATACAGATCTCTATATCACCATTCATTAGCATTTTATCCATTCATTAGCTGATGGACAATGGTTCATACACACTTTTTAGTATTATGAATAATGTTGCTATGATATTCATGTACCAGTTTTTATGTAACATATATTCTTGATGTTCTTGGAATACATCTAGCAGTGGGATTAATGAATGGTTCATTCCTCTCTCCGGAATCAAGTAGTGTGACTTTGATAGCTGTTCTTCTATTGCTTAATGCGCATAAGCACTTAATGAAGGAATGATAAGTCATTTCCATTGCATGTGAAAAATAATGCAAAGGGAAACAATAAAATAAATCCACAACTCTCATAAAGCCAAATTGCATTGCCTGTGGAGGTCTAATTTAATGGCTAGTGCTCCTGTACAGAATTGCATTAGGAAGGTAAATTTTTCTCAGGTTATGTACAATTATATTTCAGCAGGATTTAATCTCTGGATTAAAAAAAAATAAACTGGTTTCCAAAGTGGATGATGTGGTATAAATGATCTAATTGGGAAAGCCTGGCTTATGCTTTAGTGTATTCCATTTGCCATGATGAAGAGCTATACTTCTCTGAGGGACAAACCAATGGGTTACAGCAAAGCTATAAGCTCTGATCATTAGTAGTTACAAAAAAGCACAGGAGGAAAAAACTGCCTAGTTCTGAGACTAGGGAATAAGACACATAGTTACTTAATAAACTAAAGGTGAGAAGAGGATGTTTCAGTACCAAATAGCAAAATAGGCTATTTTTACTGAAACGTGATTTTAAAATAAATGCTCATTAGACTAGGTAGCTGTCACATGTTAGTCAACTTGCAGAGACCTGGAGGCAATTGCTTTGCTATCAATAGAAATAAAAACACAAAATACCATATACTTTTTCCTTTACCAAATAATTTCTTTCATAGACACCTTCTTCCTAGAGAACATAAAAGATGTGACTGTCAGTAAGCAAGTTCTTTTAAACTCCCAAGTTCTCACCTTCTGCTCTCCTATATTTCTTTCCCTTTCCTGTCTACTTAAGTCTGCGCTGCCCTAACACACTTTTTCATCAGTGTTGACAGGTCTATCTCTGTAAATTCTTTCATATTTGGTTTTTACACAAAACAGAATGTATTTCCTTTTAGTGGGTATGAAACAGTACAAAACAGTACAAAAGAAGGTCAAAGAGCTCCAGAGGGGTATTAAGGGACAGTGATCAGGGTTGGGGGACAGTTCACTGTCAGCGGGTTCTCACCTGCACTCACAACTGCAAGACCACTCAGGTTCAGGGTCCAGCAACAACAGGGTTTATTTAACAAAGATAAGATTGGGGAAATGAAAGAGGTTTTGAGGCCACAAGTGGTTGGTTATCTCATTCTAGATAGTGTCCCCAATATTTTGAAGTCCCAAACAAAGGCCACTTATGGAAGAAGAGATGTCATGCAGCCCACCAGCAGCAGCCTGAAGGCTGGGCCTGACGAGGGACCACACAGTGAGAAACTCAAAGGCACCAGGAGGTGGTGCCAGAGAACCAGAGGCTGTGATTAGCTTATTGAGATTCTGGACAGAGTACATAGGTGCTCCTTGCAGGCCATGTCAGAGGCAGGGCTGGAGGCAGGTGCAGCGGCTGAGTCTACAAGGCCTATGGAGATGTGGAAGTCCAGAGGTCTGGAAATCTGTAAGTCCATGGAGGTCTGTTGAATACTATAGAGGTGCCTGATGCTTCTCCTTCTTCAGAGGTCATCTGCTGAATCCTTCTTCAAAGATGGTTGACAAATGCTTCCTTTTTGAAGGCTGGAAACAGGGTCCTTCTTTCTTTGCAGGCTGGGAGCAGAAGTCTTCTTTGAAGGTGGTCTAACAAATGCTTCTTCTATCCTTGGAGGCTAGTTTCAGACTGAACCAAGTTGGCTCTTGCTTCAGGGTCCCACCCTACAAGTTGGATGGATCATCTTCAATCCTAAGCATGTGATTAGACTGTTCATCACTAGTCACTCTGTTTTCCATTTGTCTATCTAAATAATTAACTAATGAATGATTGAACCTGTCTCTAGAGTGGAGTCTTTTTTTTTTTTTTTTTTTTGTGAGCCATTCTGAAGTTATTTTTATTTATTTTTGTTTTTTATTTGAAGTATTTTATTTTTTTATTTATTTTTTTTTAATCTTAATTTATTTTTATATTCCCCCTACAATTGCAATGCCCCATTCTGACCCCAATCCTTCCCCTCCCGCCCCCCCCCCCCAAAAAGTGTCTCTGGTTCATAGTTTTTTGTTGATTTTGATTTTCACTTTCCTTATATTCATTTTCCTGGTCCTATTTAAGTTTTCTAGATTCCTGCTATGAGTGAGACCATCGGTATTTTTCTTTTTCTTTTGGCTTATTTCGCTGAGCAGATCCCTTCCAGCGCCATCCATGTTGCTGCAAATTGCATGTGTTTATCTTTTTTGAATGCTGAGTAATATTCCATGGTATATATGTACCACATCTTCTTGATCCAGTCATCTACTTTTGGCATTTGGGTTGTTTCCAAAGCTTAGCTATTGTAAACAGTGCTGCTATAAACATAGGGGTGCAGGGTGCTCTTTGGAATTGATGTTTCTGTGTGTCCTTTGGTAAATACCTAGGAGTGGAATTGCTGGATCATATGGAAGCTCTATGTTTGTAGGTCCAGAAATCTCCACACAGCTCTCCATAGTGGTTGGACCAGTTTGCACTCACCAACAGTGCAGAAGAGTTCCTTTTTCTCCACATCCTCGCCAACATTTGTTGTGCTAGTTTTTTAATATGTGCCATTCTCACTGGTGTGAGATGGTATCTCATGGTAGTTTTGATTTGCATTTCCCTGATTGCAGTGATGTTGAACATTTTTTCATATGTCTGTTGGCCATTTGCATTTCCTCTTCAGAGAAGTTCTTTTTAGCTCTTCTGCCCATTTTTTGACTGGATTATTTCTTTGTTGTTGCTGAGTCTCATCAGCTCTTTGCAGATTTTTGTGATCAGTCCTTTATCATTAGTGTTGGGTGCAAAAATGTTCTCCCAGTTGGTGGGTTTCTCTTTGTTTTGTTATTGTCTCTTTTGCTGTGCAGAAGCTCTTTAATTTGATGTAGTCCCGCTGTTTATCTTTGCCTCACTATCACTGCTGGGTGATGTGTCTGTAAAGAGTCTTTGATGTGCAAATCCCGTGTGTTTCGCCTATATTTCCTTCTATGTATTTTAGGTTTCAGGTCTTATGTCTAGTTCTTTAATCCATTTTGAGTTGATTTTTGTGTATGGTGTGAGGTAGTGGTCAAGCTTCATTCTTTTGCATGTAGCGACCCAGTTTTCCCAGCACACATTTATTGAACAAACTTTCTTTGCTCCAATGCATAGTCTTTGCTCCTTTGTCCAAAGATTAGTTGACCATAAATCTGTGGGTTTATTTCTGGATTTTCTATTCGATTCCATTGGTCTGTATGTCTGTTCTTGTTCCAATACCATGCAGTTTTGATGATTATGGGCTTTGTAGTATAGTTTGAAGTCTGGGAGTGTGATGCCTCCATTTCCTTCTTTTTTTTTCAGTAGAGCTTTGGCTATTCGGGGTTTTTGGTGATTCCATATGAATTTCATCAATAATTGTTCTATTTCTTTGAAGAATGCCATTGAGATTTTGATTGGAATAGCATTGAATCTGCATATTGCATTTGGTAGGATGGCCATTTTAATAATGTTATTCTTCCAATCCATGAGCAGGGATGTCTTTCAATTTCTTTGTGTCTTCTTCTATTCTTTTAAACAGTGTTTTATAGTTTCTCTTTGTATAGGTCCTTTACCTCTTTGTTAGATTTATTCCCAAATATTTGATTTTTTTTGTTTCAATAATAAATAGGGGTGGGTTTTTTTGATTCTTCTTCTTTCAGATTTATTGTTTGTGTATAGGGAGGCTACTGACTTTTGCATGTTGATTTTGTATCTGCCACTTTACTGAAACTGACCGATGAGTTGAATTAGTTTTTCTGTGGAGATTTTGGGGTTCTCTATGTATATTATCATAATCATCTGCAAATTGTGATAGTTTGACTTCTTCTTTTCCTATTTGGATTCTTGGATGTCTTTCTCTTGTCTTATTGCTCTGGCTAGGACTTCCAGTATTATATTGAAACAGCAGTGGTGAGAGTGGACATCCTTTGTTCTTGTTCCAGATCTTAATGGAATTGCTTTCAAGCTTT